>NC_069070.1:61464352-62823281 GCF_025698485.1 Gossypium arboreum | reverse complement strand
TGCATTCTAGAAGTTTTTAGTATGAAATTGCATTGAAATATTAATTAGGAGGTCTTAAATAACAATATGACCAATTTCTAAGTCTATGGACAAAAATTGGACATGGATGGAATTTTTGGAAAGTTTAGTAGTAAGGGCATTTTGGTTATTTAGTTATTAAAATGAACTAAAAACAAAATTAAAAGCCAATTTTTGCCCATCTTCTTCATTAGGCCGAAATTTCAAGGGTTCTCCATAGTTAGGGTTTGTTTCAAGCTTCCAAGCTCCATAGTAAGTGATTCCAAGCCCCGTTTTTAATGTTCTTTACGTTTTTGGAATCCCGGTAGCTCGATTGAGCTTATGTTAGCAATAATTCAACCTAGGGTTTATATTTGGAAAAATACCCATAGGTGAAATTTGTGTATTTTGATTTTTTATGATATAATATGGGGTTTTAAATTATGTTAGACAACTTGTGCTACTCGATTTTGAGTGAAAACGAGTAAAAGGGCTTAATCGGCAAAAATACCTAATAGTCACAAGTATATGTTAGAGTAAGAATTTGATGTTGCCATAGAAGAGAAAATGATCAGCATGTTATAAAACATAAGAATAAGGAATAAAGTTTAATTCCAGAGCCTAGGGGCAAAAGTGTAATTATGCAAAGTTTAGGGGAAAAAATGTAATTTTTCCAAAGTTCGTATTAAATGTTGTTTTGATGAATGTATGTATTAAATAAGATTAATTTGGCATTATAGATTAAGAGAAACGAGATTCAAGTCACGATCTAGGAAAAGAAAAGATTGTGGACTAAATTGCAAAATCTTTATATTTTGGTACCAAGGTAAGTTCATGTGTAAATAATGTAGCATAATTGTTATTTTTAAGTTATTGATGTTAATTATATGATATGCTGATTTTATTATGAAATATATGCTTTGTGGTTATTTTGAATAAAATGCAAATTATGTGTATTAATTGTTAAATATAAAGTACTACCGAGTATTGGTTTTGGTATTTTACGGAAGATGGCAAGGATATGTGTTCGAGGAAAATCCCGTTTGAACCTTAGGAATAGATTAGGATACAAGTGAAATGTCACTAGGATGGCTGAGCATCCGAACTCGTTGAGTTGAGTCCGAGTTCGTGAAATGTAACTAGGCATCCGAACTCGTTGAGTTGAGTCTGAGTTCACTTATGGATGCGAACGCCCGAGCTCGTTGAGTTGAGTCCGAGTTCACTTAGGGGTGGGTTACATGATTTCTTGATTACATATGAGGCACTTATGTGCAAATTATCCGTGTATCCGAGTTGTATTCCAATGTGTTCAATGGGTGAAATTTCTAGTGAAATGGAAGAACACTTAAGGTGCAAGCGACGTTTTGGTAAGTGTTGTGAAATGGACACTTTGGACAGATATGTTCTTAACCCTCGAGTTGAAAATAGATACAACAACGATAAGGTGGTAAGATGATGAATGATGTTTAGAAATGTGATATATGTTTTGGTGATACCATGCTAAAGTTGTTTGGTATATTTGTATTGTTATGTTACTTGTTATTTACATATGAACTTACTAAGCATTTATGCTTACTCCCTCCTCTTTATTTACTGTAGTTTTGAATAAGCCAGCTCGGGAATCGGGACGGGTCGAAGGTTCGATCACACTATCCAAAAGACTTTCATCTGGGTAAATGGCTTGTAAAACTTAAGTATGGCATGTATAGCAATATACTTATTTTGTGTAAATAATTTTATGATATGGCCATGATTAGTTGAGAAAATGTTTGATATTGATAAGTCATGGTGATGGTTAAATTTAGATCATGTCTGATATAATGGAAGTTTAATAGGTTATCTAGTTCATAACAACTCATGAAAAGAAGAAATTTGCCTTAAAACAGAATATTGCTGCAGCAATGACATGAATTTGAAAAATCACTAAAAATAGTATAAATGGAATTAAATGATGACCAAGTTATGAAATTGAAGCTTAATGAGTCTATATTCATATGGATAAAAAAAAACAGGCATATAAATTATATTTTATGAGATATTTGAAACCTTGTGAAACAGGGCCAGAGTGATTTCTGGATCCTCTGTTCTGAATTTAAAAATTCATAATAAATTGTAAAACAATAATTAGAAGTCATTATTTATATGTACAGATTCCTTATTTAGTCTAGTTTTAATATAATCAAATGTCGTAGTCATTGAAATTCTGTATAGAGAGGTATCTGATTCGAAACACACAGATGTCAGAGCAGTCGAATCCTGAAACAGGGGAGAATTTAACTAATAAACTGTACTAATTGGCCCAACCAAAAATTCTAGAAACAAATTAGTAAATATATATATGAGTCTAGATTTAAGGAAAATTTACGGATATTGATTTTGAGATTCGTAACTCGAGATATGATTTTTCTTGTAACTGTGACGCGGGTAGCTAGAAAGCTGTGAATGTAGAAACAAATGATTTGAAGTTCTTAAGTTGATAAATTATGTTCGGTAACCCCTCAAGCTCGACTCCGGTGACTGTTTCGGGCGTGGGGACGTTACATTTGGTGGTATCAAAGCAAGTTTAGTCGGTTCTCGGACTACGTGTTGTATGTACGATTTTTTTTATACATGCCATATGTATGAATTGTGATAGTGTGACGACTTCTGACCTTTTTAAATGATTTTTATATAGTAAATGGATCCTGATCCACTGTGGCGATTTTAATAGAGAGTAATGCACCAGCTCGGCTGAAGGGCACACCGATGAAAACCCACCCCTCATTGTTGGTCGGGGAGGAGGAGAAAGGGATCGGAAGCCTTTCTCCAAATGATGAGTGCATGGTACAATGAGTTCATTCGTACGAACCCAAATGTACGACCTCCCCCACCTCCCCCAATTCCTCAACCTATGCCTTCGATGCCTCGTGGAGTGGATATGATAAAATTTCACAGAACCCCGATTGTAATTAAGTAAACAAGGGTGAAGAATTTAGAGCAAATATTGATGATGATGCAGAAAGCGAGTTCGCTTGAAAATTCTATCCGGTATTTGATGAATTATCTTGTACACCAAGAATGTTTGAAATGTGCTACATCTTTGTTGAGAGATTCAGCCTATAATTGGTGGAAGACTTTGATTTCGGTGGTACCGAAAGAGAGGGTAACTCAGGAATTCTTTCAAGAAGAGTTTGAAAGAAATATATTAGTGAAAGATTTATTGATCGAAACTATAAAGAGTTTCTTGAGTTGAAGCAAGGTAATATGACGATCTCGAAATATGAAAGAGAGTTTGTTCGATTGAGTAAGTATGCGTGGAATATGTTCCTCTGAAGCCAAGATGTGCCGACGATTTGAAGACGGGCTTAACAAAGACATTAAGGTATTTGTTGGGATCCTTAAACTAAAAGAAATGGTGGTACTTGTCGATCGAGCTTGCAAGGTGAAGAATTCTCAAGGAAAAGAAAAGGTAGAATCAAACATGAAATTGGAAGAAAAGACCAATGAGTAATGTACCCTCACAAAGAAACCGAAAGTCAAGAAATATGAATCCTCGTTCCCAAGTTTCATTGGGCAATCATATGGAAATTTTAAGAAGTGAAATGTGGGTCCTAAATCTCGGACTACTTCATGGCTAGTGTGGGAAATACGAGAGTTTTTAAACCCGAGTGCCAGCGGTGTGGTAGAAATCATTTTGGTCCGTGCAGAGCAAATGAATGTTTTCGATGTGGTTCTCCGGATCATTATTAGAGACTGCCCAAAGAGAGCTGAGAAAGAAAAATTTCAGAATGTAAAAGCTAGTGGTGCAGACTCGAGGGGAAGGTATCCGAGAATAGATGGAAGTGAAACAAGCAGTAAGAATATAGCCAGAGATGCAGCAGTTAGATCTGAAGGAAGAGCTCCGACTAGAACTTATGCTATTAAAGCGCGTGAAGATGCTTCCTCACCCGATGTGATTACCGGTACATTTTATCTTTATGATACTAATGTTATTGCTTTGATTGACCTCGGTTCTACTCATTCATATGTATGCATGAAACTGGTGTCTAGTATGAATATACCTATTGAGAACACAAAATTTATGATTAGAGTGTCGAATCCACTAGGCAAATGTGTGATAGTTGATAAAGTATGCAAGAAATGCCCTTTAATGATTCGGGGTCATTACTTTCCGGCCGACTTGATGTTGTTGCCGTTTGATGAATTTGATGTTATTTTGGGTATGGATTGGTTGACATTACATGATGCTATAGTAAATTGCAAAGAAAAGGTTATAGAATTAAAATGTGAAAGTGGTGAAATCTTGCGGGTTGAACCAGACAAATCAGAGGCAATATTTAGTATGATTTCTTCGATGTCGACTCAGAGATATTTGAGAAAGGGTTATTAAGCTTATTTCCCGTATGTAATTAATACAAAAGAAGTTGAAAATAAAGTTGAATCAGTGCCGGTTGTGTGTGAATTTGCGGATGTATTTCCAGAAGAATTGACGGGTTTGCCTTCAGTCAGGGAAGTAGAATTTGGTATAGATTTGATACCAAGAACAGCTCCGATCTCAATTGCTCCATATACAATGGCACCAACAGAGTTGAAAGAATTAAAGTCCCAGTTGCAAGAGTTGACTGATAAAGGCTTTGTGAGACCAAGTTTTTCACCTTGGGGTGCTCCCGTGTTATTTGTGAAAAAGAATGACGGTTCTATGAGATTATGTGTTAATTATCAGCAGTTAAACAAGGTGAAAATCAAAAACAAGTATCCATTGCCGAGAATTGATGATTTGTTTGATCAGCTAAAAGGGGCGACATGGTTTTCAAAGATTGACTTGAGATCTGGGTATTATCAGCTGCGAGTGAAAGAGTCAGATGTGCCTAAAACTGCTTTTAGAACAAGGTACGGTCATTATGAATTTTTAGTTATGCCATTCGGGTTGACAAATGCTCCTGTTGTGTTTATGGACTTAATGAATCGCATATTTCGGCCATACCTGGACAGATTTGTTGTGGTGTTTATAGATGATATTTTAATTTATTCAAAAGATGAGACAAAGCATGCTGAGTATTTGAGGATAGTTTTGCAAACTTTGAGAGATAAGTAGCTGTATGCTAAGTTTAGTAAAAGTGAATTTTGGCTCCGGGAAGTTGGATTTTTGGGTCATATTGTTTCAGGTGATGGTATATGGGTTGATCCTAGTAAAATTTCAGCCATTGTTGATTGGAAACCACCAAAAAATGTAACTGAAGTTAGGAGTTTCTTGGGGCTAGCTGGGTATTATCGGCAATTTATAAATGGATTTTCTATAATTGCGGCTCCTATGACTAGACTACTCTGAAAGGATGTTAAATTTGAATGGACTGAAGAATGTCAATAGAGTTTCGAAGAATTGAAAAAGTTATTAAGTGAAGCACCAGTGTTGATACAACCCGAATCAGGTAAAGAATTTGTGGTGTATAGTGATGCTTCTCTAAATGGTTTGGGGTGTGTACTCATGCAAGAAGGAAAAGTGGTGGCTTATGCTTCGAGGCAGTTAAAACCTCATGAGAGGAATTATCCTACTCACGATTTGGAATTGGCTGCAGTGGTGTTTGCTTTGAAGATTTGGCGACATTATTTGTATGGTGAAAAGTGCCGAGTATATACCGATCACAAAAGTCTTAAATACTTGATGTCACAAAAAGACTTGAATTTGAGACAACAAAGATGGTTAGAGTTATTGAAAGATTATGAGCTTGTTATTGATTATCATCTGGGAAAAGCGAATGTGGTTGCCGATGCTTTAAGCAGAAAGTTGTTGTTTGCTTTGAGAGTTATGAACACTCAGTTGAAAAAGTCAGATGACGATTCAATTCTAGCAGAGTTAAGAGCAAGACCGATGCTTTTACAAGAGATTTTTGAAGCTCAGAAAAATGATCAAGATTTGCTAGCCAAGAGAAAACAGTGTGAAGTCGATACGGATCGATTTGAATCGGTTCTAATAGTTGTTTGATGTTTAAAAATCGGATTTGTGTACCGAAAAATGATGAGTTGATTCAAAAGATTTTGCATGAAGCACATAATGGTTGTTTGCCGGTTCATCCGGGCAGTACGAAGATGTATAATGACTTAAAGAAAATGTACTGGTGGAGTGGAATGAAAAAAGATATTTCCGAGTTGGTATCAAAGTGCTTAGTTTGTCAACAAGTGAAAGTTGAACACCAAGTACCTTCGGGATTACTTCAGCCTATTATGGTTCCTGAATGGAAATGGGATCGGATTACTATGGATTTTATATCAGGGTTGCCATTAACTCCAGGGAAGAAAAATGCCATCTGGGTAATAGTTGATGAATCGACTAAATCGGCTCATTTTATTCGTGCGCATGCATTATTCTCTTAATAAGTTGGCTGAATTGTATATCCGAGAGATTGTTAGACTTCATGGGATACCTTTGTCAATCATTTCGGATAGAGATCCGAGGTTTACCTCACGCTTTTGGTAAAAGTTGCAAGAGGCATTAGGTACAAAGTTAAATTTCAGACCGCTTTCATCCACAAACCGATGGACAATCGAGAGAGTAATTGATTCTTGAAGACATGCTCGGATGTTGCGTATTGGAATTTCAAGATAGTTGGGAAAGGTACTTACCATTGGTAGAATTTGCTTATAGTAATAGTTATCGACGAGTTTGAAGATGGCACCTTATGAAGCATTATATGGTCGTAAATGTCTGGACGCCATTGTATTGGACCTAACTCAAGGAAAATCGATTTATGGAGTTGATTTAATAAAAGAAACCAAGAAAAGGTGAAAGTGATTCGAGATTGTTTGAAAGCTGCTTCAGATAGATAGAAATCTTATGCGGATTTGAACGAAAAGAAATGGAGTTTCAAGTTGGTGATAAGGTATTTTTGAAAGTGTCTCCATGGAAGAAAGTCCTTAGATTTGGACAAAAGGGCAAGTTAAGTCCGCGTTTTATTGGACCGTATGAAATAATTGAAAAAGTTGGACCGGTAGCATATCGGCTAGCGCTACCACCTGAATTAGAGAAGATTCATGATGTGTTTCACGTATCTATGTTTCGTCGGTATCGTTCGGATCCTTCACATATAATTTCACCGACAGAAGTTGAACTACAACCGGATATGACTTATGAAGAAGAACCGATTAAGATTTTAGCTCGAGAAGTCAAACAACTAAGAAATAAAAGTGTTGCACTTGTGAAAGTGCTGTGGCAAAAGCATGGGGTAGAAGAGACTACATGGGAATCTGAAGAAACTATCAAAAACCAATACCCACACCTGTTTACCGATAAGATTTTCGAGGACAAAAATCCTTAAAAGGGGGGGAGAGTAGTAATATCCTGAATTAGGGCTTAATTGAAATAGTGGTTTCGTGACCACAAATCCGAGATAAAAATAATTATTTTATAATTATTTTGATGAATATGATATGATTGCATGATTGTGTGAAAATTTCGTGATGAAATTCTATGCCTAAAGTGCTTAAATTGAAAGTAGGGACTAAATCGAATAAGTTGCAAAATTTGAATTCTAGAAGTTCTTAGTATGAAATTGCATTGAAATATTAATTAGGAGGTCTTAAATAACAATTTGACCAATTTCTAAGTCTATGGACAAAAATTGGACATGGATGGAATTTTTGGAAAGTTTAGTAGTAAAGGCATTTTGGTCATTTAGTTATTAAAATGAATTAAAAACAAAATTAAAAGCCAATTTTTGTCCATCTTCTTCATTAGGCCGAATTTCAAGGGTTCTCCATAGTTAGGGTTTATTTCAAGCTTCCAAGCTCCATAGTAAGTGATTCCAAGCCCCGTTTTTAATGTTCTTTACGTTTTTAGAATCCGGTAGCTAGATTAAGCTTATGTTAGCAATAATTCAACCTAGGGTTTATATTTGGAAAAATACCCATAGGTGAAATTTGTGTATTTTGATGTTTTATGATGGAATATGGGGTTTTAAATTATGTTAGACAACTTGTGCTACTCGGTTTTGAGTGAAAACGAGTAAAAGGGTTTAATCGGCAAAAATACCTAATAGTCACAAGTATATGTTAGAGTAAGAATTTGATGTTGCCATAGAAGGGAAAAATGATCAGCATGTTATAAAACATAAGAATAAGGAATAAAGTTTAATTCCCGACCCTAGGGGCAAAAGTGTAATTATGCAAAAGTTTAGGGGCAAAAGTGTAATTTTTCCAAAGTTCGTATTAAATGCTGTTTTGATGAATGTATGTATTAAATAAGATTAATTTGACATTATAGATTAAGAGAAACGAGATTCAAGTCACGATCGAGGAAAAGAAAAGATTGTGAACTAAATTGCAAAATCTTTATATTTTGGTACCAAGGTAAGTTTATGTGTAAATAATGTAGCATAATTGTTATTTTTAAGTTATTGATGTTAATTATATGATATGCTGATTTTTATTATGAAATATATGCTTTGTGGTTATTTTCGAATAAAATGCAAATTATGTGTATTAAATGTTAAATATAAAGTACTACCGAGTATTGATTTTGGTATTTTACGAAAGATGGCAAGGATATGTGTTCGAGGAAAATCCCATTTGAACCTTAGGAATAGATTAGGATACAAGTGACATGTCACTAGGATGGTTGAGCATCCGAACTCGTTGAGTTGAGTTCAAGTTCGTGAAATGTAACTAGGCATCCGAACTCGTTGAGTTGAGTCTGAGTTCACTTATGGATGCGAACACTCGAGCTCGTTGAGTTGAGTCTGAGTTCACTTAGGGGCAGGTTACATGATTTCTTGATTACATATGAGGCACTTATGTGCAAATTATCTGTGTATCCGAGTTGTATTCCGATGTGTTCAACGGGTGAAATTTCTAGTGAAATGGAAGAACACTTAAGGTGCAAGCGACGTTTTGGTAAGTGTTGTGAAATGGACACTTTGGACAGGTATGTTCTTAACCCTCGGGTTGAAAATAGATACAACAACGATAAGGTGGTAAGATGATGAATGATGTTTTGAAATGTGATATATGTTTTGGTGATACCATGCTAAAGTTGTTTGGTATATTTGTATTGTTATGTTACTTGTTATTTACATATGAACTTACTAAGCATTTATGCTTACTCCCTCCTCTTTATTTACTGTAGTTTTGAACAAGCCAGCTCGAAATCGGGACGGGTCAAGGTTCGATCACACTATCCAAAGGACTTTCATCTAGGTAAATGGCTTGTAAAACTTAAGTATGGCATGTATAGCAATATACTTATTTTGTGTAAATAATTTTATGATATGGCCATGATTGGTTTGTTGAGAAAATGTTTGATATTGATAAGTCATGGTGATGGTTAAATTTAGATCATGTTTGATATCATGGAAGTTTAATAGGTTATCTAGTTCATAACAACTCATGAAAAGATGAAATTTGCCTTAAAACAGAATATTGCTGCAGCAATGACATGAATTTGAAAAATCACTAAAAATATTATAAATGGAATTAAATGATGAACAAGTTATGAAATTGAATCTTAATGAGTCTATTTTCATATGGATAAAAAAAAATAGGCATATAAATTATACTTTATGAGATATTTGAAACCTTGTGAAACAGGGCCAGAGTGATTTCTGGATCCTCTATTCTAACTTTAAAAATTCATAATAAATTGTACAAAAATAATTAGAAGTAAATATTTATATGTACAGATTCCTTATTGAGTTTAGTTTTAATATAAATAAACCTAGTATTCATTGAAATTCTGTATAGAGAGATATATGATTCGTAATACACAAATGTCAGAGCAGTCGAACCCTGAAATAGGGGAGATTTTAACTAATAAACTGTACTAATTGGCCCAACCAAAAATTCTAGAAAAAAAATTAGTAAATAGATATATGAGTCTAGATTTAGGCAAAATTTACGGATCTTGATTTCTAATTTTGTAACTCGAGATATGATTTTTCTTGTAACTGTGACGCGGGTAGCTAGAAAGCTGTGGATGTAGAAAAAAATGATTTGAAGTTCTTAATTTGATAAATTATGTTCGGTAACCCCTCAAGCTCGACTCCGGCGACGGTTTCAGGCGTGGGGGCGTTACAGTGCAGGGGACACACAGCCAGAACACATGCCCATAGGATAGACTGTGTGTCATACACGGTCTAGACATACGCCCGTGTGTCTACCCGTGTGGACAAAATAAGGGCTATTTACCAAGCCATTTGTCACCCTAATTTCCACCTACACACACACAAGTTCAATGGAATAAATCATGGCATATTTAGACAACCAAAACATTCACAAACAAGGCCAAATCATGTCATCTTATTATCCACACTCAACATTTTTACAACATCATATTTTGTCAAACCAAATCATACCAACTCACATTCTACAAGTTTCAATATGGCTACCTATAACATAATTTTACTTAGTTTTCCTAGCACAACAATGAGCCAATCTTGACTATTCAACATCCAAAACCATTAATCCACATTCAACCATTTACCAAGCATTTATAAACCACATCACACAAGAGGTAATTGCACATGCATGCATATATGAATATATATATCTTACAACCAATTCAATCAAAATAAGCCAAGTTTCATGGTCAAATACCACATCAAGCCTTTACATTTACAAGCCAATACAGTTGGCCAAATTCATAATGACACATATAACAAAATGACCAAGTACCTATACATGCCATATTTTCCAAATGTTTAAAATCATCGGTACCCAAAATAACAGTTTGATAGTGTGATTTGATCTCCAAATATCTCCAATCTGAACTAGCTTGGTGACACTATAAAACATGGAAAATAAAACAAAGTAAGCTATATAGCTTAGTAAGCTCATATGAAAGAAATAGGCTGTAACAGACCAGTTTTAGTTAAATAGGAACAATGGTTTCAGAACCACAAACTCAATGTTGGAAAATTATTTTAATATTATTTTTTATGTTTATAGCATATTATTTGATATGTGTGAAAGTTTCATGAAGAAATTTTATCGTTTGAATAGTTAATTTGATAAAAAGGACTTAATCGTGTAAAATGCAAAAGTTGCATACTATTTGTAAAGGTATTAATCAGCTATGGAATATTAAACTAGAGGTCCTTATGTTGTAATTAGACCATTAATAGTATGAGTGGAAATATATGGACATTTAATGGATGTTTTAAATGGTTTTTCATTAAGGTTATTATGGTAATTAGCATAATTATCATATGTTAAATAAATAAAAACAAATTAAAGCTTCATACTCATCTTTTTAGCCGAATTTAGAAGAAGAAAAGAAGCCATATTATTTCATCTAGGGTTTGGCCATTTGATAGCTAAATTGGTAAGTCATTTTAGCTCGGTTTTTAATGATTTCTATGTTTTTGTAACCGTTGCAGCTCAATCTAGCTAGCCCATACCTTTAATTTTGAGACTGTTAAATATTTTGAGAGTTTCCATTAATGATTTTATGTGTTCTTTGATGTTTGAAGATGAAATATGAAAGTTTGATGATAGTTTTACATGTTTTGTTAAGTGATTTTTGATGAAAATGCATAATAGGGATTAAATTGTGAAATGTGCAAATTGAGTGGTCAAAATGTGAAATAAATGAAAGTTTTGGGCTGCTAAGGACCCATATGTAATTTGGCTAAGCTTGGGTTTATTGAAATTCTGTGAATTTTGTGTATTTGTGAAATAGGGACTAAATTGATTAAATGTGAAAGTTTAGGGGCTAAAGGGCGAATAGGCCTAAATGTATGTTTTGGACTAAATTGAATTAGTGGTTGATTAAAGAAGTTAATTTTGAATATATTTAGATCAAGAAAAGAGGAATCCGAAATTATATTGGGGAAAAGGCAAGATTATCGAGTAATTTACTCATTTCGTCATTTTCATACTAGAGGTAAGTTCGTATGTAGTAATTTCATTATAAAAGTATGTTAAAAGCTTTGATATTGCATAAATTGTAATTATGAGATTATGAACTATGTTCGAATTGTAAAAATGACTCTATGAATACATTCAATGATAGAAACAGAAGGTGTGAAATCCCAGTTGAACTTTAGGAATAGATTGGATACTAGTGCCCTGTTATTAGATGAAAAGAGGAGTTGGCTTCGGGCCATGATATTAGCACTTTGGGTGCGAGTTATACCGATTTGGCTTTGGGCCATGCATATCAGACGATTTGGTTTCGGGCCATGATAATTGTTCTTCAGATAAGTTACCTTGATTTGGCTATGGACCATGGTATAGGTACTTATCGTATGAGACTATTAAGTATCCAATTTCTATTCCGAATGGTTCAACGGGTAAACGAATGATGTGGTTGAGAAAGAGGTTAGTATGAGGCAATACAGGTATGTATAGAACCTATTTGAGTATTAAATAGAGAAGGTTCAATGAGATGGTATTTAATCATGTTTTAAAACATGAGAAAGGTTTGTAGTTAATGTGAAATTAGTTCATTTACATTTATTTGATGAATTAAGTTATTTACATACGAACTTACTAAGCTATGAAGCTTACTTCTTATTATTTTCCTATTTTTTTTCTTAGTGAATCAAGGCTAGCTCGGATATGGAAATTTTCGAGAACATCATCACACTATTAGACATCTATTTGGTACTTTTGAGTTATGTATATATGGTATATGGCATGTATAGGCTAGATGTTGTAGTTTGGTTGTGTTTATAACCATGAGAGTTGGCTTGTAAATGATGTTAATATTAATGTATGTTGGCTAATAATAATGGTTTATTTTGGCATGTTTGGGTATGATTATGGTTAATTGAATTGTGGAGTTTAAATGCTTGAGAAATGCTTTGATGAAGTATGATTTTAGAAGTTGAGTTGACAAGTATTTCATTAGGTAAATGGCATTTTGAGTATTGAAATTTTTGAAATGGATATTGTATGAATTGTGCATTTGGTTGATGATTTTGGCTGCCTAATTGAATGAAGAAATGGTACCATTTTGATTGTTTAGGTGTGCATGAATAAGGGTGGCAAAATGGCCTTGCAAATGTCCTATTTTTTGTCCACACAGGTAGAGACACGGGCATGTGTCTCAGCCGTGTGTGACACACGGTCATGTGTCCCTTGGTGTTATTATTAAAATGAAGTCAGTATACTCCACACAGTCTCACACATGGGCGTGTGGTTGGCCGTGTGTTACAAGTCAGTATATCCCCTAATTGGCACACGGCCTAGCACACAAGTGTGTGACTTGGTTTTATTGCATAAGTCAGTATACCCTACAGTTTTGGCACGGCCTGGCACACTGGTGTCTGTGGCCATTTTGAAGGGCACACGGGTTGGACACATGGCCGTGTGGTTGGCCATGTGATCCAAGTCAGTATGTATGCGCTATTTTCACATGGTCTAAGACACAGGCGTGTTTGAACCGTGAGAGGCACATGGCCTATTCACACAGGCGTGTGACCCCTATATTTTGAAATTTTACTAAGTTTTCAAAATTTCCGTATGATATCATTTCAGTCCCGAAACACTTCTAAAGCATGTTTAAGGCCTCATAGGCCCTTGTAAGGGACAATGTGATTGTGTTGAATGATTTATGAGAACAAATGCTTTATGGATGATAATTGTATTCTATACGTTGTGTATTGATCAGTAATACCTCGTAACCCTACTCCGGTGACTGATACGGGTTAGGGGTGTTACATAGGCTAACCTTACCATACATTAATATGCATGTAATTTAACATAAGGTAATGTAATTTACCAAAATCTCATGACCATAATCCATCATAACTTACCTTGGAACCATCATTCCGCAAATTTTCCAAACATAAGCTTTGCATACATACCTGGACCATCTCGTAATAGCTTCATATTTGTTCTCATCATTGACATACCCAATGAACCAGTCGGAATAATAAATTTGGATACTCGAGAAACCTTGCACACAAGGTGCCACATATGTAGCCATTGCTACCTCTATATCATATAACATATATGCTCGTTCTCGAGCCAACAACTAGCCTGCTCACACAAGCTGTCAGCCAAGATGTAGCAACTCGGTGCTGCTCACACAAGCTGTCAAGTAACTGCAACATATGCTGGTATACTCAGTCACTGGTACGACATACAGGACTAGCACCTGGATCTCGTAACATAAAACCCTGGTGACATGTCACTTGTATCCCAATCTATTCCTAAGGTTCGATTGAGATTTTTCGCTTTCCAAATCATCGTCAAATGTGTCCGTAAGGCTTATTACACAATTCATGCATAAATTAAATAATTTAAAACACATTTAAAGTAAAGCTTATTTAACATACGAACTTGCCTCAGTTACAAAAACGGTCAAAGAGATCTACTCGTCAATTACTTTGGTTTTCCCCCGATCTACACCCGAACTTTTTTTTTCTTAATCTATAATACTATATTTAACTTATTTAATCATCTCATTATTCAATTCAGCCTAAAAACACATTATGGCAAAATTTACATTTTTGCCTCTAACTTTTAAACATTTTACAATTTTGTCCCTAGGCTCGTAAAATGAATTTCTTTCAATTTCTTTATGACCCAAGTCTAGCCAAATATGATTTGTACTCATAATAGCCCATAATTTTCATTTATTCACACTTTTCTACACATTTTATAGACCTTTACAAATATGTCCCTATTTAAAGTTTTTATCGAAAATCACTTTACAAACGTTGTTTAACTAACAACGAACATGCATTTTCTACCATCAAACATCAAAATACAAACATATTTAACATGGGTAAAATTTTAGACCTTAACTTTCTTCCAAAGTAGTCCTTGAAATAGCTAAATCAAGTTACAACAATCTCAAAAATATAAAAATCGTTAAAAATGGGACAAGAACGGACTTACAATCGAGCTTGAAAGCTTGGCCAAAACATTAGCAATGGTTTCCCAAAATTTCGGCTATAAGGCACTAAATTGAAGAAGATGACATCTTTTATTTAGTTATTTTGGCTTTATTTACCAAATTACCTATTTACCCCTCACTTAGACTTTGAATTTTTTCCTAATCCATGTCCATTTTTGTCCATTCTAAAGTATAATGGTCTAATTACCATTTAAGGACCTATAATTTAGAATTTCATAACAATTTACTATCTTTAGCCTATAGAACTCAAATTTTGCACCTGTTGCAATTTAGTCCTTCTAGTCAAATTGAGTACTCAATAGATAAAATTTCTTAACGAAATTTTCACACAATTATTCTATCATGCTGTAGATCTTAAGGAAACAATAAAATAAATATTTCTACTTTGGATTCATGGTCCCAAAACCACTATTTCGATTTGACCTAAAAAAGGGTTTGTAACACCCCGTACCCGAGTCCATTACCGGAATCGGACACAAGGTGCACACAGACTTAACTATTTTCACAGTCCATTTAGAAATTTCCAGACTAGCGGGTCACTGCATCACTGTCGCCTTAAAAATCATATCTTAAGTTTCAAAGCTCGAAAATTTGTTTCGTAATTTTTCCCTGAAACTAGACTCATATGTCCATCTACAGATTTTTTTCTAGAATTTTTGGTTGAGCCAATTAGTACAGTTTATTAGTTAAAGTCTCCCCTCTCCCAGGGTTCGACTACACTGACCCTATTGCGTTACGAATTGAATATATCCTTGTACAGGGCTTTAATACTGATTCCATTTGTTTCTATAGAAACTAGACTCAGAGAGGAATCTATACATATATGGCATGACACCTAATTATCTCTGGTTAATTTAAAATGAATTTCCAAAGTCGGAACAGGGGATCCAGAAACTGTTCTGGCCCTGTTTCACGAGAACTTTAATATCTCTTAACATATAACTCATATGACCGTTTCGTTTCTTCCACATGAAAGTAGATTCATCAAAGTTCATTTACATAATTTATTCACTATTTAATACCATTCCTACTATTTTTAGTGATTTTTGACATCCACATCACTGCTGCTGTCAGCATCTGCCTTTAAGGTAGGCTTTACCTATTTCATGATTTCCATGATTCAATTGGCCCCTTTTGCATACATAGCCCAAAGTGTGATCATGATTAACCATCCCAATGGCTAATCGTTTCAAAACAATTCCATACCTCATAATGATCAACAAACAAACGATTATGGTACTAGGCTAAAACGATATAAGCCATTTTCGCATGGCCATCCAAGTTTACACAAAACCGAAAGGTACATGACCTTCAACAAAAGGGTGGTCCTATACATGCCATTTCAAAGTTCAACCAAAATTGTACCAAAATGGGGGCTTTGATAGTGTGGATGACTTCGACTTCGATGATCCCGAATCCGATAGCTAACGAGCAAAATCTATAAAACAGAGAAACAGAGAAGACGGAGTAAGCAATTTATGCTTAGTAAGTTTGAGCAAGAGATTCCAGCACAACAAAAGCATAGCATTCATAAAGCTAACGGATAATTTCATATGCACAAATTCTCAATATCATACTCATTTCACATTCCAACCCCTATGTTCATACATAAGGGATCATCTTAGCCAAATACCGGAAACCCATTACTCGACTGAGCGAATATTATTCGAAGGGAATCAACTAATTCAAGCACATACGAACATACCTCATTGCTGGAATTTTTCAAGCGTATTAACTGAAAATTTTATAGCAAGATCGCTCATTCTCGAATCACGTACCTTCGGAATTTAACCGGATATAACGACTCGCTCAAATGCCTTCGGGACGAAGCCCGGTTATAGTGACTCGCCCGAATGCCTTCGGGACTTAACCCGGTTTAGTAACTTGCACAAATGCCTTCGCTTAGCCCGATTTATTAACTCGCACGAATGCCTTCGGATCCTAGTCCGGATATAGTCACTTAGCACAAAGCCTTCGGGACTTAGCCCGGACATCATTCGAATAACCGAGCACAATTATCAATAAATTATGACACATTCGTATTTCATTTTCATTAGCAAAACTCAAACACGAGGCACTATTCACACTTGAAATTTCGACTCAATAGCCACACACAAAGAGCATGATTTTAATTTGCTTTAAACATGATCTAATCAATTCAGAATTTAAGCTCTATTACTCAAGTACTTACCTTGGATGTTGTCGAACGATTTCGACGGCTACTCGACTACTTTTTCCTTCCCTTTATCAGATTTAGCTCCCCTTTGCTCTTGAGCTTAATTTGACAAATAAATTGATTTAATCATTTGAGCATCGAAAGAGGAATTCAAGGTACTTAGCCAATATATATACTCATTAGGCATCAAAGTCGCATATGTACGAATCATGAATCAATTCAACACATTAGTTAATATTCCTCTTAGCGAATTTTCTAAGCCAAGAATAGGCATCAATATGCTTGCCTCTAACCGAATGCATGCACACCAATTTCCCTCATGTGGCCGAATATGCATGTCCATGTTGAGGCCAATTATACACATATTTCCACACAAAACAGCATACATTTTACTAACTAATGCATTCCATATTGTAACTCAATACACATCTATCATTTCCTTCATAACCAAACATCATCATAAGTAAGTATATACCTTGAGATAGTATATATATGTCATACCAATACATCATGCTCAAACATATATACATATATATATGCTAGAGCCGAATCTCAAGTTGATTGTAACTAAACATGAACATGATTTCGAAACACAAATCTTACTTTCCATGCAATGAGCATAAATCACACTTATGGATGTACCATGGCCGAATACATCACGACACCATAATTTTGGTCATGATTACACAAAGAACTTAGTATCTCATTCAAAAATGCTTAAAGAAAATCTAAGAGTCCTCAATCCACCATCACATGTATCATCATCAAGCTTCATATTTAACATGCAATGGCACTAACTCAAAATCCACCTTGGCCAAATACCATCCCCATGATATAACAAAGATTTGAACCATGGGCTAATAAGAACATCTAGTTAGCAACCAAAAACATGCATGAATCTCATGGCACAACATCAAACATACCTTAATCTTGATGCAAGTATAGCCAAGCCCTTCCTAATCCTCTTCCAAACCAAGCATGAAGCAAAACTCCTTCCTTATCCTTAGTATTTTCGGCCAAAAAGAGAGTGAAATGGATGAACAAAATTTTTTTGTTTTCTTTCCTACCTACACGGCAATGGGGAGGGAGAGAAGCCTTCACACACACATTTTTTTTTATTCCATACTCCTTATTTTATTCATTCCAACATAACCCACTTACCAAACATGTTTCATGACATGATTTTGCCCATAATTCCTTGTCATGGCGGCCACTAGCTATTGGGGGAATTTGACATGCAAGTCCATTGTTTTGCATGCATGCTTTAATTAGTCATCACACATTTCCCCATCATACTTTCAAAGTTTACTACTAGGTCCTTTCTAGTGAAATTCACATTTATAGCTCTAAATCAAAACATCAAAAATGTCACACATGAGTTAACACACATTATAGGAAATAAAATAAATATTAAATTATTTTTATGCCTCGGTTTTGTGGTCCCGAAACCACATTCCGACTAGGGTCATTTTAAGGCTGTCACAACTCTTCCCCACTTAAGAAATTTTCATCCCCGAAAATCTTACTGGTAAATAGATTTGGGTATCGCTCTTTCATAGAGTTCTCGGGTTCCCAAGTAGCTTCTTCTATTCCGTGTTTGAGCCATAACACTTTCACTAGCGGAACCCTTTTGTTTCGCAACTCTTTTACTTCACGAGCTAGGATACGAATCGGTTCTTCTTCATAACTCATATCGGCTTGAATTTCAACCTCTGATGGACTAATTACGTGCGACGGATCAGATCTACAGCGTCGAAGCATTGAAACGTGGAAGATGTTGTGAATCTTTTCGAGTTCAGAAGGCAAAATCAAACGATACGCAACTGGGCCAACTCGTTCAGAGATTTCGTACGGCCCAATAAATCTCGGGCTCAACTTGCCCTTATGGCCGAATCTGAGTATCTTTTTCCAAGGCGAAACTTTAAGAAACACTTTATCTCCCACCTGATACTCAATGTCCTTTCGTTTCAAATCCGCGTACGATTTCTGACGATCTGTGGCCGCCTTCAGACTTTCACGGATTACCTTTACCTTCTGTTCAGCATCTTTAATCAAATCCATTCCGAAAATTTTGTTTTCACTGAGCTCGGTCCAAAACAATGGTGTACGGCATTTACACCTGTACAAAGCCTCGTAAGGCGCCATCTTAATACTTGATTGAAAACTATTGTTGTAAGCGAATTCAATCAAAGGTAAATACCGTTCCCATGAACCATCGAACTCGAGAATGCAACATCTCAACATATCCTCAAGTATCTGAATTATCCGCTCGGATTGACCATCGGTTTGAGGGTGAAAGGCGGTGCTGAAATGCAACTTGGTACCCAAAGCTTCTTGCAATTTCTTCCAAAATCGCAAGGTGAACCTCGGATCTCTATCCGACACAATGTAAATCGGTACCCGTGTAATCTCACAACTGAGAAACGTACAATTCAGCTAGTTTATCCAATGAAAAATCCGTGACGCGAGGGATAAAGTGAGCCGACTTAGTCGGTCTATCAACAACAACCCAAATCGCATCCTTCTTACTTGTCGACAATGGCGGTCCGGACACAAAGTCCATTGTGACTCGATCCTATTTCCATTCGGGTATCGTGATCGGTGAAGTAATCTGAAGGCACTTGATGTTCCGCTTTCACTTGTTGACATATTAAACATCTCAAACAAAGTCGGAGATGTCTCGTTTCATACCATGCCACCAAAACCGACGTTTCAAATCGTTGTACATCTTCGTACTCCCCGGGTGAATTGCCATTCGGCTACAATGGGCTTCGTTCAGAATTATCGAAATGAGTTCTGAATTCTTTGGAACACACAGACGACTTCTGAACCTCAAACAATCGTCATCATCAATTTCAAACTCCGATTCCTTGTTCAGAACACAATCAGCCCGTTTTGCAAGCAACTCATCGTCAACTTTCTGAGCCTCACGAATTTGATGAGTTAACAATGGTTTGGCCTTTAATTCGGCTACTAACACATTGTCGGGTAGAATAGACAGGTGTACATTCATTGCTCGTAAAGCAAACAGCGATTTCCGGCTTAAGGCGTCCGCAACCACATTAGCCTTTCCCGGGTGATAATCAATGACGAGCTCATAATCTTTTAACAACTCGAGCCAACATCTTTGTCGCAGATTTAAGTCTCTTTGAGTCATCAAATATTTGAGACTTTTGTGATCCGAGTACACATGGCACTTCTCACCAAATAAGTAATCTTGCCATATCTTTAAGGCGGATACGATGGCAGCCAGTTTGAGATCATGGGTCGGATAATTTTTCTCATGTGGCTTTAATTGTCTCGACGCGTAGGCCACAACTCGACCTTCTTGCATCAATACGCAACCTAACCCAATTAGGGAGGCGTCACTATAGATGACAAACTCTTTGCCAGATTCGGGCTGCACTAAAACTGGAGCTTCCGTCAAATGAGTTTTCAATTGATCGAAACTTTTCTGACACTTTTCCGTCCATTCAAACTTGACATCTTTCTGAAGCAGTTTCGTCATGGGTGTGGCTATCATTGAGAATCCTTTTACAAACCGTCAAGAGTAACCGCAAGCCCCAAAAGCTCGAACCTCGGTAATATTCCTCGAGGCTTCCAGTTAAGTATGGCTGAAATTTTACTCGGTCGACTCGAATACCGATCACGCGATACCACATGACCCAAGAAGCTAACCTCTCTTAACCAGAACTCACACTTGCTGAACTTAGCGTATAACTACTTGTCCCGTAAAACTTGCAACACTACTCTCAGGTGCTCCGCATGTTCGGTCTCATCTCTTGAATAGACCAAGATGTCGTCAATGAACACAACTACGAACTGATCCAAATACGGTCTGAAGATCCGATTCATCAAATCCATAAATACCGCAGGGGCATTAGTGAGCCCAAACGGCATCACTAAGAACTCGTAGTGACCATATCTCGCTCAAGGCGGTTTGGGTATATCCGAATCTCGGATTACAGAATCGATAATAGCCCGATCTCAAATCTATTTTTGAGAACACCGAGGCTCCTTCAGTTGATCGAACAAATCATCGATCGCAGATACGGATATTTTTCTTTATTGTCACTTTATTAAGTCGGCAATAGTCGATGCACAACCTCATAGTTCCGTCCTTCTTTTCACAAACAACACCGGTGCACCCCAAGGTGAAAAACTCGGGCGAGCAAAACCTCTATCCACCAACTCTTGCAACCGAGCTTTCAACTCCTTTAATTCCGTTGGTGCCATACGATCACGGAGCTATCGAAATCGGTGTGGTCCTGGTACAAGCTCAATACCAAACTCTATCTCCGAACAGTGGCAAACCCGGTAATTCTTGGGAAAAACATCCGGTAATCACAAACCACCGCAAGCAGATTCGGGTTTTACTTCTAACTCCTTATCATCAAGTACATACGCAAGGTATGCTTCGCACCCCTTTCTTACATATTTCTGGGCCAACATTGATGATATTACAGCTGGCAACCCCTTTAAGTCTGTAGATTCAACTTGGATCATCTCATTATTTGCGCACCTCAAATCAATGGTCTTGCTTTTGCAATTCACAACCGCATCATGCACGGTCAACCAATCCAACCCAAGAAGAACATCAAATTCATCGAACGGCAAAAGCATCAAGTCCGCCGGAAAACAGGAATCTCGAATTACTAGGGGACATTTCTTACACACTTTGTCGACCAGACGTAACGACCCAAGGGATTTGACACCGAATTACGAACTCGATGAGACTCAATAGGTAAAGTCTTCTTGGATGCTAAGGTTTCGCATATATAAGAGTGAGTAGAACCAGGGTCAATTAAAGCAATCACATTAGTATCAAAGAGAGTGAAAGTACCGGTAATAACATCTGGCGAGGAAGCATCCTCACATGCGCGTATGGCATAAGCCCTAGCAGGAGCGCGAGCCTCGGATCTGGTCGTAGCATCTCTAGATCCTCTCTGACCACCACTAGCATTGCCCGTATTTCCAGATGGTCTACCTCGAGCAGTGGTAGCACCCGGTTTCCCACTCTGATTTGTATTTTGTTCACCAACCTCGGGCAATCTTTAATAAAGTGGTCGACCGATCCGCACTTGTAACAGGAGTGGTCACGGAACCTCACACTTCCGTAATGCCATTTGCCACAATGCCGACACTCCGCTCGTCTCGACGTTCATTCCCAACACCGGCGATCAAGTGCCTTGTGTACCCATTGTGGGTCGATCACGATCTCGTCTAAAAAGGCCCGAGTGCCTCTAGACTTGCCCACATCATCTCTAAATTTCTTGATGCATGTTGAAGAGACTTTCCGAGGATCTTTTACGAAACTCTCAATTCCCACATCAACTTTTTGTTTTTCTTTTCTAAGCTCTTGACTTTACAAGCTCGCTCGACAAGTACTATGAACTCTCGTATTTCAAGAATGCCAACGAACATTTTATGTCTTCATTCAGCCCATCCTCGAAGCGTTTACACATGACAACCTCGGACGAAACACATTCCCGGCGTATCTACTAAGTCTAACAAATTTTCGCTCGTAATCGATGAATCGACATAGAACCTTGCTTAAGCTCAAGAAATTCCTTCCGTTTTGATCAACAAATCTCGATCGATATACTTTTTCCAAACTCGGTTTGGAAAAATTCCCAAGTTACTTGCTCTCGGGGCACAATAGAAGTTAGAGTGCTCCACCAATAGTAGGCAGAATCACGTAGCAAGGAGATAGCACACTTTAGGCATTCATCGTGTGTACAAGATAGCTCATCGAGTGCCGGATAGTGTTGTCCAACCAAAATTCAGCTTGCTCGGCATCGTCGTTATCCGTAGATTTGAATTCAGTAGCCCGTGTTTTCGGATTCATCAACTGGGGCTTATTCGACCTTATTTGGTCGATTCGGAGGCATTGTAGGTCTTGGGCTGTGTTTGTTGGGAATGGAGGTTGTGGAACAGCCGTATTAGTTCGAATGTATTGGTTGAACCAATCATTCATCACGCTATAAAAGGCTTGCCTAGCCTCATCATTCGGATTGCTAGCAACAGGTTGAGAGTCCGCCGGCGCTGTCCCTTGTGCGGGAGCAGGCGCCACACTCTCCACATCATCAGCTATCGCTCGGTTGGGATCGGGATCCATTACTATAAATAAACACAAATTCAAACGTCAAAAATCACCACACTATCAAATAATCACATAAAATGGCATGTATAGCTAGACCCAAACGCATTACGGTAGTCCTAGAATCGACTAAACTGTAGCTCTGATACCAATAAAATTGTAACACCCCGTACCCGAGTCCGTTACCGGAATCGGACACAAGGTGCACACAGACTTAACTATTTTCACAGTCCATTTAGAAATTTCCAGACTAGTTGGTCACTGCATCACTGTCGCCTTAAAAATCATATCTTGAGTTTCAAAGATCGAAAATTTGTTTCGTAATTTTTCCCTCAAACTAGACTCATATGTCCATCTACAGATTTTTTTATAGAATTTTTGGTCAAACCAATTAGTAGAGTTTATTAGTTAAAGTCTCCCCTATCCCAGGGTTCGACTACACTGACCTTCGTGCGTTACGAATTGAATATATCCTTGTACAGGGCTTTAATACTGATGCCGTTTGTTTCTATAGAAACTAGACTCAGAGAGGAATCTATACATATATGGAATGACTCCTAATTATCTCTGGTTAATTTAAAATGAATTTCCAAAGTCGGAACAGGGGATCCAGAAACCGCTCTGGCCCTGTTTCACGAGAACTTTAATATCTCTTAACATATAACTCATATGACCGTTTCGTTTCTTCCACATGAAAGTAGATTCATCAAAGTTCATTTACATAATTTATTCACTATTTAATACCATTCCTACTATTTTTAGTGATTTTGCACATCCACATCACTGCTGCTGTCAGCATCTGCCTTTAAGGTAGGCTTTACCTATTTCATGATTTCCATGATTCAATTGGCCCCTTTTGCATACATAGCACAAAGTGTGATCATGATTAACCATCCCAATGGCTAATCGTTTCAAAACAATTCCATACCTCATAATGATCAACAAACAAACGATTATGGTACTAGGCTAAAAACGTATATAAGCCATTTTCGCATGGCCATCCAAGTTTACACAAAACCGAAAGGTACATGACCTTCAACAAAAGGGTGGTCCTATACATGCCATTTCAAAGTTCAACCAAAATTGTACCAAAATGGGGGCTTTGATAGTGTGGATGACTTCGACTTTGATGATCCCAAATCCGATAGCTAACAAGCAAAATCTATAAAACAGAGAAACAGAGAAGACGGAGTAAGCAATTTATGCTTAGTAAGTTTGAGCAAGAGATTCTAGCACAACAAAAGCATAGCATTCATATAGCTAACGGATAATTTCATATGCACAAATTCTCAATATCATACTCATTCCACATTCCAACCCCTATGTTCATACATAAGGGATCATCTTAGACAAATACCGGAAACCCATTACTCGACTGAGCGAATATTATTTGAAGGGAATCAACTAATTCAAGCACATACGAACATACCTCATTGCTGGAATTTTTCAAGCGTATTAACTGAAAATTTTATAGCAAGATCGCTCATTCTCGAATCACGTACCTTCAAAATTTAACCGGATATAACGACTCGCTCAAATGCCTTCGGGACGAAGCCCGGTTATAGTGACTCGCCCGAATGCCTTCGGGACTTAACCCGTGTTTAGTAACTTGCACAAATGCCTTCGGCTTAGCCCGATTTATTAACTTGCACGAATGCCTTGGATCCTAGTCCGGATATAGTCACTTAGCACAAAGCCTTGGGACTTAGCCCGGACATCATTCAATAACCGAGCACAATTATCAATAAATTATGACACATTCAGTATTTCATTTTCATTAGCAAAACTCAAACACAAGGCACTATTCACACTTGAAATTTCGGCTCAATAGCCACACACAAAGAGCATGATTTTAATTTGCTTTAAACATGATCTAATCAATTCAAATTTAAGCTCTATTACTCAAGTACTTACCTTGGATGTTGTCGAGCGATTTCGACGACTACTCGACTACTTTTTCCTTCCCTTTATCGGATTTAGCTCCCTTTGCTCTTGAGCTTAATTTGACAAATAAATTGATTTAATCATTTGAGCATCGAAGAGGAATTCAAGGTACTTAGCCAATATATATACTCATTAGGCATCAAAGTCGCATATGTACGAATCATGAATCGAACTCAACACATTAGTTAATATTCCTCTTAGCCAATTTTCTAAGCCAAGAATAGGCATCAATATGCTTGCCTCTAACCGAATGCATGCACACCAATTTCCCTCATGTGGCCGAATATGCATGTCCATGTTGAGGCCAATTATACACTTATTACCACACAAAACAGCATACATTTTACTAACTAATGCATTCCATATTGTAACTCAATACACATCTATCATTTCCTTCATAACCAAACATCATCATAAGTAAGTATATACCTTGAGATAGTATATATATGTCATACCAATACATCATGCTCAAACATATATACATATATATATGCTAGAGCCGAATCTCAAGTTGATTGTAACTAAACATGAACATGATTTGAAACACAAATCTTACTTTCCATGCAATGAGCATAAATCACACTTATGGATGTACCATGGCCGAATACATCACGACACCATAATTTTGGTCATGATTACACAAAGAACTTAGTATCTCATTCAAAAATGCTTAAAGAAAATCTAAGAGTCCTCAATCCACCATCACATGTATCATCATCAAGCTTCATATTTAACATGCAATGCACTAACTCAAAATCCACCTTGGCCAAATACCATCCCCATGATATAACAAAGATTTGAACCATGGGCTAATAAGAACATCAAGTTAGCAACCAAAAACATGCATGAATCTCATGGCACAACATCAAACATACCTTAATCTTGATGCAAGTATAGCCAAGCCCCTTCTTAATCCTCTACCAAACCAAGCATGAAGCAAAACTCCTTCCTTATCCTTAGTATTTTCGGCCAAAAAGAGAGTGAAATGGATGAACAAAATTTTTTTGTTTTCTTTCCTACCTACACAGCAATGGGGAGTGAGAGAAGCCTTCACACACACATTTTTTTTTATTCCATACTCCTTATTTTATTCATTCCAACATAACCCACTTACCAAACATGTTTCATGACATGATTTTGCCCATAATTCCTTGTCATGGCCGGCCACTAGCTATTGGGGGGGGGGAATTTGACATGCAAGTCCATTGTTTTGCATGCATGCTTTAATTAGTCATCACACATTTCCCCATCATACTTTCAAAGTTTACTACTAGGTCCTTTCTAGTGAAATTCACATTTATAGCTCTAAATCAAAACATCAAAAATGTCACACATGAGTTAACACACATTATAGGAAATAAAATAAATATTAAATTATTTTTATGCCTCGGTTTTGTGGTCCCAAAACCACATTCCGACTAGGGTCGTTTTAAGGCTGTCACAGGGTTGTTACAACTCTCCCCCTTTTAGGGATTCTTGTCCTCGAAAATCTTACCGGAAAAGAGTTTAGGGTACTATTTTCTCATAGCTTCCTCAGGTTCCCACGTAGCCTCTTCGACCCTGTGTTATTGCCACAAAAATTTCACTAGAGCTATACTTTTATTTCTCAACTGTTTAACCTCTCGAGCTAACACTTTGATATGTTCTTCACCATATGTCGTATCGGGTCGAATGTCAATCTCTGTTGGGGAAATTACATGCGAAGGATCTGATCGATATCGTCACAACATCGATACATGAAACACGTTGTGGATCCTCTCTAATTTCGATGGCAAAGCTAGTCGATATGCCACTAGCCCTATTCTTTCAATAATCTCATACCCCAATGAAACACAGACTCAACTTGCCTTTGCGACCAAATCTAAGAATTTTCTTCCACGGAGACACTTTCAGAAACATTTTATCACCAACCTAAAATTCGATATCCTTTTATTTCAAATCCGCGTACGATTTTTGTTGATCCGAAGCTGTATTCAAACAATCATGAATTACTTTCACCTTCTCTTCGATTCCTCTATCCGAAATAATAGAAGTAGGCACCCCGTACAATATAATCCGCGTACGATTTTTATCGATTTCTCGTTACAAACTCTGAAATGTCTCATTTCATGCCTGACCACCAATATAATTCTTTCAAATCATTATACATCTTGGTACTCCCAAGATGAACAGATAGGCAACCATTATGTGCCTCGTGAAGAATTTTTTAAATTAGTTCAGTATTTCTCGGTATACAACTCCTACCTCAGAACCTTTAACAATCATCAGATCCAATCTGATATTCTGAATCACTATTCGATTTGTATTGAACTCTTTTAGCTTGTAACTTATTATCGCCTCTCTGAGCTTCGCAAATTTTTTGAAGAAATACTGGTCTAGCTTTCAACTCGGCCAGAATCGATCCATAATCAGATAAAGTTAACCATGTATTCATTGCTCTTAAAGCAAATAAAGTCTTTCTAAGCATTTGCGACTACGTTCGCTTTTTCCAGGTGATAGTCGATCACTAATTCACAATCTTTCAACAACTCGAGCCATCTTCGTTGTCACAAATTCAAGTCTTTTTGAGTCATCAAATACTTTAAACTCTTGTGATCAATAAAGATGTGACACTTTTCACCAAATAAGTGGTGTCTCCAAATTTTTAAAGCAAACACAATGGCAGCCAATTCCAAGTCTTGCGTCGGATAATTCTTTTCGTGTAGTTTCAACTATCTCGAGGCATAAGCTATCACTTTACCCTATTGCATCAACACATAGCCAAGACAGTTCAAGGATGCGTTGCTAAAAATAACGAACTATTTTCCCATCTCAGGTTGCACTAACACTGGTGCCTCAGTTAACAACGCTTTCAGCTATTCAAAACTCTGTTGACATTTTTCAGACCACTCAAATTTCACAATGTCGACAATAACACAATGTCGACAATAACCAGCCAAACCCAAAAAGCTTCTAACTTCAGATACATTTCTCGGTGGTTTCCAATCAACAACTGTCGAAATCTTACTCGGATCAACCCGTATACCTTCTGCTAAAATAATGTGTCCTAGAAATTTGACTTTTCGGAGCCAAAACTCACTTTTGTTGAATTTAGCAAACTATTTATTATCTCTCAAAGTCTGTAAGAGAATTCTTTAATATTTGGCATGTTCAAACTAACCTTGGGAATAAAGCAGGATGCCATCAATAAATGCAACCACAAACTTATCTAAATACGGTCTAAAGATTCGATTCATCAGGTCCATAAAAACTGCAGGAGCATTTGTTAATCCAAAAGGCATAACAAGAAATTCATAATGCCCGTACCTCGTTCTGAATATGGTTTTCGACACATCCGAATCATTAACTCTCAACTAATAATAGCCTAATCTCAAGTCTATCTTCGAGAACACTATTGCCCCTTTCAACTAATTGAACAAATCATCAATTCTTGGTAATGGATACTTGTTCTGTATCGTAACCTTGTTAAGCTGACGATAATCTATACAAAGTCTCATGGATCCGTCTTTCGTCTTGATGAATAACACTGGTGTACCCTAGGGCAAAAAAATCAGTCTCGCAAAAGCCTTATCTATCAACTCTTGCAACTGAGACTTCAATTCTTTCAAAATGGTTGGAGCCAGTCTATACGGAGCTATCGATATCTGTGAAGTTCTCAATACCAAATCAAAATTAAACTCAACCTCTCTAATCGATGGTAATCCAAGCAACTCTTCCGGAAACACATCCGGGTATTCACAAACTACTGACATAGATTCAATCTTCAATTCAGACATTTTCGTATTCAATACATACACAAGAAAAACTTCACAACCTTTTCTTACATACCTCTGAGCCGACATCTATAAAATCACAATTGGCAACTCACCCGACTCATCCGGTTCAATTCAAAGAATTTCATTATTTTGACATTTCAATTCAATAATCTTTCCTCTACAATTCACTACGACATCATGTAGAGTCAACCAATCCATTCCAAGAATTACATCGAACTCATCAAACGGTAAAAGCATTATGTCAATTGGAAAATAGTGACCTTGAATCATTAAAGGACAACCCTTGAAAACTTTATCAACTAAAACATATTTGCCAAAGGGGTTCAACACTTTATTCACATACTCAATAGACTCAACAGGCAGATTATTACTAGATACCAAATTCATGCAAATATTAGAATGAGTTGATCCGGGATCAATCAATGCAACTACATTAGTATCATAGAGAGAAAATGTACAAGTGATAACATCAGGGGATAACGCATCTTCGTGAGCGCGAATAGCGTAGGTTCTAGCATGTGCTTTGACTTCTGATCTCGTAGTTAATTTTTTTGTTACATGTACCACCCCTTATCCATATTCGATGCCGGAACAGGGTATCAGGCATTATCGGACATAAACTCACACAAACATACAAAATCGAGAACTTTCAGAACTTTTCATTCACAAGCATAACGTCCCTTATACAGGCCTATGAGGCCCAAAACATACATTAGGTGTGGTTCGGGACTAAACCGAGAACTTTCAGAACTTTTGCAACACTTAGAAAATTTTCTTATTTTGGGGAGTTACACACCCGTGTAGGAAGGCCATGTGGTCACACACGCCCGTGTGTCTTGGGACACGTCCGTGTCTTCAGCTCGTGTAACTCGCTGTTTATGACATCATCAACAAAATAGGATCACACGGCCAAGTCACACGCCCGTGTCCTAAGGCCGTGTTTGTCACACGGCCGAGACACACGGCCATGTCTTTGCCCGTGTGTTTACTACTGGGCATTTTGTTTTACCTAATTAGGGTATAGGGGACACATGCCTGGAATACACACCCATGGGGCAGACTATGGGTCACACATGGCCTAAACACATGCCCGTGTGTCTACCTATGTGGACAACTTTGAGGCTATTTTCCAAGCAAATTGCCACCCTTATTTACACAAATACATACATGACTTCATAGACAATTAACATAGAATAATCGAGTACTTAAACATACATAAACAAGACATGATCATAATAATTTCATCTTTACTTATGCATGCAAAAGACTTCATACTTTGTCAAGCCCAACTTACCAATTATCATTTAAGCCATGGTTATCATCATACTAAACAAATCCCAATTAAATCATCAAGCATTCATCACTAATAACATAACCCATCACGTACACACAATCACAAACCACATCTCAAAGACATAGGCACATGCATAATCATATGATCAATATAAGCCATCATATGGCTATATAAAAATTAGACCACAAACCATTCTAGGCCAACACATTTGGCCACATTAACAGTAACTTAATTAAAATCAAAGACAAAGTCCCTATACATGCCATAAACTTAAAATACTTGCGTTCACTTATACCCAATGATAGCTTGATAGTGTGACATCATGTCCGGTGGTCTCTAATCCGAGCTAGCTAAATTAACCTATAAGAGATTAGAAAGGAATGGGGTAAGCTTCGAAGCTTAGTAAGTTCATATGCAAATAAATTACAACTATTAACATTCATTTACTTTATCCATCCATAAGAATACTATTATTACAATTGGCATTAATGCCTTGGCATTAGCCTAGCCATTATAGTCTCCCCATCATAACATATCACATTAATTAACAAGTTGTTTCCATCCTCTTAATCACATGCACATTATTTATGAGTAATCATAATTTCAACATATAGTTCAACCACCTATCAATTGTCTAAGTTCGTATCTTACTATATTCTTATAATAATTTTATTCGGCAATTATGCCTTTCTTTCCTTTACTCATATCTAATGAAACACAATTTAAATAAATAAACCGTACTATATCACAAATCAATTAGGCTCATAAGTCTATCACATGACCATCATCGAATCTTATCATGCATCCATTCATCATAAATGTAGATAATTTGTCACAAGGTTATCAATGTTTCACAAGCATAACTTGTTCGTGTACATTCTTACCAAGAATTCATCATATACCAAATCCACTTCACATGAGTTCAGTGTACATACTTGTACCAATATTAATATAGTCACGTACTTTCTCATTCTTAATATACCCTTTGAAATACAATTTAAGCATGTAAACATATTGGATCACATCACAATTCAACCTAAAATTCTAACACGTAATCATCATTTATATTTATCATATATCCAACATCACAAGTATGTACACTGTCAATCACAATGGGTAATAAACAATTATTTCCACAATAATCATGAATTTACAATTATAGGCTTATGTACATGCCTGTTTACTCATAGTAATTTCATTCTCATACTCATCTTTGATTTACTCGTTGAACACTCGGAATACTATTGGATACACAGAAGGCTTGTATAATAGTGCCACATACATAGCTAAAGCTACCTCATATCACATAACACATAAAAGCTCATCTCGAGCTACTCATGAGTCTGCTCACACAAGCTGTCGATCAGGACGTAGCTATACGGGCTACTCACACAAGCTGTTAGGTATCTGCAACACATGCTGGACTACCCAGCCACCGGTAGGACGTACAAGACCAGCACCTGACACCACATAAACATATATCACATATCTCATGAGCTCATAAATCACATGGTTTCTAGTGACATGTCACATTGTATCCTAAATTATTCCTAAGGTTCAAACTGGATTTTCTTAATGTCACATCCTTGTCAAACTGGTTTACAATGCCATTCTCATAATCCATAACGTTGTTCATGCACTCATCATAACAATTTAGACATAGAAGCTCATAAATTAATAAAGCATTAAAAATATGATCATAATATTGCATTATTTACACATGAGCTTACCTCGATACCAAAAATGACAAAGAGGGACCTAATCGTCAATTACTTATTTTCCCTCGTTCTAGGCCTGAATCTCGTTTTCTTTGATCTATAACATCACATTTATCCCACTTATTAGTCACATTATTCAATGTGACCCAAAAATCATATTATGGAAAAATTACATTTTTGCCCCTAAACTTTGCCATATTTACACTTTTTCCCCTAAGCTCGTGAAATTATTTTTATTCAATTTCTTTAACATAAAAGCCTAGCTGAATCATTTTCATGACTATAACTGCCCACAATTTCCATTAAAACACACTTTTACTGCATATTTTCATAACTTTTACAATTTAGTCCTTTTGGATGTTTTCACCGAAAATCACTTAGTAAAAGTCATTTCTTACACATCAACCTTTCATAATCTACCATGAAAAATCAAAACACATGCATGTCACACATGGGTAAATTTTTAAACATCAACCCTAGCTCAAATAAATGGTATAAATAGATAGATCTTGTGTAACGCCCAAAATTTTGGGCCTAGAAGTATTAGGTTTTGAGCATGGGAACATTTAGGAGGTAGCACATAAATGTTTAGTTGTGTAAGAAAGTGACACAAATGGGTATTTGTTTCAGACTAAGAAGTCTTGGGTTCAAACCTGGGCAAGTGCAAAAAGTTTTGTTTTTAATGGATAAAACCCTTGTCTCTAGTCAGTAGGCCTTTAAATAAATGTGGGTATTTTATGATAAAAAGGCTTGCTATTCTAGTGGATAGGGGCGCATGGAGTGTTCCATGAGGTCTGAGGTTCGAATTCTTGCATGCGCAAAAGGATTAAAATTTTGTAGTGCTGGACAGCTAGAGTTTGTGTTTCATTAGAAGTCTAAACAGTGGTAAGGTTGGAGTGATTTTAGGAGGAAATATGGGATGTGGATAAAGGAGTGATCGGTTGAGGGATTTGAGGAGGGTTTTGAAGAGATATTTCAGGAGAAAATTGTGGGAAGTTAAAGTGAGAAGAAGTAGTGTGCCGATTTGGGTTGGTGGGCACTCAAGAAGTTCGGCTAATGTGGGTTTTCTCTCTAACTTTCGATTTCTAATTGCTCTGGATGTTCTCTTTTTGGCTGGTGGAATAATATTATTGGTGCTCCTTTTGGGTATCTTGTTGATTTGCATATTAGATTTTTACAGTTACTTTTTTCCTCTTGTGAGTGATTTCCTGCTCTACTTGGTGGAATCCTCACTCGTTTCCGTCTTAACACTTTCGAAATTTGACAAGTTCCTCTATCGGTTTCTTTCTCTACCGACTACTCCATCTTCTTCCTCTCTCACTCGATTTGTTATTTGGCTGAATACTTCTCTTCCTTTCTTTGCTCTTTTTCCCTCTCCAATCGTTTCCTTTGTCATCTCTTCTCCTTTTGTTTACTTACCAAATACACTTTTCTTTTCTCCTCTCTTTCTCAACACTCTATTCTTGTTATCCATTCATCTTAGTGCCTTGACCGCTTACTGTATCTCTCCTTTCTCTTTTCTCTCTGTCAATTTTTGAGGTAACTACAAGTGCTCAGCTTTGAGTTCGCTTGTATCCGAGGGCTTGGGTGATCATCCTTTCTTGACTGATAAGGTGAAAAGGGCTTCGGTTGATTTAGTCAAAGTAAAGGGTATCGATTGAATGTTTTAGTGTATTAGTATAGTGCTCTTTGATGCTGGTTGATTAAGTGTTTATCTATGTTTGATTAGTGCATAGGAACTTACGAAGGAGAAGGAAAATGTCCTTAGTTGGCATAGAGTGGACGGATCTCTCCTCGTGGCTAGTTCGAAGGTATGTTGTTGTGTGGGTTTAATGATTGGGATAATGGTGTATATGCGATTGGGTACTAGATTAAGTGTGTAACTGAAGACTGTTGTTTAAGTGTAGGATTCAGAAGTGCGGGCATTCTCTTCTCTCGGCAAATAGAAGCAAGGTGTGTGTAACAACACTGCTATAATCGTAAATCGACAAAAATCGAAATAGGTGACTGCCGACGCTACACGAGCGTGCGCTCACTCGTGTGGTAAACCGAATTCATAAGCATGTGCTTTTGATCATAGAGGCAACCGTGAGCGATTTCATGGGTTTAGGCCATTTTGGGCCATTTTGGGCCGTGTGGGCCCCACGGACTTGTAGGCCCCACATGGGTAAATTGTACGGATGTGTAGAGAATATTGCGCCAGGTTGTGTATCCACATGGCCGAGGCCATTTTTGGGCTGTGTGGGCCCATATGGGCCTCGCAATATGGGCCTTGGGCCCATTTTCTCTATTTGACCGTTAAGGTTGTACGGGTCGCCCGAAACGACTATGGACCTTCTGTTGGGTCGGTAAGTGTACTTGGACCCCTAAACGATAAAATGACTATTTTACCCTTATATGGTAAAATGACTATTTTGCCCTTATGTGGTAAAATGACTGTTTTGCCCTTATGTGGTAAAATGACTATTTTGCCCTTATGTGGTAAGATGACTGTTTTGCCCCTATGTGCAGCATATATATATGTGTACATGTATGACATTATTTTAGCATGTTATTTAAAATGTAATGGATACATGTATGATTCTATGATATGACATGACATGACTGTATGATGCATTACATGGAGATGGGTTTAAATTGATTGGAGGAAGTGTACCGAAAGGCTTCGTGCCTAAATTACTGGCAGCTTTGCTGCAAATACTGTATAGTGCTGTAAATGGTGCTACTTGGAGTGTAGGGATGGGTGGGTTGATTTTATCCCCACATGGAGTGTAGGGTTGGACTGAGATGGAGTGTAGAGGCTAGATGGGTAGGACTTGCATACGGTTTATTGTTACTGTAATAGGCCAAGGCCCGAACATATGACTGTTTCTATATTTAGATGGGCTAAAGCCCAAACTGATATTGTCATTGTTACTAAAAAGGGCTTAGGCCCAGACTTTATTTGCTCACTGTATGTTTGATTGTTTGTTTATTAAGGGATTACACACTGAGTTTTCGTAAACTCACCCTTCTGCTTATCTGCACAGGTAATCCTTAGGCGGATCGGTGCTGCGAGGAACTCGAAGGTGGCCATACAACTGCCCATGCTTCTATATTTGGTTTTTAATTCATAAGTAATTTAATTTGGGTATTTTGTAATAAGACCTCTTTAAAATTTTAATCTCTAATTTGGGGTTTTGTTATTTCAATCTGCTAGCATTAGGACGCGAGTTTTCAAAAGGATAAATGGTTTTTAAAACACCACATTTACGTAACATGTTTTAAAAGCTTCCGCAACAAACATTGTTTTAAAGTGTAATAACAATCTAATATGATTAACATTTTGCTAAAACGACTTGAGTTTTAACAATGAACGAGATATCCTAAATTTTCGTTAAAGTCACAAAGAGGTTTTAATATCAAATGGGTTTTGAAAAAATAAAATTATGTTTTTTGAAAAATACTTCAATGTGACATCATCAGATTTGGCCATAACATTGAGGCCGGGTTTGGGGTGTTACATCTTGTTACGAAGATTTCAAAAACGTAAAAACCATTAAAAATAGGGCTAAAATTGACTTGCAATCGAGCTTGGAAGCTTAAAAAACCCTAGCCATGGTTTCTCCATGCAAGTTTCGACCAGGGGGTTGAAGATGGACAAAAAATTGGCTTTTAATTTTGTTTTTAATTCATTTTAATAACTAAATAACCAAAATGCCCTTAATGAAAAACCTTAGAAACATGCCTAACCATTTCCATTTTTGTCTGCCAACTTAACCAATGGTCTAATTACCATATAAGGACATCCAATTTAAAATTTCATAACAATTGGACACCTCTAACATGTAGAACTCAACTTTTGCACTTTTTACAATTTAGTCCTTTTGACTAAATTGAGTGCCCAAACGTCAAAATTTTCGAACGAGATTTTCATGAAATCATTCCAAGAAATTGTAGACCATAAAAACATAATAAAAATAATTTTTTTACGTCAAATTTATGGTTTCGAAACCACTATTCTGACTAGGCCAAAAGTCAGGCTGTTACATTACACCTCTGCTACTGTTCCCATTTCCAGTGTTTCTCGGTGGCCTCCCTCTAGTAGCAGTGTTGCTCAGTCTTGCATTCTGAAAATTATCTTTCTCAGTCATTTTAAGGGAATCTTGAATATAGTGATCTTGGGAGCCACATTTAAAGCAAGCCCGGTTATTCATCTTACATTCACTGGGATGTCGTCTACCAGAGTGTTGACATTCAGGTCATTAGACCTAGCATTACCAACACTTGATATTGACGTAGTTTGGGCCTTGGTACCCGAATATTTCTTCCCACAATCTCTAATACGATACCCAGCTGAAACATTTGATCGAGTATACAAAACCCTCGATTTCTTTGATGAAGACTGAAATGTCTTATTCATCTATCTTTTTCTTGAATCTCTAGCCTCAAACTCAGCTTTTCTCTTTTCTTTGCTCAACTCTTTGGCTTTCCAAGCTCGGTTGACTAGCACGACAAATTCCTTCAACTCTAAAATCCCAACTAGCTATCTGATATCTTCATTCAACCCATCTTCGAATCTCTTGCACATGATAGTCTCGGTGGAAACACATTCCTGAGCATACTTACTGAGCCTAACAAACCCTCGCTCATATTCAGTCACAGACATATGGCCTTGTTTCAACTCTAAAAACTCTTTTTGTTTCTGATCAATGAATTGTTGACTGATATATTTCTTTCTGAACTCTTCTTGAAAGAAACCCAGGTAACTTTTTCTCCCGGTACCACAAATACAAGATATAACAGCCCGTTTTTAGGGTTAATCAGAACAGTGGTTTCAGGACCAAAAAACTGGCATTAAAAAATTTATTATATTATTATTTTAATATTTACAATATGATATTAGAGTTGTGTGAAAATTTTGTTAAGAAATTTTACCGTTTGAGTCGTTAATTCAGTAAAAAGGACTAAATCACGTAAAACGTAAAAGTTGCGCTCTATAAGCTAAAGGTGTCTAATAGCTATAAATATTAAATTGAAGGTCCTTATGTGGCAAATAGCCCATTTGTAAGTTAGTGGATGATAGTGGAGTAGTATATGGTGTATTTGCTAATGTTTTTAATGGTTAATTAGGTAATTAAGTAAATAATTGATAAGTTAATAAAATAAAACATAAAGTCATCATCTTTTCACCATTTCTCCACCAAAAATTCTTGAATAAAACATCCATGAATGAAGCTACATTCGAAAAAAGCTTGAAGATTAATTGGTGAGTGGTTTTTGCTCGGTTTTTAATAATTTCTATATTCTTGAGATCATTACTTTGTAATCTAGCTAGCCCGTATCTCCGTTTTCAAAATGGTTATAGATTTTGAATGATGCCATTATTGAATGCATGGTTATTTAGATGTTTCATGATAGTTTATTAATGTTTGAAGCTAGATTTATTAATGTTTGAAGCTAGATATACAAGTTTGATAAAGTGATTTTTGACAAAAATGCGAATTAAGGATTAAATTGAGAAAAGTGTAAAATTCATGGTTAGATGTGTGAATAAAATAAAAATATGGGCTGCTAGTAGTATGGGTAAAATTTTGCTAGCATGGGCTTGTCCTTAGTTGCATGAATTTGCAATTTTATGTGATAAGGACTAAATTGCAAAAAATGTGAAATAATAGGGGCAAAATTTTAATTTTACCAAAAAGTGTAAATTGTGTTAAATTGAATGAATTAATATTAAATAAGGAAATTTTGTTATTATATCAATTGAAAAAATCGAGATTTGGATTTAGAACGGGGGGAAACAAAGTTTCAGACTAGTTGATCCAATTCGTCGTTACAACGAACAGGGTAAGTTTATATGCTAATAAATGTATTTAAATTGTGTTATAAATGCTTATTATTATTGAATTGAATTGAATGCTAAATGGTCATGATTAGGAGTTGAGATCAACAGAGTTATGCCATTCAAGAGTCCCGTACGAACCTTAAGAATAGTATAGGATACTAATGTCATGACATTAGGATCACCGAGATGAGATTACAGGTAAGACCCTGTCTGGGACATTGGCATTATATTGTGGTTATGTGTAAGACCATGTCAGGGACATTGGCATCATTATACGATTATGTGTAAGACCATGTCTAGGACATTGGCATCGTTAATTGATTTTATGTAAGACCCTGTCTGGGACAGTGGCATCGATATCTGATTACCTCTAAGACCATATTTGGGATATGGCATTGTACGAGCTATATGTGATTGCTAAGTATCCTTAACGATTCCAAACAGTTCAACAGCCAAATCAAGACGAGAATGAAAATACAATAGAATTAAGTGATACAGGTACGTACAAAACCTATGTGAGAATCAAATGAAGGTAATTTGGCAAGTTCTTAGTGTATCATGTATATGAAATGAGAAAGATTTATGTATAAGTATGTTTCATGCCAAAATTTGTTTATTTGGCTATAATGAGGTATGAATTGAATGATATGTGAGATATGAGTTGTAGTTGTTTTAACTAAATATACATATGGCATATAGTGTGCAAAATATCGTTATTTGATGATATTTCACATAATTCACTTGATTAAAGAAAACGTGATGGAAATTGAATTGTATAAAGTTATATATATGATTGCTTATGCAAATGAAGATGTGAATGAATTGATAAGAAGTATTCAAATCATAAGTGTTTTGAATGAATAAACTCATGAAAATCTTGATCATCTGTGTGCAAGAATTTGAGATTGAATGGTGAAATCATATGAATTATCTCATGTTTTGAGTAATTGTCTAAAATGAAGTTATTTAATAATATGATTTTATTACCGTACGAACTTACTAAGCTTTATAGCTTCCTTTGTGTTATTTTTCTATGTTTTATTGTGATTTAGACGTTCGCTCGGGTTGAAAGTCGGCAGAGACCGCATCACTCTATCTGGTTTTTTATTTTGGTATTTTTACACTTGTGATTGGTTATATGGCATGCATAGGCTTGATTCATTTTTATAAAGGTTTTTGTGATGTATTTGGTTATTTTATATGGCTTATTAATGACTTATGTTTGATGTGTAATTTGCCTTGGGTAATGGCATAATATGGTAAGCTTTGGTATAATTTAAGATGATGTTTGGATGGCATTTTGGTTTAGTAAATGCTTGATGATTTGGGTTATGTCTAAATGTGGATATTAGTTAAAGTATCAATTTGATTTGGCATGTTTTTGGTTGTGGAATTTAGTAGTGAAAAGGATGACGTATAAATGGCATGAAATGTGTATGAAATAGCATGTTTTGGTTGCCTATTAATGTATTGAAATAGTACCAAATTTGGTTACTTTGTGTGCTTGAGAGTAGGCTGGAAAATTGGCCTTACAAATGGCCTACTTTTTTCCACACAGGTAGAGACACGGGTGTGTGTCTCATCCATGTGTGACACACGTCATGTTATACGGCCATGTGCCCCTTGGGGTACCCTTTCGAATTAAGTTAGTATACCCTACAAGTTTGGCACGGCCTAGACACATGAACATGTCTACTGGCCATGTGCGACACACGGGCTAGCACATGGGCGTGTGGTCGACCGTGTGGCCAAGTCAGTAACCTCCCTAATTTACCCACGGCCATGGCATATAGGCGTGTCCTCGGCCTTGTGGTACAAGTCAGTATGTATGCCCTATTTTCACACGGCCTGTTCACACAGGCGTTTAACCTTGAAAAGTATAAAAATTTTCTATGTTTCCCAAAGTTTGCAAATGATATTGGTTTAGTCCTAAACCCCTTTCTAAGCATGTTTTAAGGTATCATAGACCTATATAAGGGACAATATGATTATGAATGAATGAAATATGATGATATATGTGATCAAAGTATGAAGTATGAATGTGAATGATGTGTATTGATCAGTAATACCTCGTAACCTTATTTCGGCGAGAGATACAAGTTAGGGGTATTACATTTTATTGGTATCAGAGCTACGGTTTAGTCGATTCTAGGACTGACGTAGCATATGTGAGTCTAGCTATACATGCCATATTTAACTTGTGATAGTGTGATATTTCTCGATTTGACGAGAATTGTTTTAATTAGACAGATGTGCTTTCCAACCGAGCTAACTTCGATAGTGCAGAATGTTATACTCAAATTTTTTAGTGAAAATGTGATTATGATGAGTTTAAACTCATAAAGGTATGAATAAGAGTGCATGATATTCTGCTATTGATAAATGTTATAATTATATGAGTATATGAGTTGTGATGTTTGGCCTATGATTGCTATGTGAATATTTTGATTGTGAATTAATGATTTGATTTCACGTATGAGCTATGTGTTAAGTACAAAATCTGATCATAAGTAAATGATTGTTAGGTGTTTTGAGAATGTGGAATTAGTAATGAACTAGTCATTCATAATAGTATGTGTGATGTGCATGTTTACGTGAGAGTTAAAATTTTAGGCTTTACAACCCTTACAGCTCATTGGTAAAGTATTGTAATGAAATCCATACTATATATATTAAATAAGCTTGCAAGTGTGGAATTACAGAGTTTCATAATTGAAAGATTAATACTGTGATCAGATAAGAGAAAGAGTCAGCGAGTAGAAACAGTATTAGAAGAGATATCTGATTGTTCTGAAGGCCATTTGGATTATGCAATTCCACTGTTCAGGAAGAAGTTGATTTTGATGAAACAACATATTCAAGTATGATATCTAAAGAATTTATTAGGTGGAACCTCTTCTGAGTTGATTTTTGTCAGTGATGAGGTGATGTGAAATTAGTGATGATAGAAATAGACAGTGGAATAATGTTTGAATTGAAAGGATAGCTGAGTGCAGTGGATATAGTCAGGCAATTAATATGGTTTCTTCTGGGCATTCTATGTGTACATTTATTCTCAGAAGTATATGTGACTGTTTAATTTCGTAAGGAGTTCTTATCGTATGAGAATGTTACCTAAACATACTGTTAGACGAAAGTATTGTGGTCTATATGGTTTATGATCGGCATTGCTTTATGTTTCTCTGGTATTCTATTCTATTGTGTTGATAGAAAAGTCAACGGTAAAATCTATATGATTACTAGTATTCTGTTTCTACTGGTTATTTTTCTGTTGAATATACATGAAGATTATATTGCTTCTTCCACCGTTAATTTCAGTGTTTATGAGTGATGTTTTTCCTTCTGGAAATTTTCTAGGATATCATCAGGATCTTTATCATTCTATATGGGTTGTAATTTCCAGAAATTTAGTGTAGCTTAATATTTTGAAATTTTGCTACCTCGATTTTATTATGATTCTATGTGATTATTTGCAAGAGATACTCTGTTGACAGGGATGACTATATCTAAAATGATTATAATTTCTGGTTTGATCTTGGGAGTATAGTGGTATAATTATCAGATTTACAGAGGTTTTGTTTCTGCACTGATTGTTATTGAAATCATATTCGAATTCCTCTTGTATTCAAAATGCATTATTAACAGCTAGGATATTATCTATTTATACGGTCAAGACATCGGTCTTATTATGGCATTATGATTTTTATTTGATGAGTGTGGCTTCAGTATAGTTTAGGGCTTTGATGATTAATAGATGAAATAGCTTTGTTAATATAATCCTTTTCTAATTTTTATGAAATGGTTGACATCGGCAAAAGTATAAATGATAGCAGATCAAGTTCAATTTGTATAATGGTTATCTTTCTTCAGGTAAATTTGGATATATGTCAATGAATTTAAAACGGTATTGTTATGCTTCATTTAAGTTATGAAAATTTTTAAAGATCATTGATTGTATTCAGAAGAAAGTGTGATAAATGGTATATCTGGGTTATTCTTATAACAAGAAGAAATGATTTTTTTTAAAAGTTATTGTTTGATGGCCAAGATCGATTCAATGATTTAGTTTGATCTGAGCTATTTACCTGAAAGGTTAATGGAGTTATATGTGTTTGAGTTTATCCTCAGGTCATTAAATAAATTTTGTACGTTCGCAGGTTAATTGAGGGATAGTCTCAATGAAGAATTTATATTCTAGAAGACGTGATACCAAATTATATTTATTGGAACGGTTCTATTGAGAATTTTTTTTTTTGTAAATTAAAGTTGTTTTGATTGAGGAAATCATCATGCTTGTAAAGTTTGCATGATATGATACTTATTAATAAAGTGGTAAACAGTTGAAGACATTTTTAACTGAAGCATTAGTTCTGGTTCAGCTTGCGTCGGGTAAAGAGTTTATGATGCGTCATTGAATGGTTTGAAATGGGTTCCAATACAAGAAAGAATAGTGATTGCTTATATTTTATACAGTTGAAGCTGTATGAAAAGAATTATACGACATGTGAATTAGATATGATTGATAATGTATTTGCGTTGAATAGTCAGTGAAATTAATTATTTGGTGGGTAATGTCACAACTTTAATAATTACTTGAGTTAAAAGTATTTAATGACTCAGAAAGATCTAAATTTACGACAACGAAGATGGCTTGAATTGTTGAAAGAATACAAGTTAGAAATTGACTATCATGGATAGATATTAGTTGAGTTAAAAGCATTCAGCGAATTTGTGAAGTTCAGAAATTATGCAACAATTGTTACATATGGCTCACAGTGGTAATTATTTGTTCATTTGGGGAGTACTAAGATGTACAATAATCTAAGATAGTTGTACTGATGAATGAGTCCAAAACATGATATTTTTGACTTTGTATCCAAACATCTAATTTACCAACAAGCTAATGCTAATCATCAAGTGTTTTTAAGACTATTACAGCATGTGTTACTATTTGAGTTGTAATGAAATAGAATTTCGATGAAATTTGTAAATGACAAATGTTATTTGAACTATTGTTGACTGTTTGAAGAAGTCTACATATTTTATCTTCGTACATATGAATTTTTCTTTTGATAGATTAGTTGAGTTATACATATCAGAGATTTTCAGATCACACGGTGTGCCAAACTTTATTATTTCGGGTAGAGACCTGAATTATATATTGTGATTTGATAGAAAACTACAGTAAGCTTTATATAAACAGTTTCAATTTAGCATCGCATTACATTCTTCAACAAATGGCTAATTGAGGGAGAGATTCAGATTCACAACATAATGTTTTGTTATTGTGTTTTAAAATTTGAAAGCAACTGAGAAAGATATTTCTTGTTGGACAAGTTTGTGTATAATAATAGTTATGAGATGAGTATTAAGATAGCATTGTATGTGTATGGTATGGTATGGTTGCAGTTACTGAACTTCGTTGTATTGAATCGAATTTTGATAAAAAGAATTACAGGGTTGATGTGATTAGAAAGACTAAGGAGAAATGAAAGCATTATAGTGGGAATAGAATTTCTCAATTTAGCTATAAAGAAAAGTTGAGTTCGTGAATTATCGGGCTGTATGATATTACCATCAAAACTTGAGAAGATCTATAATCTGTTTCTTATATATATGACATGATGATACAGATAAGATCCTTTATCTTTACTATCTCTTTTAGAAATAGAAACTCAGCTTGTTATGACAAATAGCAAAGAACAGATCAGAATCTTAAATCGTGAGATTGAAAAGTTGAGACATCTAAGGCTATGTGAGAAATTGATGAGTCTAGTGAAAGCAAATCACTAATCTATTCTCTGATAAGATTTTTGGGGACGAAAATCCCTAAGAGGGGAGAGTTGTAATAACCCATTTTAGGTTTAATAGGAACAGTGGTTTCAAGACCACAAATCTGACGTCAAAAAATTTATTTTATTATTATTTTAATATTTTCAATATGATATTAGAGTTGTGTGAAATTTTCTTGAAGAAATTTTACCGTTTGAGTGGTTAATTCAGTAAAAATGACTAAATCGCGTAAAGCGTAAAAGTTGCGTTCTATAAGCTAAAGGTGTCTAATAGCTATAGAACATTAAATTGAAGGTATTTATGTGGCAAATAGCCCATTTTTGAGTTAGTGGATGATAGTGGGGGTGGTTTATGGTGTAATTACTAATGGTTTTAATGGTTAATTAGGTAATTAAGTAAATAATTGATAAGTTAATAAAATAAAACATAAAGTCATCATCTTTTCACCATTTCTCCACCGAATATGCATGAATAAAATAGCCATGAATGAAGCTACATTCGTCCAAGCTTTGAAGATTAATTGGTGAGTAGTTTTTGCTCGATTTTTTTAATAATTTTTATGTTTTTGAGATTGTTGCTTCGTGATCTAGCTAGCTCGTATCTTTGTTTTCGAAATGCTTATAGATTTTGAATGATGCCATTGTTGAATGCTTGGTTATTTTGATGTTTTATGATAGTTTATTAATGTTTGAAGCTATATATACAAGTTTGATAAAGTGATTTTTGACAAAAATGCGAATTAAGGATTAAATTGAGAAAAATGTAAAATTCATGGTAAGACATGTGAATAAACTAAAAATATGGGCTGCTAGTAGTATGGGTAAAATTTTGCTAGCATGGGCTTGTCCTTAATTACATGAATTTGCAATTTTATGTGATAAGGACTAGATTGCAAAAATGTTAAATAATAGAGGTAAAATTATAATTTTGCTGAAAAGTGTAAACTGTGTTAAATTGAATGAATTAATGATTAAATAAGGAAATTAAATAAGGAAATTTTGTTATTATATACATTGAGAAAATTGAGATTTGGATTTAGAACGGAGAAAAACAAAGTTTTAGACTAGTCTATCTAATTCGTCGTTACAGCGAATGAGGTAAGTTTGTATGCTAATAAATGTATTTAAATTGTGTTATAAATGCTTATTGATTATTGAATTGAATTGAATGCTGAATGGTCATGATTACGAGTTGATATCGACAGAGTTACGACATCTGAAAGTCTCGTACGAACCTTAGGAATAGTATAGGATACTAATGTCATGACATTAGGATAACCGAGATGAGATTACATGTAAGACCATGTCTGGGACATTTCCTGTAACAGCCCAATTTTGGGCCTAGTCGGAACAATGGTTTCGGGACCACTATTCTGAGGCCAGAGAAAATTATTTTAGTACTATTTTATGTGTTATAATATAATTTTATAAGTGCATGTAAATTTTGGTAAGTTAATTTTAGCGATTTCTAGTCCAATTTCGAAAAAAGACTAAATCGCGTAAAAGGTAAAAGTTGTATTTTAGTGCCTAAAGGTGTTAATAGACTAGAGAACTAAAATTGGAGGCCTTTAAAGGGAAATTGGACCCTTTTTAAGTGTGTGGCCAGCCAAGGGAAGACAAAAATTTTAAAAAAGCCAAAATTTATGGGATATTAGGTGACTTTTGACCAAATAGGTAATAAAATAAAAATAGGATGATATCATCCCTTTTTCATCTTCTCTCCACCGATTTTTCCAGCCAAGAAATGGGTTTTGAAAGCTTCATATTTTCAGCAACTTTGAGGCTTAGCAAGTAAGTGATTTTAATGTATTTCTTGAAGATTTTTACATTTTTGTAACCCCTAAAGCATGAGCTTTCATAAGAGGGGACTATTGTGCAAAATGATGAAGAGTCTAGGGTTTTTCCATGAGAGTAAATGTGTTGTTTGTTGTGTTTTTATGGAAGATTATGAGTTCTAGTTGTCTAATAAACAACTTTTGTGAAAGAAATTGCATGAAAACACCTTAAAAAGGGCTAGATTGCTAAGTTGTAAAATGAGTTGTAAATGTGTGAAATAGTTGAAATTATGAGTTGCTATAATTATGAAAATGGTTCATCTAGACTCAAGGAGTAAAGAAATGTGATAAAAATTATTTTACGAGCCTAGGGGTAATTTGGTAATTTTGGTAAAATATAGGGGCAAAATTATAAAAATAGCCCATGTGTGTCAATGGACTAATTTGATCAGTACATTGTTTTAATAAGTTGAATGTGATGTTTTAGATGATGAAAATCGAGATTTGGACCTAGAACGGAAAGAAATCGATTGAGGGATAATTACGCCTTTTTTTTTTTACCTTGGTGGTATTGAGGTAAGTTCGTATGTAAACAATACCATGTTATACATGTATTTAAATGTTATCATTACATGAATTGTACAAATATTAATGTGTATGTGATTAATAGAAATATGATAAGACAAAGCCTTAATAGACGAGGAAAAATCCCGTTTGAACATTTGGAATAGAATAGGATACGAGTGACATGTCACTAGGAATTATGAGTCTAGATGACTAGCTCGAGAGTGAGCATTGAAATGTCATGAGATATGAGGTAGCTTTAGCTACAATTAAGGCACTTATGTGCAAAGGCTTTTCCGAGTATCCAATTAGTATTCCAAGTGTTCAACGGGTAATCCAAGGAAAGAGTTGATGATGGTCCCAATGAGGTAAGTCATTGGTGAGTATGCACCTGAGTTATGTTACGAGTTGTGCAAGTATGTATACTAAGCCTATGAGAATGCCTTGATATGTGATGATCTATGATGCATAATATGTGTTCTTACCATGATGGATGAAATGATGTCGTATTAATTTTGTGAACAATGATCATGAATGAGTAACTTAGCCTTGACAGATTTGAGTTACTGCAGTAGTGTAACTTTGAAAATACACTAAAAATAGTGGAAAATGAGTTAGAGGCAGAAAAAATATGGGATTAAATCTTAAAGAGTCTATTTTCACATGAAAGAAATAGGGGAAGAAAAAGAATTCTATATTGTGTGATATTTGAATTCTTGTAAAACAGGGTCTGAATGAATTCGAGATCCCATGTTCTGATTTTATAAATTCACCATAAATTGTAAAAAAATTGTTAAGAGTCATACCTTACATGCATGGATTCCTTATTGAGTCTATTTTTACGGGAAACAAACGGAATGGTCATTGGAATTCTGTACAGGGAGAAATTTGGTTCGTAGTGTACAGGGGTCAGAGTAGTCATACCCTGAAACATGGAATACTTTAACTAATAAACTGTACTAAATGGCTTGACCAAAATTTTTTAAAAGTTTATGGAAGAAATATAAATGAGTCTAATTTCAGGGAAAATTTATGGAACTTAATTCGGAGTTTCGTAGCTCCAGATATAAATAATTTAGTGACTGTTGTGCAGGAAGACAGCTTGTCATAAACTTGAGAATATGTTGTAAACATTGATAAAACTGTTTGAGTTGCTTATAAGATATTGATTAGAACCATATGTGAATTTTGAATTGTGATGTTAGGAAATGATATATAAGTGGTTTTGATATGATGAAATTGATGTACAAGATATGTATATGTGGTGAGGCCGAAATGACTAATATTAAATGTGTGCAAGTTATTTGAAGGGCCTTTATGAAAATGTGTGCTATCTTATTTGTATAGTGAGGCCGAATGGTTACTTAGAAATGTAATATGGCTGAGTGGTTATTTAAATGAAAGCAAAGTATATGATGTATTAGCAAGTAATGATAAAAGCATTATCTTATATATGTGCTTGTGTATGTGGTGTGGCCGAATGGGCAAGTGTGAAATGTACATATGTTTATGTGTATATAACGCGGCCGAATGACCAATTATCAAATGTGGGTATTATTAGATATTTGATGAGGACAAAGTTAGTAAAAAAGTATATAAAATAAATTGTGTTGAGATTGTATCCGGGTTTAAAGTCCCGTAGGCTTTGTGCTGGTGTTATGTTCGGGTTTTATACCTCGCAGGCCAAATGCTAGTGAATTCGATAAAGCATATGACTACGAGATCCTATGCTAAGATGATAAATTGAACTCGTATTACACATTAAGTGATTCAGGTATGTGATATATATATTATTTATGTGAGATTGATCTGACGAGAATATATATTATTTATGTGAAATTGATTTGACGAGAATAAAGAATGTGTAATGAGAAGCATATGAAAAGATGTGGTAAATTCATATGTATATTTGTATATGCGTGCATTCAGTTATTATGCAAAGTTACAAGATAGTTTTCGATATGCCATTTAACTATGAATGTTGAAAGTAAGTGTGGGTAAGAAATGATACACTAGTGAAATTTGAAAGAATTAAAGTTAATCCGGATGCTTGTAAATACTATGTTTATATGAGTTTGAGTATAAACGGAGTAAAATGATATGTGTTTGTGCATAATCGGCCAAATAGTATTGTACTCAGAAAGTGTTATGTGATTTCGAACATTTGGTTTGTTTTTAAGTTCAACTGTTTAAATTGCTTAAGACTTACTAAGCTTATGAAAGTTTACTTTGAATGTTATGTTTCTCTGTTTATTTTTGTAGATCGTTGACTCTTACTATTAGCATGGGGATCGTCAACACTTCGTCACACTATCTACTATTGTGGTTATCATGTGTTTTGGACTTAGCTTATGGCATGTATAGGTTAGATTATAAGTAGAATGATATTTTGACTATTGTATATAAGCCATGCGAATATGGCATCTTATAGAAGTTTACTTTTATAAGTTTTAAATTCGATCTTTGTTTGTATCTATTAGTTATATATATAAATGATCTTTTATTTAAGAAAAGGCTCAAAATTTTACTGTTCTGATCCGATTCCTAATTTCTGGTAACGCCTCGTCCTATTCCGGCGACGGCTACGGGATAGGGGTGTTACATTTCCATTGTATTGTCATTATGTGTAAGACCATTTCTGTGACATTGGCATCATTATACGATTATGTGTAAGACCATGTTTGGGAGATTAGCATCATTAATCGATTTCGTGTAAGACCATGTCTAGGACAGTGGCATCGATATGTGATAACATGTAAGACCATATCTGAGATATGGCATTATACGAGCTATATGTGATTGTTGAGTATCCTTAACGATTCTGAATGGTTCAACGGGAAAAGTCAAGACGAGAATAAAAATACAATAGAATTAAGTGATACAGGTACGCACAGAACCTATGTGAGAATTAGATGAACGTAATTTGGCAAGTTCTTAGTGTATCATGTATATGAAATGAGAAAGATTTATGTATAACTATGTTCCATGCCAAAATGTGTTTATTTGGCTACAATGAGGTATGAATGGAATGATGTGACAGCCCAAAATTGACCCTAGTCGGGAAGTGGTTTCGGGACCACTAAACCGAGTCACCGAAATGTTTGAACGTAATATTTATTGTCTAGAATATGTATTTACGAATGTGTAAAAATTTCAAGCTTCGGTTTAGTCGATTGCATGTGAATTCAGTTAGTAGGACTTGTATGTCACTTTTGAAAAATGATAGGCTAATCTATAAGGACCTAATAGTACATGTAGTCAAAAGGGAGGACTTGCATGTCAAAATCCCCCCCCCAAGTGCTAGTGGCCGGCCATGACAAGGAAGCATGGGCAAGACATGTCATGAAACATGTTGGGTGAGTGGTTTATGTTGAAATAAATAAAATAAGGTGCATGAGTAAAAAAAAAAAGTGTGTGTGTGAAGGCTTTCCCCTCCCCTCCCCATTGCCGTGCAAGTGAGAAAGAAAAACAAAAAAAAAAAGAAAAGGCTTTGTTCATCTTTTTTTTTCCATCCTTTTGGCCGAAAATCTCAAGGGAGAAGAAAGGGGTCCTTGCTCATGGTTGGTTTGGAATAGGTTGGCCATCCTTGTAGCTAGATTAAGGTATGTTTAATATGGTGCCATGAGATTCATGCATGTTCTTAGTTGCTAGTTTTAGTTCTAATTAGTCCATGATTCAAAACCTTGCTATGTCATGGGGATGATAGTATGAAATGAAAATTTGAGATAAGTAAGGTTAAATTTGATTTGGTAAAATCGGCCATATGGGTGTATATGTTTGTAAAAATATATTTTCTTTGTTAACTCCTTACAATCGGTTGTAGGAGTAATATTGGCTTATAAGGTTGAGTTGATTCATGATGTTGTATGTTAGGATTAAAATACTTGAGACTAGATTAGCTTAATGGTGACCATGCATTCGGCCTTGAAGCATTAAACAAAGGTTGGTTGAGATTTTGATATTTTGAACAAAGATAGTTGTGAAATGGGGTGAAAACCATTAAGTTATACACATAAAATCCAGCAAGAAGATTAAACTACTAAATGTATTCATTTTAGATCAAGACATCAAAGAGGAGAACCAAGCAAAGGCAAAGCGAAGATAATCGAGTAGTAGATTGGGAATCATTTCATCCGATATAAGGTAAGTCATTAAGCACTTATTTGTACTAATTTAAAGGGTCGTAATGTCTAAGTAATGATGCTGAATGGAATGGTAGAATATATATATAAACATGTATGTATGTGGTGATAAAAATATTGAATTGAAAGAAAAGAGGTGAGATGTATTGAATGATCGGTTCGGCACTAAGTGTGCGGGTGTAAACATTTATAATCACAAATTGGCACTAAGTGTGCGGGTTCAAATTATACAGCACTAAGTGTGCAAGTTTGATTATATAGCACTAAGTGTGCGAGTTCGACTATTAAGCACTAAGTGTGCGGGCTTATGGCACATCCTCTAATAAACGTACATGTTCTACGTGCGCGGCCTTCTTGAGTCAATCATGGACAGCGATGCGAGTAAACACCTTGAGCTCATGAGGAATGGACATTTTATTTATATTTGGAATTTTGGTTTGGTAAGTCTTGATCTATGTGGTGATATTGCTCGAAAATAAATGCATGCAATGTCATATGGCGTAATGTATGAAATATCAAGTAGGGCTTGGTATGTGACCAAACCGAAATGCCTAAAGAATTATAGTACCGTTTGGGGTGTGGATGGAGGATTTTAATCCCGCCTTAATTATTTTCTTTTATGGTATATTATTACTGAACGGCAATATAATGCTTATGGCTTACTGAGTTATATACTCACCCGGTGTTTGCTTGTCGCCATTTTAGGTTTCTCGGACTCGTCCTTTTTGCGTGCTCGTGATCGTCATTGGAGTCATCACACCGCTATCAACTTTTGGTATCTTTTTGTGTAGTCGGTTTAGGAGAACATTTTGGCATGTATAGGCTAATATGCTTTGTTGAACTTTGGTATGTAAACTTTTAGCCATGCGAAAATGGCATAAATGCTCGGTTGGATTTAGTTCTCCAATGTTAAGTCACAAGTCTTGGTAATTCGATTTCCATGCCTTATGCCATGGTTGATTATTTTGGTATTAAAATGCATGTTATGGCAATAGTGTAGTAGGGAGATGTTGGATAATGATTAGCCTCTGGTATGGCTAGTCATGATCATGATTTGTGACATGTATGATGAATCACTAGTTAGATCAAAGGGAAATCATGAAATAGGCATAGTTGCTTTAGTGACAGGTGCTGGCAGCAGCAGTAACGTGAGATTGAAAAATCACTAAAAATAGTAGGAATGGTATTAAATAGTAAATAAATTATGTAAATGTACCTTGATGAATCTAATTTTATATAGAAGAAACGAAATGGTCATATGAGTTATAAGTTAACAGATATTAAAGTTCTTGTGAAACAGGGCCAGAACGGTTTCTGGATCCCCTGTCCCGACTTTGGAAAATCATTGTAAATTAACCAGAGATAATTATGAGTCATGCCATATATGTGTAGATTCCTCTCTGAGTTTAGTTTCTATAGAAACAAACGGAATCAGTATTGAAGCCCTGTACAGGGATATATCCAATTCGTAATGCTCAAAGGTCAGTGTAGTCGATCCCTGCAACAGGGGAGACTTTAACTAATAAACTGTACCAATTGGCTCGACCAAAAATTCTAGAAAAAAATATGTAGATGGAAATATGAGTCTAGTTTCATGGAAAATTTTCGAAACTGATTTTCGAGTTGTAAAACTCAAGTTATGAATTTTGGAGCGACTAGTACACAGATTGGCAGCTTGTCTGGAAACTCTCAATAAGTGGGTTGAAGTCTGTTAACACCTCGTGTTCGACTCCGGCGACGGTCTCGGGTTCGGGGTGTTACAAATGATATGTTAGATATGAGTTATAGTTATTTTAACTAAACATGCATATGGCATATAGTGTGCAAAATACCGTTATTTGATGATATTTCACATAATTCACTTGCCTAAAGAAAACGTGATGGAAATTGAATTTTATAAAGTTATATATATGATTGCTTATGCATATGAAGATGTGAATGAATTGATAAGAAGTATTCAAATCATACGTGTTTTGAATGAATAAACTCATGAAAATCTTGATCATCTGTGTGCATGAATTTGAGATTGAATGGTGAAATCATATGAATTATATCATGTTTTGAGTAATTGTCTAAAATGCGGTTATTTAATAATATGAGTTTATTACCATACGAGCTTACTAAGCTTTATGGCTTACTTTGTGTTATTTTTCTATGTTTTATAGTGATTCGAATGTTCGCTCGGGTTGAAAGTCGGCGGAGATCGCATCACACTATTTGGTTTTTTATTTCAGTATTTTTACACTTGTGGTTGGTTATAAGGCATGTATAGGCTTGATTCTTTTTTATAAAGGTTTTTGTGATGTATTTGGTTATTTTATATGGCTTATTAATGACTTATGTTTGATGTGTAATTTGCCTTGTGTAATGGGATAATATGGTAAGCTTTGGCATAATTTAAGATGATGTTTGGATGCCATTTTGGTTTAGTAAATGCTTGATGATTTGGGTTGTGTCTAAATGTGGATATTAGTTAAAGTATCAATTTGATTTGGCATGTTTTTGGTTGTGGAATTTAGTAGTGAAAACGATGATGTATAAATGGCATGAAATGTGCATGAAATAACATGTTTTGGTTGCCTATTAATCTATTGAAATAGTACCAAATTTGGTTACTTTGTGTGTTTGAGAGTAGGGTGGCAAATTGGCTTAACAAATGGCCTATTTTTGTCCACACGGGCAGAGACACGGGCATGAGTCTCAGCCATGTGTGACACACGATCATGTTATACGGTCGTGTATCCCCTGGGGTACCCTTTCGAATTAAGTTAGTATAGCCTACAGGTTTGGCATGGCCTAGACACACGAGCGTGTCTACTGATCGTGTGTGACACACAGGCTGGCACATGGGCGTGTGGCCGGTCGTGTGGCCAAGTCAGTAACCTCCTTAATTTTCCCACGGCCATGGCACACAGGCGTGTCCTCGGCCATGTGGTGCAAGTTAATATGTATGCCCTATTTTCACATGATCTATGACACAGGCGTGTCTGATGGCTGTGTGAAGCACACAACCTATTCACATGGGCGTGTGACCTTAAAATGTATAAAAATTTTCTATGTTTCCCAAAGTTTGCAAATGATATCGGTTTAGTCCCAAACTCCTTTCTAAGCATGTTTTAAGGTCTCGTAGACCTATATAAGGGACAGTGTGATTATGAATGAATGAAATATGATGAGATATGTGATCAACGTATGAAGTATGAATGTGAACGATGTGTATTGATCGGTAATGGCTCGTAACCTTATTCCAGCGACAAATACAAGTTAGGGGTGTTACATAAGAGCATTCCACCACTGGTATGCTGAGTCCCTCAGTAGTGATATAGCACATTTCAAGAACTCATCCGGTGTGCTAGAAAGCTCATTAAATACCCTAATAGTGTAACAACCAATTTTTTAGTCAAATTGGAATAGTGGTTTTGGGACCACAAATCCGAAGTCAAAATATTTATTTTATTATTTTAATAAGGTCTACAGCATGATAGATTAATTATGTGAAAGTTTCATAAAGAAATTTTATTGTTTAAATGCTTAATTCGGTAAAAAGGACTAAATCGCGTAAGGCATAAAATATGAGTTCTCTAAGTTAAATAAATCAAATAGATATAGAAATGAATTTAATGAGCCTTGCATGGTAATTATACCATTATTAGAATGAGTGGACATATTTAGACATTGTTTAAATGATTTTATATGTTTTATTTAAGGTTAGTTTTGTAATTTACTAAATTATGTTAAATTGAAGTAAAACAAAACAAAATTATAGTTTCATTCATCATCTTGACCGAAATTAAAGAGTAGAAAATAGCCATAGTTAGGATTTCCATTCGGCCAAGCTTGAATTCTTGATTAAGGTACTGTTTTGACTCTGTTTTTAATGATTTTTACGTTTTTGAGATCGTTGCTTCCTAATCTAGCTAGCTTGTACCTTAAGTTTTGAATTTGTTCATGATTTTGCAAAGTTTCATTGTTGAATACTTGATTTCATTGATGTTTAATAATAGATTATGGAAGTTTGATGATAGTTTTACATGTTTTGTAAAGTGATTTTTGACAAAAATGTCAAATAGGGATTGAATTGAGAAAATGTAAAATTATGTGGTTAAAAGTGAGAAATAATGAAAGATATGGGCTGCTAGTTGTATATAGTAAATTCAATTATCATGGGTTATGGACTAATTGTGCAATTTTACATTTTTATTTGTTAAGGACTAAATTTCAAAGTAGTCAAAAGTTTAAGGGTAAAATATAAATTAGCCAAAATGAATGTTTTAGGCTTAATTGAATTGAATGAAAGTTTGAATGAGTTAATTTGATATTATATAGATCAAGATAAGTAAATACCAGAACTAGATCGGGGAAAACGAAAAGTGGTCGAATAACCGATAGTTTTATCCGAGGATACGAGATAAGTTCGTATAATTAGAATCGAACTTCTATATATTTAAAAATATTTGAAATGAATATTTGTGATTGAGAATTTGATGTACTTGAATTAGAAATGCATTATTGATATATTATATTTGTTACTGAGCCCCATTTGAACTATTTGATTTCATAGGATACAAGTGACTTGTCACCAGGGTTACCATTTTGGTCGAGCTCCTGCATTTGTTGCGGACTCACCATAGCTCGTATGAGCTTACCGATATATCAGCTCGTAAGAGCTTATTGTTCATCTTGATAGAGTTTATCGTTTCAGCTCATATGGGCATACTGTTTAGCTCAATAGAGCTTACCGTTTCAGCTCGTATGAGCTTACAGTTCAGCTCGATAGAGTTTATCATTTTAGCTCAATAGAGCTTACTATTCATCAACTCAGGAGGAGCTTACCGATCATGGCTCAAAAGAGCATCAATGATAATGAATTGATGGATTATTGATATTATTCACCCGAGTATCCTTTGAATTTCTAATAGGCTCAACGGGCATAAAAATACTATTTATATGGATAAGTTATGATTTATAAATGTTGTTAATGTTTTATATGATTTATAAATTTGGAATGATGCAAATCATTGTATTAATGGATGGTTTCATGTAATTTTACAATGACTAACATGTGATGAATACTTGTGATTAGGTGTTTATTAATTGAATTGGTTGCACTTTAAGAATTGCTTTGATTTTGTATAAATGGTAAGTTTAATTCTAAATTATACAAGCTTACTAAGCTATAAAGCTTACTCTGTTTCCTTTTCTATGTTTTATAAAGGTTCGTTAGCTCGCTCATTTCAGATAAGTCAGAGTTGCATACCACAATATCCAAGTTTTCATTGGTACTTTTGATCTTGTGGATATATGTAAATATGGCATGTATAAGCTAGTTTAAAAGATGATAGTTATGTTAATTGATATCATGACTTTGGTATATTTTTGTGCATAAGTTAAGCCATGTGATTTGGCTTATTTTGGTACTATGTTTTAGTTGAATTTAGTGTTCAAATATAGTATGTTTTGGCAAGGTTATGATAAAATGAAATTATGCAAGTGAAGACTTGATATATAGTTGTTAAATGAATAGATTATGTATGATGTTAAATAGGTATTTGGGCAAAAAATTTCTAAGTTTTGATATGAAAAATAATGTGTATTGAAATGGTTATTTTGGTTGCCTATTGCGTTGTAAAAATGCGATTATCTATGTTTATGAATGCTTGTGTTTATAGGGTGGAAAAATGGCTTTGTAAATAGCCTATTTTTTTCCACATGGGCAGGGACACAGACATGTGTCTTAGCCGTGTGCGACACATAGCCATGCTGTACGGCCGTGTGTCCCCTAGGGTACCCTTTCGAATTAAGTCAGTATACCTTACAGTTTTTGCAAGGCCTGATACACGAGCATGTATGGCCATTTTGAAGGGGACACGGGCTAGACACACGGGCGTGTGGTTGGCCGTGTGACCCAAGTCAGTATCCCCTCTAGTTTTCACACGATTTGGCACACAGACGTGTCCTCGGCCGTGTGACATAAGTCAGTATGTATGCCCTAATTCTACATGGTCGAAGACACGGGTGTGTCTATTAGCCTTGTGAGGCACATGGCCTGTTCACACGGGCATGTCATACTTGAAATGTTGAAAGTTTTCTAAGTTTCAAAAATTTTTATATGTTACCAATTTAGTCCCGAATGCATGGTTTAAACTTTGTATACCCGATTTAAGTACATAATTGAATATGAATGAATGATATTTACTGAAATGAGATGACATTTGATAAATGATTGTTCTGAATTGAGTTACAAGTCCGATAATGCCTTTTAACCTATTCCAGTGACGAATACGGGTTAGGGGTGTTACAGATAGAGATCTCAAGCCAAAACTCAGCTCTCTCGAGGTCATCGTCAGCATTGGCTCTAAATTCTTCAACCCCTTGTTTCTGAGTCTTATCAACTGGAGGCTCGTTCAGTCTTAACAACTCCACAACTTGGGGAGTTATGGGAACCGGTTGGGGGTTAGGTGGGGGTGGAGGATGTTGGGTAGCCAGATTTGTTTGAACAAACTCGAAAAACCACTCATTCATCCTTTGGAAGAAGACCTCTCTAGCCTCTCCTCCCTGACTAACCATTACTGGTCTACTTTCAGATGGCGTTATCCCTTGGGTGGGAGCCAGCGCATAACTTTCAAAATCATCAGCTACATCTCGGTTGGGATCCATTTACTATATGAAAACACAATTTATAATGTCAGGAGTCGTCACACTATCAAAATTTATATATGGCATGTATAGCTAGACTCTGGCACATGCTATGTGAGTTCTAAAATTGACTAAACCATAGCTCTGATACCACTAAATGTAACACCCCTCACCCGTATTCAACACAGGAATAGGGTACGAGATATTAGCCCACACTAGCCCAACTCCATTCAAATTCCATCAGACTTACATAGTGAACAAACATACAATTTGAGTTATAAATTTCCCACCAAATTAAAACCATTTGCATTCAATCATAAAGTCCCTAATACGAGCCTACGAGGCCCAAAACATGCTTTGAAAGTTGTTTGGGACTAAACTGAGCACTTAGGAAAATTTCACAAAACTTAGAATTTTTTTTCTATGAACAAGGGCCACATGCCTGTGTGGTTTGGGACACGCCCGTGTGGTCACACACTCCCATGTCCTTAACCCGTGTAACTCTCTATTTTGCAAAGCATGAACAAATTGAAGTCACACACCTATGTGCTAGGCAATGTGGCTAATTTAATTTTCATAAAATAGGTGCAGACTTCACACAATCGGGACACATGCTTGTGCTTAAGGCCGTGTCCCTAACACGGCTGAGACACATGCCCGTGTGTTCAATATTGAGCATTCTATTTCTCAAAATTAAGGTGCAGGGGACACACGGCCGGAACACATGCCTATGGGGAAGACCCTGTGACATAGCCTAGACATACGTTCATGTGTCTCCCCATGTGGACAAAATAAAGAATATTGACCAAGCCCTTTGTCACCCTCATTTCCACCTACACACACACAAGTTCAATGGCATAAATCATGGCATATTTAGACAACCAAAACATTCATAAAAAAGGCCAAATCATGTCATCTCATTATCCACACTCAACATTTTTACAACATCATATTTTGTCAAACCAAATCATACCAACTCACATTCTACAAGTTTTAATATGGAAACCAATAACATGTACAATTTACTTAGTTTTCCTAGCACACCAATGAGCCAATTTTGACCATTCAACATCCAAAACCATTAAGCCACATTCAACCATTTACGAAGCATTTATAAACCACATCACACAAGAGGTAGTTGCACATGCATTCATAAATGAGTATTTATATCTTACAACCAGTTCAATCAAAATAAGCCAAGTTTCATGGCCAAAAACCACATCAAGCCTTGACATTTACAAGCCAATACATTTGGCCAAATCCATAATGACACATATAACAAAATGACCAAGTCCCTATACATGCCATATTTTTAAAATGTTTAAAGTCATTGGTACCTAAAATAATAGTTTGATAGTGTGATGCAATCTTTGATGATCTCCAATACAAGCTTGCTTGTTGACACTATAAAACATGGAAAATAAAATAGAGTAAGCTATATAGCTTAGTAAGCTCATATAAAAGAAATAGGCTAACCTTACCATACATTAACATGCAAGTAATTTAACATAAGGTAATGTAATTTACTAAAATCTCATGACCATAATTCATTCCATCACAACTTACCTTAGAATCATCATTCCACAAATTTTCTAAACATACATACCTGTATCATCTTCTAATAGCTTCATATTTGTTCTCATCATTGACAAACCTAATGAACCACTCAAAATAATAAATTCAGGTACTCGAGAAACCTTGCACACAAGGTGCCACATATGTAGCCATTGCTACCTCTATCTTATATCACATATATGCTCGTTCTTGAGCCAACAATGGGCCTGCTCACACAAGCTGTTAATCAAGACGTAGCTACTCGATGCTGCTTACACAAGTTGTCAAGTAACCACAACATATGTCGGTATACTCAGCCACCGGTAGGACGTAGAGGACCAGCACTTGGATCACATAACATAAAACCCTAGTGACATGTCACTTGTATCCTAATCTATTCCCAAGGTTCGATTGGGATTTCTCGCTTGCCAAATCATTGTCAAATGTGTCCGTAAGGTTGATTACACAATTCATGCATAAATTAAAGCATTTAAAACTTAAAGTAAAGCTTATTTCACATACGAACTTATCTCGGTTACAAAAACGGTCAAAGAGATCTATTCGTTAATTACTTTGGTTTTCCCCGATCTACACTTGAACTTTGTTTTTCTTAATCTATAATACCACATTTAACTTATTTAATCATCACATTACTCAATTTAGCCCAAAAACATATTAGGGCAAAAATTACATTTTTGCCCTTAACTTTTTAACATTTTACAATTTAGTCTCTAAGCTCGCAAAATGAATTTTTTTCAGTTTCTTTATGACCCAAGCCTAGCCAAATATGATTTGTACTCACAACAGCCCACATTTTTCATTTATTCACACTTTTCTACACATTTTATAGACTTTTACAAATAACTCCCTATTTAACGCTTTTATCAAAAATCACTTTACAAACGTTGTTTAACTAACAATGAACATGCATTTTCCACCATCAAACATCAAAATACAAATATATTTAATATGGGTAAAATTTTAGACTTTAACTTTCTTTCAAATTAGTCCTTGAAATAGCTAAATCAAATTACAATGATCTCAAAAATGTAAAAATCGTTAAAAATGGGGCAAGAATAGACTTACAATCGAGCTTGAAAGCTTGGCCAAAACCTTAGCTATGGTTTTCCCCAAAATTTCGGCTATAGGGGACTAAATTGAAGAAGATGACATCTTTTATTTAGTTATTTTGGCTTTATTTACCAAATTACCTATTTACCCCTCACTTAGACTTTGAAATTTTACCTACTCCATGACTATTTTTGTCCATCCTAAAAGTCTAATGATCTAATTACCACTTAAGGACCTCTAATTTAGAATTTCATAAAAATTTAATACCTTTGGCCTATAGAACTCAAATTTTGCACCTATTACAATTTAGTCCGTCTAGTCAAATCGAGTACTCAATCGATAAAATTTCTTAACGAATTTTTCACACAATTATTCTATCCTACTGTAGACCTTAAAGAAACAATAGAATAAATATTTTTACTTTAGATTTATGGTCCCGAAACCACTATTCTGATTTGACCCTAAAACAGCCTGTTACATTGTGTGCCTCCACTCAGACTGTGTGGGTCAAAAAATAATTTTGAAAAATTAACTCCAGTGTTCACACAACATGAGACACACCTGTGTGTCTAGGCCATATGTCACCCACGCCCGTGTGGATCACCCCAGATTGTATGGTTCCCTTTCTTTGAATTTTAGTTTTTGAAATTTTATTTTTGAGTGTTTTTTAAAATCTTTTTTAAAAGTAGTAAAAGTAAAAATAAATGCACTATACATATTTTTGGCATAATGGCAAAAATAGCCCTTAACATTTTGTTGTTTGGTCATTTTGGCCCATTATATTCTTTTTTGAGCACTTTAACACCTAACTTTATTTTGGTCAAATTGATCTATTTTTAACAGACATGCTGATGTGGTTGTTAGTTCACTAATGGACAAACATTAATCGTTGACGTGGCAGTTGAAATGAAATTAAATGCTGACGTGGCATTATTTTGTCTTATATGCCACTTTAACAAATGATTTTAAAATTATTAAAATTATTAAAAATATTATTTTATTTTTTGGAAATATAAAATTATTAATTTTCATTTTCCATAGTTTCTTCTTCCCTACTATTTCTTTCCATCGTTCACCATCGTCATCGTTGTCTATGTTCACTGCCACTATTGTCCAATGACGCTCAAGCCGTCTTGCTCCAAAATACTCTCGTCTTTCCCTTCTTTCAATTTCTCTAGTTTGTTTTTTCAAAAAAAAAAAAAAACTCTTTGAACACCTCAAAATACATCCTTGAGCCTTGACTTTCCTTATCTCAGATCTTCTTTTTCGTTCCTTAGATGGCCTCTATTTTTTAGTATGTATTTTCTCTCATTGAGCTTGTTCTTCTCACCTTTCAGATTGTCAAATGGACACCTGAAAACCTTTCGACGATCTAGCCTTGGTCGTTCATTGAGTTTAACACTTATTTTTTTTTTGGCTGCTAGTTTTATTGTCTTGTTCTATTTAATTATTGTATTATGGGTGTTTTGTGTATGGTGGTCCAACGATGGGAAAATAGGTTCTATTAGGGACGGAGGCAATGGCAGATGGGTATGGTGGTTTTGTTCAGGGGCATTGGGTTTGGTGGGAGGCCATTTGATGAAAATGAATTGGAGATAGCAGTGATGAAAATGAAATGTTAGGGGCAATGGGATTGTTAGTGTAACACCCCGTACCCGAGACCGTTGCCGGAGACGGACACGAGGGGTTAACGGGCTTAATCCACTTATTTTCACAGTCCATTTAAAAATTTTCCAGACAAGCTGGTTACTGCATCACTGTCGCCTTAAAAATCATATCTTGAGTTTCAAAACTCGAAAACCAGTTTCGTAAATTTTTCCTGAAACTAGACTCATATGTTCATCTACAATTTGTTTTCTATAATTTTTAGTTGAGCCAATTAGTATAGTTTATTAGTTAACGTCTCCCCTGTTTCAGGGTTCGACTACACTGACCTTTGCGCATTACGACTTGGATATCTCCCTGTACAGGATTTCAATACTGATGCCGTTTGTTTCTATAGAAACTAGACTCGAAAAGGAATCTATAGATGTATGGCATGACTTCTAATTATCTGTGGTTAATCTATAATGAATTTCCAAAGTCGGAACAGGGAATCCAGAAACCGTTCTGGCCCTGTCTCACGAAAACTTAAATATCTCATAATTTACTGTTCATATGATCGTTTTGTTACCTTCCTATAAAAATAGATTCATCAAGGTTCGATTAAATAATTTATTCACTATTTAATTCCATTCCTACTATTTTTAGTGATTTTTCACATTCACGTCACTGCTGCTATTAGCATCTATTTTTAAGGTAGACTTTACCTATTACATAGTTTCCATGATTCAACTAGCCCTTTTGCATAAATAGCACAAAATATGATCATGGTTAACCATTCCAATGGCTAATCATTCCCAAACATTTCCATACCTCTTAATGAACATCATACAAGATGATTATAATACTAAGCTCAAAGTGTATATAAGCCATTTTCGCATGGCTATCCAAATTTATACAAAACCAAAGGGTCCATGACCAACAACAAAACGGGTAGTCCTATACATCCCATTTCAAAGTTCAACCAAAAGTGTACCAAAAGGGGCTTTGATAGTGTGGGCGACTTCGACTTCGACACTCCCGAGTCCGATAGCTGACGAACCAAAATCTATAAAACAGAGATCCAAAGAAACGGAGTAAGCATTTAATGCTTAGTAAGTTTTGAGCAATGAAATTAGGCTCCACTGAAGTATAGCATTCATATAACTAAACGGATAATTTCATATACACATATATTCTCAAAAATCAGTCCTACTTCACATTTCCAACCCTTATATTCATACATAAGGGATCAACTTAACCAAAAAAATCGGAAGCTCCTTAATCGACGGAGCGAATGCTATTTAAGAGGAATCAATTAATCCAATGCATGTACAACACATACCTCGTTGTTGAGATTTTACGAGCGTATTAATTGAAATTATTACAGCAGATCGCTCATTCCCAAACTCAAGTAATCTTCGGGATTTAGCCGGATATAACTACTTGCACAAGGCCTTCGGGTCTTAGCCCGGATATGGTCACTAGCACAGATGCCTTCGGGACTTAGCCCGGATATAGTCGCTAGCACAAATGCCTTCGGGTCTTAGCCCGGATATAGCAACTCGCACGAATGCCTTTCGATCTTAGTCCGGTTATAGTCACCTAGCACAAAAGCCTTCGGGACTTAGCCCGGATATCATTCGAATAACCATGCACATGTATCAATAAATCATGACACATCCATATTTCATTTTCATTACCAAAGCTCAAACACAAAACACTTATCACACTTACAAATTTCAGCTCAATAGCCACATACAAAGAGCATGATTTTGATTTACTTAAGACATAATCTAATCGAATCATAATCTAAGCTCCATTACTCGAAAACTTACCTCGGATGTTGTCGAACGATTTGGCGGCGCTATTCGATCACTTTTTCCTTTCCTTATCCAACTTTGGTCCTCTAAGCTCTTGAGCTAATTCAAACAAATTTAACTTATTAAAGTCTCATTATGCTAGCTTATGGCGAACATGACAATGAATTTGATGGGTTATATGGCCACCTTTAGCTCAAATACAAAATGGTCATACGCATTTTTATTCACATTAAGCAATTTAATACAATTCATTCGAACATCAAAAGAGAAGCTCAAGGTACTTAGCCCATATATACATTAGACATTAGAGTCACATATGTACGAAATCACGAATCGAGTTCAACATATTAGCTAATATTCCCTTAGCGAATTTTCTAAGTCAAGATAAAGGCATCAATATGCTTGCCTCTAACCGAATACATGCAACACTAATCTTCTCATGTGGCGAGTATGCATGTATATGTTGAGGCCAATTATATACTTAATACCACACATAAATGGCATACCAATACATCAAGTGCAAACATATATATATATATATATATATATATATATATATGCAAGAGCCAATCATAAGGTTGATTATAACCATTTCATATATTTTCATCATGTACCGAATGAACAAATACATTACAATAACTTCCAACTCAAATTATGTTACAAATTTATACTTCACAAGGATAAATCATTAACCAAATATAAACATACATCCAATTCACATGTATATTTTATTTTACATGAAGCATAGTCGAATCATTTTAACCATGAGTAACATAACAAGCATAAATCATACTTATGGATATACCATGGCCGATTGTTTCATGAAGTTGCTAAGACCTACCTTTTTTTTTTCAAATTCTCACACACACTCTATCATCTTCATACCTCACCAACACAACATCTAGCATCCACCAAGAAGACAACACCCATGGCCGTGTATCATCTCCCTCACATAGCAAAGATTTAGACCATGGGCTAGGTAGGACTCAAGCTAACAACTAAAATATACATGAATCTCATGGAGCAACAACAAACATACCTTAGCCTAGTTACATGCATGGCTGAACCTCTTCAACCTTTCTTCTTCCTTTCTCCTTAAAGTTTTCGGCCAAAGATGTTCAAGGATGAACACTTTTTTTTTTGTTTTCTTTCCTTCAACTCACGGCAATGGGGGGGGGGAAACAATCACACACATTCTTTCTTTTCTTTTTTTTCTCATCCTACTAACACTAATACTTTATTGCCCATGCTCTTTATTTTATTATTCCTTACATGAAGCATTAACCCAACATGTTTATGACATGTTTTAGCCATAACATTTTGTCCACCCTCATGCTCATGGCCTACCACTACTAATTAGGGGGGAAAATTGACATGCAAGTCCTCCCTTTTGATTACATGCACTATTAGATCCTTATAGATTAGCCTATCACATTTCAAAAGTGTCACACAAGTCCTATGTACTACATTCACATGCAATTAACTAAATCGAAGCTTAAAATTTTCGCACATTCATATTCACATATTTTAGACCATAAATATCACATTCAAATAATTTGGTGACTCGGTTTAGCGGTCCCGAAACCGCTTTCCGACTAGGGTCACTATAGGGCTGTCACAGTTAGGGGGTGATAGCAGTGATGAAAATGAATTGCAGATTTAGTTGAAAAATAGAGGTCATGTGAAAAACGAAAAAGAAGATCAGAGACAAGGAAAGTTAAGTCTCAAGGATGGATTTTTATGTTTTCAAAGAAACAATGAGGAAAAAAACTATGGAAAGAAGATCGGAGATGGTGACGATGATGGTGAACGATGGAAAAAAACTGTGGGGGAGAAGAAACTATGGAAAATGGAATTTAATAATTTTAATAATTTTATATTTCAAAAAATAATAATTTTAATAAATTTAAATTCATTTGCTAACCATATAAGACAAAATAGTGCCACGTCAGAATTTTATTACGTTTGGACCGCCACGTTAGTGGTTAATTTGATCGTTAGTCAACTAATTGCCATATTAGTATGTCTGTTAAGAATAGATTAATTTGACCAAAAAAATGTTAGGTGTTAAAGTGCTTTAAAAAGAATATAAAGGGCCAAAGGGACCAAACAACCAAACATTGGGGACTATTTTTGGCATTACGCATTTTTTAAATAATAAAAATAAAATGTACTAATGTTTTTGTTTTTGTTTTTGAACTAACATGAAAGTAAAATAAATAAATAAAATAAAATAAAAAAACTTGAGTTGCCTCTCGAGAAGTGCTTATTTAGAGTCTAAGCTCAATTTCCCTTTTCTAAAGCTAATGGTTAAGGCGAATCTTTAAGCTGAAGCTCTCTCTCATCGTCTGTATTACCACCAAAATAAAGTTTGAGATGAAGACTATTTACCTTAAATGTGCCGTAATTAGGGTGTGTTTGTAACACCCCAAACCCGGCCCAGACGTTATGGCCTAATCTGGCGCATCACATTGAAGTGTTTTAGCGAAAACCTTGTTTTCATTGGAAACACTTCCTTAAAACAAAAAACCTTAATTACTTTGTAAAATCTCTTTTCAGTTGTGGAAGCTTTATTTAGAACATATGAATTTATGAAAACTCGTCATTTAAAAATTGAGTTGCGGAAACGTAGTATTTAAAAACAGTTATGGTTTAGGAAACCACGTTCTACTTCTAATAAATATAAAGCATAAAAAATGATAATAATTCTAATTTGAAATATTAGCCAGAGGAAAGACCTTGTTACAACCCAAATCAGATAGAAATAATTTAAAAGTCAATATATTAAAAATTACATAAAGACTAAGTCTACACTTTTTATGCTAGTTGGCCACCTCCGAATCCCTCTATCCGTCGAACTGCCTATTGAGGATCACCTGAAAAGTTTAGAAGGAGAGGGGGGGAGTTTCAAAAACTCAGTGTGTACAACCCTCAACAAGTATAAAGCAATTGTTAGTCATTTTGGGCCAGAGCCCAATTCAATAACGGTAGTCTCTAGGCCTTAGCCCAAATTAGCCTCGGTTGGGCAGAAGCCCACATCGCAATAATATCACAACAATATCATACATGTAATGCAATCCAGTGCAATCCCATCCCAATAATCCATCCACTACACACCAGCTCTGTCCCCCGACACATCATGTGGGGATATAAATATCGACCCACCCAACCGATACACATCCATGGTAGCCCGGTTGCGGAACTACCTTCATTTACACATTGGGCTTAAAAGCCGTCGGTGGATCCACGATTGTCAAGCAACCATGCGATCCTCATATACTTCCTCCGTTCCATAATACCCAACGCATGTGCAACCTAAGCAGAATATCATTGTATGCAGCAGATATGCATGTCACATCCATAAAACTTACATTCAACACCTAGGGGTATTTCGGTCATTGTCGCCCTTAGGGGCATTTCGATAATTTTTCCTTTTATTACGGTTTTCACTTACCTTGGCCCGTTAACAAATCCCGTAAGCTAAGATGAACAAATACTATGCACCAGGTAGGATTCTAGAGAAGAGAAGGTGAGTCATTAAAACCGCTTAAGTACCAAGCTCTCCCCAAATCCAATCCTAGACATGCATATACCCGTTGCCACACCTTAACCCTATGACTTGTCCACGGTCACAATATATTAATTATGTTTTATACAGTCATCATATACTAGGCCCAAAACCCCTTACAAAGCCCAATCAAGTTCACATACTTGTATATGGCCCACTAGGCCCTATTACATTTATATGGCCCATTAGACCCAAATCACATTTATATGGTCCATCAGGCCTAATTCACATTTATAATCATGCTCACATATGATTTTTCATCACATATCATCAATTATCAATTTTTGCCTATTATGGGCCCATCAAGCCCATTAAGCCTATTCTGGCCTGGTTGGCCAATTCACAGCCCAAGCCCATGGAATCGTTCATGGGGCCTCAGAAAACCTATCGGTTTCCATCTCATGAGTGTTCGCGCACTCGCAAGACTGTCGTAGTCAAACTTTTGGCTTTTTGGCATTTTGGCTTTTCGGCATTTCGGCTTTTGCTGATCTACTTGTGTGTGCAGTGTGTACACACCTTCGGCTTTATATCAAGTTATCATAGGGTAAAAGCACACACCTTATCACCTGGAGTACTAAGTATTCATAATCGCCTAAACCTTAACTAGATTAATCGACTGCAATTTGCCTATGTAACCCGAAACCTAATGTAGTCCCCTTCTGCATCCAGCGAAAAGTCCCAAACGACTTACACCTTAAACATGAGAGCCTCTATACCAACCTCTCTACTAGAACCCCCTTTTTCCATCAGTGATCACACTCATGAATGATAGGGAAAAAGAGAAATAATTGGAGAAATCGTAGGTTAACAAAAGTTTTGGAAAGAATAAAGAAGAATAAGCTTTTAAGAGTATAGAAACCAAAGAACTTAGAAATATTTAACAAAAGCCGAAGAAGATCTAATTCACTTACAGGTTGTGAGATTTCTTGCCAACAAGAAATCAAACCCCTAAAGTGTATGAATCGACTTTTAAATGAAAAAGAAATAGTCGACTAAGTTGAAGAGGGAAGAGATTGATTCGATTAAAATAGGGAAGGAAATGTCAAGAATTTGGCTTCAAGAAAAGAGGAGGTGACATGCAACTGAAGCACACAAAAATAACAAATGCCCTTACTCATCCATACGACACACATATTTATACAAATAAATAAATAAATAAATAATACACCTACACTCCTCAATCGAATTAAACTCATTAAGATAATTTCCCTTCAAATTCTCTAATTTTATCACCATCATATCTACACTTAATCCTCATCCTAATCCCCTTGATTTGAGCCAAAAATTCCAATTTGAATTGCATTCAAATTGCTTCCACCGTGTAGCACTTGAGTAGCAAAATTAAATTCTCACTTTGCGCACACCTCCACTCAAACTCCACACCTCAAGGTTACTCTACTTCCCCACACGCTATTGGCCATTGCACCGCATCCTTTCTTATGCTACCATTCAATCACAATTAATTATAAGGTTTATATGCCTAAGCCTTAGTTTTCTTAAACAAGAAAAATTTAAACTTTGCCAGGATTAGGATTCGAACTTGCTCCCTCTCATAACCATAGCATGCTTCACGCCATTGCACCGCAGGCACTCTTGTGCATATTCCATCCCTAACTATTTTTAAGGCCTATTAACCTACAACCTGGTTATCCTAAAAATATTTGCTACCATTCAGATTTGAACCCTTGATCTCTTGGCTGCACTATACGTCCCTTGCCCCCAAGCCACAAGCTCTTTTGTGTCATTTCTCTTCCCCAATTAATTATAAAGTCTTTCTGCCGACATCTAGGTTGTCTAAAAAAAAACCCACAACTTTTGCTCATACTACGACTTGAACCCACCACCTCTCCTTACTCCTAACGCCATCAAACCACTGGGCCAAGCGCATCCGTTTTGTTAAATTTCCACCTAACTTATTTATAAAGCCTAAACGTTAGCTTCCCTACTAATCTTATGCGCAATAAAAAAATTTGCCAAGGCTAGGACTTGAACCCTGGACCTCCTGCTTACTACCCACGCCTTTTGCCACTAGGCCACATGCTTCCTTGTGTTAGATTTTACCAGGCCTTTTTAATAAGCCTTCCACCTAATGCTCAGGGTTCTTTAGGAAAAAAAATGCAAAATTTTGCTAAAGCCCTGGATCAAACCCATGACTTTTTCCACACTACTAGCCCTTCCTAAATAATTTAACAATTAAACTAAACACACAATTATAAAATATTTAAACACCTTTCTTTTATTCAAGTGGCCTTCTAACCGATCCCAAACTCAAGGCCCATTACTTCTAGGCCCAAAATCAGGGTGTTACAGTGTTACGTCAATGGTTCCATACGAAAAAATGTTTTGTACCACAAATGGGTTCGATCCTCTTAACTTAAGCTTTGAAGGGAACATTTGTGGATCTGACTAGTCTAGTAACACTTTATCCCTAACTTTGAATTGGTTCATTCTCTTTACATGCACACTATGGTGTTGCTTAGTTATTTCTTTGATTGTTCTTAGTTTCTTATCAGCCTTTGTTCGCAATTCATCTAATTCATCAAGCTACACTGTTCGTTCTCCACTAGTCTCATGATTTTCATCACCTTGGACGGATATTACTTGAACATGTAACGCCTTAATTCTCGAAAACCCCTGTTAAAATTGTTTTTGTCTGTGTGAAATGGATGTATGTCTGCCTTAGTGTTGTAGTTCTCTGGGAGTGTCTACAAAGTCATGGGTTCTAGTCTTGGCTTGAGCAAAATTTTGCTTCTACTTGAATAAACCCTGGCTAGAGACAGTAGGCTTCTTAGAGTAAATGTGGTTAAAGTATGACATAGAAAGCCTACTGATCTAGTGGTAAGTGGCGTGTTGTATATGCTAGTGGTCTGAGTTTCGAATCCCTGTTTGTGTATAGGGAGATTATTTTTACTGTTTGCCTTGGGAGGTAGTAGTGTTTGACTGAAACACTAATGTATGGAGGAGAATTTGAATCGATCATGGAGGGATTGTAGGAGTGGGTTTAAGAGAGATTTGAGGAGGAATTTGTGGAATTTGGAAGTGGGAGGAGTTGTGGCTGAATGGGACTTTGACCAGTCAGGATTTCAGCTATGAGTGGTAATTGGTCACTTCTTTTGGGGTTGGAAAAATTTGGAGTCCTCTCACTCTTTGTTTTTGAAGTCACTTATTGCTATTGTTCTCTAGTGCATTTTTGTTTCGGGTGTGTTTCAATTCCTCCTTCTCTCCTTGCTACTTTGTTGTATAAGCTAATTCTCTACTGTTTCTATTTCGGTTTTGGGGCAATTGCTGTCTACTCTCTTTTCGTCTTCACTTTTCTCAATCATTTCTCCTTCGCTGAATTTATCAGCTCCCTTTCTTTTGTTCTCGTGGTCATCTGAGTTTATCTTCTATAGTGACCGTATACTCCTTACTCCTCTTTCTTCCTCTTTTATCAAACTATTCGTGTTGCGATATCTACCTTTTTGATAGACATGCCGATTACTCCAACCCTTCCGGCACAGTTTGGTTTTGGTGATCTGACAAATCGGTAAGTGCCATGGTATTGCTTAAGGCCAAATACTCTTTCCCTTTCATGCCGATCCTTATCTTCCTTGTCTCGAGGGTGAAGATCTTTTTAGTTTCTAGTTCTTCACAGAAAAAGAAGGAGTTATTAGTGGATCTTGAGGCAGTCAAAACTTCACCCTCTTTACTCGATCAAGGTAACTCCAAGTGTTATTATTATGGTTAACTAGTGCATGGTTTGGTTTGAAGAGTGTTGGTCAATTATCCTACTTTCCCCTATCATGGGTTTTGTGTTCTCTTTAAGCCATCATAATATTGCAAATCATGTGTTTGTGTGATCTTTGATAAAAGCTTTCGCTGTCCACGCAGCACTTCAATTAGGAGTGTAAAGTAGCCTTGGTCATCGATTCAACAAGGCTAATCGCACTCTCGTAATCAAGGCAAGTTTAAACGTTATTTCAGTTGAGGATCGAAAAGGGTGAATAACTCTTGTATCAAGCGACTAAAAAAATATCCTGTTTGATTATAGGTTTGGGGGTGAACTCTTAGGCCAGGTGCACGTTGCGCAACAGGTGTGTGGACATTACCAATAGATATGTGATAGCAAAAGCCAAAAAGCTAAAAAAGGGGGATGTCAACACCACACGGGCGTATGGCCGTCGTATGGCAGGCTGTGTAACGAGACATGGTCGTGTGGTCGACGAGATGTCCATGAGCGCTTTCATGGGCCAAAACAGAACTGGGCCAAACTGGGTCATGTGGGCCCAATGGACTTGTGAGCCCCACACGGTTAAATCACACCAAGTGTGGTAAATATTGAGCTAGGCCATGTAAACTACATGGCTAAGGCCATTCTTGGCCTTTGTAGGCTAGACGAGAATGTGGGCCCACTTGGGCTCGCAATATGGGCTTCAGGCCCATTATCACTGATTGACTGCTAAGGTTGCACGGGTCGCCTGAGACGGCTGTGGACCTACTATTGGGTTGGTAAGTATACTTAGACCCTATACTGATTAAATGACCACTATACCCTTGTGACGTAAATTAACTAAAATATCCTTGTGTTATGTAAATATGTTTTTTAGTATGAATTCTTTGCATACACATATGATATTATGTTGCATTGCATGGGGTAGGATATTTATATGATTTTGGAGGAAGTGTACTGAAAGGCTGTAAGCCTATTACTGGCAACTTTGCTGCAAATACTGATTTAGTATCGAAATCGGTACGACTTGGTGTGTAGGCTTGGGTGGGTCGATTTTGTCCCCACATGGTGTGCAGGACTGGTATAGAGATAGTGTGTAGTGGATGGATTGGGTAGGATCCTTTGTTTGCATACTGTACCAGAATGGGCATAGGCCTAGACTACGACTATTACTGAAAAAGGGGCTAAGCCCCTTAGCTGAAACTGAAAGGGCTTAGGCCCAGATTTTACTCTGATTGTCTGCTATTTTGGTATTTCACACAGTGAGTTTTCGTGAACTCACCCGTCTGTTATCTGTGCGGGAAATCCCCAGGCTTAGATGGATCGAGGCAACGGAGGACTTAGAGATTCGACGTCATATTTTATTTATAGATTATGATTAAGATTTAAATTATTGGGTTTTCATTTTGTAATAAGGCCCTTTAAAGTTCATTTTGATTTGGGGATTTCTTTATGTTATCTTACCTGTTGTAATAGGACTCGGGTTTTCAAGAAAATACAAACAAATGTTTTTCTGAAAGTATCTCGTTTACACAACACGTTTTAAAAGCTTCCATAACAAACATGGTTTTAAAGTTTAATAATAAACTAGTATACTTACTATTTTACTTAAACAACTTGAGTTTTCTCAATAAACTAGGCCTCCTAACCATTTGTTAAGAACCTAAAGAAGTTTTTATAAAAAAAAATGAAATTTTCATCAATTAGTGTTTTCAAAAATCACTCCAATGTGACATCACAAATTCGGCCATAACGTCTAGGCCGGGTTTGGGGTGCTACATTTTGTGATATTAGAGCTAGGTTTCAAAACTCAGTTGTGGGTTTGGGTTTTCAAAAACACATAAATGTGTTACTAAAGGAGTGGTACACCGAGTCTCCGCTCCGATCCTATAAGTCTTCTGACTGTTTATACTGAAATAAGAATACTAAAATGTTATTACTGAGACTACTTAGGGTAGTAAAACTGTATTGAGTCTTTGTGGTTAGAGCAAACTTCGAATTGCGAACTGCGAAAACAAACTCTGAAATAATATTGTTCGTAAAGTATCTTTAATAAACACTGGATCAAAAAACTGAATGGTATAAAACTTTTAATACAGATAAAAGCATGATTGGATAATGAGCACTAAGGGTATTCGTGGTAGAGGCCGCGACAGTGGCCGTGGAGGTGCTCGGGCTGGGTCTTCATCTTCTGGACACCAGCCTAATGAGGAAGTTAGAGAGGCACCAACTTCACCTATGGCTGAGACAGGGTCTCAAAATCGAGCAGATGGGAACGATGCACTATCCCAAGCAATATTGAGATTCTGGAGAGGGTCGCTGGGCCTAGTACTGGTAATATGGGCCGTGGGTTAGTTATGGAATGAATCAGGTCTAATGGGGCAGAAATATTCAGGGGTATTGCTGGAGTTGCCTCTAATGTGGCTGAATATTGGATGGAGGCCACAGAAAGGATCATGGATGGCCTTGACTACACCCCTGATCAAAAGCTAAAATGTGCAATCTCGCTACTGAGAGATAAAGCCTACCAGTGGTGGCTTAGCGTCAAAGAGGGCACTCAAGCCAATCGTTTGACTTGGGAGTTTTTCAAGACTACTTTTCAGTCTAAGTATGTGGGTGCCAGTTATGTGGATGCCTGTAGAAGGGAATTCCCGAATTTAACTCAGGGCTATAGGATAGTGGTTGAGTATGAGGCTGAATTTTTACGATTGAGCCACTATGCACGTGGGATGGTGGCAATAGAATACGAGCAGTGTGTTCGGTTTGAGGATGGCCTCAGGGATGGTTTAAGGGTTTTGATAACCCCTCAGAGGGAGCGGGATTGTAACACCCCTAAACCGTATCCATCACCGGATTAAGGTTATAAGGCATTAACGAACCATACACAGCTTAAAAGATATCAATCGTTGTTATTCATGTTTAGGAGATTATAACTCAATTATAAGAAATATATTTACATCTCTCTCATAGCATTCGTATAATCAAAATCATAACAAACTCCATGTATAAACATTAAGACATTCAAACAAAAATATTGAATATATGCCAATATATCTAATTAACATGATAAATCATTTGTGCATATTAGAAATCAAACAAACTATTACATTAATAATTGTCTAAACTCATAATCAACTTTAATGTCATGACCATATAGCCGAATATTACTTATACTTATAATTCATTATTTCTAATCAAATCACCAACATATGTGTTATATGCACACGTATTTAATATATATATCATTAACTGAATACGCATACATGTCATTTACCAATTCCAAGCAAATTTTACAAGTGAAATTATATATCAAATTTTGTGTCAATATTAAAACATACCAAATAACCAATTTCACTATATAGCAAAGTCATCACAAAGCTTAACAAAACATGTACTGAATATCACATATTAATCCATTTTCAATCTTAATTGTCGAATACACCCATCCATGATATCATACATTTCATACACATATATTATGTCAATAAAATACACATTACCATTAGACATGATCAACTAAAGTCATTCATTAAACATATGACTTAACCGTTAACAAATATATCAAACATCTCACACATACCTATGTATATATATGCCTAAATACATATATAAGCAAGTGTCGACTCATCAGTTAAACACATTCATTATCCAAATCCAGCATTTAGTCGAATTTACTCATCAACCTAAAATAACTATTAATATCTAATGCAAAACATACGCACATCATTTTTTTACCACTAGTAACCTAGTAAACATATTTTGTAATAGCCCAAAATTGGGTCTAGTTGGAACAGAGGTTTCGAGACCACAAAATCCGAGATAGAAATAATTATTTTATGATTATTTTTAGGTCTATGATATGATTGCATGATTGTGTGAAAATTTCGTAAAGAAATTCTATGCATAAAGTGCTCAATTTGAAGTTAGGGACTAAATTGAATAAGTTGCAAAACCTGCATTCTAGAAGTTTCTAGTGTGAAATTGCCTTGAAATATTAATTAGGAGGTCTTAAATATAAATTTGACCAATTTCTAAGTGATGGACAAAAATTGGACATGGATGGAATTTTTGAAAGTTTAGTAAGGAAGGCCATTTTGGTCATTTGGTAATTAAAAGAAATAAAAAGAGAAAATAAAGCCAAAATTGACTCATCTTTTTCATGGAGATCGAAATTAGCATGGGAGAAGCCATGCCAAGGGTTTTCAAGCTTTCCAAGCTCAATACTAAGTCCGTTCTAACCCCGTTTTTCAAGTTCTTTACGTTTTTGGAATCTCGGTAATTTGATTAAGCTTATTCTAGCAATAATTTAAGCTAGGGTTCATATTTGGAAAAATACCTATAGGTGAAATGTGTTTATTTTTATGTTTTATAATAGAATATGAGGTTTTAAATTATGTTAGACAACTTGTGCTACTCGGTTTTGAGTGAAAACGAGTAAAATGGCTTAAACGGTAAAAATACAAAATAGTCATAAGTATATGTTAGAGTGAGAATTTGATGTTTCCATAGAAGGGAAACATGATCAAAATGTCATAAAACATAATAATAAGGGATGAAGTTTAATTCCCGAGCCTAGGGGCAAAAGTGTAAATATGCAAAAGTTTAGGGGCAAAATTTTAATTTTTCCAAAGTTTGAGTTAAGGACTTTTTTGAGTAGTACATTAATTAAATAAGTAAAATATGATGTTTTAGATCCTGAAAAATGAGATTTGAACCTAGAATAAGAGAAAAATCTAAAATTGGGAAAGTTGGTAAAATGGTCGTTTTAGTATCGAGGTAAGTTCATATGTATAATAAGCATTAATTTATGCATGTTTCAAAATAACATTGATATATTTATTATAATTTTGAGGTGTTGAAAGTATGTAAGTTGGTATGATAATAATACTGACAATAATGTTGTAATTTATATTTGAAAGTTAAATTTAGTGAATTAATTGAATTATGTTAAATTAAATAATTTGGTGCCAAGTTTATGAATTGATTTAAAAATATGTCTATGGTGCATGAAGTGCATTGAATTATCATACATAAATGTGATTTCTATGATTATGGATATTATGGGAAATTGTAAGTTCATATGATTTTAATAAGGCAATGTGTAATTTAATGTTATTACCTTGATATTACATGAGATGTAAGTTTATATGTAAGTAATACATCAATATTACTTGTATTATGATATTTTATAATAATATTGGAAATATGTTTGTGGATAATTACTTGATTAGTGAAATTTTTGGAAAAGAGAGAGAAATCCCGGTTGAACCTTCAGAAAGATTGGATGATACAGATAGTATGTAGCCAGGTCACATGTATGGTGCTGGGTGCACATCATGTGTACAAGAGAGCTACAAGACATTATTATGTAGCTAGGTCGCATGGGTGATACTATGTGTACACCATGTAGACAAGAGAGCTATGGGATATATGTAGCTAGGTTGCATGTGTGGTTCCAGGTGAAGGACACCATGTAGCCAAGAGAGCTACGAGATAAATTGGCTAGGTCACATGGGTGGTACTGAGTGTTCACCATGTGTACAAGAGAGTCGAACTATATGATGGGTGGAGCTATGTGCTAAAACCACCGAGTATCGAGGATAGATCCGAAGTGTTCAACGGGAGACTCTCTATGTATTGCTTTGTGAGTTTTGTGATGAATAAGTGCAGGAACTTGGTTATGTGAATGATGTGTTCATTAAGTGACCAGGATGTGGTAAGGTTATCAACAAGTAAGTTATACATGAGGATGATTTTATGGTGACCTTGTGATCATGGGCCTATACTTGTGATGTATGAAATGTGGTGAAAATGATTTGTGATATGTATGTTAAAATGAGGTTAATACAAAAAAAGTGTGAAAGAGTGAATTAGCAATAAAACTGTTTTGGACAGTAGCAGTGACGTGATTTTTAAAAATCACAAAAAATAGTAGAAATTGAATCAGAGACTTAATGAGATATCAAATTAAATCTTAATGCGTCTATTTTCATATAAAAGAAACAGAGAAAGAAAAGGAGTTCTATATTTTGAGATATTTATGTTTTTGTGTGACTGGTTCAGAATGATTACGTGATCCCCTGTTCTGACTTTGGAAAATCAAAACAATTTGGATAAAAATAATTAGAGGATTAAACTTATAACTTTAAAATCCATAATTAGTCTATTTTCAAGATATATCAATAATAACATTATCCGAGTTCTGTACTATGATATAATTAATTTTTAGTGAAGAGAGGTCAGAACTGTCAGAAAGTGAAATAGGGGAATTTTAATGAATAAACTGTACTAATTGGCTGAACCAAAAATTATGAAAATTTTATGGTGGAAAGATATGTGAGTCTAGTTTTAGGGGAAATTTATGGATCTTAATTTGGAGCTCTGTAGCTCGAATTATAAATAAGTAAGTGACTATGACTCGTGTGGACAGTTTGATGTGAGCATTTATTAGTAAATTGTGAAATCGTACTTACAAGAATGCTATATACATTAAGGATGTGGAATGGAGAGGAGGAGGAGGAAAATAAATATATGTGGAATACGTGGAAACTATGGTATATGAAATATTGATATAATGAAATAAATGATATGTGTTTATAAGAAAATGAAAGAGAATGATATGTATCATGACATGTATATATATATATGACTAGTCTCAATGTAATGCTTGTTGGGTATGGAGTTGAATTGAAATGTTTCAGAGCAAACATGTTATTTTATGATCTGAATTGTGGTATTTTATAAAGATATGATCTAGTTTTAAATATGAATGCTTGATGATTAAGTGAAGATATTTGGTAAGATGATAATCTTGGTATAAATGTATAAGTAGTACTATAATAAACAAGGTAAAATGAGTATGAGAGATACATGTATGATGACATACAAATGCTATGTTTGTGGTTTAATTGAGAATATTTAATCATTAAATGAATACCATGTTATATGCTTTTGATTTTGTATAAGTGTGTAAGAGATTAAGGTTGACCAAAGCTTGGAAAATAGCCTAGGTATATTCCACACAGGCAGAAAGACGACCATGTGTCTTAGCCGTGTATGGAACATGACTTTGGGACACGGGCGTGTAGAGCCTTAAAGCATGAAATTTCCAAGATTTTTGATAGTTCTCGGTTTAGTCCCGAACCCTTTCTAAAGTATGTTTTGGGCTTCGTAGACTCAAATAAGGGACTATGTGTAAGTGAATGAATGTTTTGAAATATGAATGAAATTTTATGGCCCATATTTTAGTTTAATGTTTGTATGTTTGTCCCAGAACGCATACCTATCCCTATCTTGGGTACGGGTAAGGGGTGTTAATTTAGTGGTATCAGAGCAGGTTTACTCGATTCTCAGACAAACTTAGCAAGTGTGAGAGTTTAGTTATACATGCCACAAATATGTGATAGTGTGATGTCCCCTGACACTAATGAGGGCCATTTTGTTTAAAATGAAGTATTCTCCAACCGAGCTACATCTGACCATTTAATAGTAATATTGAAGTATTTGAATAAAGTGTAGCTATAATGTGTTAAACTCGGGAAGGTATGAATAAGAATTCGTGATATATGTATATGTATATATTTATTCATATTTGTTTGGCCTACATATGCTGTTGCATCTTGACTAAATTAATTAGTAAATGTGATGACGAAAGTTATTCAAAATTCATAGAATGTATGAGTGAGTGCACTTGTTTGAAATGAGATAATTGGAAATTTTATGTAAGACAGATATGAATAATAAATTGTTTGAAGTGGATAGTATGATTATAATGGCATATGTGGATAATGAAAAAAATGTGTCATATAGATATATGTCAGAATCGAGTTAGAGACTGTACGACCTCACCCCCTTACCAATGAGGTGTATATAACGGAAATTCATGAGAATCATGTTGACTAAGTTCCTAAGTGTGGAATCAAAGAGTTCAGTGATAAAATAATTATAGATATGACCAGAGACTGAGAATGGTTGACAAGTGAAGGACAGAGTTAGAGAAATATCAGAGTTGACTGAGTTTTCTTGGGATTGAAATTGATGACAGAGTGTTTCTGAAAGTATCATCTTGAAAAAAAATTAGTTAGTAATGCTGGAAATTATGAGAAAGATACTAAACTTCACTCCGGTAAGATTTTCGAGGACGAAAATCTCTATAAGGGGGGAGAGTTGTAATAGCCCAAAATTAGGTCTAGTTGGAACAGAGGTTTCGGGACCACAAAATTCGAGATAGAAATAATTATTTTATGATTATTTTTAGGTCTATGATATGATTGCATGATTGTGTGAAAATTTCGTGATGAAATTCTATGCATAAAGTGCTCAATTTGAAGTTAGGGACTAAATTGAATAAGTTGCAAAACCTACATTCTAGAAGTTTCTAGTATGAAATTGCTTTGAAATATTAATTAGGAGGCCTTAAATAGAAATTTGACCAATTTCTAAGTCATAGACAAAAATTGGACATGGATGGAATTTTTGAAAGTTTAGTAAGGAAGGCCATTTTGGTCATTTGGTAATTAAAAGAAATAAAAAGAGAAAATAAAGCCAAAATTGACTCATCTTTTTCATGGAGATCGAAATTAGCATGGGGGAAGCCATGCCAAGGGTTTTCAAGCTTTCCAAGTTCAATACTAAGTCCGTTCTAACCCCGTTTTTCAAGTTCTTTACGTTTTTAGAATCTCGGTAATTTGATTAAGCTTATTCTAGCAATAATTTAAGCTAGGGTTCATATTTGGAAAAATACCCATAGGTGAAATGTGTTTATTTTTATGTTTTATGATAGAATATGAGGTTTTAAATTATGTTAGACAACTTGTGCTACTCGGTTTTGAGTGAAAACGAGTAAAAGGGCTTAAACGGTAAAAATACAAAATAGTCATAAGTATATGTTAGAGTGAGAATTTGATGTTGCCATAGAAGGGAAACGTGATCAGAATGTCATAAAACATAATAATAAGGGATGAAGTTTAATTCCCGAGCCTAGGGGCAAAAGTGTAAATATGCAAAAAATTAGGGGCAAAATTGTAATTTTTCCAAAGTTTGAATTAAGGACTGTTTTGAATAGTACATTAATTAAATAAGTAAAATATGATGTTTTAGATCCCGGAAAACGAGATTTGAACCTAGAATGAGAGAAAAATCGAAAATTGGGAAAGTTGGTAAAATGGTCGTTTTAGTATCGAGGTAAGTTCATATGTATAATAAGCTTTAATTTATGCATGTTTCAATGTAAAATTGATATATTTATTATAATTTTCGAGGTGTTGAAAGTATGTAAGTTGGTATGATAATAATACTGACAATAATGTTGTAATTTATATTTGAAAGTTAAATTTAGTGAATTAATTGTATTATGTTAAATTAAATGATTATGGTGCCAAGTTTATGAATTGATTTAAAAATATGTCTATGGTACATGAAGTGCATTGAATTATCATACATAAATGTGATTTCTATGATTATGGATATTATGGGAAATTGTAAGTTCATATGATTTTAATAAGGCAATGTGTAATTTAATGTTACCGCCTTGATATTAAATAAGATGTAAGTTTATATGTAAGTAATACATCAATATTACTTGTCTTATGATATTTTATAATAATATTGGAAATATGTTTGTGGATAATTACTTGATTAGTGAAATTTTTGGAAAAGAGAGAGAAATCCCAGTTGAACCTTCGGAAAGATTGGATGATACAAATAGTTTGTAGCTAGGTCACATGTATGGTGCTGGGTGCACATCATGTGTACAAGAGAGCTACAAGACATTATTATGTAGCTAGGTCGCATGGGTGATACTATGTGTACACTATGTAGACAAGAGAGCTACGGGATATATGTAGCTAGGTCGCATGCGTGGTTCCAGGTGAAGGACACCATGTAGACAAGAGAGCTACGAGATAAATTGGCTAGGTCACATGGGTGGTACTGAGTGTTCACCATGTGTACAAGAGAGCCGAACTATATGATGGGTGGAGCTATGTGCTGAAACCACCAAGTATCGAGGATAGATCCGAAGTGTTCAATAGGAGACTCTCTATGTATTGCTTTGTGAATTTTGTGATGAATAAGTGCAGGAACTTGGTTATGTGAATGATGCGTTCATTAAGTGACCAGGATGTGGTAAAGTTATAAACAAGTAAGTTATACATGAGGATGATTTCATGGTGACCTTGTGATCATAGGCCTATACTTGTGATGTATGAAATGTGGTGAAAATGATTTGTGATATGTATGTTAAAATGAGGTTAATACAAAGAAAGTATGAAAGAGTGAATTGGCAATAAAACTATTTTGGACAGTAGCAGTGACGTGAATTTGAAAAATCACCAAAAATAGTAGAAATTGAATCAGAGACTCAATGAGATATCAAATTAAATATTAATGCGTCTATTTTCATATAAAAGAAACAGAGCAAGAAAATGAGTTCTATATTTTTAGATATTTATGTTTTTGTGTGACTGGTTCAGAATGATTACGTGATCCCCTGTTCTGACTTTGGAAAATCAAAACAATTTGGATAAAAATAATTAGAGGATTAAACTTATATTTTTAAAATCCATAATGAGTCTATTTTTAATATAAATCAACAAGAACATTATCCGAGTTCTGTACTATGAGATAATTAATTTTTAGTGAAGAGAGGTCAGAACTGTTAGAAAGTGAAATAGGAGAAATTTAATGAATAAACTGTAGTAATTGGCTGAACCAAAAATTATGAAAATTTTATGGTGGAAAGATATGTGAGTCTAGTTTTAGGGGAAATTTACGGATCTTAATTTGGATCTCTTTAGCTCGAATTATAAATAAGTAAGTGACTATGACTCGTGTGGACAGTTTGATGTGAGCATTTATTAGTAAATTGTGAAATCGTACTTACAAGAATGCTATATACATTAAGGATGTGGAATGGAGAGGAGGAGGAGGAGAAAAATAAATATATGTGGAATACATGGAAACTATGGTATATGAAATATTGATATAATGAAATAAATGATATGTGTTTATAAGAAAACAGAAAGAGAATGATTTGTATCATGACATGTATATATATATATGACTAGTCTCAATGTAATGCTTGTTGGGTATGGAGTTGAATTGAAATGTTTCAGCAAACATGTTATTTTATGATCTGAATTGTGGTATTTTATAAAGATATGATCTAGTTTTAAATATGAATGCTTGATGATTAAGTGAAGATATTTGGTAAGATGATAATCTTGGTATAAATGTATAAGTGGTACTATAATAAACAAGGTAAAATGAGTATGAGAGATACATGTATGATGACATACAAATGCTATGTTTGTGGTTTAATTGAGAATATTTAATCATTAAATGAATACCATGTTATATGCTTTTGATTTTGTATAAGTGTGTAAGAGATTAAGGTTGACCAAAGCTTGGAAAATAGCCTTGGTATATTCCACACAGTGAAAAGACGACCATGTGTCTCAAATTGTATGGAACACGACTTTGGGACACGGCGTGTGGAGCCTTAAAGCATGAAATTTCCAAGATTTTTGACAGTTCTCGGTTTAGTCCCGAACCCTTTCTAAAGTATGTTTTGGGCTTCGTAGACTCAAATAAGGGACTATGTGTAAGTGAATGAACGTTTTGAAATATGAATGAAATTTTATGGCCCATATTTTAGTTTAATGTTTGTATGTTTATCTGGTAACACCTCGTACCCTATCCCGGCCTCAAGCACGGGTAAAGGGTGTTACATATTTCATAATCAAGTATATACCAAAACCGATTCAACCTAAACACATCCAAAATCGTCAACCATATTCCATTTATATAACATATAAAAACATGACTAACTTCATATAATCACTGATCATATTAGCCATTTTCGCATGGCTTAATATATACGCCACTTTATACTTATCCAAATATAACCTAGCTTATACATGCCATAAATCCAAGTTTGAACTTATAATGTACCAAAAACAGTCGATAGTGTGATAGACTTTGCTGATGACCCTCGAGCTCGTAACTAATCTCCAAAATCTATAAAACAGATACAAACATAAACACATATATAGTAAGTTATTGTAGCTTAGTAAGTCATAAGCAAATAAATCATTAAATGAACAATAGTATTGAGTCAACTAAACCGAATCAAATAATCTATAATCAAATACACATTTTTCATGCTTGAAACTCATATACCATCACATGAATGATATATAATAATATTAACTTTGTAACACCCCTCACCCTTATCCGACGTCGGGATAGGGTTCAAGGCGTTACCGGGGTTCACATTCACAAACATATTAAATTAGGTCACCGAGTTTCACTCAAATTTAAAACTTTTCAAACATGTACGTCACATCCTTTAAACAAGCCTTCGAGGCCTAAAACATACCTAGGGGCAGTTCGAGACAAAACTGGGGACATTCGATAAACTTTGGGTACCTTGGAAAATTTCCTTTACTTTGAAGTGTCACACGCCTGTGTGGGTGGGACCATGTGATCACACATGCCCGTGTGGCTTAGGACATGCCCATGCCCTCAGCTTGTGTACAACACTGACTTAAACTTTTAGGTGTAGGGGGTGCATAACCATACCACACACCCATCGGAGTGGCCCGTGTGTCACACACGGCTTAGACACACGCTTGTTTGCCTAACCGTGTGGACCCTAGTAGGCTATTTTCCAAGCTTTTGGTCACCCATTTCAACACTTATACTTAATCATTATCAAATGCAAAGCAAAACATGATTATATTCTTATAAATGTTCTTGAAAAAACTTATTGCATAGAAACCTCATATCATTGGTTTCACACAGGCCATGTTATTTCCCCTCTTATATTTATGGGTTTCCATGTCACTTTAACACATTAAAGATTGGCTCATTCTTGTGACTCATTTCCAATTGGAAACAAACCATCTTATATGAATATAAACATGCATGGAAATTTTATAGGTCATAGCCTACTTCAAAATAAGCCAATTCTTATGGCCATATATAAAACAAAGAAAGATACATCTTTATATGCCTTTATTTGGCAAATCAATTGACACATATAACAAAATACTCAAGAGTCCTATACATGCCATTGAACAAAATAGAAATGTCTTTATACCAAAGCTGGTCTAGTTGATAGTGTGCTGACTCTCCAACTGTCTTCCAATCCTTACAAGTCCTCGAGTTCTGTAAAACAAGGGAAAAGAGAGGGGTAAGCATTTACATGCTTAGTAAGCTCGAATAACTGAAAATTAAACTTACCAAGTAATTAGCATACATCCATAATAGATAATGAAACCAACAAGTATGAAATGGTTCCCTATCACATGCACTCAATCAATGTGTTAGTCACATAACAAAGCACCATGTAATTTATCCTAGATGAACTTATCATCCATCGTTTCATTGACATGCATCCTTTTCATGTTAATCCCATTGAATTTCTAGGAAATCTCGATGGAATATCCATTAACTTTCAATCCATAAGGATAATCATTTCAAGTGTGCACTCCTGTGAACCTCACATTTTATGGCGGGATTACCACCATTTACAAAACTCATAGGGTGATGTCGGGATTGCCATTCTATAACGCTCTAAATTTTTGGGCTTAGAAGAAATGGGCTTCGCATATCAGAGGAATTAGAATTTAGTTGTGCAAGTGAGTGACACAATTAAATGTTTGCTCAAGTGGTTAAGGGTCCTGAGAGGAGTTGGAAAAGTCCTAGGTTCAAACTTGGGCTTTAGCAAAAATTTTGATTTTAAGTGAATAAAACCCTAGATGCTTGGAAGTAGGCTTTTTAAATTATTGTGGCAAGTAAATGACACAAGGAAGCATGTGGTCTAGTGGCTATGGCATCATTAACGTTGTAAGGGAGCCTAGGTTCAAGTCTTGGCTCTTGCAATTTATTTTGGTTTTTCTTTTAAAGGAACCTGGACTTTGACCTTTAGAATTTATAATTAATTGAGGCTAAATGGTGACACAAAGAGCCTTGTGGTGTAGTGGCAAGGTGGCGTCACAAAGGTGGCAAGGAGGTCTAGGGTTTGAACATTGGCATGGGTTATTGACGAGTACTTATTTTGCAGTTGGTTTCAGCTAGTGGTTGTGTTGCAGTGAAATACTGATGGAGGAGTTGTGGAGAGTGATGAGGAGTGATTGAAGGAGTAAATCAAGGAGGTATAAGGGGAGGGATTTTAGGAGGAAGTTAAGGAGTTCAAATTTTGGAGAGTTGTAGCCAATTGTGGAAAGTTTGAATAGGCAAAATTCGGCTAAGGCGTCATTTGGTGCATTTTTTACTTTTGGAAACTTTTCTTTGGAGTTTTCTTTTGTGCTATTTTCGAGTTACTATTTTTCCTAAGTGCTGAATCTTTTTGTGTTCTTTTCTTTTGCGTTTTCGTACTCTATCGTAAATACCAATTGCGTTTGGGTAATTCTTTTCTTTCCCTTCTCGTTTGGCCGAATCTTGCTTCTCATCATTTTTCTTCTCCTTATATTCTCTTCATTTGACTGAAACCATTATTCTACTTCCCTCATTTTCTTTTGGCCAAAACTTTGTTCCTCATCTTCCATTTTCGTTTGGCCGAATACTTGTTCTGTTTTCCCATATTCTAGTAGTTGTTACTATACTATTGTTCCTCCCTCTCTTCTTGATTCTTTCTTTTCTCTTCAGTGTTGTTTTTGTGGGGTAGCTGAATATAGCATTGATCCTCCCTTTGGGTTGTGGTTCTAGTTCACAGAAGTTCGATAACATCTACCTCGTGAGAAGTGTAAGGACTTTCGAGGGATACAATTGTGGTGGAGATCTACTTATCTTCTGATCAATTATTTAAGGTTTGAAACAAGTGGATTTGAGTGCGGTTTTGCAAATTGGTGTGTACCTGCACTAATAGATCGTAGAAAGGCAAAAAGGCCGAAGTGCCAAAATGCCAAAAAGCCAAAAGTACGGCGACAGTTGCCACACGAACGTGCGAACGCACGTGTGGAAAATTCGATACAATCGAAGAGGCCGCCTTGAGCGATCTCATGGGCTTAGGCTGATTTTGGGCCGAAATGGGCCGTGAGGGCCAATGGGCTCGTGGGCCTCACTCGGGTTTTTGTTCTTGAAATATAGAAATATTGGACCAGGCTGTGTTGTTCAGATGGCTAAGGTCGATTTTGGGCTTAGCCGGCTGTATGAGCATATGGGCCCCACTTGGGCTTCGTAATGGGGTTTAGGCCCAATTGTATGTTTTGATTGGAAAATGTTGCACGAGTTGCGTAAGACAATTGTAGACCTACGGCTAAGTTGGTAAGTGTACCCAGACCCCGATTTGCAAAATGACTATTATGCCCTCGAAGGACTGAATGACTAAAATGCCCCTACATGTTATATGATTGTTATTTATGCCATTCATGATATGTTTGCATTCATGTGATATTATGCTGTATGGGGGATGGGATCATTGATTTGGAGGAAGTGTATAATTTGTTAGGGTCACATGGTCGCTTGACAATTGTGGATCCACCGATGGCTTTAAGCTGATTATGTGATTGGTAGATCTGCTGCGATATTAGTTAGTGCTGCAACCGGTGCTACATCAGGAGTGTAAGGATGGGTGGGTGATTAAATCCCCACAAGAGTGTAGGGTTGGATGGGATACGGAGTGCAGGGTTAGATTGGTATTTGTGCATTGAATAAAATGATTCTGATTGTGACATGGGCTCAGGCCCAACTGAGGCTACCATGGGCTAAGGCCCAAGTGCCACCGTCATTGTAATGGGCTTAGGCCCAAATTGATGTGATGCATGCTTTACGATTGATGAGGGTTGTACACACTGAGTTTTTGTAAACTCACCCCCTCTTTTATTTTTCTCAGGTAATCCTCAGTAGGCGGTTCGACATATGGGAGGACTCAGAGGTGGCCACACTACGAACAACTTTAATTATTCGTCTTTTCTTTTACATTACTTAATTTAATTTTCTCTTTGGGTGTTGATGTAATAAGGCCTTTCTCTAATTTTTTAACTTTTAATTTGGGGCTTTTTAAGCTATTATGATTTATTTTTGTTAGAAGTAGACTGCGGTTTTTCAAAATGATATCTATTTTCATAACATCACGTTTTCGCAACACTCTTGAAATGCTTCCGCAATAAACATGCTTTTTCAAGAGTAAAGACATTTTAAATGGATAATAAATGGTTAAGATAACTGGAATTTTTAACAAAGCGACTTCAGCTCAGAAACGATTTTCTACGAAAAAGATCAATTTTCAAAAAAACACTTCGATGTGACACGCCAGATTCGGCCATAACATCTAAGCCAGGTTTGGGGTGTTTCACAGTCCAGGCTAAATTCAGACCCTAATTAGATTACCCGTCCGGGCAAAATCCATAATGCACATGTATTCTTCAGGAGGCTCGATCATCCAAAGGAACACCCATCCGGCCTGGCTTCTTTTTATAATTGAGATCAGCGGATTACCCGTCCGGGCTAAATCCTTTCTATAACACATGCAGGATCTCAATTTGCTTGTAAATAATGGTTTATCCATCGAATTCCCTTTTTAAACCTCAACTGAGACATTTTTCAACATATCCTTATCAAAGATGCATTTCATGAAATTTTTATGTCATCAATAAATGCGAACATCATTCATTCACAAATCATATAATTAGGCATATTAGGAGTTTACTTTAAGTTATCTGAACTTACCCGGTATTCGTTTCGATGTCGTGTTTCGATTATTCCGAAACCTTTCGTTTCCCTCGATCGACCTCTAAAATTTGTTCCTCGAGGTCTATAACAATAGAATTAAATCATTAATACTCTACATTATACCTTTCAACTCTAAATTCCGCCCTCGGTCTAAATTACCATTGTGCCCCTAACCTTTCACATTTTTACGATTTAGTCCCTAGGCTCGTATAATGAAACACATGAAATTTCTATCTTACCCAAGCCTAGCCGAACACTATTTTCCTCTTATGGAAACCCACATTTTCCATTATTTTCACATTTCTACCACACATTTAATAACTTTTGCAAAAAGGTCCTTTAGGGGTTTTTCATGAAAATCACCTAGGAAAAGATGTTTAACACACATCCAACTTTCATATTCCTCCATAAACCATCAAAATAAAAGTAACTCATGCATGGGTAAATTTTTAAACATAAACCCTAGCATGAAATATGGGTAGAAATGGAGAGAGCAAGCTATCGGGATCTCAAAAATGCAAAGAACATTAAAAATGGGGCTTGAGAGTACTTACTAATGAGCTTGAAAAGCTTGAAAACCCTAGCTATGGAGGGCTTGAGAATTTTGGCTGGTACAAGGGAGAAGATGGCTAATTTTTTGGTTCATTTTTCCCATTTTATTTCATTCAAATGCCAAATGACCAAAATGCCCTTAAGCCCTTTCTTTAAAATTTCATCCATGCAAGCCCATTTTTGTCCAAAAACTTAGAAATTGGGAAAATTGCTCTCCAAGGCCTTCTAATTTATAATCTAAATCAATTTCATACAAATTGCTTCTAGAATCCAAGTTTTGTAATTTATTCAATTTAGTCCCTAATTTCCAATTGGACACCTTACTCAAAGAATTTCTTCATGAAATTTTAACACATGCATATTCTCATACTCTAAACCTTATAATAATCATAAAATAAATATTTGATGTCGGATTTGTGATCCCAAAACCATTATTCCAACTAGGCCCTATTTTGGGATGTTACAAACTTGGCTGAATACACATAAGTTTATAAGCATATATAATTTTCAATCTCATAATGCATATTTCATTTGGTCATCTCAAATATATACTCACCTTATCTTTTAAAACATTTAACTTAGCACATACCTGACATTTTAGTTCAATTTCACATTCGATCTAAACTTGATATTGCCCATTGAACCATTCAGAATTGAATAGGATACTCGGATAATCACATATATCAAAAAATGCCAATGTCCCAGGCATGGTCTTACATGCTATCTCATAACTATGCCACAGTCCCAGACAAGGTCTTACACAAATCAAATACGATGCTGATGTCTCATACATGGTCTTACACGTAAGCACATATATCGATGCCAACGTTCCAAACGTGGTCTTACTCGAAAACACATATATCAGAATCTTAGGAACCGTACGGGGCTTTCGAACGTCATAACTCAGTCGAATCGAATTCATAAACTTAATTTCGAAGCATATACACATTCAGCCATGATATATAAATACTCATAAAATTCAATTTAATATTTTAGGTTTACATTTATTCAAAATTGACAGCATTTACTTTCTTATAAACTTACCTCGGACGATAAAAATCAAAACGATACGACTAGTCGACAACTTTGGTTTTCCCCTAATCCAAACCCGTTTTCTTTGGTTCTTGATCTAAACATATTCAAATTAAACTAATTCAAGCATATTTTTACTCAATTTAGTCCAAAAACACATAAATGGGCAAATTACTATTTTACCTCTGACATTTTACACTTTTTACAATTTAGTCCAAATTACACAAAACACAAAACATGCAAAATTTGCATATATCATGCTTAGGTCGAATATTACCCATGTTCATACAAGTCCATATATTTCATTTATTTCACATTTTAGTCCTTCAAATTATTATTTTTTCAATTTAGTCCTAATTACTCAAAATCATCAAAAATTCCAATACAAAACATATCAATCCAAAACATATCTTTAATATTTCATCAACTAGCATCACAAAACTCAAATATTCATCAATGGCATAACTCAAAATATTCATCAAAATCAGAAATTCAAGCATGGGCTTTCTAGATAACATAGCAACGATCTCAAAAACGTAAAAATTATCAAAAACTGAGCTAGTTACATACATTGATTAAGCTTAACAGTGGCCGAATATGCTAGCTTGTTTCTTTCTTTTCTTTTTGGTTTTTTTTATGTTCGGTCATGAGAAAAATAAATCAGCTAATGGCTTTTTAATTATGTTATAATATAACTTATATTAACATAATATCTAATTTACATATTTAACCTTATTATAAAATATATAACCATTTTAAATCATGGCCATTACCGTCCATTACCTATATCTATGGTTTAATTGCAACTTAAATTCCTCCATTTAAAAAGACAACAACAATTTGGCCTTTACACATTAAACTATCAAGTTTTCATTTTACGCTATTAAGTCCTATTATTTAATCGAACGCTCAAACAACCAAATTAAAGCACGAAAATTTCACACATATAAATTCACACTTAATAAAAATAGAAAATAATTTTAAAATATTATTCTGACTCAGATTCATTGTCTTGAAACCACTGTTCCGAATAGGGTCTAAATCGGGCTGTTACAGGGATTTTGCAGCACTGGTTGACAAGGCAAAAATCGCTGAGGATGTGATGCGCACTGAGTGCCAGAACAGAGAGAAAGGCAGAGGTAAAAGGGATGCTGAGCCTTCAAATCCTTTTCAGAAGCCTAGGAAAAAGCCAATAACTGATGGGCCAATCAGAGTTAGGCCACTGTTGCTGCTATTGCTGGACCATAATTTTGTACTGATTGTGAAAACGTCATCAGGGCGAGTGTTGGAGAAAGTTGGGTGCATGTTTGAGATGCGAATCTTTGGAGCACCGGGTTAAGGATTGTCCACAGAGGCCTGATCAGATGCAAGCTACTGGTATAGGTACTGGTCAGCTGCCGAGAGGTGTTCAGCAGCCACCATGAGGCCGTGGTCAGGCCAGAGGTGGTAATGGTATGGGACATAGTCGTAGAGCACCGGGCAGAGGTGCTGGTCATACTGAGGCGAGGCATCCGACACTAGTTTATGTTGCACATCATCGTGAGGACAGCGATGCTCCAGATGTTATAACGGGTATGTTCTTTATCCATAATGTACCTTATATTGCATTAATAGATGTAGGATCTACCCATTCCTATGTTGCTTGTACTGTTATTGAGAAATTGCGGATTTCGGTTAAGAATATTTCGAGTGGAATTACTGTTCTAAGTCCATTGGGACAGTCTGTTCTGGTAAATAAGTTTTTGAAAGACGTTCCCCTTGAAATACAGGGAGTTGTCTATTTGGCCGATCTTATGGAGCTGCCTTTAGGGGAATTCAACTTAACACTGGGCATGGATTGGCTAGTTAAACATCGGGTAAGCCTGGATTGTGTCGCTAAATGAGTTGTACTAAGAACTGAAGCCGATGAGGAGATAGTGGTAATTGGGGAACGACAGAACTACTTGAGTAATGTAATTTCTGAGCTAAGGGCCGAGAAGTTAGTTTGAAAGGGTTGTGAGGCGTTCTTAGCCTATGTCAGTGTTTCAGATGTTGGGGACTTTCAGTAAAGGATATCAGGATTGTTAAGGATTTTCCGAATGTCTTTCCTAAAGAGCTACTAGGGTTACCTCCAGAGCATGAAGTGGAGTTCGGGATTGAGCTCCTTCCTGGTACAGCTCTAATGTCCATCTCCCCTTATAGAATGGCACCAAAAGAGCTTATAGAGCTTAAGGCCCAAATACATGAGATACTGGATCGTGGGTTTATCCGACCTAGTGTGTCTACGTAGGGAGCACCAGTCTTGTTTGTGAAAAGGAATGATAGATCCATGCGTATGTGCATCGACTACAGACAACTGAATAAGTTGACCGTTAAGAATAGATACCCTGTACCAAGAATTGATGACCTGTTCGACTGCGAGGAGCGACAGTTTTCTCTAAAATAGATATTCGGTTGAGGTATCACCAATTGAGAGTTAAAGAGGCAGATGTGCACAAGACAGCGTTTAGGACTCGTTATGGACATTACGAGTTCCTGGTAATGCCTTTTGGACTGATGAATGCACCAACAGTTTTTATGGATCTAATGAACAGAGTGTTTTAACCTTATCTAGATCAGCCTATTGTAGTATTTATCGATGACATAATGGTGTATTCAAGGACTGACGTCGAACATGACGAACATCTCCAAGTAGTTCTGCAAATATTGAGGGAGAAGCAACTATATGCCAAGTTCAGCAAGTGTGAATTCTGGTTACGCGAGGTAACGTTTCTTGGTCATGTGGTATCTGCTAAGGGGATTAGGGTTGATCCTCAGAAAATTGAGGCTGTGTTGGATTGGAAGCAACCTAAGACTGTATCGAACATTTATAGTTTTCTGGGACTGGCTGGGTATTATCGAAGATTCGTACAGAGGTTTTCACTAATTGCCACGCCCTTAACTAAGCTGTTGTCTAAGGATATGCCATTTATCTGGACTGATGAGCAGCAAGAGAGCTTTAAAAAGCTCAAGGAAGTTTTGACGGAGGCCTCTATCTTGATTCAACCAGAATTTGGAAAAGAATTTACTGTTTACAGCGATGCATCACACGTTGGTTTAGGTTGTGTGTTGATGCAAGAGGGTAAGGTGGTAGCTTATGCGTCTCGCCAGCTTAAGACTCATGAGATGAATTACCCAACACATGACTTAGAGTTGGCTGCAGTGGTATTGGTATTGAAAATTTGGAGGCATTCTTTGTACGATGAGAAGTGCATCATTTACCTAGATCACAAGAGCCTTAGGTATCTCCTCACTCAGAAGGAGTTGAATCTTTGGCAGCGTAGATGGATTAAGCTGCTAAAGGATTATGACTGTTTGATTGAATATCACCCTGGTAAGGCCAATGTGGTGGCAGATGCACTAAGCCGTAGGGTTATGACTGATCTGAGAGTAATGTTTGCTCGTTTTAGCTTATTTGAGGATGGTAGCTTGTTAGCTGAGCTCTAAGTTAAACCAGTATGGATTGAGTAGATTAAGAATAAATAGTTGGAAGATGAGTCATTGGGTCTTTGGTTTCGTCAGATCGAGAATGGTAATACTGTGGATTTTGGGCTAAACAATGAAGGGGTACTTTGTTTTCGAGGCAGGATTTGTGTACCTAAGGATATTGATTTGAGGCAGTCTATATTGCGAGAGGTACATAGTAGCTCTTTTGCTATGCACCTAGGTGGAAATAAGATGTATAAAAATCTCCGTGAGATATATTGGTGGCCAGGTCTTAAGCGTGAGATTACCGACTTTGTAGGGAAATATTTGACATGCCAACAGGTTAAAGCAGAACATCAGTTGCTTTCTACGTTACTTCAGCCGGTTAAGATTCCGATGTGGAAGTGGGAAAGAGTAACTATGGATTTTGTGAGTGGGCTACCCCTAATGCCTTCCAAGAAAGATTCAGTGTGGGTTATAGTGGATCAGTTGACTAAAACTACCCATTTTATACCGGTTCGCACAAATTATTCGTTATAAAAACTGGCTAAGTTGTATGTATCCGAGATAGTGAGACTACATGGGGTACCAATTTCCATAATATCTTACAAAGATCCTCGCTTCACTTCTCGAGTTTGGAAGAAGTTACATGAAGCTCTGGGTACACAATTGGACTTCAGTACTGCGTTTCATCCTCAGACAGATGGACAGTCAGAGAGGGTGATTCAGATACTAGATGATATGTTAAGGAGTTGCATGATTGACTTCCGAGGCAGTTTGGAGGATTACTTGCCATTGGCAGAATTTGTGTATAATAACATCTACCAATCTAGCATACAGATGGCACCTTACGAAGCATTATATGGTCGTAGGTGTAGCACTCCTTCTTGTTGGACTGAGTTGGGTGAGTGGCATGTGCTGGGTCCTTAGTTAGTATCTGATACCGAGGAAAAGGTCAGATTAATTCGAGATAGACTGAAGGCAGCATCAGGCAGATAGAATTCATATGCGAATCTGTAACGTAAGGAAATTGAGTATTCTCTGGGAGATTTTGTCTTTTTGAAGGTTTCGCCATGGAAGAAGGTACTGAGATTTGGGCATAAGGGCAAGTTGAGCCCAAGGTTATTGGGCCTTACCGCATATTGAGACGAGTAGAACCAGTTGCCTACTAGTTAGAGCTACCTTCTGAGTTGAAACGGATTCACAATGTGTTCCACATCTCTATGTTGAGATGCTACCGCTCTGATCCTACGCATCTTGTACCGGTAGAGGAGATTGACATCAGACCAGATCTGACTTTCGAGGAGGAACCAATCCAGATTATGGATTGAGAGGTGAAAGCTTTGAGGAGAAAATCAATCCCTTTAGTAAAAGTTCTTTGGTGAAACCACAGTTCAGAGGAGGCAACCTGGGAACCCGAGGAGATGATACGACAACAATACCCTCACCTATTCTGACTAGGTAAATTTTGAGGCTGAAATTTTCTTTAAGAGGGTAGAATTGTAACACCTCAATTCCTGAAAACCCCTGTTAAAATTGTTTTTGTGTGTGTGTGATATGGATGTATGTCAGCCTTAGTGGTGTAGTGCTCTGGGAGTGTCTAAGAAGTCATGGGTTCAGGTCTTGGCTTGAGCAAAATTTTGTTTCTACTTGAATAAACCTTGGCTAGAGATAGTAGGCTTCTTAAAGCAAATGTGGTTAAAGTATGACACAAAAAGCCTACTGATCTAGTGGTAAGTGGCGTGTTGTATATGCTAGTAATATGAGGTTCGAATCCATGTTTGTGTATAGGGAGATTATTTTTACTGTTTGCCTTGGGAGGTAGTAGTGTTTAACCAAAACACTAATGTATGGAGGAGAATTTGAATCGGTCATGAAGGGATTGTAGGAGGGGGTTAAGGAGAGATTTGAGGAGGATTTTGTGGAATTTGGAAGTGGGAGGAGTTGTGGCCGAATGGGACTTTGACCATTCAGGATTTCAGCTATGAGTGGTAATTGGTCACTTCTTTTGTGGTTTGGCAAAATTCGGAGTCCTCTCACTCTTTGTTTCTAAAGTCTCTTATTGTTGTTGTTCTCTAGTGCATTTTTGGTTTTGGTGTGTTTTAATTCCTCCTTCTCCCCTTTCTACTTTGTTGTCTAAGCCGATTCTCTACTGTTTCTATTTCAATTTTGGTGCAATTGCTCTCTACTCTATTTTTGTCTTCGCTTTTCTCAACCATTTCTTCTTGGCCGAATTTATCAGCTCCCTTTGTTTTGTTATCGTGGTCATCTGAGTTTATCTTCTATAGTGACCGTATACTCCTTGCTCCTCTTTCTTCCTCTTCCATCAAGCTATTCTTATTGCGATATCTACCTTTTTGACAGACAGGCCGATTACTCCAACCCTTCCGGCGTAGTTTGGTTTTGGTGATCTGACAAATTGGTAAGTGCCATGGTATTGCTTAAGACCGAATACTCTTTCCCTTTCATGTCGGTCCTTATCTTCCTTGTCTAGGTGTGAAGATCTTTTTGGTTTTTAGTTCTCTTTAGAAAGGGAAGGAGTTATTAGTGGATCTTGAGGCAGTCGAAACTTCGCCATCATTACTCGATCAAGGTAACTCTAGGTGTTATTATTGTGGTCAACTGGTGCATGGTTTGGTTGGAAGAGTGTTGACTGATTATCCTACTTCCCCTATCATGGGTTTTGTATTCTCTTTAAGCCATCATAATGTTGCAAATCATGTGTTTATGTGATCTTTGATAATAGGTCTCACTATCCATGCAGCTTTTCAATTAGGAGAGTAAAGCAGCCTTGGTCATCGGTTCAACAGGGCTAACCACACTCTCGTAATCAAGGCAAGTTTAGACGTTACTTAAGTTGAGGATCGAAAAGGGTGAATAACTCTTGTATCAAGCGACTAACGAAATATCCTATTTGAATATAGGTTTGGGGGGGGAACTCTAAGGCCGAGCGCATGTTTCGCAACAGGTGTGTGAACATTACCAATAGATGTGTGGTAGCAAAAGTCGAAAAGCTGAAAAGGGGATGTCGACACCACATGGGCGTATGGCCACCCATGCTGCAGGCCGTGTAACAAAACATGGCTGTGTGGTCGACGAGATGGACATGAGTGCTTTCATGGGCCAAAAAGGAACTGGGCCATTCTAGGCCGAACTGGGTCTTGTGGGCCTAATGGGCTTGTGGGCCCCACACGGTGAAATCACACCAAGTGTGGTAAATATTGAGCTAGGCCGTGTAAACTACATGGCTAAGGCCATTCTTGGCCTTTGTGGGCCAAACGAGCATGTGGCCAGACATGGGCCTACAATATGGGCTACAGGCCCATTATCACTGATTGACTGCTGAGGTTGCACGGGTCGCCTAAGACGACTGTGGACCTACTGTTCGGTTGGTAAGTATACTTAGACACTATATTGATGAAATGACCATTATACCTCTATGAGGTAAATTGACTGAAATACCCCTGTGTTATGTAAGATTGTTTTTTAGCATGAATTGTCTGCATACACGTATGATATTATGTTGCATTACATGGGGTGGGATATTTATATGATTTTGGAGGAAGTGTATTGAAAGCTATAAGCCTCTTACTGGCAGCTTTGCTGCAAAGACAAATTTGGTACCGAAATTGGTAGGACTTGATGTGCAGGGTTAGGTGGATCAATTTTATCCTCACATGGTGTGTAGGGCTGGTACGGAGATGGTGTGTAGCGGATGGATTGGGTAGGATCCTTTGTTTGCATACTGTATCGAAATGGTCTCAGGCCCAAACTGTGACTGTTACTGAATAAGGGGCCTTACTGAAAGGGCTTAGGCCTAGATTTTAATTATCTAATATTTTGGGATTTCACATACTAAGTTTTCGTAAACTCACCCGTCTGTTATCTGTACAGGAAATCCCCAGGCTTAAATGGATTGAGGCGACGGAGGACTAAGAGGTGGCCACTCGACGTTGTATTTTATTATAGATTATTATTAAGATTTAAATTCTTAGGTTTTCAGTTTGTGATAAAGCCTTTTAAAGTTTATTTTAATTTGGGGATTTATTTATGTTATCTTACATGTTAGTAATAGACTCAGGTTTTCAAGAAAATACAAACAAATGTTTTTCTGAAAAACATCACATTTACACAACACGTTTTAAAAGCTTTCGTAACAAGCATGGTTTTAAAGTTTAATAATAAACTGGTATACTTACTATTTTACTTAAACAACTTGAGTTTTCTCAATAAACTAGGCCTCCTGAACATTTGTTAAGAACCTAAAGAAGTTTTTATAAAAAATAGATTTTTTATCAATTAGTGATTTCGAAAACCACTCCAATGTGACATCACAGATTCGGCCATAATGTAATATCCTGATTTTGGGCCTAGTCATAATAGTGGTTTCGTGACCACAAAATCCAAGATAGAAATAATTATTTTATGATTATTTTGAGGTCTATGATATGATTGCATGATTGTGTGAAAATTCCATGAAGAAATTTTATGCATAAAGTGCTTAAATTGAAATTAGGGACTAAATCGAATAATTTGTAAAACTTGCATTCTAGAAGTTTCTAGTAAGAAATTGTTTTGAAATATTAATTAGGAGGTCTTAAATAGCAATTTTACCAATTTCTAAGTCTATGGACAAAAATTGGACATGGATGGAATTTTTGGAAAGTTTAGTAGTAATGGCATTTTGGTCATTTAGGGGTAAAATGAATTAAAATACAAAATTAAAAGCCAATTTTGCTCATCTTCAACCCCATGGCCGCATATAGTAAGGAGAAACCATGGATAGGGTTTTTCAAGCTTCCAAGCTCGATTGTAAGTCCGTTCTAGCCTCGTTTTTAATGATTTTTACGTTTTTGGAGTCCCAGTAGCTCGATTAAGCTTATGCTAGCAATAATTCAACCTAGGGTTCATATTTGGAAAAATACCTATAGGTGAAATTTGTGTATTTTGGTGTTTTATGATAGAATATGAGGTTTTAAATTATGTTAGACAACTTGTACTACTCGGTTTTAAGTGAAAACGAGCAAAAGGGCTTAATCAAGAAAAATACCTAATAGTCATAAGTACATGTTAGAGTGAGAATTTGATGTTTCCATAGAAGGAAAAATGATCAGCATGTCATAAAACATAAGAAAATAGGCTGAAGTTTAATTTACGAGCTTTGGGGCAAAAGTGTAAATATGCAAAAGTTTAGGGCAAAAGCGTAATTTTGCCAAAATATGATTTTGGGTCAAATTGAATAATGTGAGTCCTAATTAGACTATATTTTAAATGATAGAGCAAGGAAAACTAAAATTCGGGCTAAAATGGAAAAAATACCAAGTTGTGGACGAAATTGTAAAAGTAGCCATTTTCGCATACGAGGTAAGTTCATGTGTAAATAATGTAGCATAATTGTTATTTTTAAGTTATTGATGTTAATTATATGATATGCTGATTTTTTTATCGTGAAATATTATGCTTTCTGGTTAATGTTGAGTAATATGCAAATTATGTTTACTACTTGATAAATATGAATTGCTACCGAGTATCGGTTCCGATATTCCATGGAAGAAGGCAATGTGAGATCGAGGAAAAAAGCCCATTTGAGCCTTAGGAATAGATTAGGATACAAGTGACATGTCACTAGGATGGTTGAGCATCTGAACTCGTTGAGTTGAGTCCGAGTTCACTTATGGATGCGAATGTCCGAACTCGTTGAGTTGAGTCCGAGTTCACTTATGGATACGAATGCCCGAGCTCGTTGAGTTGAGTCCGAGTTCACTTAGGGGCGGGTTACATGATTTCTTGATTACATATGAGGCACTTATGTGCAAATTATCCGTGTACCCGAGTTGTATTCCGATGTGTTCAACGGGTGAAATTTCTAGTGAAATGAAAGAACACTTAAGATGCAAGCGACGTTTTGGTAAGTGTTGTGAAATGGACACTTTGGACAGGTATGTTCTTAACCCTCGGGTTGATAATAGATACAACAACGATAAGGTAGTAAGATGATGAATGATGTTTAGAAATATGATATATGTTTTGGTGATACCATGCTAAAGTTGTTTGGTATATTTGTATTGTTATGTTACTTGTTATTTACATATGAACTTACTAAGAATTTATGCTTACTCCTCCTCTTTATTTATCTGTAGTTTTGAAGAAGCCACGGGAATCGGACGGGTCAAGGTTCGATCACACTATCCAATGGACTTTCATCCGGGTAAATGGCTTGTAAAACTTAAGTATGGCATGTATAGCAATATATTTATTTTGTGTAAATAATTTTATGATATGGCCATGATTGGTTGAGAAAATGTTTGATATTGATAAGTCATGGTGATGGTTAAATTTAGATCGTGTTTGATATCATGGAAGTTTAATAGGTTATCTAGTTCATAACAACTCATCAAAAGATGAAATTTGCCTTAAAATGTAATAATGTCAAAGAATGACATGAATTTGAAAAATCATTAAAAATAGTATAAATGGAATTAAATGATTAGAAACCTACGAAATTTAAGCTTAATGAGTCTGTTTTCATATGGATAAAAAAAACAGGCATATAAATTATACTTTATGAGATATTTGAAACCTGGTGAAACACGGCCAGAGTGATTTTTGGATCCTCTATTCTGACTTTAAAAATTCATAATAAATTGTAAAAATATAATTAGAAGTCATTATTTATATGTACAGATTCCTTATTGAGTCTAGTGTTAATAGAAACAAACCTTGTAGTCATTGAAATTCTGTATATAGAGATATCTGATTCGTAATACACAGATGTCAGAGCAGTCGAACCCTGAAACAGGGTAGACTTTAACTAATAAACTGTACCAAGTTTCCCAACCAAAAAATTCTAGAAAAAAAATTTGTAAATAGATATATGAGTCTAGATTTATGGAAAATTTACGGATATTGATTTCGAGTTTCGTAACTCGAGATATGATTTTTCTTGTAATTGTGACGCGAGTAGCTAGAAAGCTGTGAATGTAGAAACAGAAGATTTGAAGTTCTTATTTTAATAAATTATGTTCGGTAACTCCTTAAGCTCGACTCCGGTGACGGTTTTGGGCGTGGGGGCGTTACATTTAGTGGTATCAGAGCCAGGTTTATTTGGTTCTTGGACTAACCTAGCATGTGTAAAAGTTAAGCTATACATGCCACTGATCTGTGATAGTGTGATGTCTTCCGACGCGTATGAGTACCGTCTTATTTAGATAGGGTACTCTCCAACCGAGCTGCGCTGACCATGTTCAATGTTATGCGAAGTTATTTGAGTAAAGTTATGGTTATGATAAGTCTCGGTTCAGAAAAGTATGAATAAAAGTTTATGTTACATATGTGATAATATGTGAGATGAAAGTTCATGTTGTGATAAATATCCATATTTGCTTAATGCTCATACGATGTAGTGTATGTGGCTTACTTGATAAGATGAACGGAATAAATAGAAAGTAGTAGAGGTATGAATAAAGGTCATAATATCATGATACGAATGAAAATGTCCTTGTCTTGATTGGACGTTGAATGTTGATGAATGTTAATGATATACAATTTTTATGAGATAAAGGATTATAATGAAATGAAATTATCTATGTTAAATTGTTGGACCGAATTATATGATTGTAATGATATGTACATGATGATGCACGAAATGAAAGTTGTGATTGTGATGCAAATATCTATGTTTGTTTGGCCTTATATGATGTCATGAGCATGAATTAATTTAATTAAATGAATGGATAAGTAAAGCTATCTAGAAAACATAGAATGTATGCATAAGTATATTGTCTAAATGGGACAATAGGAAAATTGGTGTAAGCCAACATGAATGAATGACATGATTTTGATGATGTTGCTATGATGATGGGAGTTGTGTCATATGTGTATGTATAAGAAAGTCGAGTCAGAGGTCCTACAACCCCTCCCCCTTACCAAAGTGGTACTTATAATGGAATTTCATGAGATTTGTATTGAATAAGTTTTCGGTTGAGAACCCAAAGAGTTCAGTGATAGAATAATTATAAGTATGATCAGAGATTGAAAATGAGCTGATAAGTAAAGTCAGAGCCAGTAAAGTATCGGATTGACGTAAAGATTATTGGAGTTATGCATCGTCCCATTAGAAAGGAATTCTCCTTCAGAAATCGAATTACTCGTGCAAGGTCGAGAAAAGTGTAAATCAAATTTATTCAAACCGGCCTTCTTTAGTGAATGGTTTAATATGAAATTTGTGACGCAGAACTAGTTGGGAAATCATAATTGAAATGTGAACTATCCGAGTGTGACAGCTTATGACCGGATGATTTAGCGATCTCTTTTGAGATGTTCTACGTGTTTACCCGTTCTCGTAAATATTTCTATGGCTATTGATCTTCAAGAAATTCTTGTTATATGGGAATGTCTTTTAATCTCGGTGTTGGATGAAAGCATTGGTAGTCTGACTGGTTTATAATTTATATTGCTCTATTTCATCGGGTATTCTATTCCATTTCGTCTGATAAGAATATTATGATTCTATTTCTTCTACTTGATGCTTCATCTGATATATATGTATGGGAAGATATATTGTTCTTGTTATATTTGATTCCAGTGGGATTAAATGATGTTTTCTTTTGGACTTTCTTTCTTTTGAAGAATTATCGGGGTATTCTGTATTTTCTCTATGAGTTTGGTTTTCGATTCTCCGGCATAGTATCGTATCTTGGATTTCTTTATTCGGTTTCCTTGTTATCTTTGTTCCATAATTTGTCAATTATGACTCGTGTTCAAGTCGTTCTTCATTCGTGCTAATCATGTCAAATATGACTATACTTCTAATTTGATCTTGGTAATGTGGTGATTTTAGTATTGGGATTTTTTTCTAATTTCGTAAGGTTTTGACATCAAGAAAGGCATAGGTGATAAAAGCGCGAGTTTCATCGGTATGGTGAATTATTTATTTGAAAGATTTCATGTGACAATTATGTCGGATTATTTTCTCAAGTCCGATAATATAATTTCATTTTATACTTGATAAAAGAGTAAATAGTCTGAACGAGAAGTGTATATTTATTAGAAAGAGTTTGATATTAGTTAAAGTCACTACGAATGATAAGGTTTTCGTCTTGTGAAAGTTGAAAAGTTTATTACATGTTGACAAAGTTTGGATAGATGAGAATATTGGTAACCAAGCGTCTCGAACTAGACTAGTCTACATTGAGTAAAGACTTCGACTTTCAAGAATGTATCGTTGTATGAATTGTGATGTGTTTCAAGACGGTGAGGTAATGTGATAGTTTAGAGCTTTCGATGTTATATAAAATCGGAGTTGTTAAAGGGTTAAAGCGAGCATTGGAATCATCAAAATTATCATTGCCGGTGTTGATATTGGGATAGAAATGAGAAGGATTATTCTTGAGGCCATATCTGAATTATTTCCATGGCGGAAGAGGAAAATGTGATGTATCCTATTGTTAAATGTTTGGCGAGATCTATAAATCATATCGATTGAATGAATTCCTACTCATCGATTAATGGAATTTCGTGTCTTTTGATTGTTTAATTTCTAGAATTCTAGTCTCCGTTAACCAAATTGAGATCTGGTTTTATGTCAAGATGACAAGGAAGCGGAGAAGGGTTGAAAATTTAAGAACAATTAAGAGATGAGTTCGTAAACTTTCGAATATATGAGAAATTAATGAGATATATTGGAGGCACCGCCGAGTGAAAGTTCTTCAAAGACCGAATATGAAATTGAGGAATCTAAGTGAAGACCACTTTTTCGGTAAGATTTTCGGGGACGAAAATCCCTAAAGGGGGAGAGTTGTAAAATCCTGATTTTGGGCCTAGTCGGAATAGCGGTTTCGTGACCACAAAATTCGAGATAGAAATAATTATTTTATGATTATTTTGAGGTCTATGATATGATTGCATGATTGTGTGAAAATTTCATGAAGAAATTTTATGTATAAAGTGCTTAAATTGAAATTAGGGACTAAATCGAATAATTTGTAAAACTTGCATTCTAGAAGTTTCTAGTATGAAATTGTTTTGAAATATTAATTAGGAGGTCTTAAATAGCAATTTTACCAATTTCTAAGTCTATGGACAAAAATTGGACATGGATGGAATTTTTGGAAAGTTTAGTAGTAAAGGCATTTTGGTCATTTAGGGTAAAATGAATTAAAATACAAAATTAAAAGCCAATTTTGCTCATCTTCAAACCCATGGCCGAATATAGCAAGGAGAAACCATGGCTAGGGTTTTCAAGCTTCCAAGCTCGATTGTTAGTCCGTTCTAGCCTCGCTTTTAATGATTTTACGCTTTTAGAGTCCCTAGCTCGATTAAGCTTATGCTAGCAATAATTCAACCTAGGGTTCATATTTGGAAAAATACCCATAGGTGAAATTTGTGTATTTTGTGTTTTATGATAGAATATGAGGTTTTAAATTATGTTAGACAACTTGTACTACTCGGTTTTAAGTGAAAACGAGCAAAAGGGCTTAATCGGTAAAAATACCTAATAGTCATAAGTACATGTTAGAGTGAGAATTTGATGTTTCCATAGAAGGGAAAAATGATCAGCATGTCATAAACATAAGAAAATAGGCTGAAGTTTAATTTACGAGCTTTGGGGCAAAAGTGTAAATATGCAAAAGTTTAGGGGCAAAACTGTAATTTTTCCAAAATATGATTTTGTGTCAATTTGAATAATGTGAGTCCTAATTAGACTATATTTTAAATGATAGAGCAAGGAAAACTAAAATTCGGGCTAAAATGGAAAAAAATACCAAGTTGTGGACGAAATGGTAAAAGTAGCCATTTTCGCATACGAGGTAAGTTCGTGTGTAAATAATGTAGCATAATTGTTATTTTTAAGTTATTGATGTTAATTATATGATATGCTGATTTTTTTATCGTGAAATATTATGCTTTGTGGTTAATGTTGAGTAATATGCAAATTATGTTTACTACTTGATAAATATGAATTGCTACCGAGTATCGGTTTCGATATTCCATGGAAGACGGCAATGTGAGATCAAGGAAAAAAGCCCGTTTGAGCCTTAGGAATAGATTAGGATACAAGTGACATGTCACTAGGATGGTTGAGCATCTGAACTCGTTGAGTTGAGTCCGAGTTCACTTATGGATGGGAATGTCCGAACTCGTTGAGTTGAGTCCGAGTTCGTGAAATGTAACTAGGCATCCGAACTTGTTGAGTCCGAGTTCACTTATGGATGCGAACGCCCGAGCTCGTTGAGTTGAGTCCGAGTTCACTTAGGGGCGGGTTACATGATTTCTTGATTACATATGAGGCACTTATGTTCAAATTATCCGTGTATCCGAGTTGTATTCCGATGTGTTCAACGGGTGAAATTTCTAGTGAAATGAAAGAACACTTAAGATGCAAGCGACGTTTTGGTAAGTGTTGTGAAATGGACACTTTGGACAGGTATGTTCTTAACCCTCAGGTTGATAATAGATACAACAACGATAAGGTAGTAAGATGATGAATGATGTTTAGAAATATGATATATGTTTTGGTGATACCATGCTAAAGTTGTTTGGTATATTTGTATTGTTATGTTACTTGTTATTTACATATGAACTTACTAAGCATTTATGCTTACTCCTCCTCTTTATTTATCGTAGTTTTGAACAAGCCACTTCGGGAATCGGGACAGTCGAAGGTTCAATCACACTATCCAAAGGACTTTCATCTGGGTAAATGGCTTGTAAAACTTAAGTATGGCATGTATAGCAATATATTTATTTTGTGTAAATAATTTTATGATATGGCCATGATTGGTTGAGAAAATGTTTGATATTGATAAGTCATGGTGATGGTTAAATTTAAATCATGTTTGATATCATGAAATTTGCCTTAAAACAGAATATTGCTGCAACAATGACATGAATTTGAAAAATCACTAAAAATAGTATAAATGGAATTAAATGATGAGAAAGCTATGAAATTTAAGCTTAATGAGTCTATTTTCATATGGATAAAAAAAAACAGGCATATACATTATACTTTATGAGATATTTGAAACCTGGTGAAACAGGGCCAGAGTGATTTCTAGATCCTCTGTTCTAAATTTAAAAATTCATAATAAATTGTAAAAAAATAATTAGAAGTCATTCTTTATATGTACAGATTCCTTATTGAGTTTAGTTTTAATAGAAACAAACCTCGTAGTCATTGAAATTCTGTATAGAGAGATATCTAATTCGTAATATACAGATGTCAGAGTAGTCAAACCCTGAAACAGGGGAGACTTTAACTAATAAACTGTACTAATTTTCCCAACAAAAAAATTCTAGAAAAAAAATTTGTAAATAGATATATGAGTATAGATTTATGGAAAATTTACGGATATTGATTTCGAGTTTCGTAACTCGAGATATGATTTTTCTTGTAACTGTGACGCGAGTAGCTAGAAAGCTGTGAATGTAGAAACAAAAGATTTGAAGTTCTTATTTTGATAAATTATGTTCGGTAACTCCTCAAGCTCGACTCCGGCGACGGTTTTGGGCGTGGAGGCGTTACACATAACGGCTAGGCTGGGTTTGGGGTGTTACAGAACAAGTATTCATTAGTGAATTCCTGCAAAGAATTTTGAGCCACATGATTACTAACATTAATAGAATAACGAGTATCATCTCACTCACTAGGAACTCCAACAAAATCACATGCTTGAAGAGTAACCATTTCATCACCTACACTCAACACAAGTTCACCTTTTCCCACATCAATAATAATTCTAGTAGTGGTTAGAAAGGGTCAACCTAAGATAATTGGTACTCCAATAGCCTCATCCATGTTCAATATAACAAAATCAACAGGGAATATAAATTTATCTAGTTTCACAAGTACATCCTCAATAATACCCCCAGGATACGTTATTGATCTGTTAGCTAATTTAATACTCATCCTAGTGGGTTTTGGTTCCCCAAGACCAAGTTGTTTGAACATTTTATAAGGCATAACATTTATACTAGCCCTCAAATCAGCCAAAGCTTTTTCAACATTTAAACTAACAACAAGAGAAGAAATTGTAAAACTCCCTGGAACTTTAAGCTTGTTGTGTAGTTTGTTTTGGAGAATGGTCGAGCAATCCTCATTGCACTCCATAGTTGACAAGTCATCTAACTCCCTTTTATTTGTTAATAGTTCATTTAAAAATTTTGCATACTTTGTGCTTCATCAAAAGGTAAGTTAATATGTAATTTTTTCAAAAGTTCAAGAAATTTACCATATTGTTCTTTTATATGGTCTTGTTTCACTATTGCCAGATATGGAATTCGTGTTTGGATTCTATAACCACCATTTTATGATCTTTATTGCTGTCCACAACCCCAGCATTTTTCTCAACAGCTTTTACATTCAATTTCTTTTCAGGCTCGACTAACCCTTCAACGCTTCGAATAGTGATTGTGTAGACTTGTTCCATTGGGTTAGTTTTAGTGTAACTAGGAATGCTACCTTGCTGTCTTTCCAAAACTAGTTTAGCAAGCTGTACAATCTTATTTTCAAGCCCTTAAATCGATGTTTGTTGATTTTTCATAGTTGCTTCAGTGTTTTGAAATCAATTTTTAGACATCGAAATAAATTTAGCTAACATCTCCTCAAGATTCAGTTTCTTTTCTTTATTATAAGGTTACTGAAAACCCGAAAGGGTTGTAAAAATTGATTTCCTTGACCACCTTAAAAGAAATTTGGATGATTCCTCTATCCTGAATTATAATTATTACTATATAGATTATTTTAAGGTCTAGAATTATTACACATAAAGTTGACTTGCTCATGCTTCATGTTAGAATTGAAGGGAAAATATTCTAAATTGCTCATCCTTGCTCCAGTGGCATCATATTGCATTACTAGATTCATCGTGTTGTTGCAACTCAAACTATCAATCTTTTTGCTTAATGCTTGCATCTGACTTGCAAACATAGCAATTTATATTAAAAACACCAGCTGCTTTAATCAATTTTGTTCTTATGACTTGCCACTGATAATTATTCAGTGTCCTCTCCTCAATAAACTCTTGAGTTACCTTAGGTGCCTTATTATTCAATTAGTTGCCTAGTTGAGGGATTCTAACCATTGTAAAAGGTTTGAACTTGCAACCACAAAGGTAAACCATGATGAGGGCACCTTCTCAGAAGATCCTCAAATCTCTCTCGTGCATCATATAATGTTTCCAACTCAATTTGAGATAAAGAAGAGTTGTTGTTCCTCAACTTAGTTGTTTTAGCCAATGGGAAGTACTTCAATAGAAACTTCTTAGCCGATCCCAAGTCTTGATAAAACCCCATGAAAGTGAATTCAACCACTATTTTTCCTTGCTCCTCAAAGAGAATGGGAACAACCATAAGTGTATAGCATCATAAAAAATGCCATTAATCCTAAATCTATCTCAATTCTCTAGAAAGTTTGTCAAATGAGAACTTGGATTTTCATCTTGTAACCTATCAAACTGAACATATTCCTACACCATCTAAATTGTATTCGACTTTAGCTCAAAATTGGTTGTAGCAATAGTCAGTCTAACGATATTCGATCCAGCCCCAATCAGAGTGGGCTTATCATGGTCGAACATAGTACAAAGAGCACGACGTGCAGGAGGCTATTGATTATTTTGATTGTCATCCATCTCCACAATAATATCCTTTTCCTCTTGAATGTCTATTAAAACCTGTTGACCTACTTTGCTTCTCTACCTCCTCTTTGATTTATCTTTTCAATCTCACTATAAAAAAATTAACGGTTTCAATGAGTTTCCTCTAGTCATAAACCTAAAGAACTTGTTAGAATCAAAGAAACAGAAAATTAGAATGTAAAAAATAAATAAAAAACAAAAATATTAAAATAAAAATAAAAATAAAAATGGCTAAATTAATAGAAATAAAATTTTCCTCATATTTTAGTCCCTAGCAACGGTGCCAAAAACTTGATGTCCACGAAACCAACTAAAAATCTAACTAAGGAAAGTGCACCTATCAATTAATAGTATAGCTATGGTGAGCAAAAATATTGTTCCCATGAAGACTAAAAGTACTAGTAATTACCGTCTTTTTATTATTTAATCGAATAACTCAAATGGTTGATTAAAATCTAAAACTAACTAAATTAATCAACTAACGAACACGGCAAAGGAAAAAGCAATAAAATAATTGATTAACTACGAAGAAGCGAAATAATACCCAGGAAAGAATTAACCTAGATTTGATCTATCATTATCAATCTAAATTATGCAATTTCTTTACTTAGTATCTTGATCCATAAAAATCCCTAAATTATACTAATATCGCTTTCGAGAGTAAGAACAACTTACTCTAGGTTGATTAATTGAAATTTCTTTATAATTAAAACCCCTATTGCCGCATTAACTTGATTTATAGATTCCCTATTAAATTTGACTTTGATTCGGGAGATTTAGCTCATCCTATTTTTAAGATTGCATGCAACTCCACTCAATTATACAAGATTTACTCTTAAATAGGGTCTATTACTCCTCTAATTTAAGCACATCAAATATGGAGCAATAATCTAGAAATATTAAACTAAGAATTAAGCACACATAATTGAGAACAAGATCTAAGTATTTCTTCTGTAAAATAAAAATCAAAAGATAGAATTCATCATAGGGTTCAGCTCCCTTAGGTATTTAGAAAATTAGTTCATTCTTGCAAATAAAAACAACCAAGAGACAATATAACCAAAAGAAACAAAGAAACTCATGATAATCTACTAAGAAACCAACTGCGAGTCTTCAATATTGACAAAAATCTACTTCAGAATCGCTTTTAATGGTGTTTTTTAAGTTATTTTTTTAGTATTCTATGACGGCTCACTTATCTTCTTATTTTTGTCATATATACGTCTTAGAATGCCTGAAAAACCTAAAAATCATGTTTTTGTGAAGTTTGGTGTGCAATATCGTGTAAACAAAATTGCCTGCTACATGGTTGTGTGGCAACCCGTGTGACTCACGCGATCGTGTGGCCATGTAATATCCCGAATTAGGGCCTAATCAGAATAGTGGTTTCGTGAACACAAATCCAAAATAGAAATAATTATTTTATAATTATTTTGATGTTTATGATATGATTGCATGATTGTGTGAAAATTTCGTGATGAAATTCTATGCATAAAGTGCTTAAGTTGAGATTAGGGACTAAATCGAATAATTTGTAAAACTTGTATTCTAGAAGTTTTTAGTATGAAATTACTTTGGAATATTAATGAGGAGGTATTAAATAGCAATTTGACCAATTTCTAAAATTTTGGACAAAAATGGGCTTGTACATAAAAATTTTCAAAGAAAGGTATTAAGGGTATTTTAGTCATTTTGTAATTAAAATTAATTAAAAGGGAAAATAAGGCCAAAATGTGTTCATCTTCTCCATGCCTTGGCCGAATCTTATCTCGCTCCATAGCTAAGGTTTCTTCAACTTCCAAGCTTCATAGTAAGTGATTTCAAGCCCCATTTTTAATGATTTTTATGTCTTTGAAATCTCGGTAGCTCAAATTAACTTATGCTAGCAATAATTCAACCTAGAGTTCATATTTGGAAAAATACCCATAGGTGAAATTTGTGTATTTTGGTGTTTTATGACAGAATATGAGGTTTTAAATTATGTTAGACAACTTCTGCTACTCGGTTTTAAGTGAAAACGAGAAAAATGGCTTAATCGGTAAAAATACCTAATAGTCATAAGTACATGTTAGAGTGTGAATTTGATGTTTCCATAGAAGGGAAAAATGATCAGCATGTCATAAAACATAAGAAAATAGGATGAGGTTTAATTTATGAGCCTTGGGAAAAAAGTGCAAATATGTGAAAGTTTAGGGGCAAAATGGTAGTTTTTCCAAAGTTCGTACTAAGGGCTGTTTTGATGAATGTATGTATTAAATAAAATTAATTTGGCATTATAGATCAAGAGAAACGAGATTCAAGTCGCGATAGAGGGAAAAACAAAGTTTACGAGGAATAGGCTCGATTGCTAATATTTTGTATCAAGGTAAGTTCATGTGTAAATAAGGTAACACAATTTTTATTTTAAGTGATTTAATGATATTTGTATGATATGATATTTATTATCATGAAATATTGTGCTTTGTGAATTATTATTTGGTAATACACAAATTATGTGAATAATTTAATAAGTATGAGATGTTAGCAAATATCGATTTCTATATTCCGAAGAAGGCGATCGAAATGGGTAATTGAAAAGAATCCTATTTGAACCTTGGTAATAGATTAGGGTACAAGTGACATGTCACTAGGATGGTTGAGTTCGAACTAGTTGAGTTGAGTCCGAGTTCGTGAGATGTAACTAGGCATCCGAGCTTGTTGAGTTGAGTCCGAGTTCACTTATGGATGCGAATGCCCGAGCTCACTGAGTTGAGTCCGAGTTCATTTATGGGTCGGTTAAATGGTAGCTTGGCAACATAGATTTCAAAAGCTATAGAGCTTGTTTAGCTATGAGTATAGCACTTATGTGCACATTATCCGTGTATCCGAAATCATATTCCGATGTGTTCAACGGGAGATCTCTAATAGAATAAGGAGAATGCCTAATACGAAGGTGACATGTTGGTAAGTGTGACGAATAAGAAAATTTGACAGGTATGTGTTTAAACCCTCGGGTTGAGAACTTAGTATGATGAAATTGTAGTAAGATATTAAATGCAAATGTAATATGAATGTCTTGGTGTTGTTTATGCAAATAATGTTTATGTTGAATGGCATGATTATGTTACTTGTTATTTGCATGTGAACTTACTAAGCATTTATGCTTACTCCCTCCTTTTCCTTCATTGTAGTTTTGACAAGCCGGCTTGAGAATTGGGATAGGTCGAAGGCTCGTTCACACTATCCGAAGACCTAAATTGGTAAAATGGCTTGTATATTTTGAGTGTGGCATGTATAGCAATATACTCACTTTGTATAAATGATCATATGATATGGTTATGGTTTGGTAAGAAAAGAGTTTGTAAATGATTAGCTATTGGAATGGCTAATCAAGTTTATATATGATAACATGTATGCTTTATGTCTTAACTAAACCATGAAAATCCTTGAATGGTAAAATTGGCCATAAAAGCAGTCATACAAATGATAGTGATGTGAATTTGAAAAATCACTAAAAATAGTAGAAATGGAATTAAATGATGAATAAGTTATGAAATTTAATCTTGATGAGTCTTATTTCATATGGATGGAACAAAAAAGGTAAATGAGTTATATTTTATGAGATATTTAAGTTTTGGTGGAACAGGGTCATAATGGTCTCTGAATCCCCTCTTTTGAATTTAAAAATTCACCGAAAATTGTACAAAAATAATTAGGAGTTTTACTTTACATGTATGAAATCCTTATTTAGTCTAGTTTTATGAGAAATAAATGGCATAATATTGAAACTCTGTACAGGGAGACATCTGATTCGTAATACACAAGAGTCAGAGTAGTCAAACCCTAGAATAGGGGAGAATTTAACTAATAAACTTTGCTAATTGGCTTGACCAAAAATTCTAGGAAAAAAATTAGTAGATAGATATATGAGTCTAGTTTTAATGAAAATTTACAGATCTTAATTTCGAGTTTCGAAACTCGAGATATGAATTTTTAAGTGACTGTGACGTAGTTGGCTAGCTTCTCTGGAAATTTCAAAAATAAATTGTTTGAGCTGTTTAATTAATGAATTAAGTTTAGTAACACCTCAAGCTCGACTCTGGCGACGGTTTCGGGCGTGAGGGCATTACATTTAGTAGTATCAAAGTAGGTTTAGTCGGTTCTCGGATTAACGTGTTGTATGTACGGGTTTTGCTATACATGCCATGCTATATATATATTGTGATAGTGTGACGAGTTCTGACCTTTTAAATGATTTTTTTATCGTAAATGGATCCCGATCCAGCTGTGACTGATGATGTAGAGAGTAATGCACCTGCTCCAGCTAAAGGGCGATGCCAACTGAAAATCCACCTCCTACTGTTGGTCAAGGAGAGGAGAAGGGGCTCGGGAAACCTTTCTCTAGATGATGAATGCCTGGTATACTGAGTTCGTTCGTACGAACCCGAATGCACAACCTCCCCCACCTCCCCTGATTCCTCAACCTGTACCCTCGATGCCTCAAGGTGTAGATCTGATGAAATTTCACAGAACTCCAGTTGACAGAATCCATAAGCAAGGGGCCGAAGAATTCAGGGCAAATGTTGATGATGATGCCGAGAAAGTAGAGTTTTGGCTTGAGAATTCTATTCATGTATTTGATGAATTGTCCTGTACACCTGAGGAATGCTTGAAATGTGCTATGTCATTGTTGAGGGATTCAGCCTATCATTGGTGGAAGACGTTGATTTTAGTAGTACCGAAAGAGAAAGTAACTTGGGAGTTCTTTCAAGAAGAATTTCGGAAGAAATACATTAGCGAAAGATTTGTTGATCAAAAGCGTAAAGAGTTTCTTGAATTGAAGCAAGGGAACATGACAGTTACTGAATATGAAAGGGAGTTCGTCAGGTTGAGTAAGTATGCTAGAGAATATATTCCTACAGAGGCTAAAATGTGTAGACGATTTGAAGATAGACTCAATAAAGACATTAAAGTATTTTTTGGGATTCTCGAATTAAAAGAAATGGTCGTACTTGTTGATCGAGCTTGTAAGGCTGAAGAACTACTCAAAGAGAAGAAAAAAGTAGAGGCTGAGACTAGAAATTGGAAGAAAAGATCAATGAGCAGTTCATTCCCACAACAATCTAGAAATCTAGAAATATGAATCCTCGTTCTCAGGTTTCGGCCAGACAATCATATGGAAATTTTAAGAAGCAAAATGTGGGTCTTAAATCTCAGACTACTTCCGTGGCTAGTGTGGGAAATTCGAGATTTGTTAAGCCCGAGTGCCAGCGGTGTGGTAGAAATCACTTTGGTCCATGTAGAGCGAATGAATGTTTTTGGTGTGGTTTCCGGATCATTTTATCAGAGACTGCCCAGAGATAGTTGAGAAAGAAAAATTTCAGAGTGTAAAAGCTAGTGGTGCAGACTCAAGGGGAAGATATTCGAGAAAAGCTGGAAATGAAGCAAGCAGCAAGAATGTAGTCAAAGATTCAACAGCTAAACCTTAAGCAAGGGCTCCAGCTAGAACTTATGCCATAAAGGCACGTAAAGATGCTTCATCACCTGACGTGATTACTGGTATATTTTCTCTTTATGATGTTAATGTTAATGCTTTGATTGATCCCGGTTCTACTCATTCATATGTGTGCATGAAATTGGTGTCTAGTATGAATATACCTGTTGAGTACACAGAATTTATGATTAGAGTGTCGAATCCATTAGGCAGATTTGTGATAGTTGATAAAGTATGCAAGAAATGTCCTTTGATGATTCGAGGTCATTACTTTCCGGCTGACTTGATGTTGTTGCCGTTTGATGAATTTGATGTTATTTTGGGTATGGATTGGTTGACATTGCATGATGCTATAGTAAATTGCAAAGAAAATGTTATTGAATTAAAGTGTGAAAGTGGTAAAATTCTGCGGGTTGAATCAGGCAAATCAGAGGCATTATCTAATGTGATTTCTTCGATGTCGGCTTAGAGATATTTGAGGAAGGGTTATGAAGATTATTTGGCATATGTAATTAATACAAAAGAAATTGAAAAGAAAGTTGAATCAGTGCCAATTTTGTGTGAATTCACGGATGTATTTCCAGAAGAGTTGCCGGGTTTGCCTCTAGTCAGGGAAGTAGAATTTGGTATTGAGTTGATACTGGGAACAGCTTCAATCTCAATTGCTCCTTATAGAGTACCACCAGCAGAGTTGAAAGAATTAAAGTCACAATTGCAAGAGTTGACTGATAAAGGCTTTGTGAGACCGAGTTTTTCACCTTGGGGTGCTCCCGTGTTATTTGTGAAAAAGAAGGATGGTTCTATGAGATTGTGTGTTGACTATCGACAATTAAACAAGGTGACAATCAAGAACAAGTATCCGTTATCGAGGATTGATGATTTGCTGAAAGGAGCAACATGGTTTTCAAAGATTGACTTAAGATCTGGATACTACCAGCTGTGAGTAAAAGAGTCAGATGTACCTAAAACTGCTTTTAGAACAAGGTACGGTCATTATGAATTTTTAGTCATGCCATTCAGGTTAACAAATGCTCTTGCTGTGTTTATGAATTTGATAAATCGCATATTTTGGCCATACTTGGACAAATTTGTTGTGGTATTTATAGATGACATCTTAATTTATTCGAAAGATGAGACCGTGCATGCCAAACACTTGAAGATAGTTTTGCAAACTTTGAGAAATAAGCAGTTATATGCCAAGTTTAGTAAAAGTAAATTTTGGCTTCGGGAAGTTGGATTTTTGGGTCATATCGTTTCAGGTGATGGTATACGGGTTGATCCTAGTAAAATTTCAGCCATTGTTGATTGGAAACCACCGAAAAATGTAACCGAGGTTAGAAGTTTCTTGGGGCTAGGTAGGTATTATCGGCGGTTTGTAAATGGATATTCTATAATTACTGCTCCTATGACTAGACTACTCCGAAAGGATGTTAAATTTGAATGGACGGAAGAATGTCAACAGAGTTTTGAAGAATTGAAAAAGTTATTAACTGAAGCATCAGTGTTGGTACAACCCTAATCAGGTAAAGAATTTGTGGTGTATAGTGATGCTTCTTGAAATGGCTTAGGATGTGTACTTATGCAAGAAGGAAAAGTGGTGGCTTATGCTTCGAGGCAATTAAAATCTCACGAAAGGAATTATCCGACTCATGATTTGGAATTGGCTGCTATAGTGTTTGCTTTGAAGATTTGGCAACATTATCTGTATGGTGAAAAGTGTCGAGTATATACCGACCATAAAAGTCTTAAGTACTTGATGTCACAAAAAGACTTGAATTTGAGACAGTGAAGATGGCTGGAGTTATTGAAAGATTACGAGCTTGTTATTGAGTACCATCCGGGAAAAACGAATGTGGTTGCCGATGCTTTGAGCAAAAAGTTGCTATTTTCTTTTAGAGCTATGAATACTCAGTTAAAGGTATCAGATGATGGTTCGATTCTGGAAGAGTTAAGAGCAAGACCGATGTTTTTACAAGAGATTTGTGAAGCTCAGAAAAATCACCAAGATTTGCAAGCCAAGAGAAAGCAGTGTAAAGCTGATACGGGATCAGATTTCAGAATCGGTTCTAATGGTTGCTTGATGTTTAAAAACCAGATTTGTGTACTGAAAAATGCTGAATTGATTCAAAATATTTTGCATGAAGCACATAATGGTTATTTGGCAGTTCACCCAGGCAGTACGAAAATGTATAATAACTTGAAGAAAATGTATTGGTGGAGTGGAATGAAAAGAGATATCTCCAAGTTTGTATCAAAGTGCTTAATTTGTCAACAAGTGAAAGCTGAACACCAAGTACCTTCGGGACTACTCCAGCCTATCATGGTTCCTGAATGGAAATGGGATCGGATTACTATGGATTTTGTGTCAGGGTTGCCGTTAACTCCAGGTAAGAAAAATGCCATCTGGGTAATAGTTGATAGACTGACTAAATTGGCTCATTTTATTCCGGTACGTACAAATTATTCTCTTAATAAGTTGGCTGAATTGTATATCAATGAGATTGTTAAACTTCATGGAATACCTTTGTCAATCATTTCGAATAGAGATCCGAGATTTACTTTGCGGTTTTGGCAAAAGTTGCAAGAGGCATTAGGTACAAAGTTGAATTTTAGTATTGCCTTTCATCCACAAACTGATGGACAGTCAAAGAGAGTGATTCAGATTCCTGAAGACATGCTTAGATGTTGTGTATTGGAATTTCAAGGTAGTTGGGAAAGGTATTTACTGTTGGTAGAATTTGCTTATAATAATAGTTATCAGACGAGTTTGAAGATGGCACCTTATGAAGCATTGTATGGTCGTAAATGTCGGATGCCATTGTATTGGACTGAACTCAAGGAAAATCAGATTTATGGAGTTGATCTAATAAAAGAAACCGAAGAAAAAGTGAGAGTGATTCGAGATTGTTTGAAAGCTGCATCGGATAGACAGAAATCTTATGCGGATTTGAAACGAAAAGAAATCGAATTTCAAGTTGGTGATAAGGTATTTTTAAAAGTGTCTCCATGGAAGAAAGTTCTTAGATTTGGACGGAAGGGCAAGTTAAGTCCACGTTTTATTGGACCGTATGAAATAATTGAAAAAGTTAGACCAGTAGCTTATCGGCTAGCATTGCCATCTGAATTACAGAAGATGCATGACGTGTTCCACGTATCTATGTTACGTCGGTATCGTTCGGATCCTTCACATATAATTTCACCCACAGAAATTGAGCTACGACCGAATATGACTTACGAAGAAGAACCGATTAAGATTTTAGCCCGAGAGGTCAAACAACTAAGAAATAAAAATGTCGCTCTCGTGAAAGTATTGTAGCAAAAGCATGGGGTAGAAGAGACTACATGGGAACCTAAGGAAACTATGAGAAATCAATACCCACACCTATTTACTGGTCAGATTTTCGAGGATGAAAATCCTTAAAGGGGGGAGAGTTGTAATATCCCGAATTAGGGCCTAATCAGAATAGTGGTTTTGTGAACACAAATCTGAGATAGAAATAATTATTTTATAATTATTTTGAGGTTTATGATATGATTACATGATTGTGTGAAAATTCCATGACGAAATTCTATGCACAAAGTGCTTAAGTTGAGATTAGGGACTAAATCGAATAATTTGCAAAACCTGTATTCTAGAAGTTTTTAGTATGAAATTGCTTTGGAATATTAATGAGGAGGTCTTAAATAGAAATTTGACCAATTTATAAAATTTTGGACAAAAATGGGCTTGTACATAAAATTTTTCAAAGAAAGGTATTAAGGGTATTTTAGTCATTTTGTAATTAAAATTAATTAAAAGGGAAAATAAGGCCAAAATGTGTTCATCTTCTCCATGCCTTGGTCGAATCTTACCTCTCTCCATAGCTAGGGTTTCTTCAACTTCCAAGCTTCATAGTAAGTGATTTCAAGCCCCGTTTTTAATGATTTTTATGTTTTTGAAATCCCGGTAGCTCGAATTAACTTATGCTAGCAATAATTCAACCTAGGGTTCATATTTGGAAAAATACCCATAGGTTAAATTTGTGTATTTTGGTGTTTTATGATAGAATATGAGGTTTTAAATTATGTTAGACAACTTGTGCTACTCAGTTTTAAGTGGAAACAAGAAAAATGGCTTAATTGGTAAAAATACCTAATAGTCATAAGTACATGATAGAGTGTGAATTTGATGTTTCCATACAAGGGAAAAATGACCAGCATGTCATAAAACATAAGAAAATAGGATGAGGTTTAATTTACGAGCCTTGGGGCAAAAGTGCAAATATGTGAAAGTTTAAGGGTAAAATGGTAATTTTGTCAAAGTTCGTACTAAGGGCTATTTTGATGAATGCATGTATTAAATAAAATTAATTTGACATTATAGATGAAGAGAAACGAGATTCAAGTCGCGATAGAGGGAAAAACAAAGTTTACGAGGAATAGGCTCGATTGCTAATATTTTGTATCGAGGTAAGTTCATGTGTAAATAAGGTAACATAATTTTTATTTTAAGTGATTCAATGATATTTGTATGATATGATATTTATTATCATGAAATATTGTGCTTTGTGAATTATTATTTGGTAATACGCAAATTATGTGAATAATTTAATAAGTATGAGATGTTAGCAAATATCGATTTCTATATTCCAAAGAAGGCGATCGAAATGGGTAATTGAAAAGAATCCTATTTGACCCATGGGAATAGATTAGGGTACAAGTGACATGTCACAAGGATGGTTGAGTTCCGAACTCATTGAGTTGATTCCGAGTTCGTGAGATGTAACTAGGCATCCGAGCTCGTTGAGTTGACTCCGAGTTCACTTATGGATGTGAACACCCGAGCTCGTTGAGTTGAGTCCGAGTTCCTTTATGGGCGGGTTACATGGTAACTTGGATACATAGATTTCAAAAGCTATAGAGCTTGTTTAGCTATGAGTATAGCACTTATGTGCACATTATCCGTGTATCCGAAATCGTATTCCGATGTGTTCAACGGGAGATCTCTAATAGAATAAGGAGAATGCCTAATACGAAGGTTACAAGTTGGTAAGTGTGATGAATAAGAAAATTTGACAGGTATGTGTTTAAACCCTCGGGTTGAGAACTTAGTATGATAAAATTGTAGTAAGATATTAAATGCAAATGTAATATGAATGTCTTGGTGTTGTTTATGCAAATAATGTTTATGTTGAATGGCATGGTTATGTTACTTGTTATTTGTATGTGAACTTACTAAGTATTTATGCTTACTCCCTCCTTTTCCTTCATTGTAGTTTTGAAAAGCCAGCTTGAGAATCGGGATAGGTCGAAGGCTCGTTCACACTATCCGAAGACCTAAATTGGTAAAATGGCTTGTATATTTTGAGTGTGGCATGTATAGCAATATACTCACTTTGTATAAATGATCATATGATATGGTTATGGTTTGGTAAGAAAAGAGTTTGTAAATGATTAGCTATTGGAATGGCTAATCAAGTTTATATATGATAACATGTATGCTTTATGTCTTAACTAAACCATGAAAATCCTTGGAATGGTAAAATTGGCCATAAAACAGAGTCATACAGCAGCAGTGATGTGAATTTTAAAAATCACTAAAAAACGTAGAAATTGAATTAAATGATTAATAAGTTATGAAATTGAAGCTGGTTGAGTCTATCTTCATATGGATGGAACAAAACGGGTAAATGAGTTATATTTTATGAGATATTTAAGTTTTGGTGGAACAGGGTCATATTGGTCTCTGAATCCCCTGTTTTGAATTTAAAAATTTACCAAAAATTGTAAAAAAATAATTATGAGTTTTAACTTACATGTATGAAATCCTTATTTAGTCTAGTTTTATGCGAAACAAACAACATAATCATTGAAACTCTGTACAGGGAGATATCTGATTTGTAATACACAAGAGTCAGAGTAGTCAAACCCTGAAACAGGGGAGACTTTAACTAATAAATCGTACTAATTTTCTCATCCAAAAATTCTAGAAAAACAATTATTAGATATATATATATGAGTCTAGTTTCAAGGAAAATTTACGGATCTTAATTTTGAGCTTCGAAACTTGAGATATGAATTTTTAAGTGACTGTGACGCAGTTGGCCAGCTTGTATGGAAATTTTAAAAATAAATTGTTTGAGCTGTTTAATTAATGAATTAAGTTTAGTAACACCTCGAGCTCGACTCTGGCGACGGTCTCGGGCGTGAGGGCGTTACAGGCCAGGCCTTGTGGAAAGGGTCAGCCTGTGTCGCTCTTGTAGGTCGCTCCGATTTTTCAATTTTCACTCGTTTTCTCATTCCTTTTGCTCTAAAATGCTCTCCTATGTATAAAAACATGAATTTAAAGGATTAGAAGCATAAAAGTCACCATTTAAATTAAATAATCATGTAAAAATGCATGAAGACTAAGGCTAAAACATGCTACTTTTAACACTTATCATAATACAAGACTTGTACTGAAAGATATTTAATTTTTAGTAAAGAAGGGTTAGAGTTGCCTAGCAACAAAATAGGGGAAGATTGAAAAAGAAAACTGTATTAATTGGTTTAAGTAGAAATTTTAAATTTTTTATGGTAAAAAGTTTATTAATCTAGTTTAAAAAATAAATAGTGGATCTTAATTTGGAATTTTGTAGGCCAAGATATAAATAATTTAGTAATTGCTACTCAAGAAGACAACATTTTTAAAGATATATGGGTAAATAATAAAAGAACGATTAATGTTACATATAAGCATGCCTTACTAAAGGCCAAAGACTTTTGTATAAATACATGTAAATTTAGGATGTGGAATGGAAAGGATGAGGGAAATAATGGAAGAGTTATAAAATGAATTAATATTTGAATATGACTGATCGAATCATATTGGGGTGTTGTGTAACGCCCCAAATTTTGGGCCTAGAATTGTTAGGTTTTGAGCATTGGAATAGTTAGGAGGCTGCACTTAAATATTTATTTGTGTAAGAAAGTGACACAACTGTGTATCTGCTTTAGTGGTTCAGTGTTCTGGGAAGTGTCTGAGAAGTCTTGTGTTCAAGCCTAGGCATGTACAAAAATTTTTCTTTTTAAGGATTAAACCCCTGTGTAACACCCCGAACCCGAGACCGTTGCCGGAGTCAGACACGAGGGGTTCGCAGACTTAAATCACTTATTGCACAGTCCATTTTAAATTTCCAGACGAGCTGGCTAACTGCGTCACTGTCACCCTAAAAATCATATCTCGAGTTCAAAAAGTTGAAAACCAGTTCCGTAAATTTTTCCTGAAACTAGACTCATATATCCATCTAAAAATTTTTTTCTATAATTTTTGGTTGAGCCAATTAGTACAGTTTATTAGTGAAAATCTCCCCTGTTTCAGGGTTCGACCACACTGACCTTCAGACATTACGACTTGGATATCTCCCTGTACAGGGCTTCAATACTGATGCCGTTTGTTTCTATAGAAACTAGACTCGAAAAGGAATCTGTACATATATGGAAAAACTTCTAATTATCTCTGGTTAATTTATAATGAATTTCCAAAGTCGGGACAGGGAATCCAGAAACCGTCCTGGCCCTGTTTCACGAAAACTTAAATATCTCCTAATATACTGTTCATATGATCATTTCGTTACTTTCCTATGAAAATAGATTCATCAAGGTTCGATTACATAATTTATTCACTATTTAATCCCATTCCTACTATTTTTAGTGATTTTTCACATCCACATCACTGCTGCTATCAGCATCCATTTTTAAGGTAGCCTTTACCTATTACATAGTTTCCATGCCTTTTAATGAACATATCCATTCAAGATGACTATAACATTATGCTCAAAACGTATATAAGCCATTTTTTACGCTCGATTCATCTCACTTCTTTTTTTACGCTCGATAAATTTTGTCACTTCATGCATTTATATATCATTCCATTCGGCATAAGTACATAGGTATTATGATTATTTATATCAATACAAAATATATGCTTAATAACTTACCTTGTGTTGGGTAAAACAGTTCTAACTCGGCTACTCGATGTCCTTTCCTTTGCCTTTGCTTGATTCTCCTCCTTTAACTTCTTGAGCTTAATCAACAAATTAACTAGTTTAACCGTCTTGCTAAATATTTATATCAAAATATTAATGATTTCATATCATAGGAGATACATGACTAATTCTTATCTTCCTACCATATGTTTTTGAGCTATTCGACTAATAACCATATGCTATCGCCTTACTATCAATAATTCAATCACACATGCATATATATATATATGGCCGAATGTACAAAGCTTAGACTCAACATCACCTATGCTCTTAATTTGATGGCCGAATATGCATACATATATACATGATATCAACTATACTATCATCTTTAATTCATCTAAACACAACATTTCATCTCATGAACACTTGACCGAATTCTTCCTAATCTAGCATGGCTTCACATATATTTATAACATCCTACAAATCCACATATACCACATTTCTACATAAATTTTCCTTTACTTTTCCACTACTTCCATTCACAACATCAAAAGCACCATACACATGTATCATTACAAAGCTTCACACTTAGCATGCAAATGACATCAACACAAATCCACCTTAGCCGAAACTTAACTCGTCTTCATGCCTCATCACCACAACATCAAACATCAACCAAGAAGACAACACCCATGGGCGAATATCATCTCCATCCCATAGCAAAGATTTAAACCATGGGCTAGGTAGAACTCAAACTAACAACTAAAAACATGCATGAATCTCATGGACAACATCAAACATACCTTAGTCTAGCAAACTACCATAGCTGATTTTCTCAAGCTCTCCCCTTCTTCTTAGAACATTCGCCAAGGAAGAAAAATGTGAAAGGATGGACACTTTTTTTCCTTTGTTTTCATCATATTCCTTTTTTCATTATTTTATTCTTTCTAACATAACCACTAACCCAACATGTTTGCAACATGTTTCCACTCATAGCATGGCCGGCCACCATGCTTAAATTTTGGGTAAATTGACATGCAAACCCATCATTTTCACAACATGCATTAATAGACCACTTTACATTTGCCTAGCACATTTCTAAATTTTCTCACACAAGTCCTATTTGATAAAATTCACTTACAATTAACAAAATCCAAACATGAAATTTTCACACATGTATATGTACATATAATGAGCATCAACTATGACGGTTAATTATTTTTATGACTCGGTTTAGCGGTCCCGAAACCACTTTCCGACTAGGGTCAATTTAGGGCTGTCACAACTCTCCCCCACTTAAGAAATTTTCGTCCCCGAAAATCTTACCGGTAGATGGTTTGGGTATCGTTCTTTTATAGAGTTCTCAGGTTCCCAAGTAGCTTCTTCCATTCCGTGTTTGAGCCATTACACTTTCACTAACGGAACCCTTTTGTTTCGCAACTCTTTCACTTCACGAGCTAGGATACGGATCGGTTCTTCTTCATAACTCATATCGGCTTGAATTTCAATCTCGGAGGGGTTTATTACATGCGAAAGATTGGATCGGTAACGTTGAAGTATCGAAACATGAAAAACGTTATGAATCCTTTCAAGTTTAGGGGGCAAGATCAATCTATACGCAACTGGACCAATTCGTTCGGAGATTTCGTACGGCCCAATGAACCTCGGACTTAGTTTGCCCTTACGGCCAAATCTGAGTATCTTTTTCCAAGGTGAGACCTTAAGAAACACTTTGTCTCCCACCTGATACTCAATATCCTTTCGTTTTAAATTCGCATACGATTTTTGACGGTCTGTGGCTGCCTTCAGACTTTCACGAATTATTTTTACTTTCTGTTCAGCATCTTTAATCAAATCCACTCCGAAAATTTTACTTTCACCGAGCTCGGTCCAAAACAATGGTGTACGGCATTTTCGACCGTACAAAGCCTCGTAAGGCGCCATCTTAATGCTTGACTGAAAACTATTGTTGTAAGCGAATTCAATCAAAGGTAAATACCGTTCCCATGAACCACTAAACTCGAGGATGCAACATCTCAACATATCTTCAAGTATCTGAATTATCCGCTCGGATTGACCTTCGGTTTGGGGGTGAAAAGCGGCGCTAAAATGCAACTTGGTACCCAAGGCTTCTTGAAATTTCTTCCAAAATCATGAGGTGAATCTCGGATCTCTATCCGACATAATAGAAATCGGTACCCCGTGTAATCTCACAATCTGAGAAACATACAATTCAGCTAGTTTATCCAATGAAAAATCCGTACGTACGGGAATAAAATGAGCCGACTTAGTCAGTCTATCAACAACAACCCAAATCGCATCTTTCTTACTTGTCGACAATGGCAACCCAGACACAAAATCCATCGTGACTCGATCCCATTTCCATTCAGGTATCATGATCGGCTGAAGTAAACCCGTAGGCACTTGATGTTCCGCCTTTACTTGCTGACATATTAAACACTTCAAAACAAAATCGGAAATGTCTCGTTTCATACCATGCCACCAAAACTGACGTCTCAGATCGTTGTACATTTTCGTACTCCCCGGGTGAATTGACATTCGGCTACAATGAGCTTCGTTTAGAATCATCAAAATGAGTTCTGAATTTCTTGGAACACACAACCGACTTCTGAACCTCAAACAATTGTCATCATCAATTTGAAACTCTGATTCCATATTCGGAACACATTCAGCCCGTTTTGCAACCAATTCATCATCGACTTTTTGAGCTTCACGAATTTGATGAATCAACAATGGTTTGGCCTTTAATTCCGCCACTAACGCATTGTCGGATAGAATGCACAAGTGTACATTCATCGTCAGAAAGCAAACAAAGGTGATTTACGACTTAAGGCATCCGCAACCATATTAGCCTTTCCCGGTGATAGTCAATGACAAGCTCATAATCTTTTAACAACTTGAGCCAACGTCTTTGTCGCAGATTTAAGTCTTTTTGAGTCATCAAATATTTGAGACTTTTGTGATCCGAAAATACATGGAACTTCTCACCAAATAAGTAATGTCGCCATATTTTCAAAGCGAATACGATGGCAGCTAATTCGAGATCATGGGTCGGATAATTTTTCTCATGTGGCTTTAATTGTCTCGATGCATAGGCCACAACTCGACCTTCTTGCATCAATACGCAACCCAACCCAAGTAGGGAGGCATCACTATAGATGACAAATTCCTTGCCTGATTCGGGCTGCACTAGAATTGGAGCTTCAGTCAAATAGGTTTTCAGTTGATCAAAACTTTTCTGACATTTTTCCGTCCATTTGAACTTAACATCTTTTTGAAGTAGCTTCGTCATTGGTGTGGCTATCGTCGAGAAACCTTTTACGAACCGTCGATAGTAGCCGGCAGGTCCCAAAAAGCTCCGAACCTCAGTAATATTTCTCGGAGGCTTCTAGTTAAGTATGGCTGAAATTTTGCTCGGGTCCACTCGAATACCCGATGCGGATACCAAATGACCCAAGAAGCTAACCTTTCTTAACCGAAGTCACACTTCTCGAACTTAGCATATAGTCGCTTATCCGTAAAATTTGCAACACTAACCTCGTGTGCTCAGCGTGTTCGGTCTCATCTCTTGAATAGACCAAGATGTCATCAATAAACACAACTACGAACCGGTCCAAATCATCGTCAAGATCCGATTCATCAAATCCATAAATACCGCGGGGCATTAGTGAGCCCAAACGGCATCACTAAGAACTCGTAGTGGCCGTATCTCGCTTACGAAAGTAGTTTTGGGTATATCCGAATCTCGAATCCATAATCGATAATAACCCGATCTCAAATCTATCTTTGAAAACCGAGGCTCCCTTTAGTTGATCAAACAAATCATCAATACGCTGTAACGGATATTTATTCTTTATTGTCACTTTATTCACCGACGATAGTCGATGCACAACCTCATGGTTCTGTCCTTCTTTTTCACAAACAATACTGGTGCACCCCAAGGTGAGAAACTTGGTCGAGCAAAACCTCTATCCGTCAATTCTTACAACTGAGCTTTCAACTCTTTCAACTCGGTTGCTGCCATACGATACGGAGCTATCGAAATCGGCGTAGTCCCAGGTACAAGCTCAATGCCAAACTCTACCTCCCGAACAGGTGGTAAACCCGGTAATTCTTCCGGAAAAACGTCTGGGTATTCACAAACCACCGGCACAGATTCGGGTTTCCTTTCTAACTCTTTGTTATCAAGTACATACGCAAGGTATGCTTCGCACCCTTTTCTTACATATTTCTGAGCCAACATTGATGATATTACAGCTAGCAACCCCTTTAAGTCCGTAGACTCTACTCAGATTATCTCGTTATTTGCGCACCTTAAATCAATGGTTTTTCTTTTGCAACTCACCACTGCGTCATATACGGTCAACTAGTCCATACCAAGAATAACATCAAATTCATCAAATGGTAAAAGCATCAAATCGGCCGGAAAACAGGATTCTCGGATCATTAGAGGGCATCTCTTACACACCTTGTCAACAAGCGCATATTGACCCAAGGGATTTGACACTCGAATTACGAACTCAGTAGACTCAATAGGAAGAGTCTTACTGGATGCTAAAGTCTCACATACATAAGAATGAGTAGAGCCAGTGTCGATTAATGCAATTACATTAGTGTCAAACAGAGTGAAAGTACCAGTGATAACATCAGGGGAGGATGCTTCCTCTCGTGCACGGATGGCATATGCCCTAGCAGGAGTACGGGTTTCAGATCGAACAGCCGTATCAAAAGTCCCTCTCTGACCACACCCCTGCCTCCTGAAATTCTCGGGGGTCTACCCCTAACCATTGTTCCACTAGGTCTTGCACCTTGCATCTTATTTCTCTCATCGAATTCCGTGCAATCTCTTATGAAGTGATCCTTCGAACCGCATCTGTAACAGGCCCTGTTAATGGACTTACCCCAACATTCACCTAAGTGTCGTCTTCCACATTATGGACATTCAGGTTTTTCTTGGCGATTGTTACCCACACTAGCAACCGAAGTAGCTCGTGAGTCTGTTAATGGTTGCGTCCTAATAGAAATTCCCGCAGTCGTCTGCGGTTTGTGAATGTCCTCCCTGAACTTCTTTATAGCTGAGAGCGGAGTTCTACTCGTTGATCTTTTACAAAAGTCTCTAGCTTCAGATTCTGCCTTCTTTTTCTCCTTTCCAAGTTCTTCCGCCTTGCAAGCTCATTCAACTAGTGTTACAAATTCTTTTATTTCTAAAATACCCACTAGTAGCTTTAAATCTTCATTCAATCCTTCCTCAAATCTTTTGCACATAGCAATTTCATCGGCTACACACTCCCGAGCATATCGACTGAGTCTTACGAACTCACGTTCATATTCAGATACTGTCATGCGGCCTTGCTTAAGTTCCAAGAATTCCTTACGCTTTTGATCGATGAACCGTTCGCTAATATTTTTTTTTTGAAACTCTGTTTGAAAGAAATCCCAAGTAACTCGTTGCTTCGGGACTATGGAAATCAAGGTCCTCCACCAATAGTAGGTTGAGTCTCGTAACAAGGATATAGCACACTTTAAACACTCATCGTGTGCGGGACAATTCATCAAAACTTCGGATGGTGTTATCAAGCGTAACTCGGCCCTTTCAAAGATCATCAAGAATTCACGGCTCAATTCCTCGGCCGCGCGTTTCCTAATCAAGTCTATAGGTGGTTTACTTGGCCTTACAGGATCATTAGTCGATGGCATTATAGGCTCCTGGGGCGGATTATTTAAATTCGGGAATGGTTGGGCAGCCGGATTAGTGCGGGCATATTGTGCGACCCACTCGTTCATCATAGTAAAGAAGGCTTGTTTTTCCCCCTCATTTTGATTATTCGCAGATGACTGAGGTTCAACAGGCGGTGTCCCTTGCGCAGGAGCAGCCGCTACGCTTTCAACGTCATCTGCTAAGGTTCTCTCCAAGCCGGGATCCATTTACTAATCAAAACAAAAATTTTAGCCGTCAGAAGTCATCAGACTATTAAACACTAACATTAAGGCATGTATAGCTAGACTCATACGCGTTATGGTAGTCCTAGAACCGACTAAACCATAGCTCTAATACCAATAAAGTTGTAACACCCCGAACCCGAGACCGTTGCTGGAGTCAGACACGAGGGGTTTGCAGGCTTAAATCACTTATTGCACAGTCCATTTTAAATTTCTGGACGAGCTGGCTAACTGCGTCACTGTCACCTTAAAAATCATATCTCGAGTTCAAAAAGTTGAAAACCAGTTCTGTAAATTTTTCCTGAAACTAGACTTATATATCCATCTAAAAATATTTTTCTAGAATTTTTGGTTGAGCCAATTAGTACAGTTTATTAGTTAAAATCTCCCCTGTTTTAGGGTTCGACCACACTGACCTTCAGGCTTTACGACTTGGATATCTCCCTGTACAGGGCTTCAATACTGATGCCGTTTATTTCTATAGAAACTAGACTCGAAAAGGAATCTGTACATATATGGAAAAACTTCTAATTATCTCTGGTTAATTTATAATGAATTTCCAAAGTCGGAACAGGGAATCCAGAAACTGTCCTGGTCCTGTTTCGCGAAAACTTAAATATCTCCTAATATACTGTTCATATGATCATTTCGTTACTTTCCTATGAAAAGATATTCATCAAGGTTCGATGACATAATTTATTCACTATTTAATTCCATTCCTACTATTTTTAGTGATTTTTCACATCCACGTCACTGCTGCTATCAGCATCCATTTTTAAGGTAGACTTTACCTATTACATAGTTTCCATGCCTCTTAATGAACATATACATTCAAGATGACTATAACATTATGCTCAAAACGTATATAAGCCATTTTCGCATGGCTATCCAAAGTTTTACATACCAAAGTTCAAACAAAACATAATAGCCTATACATGCCGAAATGTTACATTAGACCAACTAGGAAGAAGATACCAAAAAGTTGCAAGTTTGGTGTGATGACTTGACGATGGCCCCGAGCATACAAAAATGAATCAAAGGAACCTAAACAAGTGACAAATAAACACACCGAATGAGTATATAACTCAGAAGTCATAAGCATTACACTACTGTCCATCTATAAAATATCATAAAAGAAATCAAATAATGCAAGATTAGGTACTCCATCCATACCGACTATGCCATAATTTCACGCACATTTATGATTACATGCTCTCAACTAGCCAAGCCTCCATTGACATCTCGTATGATATTCGATATGATATTTGATGCATCTCCACACATCATTTTATCTTCATTTAAATTATACTAATAATAGAATTTCATCTACTCCACAATAATATTATGTTCCTACTTCAAATATAATCACCACTTAGGTTCAAGACTTACCAAGCTCAGTTCCAAATATAAACATAACATCTACTCGATAAAGTCGCACACTTAACGTTAATGATTATTCGAAAATATACAGTAAGTCCGCACACTTAGTGCTTAATATTCAAACTCGCACACTTAGTGCTATACAATTCAAACTCGCACACTTAGTGCTATACAATTAAACTCGCACACTTAGTGCCAATCTCATTATAGTAAACGTTTATACCCGCACACTTAGTGCCAAAATCAGCAACTCAATTCATCTCACTTCTTTTTTTACGCTCGATAAATTTTGTCACTTCATGCATTTATATATCATTCCATTCGGCATAAGTACATAGGTATTATGATTATTTATATCAATACAAAATATATGCTTAATAACTTACCTTGTGTTAAGTAAAACGGTTCTAACTCGGCTACTCGATGTCCTTTCCTTTGCCTTTGCTTGATTCTCCTCCTTCAACTTCTTGAGCTTAATCAACAAATTAACTAGTTTAACCGTCTTGCTAAATATTTATATCAAAATATTAATGATTTCATATCATAGGAGATACATGACTAATTCTTATCTTCCTACCATATGTTTTTGAGCTATTCGACTAATAACCATATGCTATCGCCCTACTATCAATAATTCAATCACACATGCATATATATATATATATATGGCCGAATGTACAAAGCTTAGACTCAACATCACCTATGCTCTTAATTTGATGGCCGAATATGCATACATATATACATGATATCAACTATACTATCATCTTTAATTCACCTAAACACAACATTTCATCTCATGAACACTTGACCGAATTCTTCCTAATCTAGCATGGCTTCACATATATTTATAACATCCTACAAATCCACATATACCACATTTCTACATAAATTTTCTTTTACTTTTCCACTACTTCCATTCACAACATCAAAAGCACCATACACATGTATCATTACAAAGCTTCACACTTAGCATGCAAATGACATCAACACAAATCCACCTTAGCCGAAACTTAACTCGTCTTCATGCCTCATCACCACAACATCAAACATCAACCAAGAAGACAACACCCATGGCCAAATATCATCTCCATCCCATAGCAAAGATTTAAACCATGGGCTAGGTAGAACTCAAACTAACAACTAAAACATGCATGAATCTCATGGACAACATCAAACATACCTTAGTCTAGCAAACTACCATAGCTGATTTTCCCAAGCTCTCCCCTTCTTCTTAGAACATTCGCCAAGGAAGAAAAATGTGAAAGGATGGACACTTTTTTTCCTTTGTTTTCATCATATTCCTTTTTTCATTATTTTATTCTTTCTAACATAACCACTAACCCAACATGTTTGCAACATGTTTCCACTCATAGCATGGCCGCCACCATGCTTAAATTTTGGGTAAATTGACATGCAAACCCATCATTTTCACAACATGCATTAATAGACCACTTTACATTTGCCTAGCACATTTCTAAATTTTCTCACACAAGTCCTATTTGATAAAATTCACTTACAATTAACAAAATCCAAACATGAAATTTTCACACATGCATATGTACATATAATGAGCATCAACTATGATGGTTAATTATTTTTATGACTCGGTTTAGCGATCCCGAAACCACTTTCCGACTAGGGTCAATTTAGGGCTGTCACACCCTGCCTTTGGCTAGTAGGGTTATAAGTTTATTTTGGTAAAAACATGACAGAATGGGCCTACTGGTCCAGTTGATAGTGGCGTGTGGAGTGTGCTAGTGGTTTGAGGTTCGAATCCCTACTTGTGCAAATGGAGATTATTTTTGCTGGTGGCCATGGGAGGAAGTTGTGTTTGACTGAAACACCGAGGAGTTTGAATAGGGTTGTTGTTAGTCGAATTTGGGGAGTAAAAAGGGGGGATTTTTTATTGTTGAGGTTTGTGAACAGGAGGGTTTTCAGGAGGAAATTAAGGAGAAAATTGAGCAAGTTCGAATTTGAAGGAGAGTCATGTCGGGTTTGAACTCTGGCACTTAGTGTTTGGTTGTGTAGGAGTGTTGGGGAGGTGTTTAGTGTGTTGAAGCCTGACCGAATCTGATGAGTTCATTTGGTCAAAAATTTGGCTATAGTAAATAGGTGTCGAAACTGGTTCTGCTTTGGGTGTCGATTTGTGTATTAGCTAACTGAGTGTCGACTTCATTCTCAATATCTTAGGTTGGCAAGTTCATTTCTTTTGTTTTATTTGCTTTAGTCGAATACTCTTGTAAACTTTTCTCAATCTCTTGATTTCTCTTTTTGGCATAATACTTTAGCGACCTTTTCTCTTCATCTTTTCTTTTCTTCAAACCGATTATCTGACATTAGTGAAGGCCGATTGTTTCGATTGAGTACCTCCTTCTTCTTCTTCTTCTCCTCTTCTCTAAAGTTGAATAGTTTTTTTCTAATTTTGTTCTTCCTTTCTCTGCTGGGCTGAATACCCATACTCTCCCTCTCTCAAGTATTTTTGTTCTTCTAACTTTGACTGAATCTCCTTAATTGACTATTTCCAAAATTCATTTGATTTATTAGAGTGTGGATTCTATTGTGGAAGCTTAGGCCGATTGCTCTTGTCATTGTAAGTGGTCTATCCACTTTTGGGGTCAAAGTTTTGGAGCAGTACGTGGGTGTTAAGTCTGTGGGGTTCTGCGATTGTTATATTGGTTCTCAATCTCAGAAGTGGTTCGGCTATGACATTACAATAGGTGTGTAACATTACCATTAAATGTGGAACGGCAAAAGCTGAAAAGCCAAAAAGTCAAAAAGTGGGCTGTCGACACCACAAGGGCATGTGGCTGCTCATGTGGCAGGACGTGTAACAAAACACAGGCGGGGGTCGATGTGATGGCCATGAGCATTTTCATGGCCGAAATGATATTGGGCCATCTTGGGCTAAACAGGGCCATGCAGGCGCAATGGGCCTATGGGCCCCATATGGGTAAATCGCACAATAGGGTGCTAAATATTGGGCCAGGTTGTGTAAACTGCACGACCGAGCCCCTTTTTAGGCTTTGTGGGTCATAAGAGCGTGTGGGCCACATGGGCCCGTAATATGAGCCATGGGCCCATTATCACTGATTGTCTGCTAAGGTTGTATAGGTCTCCCAAGACGACTGTGGACCTACTGTCGGGCCGGTAAGTGTACCTGGACCCTTACTATTGTGAATGGCTGATATATCCCTATGTGATGTATGACTGTTTGAGCATGCCATCTATACTATGTATACACTTATATTATGTTGCATTGCAGGGGATGGGATATATGATTTTGAGGAAGTGTACTAAAAGGCTATAAGCCTATTATTGGCAGCTCTGCTGCAAATACTGTTTTAGTGCCGCAACAGGTGCTACTTGGAGTGTAGGGATGGGTGGGTCGATTTTATCCCCATATGGTGTGTAAGGTTAGTACGAATATGGTGTGTAGAGGCTGGATTGGGTAGGATTTTCTGATTGCATACTATACTGATACTGTAATGGGCTTAGGCCCCACTAATATTGTTACTGAAATGGGCTCAGGCCCAAACTGCTACTGTTATTGAAATAGGCTAAGGCCCTAACTGAGATTGAAAGGGCTTAGGCCCAAATTATGTTTACTCTAATTGATTGTTATTATGAAATTACACACTGAGTTTTCGTAAACTCACCCATCTGTTAACTGTGCAGGTAGTCCCCAAACTTAGGCGGATCGATGCGACGGAGGACTCAATGGTGGCCACTCGTCTTAGCTATCTTTTAATATAATAATGAAGGTTTTATTCAGGCTTTCCATTATGTAATAAGGCCTCTCAGGTTTATTTTTAATGTAGTATTTTACTCAAATTTATTTGTGATTTACAACTGCCAGCAATAAGAGAAATGTGAGTTTTTAAAAAGTTAAACGTTTTCAAAACCACCACAGATACGTAACTCATTTTCAAAGCTTCAGCGAAAAACAAACTGTTTTCAAAATTAATAACATTTTAGTAAAAGCAACCTTTAAAAGTACAAGTCTCACATTATCAATAAGCAAAAAGACTTTAAACCGTCTTGTTAAACTATACAAAAAGTCTAGTTAAAGAAGGGGTTTTTAAACGATGAGTTTTAGATTTTGAAAAGCACTTCAATATGACATCACCAGATCCGGTCGTGACGTCTGGGCCGGGTTTGGGGTGTTAATTTAGTGGCATCAAAGCCAAGTTGCAAAACTCGACTGTGGAGTTGGGTTTTTGCAAAACACATGGAAATTTTAACAGAATTGTTTCAAATGGTTTAAACTGATTGATATAATTTGGAAATGGTTTACTGAAGGAGTGGTACACCGAGTATCCGCGCCAATCCTGTAAGTCTTCTAATTGTTTATACTAAAAGGATTATATTGAAATGTTATTAATGAGACTACTGTAGGTAGTATACCGTACTACAAACTCTTTAGTAGTATATACTGAAACTGTAGTAAAACTGGCAGACTCCGATAGACATTGTGTTGTGCAAAAACAAAACTCTATACTTTTGATACTGTCTCCATAAAATATCTATTAATAAACAACTGGAACTGTAAACTGAACTGCATAAAACTGTTAATTCAGATAAAGCGCAATTAGGAAAAGAGCACTAGAGTGCGCAGTGGGAGCGTGGTAGTGCAGTCTGGGCTATGCAACTGATCGGATAGTTGGAAATTTTGGGGATGAAATTTCTTTAAGGAGGGGTGAACTGTAACACCCCGAATTTTGGGCCTAGAATTATTAGGTTTTAAGCATGGGAATAGTTAGGAGGCTGCACATAAATATTTATTTGTGCAAGAAAGTGACACAACTATGTATCTGCTTCAGTGGTTAAGTGTTCTGGGAAGTGTCTGAGAAGTCTCGGGTTCAAGCCTGGGCATGTACAAAAATTTTCATTTTAAGGATAATACCTATATCTTTGGCCAGTAGGGGTATAAGTTTATTTTCATAAAAACATTACAGAATGGGCCTGCTGGTCTAGTGGATAGTAGCGTGTGGAGTGTGCTAGTGGTTTGAGGTTTGAATCCCTGCTTGTGCAAATGGAGATTATTTTTACTGGTAGCCATGGGAGGAAGTTGTGTTTGAATGAAACACCAAGGAGTTTGAATGAGTTTGAATAGGGTTGTTGTTAGTCAAATTTGGGGAGTAAAAAGGGGGGATTTTCGGTTGTTGAGGTTTGTAAGCAGGAGGGTTTTCAGGAGGAAATTAAGGAGAAAATCGAGCAAGTTCAAATTTGGAGGAGAGTCATGTTGGGTTTGAACTCTGGCACTTAGTGTTTCGATTGTGTAGGAATTTCGGGAAGGCTGACCGAATCTAATGAGTTCATTCGGTCAAAATTTTGCTAGAGTAAATGGGTGCCAAAATTGGTTCTACTTTGGGTGCCGATTTGTCTATTAGCTAACTGAGTGTCAACTTCATTCTCAATATCTCGGGTTGGCAGCTTCCTTTCTTTTGTTTTATTTGCTTTAGTCAAATACTCTTGTAAACTTTTCTCAATCTCTTGATTTCTCTTTTTGTCAGAATACCTTAGTGACCTTTTCTCTTTATCTTCTCTTTTCTTCAAACCGATTATCTGACATTAGTGAAGGCCGATTGTTCCGATTGAGTACCTCCTTCTTCTTCTTCTCCTCTTCTCTGAAACCGAATACTTTTTTTATGATTTTATTCTTTCTTTCTCTGCTGGGTCGAATACCCATACTCTCCCTCTCTCAAATCTTTTTGTTCTTCTTGCTTTGGCCAAATCTCCTTGATTAACTATTGCCGAAATTCATTTGATTTATTGGAGTGTGGATTCTATTGTGGAAGCTTAGGCAAATTACTCTTCTCATTGCAAGTGGTCTATCCACTTTTGGGGTCAAAGTTTTGGAGCAATACGTGGGTATTAAGTCTGTGAGGTTCTGCGATTGTTGGATTGGTTCTCGATCTCAGAAGTGGTTCAGCTACGACATCACAACAGATGTGTAACACTACCATTAGATGTGGAATGAAAAAAGCTGGAAAGCCAAAAAATCAAAATGTGGGCTGTCCACATCACACGAGCATGTGGCCCCCATGTGGCAGGCCGAGTAACAAAACATGGTCGTGGGGTCAATGTGATGGCCATAAGCATTTTCTGGGCTGAAACGATATTGGGCCATCTTGGGCCGGACAGGGTCATGCGGGCCCAATGGGCCTGTGGGCCCTACACAGGTAAATCACACAAAATAGTGCTAAATATTGGGCCAGGCTGTGTAAACCGCACGGTCGAGCCCCTTTTTAAGCTTTACGAGTAATAAGAGCGTGTGGGCCACATGTGCCCATAATATGAGCCATGGGCCCATTATCACTAACTGTTTGTTAAGGCTGCATGGGTCACCCAAGATGTGGACCTACTGTTGGGCCGGTGAGTGTACCTGGACCCTTACTTTTGTGAATGACTGATATATCCCTATGTGATGTATGACTGTTTGAGCATGCCATCTGTACTGCATATACATTTATATTATGTTGCATTGCATGGAGTGGGATATATGATTTTTGGGGAAGTGTACTGAAAGGCTATAAGCCTATTACTGGCAGCTCTGCTGCAAATACTGTTTTAGTGCCGCAACAGGTGCTACTTGGAGTGTAGGGATGGGTGGGTCGATTTTATCCCCACATAGTGTGTAAGGTTGGTACGGATATGGTGTGTAGAGGCTGGATTGGGTAGGATTTTCTGATTGCATACTATATCGACATCAGAATGGGCTTAGGCCCCACCGACATCGTTACTAAAATGGGCTCAGCCCAAAGCGCTCTCATTCTTCGAAATAGGCTAAGGCCCTAACTGAGACTGAAAGGGCTTAGGTCCAAATTATGTTTACTCTAATTGATTGCTATTATGGAATTGCACACTGAGTTTTCGTAAACTCACCCATCTGTTAACTGTGCAGGTAATCCCCAAACTTAGGCGGATCGATGCGACGGAGGACTCAGTGGTGGCCACTCGTCTTAGCTATCTTTTAATATAATAATTAAGGTTTTATTCGGGCTTTTCATTATGTAATAAGGCCTCTCGATTTTTTTTTTTAATTTTAGTATTTTACTCAAATTTATTTGTGATTTACAACTGCTAGCAGTAGGAAAATAACGAGTTTTTAAAAAGTCAAATGTTATCAAAACGACCACAGATACGTAACTCGTTTTCAAAGCTTCAGTGAATAACAAACTGCTTACAAAATTAATAATGTTTTAGTAAAAGCAACCTTTAAAAGTGCAAGTACCACATTATCAATGAGAAAAAAGACTTTAAATTGACTTTTCAAACTGTACAAAGAGTCTAGTTAAAAAAGGGGTTTTCAAATGATGAGTTTTAATTTCAAAAAGCACTTCAATGTGACATCGCCAGATCCGGTCATGACGTCTGGGTCGGGTTTGGGATGTTACATGTTGTCCATTCTGAGTCCGTGACAAGTTAATAGGGTTATAAAGATTTAAATTAGCTAAATGTTATAAGTAAAGAAAGCATATTGAATCAAGCTTAATTGTCATGATAATAAATGATATGCGATAAGTGTTAAATTGTTCATGAATGTAATAATGATATTTGGAAATGGTTAAACATTGTAAGTTTGAAATACATGTATTTATATATGACATTGGATATTGAGAGTAAGTATAAGAAAAATTGTGAGTTGGCTAATAAACCAAAGAGTCGATTTGATAAGATAAATAAACTATATGAATCAGGCTATGGCAAAACAAAATAACTACTTGTAGATGAATAATCATGTATGCAATATTAAAATCAAATAACTAACTTAAAATGTTGTGGCAAAGAAGCGGAGACAAAGTTGAGGGGATCTACGCTGGTGAATGGAATAGTTTGGATTCCTAAGATTCTTTCAACATAACACAATAATGCCATGGAAAAATCTTAACTAATTTACTATTCAGATTAAATCTATTGTAACAGCCCAATTTTAGTGAAATCGAAACAGTGGTTTCAAGACCACAAATCCAAGCCAAAACTAAAATTTATTTTAATTTTATTACATAGTCCGTATTATGTTAGAAATGTCATGTGAAAATCCTAGAATAATCTCTCTTGTGCATATGTTACAGTTAGGATTTAGCTTGGACTGGTAATCTTGTTATAAGTTATAAGGCTCAAGAGTGTGCTTTCTGATTAAGTTCCCTAATGTGTACTCTTGAATATGAATTGGCAAGTTATTAAATTGTACACCTTGAGTGTACTGTTCGAATATCCATCAGAATTTCAATGATTCAACAGATAAAATACTTATCATGATATGAAAATTATGAGATGAAATGAATGATGTCTTGAAAGAATATAGTACGATGAGCTCATCTATGTTTACTTAATGCATATGTGAACATTAATGTATCTAACTTGTTTGATTGAGTGTATGTGTATAGGTAAAATTGCCAAATTGATGAAAAATCATGTTAGTGAATGCTTAATGTTAATAAATGTAAATTGGTAAGTTTTAATTCCTGTTATACAAACTTACTAAGCATGTAATGCTTATTTAGTTTTATTTTCCCTGTTTTATAGTGCTCGGAAGCTCGCGAAGGTTGGAAATCAGATGGAGCATCATCATGCTATCCACAAACTTATTTTGGAATAAATAGTACACTTATTTTGGTATAATGGCATGTATAGGCTAACTTGGCCATAGATGGCTTAAATATGTTATTTGTAATCTAGCTATTGGAATGGCTAGTAATGATATGTTTTGGTATTCATAAAGCATAATGTCATGATAAACACTTATGTGTTAAGTATAAAAGAGTAAATGATGTTCAATGTTTAGGTTAAATAAAGGTAAGAATTTAAACATGTATGGATGCTATGTTATATCACATTAGATGTCAAAATTTGTTTAAAATCAATGCTTGGATCGGTTGGTATTTGGATGTAAGTTTTGGTGCAGGATAATGGTAAAGTTTTGGGTGAGAAATGAAGCTAGAAATGGCATTATTTTGTCCACACAGGTAGACACACGGGCGTGTGCCTAGACCGTGTAGTACATGGGTGTGTAGTTAGGCTGTGTGTCCCATGCATCTTAAATTCGAGAAACAGAATGCTCAAAATTGAGCACACGGGCAGAGACACGGGCGTGTGTCTTAGCTGTGTGTGCTACATGGCTTGGAACACGGGCGTATGTCTTGGCCGTGTGAAACCTGCACCTAATTTCAAAAAATTTAATTAACCACACGATCTAGCACATGGGCGTGTGGCTGGCCGTGTGGCACAAGTTAGAGAGCTACCTAGTTTTGAACACAACCTGCATCACAGGCGTGTTCAAAGGTCACACGGACGTGTTCTAGGGTCACACGGGCATGTCTCTTGGACCACACGGCCGTGTGAACCATGTAACTTGGAAAATTTTTAAATTTTCCAAAAGAAAATTTTAGAGTTCTCGATTAAGTCCCGATTTGATTCTAAAGCTCATATTTGGCTTTAAGGGTCCATTAAGGGAAGTTATGAATATTCTCAAAAAATGAACAATAATTGACATGAGTATTTGTTAATGTCCTGAAAACTCTGGTAATGCTTCGCAGCCCTGTTTTGGTGACAGATTTGGGTTTAGGGTGTTACATCTAAGTAGTCCACTTCTTTTGAGAGTTAGACTTCAAGCTACCTACCTATGGCTTTGCATGTCTACAAGCCTTACGAAGGATACGCAGCACTGTTTCTTTATTTCTCTGTACAAAGTGCAACTCTATGTCTAGAGTGCTACGAGTATTCTGTTGAGTACTTACTTATATCATTCAGTCACAATCCAACTCATCTAACCTTTTCAGAATTAAATTAAGTTTATAAAAATACCATACATTCATCTATGTCTAAAGACTGCATGCATACATTGTAAAATAGCACACATCGAAAGAAACAGTAAGTCAAATCAGGATAATGCCTTGGTCATTAAAGGAGCTAAAATTTAGTCCAATAATCCCAACCCAATAAGATTAGCTCATGAGTTGGAAAATAAAATCCAAAATGAAAGTATCATTCAACAACAAATTTCCACAGTCAAAATCCACAGAAATCAATTAAGATAATGAAGGAAGAACTTCAGCAAGCTTTCGCCAACCTAGCCCTCAACTCCGGTGCTATAATGTTTTATGAGCCTTGGATTGAATGTTTCATTCTTCCTTGTGTTGTTGCTCTGTTCATTAGCTGTTACCCTCTTTATTGCTCTTTAAATCTACCATGAGAATTTGTGTGAGAGGAAAAACTACTCTCTTCTTCTCTTTCTCTTTCTTCTTTTTATAGGGCAGGTCCCCCTCTCATCACACACTCCTTTCACCTCTTTTTCAAGTGGATATTTCTGGTACAAGTATAGTTAGAGTTGAATCAGCATCTTCTTAGAATTGCCATGATATTTGTGCTTGCAATCTATCTAACCTTTTGTCATGACAACACTTCACTCCTTCATTTCTTTTCCTCCTTTCTGCACTTGTTATAAACAACACGCAATTCCTTTATTCCTACAAGTAAAAGTAACATATAGTGATATTGAGAGCACAATCCAAGCTTCATGATGCAATGTTATAAAAATACTAATATAATTTCCTAAATGCAACTAAATTTACTCAAGTACGACCAATCAACCAAGTTTAGAGGCCTAAAATATAACTCTTTTCAAGAGTTATCAACAAGGAATTAATTATTTGATGATGTAATGTAATGAAATATGATTACATGTTACAAATTAAGTAATTGCACAACTTAGTTTAGCATTGTGATAATGATATGAAGTATTTGATAATTTATTTTAACTATAGATTCACTAGTGAATTATGTATGTATATGTATGTATAAATGTGTTCAACAAGATTTGGTTATAAGATACACTTGTATTGATTAATAGAATAAACATTGAACTTGTATGGATTTTGATTATTGCTTGTATTATTTGCTTTGAATTATAGCAATACAAATGAGCTTTTTTGCTTAGCATGCAATTTTTGTTTTTTGTGCACAAGTTAGGTTCAATTTGAGATCCTGAGTATTTACTTCAGCATCCAGTTAAGAGCCCAAACTCAACAATGTTTGTGTAACTACATTTTTGTTGGTTGAAAGGCATGTACCTACTAGGTTAAGTAATGTTACTTAATGAATTGATTAGATGAATAGAATTAAATGATTGTTTAACACGTTTAATTCATGCTTTGAATGAATTTGATTAACTGGTGGTATAATTTGAATGGAAATGATTGTAGTCATTTCAACGATGAATGTGGCATCCTATAGCTTGACCCCAATTAATTGGTTTGGGAACAGGGTTTTATATTTAGTGGTATTAGCGCTATAGGTTTAGAAGGTTCTCAGATTAAATTGAGCTCAAAATTGAGTCTAGAGATACATGCCAAAGTTGAGTCAAGTCTGAGTCAGGATTTGGATGCTAATTTTTAATTTTTTTGTCTTATATTTGAAATGTATAATGAGTTGTGTAATGTTGTAAATTATGTTTTCTGAAAAAATTAATTTAGTGGACTTAACGTTGCAATTTAAGTTCTCTTAATATGACAATTATGTTGTTTTAATGATGTAATTAGAGAGGGCTTATTATTGTAAATTATGATGCCTTGATGCTATGAATTGAGGTGTGTGATTTAAGTTGTTCTATTGCCAAGTTAATGTTGTTGGTTAATTGCTCTGCATTGTTGATGTAATTAAGTTTTCCAAAATAAGGCAAATTAATGTGTTTCTTGTTGGTTAATGGCCTGCATTGTCGTTGCATTCATTCTACCCCAATTAGGACAAGTGAAATGTGATTTGCTAGTAAGTTATTATAAATTTTCGCTGCATGCTTGCTGCTCGAGATGACCAGTCATTGTAAATTGAGAGGGTTGTAATGATGTTTAGTTGTTATATTTTAAAAAAACACTCTCTAAGTTACAGTTTGATTTTAGTTGCTTAGTTATCACATGTTAATACTATTGAAGAATGATTCACTTGAAGTCAGCTGGTACTTTTACATGCTTAAATGTTGTCTAAATTTCTGGGGTTTTAATTTTGTTCAAATTTATGAAATGCTCTTACTGTCTGAATTAGGACTGTAATGCCCTCCACCAGACCCGATCAACCAGATCTGAGTATTGAGTGTTACTTCCTAAAACAGATGTAACCTAGATTCTTCTATTCGCCTATGTCCTAGATGAGCAGTGACTTAATAAAATTTTCTACTTTCGTTTACTGAATTACCTCATGTATTCTTATTATGAATGTATATCTCCTTGTACAATGTAAAATCACGTTTACATAATAAGACTACGAAGTTCATTGAATCTATCTTGCTTTTACTAAATACATAATCAGAATACTATAATTACACACAGACTTAAACTTTGCTATAAGGAATCTCGTATAAACTTGTGGGTTAACATTACTTCTAACTAGTTGTATGACAGTGTTAAAATCTCCCCTTAGCGTGGACCATAACTCCGACACAATATTCCTCTTCTTCGTATGTATATCAGCATGAATCATCACTCCTATGGCATAACCTTGGCATTGTCTCTCGTCTCTTATCTTCTAGTAGATCCTACAGTCGAAGGCATCCATAATAAGTTTAGAAGAACTTAGTGAGACATTAACATACATTTATTCATCATTTCACATTAATTGTAAACATTGCAATTTACTCTATGGAATAAGCCAGGTACTCATCAAACTCAGTAGGAACATGTATTAAATATTTACTTACCTCATCGTCCTTTATATTTTGTAAGTGTTCTTACCTTAGCTGGAATCATTTGACTTACTTGTAGCACCTCTAACCTGTATCCATCATCAGAACAAGGTTTCAGAGCATTTCCAAAACTTTCAGAAACATTTACAGATAAATGTTGCAAGTTACTATTCAAATTCTGAAATCATTCATAATGTCCCTTAAATGGACTCTTAATTTCCAATACGAGTATTAAAATTGAGTCGAGACTTAATCGAGACATTTCAAAATTTTTCCAAGGTGCAGGGCTCACACGCCTGTTTGGTTCAAGGGACACGTCCGATGACCTTGGGAAATGCCCATTTTAGAGGCCATGTTTGACCCCATGTAACTCTTTGACTTGTGTACACGGCCATGCCACACGCCTGTGTACTAGGCTGTGTGGTACACACGGTTGAGACATACACCCATGTCTCTATTCGTGTGCTCAATTTTGAGATTTTCTTTCTCAAAATTTAGGTGCAAGGGACACACGGCCTAACTACACGCCCAGTACCCGACCAGGTTTCACACACGGGCAGACATACACAATCTAGACACACTCTTGTGTGTCTGGCCATGTGGACAAAATAAAGCCATTTCTAGATTCATTTCTCACACAAATCACATCCATGAGCTACACTTGAAACACATATCCAATACTAACCATTCCAAGCATTCAAATTTAAAAAATTCTATCATTCAACATGGCATACCATTACATGCATACATGTTCATAGCCTTGCCTTAGTTTAGTCCATATGTTAGACATAACAGATCAACTACACAACACATATGTAGCTACCATAGTATGACATTACAAATATATCAAAACCAACCATTACTAGCCATTCCAATGGCTAGATTACAAGAATCATTTATATTTACATGCCAATACGGCCAATATATCCTATACATGCCATTATGAGCATAATTGATTTACCATAAATACCGATATAGGCTAGTGGATAGTGTGAGTGATCTCCACCAAGCTTCCAATCCAACGAGATTCTGATTTACTATAAAACAGGGAAATAAAACTAAGTAAGCATAAAATGCTTTGTAAGTTCGTATAACATGGTACTTAACTTACCATTCATTCTATTTTGAGGTAACTATATAAGGCATATTCAATCAATTTTCCCTCAAGCCCTATACATATCCTGTAATGCCCTAAAAATCTAAGTATTTATTTATTTTTGTACGTTGTGTTGCAAATGCATGTCAGTTTCAGTGGTTGAGTGTCCTGAGGAGTGTTGGAGAAGTCTTGAGTTCAAGCCTCGGCTTATGATTTTTTTTGTTTTAATTGAATAAAACCTTTGCTGCTATATAGTGGGTTCTTAAATAATTATGGGAAAAGCAAGTCAGAAAAAGCCTGTTGGTCCAGGGATAGTGGCGTGTTACTACTACTAGGGGACTTGAGATTGAGTCCTAAGATTGTATGTTAGTGGAACTCTGATGGTTGGACGGCTGAAGTGTTTGAAGGGTGTAGGGGTTTGTGTGGCCGAAATTTAGGAGGAAAAAGGCGGGATTTGGATGGTGATCAGTTGAGGATGTTGTAGAGGGATTTTAGGAGGAAATCAAGGGGATGTTGAAGTGGGGGAGTGTTGGTGCCGAATGGGGACTCTAGGTACACAAGGAAATTCGACTGGAGAGTAGTAAGTTTCTTTCCTCCATTTCGTTTGTTACCAAGTTTTTCTTTTTTTGCATCTTTGCACTTTTGGTACTCTTGTTTTTGCGTTTGGGTGCAACTTTAATCTCCCTTCCAGTCAATTGGTTAGTTGACTTCCTTTGCCATTCTTTCGGTCTGTCTCCCTCGCAAATTTCACTTTTTGGTTGGGCTGATTCCTTTCTATTCTCCCCTCTCTTAATCTTTAGTTGATTTCTTCATCATTCCCTCTTATCACTTTCAGTTTTGGATTCTACCTTCTTCGCCCCACAATCGGTTGTACCTTAGACTAAATACCTCGTCTCTCTCCTCTTCTGTTCTTCTCTCTGCTCTCTCTCGATCCCTTCCCTCTTCATTGGTGTGTTGGCCGAATATTATTTGTAATTCTCAAGGAGTGAAGGAGTTCTCTAGTGTTACAGAAACGATCAGAACCTTTCTCTCGTTTCTTGATTGGAGATAACCATCAAGGAGTTTGTTATCAACCTTTGTCAGCGATTTAAGCGGGATAAAACCATACTCGTTCAATCAAGGTTTGGTGGTCGTGGGCTTCTGCACGTACTCACAAACAGGTGTGCAATCACACTGCAGCAATTGTTAATCTACAAAAGCCAAAAAATATGACTATTAACGCTACACGAGCGTGCGCTCGTTCGTGTGATGATCCGAACGTGTAAACTGTAGGCATTTGACAGTAGAGGCCGCCATGAGTGATTTCATGGGCTTAGGTCGTACTGGGCCACGTTGGGCCAAAATGGGCCGTGTGGGCCCCACGATCTTTACTGATATACCCCTATGTTATGTATGACTATTTTTTAGCATGACATGTTGCATACACGTATGATATTATGACATAACATATTGCATGGGGATGAGTTTGCTATATTTGGATGAAGTTAACTGTACTGGCAGCTCTGCTGCATGTACTGTTTAGTGCCGCAACGGGTGCTATATTTTGGAGTGTAGGGATGGGTGGGTTGATTTTATCCCCAGATAGTGTGCAGGGTTGGACGGAGTGGAGTGTAGAGGATGGATGGGTAGGATTTCTGATTGCATTCTGTTACTATTACTTAACTATGCTAAGGCCTACATTGATACTGGTACTGTAATAGGCTAAAGCCCTAACTAAGACTGAGCTGCTACCGAAACAGGCTTAGGCCCAGACTGTAACTGCCTACTGTTTGGCTGATTGTTGATAAGGGATTACACACTGAGTTTCTGATGCGAGCTCGACCAAGGAGTTAGATGCCAAACCTATGGAGCTGCCATTGGGACCAATCACTCATGCCAAGAGGTTTCAAAAAGCTTTGTCAAGTTACATTGCTTGATTTGGAATAGAAGGAATGGCCGAACATCAAGTGACCAGCTCAAGTAGCTCAATTTGCAATATTGTGCAAGCTAACTTAGCTCGTTTCAACTCCAAGGAGCTCATGGCATCTTGAAGCTAGCTCAAAGAGTTTGGTTTCATTTTTATTTAAATTAATGCATTATTGTTGCTGGAATAAAATTATTAAGTTATTAAAATATTTAAGATCAAATAAATATGTCAAAATCTGGACATAATAAATTAAAGTATTAAATGTGCCTTAGTTCATGCATCAATTTAATGTGCCTTAGTTGGGAAAATTTTCTTAGCTATAGCTATTTAACTTGTCCAGCCAAATCTAAGTATTTAATTTTTCTTAGTTGCTGCATATTTAAGTTGTCTTAGTTCAGCCGAATTAAAGATGTCTTAAACTAATTAAATTGTTCCATTTAATTTGTCTAGGAACATGCATGGGACGACATGAATTTGGGCAGCTTATAAGTGCTCATTATTCAGCACCTTTTCGTGGACACCAAGGGCCAAGGGAGCTAATGTTTCCTCTCGTCAAGGTTGGCCGTCCAGCTCTCCAAAGCAACATCTTAGAGCTTTCACATTGCTGAAGCATCTTTTCACAAGGAATGGCCATTCATTTTCGTGCATTCACACCAAAGGACCACTCACATTCAGGTTTCACACTTGCATGGCCATTGGAGTGCCTCAAAATGCTCATTAAAGTCAAGACTTTTTAGCTCATACAAGCAGCACATTAAAGAAGCATCCAAGCAGTCTTAAATCACCTCGGTTGAATCTGCCCATGTTATTTAGCCCATTAAATTGTTCTAATTATTTTCAGCTGATTGAGATCTCTTAAGAGTGTCCATTAACATCCCTAAGTCCAATGAAGCTTCAAGGAAGTTTCACTTCCTTAAGTGTTAAGTTGTTGTCCATTTAAGTCCCCTAAATGTCTATTCGACTAGCTCCTATTTTAGACTATAAATAAGTAGTTCATTTTACTTGAAAAGGCTAATGAACAATTTATGAATTTTTCTTACTTTTTGAGTTTGTTTTCAACTCTCATTATTCTCTAAAGACTTGTCTGACTTATCAAGTGACCTTGTGGCATCAACCCATCCTTGTTTGAACTTATCACTTTGTTCCCAAAGTGTGGCATTCAAATTATACCAAGGTTCCTATCATCTTTGATAGCGGGTCGAGGTTTTCATCAACTACCCATTATCCTTTCATCGCATTTTTGACTTAGGTGTTCTCATAAGTTATTGGTTAAGACACCAATATTGTGTTAGTTCATAGTTGAACCCTTCCCCGAATCCCATTCACCATTTCTCAAACTATCCCTTAACCACATTGAACCATTTTCAGCTTAGTTCTTCCTTTCTATACAACCATTCTCGAAAGAACCTTAACTTATTTAATTTATAATCAGGCAAATGTTACGACTCAAATCTCAACCGAGGCAAGTACGTATCAAGTTGGTATCAGAGTTGGTTAAATCGAGGTAAGAATTGACGTTTTTGTACCCCCAGGATTGAGTATTAGTAAAAAAAATAGAAAAAAATTAGTTTAAAAAAGGAAAAGAATATACATTTATGAAAATACAAAAAAAAGTGAAGTTTAGTTACTCCAAATTTTTTTTTCTACCCGGAATCGTTTCAGATCTTCTTAATACTAAATAGCCACATTAACCCTTTTCTCTTTGTTGATGGCCTACCCTTAATGCTTACATTGTTCCTCATGTAACCACATCACTTTTGTAAATTGACCCAAACAGTATTGATTCATCTACGTAGTCTGAGGAGAACTTCGAGAGGTAAAAAGTAAGAGAGTGGTGAGACTATCTGAGAGAAATAAAATCCAAAATTGAGTGACTTTTCTTTATGAGTGATGTGTGAGCTTTGTTGAGTGAATTACTTTTCATGTCTAGAAGCTCCTAGAGGAATCAAATGGAGGGAGGAGGATTGTGGCCCATTCGCAATGTTACAGGTGGAGAAGTGCCAGTTTTTAATATACAAGCCTTAATGAGTGAGATGGAAAGGCTTTTTGATTGTAAGCTCGAGCCCATCGAGGATCGACTCTACCAAGTGGAGACACGAGGACAACAAGAAAGAACCCCCGAGGATGAAAGGCGTGGGCGTGGGCATCCTAATCAGAATTTGGAGGAGTATTATAAGTCAAGTGATCAAGAGAGCGACCACTCATCTATTCAAAGTGTGCGAAATCAAGGCCGACATAATTGGGGTCGTCAAGAAAGAGATCATCCCAACGACAACCTCAAAAACATTAAAACGTCTATCCAACCATTCCAAGGAAAAAATGATCCGAAAGCATATCTAGAGTGGGAAAAGATAGTCGAGCTCATCTTCGAGTGTCATAATTACTCAGAGATCAAAAGGGTAAAGCTCGCAACAATAGAGTTTTCTAAATACGCAATTGTATGGTGGGATTAGCTCGTGACTAGCCGAAGGAGGAACAGCGAGGCCTATCTCAACGTGAGCCGAAATGAAGGCTGTCATGCGAAAATGATTTGTACCCTCATACTACCATAGAGACATGTACCAAAGGCTACACAATCTCACTCAAGGCAATTGTAGCATCGAAGATTACTACAAAGAAATGGAAGTTGCCATGATACGAGTCGACATGGATGAAGATCGTGAAGCGATGATGGCGAGGTGCCTAGTTGGCTTGAACCCTAATATTGCTAGTATCGTGGAACTTCAACACTACATCGAAGTGATGGACATGGTACATATGGCAATAAAAGTCGAGAAACAATTGAAGTGGAAGGGAGCCAACCAATCCTATCCATCATCTTCTACCAATAAATGTAGTCAAGGGACGAACAAAGTTGCTAATCGTCCCAAGGAGCCTTTTGTTGCTGCCAAGCCTAACCAATCAAGTGGCGAAACTAGCAAGAGAAAGAACAAGCCTGCTTCCAACCGTTTTCGAGATATCAAGTTTTTTAAGTGCCAAGGGCGGGGGCATATTGCTAGTCAATGTCCCAATCGTTGGGTGATGGTGGTTCGACCAAATGGTGAAATTGAGTCCGAAGATAAAAAGGAGGAAAAACTTGAAATTCCTACCGATGAAAAACTCTCGAACTAGAGACCCTCGTTGTGAAAAGAAGTCTAAACATCCAAGGAGTTGAAGATGAACAATAACGAGAAAACATTTTTACACTCGTTGGCACGTTCAAGGCAAAGTGTGCAGCCTTATAATCGACGGAGGGAGTTGCACCAATGTCGCGAGTACCATGCTCATTGAAAGACTTGGTTTAGCCACTACGAAGCATCCAAATCCTTACAAATTGCAATGGCTAAATAACGGTGGTGAATTCAAAGTAACCAAACAAACGAAGCTGGCATTTTCAATAGGCAAATACCAAGACGAGGTGATTTGTGACGTTGTGCTGATGCATGCGGGACACCTTCTGTTGGGGCATCCTTGGCAATTTGACCGAAGAGTAGTTCATGACGGTTACACGAAAAGGTATTTGTTCAAGCATCTTGGAAGAAATGTCACCTTAGCCTTCTCACACCAAAGCAAGTTTATGAAGATCAACTCAAAATGAAGCAATCTGTGGACAGATCAAAAGAAAAAGAGAAAAATAAAAGGAATGAAAAGAAAAAGAGTGGAAAAAGTGAGAAAGTGAGAAAGTGAGCTATAAACATGAGTGAAAAAAGAGAAAGAAAATAAGAGTGAGAATGAAAAAATGAGTGTTTTTGCAAGAAAGCTAGAGATTCGAATGTTATTATTGACAAAGCAACCCATTCTTGTACTTATGTACAAAGAATGCTTGTTGGAAACTAACGAGATAGAAAGATCTTTTCCTTCTGCTATTGTTTCTTTGTTGCAGGAATTTGGAGACATATTTCTCGATGAAGTGCCAAATGGGTTACCTCCCATTCGAGTCATCGAACACCAAATCAATTTTGGGACTGGAGCGGCTATTACGAAGAGACCAGCTTATCAAAGTAATCTCGAGGAAATGAAGGAGTTGCAAAAGCAAGTAGCCGAGTTAATGGAAAAAGGCTACATTCACGAAAGCTTAAGTCCATGTGTGGTTCCTCTCTTTTTGGTGCCCAAAAAGAATGGTTCATGGCGAATGTACATTGACTGCTGCACCATCAACAAAATCACCGTCAAATATAGACATCCTATTCCCTGTCTCGATGACATGCTCGACAAACTCAGCGGAGCCTAACTCTTTTCAAAGATTGACCTAAAGAGTGGCTATCATCAAATCCATATATGGGAGGGAGATGAGTGGAATACTACATTCAAGACTAAGTATGGTTTGTATGAATGATTGGTAATTCTATTCGGTTTTACGAATGCACCTAGTACTTTCATGCGTTTGAAGAATAATGTCTTATGTGCTTTTATTGGAAAATTCTATGTTGTATACTTTGATGATATTTTGATCTATAGCAAGTCATTGGAAGATCACGTTCAACATCTACGTGCGGTGTTAGAAGTTTTACGAAAAGTGGTACTATACACTAACTTAAAAAAAATGTTCTTTTTGCACTAATGAGGTTGTGTTCTTAGGTTTTTTAGTGAGTGCCCAAGGTTTGCAATTGACCAAGGAAAGGTCAAAGCGATCAATGAGTGGCCTCGTCCAACAAATATCAGCCAAGTAAAGAGTTTTCACGGGTTGGCAAGCTTCTACCGAAGGTTTGTGCCTAATTCTAGTACCTTAGCTGCCCCCTTGACAGGTATTGTCAAGAAAAACTCACCCTTTCATTGGACTGATGATTAAGAAAATGCCTTCAATAAAATTAAGGAATGTCTAACTAATGCTCTGTTATTGTCTTTACCTGATTTTAACAAGACATTCAAAGTTGAGTGTGATGGCTCAAGAATTGGCATTGGAATCGTTTTGACTCAAGATAGAAGGCTTGTAGCCTACTTTAGCGAGAAACTCAACAACACCACGTTGAACTATCCAACGTACAACAAGGAGATGTATGCCTTGATCCGAGCCTTAGAAACTTGACAACATTATCTATGGCTGAAGGAATTTGTAATCCATAAGGATCATGAGGCCTTAAAGCACCTCAAACGACAAAAAAAGCTTAATAAACGTCATGCCAAGTGGGTGGAATATTCGGAGTCATTTCCCTACGTGATAAAGTATAAGAAAGGTAAGGAAAATGTTGTTGCCGACGCATTATCATGAAGGTATGTACTTGTCAATTTATTGGATTCTAAACTGCTTGGTTTTGAATTTATGAAAGATCTTTATCAAATTGATGCTGATTTTGGTGAAATATAGAAGTGTTGTTTGCATGGTACATATGAAAAGTATTTTCAGCATGAAGGCTATCTTTTTTGTGAAGGCAAGCTGTATATACCCCAAGGGTCCGTTAAGGAAGTGCTTGTCAATGAAGCCCATAGTGGTGGACTTATGGGTCACTTTGGAGTTGTGAAGACCTTAGCCACATTGCACGAACACTTCTATTGGCCCAAGATGAAGCGTGATGTAAAAGGAAGTGTGATTGATTCATTACTTGTAAGAAAGTGAAGTCACGGATCAAATCACATGGTTTGTACACACCATTGCCTATACCGGATGCACCGTGGGTTGACATTTCAATGGACTTCATTCTAGGTCTTCCTAGAACCAAACGAGGAAAAGATTCGATATTTGTTGTTGTGGATCGTTCTTAAAAAAGGGCTCATTTTATACCTTGTAGTAAAACTGATGATGCTACTAACGTTGCTAATTTATTTTTCAAAGAAGTTGTTAGGTTACACGGGATCGCTCGTACTATCGTCTCCGACCGTGACACAAAATTTCTATGTCATTTTTTGAAGATGTTATGGGGAAATTTAGGCACCAAATTTATGTTTTTGATGACATGCCACCCCCAAACGGATGGCCAAACCGAGGTAGTTAGCCGAATTCTATCAACCTTATTTCGAGCCATCCTTCAAAAGAATTTGAAGTTGTGGGAAGAGTGTTTACCTCATTTGGAGTTCGCTTACAATTGCACAATCCATTTGGCCACAAAATATTCTCCTTTCGAGGTAGTATACAACTTTAACCCTATAACCCCTCTCGACTTGGTTGCTATGCCTTCTAATCAGTTAGTGCATGTAGATAGAAAAAAGAAGGCCGATTTTGTTAAATAGCTTCATAAGAATGTCAAAGGCAATATCGAAAGAAGAACTGAACAATCTGGTCATGGAGCAAACAAGGGGCGCAAACGAGTCATTTTCAAACCCGGCGACTAGGTTTGGCTTCACATGCTAAAGAGAGGTTTCCTGAGCAAAGAAAATTAAAACTTTTACCAAAAGGTGATGGTCCATTCCAAGTTTTGGAGCAGATCAACGATAACGTCTACAAGCTCAATTTACCAGGTGAGTATGGAGTAAGTGCAAGCTTTACCGTTGTTGATCTTTCCCCTTTTGATGTAGGTGACGATTTGGGGACAAATCACCTCAAAGAAGGGGGGTATGATGCGAGCTCGACCAAGGACTTAGATGCTGAACCTATGGACCTGCCATTAGGACCAATCACTTGAGCTTGTGCCAAGAGGTTTCAAGAAGCTTTGTCAAGTTACATTGCTTGATTTGGAATAGAAGGAATGGCCGAACATCAAGTGACCAGCTCAAGTAGCTCAATTTGCAATATTGTGCAAGCTAACTTAGCTCGTTTCAACTCCAAGGAGCTCATGGCATCTTGAAGCTAGCTCAAAGAGTTTGGTTTCATTTTTATTTAAATTAATGCATTATTGTTGCTGGAATAAAATTATTAAGTTATTAAAATATTTAAGATCAAATAAATATGTCAAAATCTGGACATAATAAATTAAAGTATTAAATGTGCCTTAGTTCATGCATCAATTTAATGTGCCTTAGTTGGGAAAAATTTCTTAGCTATAGCTATTTAATTTGTCCAACCAGATCTAAATACTTAATTTTTCTTAGTTGCTGTATATTTAAGTTGTCTTAGTTCAGCCGAATTAAAGTTGTCCTAAACTAATTAAACTGTTCCATTTAATTTGTCTAGGAACATGCATGGAACGGCATGAATTTGGGCAGCTCATAAGTGCTCATTATTCAGCACCTCTTCATGGACACCAAGGGCCAAAGGATCTGATGTTTCCTTTCTTCAAGGTTGGTCGTCCAGCTCTCCAAAGCAGCATCTTGGAGCTTTCACATTGCTATAGCATCTTTTCACATGGAATGGCCATTCATTTTCGTGCATTCACACCAAAGGACCATTCACATTCAGGTTTCACACTTACATGGCCATTGGAGTGCCCCAAAATGCTTATTAAAGTCAATACTTTTTAGCTCATACAAGTAGCACATTAAAAATGCATTCAAGCAGCCTTAAATCACCTTGGCCGAATCTGCCCATGTTATTTAGCCCTTTAAATTGTTCTAATTATTTTTAGCTGATTAAGATCTCCCAAGAGTGTCCATTGATGTCCCCAAGTCCAAGGAAGCTTCATGGAAAGTGTTAGGAAGCTTCAAGGAAGTTTCCACTTCCTTAAGTGTTAAGTTGATGTCCATTTAAGTCCCCTAACTGTCTATTCTACTAGCTCCTATTTTAGACTATAAATATGTAGTTCATTTTACTTGAAAAGGCTAATGAACAATTTATGAATTTTTCCTAATGGACAATTTATGAATTTTGCATACTTTGTGAGTTTGTTTATCAAGTAACCTTGTGGTGTCAACCCGTCTTTGTTCGAACTTATCCCTTTGTTCCCAAAGTGTGGCGCTCAAATTACACCGAGGTTCCTATCATATTTGAGAACAGGTCGAGGTCTTCATCAACTACCCAATATCCTTTCATTGTATTTCCGACTTAGGTGTTCTCATAAGTTACGGGTTAACACACCAACATTGTGTTAGTTCATACTTAAACCCTTCGCCGAATCCTATTCACCATTTCTCAAACTATCCTTTAACCACATTGAACCATTTTGAGCCTAGTTCTTCCTTTCTAGACAACCATTCTCGAAAGAACCTTAACTTACTCGATTTCCGATCGGGAAAATGTTACAACTCAAATCTCAATCGAGGTGAGTGTGTATCAGTTTCATAAACTCAACCTTATGCTTTTCTGTGCAGGTAAGCCTTAGGCGGAGCGGTGCTGCAAGGGACTCGATGGGGGCCACACAATTGCACCTGCTTTCACTTTTTAACTTTTAATTTATATGTAATTAAATTTTGGGTATTAGTCATGTAATAAGGCCTCTTTAAGTTTTATTATTACTTCGGATCATATATCTTAGAAGAAGGCCGTGAGTTTTCAAAAAAACATATACCTTCAAAACACCACATTATTGTATCATATTTTAAAATGCTTCCACAACAAACATTGTTTTAAAAATGCAATAACAAGCTAATATGTTTAACATTTTGCTAAACCAACTTGAGTTTGAATAATAAACGAGATATCTTAAAGATCACAAAGGTTTAGATACGAAAAGGATTTTTCAACAAAACCATGCTTTTCGAAGGACGCTTCAATGTGACATCGCAGATTCAGCCATAACGTCTAGGTCGAGTGTGGGGTGTTACATTTAGTGGTATCAGAGCCAGGTTACAAAATTCAGCTATGGACTTGGGTTTTTCTCTAAAAATGTAAAATTTCCAAAAAGAACTATTTCAACTGGTTGGAAAGTATTTTAAAGTGTTATTTCTGAATGTGTGGTCTACGAGTCTCCGACGCTGATTTTGTAAGTTTTTTGAAATTACTGTCTGCTTAAATTCAAATATCGAGACTACTATAGGTAATAGATTGTATCGAAATACTCTATTTAGGTTAACCTAAAACTGTAGTAAGATTGCCATCTACGAAACAAAACTCTGAATTACTGATAATATTTTCCATAAAATACCCCGTAATAAACACTAGAACTGCAAACTGATGCACAAAATTTATAATTCAGATAATACGCAAATCAATAATGAGTGCCAAAGGTACTTGTTGAAGGGGGGTACAATAGGCCACGGCAGGGGCTGTGGGGGTGCTCGGGTTGGGTTGTCGGCATTGGGCCATATGCCTAATAATGAAACTAGGGAGGCACCGGCTTCACCTATAATTGAGACCGGGTCACAAGATTGTGTAGTTGGGGATGACGCACTGCCCCAAGCTATGTTCCAAATTTTGGAAAGGGTCACTAGGCCTAATACTGGTATTGTGGGCCATGGTCAGTTATGGAACAGCTCCAGTCTAATGGGCTGAGATTTTTAGGGGTATCGCTGGAGTTACCCCTAATGTGGCTGAGTATTGGATTGAAGCCACAGAGAGGATCATGGATGACCTCGACTACACCCTAGAGCAGAAATTAAAAGGTGAAGTGTCATTGCTACGAGATGAAGCCTATCAGTGGTGGCTTACAGTGAAAAAGGGTACTCAACTCGACCGGTTGACTTGGGAATTTTTCAAGACTACATTCCAAGAATAGTATGTGGGCACTAGTTATATGGATGCCGAGAGGAGGGAGATTCTAAATTTGACTCAGGGGGATAAAATAGTAACTGAATATGAGTCTGAGTTCTTGCGACTTAGCCACTATGCACATGGGATGGTGGTAACTGAGCATGAGCACTGTGTTCGTTTCAAAGATGGCCTTAGGGATAGTCTGCGGGTTTTGATAACTCCACAGAGGGAGTGAGATTTGGATGCTTTAGTGGATAAGATGAAGATCGCCGAGGATGTGAAAGCGCTGATCACCAGAATCATGAGAAGGAAAAGGGTAGGAACAAGAGGGATTGGGAGCCCTCATGTTCATTTTAGAGGCCTAAGAAAAAGGCCAAAGTTGTTGGGCCCTCTATAACTACTACTTGACCGCAGCCTTGTGTGAATTGTGGGAGATGTCATCAGGACGAGTGCTGGAAAAGGATTGGGGCATGTTTGAGGTGCGGATCGATGGAGCACTGTATCAAAGACTGTCCACGGAGGCTCGATCAAATGCAAGCTACTGGTATGAGTACTATTCAGCCGCCGAGAGGTGTTCAGCAGCCTCTAAGATGTTGTGGTCAGGCCAGAGGTGGAAATGGTATGAGCCGTAGTCGTGGAGCACCGGATAGATGTGCTGGTCAAACTGAGGCGAGGCATGTAACACCCCTAACCTGTATCCGTCACGAGAATGCTGTTATGAGGTATTACTGGACAAAACACATATACTAATGAAAAATACACCTATTTTTTTATAACACTTAACAAGCATGAAACATATCAAAGATTTAAACCAAATAATCAAGCATATTAATTTATCTTTCACATAAACACATCAAATATATATATACATATATAATACATAAAATATTTTTCCAACATTCTAGCACACCAAAACCAATTTTAAACATGCTATTATCATTTATTACATATAGTAACAAAAGTCATATTTTAAAACTCATTTATTATTATCATATTTGACTATGTACATATATAAGCATATATATAGTCGAATCGTAATGTACCCAAACCCTACCGGAAGTTTGGCTCGAATCAAGGCGTGTCACATTGAAGTGTTTTTCAAAACCATGTTTCCATTAAAACCCTTCTTAATACTTAAAACTTATACCCTTTTTAAACCTTGTTAGAAAACCTCACTAAATTACATTCTTAACAACTTTGAAAAATCTTGGCGGTTGCAAAAGCTTAATTTAAAAATAATTGCGGATACGTGATGTTTTGAACAACAAGAGTTGCTTTGTAAAATCGTGTTCTAATACTAGCAATTATAAGAACAATAAGTAAAATTTCAAATTTGAAATCCAGAAAATTACAACGGCTTTACTACAGCCCACATAAAACATTTAAAAGTAATAATCAAAACTATAAAATAAACAGTGTGTGTGGCTTCCTTCGAGCCCCTCACAGCTCCGATCCGTCTAAGGCTGGAAATTACCTAAAAGGTTAATAAACGGGGTGAGTTTACGAAAACTCAGTGTGAAATCCCTTACTATAAAAAGGAACAGTCAATCATATAATAGAATTATAAGTCTAGCCCCAGCCTTACTTACAGTTTCAGTATCCATTGGGCCTTAGCCCACTATAACAAATAGTACTAGATGGGCCTTAGCCCATTACAGAATAAGAAACATTATCAAAACTAGAATCAAAATGAGAATCAAAATCAGAATCAAGTGACGTAATCGTAATCGAATCGAATCAAAATCGAATCGAAATTAGGTGATGAAATTAGAATCGAAATCGATGATCGTAATGTAATCAAAATCAGAATGTGAATGCAATCCCAACCTAATCCAGCCGTATACACCCCCGTACCAACCTTACACCATGTGGGGAGACTACTCGACCCACCCAACCGCTACACACCACAAAAATTGCAATGAGGTCGCGGATATTGTGACGAAGTCACCACATACGAATATTGTGGCTAGGCCACCGAATGTATATATATATATATATATATGTGGCGGTTACCAGATTGCAAATGAGGCCGCCGTAACGCTTCCTCCATCAATATAACCCGTATCCCATGCAATGATATACATGTCATGGCATACAACATGCGTAATCGTAATATCATGCCCATATTTGAATCAAATAGTCACAGTCAAGTCATTCATATCACCAACATATATTCCCAATCAAACCACAACCACACACGGTCCAAGTCACTCACTTGCCCACAAGGGCAAAACAATCATTTAACACCCTAGGGGTAAAATGGTAATTTTATAAATCGAGGGTAAAACGGTAATTCTGTAAATCGAGGGTAAAATAGTAATTCTATAAATCAAGGGTAAAATGGTAATTCTGTAAATCAAGGATAAAATAGTAAATTTGTAAATCGAGGGTAAAACGATAATTTTATAAATCGAGGGTAAAACAGTAATTCTGTAAATCAAGGGTAAAACAGTAATTCTGTAAATCGAGGGTAAAACGATAATTTTGTAAATCGAGGGTAAAATAGTAATTCTATAAATCAAGGGTAAAACGATAATTTTATAAATCGAGGGTAAAATAGTAATTCTGTAAATCAAGGGTAAAACGGTAATTCTGTAAATCGAGGGTACTTTGGTAATTTTACAAGTCGAGGGTATTTTAGTAATTTTACAAGTTGAGGGTATTTCAGTAATTTCACAAATCAGAGGTATTTTGGTAATTTTACAAACTAGGAGTATTTTGGTAATTTTACAAACCAGGGGTATTCTGGTAATTTTATAAACCAAGGGTATTTTGGTAATTCTACCCTACAGGGGCATTTTAGTAATTCTACCCTACAAGGGTATTTCAGTAATCTAGCCTACAGATATGAGATTCACATAGTCCAACCCAATATTTACTACACAATCAAACAACTTATCCAATTGGGCCCGTAGGCCCATTAGGCCCACATGGCCCCTTTCGGCCCATTGCGACCCGAAGTAGCCATCCTACAGCTAGAGTAGTAAGAAATACACACCTGATAGGAGACTGGAGTTAATCCGCGCTCCGAGCACTCTTAGCCGACGCCCAACCCAAACGAGCACGTTATAAAGCGAAAGGGATCAACTAAGACATGTACCTTTACTCTCCCCATGGTTCTCTCTATTTAAAGCTAGCTTCACATCCACTCTTATGTTAGCTTCCCGATGTGGGATCCCTCCATCACCAGAGTTTAAAACCAACACCAACTCTTGCCATCCCAACATAGCAAAATAAATGCTCTTTGATTGCCATGAGTTTCGAACCCTCAACCTCCTTGCCAACTCTATGACGCCACCTTCCTGCCTCTTATGTGGCGCTACTTTGCCACTACACCACAAGGCTTTTTGTGGCACAATTTCCCCAACAATATTCTTAAGGCCAACCTACTACACCCAGGGTTTGATTCACCTTAAACCAAAATTTTTGCTAGAGTCCAGATTTGAACCCAGGACTTCTCCAACACTTCTCAGCACACTTAACCACTAAAACAAGCCTTCATTAATGAAATTTACATGCACAACAAAATATTATAAGCTGCCTTCAACCGCTCCCATGCTCAAGGCCCAGAACTTCTAGGCCCAAATTCAGGGTGTTACAAATCGAACCACTATTAATCACAAATACATGTTACTCCAATTATCCAATATCCACCTAAAGCTAATTCACCTTGTTTTCCATCTTTAAACATGGTCATTTTACAAGCTGTTCATTATGCTTAACAACTCATTATAACCAATGATCGAAGGAAATAAACTAATATCTATATCTATTTCATTCCATAATCGAATATCAACACTTCAAAACACAGTTATTTACCTAATATATCCCACTTATAAATCATGTAATTTACTGAACAAAATATACATCCACAATTTCCCTTCAAATCAAATTTAACATTTACATATACTTTGGCATAACGTTATCACCATTACCACATGTATCAACCATGATTCATATATATATACAAATACGGAACTATCAATCAAGTATACTCATGACCACAATTTATTATTTAGCCAAATATATTCATCAACCAAATTTAACCATTACTATCTAATATAAGACATATCCAAATCATTTTAACTAAAGATAACATGACAAACATAATTCATACTCATGTATATACTAAAGCCGATTTAACCAAATCACATCCAAATTCACCAACCATTATCAATACATATAACCCATATAAAACTTGACTAAAGTCTTATATACTCTTATAACATATTAGCCATTTTCGCATGGCTTAATATATATACACAACTTCGAATAAACTAACATAAAGGCTAGTTTATACATGCCATAAGTTCGAGTTCAAATTATAAAAGTACCGAAATAGTCGTTAGTGTGATAAATTTCTCTGACGATCCCCGAGTCTGTTACTAGATCCAAAACCTATAAAGCAGAGAGTAAAATATACACACAGTAAGCATTCATAGCTTAGTAAGTCATAAGAAAATATATATTTAAGAATGCATATTAACATTATAATAACAAGGTCAAATCAACCTATTTTCATCCATGAATACATACTCATGCTCGTAACTCATAAATCATCTCATAAAAATTCACATTTTATAATCATAAGGCCGACTATGATCAATCATATATGCATAGAATTCCATTTGCATCATACATAATTTATATCACATTTCAAATGTCTATCTTACCATATTTTCAAATAAGCATTTAACAAACAGATACCTGAACTTTTTAACTCTATTACACATTCGATCATAACTTATCATTGGTCGTTTAACTGTTCAGAATTAATAGGATATTCGGATAATCACATATTTTGTACAATGCTAACGTCCCTGGCGTGGTCTTACATGTAATCTCATATCAATGCCACTGTCCCAGGTAGGGTCTTACACGTAATCACATAGCGATACCAACATCCCAGACATGGTCTTACACGTAATCACATATCGATGTCCCATATAAATCCATATGAAAAATTTAACTTGGCCAAAATACACATATGTTCATTAATAAAGTTATCATTCACTTCCAAGGTCACAATATCATCATATAGTCAAATATATATATATATCCATGATTCACACTTTAATATCACATACATATATCATTTAGCGAATAAAGATTTGCAATTAATATAATATAATCAAAATTTTAACATGTATAGGTCATGTCATCACTTCAAATACCAAAACTTATTCATTACTTTATCATCAAACATAAATTATTTTTCATTACTGAATGCCAATTCGTAATTTGCTTCTAATTATTACAATTATTTATAAATCAAATTATTTTTCATTACTGAATGCCGATTCATAATTTGCTTCTAATTATTACAATTATTTATTAATCACATATATTGAAATTTAATAATATCTATTTGCTTAGAAGTTACCTCGAACAACAAAAAATCAAAACGGAACGACTAGTCGACAACTTTAGTTTTCCCCCGATCCAAATCCGACCGATTTCTTTGGTTCTTGATCATAATTAAGCTTCAATATTGCCGAATACCTAAGCTTTCTTTCTTTCTTTTCTTTTTAATGTTTCAGTCACCAAGAAATAAAATGAAAACTTATGTTTATTTTATGTTTTATGATAACATATATGTTATTTATTATTTTACATTTTTAACCTTTAAAATAAAATATAAAACCATTATGTTTAATGGCTATAACTGTCCACTTTAAGCTAACATTGTAATATTTCATTATAAATGCCTCCAATTTTAAAGACAACAACAATTCGGCCCTTACAAATTAAACCATCAAATTTTCATTTTACGCGATTAAGCCCTTTTTATTAAATTGAAACTCAAACGACAAAAATTAAATCACGAAAATTTCATAGATATTGATTCACACATAATAAACATAGATAATAATTTTTAAATATTTTTTGACTTGGATTTGTTGTCCCAAAACCACCGTTCCGATTAGGGCTAAATCAGGCTGTTACTACTCTCCCCCTTAGGGATTTTCGTCCCCGAAAATCTTACCGATGAATAGATTTGGATAATGTTCTTTCATTGTATCTTTCTTACTCAATGTCAATGGTAAATAGGATATAAAGTCCATCATGACTCGGTCCCATTTCCATTCAAGTATCATGACCGGCCGAAACAATCCAGAAGGTACTTGATGCTCGACTTTTACTTGCTGACAGACTAAACATTTTAAAACAATGTTAGAAATATCTCATTTCATACCATACCACCAGTATAGCTATTTCAGATCATTAAAAATTTTCATACTACTCGGGAGAATAGATAACCGACTGCTGTGAGCTTCTTTCAAAATCATCTGAATCAACTCTAAATTTCTTGGGACACGTATTCAGTTTCTGAACCTCAAACAACCCTCAGCATCAATTCTAAACTCTAAATCAATATTCAAGTCACATTGAGCTCGCTTCGCTAACAAATCATTATCCATTTTCTGAGCATCACAAATCTGTTGAACAAATAACGGTCTTGCTTTTAATTTAGTTATTATCGAACCATCATCAGACATAACCATATGCACATTCATTGCACTCAAGGCAAATAGTGATTTCGGCTTAGAGCATCAGCAGCAACATTAAATTTTCCCAGATGATAATCAATCACAAGCTTGTAGTCCTTTAGCAACTCTAACCATCGTCACTGTCTCAAACTCAGATCTTTCTGAGTCATCAAATATTTCAGGCCTTTATGATCAGAATAAACATAACATTTCTCACCGAATAGATATTGACGTCATATTTTCAATCCGAATACAATAGCTGCCAATTTTAGATTGTGTGTAGGATAATTCTTTTCACGCGACTTTAATTGTCTCGAGGCATAAGCTATAACTCTGCCTTCCTCCATCAAAACACAACCCAAATCATTTAAAGATGCATCATTATTAATAACAAATTCTTTACTTGATTCTGGCTAAACTAGCACTAGAGCTTCAATCAAAAGGGCTTGCAATTGATCAAAACTTTTCTGGCACTTTTCTGACCACTCAAACATAACATCTTTCTGAAGTAGCTTCGTCATTAGTGTTCCAATTATAGAGAAGCTTTTCACGAACCGTCTATAGTAACTAGCAAGTCCTAAAAAACTTCGAACCTCAGAAACATTTTTCGGAGGTTTCCAATCAAGTATAGTCAAAAATTTACTCGGATCAACCCGAATACCCATGCTGAAACAACATGCCCCAGAAAACTGACTTACATAACCAAATCTCACATTTACTGAAATTCGCATGTAACTTTTTATCTCGTAAAGTTTGAAACATAAGTCACAAATGTTCGGCATGCTGGTTTCATCACGAGAATAGATCAATATGTCATCTATGAACACAACCACAAATCAATCCAGATACTATCTGAAGATTTGGTTTATCAAATCCATGAAAACAACAAGTACATTAGTAAGTTCGAAAGGCGTAACCAGAAACTCATAGTGTCCGTACCTCGTTCAAAAAGCAATCTTTGGCACATCGGAGTCTTTAACTCGCAACTGATAGTAACATGATCTCAATTTTATCTTTGAAAACATGGTAACCCCTTTCAGTAGATCGAACAGGTCGTCAATCCATGGCAATGCATATTTATTCTTTACAGTCAACTTATTGAGCTGTCTATATTCGATACACATTCTCATAGTTCCATATTTCTTTTTCACAAATAGATTGGATACACCCCAAGGAGAGATATTCCATCACGCGAAACCTCTATCTATCAACTCTTGCAACTGAGCTTTCAATTATTTACTTCAGTCAATGCCATTCTATACAGAACTATCGATATCAGAGTCATCATAGGCATTAACTCAATACCAAAATCTACCTCTCGGATCGGTGACAACCTAGTAATTCTTCAAGTGACACATCCCGATACTCACACATAACTGGTACTAATTTAATTTTCTTTTCGGTTATTTAAGAATCAAGCACATAAGTAAACAAAGCTTCCCAACTATTTCTCATATATTTCAGAGCTAACATTGAAGATACCACTATCGGTAAACCATTCAGATCATTAGACTCAATCCGATTAATCTCATCATTTTGGCATCTCAAATCAATAGCCTTTCATTTGTAGTCTATAACAGCATCATGTAAAGTTAACAAATCCATACTCAGAATTATATCGAACTCATTGAATGGTAACAACATCAAATTAGCTGGAAAGCACAAATCTCTAATCATCAAAGGACAATTCTTACACACTTTGTCAACCAGAACACTTCGGCCCAAAGGGTTCGATACTCTAATCACAAACTCAGTAGACTCAATAGGCAAAGTCTTACTGAATGCTAAAGTCTCATATACATAAGAATGAGTCAAATCAGAATCAATTAATGCAACAACACAAATATCATAGAGAGTGAATATACCGGTGATAATATCTAAGGATGAAGCCTCCTCATGTGTGCGTACAGCATAAGCTCGGGCAGGTGCATGAGCCTCAGATTGAACTGTTGTATTTTTAGTTATTTTCTGATTGTTACTCACATTACCTATATGTCTGGGTGGTCTGCCTCAAGCTGACATGTTACTTGGTCTTGCATTCTGTATTGTGTTTTGTTTAGTTAACTTAGGGCATTCATGAATGAAATGATCCATCGATCCACATTTAAAACATGCCAGATCAAGCAATCTACAACTTTCGGGATGTCATTTACGACAATGTCTGCACTTAGGTCAATTTGACAGAACATTACCAACACTAGTAATCGAAATGGCTCGTGAACTCACATTTGGTCTGTCTTGATCACGTCTAGAAAAACCCACAATATTCTTTGATTGGCTAAAATCATCCCTAAATTTCTTTGATGCTGACTGAAATATCTTACCCGATGATCTCTTATGAGAATCTCTAGCTTCAAAATTAATTGTTCTTTCTTTTTCGTATAACTTGGGAAGTTACTGGAACTTCAGGGGGTGAAGGTTGTTGAGTAGCCGGATTTGTCCAAACAAACTCCATGAACCACTCATTCATTAGATGGAAGAAGGCTTGTTTAGCCTCCTCCTCTATACTACTTGGAATCGGCCTAGAATTAACCGATACTACCCCACCGAGCAGGAGCGGGCATATTACATTTTATATCATCCGTTACGGCTCGATTGGGATCCATTTACTATAAGAAAACACATTTTTAATTATCAGGAATCATCACGCTATCGTAGTTTTTCATTATGGCATGTATAGCTAGACTCACACGTGCTACATTAGCCCTAGAATCGACTAAACCGTAGCTATGATACCAATCAAAAGTAACACCAATAACCGTATCTGTCACCGGAATGGGGTTATGATGTATTACTGGACAAAACACATATACTAATGAAAAATACACCTATTTTGTTTTTTCTCATAACACTTAACAAGCATGAAACGTATCAACGATTTAATCCAAATAATCAAGCATATTAATTTATCTTTCACATGAACACATCAATTATATATATACATATAAAAAACATAAAAATATTTGTCCAACATTCTAGCATACCAAAACCAATTTTAACATGCTATTATCATTTATTACATATAGTAACAAAAGTCATATTTTAAAACTAATTTATTATTATCATACTTGATTATGTACATATATAAAAATATATATAGTTGAACCGAACCATTATTAATCACAAATACATGTTACTCCAATTATCTAATATCCACCTAAAGCTAATTCACCCTGCTTTGCCAAATTTAAACATGGTCATTTTACAAGCTATTCATTATGCTTAACATCTCATTATAATCAATGATCAAAGGAAATAAACTAATATCTATATCTATTTCATTCTACAATTGAATATCAACACTACAAAACATAGTTATTTACCTAATATATCCCACTTATAAATCATGTAATTTACTTAACAAATTATACATCCACAATTTCCTTCAAATCAAATTTAACATTTACATATACTTTGGCATAACCTTATCACCATTACCACATGTATCAACCATGATTCACACATATATATATAAATACCAAACTATCAATCAAGTATACTTATTACCTCAATTCATCATTTAGCCAAATATATTCATCAACCAAATTTAACCATTACTATCTAATACAAGACATATCCAAATCATTTTAACTAAAGATAACATGACAAACATAATTCATACTCATGTATATACTAAAGCCGATTTAACCAAACCACATCCAAATTCACCAACCATTATCAGTACATATAACACATATAAAACTTGACTAAAGTCTTATATACTCTTATAACATATTAGCCATTTTCGCATGGCTTAATATATACCCAACTTCAAATAAACTAACATAAAGGCTGGTCTATACATGCCATAAGTTCGAATTCAAATTATAAAAGTATAGTCGATAGTGTGATAGATTTCTCTGACGATCCCCGAGTCTGTTACTAGATCCAAAACCTATAAAGCAGAGAGTAAATATACACACAGTAAGCTTTCACAACTTAGTAAGTTATAAGCAAATATATATCTAAGAATCCATATTAACATTATAATAACAATGTAGAATCAACATATTTTTATCCAAGAATACATACTCGTGCTCATAACTCATAAATCATCTCATAAAAATTCACATTTTATAATCATAAGGCCGAATATGATCAATCATATATGCATAGAATTCCATTTGCATCATACATAATTTATATCACATTTCAAATGTCTATCTTACCATATTTTCAAATAAGCATTTAACAAACACATACCTGAACATTGTAGCTCGATTACACATTTGATCATAACTTATCAATGCTCATTTAACCGTTCAGAATTAATAGGATATTCGAGTAATCACATATTTTGTATAATGCCAACATCCCTGATGTGGTCTTACATGTAATCTCATTTCGATGCCACTGTCCCAGATAGGGTCTTACTCTTAAACACATATCGATGCCAACATCCCAGACGTGGTCTTACACCTAATCATATATAGATGCCAACGTCCCTGACGTGGTCTTACACATAATCACATATCGATGCCAACATCCCAGACGTTGTCTTACATGTAATCACATATAGATGCCAATGTCCCAAATGTGGTCTTACATGTAATCACATATCGATGTCTCATATACATCCACATATCAAATTTAACTTTGCCAAAATACACATATGTTCATTAACAAAGTTATTATTCACTTCCAAGGTCACAATATCATCATATAGTCGAATATATATATCTATATCTATATCTATATATATATATATATATATATATCCATGATTCACACTTTAATATCACATATATCATTTAGTCGAATATAGATTTGCAATAAAAATACATATAATCAACAATTTAACATGTATAGCTCATTCAAATACCAAAACTTATTCATTACTTTATCATCAAACATAAATTATTTTTCATACTCAATGTCGATTCACAATTTGCTTCTAATTATTACAATTATTTATAAATCACATATATTGAAATTTAATAATATATATTTGCTTAGAAACTTACCTTGGATGACGAAAAATCAGAACAGGATGACTAGTCAACAACTTTAGTTTTCCCCCGATCCAATCTGATTTCTTTGGTTCTTGATCTTAATTAAGCTTCAATATTGCACAATACCTAAGCTTTCTTTCTTTCTTTTCTTTTTGATGTTTCGGTCACCAATAAATAAAATGAACACTTATGTTTATTTTATGTTTTATGATAACATATATGTTATTTATTATTTTACATTTTAACCTTTAAAATAAAATATAAAACCATTATGTTTAATGGCTATAACCATCCACTTTAAGCTAACATTGTAATATTTCATTATAAAAGCCTCCAATTATAAAGACAACAACAATTCGCCCTTACAAATTAAACCATCAAATTTTCATTTTACGCGATTAAGCCATTTTTATTAAATCAGACACTCAAACGACAAAATTAAATCACAAAAAGTTCACAGATATTAATTCACACATAATAAACACAGAAAATAATTTTTAAATATTTTTCAGACTTGAATTTGTGGTCCCGAAACCATCGTTTCGATTAGGGTCTAAATCGGGCTATTACAAGGCAATCGACACTGGTTTATGCTGCACGTCGCCGAGAGGACTGAGATGCCCCAGATGTTATTATGGGTAAGTTCTTTATCTATAATGTACCTTATACTGCATTGATTGATGTTAGGTCTGTGCATTCTTATTTAGCATGTACTGTATCTTAGACTTTGGTTGTAAGAGTTGAAAACATTATGAGGGAGGTTACCATGTTGAGTCCATTAGGGAGTCAGTGAGAGTGAATAAACTGTTTAAGGATGTAACTTTAGAGGTTCAAGGAAAGATCTTTTTGGCAGATTTAATGGAACTCCCTTTTCGAAAATTTGACTTGATACTGGGCATGGAATGGCTGGTTAAGCATCAGGTGAATTTGGATTGTGTTGTTAAGTGGGTGGTACTGAAAACTGTGGAGGGTGAGGAGGTAGTGTTAATTGGGGAGCGTCAAAATTATTTGTCATACGTGATTTCTGCACTAAGGGTCGAGAAGTTGGTTCGTAAGGGTTGTGAGGCGTATCTAGCCTACATCGGTGTGTCTGATTCTGAGGTTTCCTCTGTTAAGGATATCAGAATAGTTAAAGAATTTCTAGACGCTTTCCCTGATGAGCTACCTGGATTACCTCCAAATTGTGAAGTTGAGTTTGGGATTGAGCTCCTATCTAGTACAGCTTCGGTGTTCATCACCCCTTATCGAATGGCACCAAAGGAGCTTGTGGAGCTTAGAGCTCAAATTCAAGAGCTACTGGATCAAGGATTCATCCACTCTAGTGTGTCCCCGTGGGGAGCACCAGTCTTATTTGTGAAAAAGAAGGATGGAACCATGCATATGTGTATTGATTATCGACAACTGAATAAATTGACCACTAAGAATAATCACCCCCTACCAAGGATAGATGATCTATTCGACCAGTTCTGAGGAGCTTCGGTCTTTTCTAAGATTGATCTCCAATCTGGGTTCCATCAACTGAATGTCAAGGAGATTGATGTTTACAAGACAGCATTTAAGACTAGTTATGGTCATTACAAGTTCCTAGTGATGCCGTTTGGACTGACGAATGCACCAGCGGCTTTTATAGATTTGATGAACTGAGTGTTTCAGCCCTACCTGGATCAGTTTGTAGTGGTGTTTATAGATGACATTTTGGTGTATTCGAGAACTGAAGATTAGCATGATGCACATCTCCGAGTGGTTTTGTAAATTCTGAGGGAAAAACAACTGTACGCTAAATTCAACAAGTGTGAATTCTGGCTACGAGAGGTAACTTTTCTAGGTCATGTGGTATCTGCTGAGGGAATTAGGATTGATCATTGGAAAATTGAAGTTGTTCTAGATTGGAAGCAGCCTAAGTCAATATCTGAGATTCAAAGTTTTTGTGGGTCTAACAGGGTATTATAGACGTTTTTTGGAGGGGTTTTCGTTAATTACTGCACCTTTGACTAAGTTGTTGCGTAAAGGGGTGCCGTTTAACTGGACTGGTAAACATCAAGAAAGTTTTGAGAAGCTCAAGAAAGTGCTGACTGAGGCCCCTGTCCTAATACAGCCAGAGTTTGGGAAAGAATTCACTGTCTATAGGGATGCATCACATGTTGGTTTAGGATGTGTGTTGATGCAAGAGGGTAAGGTAGTGGCATATGCGTCTCATCAGCTTAAGACGCGTGAGGCAAACTATCCGACACATGACTTGGAGTTGGCTACAGTGGTATTCATACTGAAAATTTAGAGGCATTACTTGTATGGTGAGAAGTGTATCATTTACACGGATTATAAGAGCCTCAAGTATCTCCTCACTTAGAAGGAGCTAAACCTTAGGTAGCGTAAATGGATTGAGTTGTTAAAGGATTATGACTGTTCGATTGAATACCATCCTAGTAAGGCTAATGTGGCAGCCGACACACTGAGCCATAAGACTGTGACTGATCTGAGGGCGATGTTTGCTCGTCTTAGCTTATTCAATGATGGTAGTCTATTGGCTGAACTTCAGGTTAAACTGACGTAGATTAAACAGATTAGGGGTAAACAGTTAGAGGATGAGTCATTAAGTCCTTATTTCTATTAGATTGAGAGTGGTGGTACATCAGATTTTGGACTGAGTAGCGAAAAGTACTCTGTTTTTGTGGGAGAGTCTGTGTACTGAAGAATACTAATCTGAGACAGTCTATATTGCAAGAGGCGCATAGTAGTCCTTATGCTATGCATCCTGGTGGGAATAAGATGTATCAAGACCTTCTTGAGTTATATTGGTGGCCAGGTCTTAAGCGTGAAGTTACCGACTTTGTGGGTAAATGCCTTACTTGTCAACAGGTTAAGGCTGAACACAAGTTGCCTTCAGGGTTGCTTCAGCCAGTTAAGATTCTACTATGGAAGTAGGAGAAAGTGACTATGGACTTCGTTACTGGGCTGCCCTTAATGCCTACTAAGAAGGAATCAATATGGGTCATCGTGGATCGATTGACCAAATCTGTCCATTTCATACATGTTCGTATTGATTACTCGATCCAGAAGCTAGCTAAACTATATGTGTCTGAGATAGTGCGACTGCATGGAGTATGTGACAGCCCAAAATTGACCCTAGTCGGGAAGTGGTTTCAGGACCGCTAAACCGAGTCACCGAAGCATTTGAATATGATATTTATTGTCTAAAATATGTGAATATGAATGTGTGAAAGTTTTAAGCTTCTATTTAGTCGATTGCATGTGAATTTAGTTAATAGGACTTATGTGAGAAAATTTAGAAATGTGCTAGGCAAATGTAAGTGGCCTAGTAATGCATGTTATAAAGGTGATGGGTTTGCATGTCAAATTACCCAAAATTTGACTAGTGGTAAACCATGCTATAGGATAAAAGGTATTATAAACCTTTTATGTTAGTGTTTTATGTTAGGAAAAATAAAATAAGGAGCATGGGCAATAAAATAATAATGGTTAGTAGGATGATGAAAAAAAAAAGAAAAAAAGGTTCTCATTTGTTTTCTTCTTGACCAAAAAATCAAAGGAAGGAGGGGAAGAAAAGGTTGAAGAGGTTCGGCCATACTTGTATCTAGTTTAAGGTATGTTTGATGATGTTCCATGAGATGCATGCATGTTTTAGTTGTTAGCTTGAGTTCTACCTAGCCCATGGTTTAAATCTTTGCTATGTGATGGAGATGATATTCGGCCATGGGTGTTGTCTTCTTGGTTGGTGTTTGATGTTGTGGTGATGATGCATGAAGATGAGTTAAGTTTGACTAAGGTGGATTTGTGTTGATGTCATTTGCATGCTAAATGTGAAGCTTTGTAATGATACATGTGATGGTGGATTGATGCCTCTTGGATTTTCTTTTTTAGCATTTTTTTGAGTTAGACATTAGGTTCTTTGTTTAACCCATGACCAAAATTGAAAGGGTATGGTGTCTTGATGCATTCGGCCATAGTAGGAAATATGGTTGTTGTTCATGTTATTTCCATGAGAAATGGTAGTAAGGTGAAGTGCAAATATTAGTATTTGATTACTAGTGTATATATGTGTATTAGCCGAGTTTTGAACTTGAAACAAAATGGTATGTAGTTAATACAAGTAACCATATTTGTAGGAAGTATTAAGCATATAATTGGCCTCAACATAGACATGCATATTCGGCCACATGAGATAGATTGGTGTTGCATGTATTCGGTTAGGGGCAAGCATATTGATGCTTTTATCTTGACTTAGATAATCGGCTCAAGGAGAATTTGTTAAAGTGCTTAGTTAATTGATATTAGGTTAATGATGTGTGTATTCGGTCATGAAGGTGCACATGAGGAAATGTTAAATTAATTGTATTAAATTGCTCAATGTGATTAAAAATGCGTGTGACCACTTTGTATTTGAGCTAAAGGTGGCCATATGACCTATCAACTCCTTGTCATATTCGGCCATAAGCTAGCATAATGAGACTTTAATAAGTTAAATTTGCTTGAATTAGCTCAAGAGCTTAGAGGACCAAAGTTGGACAAGGGAAAGGAAAAAGTGATCGAATAGCCGCCAAAATCATTCGACAACATCTGAAGTAAGTTTTCGAGTAATAAAACTTAGTTTACAATTTGATTAAGTCATGACGTGTAATCATAACAAATATACGGTGATATAATGATTCTACTTGAATTATATGCTAAATTAATTAGTCTATACGTATGATGGGTAGCCGTATGTGGCTATTGAGCAAGCCGAATCATGCTGTTCGTATGTGGCTATTGAGCCAAAAATGGGAATGCTTAATAATTGAATTGTGTTTGAATTCTAGTTATGAAAATGAAATAAAGATGTGTCATGATTTACTGATATGTGCATGAATATTCGGATGCTAACGGGGTTAAGTCCCGAAGACATTTGTGCTAGTGATTAATTCCGGGCTAAGTCCCGAAGGCCTTTGTCTGAGTTATTAATTCCGGGCTAAGTCCCAAAGGCATTTGTGCTAGTTACTAATTCCGGGCTAAGTCCCGAAGGCATTTGTGCGAGTTACTAATTCCGAGCTAAGTCCCGAAGGCATTTGTGCGAGTTACTATATCCGGGCTAAGTCCCGAAGGCATTTGTGCTAGTGACCATATCCGGACTAAGACCCGAAGGCCTTGTGCAAGTGGTTATATCCGGGTAAATCCCGAAGAAAATTGGGTTTGGGAATGAGCGATTTTGCTCTAATAATTTCAATTAATACGCTCGTAAAATCCCAACAATGAGGTATGTTTCGTATGTGCATTGAGATAATTGATTCCTTCTAAATAGTATTTGCTCAATCGACTAACAAGCTTCCGGCTTTTAGACAAGTTGATTCCTTACGTATGAATATAAGGGTTGGAAATGTGAAGTAGGTATGATTGTGAGAATATGTGTATATGAAATTATTTGTTTAGTCGTATGAATGCTATACTTCAATTGTGCATGATTTCATTGCTCAAAACTTACTAAGCATTAAATGCTTACTCCGTTTCTTTATTCTCTGTTTTATAGATTTTGGTTCATCAGCTATCGGACTCGGGATTGTCGAAGTCGAAGTCATCCACACTATCAAAGCCCTTTTGGTACACTTTTGGTTGAACTCTGAAAATGGCATGTATAGGACTACCCTCTTTGTTGATGGTCATGTACCCTTTGGTTTTGTATAAATTTGGATAGCCATGCGAAAATGGCTTATATATACCTTGAGCATAGCATTATAATCGTTTTGTATGTTGTTCATTGAGAGGTATGGAAATGTTTGGCAACGATTAGCCATTGGAATGGTTAATCATGATCATTTTGGTGCTTTGTATGACAAATTCTAGTTGATTCATGGAAAACCATGAAATAGGTAAAGTTTACCTTAAAAGCAGATCTTGACAATGTGATAGTGTGGATTTGAAAATCACTAAAAATAGTAGGAATCGAATTAAATAGTGAATAAATTATGTAATCGAACCTTGATGAATTTACTTTCATATGGAAGAAACGAAATGATCATATGAGTCGTATTTTAAGAGATATTTAAGTCCTCGTGGAACAGGAATAGAGCGATTTCTGGGTCCCCTGATCTGACTTTGGAAATTCACTATAAATTAACCAGAGATAATTAGAAGTCATGCCATATATGTATAGATTCCTTTTTAAGTCTAGTTTCATTAGAAACAAACGGCATAAGTATTGAAGCCCTGTACGAGGAGATATCTAGGTCGTAATACATGAAGGTTGGAGTAGTCGAACCCTAAAACAGGGGAGACTTTAACTAATAAACTGTACTAATTGGCTCACCAAAAATTCTAGAAAAAAATTTGTAGAAGCATATGTGAGTCTAGTTTCAGGTAAAATTTATGAAACTGGTTTTCGAGTTTTGGAACTCAAGATATGGTTTTTTTAAGGTGACAATGGACGCAGTTAGCCACTTATGCAGAAATTTTTTAAAATGGACTGTGAAAATGAATGAATTAAGTCTGTTAGCACCTCGTGTTCGACTCCGGCAATGGTCTCGGGTACGGTGTGTTACAGAGTACCAGTTTCTATAATATCTGTCAGAGATCCTCGCATCACGTCTCGGTTCTGAAAGAAGTTACATGAGGCATTGGGTACAAGGTTGAACTTTAGTACTGCGTTCCATCCTCAGACAGACAGTCAGTCAGAGAGGGTGATTCAGATACTGAAGGACATGCTAAGGAGTTGTGTGATTGACTTCCGGGGCAGTTGGGAGGATTACTTGCCATTGGTAGAACTTGCGTACAACAATAGCTACCAGTCTAGCATACAAATGGCACCTTACGAGGCATTATATGGTTGTAGGTGTCGTACTCATTCGCGTTGGACTGAGTTGGGCGAGCAGCGTGTTCTAGGCCTTGAGTTTTTTTCTGATATCGAGGATAAAGTTAGATTAATTCGGGAGCGACTGAAGACAGCATCAGACAGACAAAAGTTGTATGTGGATCTGAAACATAAGGAAATTGAATATTCTGTGGGGGACTTCATTTTTCTCAAGGTCTTGCCATGGAAGATGGTACTGAGGTTTGGACGAAAGGGCAAGCCAATCCCTAGGTTCATTGGGCCTTACCATATACTAAAGCGTGTAGGATCGGTTGTCTATCAACTTGAGTTACCTCTAAAGTTTGATCGAGTTCATGATGTGTTCCACGTCTCTATGTTGAGGTGCTACCGCTCTGATCCTATGCATATTATCTCGACCGAAGAGATTGAGGTTAGACCTGATCTGACTTTTGAGGAGGAGCCAGTGCAGATTCTTGAGCGTGATGTAAAAGTGTTAAGGAAGAAGTCTATTCCACTGATTAAGGTACTTTGGCATAATCATAGCTCTAAGGAAGCCACATAGGAACTCGAGGAGGCGATGTGACAACAATACCCTTATCTATTTTGACCAGGTAAATTTTGAGGCCAAAATTTTCTTTTAGGGGGTGAAGTTGTAACGCCCCAAAAATCTAAGTATTTATTTATTTTTGTATGTTGTGTTGCAAATACATGTCTGCTTCAGTGGTTGAGTGTCCTGAGGAGTGTTGGAGAAGTCCTGAGTTCAAGCCTTGGCTTGTGAAAATTTTTTGTTTTAATTGAATAAAACCTTTGCTGCTAGATAGTGGGTTCTTAAATAATTGTGGGAAAAACAAGTCATAAAAAGCTTGTTGGTCTAGGGGATAGTGGCATGTTACTAGGGGACTTGAGTTCGAGTCCTACGGTATGCAAGGGGTGGTTTATTTTGCATCTCAGTGGAACTCTGATGCTTGGACGATTAAAGTGTCTGAAGGGTGTAGGGATTCGTGTAGCCGAAATTTAGGAGGAAAAAGGGGGGATTTGGATGGTGATCAGTTGAGGATGTTGTGGAGAGATTTTAGGAGGAAATCAAGGGGATGTGAAGTGGGGGAGTGTTGGTGCCAAACGGGGATTCTAGGTACACAAGGGAATTCGGCTAGAGTGTAGTAGGTTTCTTTTCTCCATTTCGTTTGTTACCAAGTTTTTCTTTTTTTGCTCCTTTGCACTTTTGGTTTGGCAGGCTGACTTTTGCTTGGTGTCTTTTTGGTACTCTTGTTTTTGCACTTGGGTGCAGCTTTAATCTCCCTTTAAATCAATTGTTTAGCCGACTTCTTTTGCCATTCTTACTATCTGTCTCTCTTGCAAATTCCACTTTTTGGTTGGGCCGATTCCTTTATACTCTCCCCTCTCTTGAGCTTTGGTCGATTTCTTCATCATTCCGTCTTATCACTTTCGGTTTTGGATTCTACCTTTTTCCTCCCACAATCTTTTGTACCTTAGACCGAATACGTCATCTCCCTCAACTTCTGTTCTTCTCTTTTCTCTCTCTCGATCCCTTCATTCTATTACTATTACTGAACTGGGCTAAGGCCCACATTGATACTGGTACTTTATTGGGCTAAGGCCCTAACTGAGACTGAGCTGCTACTGAAACGGGCATAGGCCCAGACTATAACTACCTACTATTTGGCTAATTGTTGATAAGGGATTACACACTGAGTTTCATAAACTCACCCTTCTACTTTTTTGCGCAAGTAACCCTTAGGCAGATCGGTGCTGCAAGGGACTCGATGGGGGCCACACAGCCGCACCTACTTTCACTTTTTAAATTTTAATTTATAAGTAATTAAATTTTGGTTATTAGTTATGTAATAAGGCCTCTTTAAGTTTTTATTTTAATTTGGGATTTATTTAATTTGAATCATATCTATCAGAAGTAGGCTGCGGTTTTTCATAAAAACATATGCTTTCAAAAGACCACGTTATTGCATCATATTTTAAAAAGCTTCCACAACAAACATTGGTTTAAAAATGTAATAACAAGCTAATATGTTTAACATTTTGCTAAACCAACTTGAGTTTCAACAATGAACAAGATATCTTAAATATCACAAAGGTTTAGATACGAAAATGATTTTTCAACAAAACTATGCTTTTCGAAAGATGCTTCAATGTGACATCACAGATTCTACCATAATATCTAGGCCGGGTGTAGGGTGTTACATATCCTCATTATCCTTATTAGTCATATAATCCATAATAACATTACAAACATATATAGGCTCAACAACAATCAAGTTTCCATGTACATATGCTTTCCACAACATGTATTCTTTTAACATGTATAAATCCTCTCTTTATATTACAAGTATAATTTCATAATAGTTCATCTCAAGTTCAGATTATTTCATGTTAGAACTTTACTCATAACATTCGAAATATCAAGGTCACCCAAGTAGTAGTAAACTCAAAGTGTACAAGTCTATAATCAAGGATGAACATTCTCATCAAATAAATTCCATGTACAATATCATCATTTCAGATTTCCATATAACAATTATCACGTATAGTCATTTTCATGTATTTCAGGCCGATATGTGTAATAACTCATTTCTTATTCATATCTTCTCATGTTAAGAACTTTTACTCGTTGAGTTTATCTAAAATATCGATGGATATGCAAGTAGTACACTCGAGGTGTACGAATCAAAATCCGTCAATTCATGTCCAATGGTACCCATAGGGTATTATATCAGAGAGTATACTCCGAGCCACACATGTATACAACAGGATTACCAGTCTATGCTAAATCCTTTTTATGACATATGCTCTAAAAAGCTTGATCTTGATTACCCGTCCGAGCTAAATCCAATCCATAACATATGCTCGAGAGGACTCATATCAGGATTACCTGTCCGAGCTAAATCCCATCCGCAACAAATACAGAACCTCATTCATTTCAGGAAATCACTTATCCATCGAATTTTTAATTTATTCAAATGGAATTTAGCATCTTTCAACCACTATCAAGCATGTGGACAATCTCATATATTTATGCATTTATGCAATTCAAATGTTCACATTCAACTCAAGCATAAAATTAACATTTTTATCATTTATCATTTGTCAGACATTATAATTGATCGGACACTTTCATTTATCGGGCTTTAAAGAGTATGTGATCATTTCACATATTTATGGCATTGATACAACTCACAAACACAACATTTAATTCAAGCATAAAAACATATACAATTTAGTTACACAAATTTACCTTGACAATGTTCATTTACGTTAAATCTACTAATCCAACATTTTCCTTTTTCCTCGTTCTAGCTCTGAATTTGGTCTATCCAGATCTATAGAAGTAAATTTAACATCAATTTGCCGTATATCACATTCAATTGGACTAAATTTTCATCCTAGGTAAAATTACCATTTTGCCCCTAACTTTTCCATAAATTCCCATTTCATCCCTAGGCTTGGAAAATAAAATTTGTGCAATTTAATTCCAATTCCAAGCCTAACTAAAATCCCATCACAAAATTTACAGCACATGTATTCATAAAAATTCAGCATTTTTTCTTCAATTTCACAACTTTACATTTTAGTCTTTAAATCATGTTTTCATCAAAAATCACTTTGTAAAAAGTTGTTTATCTATCAACAACCTTTCATTTTCTACCATAAATTTCTAATTTTCAGCATATACATCCATGACCCATTTTCCATACTTTGATAACTTCTCGAATTGATCCCCCAAATAGATAGATTAAGCTATCTTGATTTCAAAAATATCAAAATTACTAAAAATGAGCCAAGGAAACTTACCCAATTTGGCCATGAAAGCTTATTCTCTCTCTCCAAGGGTTTCTATGTATTATTTTGAGGAAGAAGATGAGAAAATAAGATGATATCTCTTTTATCATCTTTTAATTAATTAAATATTTTCACTTTCCAATTTAGTCCTTGCCCTTTTTCTAAATTTACATGGATGAGTCACCAAAATATCTACATACTTTTCTTTAATGGTCTAATTACCATATAAGGACCTCAAGTTTTGAATTCCATATCTATTTAATCCTTATAGCTACTAGAATTCAACTTTTTCATTTTATGCGATTTGGTAATTTTCGTAATTAAGTACATAATCAATAAAACTTTCTTATCAAAATTTTCACATGATATTTCTATCATATTATGGACCATATAATAAAATAAAAATAAAATTTATTTTTTGGCTCAGATTTGTGGTCTCGAGACCACCGTTCCGATTGCACCAAAATTTGGGTTGTTACATTACTTATTGTCCAGAAGTTATGACATACTTTCATTTCACCTTTCATTCTTTGGACAGGGTGGACTTCGTCCGTTTCTTGGCATAAAATGTTCCTTACCAATCTTTTATTATCTTAAGCTTATTAGTTGCACTTCCATTCAGAGTTTGCCAATTCAGCATTGCCTCTAAATCGTTGTCCCGAGGTCGTTTCACAAATTGTGACACTAAGGCATATCCTTGACTTCAGATGTGTTCCCTTGTTTTCGGAAGCTTCAAACACTAGCTTAATTAATAGATTACCATGAAGGCGTCCACTTGACTTAGATTGTAACACCCCGTACCCGAGTCCGTTACCGGAGTCGAACACAAGGTGCACACAAACTTGACTTAATCATTTCCACTGTCCATTTAAAAATTTCCAGACAAGCTGGTTACTGCATCACTGTCGCCTTAAAAATCATATCTTGAGTTTCAAAACTCAAAAATCAGTTTTGTAATTTTTCCCCAAAACTAGACTCATATGTCCATCTACAGCTTTTTTTCTAGAATTTTTGGTTGGGCCAATTAGTACATTTTATTAGTTAAAGTCTCCCCTATTCCAGGGTTCGACTACACTGACCTTTATGTATTACGAATTGGATATCTTCCTATACAGGTCTTCAATACTGTTTCCGTTTGTTTCTATAGAAACTAGACTCAGAGAGGAATCTATACATATATTGCATGACTCCTAATTATCTCTGGTTAATTTACAATGAATTTCCAAAGTCGGAACAGGGGATCCAGAAACCGTTCTGGCTCTGTTTCACGAGAACTTTAATATCTCTTAACATATAACTCATATGACCATTTCGTTTCTTCCATATGAAATTAGATTCATCAAGTTTCATTTACATAATTTATTCACTATTTAATACCATTCCTACTATGTTTAGTGATTTTTCACATCCACGTCACTGCTGCTGTGAGCATCTGCCTTTAAGGTAGGCTTTACCTATTTCATGATTTCCATGATTCAATTGGCCCTTTTTGCATACATAGCACAAAGTGTGATCATGATTAACCATTCCAATGGCTAATCGTTCAAAACAATTCCATACCTCATAATGATCAACATACAAACGATTATAGCACTATGCTAAAAATGTATATAAGCCATTTTCGCATGGCTATCCAAGTTTACACAAAACCGAAAGGTACATGACCTACAACAAAAGGGTAGTCCTATACATGCCATTTCAAAGTTCAACCAAAATTGTACCAAAATGGGGGCTTTGATAGTGTGGATGACTTCGACTTGATGATCCCGAATCCGATAGCTAACGAGCGAAACCTATAAAACAGAGAGCCAAAGCAGCAGGGTAAGCATTTTAATGCTTAGTAAGTCTCAAGCAATGAAATCAGCTTTGACTAAAGTATTACATTCACATAGCTAAATGAATCACTCTATTAATACACATTCTCATAATCATACTTACTTCACATTATCGACCCTTATGTTCATACACAAAAGAACAACTTAGCCAAAGGCGGTGGCTCGTTTATCAAGCGAGCGAATACTCACTTGTAAGGACTCAACTAATTCAAGCACATACGAACATACCTCATTGCTGGAATTTTCACAAGTGTATAAACTGAAATTTTACAGCAAGATTGCTCATTTCGAGTCACGTACCTTGGATTTAATCGGATACAACCACAAGCACAATTGCCTTGGTCTTAACCGGTTTGGTAACTTGCACCATTGCCTTGGTCTTAGCCGGATATAACAACTTCATACGAATGCCTTGGTCTTAGCCGGACATAATCACTAGCATAAATGCCTTCGGGACTTAGCCGGATATCATTCAAATGCTCATGTACACATATATCAATAATCACGACACATCCATATTTCATTTTCGTTACTAAGGCTCAAACACAAAATATTTATCAAACCTTTACAATTTCGGCTCAATAGCCACACACAAGGAGCATGATTTCAATATAATTCAAGTAGGGTCATTACTCAAGACTTACCTCGGATGTTGTCGAATGATTTCGACGGCTATTCAACTACTTTTTCCTTCCCTTTATCGGATTTAGCTCCCTTTGCTCTTGAGCTTAATTTAACAAATAAATTGATTTAATCATTTGAGCATCGAAGAGGAATTCAAGGTACTTAGCCCACATATTTTCATTAGACATTAAAGTCACGTGAGGTATGCGAAATCATGAATCAACTCAACACATTAGTTAGTACTCTCCTTAGCGAATTTTCTAAGCCAAGAATAGGCATCAATATGTTTGCCTCTAACCGAATGCATGCGCACAATTCCCCTCATGTGGCCGAATATGCATGTCCATGTTGAGGCCAATTATACACTTAATACCACACACAAAAAAAAACAGCATACATTCTACTAACTAATGCATTCCATATTGTAACTCAATACACATCTATCATTTCCTTCATAACCAAACATCATCATAAGTAAGTATATACCTTGAGATAGTATATATGTCATACCAATACATCATGTGCAAACATATATACATATATATATGCTAGAGCCAAATCTCAAGTTGATTATAATTAAACATGAACATAAATCCAAAACACAAATCTTACTTTCCATGCAATAAGCATAAATCATACTTATGAATGTACCATGGCCGAATACATCACAACACCATAATTTTGGTCATGATTAAACAAAGAACTTAATGTCTTACTCAAAACTACTAAAAAGAAAGTCCAAGAGCCATCAATCCACCATCACATATATCATTAGCAAGCTTCATATTTAACATGCAATGGCATTAACACAAAATCCACCTTGGCCAAATACCATCCCCATGATATAACAAAGATTTGAACCATGGGCTAATAAGAACATCAAGTTAGCAACCAAAACATGCATGAATCTCATGGCACAACATCAAACATACCTTAATCTAGACACTAGTATGGCCAAGCCTCCTCCTAATCCTCTTCCAAACCAAGCATGAAGCAAAATTCCTTCCTTCTTCTTTAGTATTTTCGGCCAAAAGAATGAGAAAAGATGAACAATTTTTTTCTTTGCTTTTCTTCAACTCACGGCAAAGGGGGTTCACTCACACACATTTTTTTTCATTCTTTATTACCCATACTTATTTGTTTATTTCTTTTCTCCCATGATGTACCAACAAAACATGTCTAGGACATGTTTTGCCCATGATTCCTTGTCATGGCCTACCACTAGAACTTGGGGGAATTTGACATGCAAGTCCTCCCTTTGACTACATGCACTATTAGGTCCTTATAGATTAGCCTATCACTTTTCAAAAGTGTCACACAAGTCCTACTAACTAAATTCACATGCAATCGGCTAAATCGAAGCTTGAAATTTTCACACATTCATAATTACATATTCTAGACAATAAATATTACGTTCAAACATTTTAGTGACTCGGTTTAGCGGTCCCGAAACCACTTCCCGACTAGGGTCAATTTTGGGCTGTCACATAGATAGCCACAGAGGCATCCTTGCATAATAGATAGATAGCCACAAATGCGTCCAAACACATACACAAGATAGCCATAGAGGCGTCCATATAGATAGATAGCCACAAAGGTGTCCACATAACATCAGATAGCCGCAAAGGTGTCCTCATATAATAGACTTTGCCACGAAGGTGCATTTAATAGAATCAACCACAATGGCCCTCCACCTTTTGGCAAATGGCATTTTTTACGATAACGATTTGCCTAAACTTAACTTCTTGAGGTTTGCCCCTCATCGCCTAGTACTGGCCCAACCGTTCTTTTTCTTCTTTCCTCAAGCAATGCCATAGTCCCAGACTAGGTCTTACACTATGTGGTCTTCGTATCCCCATATGATGCCATAGTATTAGACTAGGTCTTACACTATATGGTCTTCTCATCCCCATATGATGCCATAGTCCCAGACTAGGTCTTACACTATACGGTCTTCTTGCCATGGCCATAAACTTCCATATCATAATTCGTGTTTATTGTCCTGATAGACTCACACGCAAGTAGAATCATTATGTAGACCCATACTTTATAGACTCGCTCTTGCAGACATGCAACTTATACACTTGAACTTCATGCAAAGACATGAACACGCTTTTCATGACAAACACAATCGTACTTTCAGATGTGTTTATGCTTGTACACATTTTCCTTCAGAACAGAAGCTTATCATCAAGCTCATTCCCTCTTTACACATTCATCGTGCACACATTTCATTTTCTTAATAGAGACGCATAACATTACACAAGCATCACATAAATATTCATCAAGCATTCATCTTCACAGAACCGTCATATTACATTTGCATTCCTTTCTTTCTCATTTCACAAAATGGTCTTTAACATAAAGAGATTAGTTAGAGATTCGCGAGGCACTCACAAGACCCTCTCAATATCCTCACATAATCCTCACATTCGGTAGCTTCAAAATTGGACCTATGCTTCTATCGATTAGATCAATAGCCCCTAAAAATTAATCGACAGAAAACTCATCAAGACCTATTCATCAAACTCATTTTTCCCTTTTTATCTTAAACACTAAAATCTCATAGCAAAGCTCTACTAATCTTGCTCTACCAAGCTAAATAGATTTTCCCTCCCATAGTTTAGCATGCAAGGTCAGGAGAGTTACCTTACAAGGGGGAGAAGTTTTTCCTCTCAGCTCACCTTTTTATAGATAAAGAATACTTCATGATGAAAGAAGGGAACAATCCCTATCACTCAGTTATCATATATTTTTCCTTTGTCCCATTAGATGTTCGAAAAGTGTATTAATCCATGTGATTACCAGTTAGATGCATGATAGCTGTAAAGCGACATGTACGGGCATACAAACGAATGCATAACTTACGCTTGGGTTCTAGCCCATCCTTCGTTAGGGCGTAGCTGATGGCTTGACTGATCATGCCTTGGCTCATCACGTCATCTTGGTGGTGACTCCACTACTTGAGTCCACTATGTGTTTTACTATGCATCCTTTTCGAACAGCGTCTTGCATAAGATTTTGTTATAGACTACACGCCCACATATACGTCAAAAGTCTTAGTGGGGAGGATAAAATTTTATTTACTTATAGACTTCATAGTTCTCCATTCAGGTGTCACCATACCTCGACCTTGCCTAATCCTTAAGCCTTTTACTTAGCTCTAAGGAGCTTTCCTATCTTTCTTTATAAGCCCTTTGACCTGTCCTTAAACTTTATTAGGACTCAACAAATGACACATCACTCATTTTGTAGTCTTATCCAAATCTCACAAACTCTAAGAACTAATCAAGTACTTTATTTTGTAACACTTCTTACCCATGTCTGACGCTGAGATAGGATATGAGGCATTACCAGACTTAAACATACACATACATGTAAAATCGAGCCATAAAATTTCCTTTAAATACAAAACTATACATACACAAGCAACTCGTCCCTTATACGGGCCTATGAGGCCCAAAACATACATCGGGGGTGGTTAGAGACTAAACTAAGAACTTTTGAAAATTTTACAACACTTAGAGAAATTTTCCATATTTAGAGAGTTACACGCCCATGTAGGTTAGGTCGTGTGGTCACACATACATGTGTGGCTTGGGACACGCCCGTGTCTTCAGCCTATGTAACTCTCTGTTTATGACGTCAGTGACAAAATAGGGTTACACGGCCAAGTCACACGCTCGTGTGCTAAGGCCATGTCCCCCACACGGCTAAGACACACGACCGTGTCTCCGCCCGTGTGGTCAACACTTAGGCTATTTTCCAAGCCTTGGTCAACCATAAACCCTCATACATTTATACAATATCAAGGATATATAACATGGCATCCATTTAATGATTAAACATTTTCAATTAGGCCACAAACATAGCATTTGCATGTCATGATACATGTGTTACATACCTATTTTATACTAAGTTAAACACACCAATTCACACTCATTTGGCCTTGTCTATTATGTTATCACTTATACTTTTATACCATGGTTACCATCATATCAAAAGATTTCACCTTGATCAACAAAAATTCATATTCAAGGCTAATTCATGACTTTATAAAATACCAACATATTGTACATGCGTAGAATAACATGCTTGTCTAAGACATTTCACACCATATCAAGTCACATACTCACATCACATGAAACTTTTAAGCTTGTGCATGCACATATAATAGGGTTACAACCCAATAATCAATATAAGTCACATCTCATGGCTATATACTATTGAATCATTATAAGCCAATACATTTGGCCAAATCACAAAACACATATCACAAGAAATAAATCTCTATACATGCCACTCACTTGAAAACACTTAAGGTTTATTAATACCCTAAATTGATAATTTGATAGTGTGATGCTGCCTCCGACAATCTCGAACCCCAAGCTAACCTGACAACACTAAAGAAATGGAAAGGAGGGGGTAAGCTTTATAGCTTAGTAAGTCCCAAATTCTTACAACATGTTCTCATGGTAACACAATCGAAATTGTTCATAATTCCACTATTTGCTCATATTCTAGTCAAGCTGTCTACTCGACTCATAGTCACTAAATTATTTATAACTTGAGCTACAGAATTCTAAATTTAGATATGTTAAAAGAATTTGAAACTAGACTCATATATCTTTCTATCATGAAATTTTCAAAATTTATTGATTGTCCAATAAGTACAGTTTATTCTTCAAAATTACCTTTGTTCTGCTGTTTGACAACTTCGACCTTTCTTCACTAAAATTTATTTATCTCTTATACCGGATCCGGATGATGTTTCCATCTATTTCTCTTGAAAGTAGACTCATTAAGAACTTAGTCATATCAACTCTAAACCTTAATTATTCTTGTAAAATTTTTAGTGATTTTCCAAAGTTAAGACAGGGGAGCTCTAAATCACTCTTACCCTGTCTCACAAAAATTCAAATATCTCATAATATGAAATTCTTTTGCTTATACCATTTCCTCTATGTGAAGCTAGACTCAATAAGCTTTAAATTTCATATCTTATTCAGTCTCTAATTCGATTTCCATAATTTTTTGTGGAATTTCGAAGTCAGGATACTATTGTTGTCCAAAACTGTTTTAGTGCAATATTATGATAACTATCAAAAGCTCATTTCCAACTAATCAGAACTCACCATTTCATGGATTCCATGTTCATTTATATAATGTCAGTTAGCATGATATTGTAACAAAATTCATAATCATAATTCATACATCTTAGCTCACCGAGGTTTCGGCATTTTGAAGTCTCAATAACCATAAGCTTAGTGTACATAGCTGTACCCTTTCAACAGTTTTCACATATTACTCCATTTCTTAACCATAATCTTGAATGACCCATTGGACCACCCGGAATACTGAAGGACATTCGAGATTATCATACACCAAATAGAGTGCCAAAGCCATATCCCAGACATGGTCTTACATGGGTCCACATATCTATGTCATATCCCAGATATGGTCTTATACAAAGTTTCATATTGGTGCCGATGCCATATCCCAGACATGGTCTTATACGGGACCTCATATCGATGCCATGCCCAGACATTGTCTTATACGAACTGACTTAATGATGCCGAAGCCAGATCCCTGATATGGTCTTATACAGGATCACATATCGGTGCCAATGCCATGTCCCAGACATGGTCCTACACTAGCACACATATCAACGCCAACGCCATGTCCCAGACATGGTCTTACACTGGCTCTCATCTCGGATGTCGACACCATGTCCCAGACATGGTCTTACACTGGCTCTCATCTCGGATGCCGAAACCATGTCCCAGACATGGTCTTACACGGGATCTTATTAACCATGGTGTCATGATATCCGAATCCTAAGCATTCCTCAGGGTCCCCCGAGATTTCTGAGATAGAAGGTTATCATCAAGGTTCCATTGAATCATCACAAACCAATTTCATTAGAGCATACATACATATATCATATGATATCAAATGTTAAATACATAATAATGGAATTGTTGAATAACTTACACACAAACTTACAATTCATGTAATATCAAGCATTAACATTCAAGTACAATATTGCCATATGAACTTACCTAGATACCAAAAATGGTGAAAAAGGACTTAACTGTCAATTTCTTATTTTTCCTCCTTTCTAGGTCCGAACCTCATTTTCTTTATCTATCATATCACATTTAGTCTATTTATTAGTCACATTAGTCAATGTGATCCAAAAATCATACTATGGAAAAATTATGTTTTTGCCCCTAAACTTTATCATATTTACACTTTTGTCCCTAAGCTCGTAAAATGATTTTCATTCAATTTCTTTGTACTTTAAGCCTACCTGAATCATTTTCATAACAATAGTAGCCCACAATTTCCACTAAATCACACTTTTATGAAACTTTTATATCTTCTTTACAAAATGGTCTTTTTAGACATTTTCACCGAAAACCACTTATAAAAGTCATTTATTTAACACCCAACATTCATTTTCTAGCATTAGACATCAAAACACATACATATCACTCATGGCTAAATTTTTAATCATGAACCCTAGCTCAAAATAATGGTAGAAATAGGTAAATTGAGTTACGAGGACTTCAAAAATGTAAAGAACATAAAAAATGGGGCTAGGATGCACTTACTATGGAGCTTCGAAGCTTGAACCAAACCCTAGCCATGGTTTCCATGGTAGATTCAGCTGGAACAAGAAGAAGATGAACAATTTGGCTTATTTTGGCTTTTTAATTCTTTTAATTATTAGATGACCAAAATGCCCCTAACTTAAAAATATTATATTTCGCAGATTTCACGCCCATTTTTGTCCAACAAATTAACCAATGGTCTAATTACCATGTAAGGACCTCCAATTTAAAATTTCATAACAATTGGACACCTATAGCATGTAGAACCCAACTTTTGCACTTTTTACAATTTAGTCCTTTTGGCTAAATTGAGTGCCCAAACATCAAAATTTTCGAATGAGATTTTCACAAAATCATTTCGTGAAATTGTAGTTGATAAAAATATAATAAAAATGAATTTTTTTACGTTAGATTTGTGGTCCTGAAACCACTGTTCCGACTAGGCCCAAAATCGAGCTGTTACAACTCTCCCCTCTTTAGGGATTTTTGTCCCCAAAAATCTTACTGGAAATGAGGTTTGATGTCTCAATAACCATAAGCTTAGTGTACATACTTGTACCCTTTCAACACTTTTCACATATTGCTCCACTTCTTAACCATAATCTTGAATGACCCATTAGACCACCCGAAATACTAAAGGACATTCGGTATTATCATACACCAAATAGAGTGCCAAAGCCATGTCCCAAACATGGTTTTACATGGGTCCGCATATCGATGCCATATCCTAGATATGGTCATATACAAAGTCTCATATCGTTGTCGATACCATATCCTAGACATGGTCTTATATGGGACCTCATATTTATGCCATGTCCCAGACATGGTATTATACGAAAAGACTTAACGATGCTGAAGCCATATCCTTGATATGGTCTTATACAGGATCACATATTGGTGCCGATGCCATGTCCCAGACATGGTCTGTAATAACCTAGTTTAGACCCTAGTCAGAACAGTGGTTTCCGAACAAAAAAAAAGTAATTGAATGTTATATTCTATGTTTGTTATATGTGAAATATTATATGTGAAAATATCGTGTTTTGATTTCTGGTATTTGGATGTAGAATTAGTTAAAAAGGACTTATTTAAGAAACCTTGGAAATTGGATAGGCAAATGTGTAGTGGCCAAATATTTTATGTTTAGGAGTTTGGGGGACTTGCATGTCAAATAGACCATTTTTTAATGTAAATGGCCGGCCAACACACGCATGTAATAATGTGTTCTCTTGTCTTCATTTTTAATTGGTGGGAATTATGTATAATAAAGATATAAATAAACATTTTATTATAAAATGATTTTTATATATTGAAATAATAAATTTATATTAGTAAGTGGATAAAAACAAAGTTCCATCATCTTTTTTTTCATCTTGCCGAAACCATAAGGAAAAGAAAAGAAAAATGGAAGCTAGGACATTCGGCTATGTGAATTTATAGATTAAGGTATGATATCATGTGATTCTTTTGGAATTTTTTTGTGAAGTTGAGTTTGTTTTGATGCTCATAACATGACCCATGTGTTAATTTTTGAGTTTGTGTTGCAAGAAACATTTGGTTATGTTCTTATATGTCAAATTGATGATGTTTTGTAGTATGTGATTTGAAATGGTTATAGATGAATATGAACTAAGTAAAAATTATATAAATGGTTAAAATGGACAAAAATCCTAATTTGGCTATTATGGAGTAAGGTTAAGTTATGTTAAATTTTTCTTTTAACTTAATTGCTAGAGAGTGCTTTATGGATGCCGAATGTAGACTTGAAATGGGAGGTTAAGAATTTGTTGTTATTGAGTTAGATATATATATATGTACATTCGGTCATGGAAGACTTGAAATGAACTTAATTATTGTTTTAGCTAGATAATAAGATAGACTTGGATAAACTCAATTAAGTAAATTTTAAGCTCTTGGATGTAGTTGGGAAAATTGAAATATTTTACGGAGTATTCGGTTAAGGTATGGGAAGTGGAATGGGGAGATAAGTCGGTTTGTGCCATTGCCGGATGTACTAAATATTAAAACGTTGTTTAGTTAAATGTAAATTGACATGAAAGGAATTGAGTTGCCATGTATGTGATAGTAGTAAGAGAAAGTAAATTTTGCTTGACTAAAATTAGATGAATGTTCAATTGTTAATATGAAAATGTTGTAACAAGCTAGTCGAATGTAAGAACTAAGAGCAGTCAGCCATGTTACACGTATAATTCATCAATGATGAAAGTGCCGTATGTTATATGTGTTTAAAATAAATAGAAATTGAGTTATGATGAATTTATAAGATAATTGAAATTGTTTAATTGTTTAAATTAAGCTCAAAATCAAAGAGAATCAAGTTCGGATAAGAAGAAAGCGAAGGTCGTTGAGTAGCTAGTCGGAGCTGTTTGTTCGACAATAAGGTAAGTTCTAGGTAATTAACGCTTAGATTACTATGTATGTCTAGATTACACATAACTTCGAATTGTGAATTTTATATGTGAAATAATGTTGAATTGATAATGTATTATTGAGCTGATGGTATTGAATAAATATACTATGGGTATGTATATGCACGAATGAAAAGGCGACATGGTGTGTGTGAATGAATATATGCACTATGTGTGCGACATTATTAACCGAACACTATGTGTGCGAGATCGGTGTAAGGCAATTGTGTATGTAAAATGATTTAAAGAATATGATCGAAGTAGGGACTAAAATAGATTTCTAGTTTCTATCATAAGTAATTTCAGAAGACGAAATGTGTATAGAAATATATCCGTGTAACACCCCAAACCCGGCCCAGACGTTATGGCCGGATCTGACGTGCCACATTGGAGTTGAAAACCCACGTTTCGTTTTAATGTTTTAAAAACCATATATTTTATTGAGTTAACAAAGTGTATGGAAGCTGGGCACCAGGTAGGTATCCGAGACAGAGGAGGTGAGCCATGAAGGCTGCTTAAGTACCAAGCTCTTTGATTGGAACCAATCCTAGACATGCCCACAACCATAGCCACACTTTGTTATATCGAGTTTAAATTTGTTTAAGTAGACGTCTTTGATAAATCGATTAATCATGATGTTGAGATATTTTAAAAACAAATATCGTTTTGAAAACACGTCCTAAGTCTAGCCCATTTGAATAATTATTAACCAATTTTTTAAAGTTATTAAAATTAAAATAATCCCGAAAAAAAATGAAAGGAAAGTTAAAATTGGCCTTATTACAACCCAAAAGTAAATAATAATTAAAGTAATTAAAATGAAAACCAATACTTGTTTAAAAGCCCAAAGATGATCACCGTGGCCACTCAAGATCCTCTCCTACCCAAGTCCTCACATCAAGGCTCACCGCAAGGTTAAGGAAGGGGTGAGTTTGGAAACTCAGTGTGCAACAAGCCCTTTCGAGCCCAAAACAATAACGACCTATTGGGTCTAAGCCCAAATCCAATCTCAATCATGCACTCGGGCGTAGCCCTTTTCATATTTCATATTTCATAATCTTTGGTAAAGCCTTTTCATGTTTCATATTTCATATCTTTGGGCAAGCCTTTTCATATTTCATATTCTTGGGCGAAGCCTTTCTTTGTAAAGGGTATGGCCCTTAGGCCCATTTCAATGTCACATATAATTTCAATGAAAGAATGCAACCCATTTGGGAGACTACTCAACCCACCATCCGCTACTCTCCACCCGTACCAACCAACACACCATGTGGGATTAACTCGACCCACCCGCCAAACTCTCCACTGGCAAAGATAGTCGCTTTATCATATAACCGGAGGCTTAGCCTCTTTTAATAATCGGGCCAAAGCCCTTTCAATAATCGGGGCATAAGCCCTTTTATAAGCGGGGCATAAGCCCTTTCGATAATCGGGCATAAGCCCTTTTCACTTCCTCCATCCATATAAAACCCAACCCAATGCATTTATGATTACCTCATGTGCATATCATACATATCATGTGCGTATCATACATTTCATGTGCATATCATACATACCATATTTATCAAAATCCAATGTATTAAAATCATACATAAACCCTAGGGGTATAATGGTCATTTTACCTAGGGGCAAAATGGTCATTTTCATATTATAAGGGTAATCTTGTAATTTTACCAAAAATTAGGGTTTCCATGTTTATTAATGATTACTTAACAATTCATGGGTGCAACCAGTGATTCGCCCATTTTAGCGAAAACGAGTTATTGGGCCTAAAACCCTTAATGGGCCCTACTTAGCCAATTTCGTCATCTCGGCCCATTTAGCCTATATTCCATAACGGTTTTAATGGTCTTATCATGCCATATAACAGATTTCGTTTACTACCAATTTTTCCCAAATGGGCCCGAAGCCCAATGGGCCCCACTTCGACCCTCGAGGCCCAACTTACCAAGAACGCCAAAATCACACTCTTACCGTTTCCATCGTTCTCGATCATCGTCTCATCGATTCTAACTAACTAGTGAGCGTTAAGCTTGCTCACAAGTCCTCGAAATGCCGAATTTGGCATTTCGCTTTTCGGCATTTATCGCTTTAAGCTATGAAAAGGGTTCGTTACACACCTGATTTGTGATTTTCCTTGATGAGATCTCCTATGCGATTTCTCCTATAATCAATTGTTTAACTAGATCAGCTCGCAATAATTGAACCAAAATAAGAACTTTCCAATATTAACACTTACACATTCGGCCACCATCCATAATGGCCTTAGGCACCTTACCTTTGTCGTGATTGATGACTAGGCCTAGCTACTCCGTGATCCAAGCTACTCCAAAACGACACTACACCTTGCTGCTCCTTCAATAAATAAACCAAAAATATTAAAAGAAGACCCCATAAAGTCTATGCCCATATTCGCCATCTCCCAAATTAGAGAGGTTTCGCTTTTCTTAAACTCCCTAATATTGAATTGATTAAAGCTACGAGCACTTACCAAGGTTCACTTACCCAAACGGTTTCAATCCCGTGTTAACTTCGATTCAACGCATTCGCAGCTCTAAAACACTAGCAGAACCTGAAATTCCCTAATAGTCCTAACCGATTCCACCGTTATCTCCTCAAGTCCCGTTTGACTCACAAAGGCCAAGTCGCCTCACAACCTTTCGGATCAACTTTTCGGCTCTTAACGCAAAACAACATTGATAAATAATCCCTTCGTTCCCCTATGACCATTATCTCCTCATCTTGGTAGTTCTTAGTACCATCCTCTTTGCCGCACAATCCAACGTCGCCTTGTGCTTAATTAACCAATCCATTCCTGAATAAGATCAAAATCCGAAATGGCGCTCCATCAAATCTCCTTCAAAGATTTTATCTTGTGTCCCTAACAGCATCGCCCTAAAAATTTTATCTACCTTAACCGAATGTCCTAATGGACTTATTACTGATACCCCACTTACAGTCTTCTCAAGAAGCACATCCAAAGCCCCCAATACATCACAAGCAACATACGAGTGGGTGGAGCCCACATCAATCAAAGCAGTGTAAGGTATACTATGAATGAAGAACATACCGTTATAACATCGAGGCGTCTCCTCCTCACGACGTCGTGCAAGATAAACTAATGCCGGTTGTCGAGCTTCACAGATGACCAGCACCTCTCGCCAGGGCCCCACGTCCTCGTCCATTACCATTGCCACCTCTACCTTGCCCACGACCCTCTGTGGTGGTGGTCCTCCTCGCCGTGGTTGGACATCCTTTGCTCGCCCGCCACTCTGGCTGTCCTCCGAGGACACTCTCGAACTTATGCTCTTTTGACCCACATCGAAAACATGCTCCATTCGTTTCAAACTCCCCATATGCACCCTACCACAGTCCCCGCAAGCTGCGGTCTATAAGTATTCTTGAACTGCTCGAACCGGTTCCTCCATCCTTGCTCTTTCAACACTTCGATTCGTGGCACTCGAGGGTCTCAAATCCTCTTGAATCTGGGTCGATCCTTCTCACGATTCTCGCGCTCACTCACTTTCACCTCCTCGGCTATCTTAGCCTTTTCTACCAACGCAGAAAACCACGCTCCCTCCGTGGAGCTATCAATATCCTAAGCTCATCGCGGAGACCATCCTCAAAGCGGACACTGCGCTCATATTTGGTTGCCACTATACCACTAGCATATCGACTCGGCCTCAAAAATTCGCCTCATACTGCCATACGCCTTATCACCTTGAGTCGATTCAAGAATTCCTTCGATGAGCATCCACATAGCTTGCTCCAACATACCTCCCTTTAAAGGCGCTTTGAACAATTCCCGTGTTACTTGCTCAATTGGGGTACTCTCCCTTACGGTGATCCACCATCGGTATGCCTCGTCACGTAGCAAATGACACGGCTCCCTCACTTTTGCTCCACCGAGCGCCTAGGTCGTCCATGATCCGTTCATTGCCTCCACCCAATATTACGCCACATTCGGGCCACTCCAGATACACCCTAAATACCTCCGCTCGTTGGCGGAGTCGCTCGATATAGACCCTTATTCACCGTCCCCAAGACTAGCTCCAGCCACTCTTTCTAAAACCCTTAACATGGCTTGGGATAAAGCGTCATCCCCGCACCCCGATCATAAGACCCGATCTCCGTTGCTTGCGGCACGGTGGCTCCTCGGTGGCCTATGCCCCGAGGACGAAGATTCAGCTTGCACCCTTCCGCGACCACGTCCGCGGCCTCGTCCACGAGCTCCTCTAGTACTCATATCGAATTATCTGATTTGCGAATTTTATGCAATTAGTATAACGTTCCACTGTTTATTAAGAAAATGTCTTATGTAGATATAGCAGTTCAAGGATTTTTCGTATCATCGTAGCCTAGCTACAGCCTCATTCCTACTGTTTCTGACTCTACCCTAGCTAAAGTCTCATAGTAGGGTCTCAAAGACTATTCATAATATCAATATCATATATTGTAAGGAAAATATACTTACGACTTGGTGCCGGGATTCATGCCCACTTCTTTCTCCAATCCATTTAGAAAAACATGTTTTGATTATCGAAAATAGAAATTAAAACTTTGATTTGAAAACTCCCTTTATTTTGAACTCTTAATTTAAAAGCAGAAAAATTGGTACCCTTTTTACCTATATTTCTCCATAATCATATTTAAAATGAACTTTTCAAAAACTATTTTCCAAAAATACCCTTCTTAGGCCTAAGTTTTCGAAAACATTTTGGACCCGATCCACGTAGAGTTGTTGCAACCTAGGCTCGATACCACTAAATGTAACACCCCAAACCCGGTCCAGACGTTATGGCGAATCGGCGTGCCACATTGGAGTTGAAAACCCACGTTTCGTTTTAATGTTTTAAAAACCATATATTTTATTGAGTTAACAAAGTGTATGGAAGTCGGGCACCGGTAGGTATCCAGACAGAGGAGGTGAGCCATGAAGGTCGCTAAGTACCAAGCTCTTTGATTGGAACCAATCCTAGACATGCCCACAACCATAGCCACACTTTGTTATATCGAGTTTAAATTTGTTTAAGTGGGCGTCTTTGATAAATCGATTAAGTGATGTTGAGATATTTTAAAACAAATATCGTTTTGAAAACACGTCCTAAGTCTAGCCCATTTGAATAATTATTAACCAATTTTTTAAAGTTATTAAAATTAAAATAATCCCAAAAAATGAAAGGAAAGTTAAAATTGGCCTTATTACAACCCAAAAGTAAATAATAATTAAAGTAATTAAAATGAAAACCAATACTTGTTTAAAAGCCCAAAGATGATCACCGTAGCCACTCAATCCTCTCCGCCCAAGTCCTCACATCAAGGCTCACCGCAAGGTTAAGGAAGGGGTGAGTTTGGAAACTCAGTGTGCAACAAGCCCTTTCGAGCCCAAAACAATAACGACCTATTGGGTCTAAGCCCAAATCCAATCTCAATCATGCACTTTGGTCAGTAGCCCTTTTCATATTTCATATTTCATAATCTTGGGCGAAGCCTTTTCATGTTTCATATTTCATAATACTAGGTCAAGCCTTTTCATATTTCATATTCTTGGGCAAGCCTTTATCAGTAAGCAGTATGGCCTTTAGGCCCATTTCAATGTCACATATAATTTCAATGAAAGAATGCAACCCATTTGGGAGACTACTCAACCCACCATCCTCTACTCTCCACCGTACCAACCAACACACCATGTGGGATTAACTCGACCCACCCCGCCAAACTCTCCTTTGGCAAAGATAGTTGCTTTATCATATAACCGGAGGCCTAGCCTCTTTTAATAATCAGGGCCAAAGCCCTTTCAATAATCGGGGCATAAGCCCTTTTATAAGCTGGGCATAAGCCCTTTCGATAATCAGGGCATAAGCCCTTTTTCACTTCCTTCATCCATATAAAACCCAACCCAATGCATTTATGATTACCTCATGTGCATATCATACATATCATGTGCGTATCATACATTTCATGTGCATATCATACATACCATATTTATCAAAATCCCATGTATTAAAATCATACATAAACCCTAGGGGTATAATGGTCATTTTACCTAGGGCAAAACGGTCATTTTCATATTATAAGGGTAATCTTGTAATTTTACCAAAATTAGGGTTTCCATGTTTATTAATGATTACTTAACAATTCATGGGTGCAACCAATGATTCTGGCCCATTTTTAGCAACGAGTTATTGGGCCTAAAACCCTTAATGGGCCCTACTTAGCCAATTTCGTCATCTCGGCCCATTTAGCCTATATTCCATAACGGTTTTAACGGTCTTATCATGCCATATAACGATTTCGTTTACTACCAATTTTTCCCAAATGGGCCCGAAGCCCAATGGGCCCCACTTCGACCCTCGAGGCCCAACTTACCAAGAACGCCAAAAATCACACTCTTACCGTTTCCATCGTTCTCGATCATCGTCTCATCGATTCTAACTAACTAGTGAGCGTTAAGCTTGCTCACAAGTCCTCGAAATGCCGAATTTGGCATTTACTTTTAACATTTATCGCTTTAAGCTATGAAAAGGGTTCGTTACACACGATTTGTGATTTTCCTTGACGAGATCTCCTATGCGATTTCTCCTATAATCAATTGTTTAACTAGATCAGCTCGCAATAATTGAACCAAAATAAGAACTTTCCAATATTAACACTTACACATTCGCCACCATCCATAATGGCCTTAGGCACCTTACCTTTGTCGCGATTGATGACTAGGCCTAGCTACTCCGTGATCCAAGCTACTCCAAAACGACACTACACCTTGCTGCTCCTTCAATAAATAAACCAAAAATATTAAAAGAAGACCCCATAAAGTCTATGCCCATATTCGCCATCTCCCTAAATTAGAGAGGTTTCGCTTTTCTTAAACTCCCTAATATTGAATTGATTAAAGCTACGAGCACTTACCAAGGTTCACTTACCCAAACGGTTTCAATCCGTGTTAACTCCGATTCAACGCAATGCAGACTCTAAAACACTAGCGAACCCGTACCACAAGGATCCTACGAATCGTCCACCAAGTCACCCAAGGGTCTTTGTGTTTTTGGCTTTTGGGTCATTTGAAGAAAAGTGGTTATGGACCAAAAGGGTGTTGACAAAAGAGTTGAAAGGCTTTTTAAAATAACAAGAATCGGCTAAAAAGAAAAGAACAAGTGTATACCTTTATAGAGCAATCGACTTCCTTTGACTCCTTGAGTTTGGCTTATTGATATTCGGTTAGAAACGAGAAGAATGATAGGTTCGGCTTTTACTATAAACGAAAGAGAGGAAGAATAAGAAGTAGAGAGTTTGTGGAAGAAATAACGAAAGAGAAAAGAGAGGATTAGCTTAAGAACAATCGGCAAGAGGAGAAAGAAAAGAAAGAAGGCTACATACCAAAGAAGAAATCGGTACACTCAGGACCCTAATGCGAAATTAACTAGCCTAATACCCTTCTCGCAGAAAATCCCTCTCAAATCTCCCTTCCAAATGGCTAAGCTCATCCTTCTCTCAAATCCTAAAATCTCTCCCTTATCCCTCCTTAATTTATGCATTTGACTTGATCCAACTCTCCTCTTACAGAATCCACTTAGGTTCCAACACTTACCCTTCCCGCACATAAAAATAAATCCTCTTATTTGCCAACACAGGAATCGAACCGGGACTTCCCTTATGCTCCACACGCCACCTTTTTAAGAGCTTAGTGGCGTCACCCTTGCCACTTTACTACAGCTTTTTTTTTTGTGATACATTTTACCCACAACTTAATATAAGGGCACCTAGCCAGAACCCCTAACTCCTAAGTCCAAAATTTTAAAAATTCTACCGGGTTTTGGCCAACTCATGGGCCTTTCATAAGCCCATTAACATACCCACATTATGAATTCCATAATCACATACCAAATTTTAGAAATTTACTTAAAATATCAAGAATCGCGAAAACCCGAAAATCAGGATGTTACAATCCGGGCTAAAGACCCGCAGGCTTTGTGCTGGAAATATATCCGGGCCAAAGACCCGCAAGCTTCGTGCTGGAAATGTATCCGGGCTAAAGTCCCGCAGGCTTTGTGCTGGAAATATATCCGAGCCAAAGACCCATGAGCTTCGTCTTTGAAATGTATCCGCTAAAGACCCATGAGCTTTGTCTTTGAAATGTATCCGGCTAAAGTCCCATGAGCTTTGTGCTGGTAATAAAATTTTGGGTTTTATACCTAGCCATCCAAGTGCCGAAGAATTTGATAAAAGTATACAATAGCAAGATCCTACACTAAGGTGACAGATTGAAAGTGCATTACATATTAAGTTGGCCAGGTACGTATCATGTACTCGTATGCGATTCGATTTGAATTAAATTATAAATATATAAAGTGATGCATCTGTGAATAAGTGTTATGACTGTAAATGTGATCATGATATATTCGGTAAATGTGTGAAGTTATGTGAAGTGATTCTATGTTTATATTCAAATATAAACACTTGGCCCTTGTGGAAAGGTTTGTGAAAGTATATGATTTATTTTTAGGTGATTACGATCATGGAAAATTAAATGTGAATATGATATTGAATTTTATTCGTTTCAATTGAACTAAAGCTGTTAGTGAATCATTTTAATGCCTATGTTATATGAGTTCGATCTTGAATGACATGATATACATGTTTAGATAATTTGAATGCAAGGAATGTGTGAAAGAGCAAATTTGTAATAAATCTGCTTGGGATAGCAGCAGTAGCGTGATTTTGGAAAATCACCATAAATTGTGGAAATTGAATTAGAAGCTGAATAAATTATTTAATTAAAGCTTAATGAGTCTAGTTTCTTATAAAAGAAACTTTATAAGCAAAAGAATTATAGATAATGAGATATTTGAAGTGGCGTGAGATACAGTCAAAATGACTTTGAAATCCCCTATTTTGTATTTAGAAAATCCTTGTAAATTGTACCATGATGATTATAAGATAAAATTTATATATTTAGACTCCTTAATGAGTCTAGTTTCAAATGAAATAAACGATAACATATTTTGAATTCTTCATAATGAGAAAATTGATTCGTAGTGAAGAGTGGTCAGAATAGTCAAACAGTGAAACAGGGAAAACTTCAATAAAAATCTGGTATTGATTGGTCAAACAAAAAATTCTGAAAATTTTATGGATGGAAGATATATGAGTCTATTTTTATGGAAAATTAACGGCACTTGAATTGGAGTTCCTTAGCTCTAGTTATAAATAATTTAGTGACTGTTGCTCAGGAAGACAGCTTGTAGTGAATTTGTGATTTTGTTGCAAACATGGTTAAAAGTAGTTAATGAGATGCTTTTCGAGTTCTTGTGATCATATTTGTGATTTCAATATTTGGTTTTAATTGAGTTCAGATTCAAGTGAGGTGAATTTGCTAAATATGCATTATGTTCATGGATACTTGGCCAAGATGGCAATTATCTAGGAATGATTTCTTGATAATTTGAAATAATTGATCTATAAGTAAATTAATTGTTTGCATTGCTTAAAACTTACTAAGCATTGAAGCTTACTCCGTGTTCTCTTTTCTATTTCTTATAGGTTTATACTTTAGTTCGAGTTGGAAGAGCCAGAGATATCATCACACTATCGAGTCATTATGTGAGTTGAGAAGATTGTATATCATCATGGTTTAAGGCATGTATAGGATAGACTATAGGTAGAATGATATTTCGACTTTGTATACATTATAGCCATGCGAAGACGCTTGCTCATTTGGTTTAGTGACACCTTATAATTGAACTAATGTGTTGAAATGTTTTAGTTATAACTTGATAGTAGTTAATTTGTTATTAAATATTCGGCTATGTTTTGATAGTGAGTCATTTTAGAAATTTTATAAGAGCTCTTATGGAAAATCAATGAGACAGGTTTGCATTGTTGATAATTTTTGTCTGGTAAGTATCTTTGACCTTATAGAAGTTTTGTTAAGTCAAGTAATACCTCATAACCTTATTTCGGCAAAGGATATGGGTTAAGAATGTTACATGGTCTTACACATGCACACATATCAAAACTGATGCCATGTCCCAGACATGGTCTTACACTGGCTCTCATCTCAGATGTTGATGCCATGTCCCAGACATGGTCTTACACGGGATCTCATCTCGGATGCCGATACCATGTCCCAGACATGGTCTTACACAGGATCTCATTAAATATGGTGTCATGATATCTGAATCCTAAGCATTTCTAAAGGTCACCTGGGATTTCCGAGATACAAGGCTATCATCAAGATTCCATTGAATCATTACAAACCAATTTCCTTAGGGCATACATACATATATCATATGATATCAAATGTTAAACACATAATAATGGATTGTTGAATTATTTACACACAAACTTACAATTCATGTAATATCAAGCATTAACATTCAAGTATGATATTGCATTATTATAATCATATGAACATACCTCGATACCAAAAATGGTGAAAAAGGACTTAACTGTCAATTTCTCATTTTCCCCCCTTCTAGGTTCGAATCTCGTTTTCTTTAATCTATAATATCATATTTAGTCTATTTATTAGTCACATTAGTCAATGTGATCCAAAAATCATACTATGCAAAAATTACATTTATGCCCCTAACTTTATCATATTTACACTTTTGCCCCTAAGCTCGTAAAATGATTTTCATTCAAATTTTTTTGTACTTTAAGCCTAGCGTAATCATTTTCATAAAGATAGTAGCCCACAATTTCCACTAAATCACACTCTTATGATACTTTAATATTTTTTTACAAAATGGTCCTTTTAGACATTTTCACCGAAAATCACTTAGTAAATGCCGTTTATTTAACACCCAACATTCATTTTCTACCATTAGACAACAAAACACATGCATACCACTCATGGGTAAATTTTAAACATGAACCCTAGCTCAAAATAATGGTAGAAATATGTAAATCAAGTTACGGGGACCTAAAAAATGTAAAGAACATAAAAAACGGGGCTAGGATGCACTTACTATAGAGCTTGGAAGCTTGAACCAAACCCTAGCCATGGCTTCCATGGTAGATTAGGCTGGAAAAAGAAGAAGATGAACAATTTGGCTTATTTTGGATTTTTAATTCTTTTAATTATTAGATTACCAAAATGCCCCTAACTCAAAAATATTCTATTTCACCTATTTCATGCCCATTTTTGTCCAACAAATTAACCAATGGTATAATTACCATGTAAGGACCTCCAATTCAAAATTTCATAACAATTGCACACCTCTAGCATGTATAACTCAACTTTTGCACTTTATACAATTTAGTCCTTTTGACTAAATTGAGTGCCCAAACGTCAAAATTTTCGAACAAGATTTTCATGAAATTATAGACCATAAATATCTCAGTTCTCATTTGGTTACCTCCTAACTATCTTTTCCTTACATTGTAACCGTCTCAAGGCCAGTGTTACTAGATGTACTTATTACTGACATAAGCATCTTATCATAGGGTTCATTTTCCGTCATAAAACAGGGAATACATACTGACTTCTCCACACGGCTACAAGACACGCCCGTGTTCTAGGCCGTGTGAAAATTGAGGAGGCTACAGACTTGGCCACACGACCGACCACACGCTCGTGTGCCAGCCCGTGCGTCACACATGACCAGTAGACACGCTCGTGTGTCAAAACTGAAGGGTATACTAACTTTAATACGTAGGGAACCCCAGGGGACACACGACCGTGTAACGTGACCGTGTGTCACACATGGCAGAAACACATGCCCATGTCCCTGCCCGTGTGGACAAAAATAGGCCATTTGAATAGCCAATTTGCCACCCCAATTGGGTCAAACCTACAAGTAATAAAACAAGCATATTTGCACACCAATTTCAGCCAATCTCAATATGAAAACATACATTATTCATGACTTATCATTACCAACCAATCATTTCAAATCTCAATTCATCAATCAATTCATGCCAAAACTTAAACTAAAATCATACCTAAACATATGATCAATACATCATTCAACATTGACCATTTCTTTTGGCCAACCGAAACATACTACAATTTCACATTAGCATCACATACCATATACCACTATCAAATTATAAGGTCAAACACAAACTATCCATATCACATGGCTAAATATATACATCACAAAATAGAATCCCACAACATCTAGCCTATACATGCCATGCTTTAATATATACATTTTCAAAGTACCAAAATAAGGTTCAATAGTGTGGTGATGATCCTCGACGATCCCCGAGTTCACAGTAGCTTCGATATCTATAAAACAATGCAAACACACATAAAGTAAGCTTTCAAAAGCTTAGTAAGTCATATACAAATAAACATATCATTCAAAGCAAATAAGTATCATCAAATCATTTATACTTTGTATACCAATGCTAACACAAATCTCATATTCAAATACTTGTCTTTCATTCTCAAATAGGCTATACAAAGTAAACTTACCTGAATCTAAGATGATTTCACAAAGTTATTCATTTTCTCGTAAGACCCGTTTGAACCATTCGGAAATGTAATGATACGTGGGATAGATCAGAAAGCATATACAATCCTAACGTCCCAGACGGGGTCTTACATGTACACAAACATCGATGCCATAGTCCTAAACAGGGTCTTACATGAAATCAGATACGATTCCAATGTCCTAGACATGGTCTTACATACAAAACAGATCTAAAAATTTCTATGTCACGATATATGTATCCTAACTATTCCTATGGTTCGTACGGGGCTTTTCAGACGTCAGAACTTTGTCGATACTTTCTCGGATAGCATATATCTAGCTTAGACATTCATTCATCACAATTCAATATCAAATGAATAATAATAATTCAATTTAAACAAGCTTATTTGTATATCAACTTACCTCATAGGGATTCGGATAGATGGAATCGGTTACTCGATGACTTTTGACTTTCCTCGATCTAATTCTGTATTCTTTAGTTATCGATCTAAATCAATTCAAAATTAACTTATTCAATCAAGCATTCATTCAAAACAATCCATATACACACAATTCGGGCATTTTGCAAACTAGCCCTCACATTTTTACATTTTGACATTTTAGTCCCTAATTCACAAAATCACAAAATACACATAATTTGCTTGTACACAAGCTTAGCCAAATTTTCATAGCTCTCATACAAGTCCATACATTTCATTTATTTCACATTTTAGTCCCTCAAAATAACATTTTTACAATTTAGCCCAAATTACTCAATTTCATCAAAAATCCAAAGACAAAACATGTAAACCCAACATCAAACTTTCATTTATCAACAAATAACTTCACAAAACTCATGATTTCATCAATGGAGCATTTCAAAATCATTATCAAAATTAGAAATTGAGACATGGGTTTGATAGTATACGAAGCAACGATTACAAAACTGTAGTAATTATCAAAAATCGAAACAAAAACATACCTAAATCAAAGCTTAATATTGCCGAACCCTAGCAAGCCTTTTTCTTTTATTTCCTTTGTGTTTTTTGGTCATGGATGAACAAATGACCATAATTTCGTAACCTTATTTTAGTTATAATTCATTTAATAATTGTTTTACTATTTTGCACTTTTATTAAAACATAAATAAACCATTATAATAAGGCCATATATGTCCACTCATGCTTTTAATGGTCAAATTACATAATAAGGACCTCTCATTTATAAATCCAAATCAAATAAGCACTTTTAACAAGTAGCAAGCAACTTTTACATTTTACGCGATTAGGTCATTTTATCAAATTGAGCACACAAACAATCGAATTTTCAGACGAAACTTTCACATATGCTAATTCACACATCATAAGCACGAAAAATAATATTTAAATATTTTTTGACTCGAATATGTGGTCTCGAAACCACTGTTCCGACTAGGGTCAAAACCAGACTGTTACAATTCTCCCCCTTAGGGTTTTTCGTCTTAGAAAATCTTACTGTTAAATAGATTCAGTGTAACACCCCTATCCCGTAACCGTCGCAGGAATAGGTAAGAGGCATTACTAGACTTGTAACTCATGCCAGATAAGTAAAATTTTGAACATTTTCTTGAAGTAAAGATCATTCAATTGGATAATTGCTAGACACAACCAGGGATAAAAAATTAAAAAAAAAAACTTATAAAAGTAAACATTCAAAAGATGTCATATTCGCTAGCTTATATACATTAACCAAAATATCCTCCCACTACTAGTCTATTCTATACATGCCATAAGATAATCCAAAACATAGCGGTGCAAACAGGTGGATAGTGATAGTGTGACTAGTTCTTGACGATCCCCGAGCCTGTAGCTTCCAAATGAGATCTATAAAGCAGAGGAAACAAAGTAAGCGGAGTAAGCATTACAATGCTTAGTAAGTTTTAAGCAGTGTCAACAGATAACAATCAAATTATAACATAGTTGTTCGTATTTTATTTCACTCTTCCTTCGGCATACCATCCCTTTACCGAATATGCACATCTCATCATATATAATAGGCGATAAATTCTCACTTGATAGTGATCTCTTATAAACATAGGTACATTACATATTTTCACCTAACTTTCCACATTGACCAAACGCACAATAATCATAGAACAGTCTTATTGCTTTACTCACATATGCATCACATAACAACCTTGTGATTTAGTCCAAATCAAGCTTAAATATAATCTCAAAATACATACCTGACCAACTTAACGCATTGAACGTATTTATTACCAATTGTTCTTTGTGAAGTCGTATAATCTTATGCTTTACTCGAATCTTCAAATAAACCTTTATCTCGAATAGTCCCTCACGTAGTTATCGGGTCTTACCAGACAAAATCTCCATACGTAGTCATCGGGTCTTACCGGACATAATCTCCACACGTAGTCATCGGGTCTTACCGGAATATATTTCCAAGTTTCATGTAAATTAATCACATGTTACAACATTCACATCGACTGTCATATTTGTAATTCATTTGCCTCATCAAATATCTAATAATACACACCTTTCACATTTGGTCATTCGGCCACAATATACACACATCTCCTACATATTTCACACTAGCCATTCGGCTTTACCACATATACATATCTCATACATATTTCACATTAGCCATTCGGCTTTACCACATATACATATCTCATACATATTTCACACTAGCCATTCGGCTTTACCACATATTGTGACAGCCCTAAAGTGACCCTAGTCAGAAAGCGGTTTCGGGACCGCTAAACCGAGTCACCAAATTATTTGAATATGATATCTATTGTCTAAAATATGTGATTATGAATGTGTGAAGGTTTTAAGCTTCGATTTAGTAAATTGCATGTGAAATTAGTCGATAGGACTTATGTGTGACACTTTTGAAATGTGATAGGTAAATCTATAAGGATCTATTAGTGCATGTAATCAAAGGGGTGGACTTGCATGTCAACTTCCCCCTTTTTAATTGCTAGTGGCCGGCCATGACAAAGGGTGATGGGCAAAACATGTCATAAAACATGTTGTGACAATGGTGTATGTTAGGAAAAATAAAATAAGGAGTATGGGTAATAAAGAAATGGGAAAAAAAAAGACTAGTGTGAGTGTTCCCCCCCCATTGCCGTGAGTTGAGGGAAAGAAGAAAAAAAAAAGTGTCCATCATTTTTCACTTCTTTTGGCTGAAAATTCTAAGGAAGAAAGAAAACAAGTTGTGTTTTTTGGTTCTTCTTGGCCAATTTGAGAGGGGGAAGAAAGGAGTGAAGCAATCGGTCATCTTAGGTCGATATTAAGGTAAGGAAGTTGATACTAGTTCTTGAAATCCTAGTTGATTTTGAGTGAGATATCAAGTTATTGTTGGTAACCCATGTTGAAATTGTGATTTTGGAATAAGTAAGGTTTTCGGCTATGGAGATTAATAAGGGTGATGGTTGTGTTTCATGCTAAATCTTGATGATTATGAGTTCCTTTCTTGGGTCTACCTTAGATCCATGAAGTATATTTTATTTGGTGTTGTTGGAAGTATCGGCCATGGTATATCCATAAGCATGATTTATGCTTATTGCATGATAGGTAAAATTTGTGTTTTGGATATATGTTTATATTTGGTTATAATCAACTTGTGATTCGGCTCTTGCACATATATATATATATATATATATGTTTGCACATGATGTATTGGTATGACATATATACTATCTCAAGGTATATATTTACATATGATGATGTTTCGGTTATGAAGTAAATGATTGATGCGTATTGAGTTACAATATGTAATGCGTTAGTTAGTAAAATGTATGCCATTTATGTGTGGTATTAAGTATATAATTGGCCTCAACATGGATATGCATATTCGGCCACATGAGGTGGATTGGTGTGTATGCATTCGGTTAGAGGCAAGCATATTGATGCCTATTCTTGGCTTAGATAAACGGCTAAAAGAGAGTGTGGACTATTGTGTTGAGTTAGATTCATGATTTCGTACATATGTGACTTTAATGTCTAATGAATATATATGGGCTAAGTACCTTGAGTTCCTCTTTTTGATACTCAAATGATTAAATCAATTTATTTGTCAATTTAAGCTCAAGAGCAAAGGGGAACTAAATCCGATAAAGGGAAGGAAAAAGTGGTCGAATAGCCATCGAAATCGTTCGACAACATCCGAGGTAAGTTTTCGAGTAATGGAATTCGGATTATGATTTGATTAGATCATGTTTTAAGCAAAATCAAAATCATGCTCTTTGTGTGTGGCTATTGAGCCAAAATTGCAAGTGTGATAAGTGTCTTGTGTTTGAGTTTTGCTAATGAAAATGAAATACGAATGTGTCATGATTTATTGATAATTGTGCTTGGTTATTCGAATGATGTCCGAGCTAAGTCCCGAAGGCTTTGTGCTAAGTGACTATATCCGGACTAAGATCCGAAGGCATTCGTGCGAGTTACTAAATCCGGACTAAGATCCGAAGGCATTTGTGCGAGTCACTAAATCCGGGTTAAGTCCGAAGGCATCTGTGCGAGTTACTATAAGCGGGCTATGTCCGAAGGCATTTGAGCAGTAGCTATATCCGATTAAACTCCAAGGTACGTGATTCGGGAATGAATGAACTTGCTGTAAAATTTCAGTTAATACGCTTGTGAAATCCCAACAATGAGGTATGTTTCGTATGTGCTTTGAATTAGTTGAGCCCTTACAAATAAGTATTCACTCAGTTGATAAATGAGCTACCGGCCTTTGGCTAAGTTGATCTTTGTGTATGAATATAAGGGTTGGTAATGTGAAGTAAGTATGATATTGAGAATTTGTGCATATGAAATTATCTGTTTAGCTACATAAATACTATACTTTGGTTGTGTCTAAATTCATGACTCAAACTTACTAAGCATTAAATGCTTACTCCGTTTCTTTGATTCTCTGTTTTATAGATTTTGGTTCTTCAGCTATCGGACTCGGGATTTTTGAAGTCGAAGTCGCATGACGCTATCAAAGCTCCTTTTGGTATATTTTTGGTTGAACTTTGAAATGGCATGTATAGGACTACCCTTTTGTTGTAGGTCATGTACCTTTCGGTTTTGTGTAAATTTGGATAGCCATGCGAAAATGGCTTAAGTATACTTTGGGCATGGTATTATAATCATTGTATGTTGTTCATTAAGAGGTATGGAAATGTTTGGAAACGATTAGCCATTGGGATGGTTAATCATGATCATATTTTGTGCTATTTATGTAAAAGGGCTAGTTGAATCATGGAAAGTATGAAATAGGTAAAGCCTACCTTAAAGACAGATGCTGACAGCTGCAGTGATGTGGATGTGAAAAATCACTAAAAATAGTATGAATGGAATTAAATAGTGAATAAATTATGTAAAAGAACCTTGACGAGTCTATTTTCATAGGAAAATAACGAAACGATCATATGAACAATATGTTAAGAGATATTTAAGTTTTCGTGAGACAAGGCCAGAACGGTTTCTAGAGTCCCTGTTCCGATTTTGGAAATTCATTATAAATTGACCAGAGATAATTAGAAGCCATGACATATATGTACAGATTCCTTTTCGAGTCTAGTTTCTGTAGAAATAAACAGCATCAGTATTGAAGCCCTGTACAGGGAGATATCTAAGTCGTAATGCGCAAAGGTCAGTGTAGTCGATCCCTGTAACATGGGGGACTTTAACTAATAAACTGTACTAATTGGCCCGACCAAAAATTCTATAAAAAAATCTGTAGATGGACATATGAGTCTAGTTTCAGGGAAAAATTATGAAACTGATTTTCAAGTTTTGGAACTCAAGATATGATTTTTAAGATGACAGTGACGCAGTTAGCCAACTGCCTGGAAATTTTTTTAAAAGGGACTGTGAAAATGAGTGGTTTAAGCCCGTTAACCCCTCGTGTCCGACTCCGGCAGCGGTCTCGGGTACGGGGTGTTACACATATACATATCTCATACATATTTCACACTAGCCATTCGGCTTTACCACATATATATATCTCATACATATTTCACACTAGCCATTCGGCTTTACCACACATATATATATTTATCTTGTACATCAATTTCAGCAATAGCTTATAAGCAACTCAAATAGTTTCATCAATGTTTACAACAAATTCACATATTCACTACAAGCTGTTTTCCTGAGCAATAGTCATTAAATTATTTATAACTGGAGCTACAAAACTCAAAATCAATTTCCGTTAATTTTCCCTGAATATAGACTCATATATCTTCCATCCATAAAATTTTCAGAATTTTAGGTTTGGCCAATCAATACCAGATTTTTCTTAAATTTTCCCCTGTTTCACTGTTTGACTAATCTGACCACTCTTCACTACGAATCAAATTTCTAATTGTACAGAATTCAAAATATGTTCTATTTGATTTCATTTGAAACTAGACTCATTAAGGAGTCTAAGCATATAAATTTTATCTTATAACCATTTTTGTACAAATTATAATGATTTTCTAAAAACAGAACAGGGGATTTTGGAGTCATTCGACACTTGTCTCACACAACTTTAAATATCTATTTATAGGAAATTTCTTTGCTTACGGTCTCTTTTATAAGAAACTAGACTAATTAAGCTTTGATTAAATATTTTATTCAGCCTATAATTTCACACCAATAATTTATAGTGATTTTCTAAAATCACGTTACTGCTGCTGTCCTAAGCAAATTATTACAATTTGCTCTTAAATTTCCAAGTCCAAACACTTATGAACTTACCATTTGAGTTTAAGACATATCATGGCCACATCATATCTTATTAAATCAACTCATTATGTCCTATTATGATTGAATTTACTCAACGTTTAATCACTTAAAACTTACCTCGGAAGTGGTCGACGACTAGATATCCACGGCTATTCGTTTACTTTCTCTTTTCCCCTATCCGACTTTGATCCTCTTTGCTCTTAAGCTTAAGTAAAACAATAGATTTGCTTAAGTACTTAACTAATATTATTCACTTAACAATCACATTTGGCAATCACATATCATTTAATCTATATCTAAAACAATAGATTTCAATATGTATCATATTTAATAAAACATGCCATGACTCGATTTCATGCTTATTTAATTTATATCTAATTCACATTCACAAGCAAGGGTCACTTAATTTATCATGCTTCCTTATACATGAATTTAATCATATTGCGAATGTCCTTATGTGTACATGGTACATACATAAGGCATATATATATATATACCTATATATGACCATTACAATTTAAACATTTAATCATAATCGGCAAGCTTTATTTCAACTATTTAAGGTGCAAACCAATTATGTTATTCATTAACATTTCGTCATATTAAATCTTTGATTAACCAATTTAACACATACCAAAATCCAATCATACATCTAACCTTTATCTCAATACTAAACCGAGTTACAAGATTATACATTACACTAAGCATATCATTAAACATACCTATTCAATTTAGCTAATTTCATAGCCGATTAATCACCTTACCCCACATTACTCAATGCGAATATTAACCCAACATCACAAGCATAATCACCATGAAACTTACCTTAATACACATTTTATCCCATTGCGAATACATATATATATCATCAAACAAATATTTATTCACATAACAACAATTCATTCACATCTCTATAAATGATCATAATCGGACATTATAAACAAATAACTAGTTTAGCATTCAAATTCTTCTAACCATTCCTCAATCACTTACTCAATGAACAACAATCCAAGCACATCAAAGCATAGTCGAATGTATCATTCTTCTTAAATTCATATTCGAACACTCAAGTATACCTTAACTTATCCATTTCTTTCATTTAAACAACCCACATAACTTATTCATTCATGAACACATTAGGTACTATGCATGTTTACAAATATTTCTTGGCACCTTTATCACATTTTCACAATCGGCATAACCATGTTACCAATCTAATACATCAAAATTTACTTATCCAAGACTACATTCAGCATATATATATTCACATAAACACAATAGCCGAACTCTTCATGAAGTTACCGAGACTCATCATTTGCCATTTCACACACTCACATCCAATCCTTTTTATTAAACACTTAAAATCAACCATCTTCATGCCTCATCACAAAAACATCAAAACACCCACCAAGACACTCTACAACCCATAGCCGAATGCATCACTTCAAACCAATAACAAAAATTGAGTCATGGGCTATGAAAGGAGCTTAGCAATTAACTCAATTTCACATAAATTATCAAGAAATAAAATTAAACATACCTCCAATTAGAATCACCAAGGCCAAATATCAAAGAGCCCTTTTGTTCTACCTTAGATTTTGAGCTTGCTCCATTGCGAAATCCTAAAAGCATTTTTCTCCATTCTTTCTCAAACATTCACATGAACAAGGCAAGGATGTATGGCCTTCTTTTTTTCTAATACTTATTTCCTATTATTAAACCATGTAGTCATTATAATATTAATACAAAATGCATATATTTTGTATCCCATACCATCATGGTAGGCCACTTCCTCTAAAGTGGGGAATTTGACATGCAAGTCTACAATTTTTTTCCACCATGCATTATTTGCCCACTACCATTTAACCTATCACATTTCCAAAGTTTCACACATAAGTCCTTTCTAATTAATTTCACATTTAAAAGACAAAATCAAAACACGAAATTTTCACACACACACTTTCACTTATAATAGGCATAAAATATAACATTTAATTATTCTTGTGACTCGATTTTGTGGTCCCGAAACCACTTCTTGACTAAAGTCAAATTAGGGCTGTCACATTCAAATATTGTCGTCTCATAGCATCTTCAGGCTCCCACGTGGCCTCTTCAATACCGTGTTGATGCCACATCACTTTTCCTAACGAAATTTTCTTATTTCGCAGTTCTTTAACCTTACAAGCTAAGATACGGATCGGCTTTTCTTCGTAAGTCATATCAAACTGAATTTCAATCTCAAATGGGGAAATCACATGCGACGGATCAGATCTATATAGTCGAAGCATCGATACGTGAAACACATCATGAATCTTTTCTAACTCTGGTGGTAACAATAATTTATATGCTACCAGTCCAATACGCTCAGTAATCTCGTACGGTCCAATGAACCTCAGACTCAATTTGCCTTTTTCTACCGAATCGAAACACTTTCTTCCACGGAGATACCTTTAAAAATACTTTGTTGCCGATCTCAAATTCAATATCTTTTCTTTTCAAATCTGCATATGATTTCTGACGATCAGAAGTTGTTTTCAGACTATCTCGGATCACTTTCACTTTCTATTCAGTTTCTTTAATCAAATCAATCCCATGAATCTTATTTTCGTTAAGCTCCATCCAATACAAAGGTGTAAGTAATCTCGTACGGTCCAATGAACCTCAGACTCAATTTGCCTTTTCTACCGAATCGAAGCACTTTCTTCCATGGAGATACCTTTAAAAATACTTTGTTGCCGATCTCAAATTCAATATCTTTTCTTTTCAAATCTGCATATGATTTCTGACAATCAGAAGCTGTTTTCAGACTATCTCGGACCACTTTCACTTTCTATTTAGTTTCTTTAATCAAATCAATCCCATGAATCTTATTTTCGTTAAGCTCCGTCCAATACAAAGGTGTACGGCATTTGTAACCATATAAAGCTTCGTACGGTGCCATTTTAATTCCTGATTGAAAACTATTATTATAAGTGAATTCAATCAATGACAAATACTGTTCCCAAGTACCTTCAAACTCAAGAATGCAATATCTCAACATTTCCTCGAATATCTGAATAATCCGCTTGGATTGACCATTCGTTTGCAGGTGAAAAGTAGTATTGAAGTGAAATTTAGTACCCAGAGCATCTTGTAATTTCTTCCAGAATTGTGATGTGAATCTCGGATCTCTATCTGGCACTATAGACAATGGCACACTATGCAATCTCACGATATCATAAATGAATAACTCAGCTAATTTATCAAGTGAGTAATCAGATCGAACCAGAATAAAATGAGATGATTTCTTCAATCGATCAACTACAACCCAGATAGCATCTTTCTTTCTCAGAGACAGGGGTAAACCCAAAACAAAATCCACTGTCACTTGATCCCATTTCCACTCCGGAACCATAATCGGTTGTAACAAACCAGATGGCACCTGATGTTCAGCTTAAACTTGTTGACAGTTCAAACATTTTGAAACAAAGTCAAAAATATCTCTTTTCATTCCGGACCACCAGTAATACTGTTTCAGATCATTATACATTTTCGTACTACCCGAATGCACAGGTAATCGATTGTTATGAGCTTCACTCAAAATCATATGAATTAACTTTAGGTTTCTCGGGACACAAATTCTATCTCAGAATCTTAGACAATCATCTTTATCAACTCTGAATTCTGAATCAGACTCTATATCACACTGAGCTCGTTTAGCTAAAATTTCATTATCAATCTTCTGAGCTTCGGTAATCTACTGTAAAAACAAAGGTCTCGCTTTTAACTCCGCTAAAACTGATCCATCATCGGATAGAACCAAATGAGCATTCATCACACGCAGAGCAAATAATGATTTCTTACTTAAAGCATCTGCAACAACATTTGCCTTACCCAAATGATAATCAATCACAAGTTCATAGTTTTTTAGCAGTTCTAACCATCTTCTCTGTCACAGATTCAGATCTTTCTAAGTCATCAGATATTTCAAACTCTTATGATCAGAATATACATGACATTTCTCACCGAACACGTAGTGATGCCAAATCTTTAGAGTAAACACAATCGCAGCTAACTGAAGATCATGTGTCAGATAGTTCTTTTCATGTGGCTTCAATTGTCTCGAAGCATAAGTAATGACTTTGCCTTCTTGCATTAAAACACATCCTAGACCGATCAATGAAGCATCACTATATATCATAAATTCTTTACCCGATCGGGTTGTACCAATATCGGAGCTTCAGTCAACAAAGTTTTCAACTGATCGAAGCTGTTCTGACACTTTTTAGACCACTCAAATTTAGCATCTTTTTGAAGCAACTTTGCCAATTGAGTCACAATCATAGAAAAGACTTTTATGAAGCTTCTATAATAATCGGTGAGTCCCAGAAAACTACAGACTTCAGAGACATTCCTCGGAGGTTTCCAATCCAGAATAGCCGAAATCTTGCTCGGATCAACTCGAATACCAAATGCTGATACAATATGACCCAGAAAACCAACTTCTTGCAGCTAGAATTCACATTTACTGAACTTCACATATAACTGTTTATCTCGCAGAATCTGTAGCACTAATCTCAAATGCTCGACATGTTTGGATTCATCACGTGAATAAATCAATATGTCATCAATGAATGCAACAACTAATTGATCTAGATACAGTATGAAAATTCTATTCATCAAATCCATAAAGATAGCAGGTGCATTAGTTAATCCGAAAGGCATAACTAAGAATTCATGATGGCCATACCTTATTCTGAAAGTAGTTTTCAAAATGTCTGAGTCTTTTACTCGTAACTGATAATAGCTTAATCTCAAATCTATTTTCAAAAACACAGCAGCTCCTTTCAACTAATCAAACAAATCATCAATTCGGGGCAGAGGATACTTATTCGTGATAGCCACTTTATTCAACTGACGATAATCTATACACATTCTCATCGTGTCGCCTTTCTTTTTCACAAATAGAATAGGAGCACCCAAAGGTGAGAAACTCGGTCTAGAAAATCCTCTATCGGTCAACTCTTACAACTGAGATTTTAATTCTTTCAGTTCGGTTGGAGCCATTCTGTACAGAGCCATGGAAATCGGAGTAGTAACAGGTACCAATTCAATGCGAAATTCAACTTCTCTAACTGGAGGTAATCCCAAAAGTTCTTCAGGAAATACATCAGGGAACTCACAGACAATAGGCACAGATTCAACTTTCTTTCCTAGCGCTCTCGAATCAATCGCAAAAGCAAAATAGGCTTCACAACCCTTTCTCACAATACTCAAAACTTTCATAAAAGATATCACAACAGGCAACCCATTCAAATCGCTAGATTCAATTCTGACTATTTCATTATTTTTGCATCTTAAATCAATAGTTTCTCGTTTGCTGTTCACAACAGCACCATGCAAACTTAACCAATCCATACCTAGGATTATATCAAATTTATTAAAAGGTAACAACATCAGATCAGCCAGAAAACAAGTGTCTCGAAACATTAATGGACAATTTTTGTAAACTTTATCAACCAAAACACATCTACCTAGGAGGTTCAAAACTCTAATTACAAATTCAATAGACTCTACAGGAAAAGTCTTACTATTCACTAAGTTCATGCATATATACGAATGTGTTGATCCAGAGTCTCTCAAAGCAATCATAGAAGCAACATAAAGAGTAAATGTACCCGTTATCACATCTGACAATGAAGCTTCCTCACGAGCTCAAATAGCATAGGCTCTAGCAGGTGCATGAGTCTCGGATCTCATAGCTGTATCTTTTGTCCCTCTCTGATTGCCACTTACATTTCCCATATTTCTAGGAGGTCTACCACGAGAAGCATTGCCACTCGATCTTGAATTTTGCGCACTTTATTGCTTGACAGATTCAGGGCAATCATGAATAAAATGGTTTAACGGTCTACATTTGAAACAAGCCCGATCATACAGTCTACAATTTTTGGGATGTGTTTTACCACAATGCTTGCACTCAAGGTGATTAGATTTAGCATTTCCAACACTGGCAACAAATGTTGCTGGAGCTTTGAAGCTCGAATGCGATCTTACACGATCTCTATTTGAATTTCCCACATTAGCCTTTGAGCGGCTATTATCATCTCTGAATTTCTTTGATGTAGACTGAAATGATTTGCCCGATGATCTCTTTCGTACCTCTCTAGCTTCAAAATCAACTTTTCTTTTCTCTTTTCCGAGATCTTCAACTTTACATGCTCGTTCAACAAGCACAACAAATTCTTTAATTTCAAGAATCTCGACTAACAAACGAATATCCTTGTTCAAACCATCTTCTAATCTTTTGCACATTACTGCTTCCGTAGATACACATTCACGAGCATAATGACTCAGTCTTACAAATTCCTGCTCGTATTCTGTGACAGACATACGGCCTTATTTAAGTTCGAGAAACTCTTTACATTTTTGACCAATGAATCTCTGGCTGATGTATTTCTTTCGAAATTCATCTTGGAAGAAATCTCAGGTGACTCGCTCACTCGGAACTACCAATATCAAAGTTTTCCACCAATGGTACGTCGTATCTCTTAGAAGTGAAATGACACATTTTATAGATTCCTTGGGATTCAAAGAAATTCATCAAACACTCTTATCGTGTTTTCTAACCAGAACTCGACCTTTTCAGCATCATCAGTTGTTGTAGCTCAAAACTCTTTGACCCCGTACTTTTTAATCTTATCTACCGGAGGCTTAATTAACTGAACCGGATTCACTGATGATATAGCAGGAGCTTGCGGAGAATTGACCGAGGGTGGGGGTTTTTGAACAGTCGTATTGGTTCTAATATATTGGCTAAACCAATCATTCATCATCTGATAGAAGGCTTGTCTAGCCTCACCATCACGGCTACTCGTAGCCGGCCTAGAATTGGATGGCACCGTCCCTTGCATGGGAGCAAGTGCATTGCTTTTGACATCGTATGCTACAACTCCTTCAGGATTCATTTGCTATATAAAAGCACATTTCAATGTTAGGATTCATCACACTATCACAGTTCAAAAATAGGGCATATATAGCTAGACTCGCATACGCTATGGCAGTCCTAGAATCGACTAAACCATAGCTCTGATGCCAATAAAATGTAACACCTCTAACTCGTAACCATCACCGGAATAGGTTAAGAGGCATTACCGGACTTATAATAACATTCAAAACAGTCATTATAAAATAATCATATCATTACAGTAAATGTCATTCATTAACATTCAATACAAACTTAAATCGAGCATACAAAGCCTAGCTCATGCATTCGGGACCAATCTGATAACATATAAAAGTTTCAGAAATTTAGAAAATTTTCAAATTCTAAAAGGTCACATGCCCGTGTGAATAGGCCATGTGCCTCACACGGCCTTGGACACGCCCGTGTGTCTAAGCCATGGCAAAACAGGGTATATGTACGACTTATCCACATGGCCACAAGGCACGCCCGTGTTACAGGTAGTGTGAAAATTAAAGAGGCTACTGACTTGTCCACACGGCCGACCACACGCCTGTGTGCCAGCCCGCGTGTCACACACAATCAGTAGATACGCTCGTGTGTCTAGGCCGTGTTAAAACTGGAGGGTATTCTAACTTGAATTCGTAATGAACCCCAGAGGACATACGATCGTGTAACGTGACCGTCTGTCACATATGGTGAAGACACACGTTCGTGTCCTTGCCCGTGTGGACAAAAATTGGCCATTTGAATAGCCAATTTTCCACCCCAATTGGGTCAAACCTACAAGCAATAAAACAAGCATATTTGCACACCAATTTCAGCCAATCTCAATACCAAAACATACATTATTCATGACTTATCATTACCAACCAATCATTTTAAATCCCAATTCATCAATCAATTCATACCAAAACTTAAACTAAAATCATACCTAAACATATGATCAATACATCATTCAATCAAATGCTCAAAACTTACCAAAACTTCTCAACATTGACCATTTCTTTTGGCCAACCAAAACATACCACAATTTCACATTAGCATCACATATCATATACCATTATCAAACTATAAGTTCAAACACAAACTAGCCATATCATATGGCTAAATATATACATCACAAAACATAATCCCACAACTTCTAGCCTATACATGCCATACTTTAATATATACATTTTCAAAGTACCAAAATAAGGTTCGATAGTGTGGTGACAATCCTTGACAATCCCCGAGCTCACAGTAGCTTCGATATCTATAAAACAATGCAAACACACACAGAGTAAGCTTTCAAAAGCTTAGTAAGCCATATACAAATAAACATATCATTCAAAGCAAATAAGTATCATCAAATCATTTATACTTTGTATACCAATGTTAACACAAATCTCATATTCAAATACTTAACTTTCATTCTCAAATAGGCTATACAAAGTAAACATACCTGAATCTAACATGATTTCAGAAAGTTATTCATTTTCTCGTAATGCCAATTTGAACCATACAGAAATGTAAGGATACGTGGATAGATCAGAAATAATATACAATGTCGACATCCCAGACGTGGTCTTACATGTAATCAAACATTGATACCACTGTCCCAAACAGGGTCTTACAAAAAATCAGATATGATGCCAATGTCCCAGACATGGTCTTACACGCAAAACAGATATCAAAAATCCTATGTAATGACATATTTATCCTAATTACTCCTAAGGTTCGTACGGGGCTTTTCAAACGTCAAAACTTTGTCAATACTTTCTTGGATAGCATATATTTAGCTCGAACATTCATTCATCACAATTCAATATCAAATGAATAATAATAATTCAATTTAAACAGGCTTATTTGTATATGACCTACCTCGTAGGGATTTGAATAGATGGAATCGATTACTCGACAACTTTCGACTTTTCCCGATCTAATTACGTATTCTTTAGTTCTTGATCTAAATCAATTCAAAATTAACTTATTCAATCAAACATTCATTCAAAACAATCCATATACACTCAATTAGGGCATTTTACAAATTAGCCATCACATTTTTACATTTTGACACTTTAGTCCCTAATTCACAAAATCACAAAATACACATAATTTGCTTGTACACAAACTTAGTCGAATTTTCATAGCTCTCATACAAGTCCATATGTTTCATTTATTTCAAATTTTAGTCCATCAAAATAACATTTTACAATTTAGCCCAAATTACTCAATTTCATCAAAAATCCAAAGACAAAACATGTGAACCCAACATCAAACTTTCATTTATCAACAACTAACTTCACAAAACTCATAATTTCATCAATGGAACATTTCAAAATCATTATCAAAATAAAAAATTGAGGCATGGGTTTGATAGTATACGAAGCAACGATTACAAAAACATAGAAATTCTCAAAAACCGAAACAAAAATGTACCTAAATCAAAGTTTAATATTGTCGAACCCTAGCAAGCCTTTTTCTTTTCTTTCCTTTTTGTTTTTCGTTCATGGATGAAGAAATGACCATAATTTCATAACTTTATTTTAGTTATAATTCATTTAATAATTATTTTACCATTTTGCCCTTTCATTAAAACATAAATAAACCATTATAATAAGGCCATATATGTCCACTCATTCTTTTAATGGTCAAACAACATAATAAGGACCTCTCATTTATAAAGAAAAATCAAATAAGCACTTTTAACAAGTAGGGAGCAACTTTTACATTTTACGTGATTAGGTCCTTTTATCAAATTGAGCACACAAACAATCGAATTTTCAAACGAAACTTTCACATATGCTAATTCACACATCATAAGCACGGAAAATAATATTTAACTATTTATCTGACTCGGATATGTGGTCCTGAAACCACTGTTTTGACTAGGGCCAAAACTGGACTGTTACAATCCAGATGTGTTTCCAAAGGAATTACCTGGGTTACCGTTGATTAGAGAGGTTGAATTTGCTATTGAGTTAGCACCGAGAACATCACCGATATTGATAGCTCTGAACCGAATGGCTCTAATAGAGTTGAAAGAGTTGAAAGCTGAATTGCAAGAGTTAACGGATAGAGGTTTAGCACGACCTAGTTTTTTGCCCTGTGGTACACCAGTTCTGTTTGTCAAAAAGAAAGATGGATCGATGAGACTGTGTGTAACACCCCTATAACCCGTATCCGTCGCCGGGGTGGGTTATGAAGAGTTACTGATCCAAAATTTAATATTTAAAAAAAAACATACACAATAAAAATAAAATAAAAATATACATCGCCAAACTCAGTTAAAGATCGAAATTCAAACTTGTATCGACATTCAAAAGTAGCCATATTCACATGGCTTATATATAAGTACAACTCAAAATATCATTCGCTTAAGTCTATTCCATACATGCCATACTAGCTCCAAAATATAGTAGTACCCCAAAATGATAGATAGTGTGACGAGTAGTAGTACGATTCTCTTTCCGGCGGTAACTGGAATCGACAATCTATAAAACAGAACGTAACAAGCGAAGTAAGCTTTCAAAGCTTAGTAAGTTTTAAGCATCACAAATAATTAAAACTTATCGAAAATCAAAACATTCATTTAAACAGGCTTATTCTCAATTCAAATTGCTTCATGGCCGGATACACATAAACATACACATAGATTCTCAGCACATATTTTTCTTTTGCTAAAAGTTCATGCGATGCATTTAAATCAAATAATCTCATATAATAACAACATTTGACCGAATAGGTCATTGTTTTACTCGTAGATTTAACAATCATTCACACTTAAGTATCATTCTTTGATACTAACAATTCACAAAATCATTGACTGAATGTACATGAGTACATAAAGAAATTTTAACATATAATTCACATACAAATATACCATGACTGATCAAATCATTCTCATATTCGCAAATATAATCATCAATCATATATATATATATATTCTTCTTTGATGCTAATGATTCACTTCGAAATCAATTCACCGATGAGTAAGTAATACGTACCTGAACATATTAAATGTATAGTACTTACTCGACGATGGTTTACTGCGAACATTCAATATCGTAATCTTACTTAACTTATCGGCATTAAGCCCGCAGTCTTAGGACTTGAAACCAATTACCAGCACAAGCTGCGGGAATTTAAACCACAGATAATACCAGCTCGAGCTCATGGGACTTTAGCCCGGACATATTTCTAGCACGTAGCCTGCGGACCTTAAGTCTCGATATAATTCCAGCACATAGCCTGCGGACCCTAAGTCCGGATATAATTCCAGCACATAGCCTGCGGACCCTAAGTCTGGATATACATCACTAAATGTCATGCATACTTATTCGCAAGAAAATTCCATTCACATAACATCTCACAATCATAGTTCATTTATTCCATTCGAATAATAGCATAACATGGGCACCATTCATATAACTTTTGGCTCAATAACATACATAAGAATATATGTCCATTTTACTTTCCAAGCTTAACTTCTAATGTCTATTCGGCTTTAAGCCTTAAACATAAATTATTTGTCACTTCGCAGGACAATTATCATACACATATCAAGACATTATCAATTACGTACTAAATGTGACTATTCAAAACTTACCTCGAATATTTTCGAACAGTCTCAGATTGGCTATTCAACTACTTTCTCTTTTCCCTTGTCCAACCTTGGTTCTCTATGCTCTTGAGCTTAAATTCAACAATTTTAAACTAGTCATTATTCGACTATTCAAGCATTACTTTCAGAATATAATATATATATATACGACTTTCACATATATAGATCATAGTAAGTTTATAAGAAAACATTAAGCAACTCGTTAACAAATTTTTATCAATATTTACCACATAATCACAAATTCACAATAAGCTGTCTTCCTGAGCAATAGTCACTAAATTATTTATAATTGGAGCTACGAAACTCCAAATCAATTTTCGTAAAATTTCTCTGAAAATAGACTCATATATCTTTTATCTAAAAATTTTCAGAATTTTTAGCTTGGCCAATAAATACCACACTTTTCTTAAAGTTTCCCCTGTTTCACTGTTTGACTAATCTGACCACTCTTCACTACGAATCAAATTTCTCATTGTACAGAATTCAAAATATGTCCTCATTTATTTTATTTGAAACTAGACTCATTAAGGAGTCTAAGCATATAAACTCCATCATATAACAATTTTTGTACAATTTATCATGATTTTATAAAAACAGAACAGGGGATCTAGAAGTCATTTTGACCTTGTCCTACATCACTTCAAATATCTCATTATCAGAAATTCTTTTGCTTTCACAGTTTCTTTTATAAGAAAATAGACTCGTTAAGCTTTAGTTACATAATTTATTCAGCTTCTAACTCAACTCCCAAAATTTATGGTGATTTTCCAAAATCACGTTACTGTTGCTGTCCCAAGCAGATTTATTACCAATTCATTCTTTCACACATTCTTTGCATGCATGTTATTTAAACATGTAAATCACCAATCAATTTCATCACATATATCTATAATTTCACTAAAGCATAATCTCAATACAATACATCATGCTCAAATCATTATTCAAGTTTAAATTTGGCTAACACACATATAACACTAGCAACTAAATATTAACATTGCATTTCACTATAATAGCCAATTGCCATTAAACAATTAAGCCACAATTATTCAATTTTACCAAGCTTCGACTTAATTTATAACTATCTAAATCATTTAAAACGTTCAACAACAAATTTGTCTTTAATTAAGCACAAATTCGGCAATGACAATGGTAATTTAGCAAACCTTAATTTAACTTATAATTGTTCATATTCGGCATATTAAACTCTGGCATGCCTTTAGATATTAATTTCCAGCACGCATTCGAATACTTTTCGAGCTAACAACAATTAAATTTTCAGACAATTTAGCCACCTACATCCTTTCATCAAATACTTGTTTCTTAGTTTCAACTATTAATAATGGGACATTACTAAAATTGAAACTTTTGGACAGCAATATAAATAGCAATTTAAACAGTTTTAAGCTCCCAAATTTTTAAACTCCTCAAGCATAAACCGAACAGCAATGCATGTTGGTTCTAACCATATTTATTTTGTGCATTTTACCCACAGTACAAGATATGCAAAATTTAACAGCAACCAGAATCAGGTGACATCCTTAATCTTTTTCTCTTCAAAAATCTTCCATAGCCGATTACTCATATCACTACTAAAAAATCAAAATTTTGACATGGCTAAGTTAGGGACTTAGTAACTAACTTAATATATGCTACAATTTCAAAAATGAACATAAATTTCATACCTTAATTCTAGCTCAAAAGTGACCGAATGGCTATCTCCCCTTTCTTCTTTAAGGTTCGGCTAAGCAAGGAAGAAGATGAACCAAACCTTTTGTTCTTCTTTTCTTATTTCAATTAATATTTTTATTTCAAAATAATGCAAATTCTTATTATAATATTTAATTAAACATATATATTGCCCATCAACAATCATTATGGCGCCACCATAATCAAAATTGGATATTTGACATGCAAGTCCAAACTTTTGTGACATGCATTAATAGACCCCTTTTTAAAATTACCTATCACCTTCCACAATTATTTCACATAAGTCCTATTTAATAATTTCACATACAAATGACAAAATTAGAGCATGAAACTTTCACATATGCATGTACACATATAATAAGCATAGAATATAACAATTAATTATTTTTATGACTCGATTTTGTGGTCCCGAAACCACTTCCCGGCTAGGGTCAAATTAGGGCTGTCACACTATGTATCGACCATCATGTAATAGCCCATTTTAGTCAAATCAGAACAGTGGTTTTGAGACCAAAAATAAGAGGTTGAAATATTTATTTTATTACTATTTTGAGGTCTACAATATGATAGTATGATTGTATCAAAATTTTGTTAAGAAATTTTATCTTTTGAATGCTCAATTTGATAAAAAGGACTAAATCGCATAAAGTGTAAAAGTTGAGTTCTATTAGATAAAGGTGCCTAATAGCTTTAAAACTTTGTAGTGGAGGTCCTTAAGTGGTAATTGTACCATTAGTGTGTTAGTAGACATTTATGAGATTGGTTTATTTGGAATTTGTAATATTTTAAAAGGTTATAAAAGTAATTTAATTAATAAAGATTAAATAAGTAAAAAACAAACCATATTTTTGTCCATCTTCTTCACCTAGACAAAAATTAAAGGATAAAACAACACCATTTTAGGGCTTGAGCATTTGACAAGCTTTTTCTTAACATGTAAGTGATTTTGAAATCAGTTTTTAATGATCTTTATGTTTCTGGGGTCGTTGTAGCATAATCTAGCTAGCCCAAGGACTAATTTGCAAAATCGTTAAAAGTTTAGGGTTATAACATTGATGAATATGTATATGTTTTGATGTTAATGATAGAAAATGAATGGTTGTTATTAGATAAACAACATTTGTTAAGTGATTTTTGATAAAATTATCAATCAGGGATTAAATTGAAAAATATGATAAATTGTGTGGTAAATGTGTGAAATAATGAAAATTTTGGGCTGCTATGAGTATTGGTGAAATTTGAATAGCATGGGTGTGGACTTAATTGCATAAATTTGCATTTTTATGAGTCGGGACTAAATTGTAAAGAAGTTGAAATATGTAAAATTGCCATAATATGATTTTTTTGGACTGAATTGAATAGAATGTGTTTTAAATTTGTTAAATTTGATTATATAGATCAAGAAAAGCAAGTACAGGTCTAGATCGAGGGATAAATAAAGTTTTGGATTAGTCGATCCTATTCTGTCGTTTTTGTGGTCGAGGTAAGTTCATATGTTAATAAGCATTAACTTAATTGTGTTTTAAATGCTTTATAATTGTATTATTGATGAATACGACCTTACGAAAATGTTCGACGAAGAGTTGACTTTGTGTGAAATCCCGGCTGAATTTAGGAATAGATTAGGATACAAATGACATGTCATTAGGGATTATTGAGTTTTGGGTGTTAGTCCGTACGTTCTATCAGTGGCTGGGTTTTCTAGCATGTGTTGTAGATTCTCGTCAACTTGTGTGAGTAGCACCATCTAACTATGTATTGATCATCAGCTTGTGTGAGCAAACCCGGTGACAGCTCTAGATGAGCATTTGCATATGAGATATGAGATTGAGATGGTTTCGACCATGTCTTGGTACTTAGGGTGTGAGATTCCCGAGTATCTAATATTATTCCAAATGGTTCAATGGGTATATTGGCGATATGAAAAAGAGAGAGATTGTTATGAATCGGTACAGGTATGTTTATGAATTGTATAAGTATTGAATCTATGAGAATTTTGAGTTCATGTCTAACCTTTTGATGGAATATATGTTAGGCTTTTGGGATTCAAATTAAATTGCATTATGCTATGTATATTTCCTTGAATTATGATTAAGTGGTAAGTTGTGCTTTAGTTGTATGAGCTTACTAAGCTTTATAGCTTACTCTATTTATTTTTCTATGTTTAATAGTGATTTCAAAGCTTGCTCGGATTGAGAGTCATCAAAGATCTCATCATATTATCCAACTATTGTTTTTGTACTTTTAAATAGTGGATATTTAGGTTATATGGCATGTATAGGTGTTGTGGTTAATATGGCCTATATGTTGGTAATGTATTTAGCCAATTGATTTGGCATGTAAATGATGTATGTTTTGATTATGTGTATAGCCATGTGATTTGGCTTAATTTTGGTATACTCGATTGTGTATATATATGTGCAAATGATTTTTGATATGTGGTTTATATTTTCATTGTGATTGCCTTATTGAGAATAGGTAATGAAGGTAGTAAATGGTTGAATTTGAGAATGAATTAGCATGCTAAGTATTAGGCAATTAATGCATATTTGAAAATGACCATTTAGGTGAATGCTTAAGGTGAAATGGTATGAAATGAAATGGCAAATTGATTGTGTGTTAGGCACAAAAGGTGTATATATACATTTAACCATTTAAGTAACCTTTGATAGTGGTAATGGTATGTTTTTGATTGGTTAATGGTGATGCTAATGAACCTTGTGGTTGTTGATATTGATTTAGCACAATTTAAGCTTGGTTGAGATTGGCTGAATGCCTGTTGATGCTATGTTATATGCCATGTGATATGTTTAGGTTGATGCATATTTGGGTGAGAAAGATGGCTTGGAAAATAACCTATTTTTGTCCACACAGGCAGAGACACAAGCATGTGTCTCAGCCATGTATGACACACGATTAGATAACACGGCCATGTGCCCCCTGGTATTTAATTAGAAAACAAGTTAGTAGCTCCACATGGGCCAGCACACGAACGTGTGACTTGGCCTTCTGGCATAAGTCAGTATACCCTAAAGTTTTAGCATGGCCTAGCACACAGTGACGCCATTTCGAAGGGAACACGGGCTAGTCACAAGGGCATGTGGCTGGTCGTGTGACCCAAGTGAAGGAGTTACACGAGGTAGGAAACGGGTTTGGACACGACCATGTGATCCCATTTCGAATTTCCACACTGTAACACCCTTTACCCATATCCAAAGCTGGAACAGGGTTTGAAGCATTACCGGAGTTTAACCCAAAATCAGGCCAAAAATTTTCGATCAAATCAATTTCATTCGTACATATGCAAATTGTCCCTTATATGGGCCTACGAGGTCCCAAACATACATCGAAGGTGGTTCGGGACTAAATTGAGAACTTTAGAAAACTTTAGGATAACTTAGAAAATTTTCATACTTTGGAGAGTCACATGCCCGTGTGGGTAGGCCGTGTGGTCTCACACGCCCGTGTGGCTTGGGACACGCCAATGTCCTTAGCCCGTGTAACTCTCTGACTATAATGTCATCAATCAAATAACATCACACGACCAAGTCACACACTCTTGTGCTTGGGCTGTGTGGGATTCAAAAAATTAAGTGCAGACTTCACATGGCCTAGGCACACGCCTATGTCCTCAAGTCGTGCACTTCACACGGCTAAGACACATGGCCGTGTCTCTGCCATGTGTTTACTATTGGGCATTCTATTTTGCATAATTAGGGTTAAGGGACACACGGCCAGGTCATACGCCCATGGGGCAGGCCGTGTGTCATACACGGCCCAGACACATATCCGTGTGTCTAACCGTGTGGACAATTTCTAGGCTATTTTCCAAGCCATTTGCCACCTTAAGCACTCACAAACTTAGATCCACTTCATGACATACAATATGACACCTTCACTTACTTAAGCAAACACATTTATGGTTAAATTATGACCTGACAATGTCAACATATCACCTATCCAAATTATTATACTTTCATCTGGCATCCCACACCAATTTCATACCTGACTATTATCATTACTACTCTATTTTTAAGTTATACATTTGCACCACATTTATCGACTAACATATTAATCATATTTCATACACTCGTCATTCATGCCATCCATCACACTCATTAACCATAAGCGATTATAACCACATTAAAGCATAAGCACATTTACATGCATGCACCAATAATTAGGGTTACAACCCAAAATAATCAATATGAGCCACCTCTCATGGCCATATACAAAATAATCATAATAGCATCATGAGCCAACACATTGGTTAATCAATATGACACATAACAAAAAGGTGAAGTCCTATACATGGCATATCCAAAATGATAAAGTTAACTATACCCAAATGTTCAATTGATAGTGTGATCGAGTCTCCGACATTCTCTGATCCCTGAGCTAGCTTGGCGAAATTATAAGAGATGGAAAAGAAAGGGGGTAATCATAAAGCTTAGTAAGTTCACATGCAAATAAAAGACAACTTAAACAAGCTTGAATCATGCATTTAACATAACAAACATAATCTTGCATTTTATCAATTCTCATAAACTTATTCCACTTATATATATCAATACATGTTCTTAGAACGAGCTCATCATATTTGATGCCATTCATATGAGTTCGATGCACATAACTATGCCCACTTGCACATTACAACTTACTTTCATGTTTTGATGTAATCGTTATGAACTTCTTTGAACTACTCGTTGAACACTCGGAATACTATCTGATACATCGGAAGTTTAAACCTAAGTGCCTTATATGTAGCCAATGCGACTTCATATCTCAGATCACATGTTGCTCGTTTACGAGCTACTCACGAGTCTACTCATGTAGGCTACCAGGTATCCTCAACACATGTTGGACTACCTTGCCATCAATAACATATACGAAACTAGTACCCGGACGCCAAAACATGTGACACATGTGTCACGAACTCAGACCACAACTCAATGAGTTCGGATGTCACATATATCATGAACTCGGACCACGACTCAATGAGTTTAGATCACATAGTTCCTAGTGACATGTCACTTATATCCTAAACTATTCCTAAGGTTCAAACGAGATTCTTCGATACCACATTTCTGTCAAACTTGCTCATAACGTCAAGTTCAATACTCATAGCACCAATCACATATTCATGGTGTAATCAAAGCATAATTCATGATACAATTTAGTAAATAAACACATGATACAACATCACATTAAATATGTATGTACTTACCATACATGCAATATTGAAGCATTTAAAGTATGGTACACGTTGCATTATTTGCAAATGAACTTACCTCGGTACAAATGATAGAAATGAGTCTAATCCTTGTAAACCTTTTTTTTCCCACGATCAAGACCCGAATCACTTTTTTCTTGATCTATAATACCAAATTTAACTTGTTCAATACATACATTGGTCAAATCGACCCATAACACATACCCTGGTAAAATTACTATTTTACCCCTAAACTTTCACTTATTTACAAATTGGTCCTTAAGCTCGTAAAATGAAATGTTAGTTACCCAAGCCTAGTCGGTTCATATTCTAACTCATATCAAGCCACATTTTCCTTCATTTCACATTTCTACTACTTATTTTTACACCTTTTACAAACAAGTCATTTTTATGTGTTTCCACTAAAAATCACTTAGTAAAAGATGTTTATCACACATCAAACATTCATATTCCTCCATTAAACATCAAAATACAACCATGTCACACATGGGTCAAATTTCATACTTGAACCCTAGCTAAAAATAATGGTAGAAATGGATAGATTGATTGATGACAACTTCAAAAATGTAAAGAACATTAAAAATGAGAGTTAGGAGCACTTACAATCAAGCTTGAAAATGTTGAAAACCCTAGCTATGGAAACTCCCCAAATTTCAGCACTATTAGAGAAGATGGACATCATTTTTGCTTGATTTTTCCCTTTTTATTCTTTTATTTACCAAATGACCAAAATGCCCTTAAAGCCTTTCTTTCAAAATTTTCCTATTCATGCGCATTTTTGTCCAAAATTTTAGAACTTGGTCAAATTGCTATTTAAGGACCTCTAATTAATAATCAAATGCAATATCATGCTTGAAGCTTCTAAAACACAAGTTTTACAACTTATTCAATTTAGTCCCTAAAGTCAAAATGGACACTTTAGGCATAGAATCTCTTCATGAAAATTTCACACAAACATGAAATCATATCATGGATCATCAAATAATCATAAAATAATTATTTCTATTTTAGATTTGTGGTCTCAAAACCACTGTTCTGACTAGACCCTAATTCGGGATGTTGCAACTCTCCTCCTTTAGGGATTTTCATGCCCAAAAATCTTACCAGTAAAAAGGTTTGGGTATTGTTTCCTCATGGCCTCCTCGGGCTCCCATGTATCCTCTTCAACCCCATGTCTTTGGCATAACACTTTCACCAATGTAATGCTTTTGTTTCTCAACTGTTTAACTTCTCGTGCTACAATCTTAACCGGTTCCTCACCATAAGTCATATCCGGACGAATCTCAACTTCTATCGGTGAAATCACATGTGAAGGATCTGATATATAGCGACGAAACATAGAAACATGAAATACATAACAAATCTTTTCCAACCCTATTGTAAAGCCATCCGATTAGCAACTGGCCCTATTCTCTAGGTGATTTCATATGGTCTTATAAAATTAGGACTCAACTTGCCTTTCTTGCCAAATCTCAAAACCTCTTTCCATGGTGACACTTTCAAAAATACTTTATCACCGACTTGATACTCAATCTCCTTCCGTTTCAAATCCACGTAGGATTTCTATCTATCCGAAGCGGCTTTCAGACAATCACAAATTACTTTCACTTTCTCTTCGGTTTCTTTGACTAGACCAACTCCGTGAATCTGATTTTTGTTGAGCTTGGTCCAATACAAAAGTGTTCGAAACTTATGTCCGTACAATGCCTCATAAGGCACCATTTGCAAACTTGACTGATAACTGTTGTTATAGGCAAACTCCACTAACGGTAAGTACTTTTCCCAACTACCTTGGAATTCCAATACACAACATTAAAGCATGTCTTCCAAGATCTAAATTACTCGCTCAGACTGACCATCAGTTTGTGGATGAAAAGTAGTGCTAAAATTGAACTTTGCACCCAAAGCTTCTTATAACTATTTCCAAAATCGTGAAGTGAATCTCAGATCTCTATCCAATACAATAGATATAGGTACTCCACGAAGTCTAACAATTTCACCAATGTACAATTTGGCTAACTTATACAATTAGAAATCAGTACGTACCGAGATAAAGTGAGCTAATTCAGTCAGTCTATCGACAATAACCTATATGGCATCTTCCTTTTTCGGAGTTAAAGGCAACCCTGTCACAAAATCCAAAGTAGTTCGGTCCCATTTCCATTTGGGGACCATGATGGGCTAAAGTAAACCTGAAGGTACTTGGTGTTCAGCCTTTACCTGCTAACAAACTAATCATCTCAATACAAACTCTGAGATATCTCTTTTCATACCATTCCACTAATACATTTTCTTCAAGTCATTATACATCTTTGTGCTGCCCAGGTGAACTGATAAACAACCATTGTGCGCTTCATGTAAAATATTCTGAATCAACTGAATGTCTTTCAGAACACAAATCCTACCACAAAATCTCAAACAACCATCGGAGTCACTTAGAATTCGATTCACTACTGTACTCACACTAAATTCTCTTACCTTGTAACTCTTTATCAACTTTCTAAGCATCATAAATCTGTTGAAGGAAAGTCAGTCTAGCTCTCAACTAGGCTAGAATCGAGCCATCATTGGACCAATTCAGTCGTGTATTCATATCCCTTAAGGCAAAAAATGACTTCCTACTCAAAGTGTTGGCGACTACATTCGCCTTAGCCGGATGGTAATCAATCACAAGTTCATAATCTTTTAACAGTTCCAACCATCTTCGTTGCCGCAAGTTCAAATCCTTTTAAGTTATCAAGTACTTAAGACTTTTGTGATCAATATAGACGTGGCATTTCTCACCAAATAAATAATATCGTCAAATATTTAAAGCAAACACTATGGCGGCCAACTCTAAGTCATGTGTCGGATGGTTCTTTTCGTGAGGCTTCAACTGTCTCAAAGAGTAAGCTACAACTTTACCCTCTTTCATAAGCACACATCCCAAACCATTTAAGGAAGCATCACTATAAATCACAAACTCTTTACCCGACTCAGGTTGTACCAGAACCGGAGCCTCAGTCAATGCCTTTAATTTCTCAAAACTCTATTGGCACTTTTCTGTCCATTCAAACTTGACATCTTTTTGTAACAACCTCGTCATCAAAGTAGCAATCATGGAGAATCCTTTAACAAACCGTTTGTAATTGTCAGCCAAGCATAGAAAGCTTTTAACCTTAGTTACATTCTTTGGCAGTTTCCATTCAACAATAGCTGAGATCTTTCTCGGGTCAACTCTAATACCATCACCTAAAACAATATGGCCCAAGAATCCAACTTCTCGAAGCCAAAACTCATTCTTACTAAACTTAGCATACAACTGCTTGTCTCTCAAGGTTTGCAAAACAGTTCTCAATTGTTCAGCATGCTCGGATTCATCACACGAATAAATCAACATGTCATTAATAACAACAACAACAAATTTATCCAAGTACGGTTGGAAAATAAGGTTCATTAAGTCCATAAATACTGCAGAAGCATTCATTAACCCAAAAGGTATGACAAGAAATTCATAATGACCATACCTTGTCTAGAAAGCAGTTTTCGGTACATCTGAATCTTTCACTCTCAACTGGTAGTAACTAGACCTCAAGTCTATCTTTGAAAACCATGTCGATCCTTTTAACTGGTCAAACAAGTCTTCAATCCTTAGCAAAGGATACTTGTTATTCATTGTTACTTTATTGAGCTGTCAGTAATCTATACATAATCTCATAGATCCATCTTTCTTTTTCACGAATAACACTGGAGCACCCCACGGCGAAAAGCTCGATCTCACAAAACCGTTGTTGATCAATTCTTTCAACTGTGACTTCAATTCTTTCAATTCAGTCAGGGCCATTCTATATGGAGCAATTGAAATAGGTGTTGTGTAACACCTCAAATTTGGGCCTAGAAGTATTGAGCCTTGAGTGTGGGTCCGTAAGGAGGTTGTATATAAGCATTTAATTGTGCAAGGAAATGACACAAACAAATGTCTGCTTTGGTGGTTAATGGCCTTGAGAAGTGTTGGAGAAATCTTGGGTTCAAACCTAGGCTTCAGCAAAAATTTTGATTTTAAGTGAGTAAAACCCTAGATCCTTGGAAGTAGGCCTTTTAAATTATTGTGGTAAATAAATGACACAAGGAAGCATGGTCTAATGGTTGTGGCGTCATTAAGGTTGTAAGGGAGCCTGGGTTCAAGTCTTGGCTCTTGCAATTTATTTTGGTTTTTCTTTTAAAGGAATCTGGACGTTAGCACATATGCCTTATAATTAATTGAGGATAAAATATGACATAAAAAGAGCTTGTGATGGAGTGGCAAGGTGGCGTGTTGTGTAACTGTGAGGTCTAAGGTTCAAGTCTTGGGATGCGTAATGGGGTATTTATTTTGCTATTTGAGCTGTGTAGGAGGTGGAGTTGGACTGGAACTCTGTGGTTGAAGTGGTCATAAGAATGAGCAATTTTCCTAATGGTTGAAAGTAATATCACATTGGGAAGCTAACATGAGAATTGGTGAGAAGCTGGCTTTAAATAGAGTGAACCAGATGAGTTGGTGGAGGAAGACTCAATGCAGGATGTGCCAAGGATTGGCGATCACTGGAGGAAGACTCATACCTGCTTAACCAAGGTTGGTGATCGTGGACTTCGGCGCGTTCTCATAAACAGGTGTGTATTTCGCACTACTCTAGTTGTAGAACGACAATTGCCAGAATGCCGAAATGTCGGTCACACGATAATGGCAGCCACATGAGCGTGTGTGCGCACGTGTGGGAGCTTTTACGTGATGGTTAAGGCCATCATGAGTGCTCTCATGGGCTTAGGTTACTAAACTTATCTTACCTTTTAAACAACTCTAAACCACTTATTTTAATTTTCGGAATAAACTGTTTTTCTGCGTCATGGTTGCTTAAAAATTCATTTTTCGAGTTTCAAAACTCGAAATTAAGATCTGTAAATTTTTCCTGAAACTAGACTCATATATATATCTACTAATTTGTTTCTAGAATTTTTTACTTAGCCAATTAGTACAGTTTATTAGTTAAAGTTATCCCTGTTTCAGAATTTGACTGCACTAGCCTCTACTTACTACGAACCACTTTTCTCTCTGTACAAAAATTATATGACTATATCGATTGTTTCTATTAAAAGTAGATTCAATAAGGATTCTAACCATATAAAGTACACCACCTAATTATTTTTGTAAAATTTATGGTGAGTTTCTAAAGTTGGAACAGGGGATCCAGAAATCGCTTTGGCCCTATTTCACCAAAACTCAGATACCCTATAAAATAAAAAACCTTTACCTGTTTTGCTTATTAGATATGAAAATAGACACAACGAGCTTTAATTTCATATATTATTCACCATCAACCCATGTCTCTACAATTTCTTGCGATTTTTCAAAATCCCGTTATTTCAGATACTTGAATCTGTTTTTAAGTTACTTTCACATTTTTCTTAGTTTTCATGTGATAGTTACTACTTAATCATACATACTATTAAACATGTATATCATCAGCCACTCTATTAGCTAATCACTAGCAAGTATTTACACATCATTCATTGATCATATCATATCAAAAGAAACCAAGTTCCTATACATGCCATACATAAAACGAAACGTCTAACTATACCAATGTGATTTCTTCTATAGTGTGATTGGGTCTCCGACATTTTCCTTCGATCCCTGAGTGGCTTGATAAAAACTATAAAAAAAGAAAATAATGAGAGTAAGCACTAGGCTTAGTAAGCTTACAAGCAAATAAATTACAACATTCAACATAATGAATAATTATACATAATGTCACCTAGCCTCATAAACTTTCTTTACTTCTCATTTTCTACCTTCTTCTTTACTCACTTACCTTCTTTCTTACCTGACCTTTCACTATTCATAAATATAATCTACCTTCCCTTTTGCTGATAATTCACTGTAATTTAATGTGTACAATGACCCGTTGAACCACTCGGAATACTAAGGATACTAGGGTCGTTCCTGTCTATCAATATCCTGCCAATGCCATGTCTTCGACATGGACTTACATGAATTATTCCTGTCTCCAATGCCATATATATATAATATAGGCTTACATGGCTCATTCTTGTCTCCAAAGCCATATAACTGATATGGACTTACATGGCTCATTTCTGTCCCGTCCTGTCCTGTCAACCCCAATATCCTAACATTCCGTAGGTTCAAACGGGGCTTCCTAATGTTTTTTCTCTGTCACTTCGCCTTTAATTCGACTTTAAATATTCAAAGAAAATAAGTATATAAATGCTGGAAATTGACAATAATAATGTAAAATAAAAGAATATTGCATTTATTTACTGTAAACTTACCTCGATACAAAATGTGACTAAACTGTACAATTTAGTCCTTTACTTTTTCTATTCCTCGATCTACTCCCGAATTTCGCTCTTCTTGATCTATAATAGCAAATTTAACTTATTTAATATTCACATTTATCAAAACAGTCCTTGACCCAAACTTTTTCAAAATTACATTTTTGCCCCTAAACTTTCACATATTTGCACTTTTTCCCCAAGGCTCGTAATTTAAACTTCATCCTATTTTCTTATGTTTTATGACATGCTGATCATTTTTCCCTTCTATGACAACATCAAATTCACACTCTAACATGTACTTATGACTATTAGGTATTTTACTGATTAAGCCCTTTTACTCGTTTTCACTTAAAACCGAGTAGCACAAGTTGTCTAACATAATTTAAAACCTCATATTCTATCATAAAACATCGAAATAAACACTTTTCACCTATGGGTATTTTTCCAAATATGAACCCTAACTTAAATTATTGCTAGCATAAGCTTTATCGAGCTCTAGGGACTCAAAGCGTAAAGAACATTAAAAACGGGGCTTGGAATCACTTACTATGGAGATTGAAAGCTTGAAACAAACCCTAGCTGTAGAGAACCCTTGAAATTTCGTGCTAATGAAGAAGATGATGAATTTTGTGTTATTTTTCCCTTTTTATTTCATTTAATATCCAAATGACCAAAATGCAATTCCTAATTAAACTTTCAAAAATTCCATCCATGTCCTATTTTGTCCATGAACTTAGAAATTGGTCAAATTCTTATTTAAACCCTCCTAATTAATATTCCAAAGCAATTTCATACTAAAAACTTCTAGAATGCAGGTTTTGCAAATTATTCGATTTAGTCCCTAATCTCAACTTAAGCACTTTATGCATAGAATTTCATCACGAAATTTTCACACAATCATGCAATCATATCATGAACCTCAAAATAATAATAAAATAAATTTTTCTACCTCGAATTTGTAGTTTCGCAACCACTGTTCCGTTTAGGCCCTATTTTGGGATGTTACAGTGGACAATCCTTAACACAGTGCTCCAACAATCCACATTCAGACATGCACCCAATTTCCTTCAACATCCGCCCTAATGGCATTTTCCACAATCAACACAATACTGTGATCCAGTAACAGCAATAGCAGGGGCTCGAACTCTAAGTGGCCCATCAGCTTTGGGCTTTTTCTTTAACTTCTAAAAAGGATTAGAGGGCTCAGCATCCCTCTTACCTCTGCCTCTATCTTTGCCCTGACACTCAGCACATGTCACATCCTCTAAGGAGCTATCAGAACCCTTAGATCGTCTCTAAGGCTATCTTCAAATTGGACACACCGCTCATATTCTATCGCCACCATCCCACATGCATAGCGGCTCAGCCATAGGAATTCAGCCTCATACTTAGCCACTATCCTATCTCCCTGAGTTAAGTTCAGAAATTCCCTCCTACAGGCATCTACATAGCTAGTACCCACGTAATTAGCCAGGAAAGTGGTCTTGAAAAACTCCCAAGTCAAGCAATCGGCTTGAGTGCCCCCTTTGACAGTAAGCCACCACTGGTAAGCCTCATCTCTCAACAGTGATACTGCACTTTTAGCTTTTGATCAAGGGTACAGTCAAGGTCATCCATGATTCGTTCCGTGGCCTCAATCCAATACTCAGCCACATTAAGGGCAACTCTAGCAACACCCTTGAACATTTCTGCCCCATTAGACCTGAGTCGTTCTGTAACTGACCCACGACCTACATTACCAGTATCATGCCCAACAACCCTTTCTAGAATCCTTAACATTGCTTGGGACAGTGCATTGTCCCTGGCTGCTTGATTCTGAGACCCCGTCTTAGCCATAGGTGAAACTGGTGCCTCTCTAACTTTCTTATTAGGCTGGTGTCCAGAAGGCGAAGACCCAGCCCTAGTACTTCTACGGCCTCTGCCGCGGCCTCTACCCTGAATACCCTTAATGCTCATACTCACGCTTTTATCTTTATTAAAAGTTTTATGCTAATCAGTTCATTGTTCCGGTGTCAATAACAGATATCTTATGAACAATTTTATTTCAGAGTTTGTTTTCACAATTCGCAGTCCTCCTACGGTTCGTGGTTTACTCTAAAAAGTTTCAGTACCGAAATGGTTTCAATAATAACATTTTTATATTCCCATTTCAGTAAAAATAGTTAGAAGACTTACAAGATCAGGGCAGAGACTCAGTGTACCACTCATTCGATAAAACATTTCCAAATTATACTAATCACTTTAAATCATTTGCAAACAATTCTATTAAAATTCTTTGTTTCTTTGGAAACTCAAATCTACAGCTGAGTTGTCGAAACCACTATAGTAACACGCCAAACCCGGCCTAGACGTTATGGCCGAATCTGTGATGTCACATTAGAGTGCTTTTCAAAACACGAGTTGCCGAAAGGTGCGTTCTTTGTAAAACATCATTGGGTTCTTAACAAAGAGATGAGAGGCCTAGTTTATTTTGAAAACTCACGTCGTTTAAGTAAAACATTAGTTATACCAGCTTATTATTAAACTTTCAAACCATGCTTGTTATGGAAGTCTATAAAACATTTTGCATGAGCGTAATGATTTCAGAAAAACATTTGTTTTTTTTCATGAAAACTCGAGTCCTATCACTAGCTGGTAAAATAAAATAATAAAATACCCTAAATAAAATAAACTTTAAAAGGCCTTATTACAATGAAAAACCCAAAAATAAAATCTTAGTCATATTCAATAATAAAGTACTACATGGAGCGGCCACCTTTGAGTCCTCTGTCGCCTCTATCCATCTAAACCTGGGGATTTCTTGCATAGATAACAGATGGGTGAGTTTATGAAAACTCAGCGTGTGAAATCCCAAAATAACAGATAATCAAAGAATATGCAATCTGGGCCTAAGCCTTTTTTATTCCAGTTAGGGCCTTGGCCCATTTTTCAGTAACAGCAGCAGTCTAGGCCTTAGCCCTTCTTAGTAATAGTTGCAGTCTGGGCCTTAGCCCTTTTCAATACAGTATGCAACAAAGAGTCCTACCCAATCCAACTACTACACACCAACTCCGTACTAGCCCTACACACCATGTGGGGATAAGATCGACCCACCTAACCCTACACACCAAGTTGTACCGATTTTGGTACTATATCAATAATTGCAGCAGAGCTGCCAGTATTAGGCTTATAGTCTTGCAATACACTTCCTCCAAAATCATATAACCCATCCCATGAATTGCAACAAAATAACATACGTGTATGCAGAATAACATGCTCAGAATCAATCATATATAATACGGGGGCATTTCAATCAGTTTACCCTATAGGGGTATAATGGTCATTTCATCATATTAGGGTCTAAAGATACTTACCGACCCAACAGTATGTCCATAGTCGTCTAGGTGACCCGTGCAGCCTTATTAGTCAAATGGTAATAAAGGCCTACAAGCCTCTAATATGGGCCTATGTGGGCCCACATGCGCATCTGGCCCACAAAAGCCCAGAAATAGCCTTAGCCATGTAGTTCACACAGCCCAACTCAATATTTATTGCACTTGGTGTGATTTCTCCTTGTGGAGCCCACAAGCCCATTGGGCCCACACGACCTAGTTTTGTTCTATCGCATGAGAACGCTCATGGCTATCTCGTCGACCATGCGGTCATGTTTCGTAACACGGCTTGTCACACGGGCGCCCTCACGCCCGTGTGGTGTCAACAACCCATTTTCTGACTTTTCAGCCTTTGTAGTTTCACATCAATCGGTAGTATTCACACACCTGTAATGTAACGGTAGCCTTAATCCCTCTATAGATAACGCACCTATGACCACCCACAACAATCTTACCATCAGTCATATTCACGGTTAATCCAAAGACTATGGCACTTGCAGTAAACTTTAACCATATTCACACTACTTACTAGACGAACTATTATAAAACCCTTCTTGCTCCTAAAGTCCACGTATTCTTCCCAAAGCTTCAACCTTCACACGAAACAGTTAACCCATTAATCAAACTCTACAATCCCGTATAACTGTATTTTGTATTCAAGTTACTTGCCAATACAGAAGGTACCACTGGTAGAAGAAGGTTAATCGGCCTAACGCCTTTAATTATAGCAATCAAGCCCCTAACAACGAAAGCACGAAACATAGTAAAGTGTTGGATGAACACCACTCCCTAGTAAGAAGAAGAGAAAATAAACATTCAGCCTAAGTAGCATAGAAGCCGAATCTATAAGGAAAGATCAGATGGAATTCGGCTAAGGGAGAAAACCACAAATACTTACCCAGAAAACCATAGAGTTACGATAGCACCTCAGCAAGAATAGGCCAGAAAAGAAAAAAAGTAAAGGAAGAGTCCCTCACTCAGGGTATTTAGGCAAAACAAGGAAAAGGCAACAAATGTTGAGAAAAAAGAAGAAGAGGAAGAGAAGGGAAGAGTGTTTGCCACAGTCAGAAGGATATTCGATTACGATTTGAAGTAGAAAGGAAAAGGAAATAGAAATATCCCGAAAAGGTCAATTTGGCTACTACCTCAAAATGCAAAATAAGACCAGAAGGGAACTGATGAAAAAGAGAGCATCACACAACACAATTTCGGCACTCACAAAGCTATGGCCGAATTAGCATTCCAAAGCTTCCTACATTCGGCCAAACACTACCTTCCCTCCCCACTCCTTGATCCATTCCCCTTATCTCTCCACAAATTTCTCCACTAATCCCTCATTTGACCGATTCAAAATCCCCTCCCCTTATCAGTGTTTCAGTCAACCACTACTACCTCCCCAAAGTAAGTAGTAAAAATAATCTCCCTTATGCACGAGCAGAGATTCGAACCTTAGACTCCTTACACACACCACACGCCACCTACCACTAGGCTAGCATGCTCATTTTGTAAGTCCTCCACACAATAATTTAAAATTCAACTAGCAACTGACAAAGGTTTATTCAAATAAATTCCAAAATTTTGCTCAAGCCAAGACTTGAACCCATAGCTCCACAAACACTCCCAGAGCATCAAATCACTAAGCCAAACATACCTTCACATTGTAATTACACAAAACAATTCTAATTGGGTTTTTGAGATTTGGGGCGTTACAAGTTTTATTAGCTAAAAATATCTAATAGCTATAGAACCTTAAAGTTAAGGTCCTTAAGTGGTAATTAGACCATTAATTGTGTAAGTGGACTTTTATGTAAATTATCAATGTTGTTTTAATGATTAATTAAAAGGTTATATGTGTAATTTAATAAATTATGTTTATTTAACTAATGAAAAGACAAAAGGCATACCTTTTTTGTTCATCTTCCACTGAAAAAAGATAGGAAGAACACCATTTTTGATGTTTGAAGTTTTGGCTAGCTTGGTTCATGCATGTGTTCATTTTTTAGGTTAATTTTTAATGATTTTTAGGTTTTTGATATCGTTGTTTTGTATTCTAGCTAGCCCGTACCTTAGATTTTGAAATCGTTAAAGATTTAACATGTTGCAGTTGTTGGATGTTTGAGTAAATTGATATTGATGATAGATTATGAAGGTTTATTGATAGATTTACTAGTTTTATAAAGTAATTTTTGACAAAAATGTCAAAAAGGGATTAAATTGTGAAAATGTAAAATTATGTGGGTAAAAGTGTTAATAATTAAAAATTTTAGTTGCTAGTAATATGTAGTATATTTGGCTAGCATGGAATTATACTAAATTGCATGAATTTGCAATTTTATGTGATAAGGACTAAATTGTAAAAATGTGATAGTTTAGGGGCAAATGTGTAAAATAGCCTTAATGTATGTTTTGGACTAAATTGAATAAATAGTTGATTAAATAAGAAGATTTTGATAATATATAGATCAAGATACGTCGAGATTGGGATTATAGATTAGGGAAAAGGAAAAGTGGACGAATAGTCGATAATTTCCATTCGAGCAACTTGAGGTAAGTTCGTATAATTAGAATCAAACTTTTAAACACTTGTAGTTATTTGAAATGAATGTATATAATTGAGTAATTGATCTACTTGAAATACAAATGCCTTATTGATATAGTTTGATGGTTACTGAGCCCCGTTTGAACCGTTGGAATTCGTAGGATACGAGTGACATGTCACTAGGGTTACCATTTAGGTTGAGATCCTACATGTATTGTAGACTCACCGCAGGTCGTATGAGCTTACCAATATATCAGCTCGTAAGATCTTACTGTTTTTAGCTCGTCAGAGCTTATCGTTTCAGCTCAATAGAACTTACTGTCCATTAGCTCAGGAGGAGCTTACCGATCATAGCTCGAAAGAGCAGAAATGATAATGAATCGATGAATTACTGATTTATATGTAATGTATATCACCTGAGTATCCTGCAATATTATAATAGGTTCAACAGGCATAAATTCTGTTATTGGTTATGTGAAAAAGGTATGTGTTATATAGATGAATTACTGTTATACGGATGAGTTACTGTTATCAAATGAATTATTGTTTATATGATTGAGAGTGAAATGTTCCAAATGATGTACATGATAGATGAATTTGATATGATACAATGTATTGAGTATTCAATTGAGATAATGGATGATTACATGCACTTATGTGACTAACTTGTTAATGATGCTTGTGTATAGGCATTTTGTAATATCCTGAATTAGGGCTTAATCAGAATAGTGGTTTCATGACCACAAATCTGAGATAGAAATAATTATTTTATAATTATTTTGATGAATATGATATGATTGCATGATTGTGTGAAAATTTCGTGATGAAATTCTATGCCTAAAGTGCTTAAATTGAAAGTAGGGACTAAATCGAATAAGTTGCAAAATTTGCATTCTAGAAATTTTTAGTATGAAATTGCATTGAAATATTAATTAGGAGGTCTTAAATAAAAATTTGACCAATTTCTAAGTCTATGGACAAAAATTGGACATGGATGGAATTTTTGGAAGGTTTAGTAGTAAGGGCATTTTGGTCATTTAGTTATTAAAATGAATTAAAAACAAAATTAAAAGCCAATTTTTTTCCATCTTCTTCATTAGGCCAAAATTTCAAGGGTTCTCCATAGTTAGGGTTTGTTTCAAGCTTCCAAGCTCCATAGTAAGTGATTCCAAGCCCCGTTTTTAATGTTCTTTACGTTTTTGGAATCCCGATAGCTCGATTAAGCTTATGTTAGCAATAATTCAACCTAGGGTTTATATTTGGAAAAATACCCATAGGTGAAATTTGTGTATTTTGATGTTTTATGATAGAATATGGGGTTTTAAATTATGTTAGACAACTTGTGCTACTCGGTTTTGAGTGAAAACGAGTAAAAGGGCTTAATCGGCAAAAATACCTAATAGTCACAAGTATATGTTAGAGTAAGAATTTGATGTTGCCATAGAAGGGAAAAATGATCAGCATGTTATAAAACATAAGAATAAGGAATAAAGTTTAATTCCGAGCCTAGGGAAAAAGTGTAATTATGCAAAAGTTTAGGGCAAAAGTATAATTTTTCCAAAGTTCAGATTAAATGTGTTTTGATGAATGTATGTATTAAATAAGATTAATTTGGCATTATATATCAAGAGAAACGAGATTCAAGTCGCGATCGAGGAAAAGAAAAGATTGTGGACTAAATTGCAAAATCTTTATATTTTGGTACCAAGGTAAGTTCATGTGTAAATAATGTAGCATAATTGTTATTTTAAGTTATTGATGTTAATTATATGATATGCTGATTTTATTATGAAATATATGCTTTGTGGTTATTTTCAATAAAATGCAAATTATGTGTATTAATTGTTAAATATAAAGTACTACCGAGTATTGGTTTTGGTATTTTACGGAAGATGGCAAGGATATGTGTTCTAGGAATTTGAACCTTAGGAATAGATTAGGATACAAGTGACATGTCACTAGGATGGTTGAGCATCCGAACTCGTTGAGTTGAGTCCGAGTTCACTTATGGATGTGAATGTCTGAACTCGTTGAGTTGAGTCCGAGTTCGTGAAATGTAACTAGGCATCCAAACTCGTTGAGTTGAGTCCGAGTTCGTGAAATGTAACTAGGCATCCAAACTCGTTGAGTTGAGCCCGAGTTCACTTATGGATGCGAATGCCTGAGCTTGTTGAGTTGAGTCCGAGTTCACTTAGGGGCAGGTTACATGATTTCTTGATTACATATGAGACACTTATGTGCAAATTATCCGTGTATCCGAGTTGTATTCCGATGTGTTCAACGGGTGAAATTTCTAGTGAAATGGAATAACACTTAAGATGCAAGCGACGTTTTGGTAAGTGTTGTGAAATGGACACTTTGGACAGGTATGTTTTTAACCCTCTGGGTGAAAATAGATACAACAACGATAAGGTGGTAAGATGATGAATGATGTTTAGAAATGTGATATATGTTTTGGTGATACCATGCTAAAGTTGTTTGGTATATTTGTATTGTTATGTTACTTGTTATTTACATATGAACTTACTATGCATTTATGCTTACTCCTCCTCTTTATTTATGTAGTTTTGAACAAGCCACTTCGGGAATCGAGACGGGTCAAGGTTCGATCACACTATCCAAAGGACTTTCATCTGGGTAAATGGCGTGTAAAACTTAAGTATGGCATGTATAGCAATATACTTATTTTGTGTAAATAATTTTATGATATGGCCATGATTGGTTGAGAAAATGTTTGATATTGATAAGTCATGGTGATGGCTAAATTTAGATCATGTTTTGTGACAGCCTTAAAACGACCCTAGTCGGAATGTGGTTTCGGGACCACAAAACCGAGGCATAAAAATAATTTGATATTTATTTTGATGGCTATATAATATGTGTTAACTCATGTGTGACATTTTTGATGCTTTAATTTAGAGTTATAAATGTGAATTTCACTAGAAAGGACCTAGTAGTAAACTTTAAAAGTATGAGGGGGAAATGTGTAATGACTAGTTGATCATGCATGCAAAAATGAGGGTTTGCATGTCAATTTCCCCATTTATTAGCTAATGGCCGCCATGACAAGGGTGTATGGGCTAAACATGTCATGAAACATGTTTTGTTGGTGCATTAGGGAGAAACAATAAACAAATAAGTATGGGTAATAAAGAAAGAAAAAAAAAGTGTGTGTGTGAGTGAAACCCCTTGCAGTATTGAGGAAAAGAGAAGAAAAAAAATTTTGTTCATCCATTTTTTTCTCCCTTGACCGAAAATACTAGAGGAAGGAAGGAATTTTGCTTCATGGTTGTTTTGGAAGAGGATTAGGAAGAGGTTGGCTATGCTTGCATCAAGATTAAGGTATGTTTGAGGTTGTGCCATGAGATTCATGCATGTTTTAAGTTGCTAGCTTGATGTTCTTGTTAGCCCATGGTTCAAATCTTTGCTATGTCATGGGAATGAAATTCGGCCAAAGTGAATATGGTGTTAATGCCATTGCATGCTAAATATCAAGCTTGATAATGATACATGTGATGGTGGATTGAGGATTCTTAGATTTTCTTTTAGCATTTTTGAATGAGATACTAAGTTCTTTGTTTAACCATGACCAAATTGAAACGGTATGGTGTTGTGGTATTCGGCCATGGATATATCCATAAGTAAGATTTAAGCTTTGGATATGTGTATATATTTGGGTATAAGCCACTTGAGAATTCGGCCCTTGCACCTACATGAATATATGTTTGCACATGATGTATTGGTATGACATATATACTATTTCAAGTGTATATTGCTTGTGATGATGCTTCGGTTATGAAGTAAATGAGAGAAGTGTATTGAGCTACGATATGTAATGCGTTAGTTAGTAAAATGTATGCTGTTTTTTTGTGTGGTATTAAGTGTACAATTGGCCTCAACATGAGCATGCATATTCGGCCACATGAAGGGAAATTGGTGTGCATGCATTCGGTTAGAGGCAAGCATATTGATGCCTATTCTTGGCTTAGAAAATTTGGCTAAGAGGAATATTAACTAATGTGTTGAGTTCGATTCATGATTTCGTACATATGCGACTTTGATGCCTAATGAGTATATATATTGACTAAGTACCTTGAATTCCTCTTTCGATGCTCAAATGATTAAATCGATTTATTTGTCAAATTAAGCTCAAGAGCAAAGGGAGCTAAATCCGATAAAGGGAAGGAAAAGTAGTCGAGTAGCCGTCGAAATCGCTCAACAACATCCAAGGTAAGTCTTCGAGTAATGACCCTACTTGAATTATATTGAAATCATGCTCCTTGTGTGTGTGGCTATTGAGCCGAAATTGTAAAGGTTTGATAAATATTTTGTGTTAGAGCCTTAGTAACGAAAATGAATTATGGACGTGTCTTGATTATTGATATATGTGTAAATGAACATTGGAATGATATCCGGGCTAAGACCCGAAGGCATTCGTGCGAGTTGTTATATTCGGGCTAAGATCCGAAGGCATTCGTGCGAGTTGTTATATCCGGGCTAAGACCAAGGCATTTGTGCAAGTTACCAAATCCGGGTTAAGACCAAGGCAATCGTATGAATCACTATAACCGGCTAGGTCTCAAGACAATCGAGCGAGTCGCTATATCCGGTTAAATCAAGGTACGTGATTCGAAGTGAGCAATCTTGCTGTAAAATTTCAGTTTATACACTTGTGAAAATTCCAGCAATGAGGTATGTTTGTATGTGCTTGAATTAGTTGAGTCCTTACAAGTAAGTATGCGCCGCTTGATAAACGAGCTACCGCCTTTGGCTAAGTTGTTCTTTTGTGTATGAACATAAGGGTCGGTAATGTGAAATAAGTATGATTATGGGAATGTGTATTAATAAAGTGATTCATTTAGCCATGTGAATGTAATACTTTAGTCAAAGCTGATTTCATTGCTTGAGACTTACTAAGCATTAAAATGCTTACCCCGTTGCTTTGGCTCTCTGTGACACCCCGAATGTGACCCTAGTCGGAGAGTGGTTTCGGGACCACGAAACCGAGTCACAAGAATAATTAAGTGTTATATTCCGTACTTATTGTATGTGGAATTGGTATGCGTAAATATTTCGTGTCTCGATTTTTATTAATTAGGTGCTAAATTATAAGAAAGGACTTAGTAGTGAACTTTGAAAGTACGATAGGAAAATAGGTGATGACTAATTAAAGCATGCATGCAAAATAATGGACTTGCATGTCAAATTCCCCTTTTACAAGTAATGGCCGCCATGACAAAGAATATGGGCCAAACATGTCATGAAACATGTTTTGTTGGGCATTAGGGAGAAATAGTAAACAAATAAGCATGGGTAAGAAAAGAATGAAAAAAAAATGTGTGTGAGAGAGTGGCATACCCCATTGCCGTGAGTTGTGGAGAAGGAAAGAAAAAATTTTGTTCATCCTTTCTTTGAGCCAAAACTAAGGAAGAAGGAGGATTTTGCTTCATGCTTGGTTTGGAAGAGATCTAGAAGGAGATTTGGCTAAGTTTGCATCAAGATTAAGGTATGTATGAGGTTGTGTTGGGAGTTTCATGCATGTTTTGGTTGCTAACTTGATGTGCATGTTAGCCATGGCTCAAATCTTTGGTATGCCATGGAAATGGTATTTGGCCAAAGTTGTTATAGTGATAAAGCCATTGCATGCTAAGTGTGAAGCTTGATGATGATGCATGCAATGATGGATTTTCTACTCATGAGTAAGATTTTGAGTTTTCTCTTTGTTTTATCATGATTAAAGTTGAAAAGGAGCATGATTGTCATACTTGGCCATGATGCATTCTTGAGCATGATTCATGCTTCTTGCATGTTAGTTAAAAGTTTGTGTTTTGGATGGCTATGGACACTTTGAAAATTCGCCATGCTCATATATGCATATATATGATTGCACATTTTGTTTGGTTATGAACTAAGTGATGAATATATTGATTTAAAGAAGAAAATGTGGAAGAATGCTTGTGAAATTGCAAGCACAATTCGCCTAGCACACATATAAGTGCTTGATGCTATATTATAAGTTTTGGGCCACAATGTGCAAGCATTAATTAGTAGATTGCATGCTGTTTTGTGAGGTATTAAGTGCAAATTTTGACCTCAACAAGTACATGAATATTCGCCTTGGGTAGCCCATTGAAGGCCTTAGCATTTCCTTGATGTTCAAACAAATTGTATTGAATTGCTTGATGTAGTATAAAATGTGCATGACCATTGTGTATTCAAGCTAAAGAGTGGCCATATGACCATCTAAAATCCTTGTCATATTCGCCATAAGCAAGCACAATGAGGTTTTAATAAATTGAATTTGTTTGAATTAGCTCAAGAGCCAAGAGGGCCACAATTGGACAAGGGAAGGAAAAGGTGATCGAATAGCCGAAAAAGCCGTTCGACAACATCCGAGGTAAGTCCTCAAGAAGTGACCTTACTTGAATTATGTGAGATGAAATATGGATGTGTATGATTATTGATTATGTGTGTATGAGTATTTGAATTCCACCCGGGCTAAGTCCCAAGGCGAATATGCTAATGATATTAATTGTGTTTGAGCCTTAGTAACGAAAATGAAATATGTATGTCCAATGATTATTGATGTATGTGTGCATGAGAAATTGAATGATATCCGGGCTAAGCCCAAGACAATTATGCTGAAATTATATCCGGTTAAGACCAAGGCAATTGTGCTAGTGGTTATATCCGGGCTAAGGCCCAAGGCATTCGTGCGAGTTATTCTATCCGGCTAAGACCAAGGCATTTGTGCACGTGATTATATCCGGTTATATTCAAGAATCTTGGGCTGGAGGTGAGTGTTGGTTGCTGAAATGAATTTAATTAGTACACTCGGACAGCCCAAAGGATAAGGTACGTTATATGTGCATTGGAAAGTCGACGTGTTTGAGCAACATTCGCTCAATCGACTAATGAATTTCAGTTATTGAATTGATTGATGCTTTGCGAACTTATACAATGATGAAGTATGAAGTAAGAATGTGTATTAATGAAATGATGCATTTGGCTATGTGAATGTATTGCTGTAAATTATAGTTCATTATATTCCTTGAGACTTACTAAGCATAAAAATGCTTACCCGTTGCTTTGGCTCTTAGTTTTCTAGATTTCGCCGAGGCAATCGGATTTGGGATCGTTGAAGTCAAGTCATCCACACTATCAAGCCTCCATTTTGGTATAAATTTTTGTTTGAACTTGAGATGGCATGTATAGGACTACCCTTGTTTGTTAAATATGTTGTAATGTAAGTATGTACGGCCGTGCGAAAATGGCTCGAAAAGGGAAGTATGAACTTAGACTAATTGTGGGTTGTATGTATATATTTTGTGTCATGATGTGGCTATGGCTTGAAATGAGAATGTTGGTCATATGATCAGCCATTGGCACGGTTAAAATGATCATATATGAACCTATGTATGGTAAGGCTAGTTGAATCATGGAGACCACCAAATAGGTGAGTCCTATCTTAAAACAGATGCTGCCAGCTGCAGTGGCGTGAATGTGAAAAATCACCAAAATTCATAGGAATGGAATTAGATAGTGAATAAGCTATGTAAATGAACCTTGATGAGTCTATTTTCATATGGAAGAAATGAAACGGTCATAGGAGTTACAGGTTAAGAGATATTAAAGCTATTGTGAGACAGGGCCAGAATGGTTTCTGGGTTCCCTGTCGCAACTTTAAAAATTCACTATAAATTATCCAAAAGAATTAGGAGATATATCTTATATGTACAGATTCCATTTTGAGTCTAGTTTCATTAGAAACAAACGACACCAGAATTAAAGCCCTGTACAGAGAGATATTCAAGTTATACCGCGCGAAGGTCGGAGCAGTCGATCCCTGTAACAGGGGTAACTTTAACTAATAAACTGTACCAATTGGCCCGACCAAAATCCTAGAAATAAATCCATGGATGGATATATGAGTCTAAATTCAGGAAAATTTACGAAACCAGTTTCGAGTTTTGAAACTCGAGATATGATTTTAAAGGCGACAGTGACGCAGTTTTCCAGCCTGACTGGAAATGTCAAATTGGTGGGCAAAAACATGTGAACTTGGTTTGTTAACCCTCGTCCGACACGGCGATGGTCTCGGGTTTTGGGGTGTTACAATTTTATTGGTATCGAGCCACGGTTTAGTCGATTCTAGGACTACCGTGATGTGTTTGGGGTCTAGCTATACATGCCATTAAATGATGAATCGATAGTGTGATGAATTCGACAATTTGACTTCATGATTGTTTATAGCAATGGATCCCGATCCCAACCGAAGCGATAGCTGATGATGTGGAGAGTGTGGCGCCTGCTCCGCGCAAGGGACAGCGCCGGACTCTCAACCTATGGCCAGTAATCCTAATGATGAGGCTAGGCAAGCCTTTTATAGTGTGATGAACGAATGGTTCAATCAATACATTCGAACCAACACGGTACTGTTCCACCACCTCCATTCCCGACGAATGCAACCCCGCACCTACAATACCTCCGTGGATCGACCCAATAAGGTCGTAAGCCCCAATCGATAGGATTCAAAACATGGGGCCACTGAATTTAAGGCTACGGATGATGATGATGCCGAAGCGAGCTGAATTATGGTTAGATAACACTATCCGGTGCTTGATGAGCTATCCTGTACACCCGATGAGTGCTTAAAGTGTACCATCTCCTTGCTACGTGAGTCCGCCTACTATTGGTGGAGTACTCGACTTCGTGGTGCCTAGAGAGCAAGTGACTTGGGAATTCTTTCTAACCGAGTTCAAAAAGTATATCACCGAGATTCATCGACCAAAAGCGGAGGGAGTTCCTTGATCTTAAGCAAGGTTCTATGTCCGCTACCGACTACGAACGAAAGTTTGTGAGGCTTAGCCAGACGCGAGAATGCATTTCGTCCGAAGCTATTATGTGCAAACGCTTGAGGATGGGCTGAATGATGATATAAGGATGTTTGTTGGCATTCTCGAGATACGAGAGTTCGTAGTACTTGTTGAGCGAGCTTGTAAAGTCAAGAGCTTAGAAAGGAGAAACAAAAAGCTGATGTGGGGATTGGAGAATTCGAAGAGGTCCTCGGAAAGTCTCTTCAACAAGCATCGAAGAGATTTCGAGATGATGCGAGCCGGTCTAGAGGCGTTTGGGATTTTCTAGACGAGGACGCGATCGACCCCTGTGACCACACGAGTCACCTCGATTGCGGTGGCGGAAATGATCGCCGAGAGAGGACGGAGTGTCCACATTGTGGCAAATGGCATTCGGGAGCTGTTGGTTTCGTGATCGCTCTCGCTATAAGTGTGGATCGGCCGACCATTTTATGAAGGATTGCCCGAGGATGCATGAACAGAATGCAAGTCGAGTGCAAACCCGGTGCTACCATCGCCGAGGTAGGCCACCTAGAAATATGGGCAATGTCGTTGGCGGTCGAGAGGATCTAGAGATGCTACCATCGATCTCGAGGCTCGTGCTCTGCTAGGACTTATGCCATACGCGCACGCCGAGGATGCTTGCCTCTCCGGATGTTATTACCGGTACTTTCACTCTTTTCAATACAAATGTAATTGCTTTGATTGACCCCGGTTCTACTCATTCTTATATATGTGAAACCTTAGCATCCAAAGAAGACTTTGCCCATTGAGTCTCTTGAGTTTGTAATTCGGTGTCAAACCCTTGGGTCATTACGTGCTTGTTAACAAAGTGTGCAAGAAAAGTCCCCTAGTGTTCCGAGGTTCTTGTTTTCCGGCGGACTTAATGCTTTTGCCATTCGATGAGTTCGATGTTATTCTTGGTTTGGATTGGTTGACCATGCACGATGCGGTTGTAAATTGCAAGAGCAAGACTATCGATTTGAGGTGCTTGAATAATGAAATAATTCGGTTGAGTCCACGGACTTAAAGGGTTGCCACCGTAATATCGGCGATGTTGGCCCGAAATATGTAAGAAAAGGGTGCGGCGTACCTTGCGTCGTACTCGATGACAAGGAATCGAGAAGAAACCCGAATCTGTGCGTGGTTTGTGAATACCGGATGTTTTCCCAAGAATTGCCGGTTTACCACTTGCTCGAGAAATAGAATTTGGCATCGAATTGGTACCGGTACCACCCCAATTTCGATAGCTCCGTATCGTATGGCACCAACGGAATTGAAGGAGTTGAAAACTCAGTTGCAAGAATTGGTGGATAGAGGTTTTGCTCGCCTGAGTTTTTCGCCTTGGGGTGCGCCTTTGTTGTTCGTGAAGAAGAAGGATGGAACCATGCGACTATGCATCGACTATCGCCGACTTAACAAAGCGACGATAAAGAACAAATATCCGCTGCCACGTATTGATGACTTGTTCGATCAACTCAAGGGAGCCTCGGTGTTCTCGAAAATAGATTTGAGATCGGGCTACTATCAATTGCGAATCCGAGATTCGACGTGCCCAAGACGCCTTCGAACGAGATATGGTCACTATGAGTTCTCGGTGATGCCGTTTGGGCTCACTAATGCCCTCGCGGTATTTATGGATTTAATGAATCGAATCTTTAGACCATATTTGGATCGATTCGTAGTCGTGTTCATTGATGACATCTTGGTCTATTCAAGAAATGAGACCGAACATCTTTGAACACCGCGGTTAGTGCTGCAAATTTTACGGACAAGCAATTATATGCTAAGTTCAAAGAAGTGTGAGTTCGTTAAGAGAGGTAAGCTTCTTGGGTCATGTGGTATCTCAGATCGGGTATTCGAGTCGGCATTCAATAAAATTTCAGCCATACTAAATTGGAAGCCTCAGAAATATTATTGAGGTTCAAGCTTTTTGGGGCTTGCCGGTTACTTACCGACGATTTGTAAAGGCTTCTCAACGATAGCCACGCCGATGACGGCTTACTCCAAAAGGATGTTAAGTTCGAATGGACGGAGAAATGCCAAAAAGCTTCGATCAACTGAAAACTTATTTGACTGAAGCCCCAATTCTAGTGCAACCCGAGTCCGCAAGGAGTTTGTCATCTATAGCGACGCCTCTCTACTTGGGTTAGGTTGCGTATTAATGCAAGAAGGTCGAGTTGTGGCCTGCGTCGAGGCAATTAAAGCCACATGAGAAAAATTATCCGACTCATGATCTCGAATTGGCCGCCATCGTATTCGCCTTAAAGATTTGGCGACATTACTTATTCGGTGAAAGGTGCCATGTATACTCGGATCACAAAAGTCTCAGTATTTGATGACCCAACGAGACTTAAATCTGCGACAAAGACGTTGGCTCGAGCTGTTAAAGGATTATGAGCTGATCATTGACTATCACCCGGAAAGGCGAATGTAGTTGCGGATGCCTTGATTCGTAAATCGTTATTCACTTTACGAGCGATGAATGTGCACTTGTCTATCCGATCCGACAGTGTGTTAGTGGCTGAAATGAAAGCCAAACCATTATTGACACACCAAATTCGAGAAGCTCGTAAAGTCGATGACGAGTTGGTTGCAAAAGCGGGCCGCGTGTGTTCGAACAAGGACTCGGAGTTTCAAATCGACGATGACGATTGTTTGAGGTTCAAAAGTCGTCTGTGTGTCCCAAAGAATTCGGAAATCATTTCGATAATTCAATGAAGCCCATTGTAGCCGAATGGCAATCCACCCGGGAGTACGAAGATGTACAATGATTTGAAACGTCGATTTTGGTGGCATGGTATGAAGCGAGACATCTCCGACTTTGTTTCAAGATGTTTAATATGTCAACAAGTGAAAGCGGAACATCGGTGCCTTCGAGATTACTTCACCAATCACGATACCCGAGTGGAAATGGGATCGAGTCACAATGGACTTTGTATCCGGACCGCCATTGTCGCAAGTAAGAAGGATGCGGTTTGGGTCGTGGTAGATCGATTGACTAAGTCGGCCCACTTTGTCCCCGTCGTCGGATTTTCAATGGACAAATTAGCGGAATTGTACGTTTCTCAGTTGTGAAATTACACGGGTGCCTATTTCTATCGTGTCGGATAGAGATCCGAGATTTACCTCGCGGTTTTGGAAAAAGTTGCAAGAAGCTTTGGGTACCAAGTTGCATTTCAAGACCGCCTTCCACCCCAAACCGATGGTCAATCCGGCGGGTAATTCAGATACTTGAGGATATGTTAAGATGTTGCGTCCTCGAGTTTAGTGGTTCATGGGAACGGTATTTGCCGTTGATTGAATTCGCCACAACAACAAATTTCAATCGAGTATTAAGATGGCACCTACGAGGCTTTGTACGGGGCGTAAATGCCGTACACCATTGTTTTGGACCGAGCTTGGTGAAAGCAAGATTTTCGGTGGATTTGATTAGGGATGCGAACGAAAGTGAAAGTAATCCGTGAAAGTTTGAAGATAGCCTTCGATCGTCGAAGTCGTGCGCGGATATGAAGCGTAAGGATATCGAGTATCGTGGGTGATAAAGTGTTCCTCAAGGTATCGCCTTGGAAAAAATACTCGTGTTCGTAGTAAGGGCAAGTTGAGCCCGAGGTTCATTGGGCCATATGAGATATCGAGCGAGTCGGTCCAGGTGGCATATCATTTGATTTTGCCCCCGAACTCAAAAGGTTCACGATGTCTTCCACGTTTCGATGCTTGACGTTATAGATCCGATCCATCGCACGTGATTAGTCCATCGAAATTGAAATTCAAGCTAATATGAGTTATGAGGAAGAACCAATTCGTATCCTATCACGAGAAGTGAAAGAGTTGCGAAACAAGCGGGTTCCGCTAGTGAAAGTGTTATGGCTCCAAAGACGGGATAGAAGAAGCTACTTGGGAGACCGAGAACTCAATGAGAGAGCGATATCCGAACCTATTTACGGTAAGCTTTTGGGACGAAAATCTCTTGAGTGGGGAGAGTTGTGACACCCGAATGTGACCCTAGTCGGAGAGTGGTTTCGGACCACGAAACCGAGTCACAAGAATAATTAAGTGTTATATTCCGTACTTATTGTATGTGGAATTGGTATGCGTAAATATTTCGTGTCTCGATTTTTATTAATTAGGTGCTAAATTATAAGAAAGGACTTAGTAGTGAACTTTGAAAGTACGATAGGAAAATAGGTGATGACTAATTAAAGCATGCATGCAAAATAATGGACTTGCATGTCAAATTCCCCTTTTACAAGTAATGGCCGCCATGACAAAGAATATGGGCCAAACATGTCATGAAACATGTTTTGTTGGGCATTAGGGAGAAATAGTAAACAAATAAGCATGGGTAAGAAAAGAATGAAAAAAAAAATGTGTGTGAGAGAGTGGCATACCCCATTGCCGTGAGTTGTGGAGAAGGAAAGAAAAAATTTTGTTCATCCTTTCTTTGAGCCAAAACTAAGGAAGAAGGAGGATTTTGCTTCATGCTTGGTTTGGAAGAGATCTAGAAGGAGATTTGGCTAAGTTTGCATCAAGATTAAGGTATGTATGAGGTTGTGTTGGGAGTTTCATGCATGTTTTGGTTGCTAACTTGATGTGCATGTTAGCCATGGCTCAAATCTTTGGTATGCCATGGAAATGGTATTTGGCCAAAGTTGTTATAGTGATAAAGCCATTGCATGCTAAGTGTGAAGCTTGATGATGATGCATGCAATGATGGATTTTCTACTCATGAGTAAGATTTTGAGTTTTCTCTTTGTTTTATCATGATTAAAGTTGAAAAGGAGCATGATTGTCATACTTGGCCATGATGCATTCTTGAGCATGATTCATGCTTCTTGCATGTTAGTTAAAAGTTTGTGTTTTGGATGGCTATGGACACTTTGAAAATTCGCCATGCTCATATATGCATATATATGATTGCACATTTTGTTTGGTTATGAACTAAGTGATGAATATATTGATTTAAAGAAGAAAATGTGGAAGAATGCTTGTGAAATTGCAAGCACAATTCGCCTAGCACACATATAAGTGCTTGATGCTATATTATAAGTTTTGGGCCACAATGTGCAAGCATTAATTAGTAGATTGCATGCTGTTTTGTGAGGTATTAAGTGCAAATTTTGACCTCAACAAGTACATGAATATTCGCCTTGGGTAGCCCATTGAAGGCCTTAGCATTTCCTTGATGTTCAAACAAATTGTATTGAATTGCTTGATGTAGTATAAAATGTGCATGACCATTGTGTATTCAAGCTAAAGAGTGGCCATATGACCATCTAAAATCCTTGTCATATTCGCCATAAGCAAGCACAATGAGGTTTTAATAAATTGAATTTGTTTGAATTAGCTCAAGAGCCAAGAGGGCCACAATTGGACAAGGGAAGGAAAAGGTGATCGAATAGCCGAAAAAGCCGTTCGACAACATCCGAGGTAAGTCCTCAAGAAGTGACCTTACTTGAATTATGTGAGATGAAATATGGATGTGTATGATTATTGATTATGTGTGTATGAGTATTTGAATTCCACCCGGCTAAGTCCCGAAGGCGAATATGCTAATGATATTAATTGTGTTTGAGCCTTAGTAACGAAAATGAAATATGTATGTCCAATGATTATTGATGTATGTGTGCATGAGAAATTGAATGATATCCGGCTAAGCCCAAGACAATTATGCTGAAATTATATCCGGTTAAGACCAAGGCAATTGTGCTAGTGGTTATATCCGGGCTAAGGCCCAAGGCATTCGTATGAAGTTATTCTATCCGGCTAAGACCAAGGCATTTGTGCACGTGATTATATCCGGTTATATTCAAGAATCTTGGGCTGGAGGTGAGTGTTGGTTGCTGAAATGAATTTAATTAGTACACTCGGACAGCCCAAAGGATAAGGTACGTTATATGTGCATTGGAAAGTCGACGTGTTTGAGCAACATTCGCTCAATCGACTAATGAATTTCAGTTATTGAATTGATTGATGCTTTGCGAACTTATACAATGATGAAGTATGAAGTAAGAATGTGTATTAATGAAATGATGCATTTGGCTATGTGAATGTATTGCTGTAAATTATAGTTCATTATATTCCTTGAGACTTACTAAGCATAAAAATGCTTACCCCGTTGCTTTGGCTCTTAGTTTTCTAGATTTCGCCGAGGCAATCGGATTTGGGATCGTTGAAGTCAAGTCATCCACACTATCAAGCCTCCATTTTGGTATAAATTTTTGTTTGAACTTGAGATGGCATGTATAGGACTACCCCTTGTTTGTTAAATATGTTGTAATGTAAGTATGTACGGCCGTGCGAAAATGGCTCGAAAAGGGAAGTATGAACTTAGACTAATTGTGGGTTGTATGTATATATTTTGTGTCATGATGTGGCTATGGCTTGAAATGAGAATGTTGGTCATATGATCAGCCATTGGCACGGTTAAAATGATCATATATGAACCTATGTATGGTAAGGCTAGTTGAATCATGGAGACCACCAAATAGGTGAGTCCTATCTTAAAACAGATGCTGCCAGCTGCAGTGGCGTGAATGTGAAAAATCACCAAAATTCATAGGAATGGAATTAGATAGTGAATAAGCTATGTAAATGAACCTTGATGAGTCTATTTTCATATGGAAGAAATGAAACGGTCATAGGAGTTACAGGTTAAGAGATATTAAAGCTATTGTGAGACAGGGCCAGAATGGTTTCTGGGTTCCCTGTCGCAACTTTAAAAATTCACTATAAATTATCCAAAAGAATTAGGAGATATATCTTATATGTACAGATTCCATTTTGAGTCTAGTTTCATTAGAAACAAACGACACCAGAATTAAAGCCCTGTACAGAGAGATATTCAAGTTATACCGCGCGAAGGTCGGAGCAGTCGATCCCTGTAACAGGGGTAACTTTAACTAATAAACTGTACCAATTGGCCCGACCAAAAATCCTAGAAATAAATCCATGGATGGATATATGAGTCTAAATTCAGGGAAAATTTACGAAACCAGTTTCCGAGTTTTGAAACTCGAGATATGATTTTTAAGGCGACAGTGACGCAGTTTTCCAGCCTGACTGGAAATGTCAAATTGGTGGGCAAAAACATGTGAACTTGGTTTGTTAACCCTCGGGTCCGACACCGGCGATGGTCTCGGGTTTTGGGGTGTTACACTCTCTGTTTTATAGGTTTCGCTCGTTAGCTATCAAATTCGGGATCAACGAAGTCGAAGTCATCCACACTATCAAAGCCCCCATTTTGGTACAATTTTGGTTGAACTTTGAAATGGCATGTATAGGACTACCCTTTTGTTGTAGGTCATGTACCTTTCGGTTTGTGTAAACTTGGATAGCCATGCGAAAATGGCTTATATACATTTTTAGCATAGTACTATAATCGTTTGTATGTTGATCATTATGAGGTATGGAATTGTTTTGAAACGATTAGCCATTGGAATGGTTAATCATGATCACACTTTGTGCTATGTATGCAAAAAGGGCCAATTGAATCATGGAAAGTATGAAATAGGTAAAGCCTACTATAAAGGCAGATGCTGACAGCAGCAGTGATGTGGATGTGAAAAATCACTAAAAATAGTAGGAATGGTATTAAATAGTGAATAAATTATGTAAATGAACCTTGATGAATCTAATTTCATATGGAAGAAACGAAATGGTCATATGAGTTATATGTTAAGAGATATTAAAGTTCTTGTGAAACAGGGCCAGAACGGTTTCTGGATCCCCTGTTCCGACTTTGGAAAATCATTGTAAATTAACCAGAGATAATTAGGAGTCATGCTATATATTTGTAGATTCCTCTCTGAGTCTATTTTCTTTAGAAACAAACGGCATCAGTATTGAAGCCCTGTACAGGGAGATATCCAATTCGTAATGCACGAAGGTCAGTGTAGTCGATCCCTGCAACAGGGGAGACTTTAACTAATAAACTGTACTAATTGGCTTGACCAAAAATTATATAAAAAAATATGTAGATGGAAATATGAGTCTAGTTTCAGGGAAAAATTACGAAACAAATTTTCGAGCTTTGAAACTCAAGATATGATTTTTAAGGCGACACTGACGCAGTAACCAGCTTGTCTGGAAATGTCTAAATGGACTGTGAAGATAGTTAAACTAAGTTTGTGTGCACCTTGTGTTCGATTCCGGTAACGGACTCGGGTACGGGGTGTTACATGTTTGATATCATGGAAGTTTAATAGGTTATCTAGTTCATAACAACTCATGAAAAGATGAAATTTGCCTGAAAACAGAATATTGCTATAGCAATGACATGAATTTGAAAAATCACTAAAAATAGTATAAATGGAATTAAATGATGATCAAGTTATGAAATTGAAGACTAATGAGTCTATTTTCATATGGATAAAAAAAAACAGGCATATAAATTATACTTTATGAGATATTTGAAACCTTTTGAAACAGGGCTAGAGTGATTTCTGGATCCTCTGTTCTTACTTTAAAAATTCATAATAAATTGTAAACAAATAATTAGAAGTCATTATTTATATTTAAAGATTCCTTATTGAGTCTAGTTTTAGGATAAACAAACCTTGTAGTCATTGAAATTCTGTATGGAGAGATATCTGATTGGTAATACACAGATGTCAGAGCAGTCGAACCCTGAAATAGGGGAGACTTTAAATAATAAAATGTACTAACTGGCCCAACCAAAAATTCTAGAAAAAAAATTAGTAAATAGATATATGAGTATAGATTTAGCAAAAATTTATGGATATTGATTTCGAGTTTCGTAACTCGAGATATGATTTTTCTTGTAACTGTGACGCGGGTAGCTAGAAAGCTGTGAATGTAGAAACAAATGATTTGAAGTTCTTAATTTGATAAATTATGTTCGGTAACCCCTCAAGCTCGACTCCGGTGACGGTTTCGGGCGTGGGGGCATTATATTTGGTGGTATCAGAGCAGGTTTAGTCGGTTCTCGGACTACTTGTTGTATGTACAGATTTTGCTATACATGCCATATGTATGAATTGTGATAATGTGACGACTTGACCTTTTAAATGATTTTTATATAGTAAATGGATCCCGATCTAGTCATGGCGAGATGAAGTAGAGAGTAATGCGCCACTCTGGTGAAGGGCAGCACGATCGAAAACCCACCCCTCATGTTGGTCGGGAGGAGGAGAAAGGGATCGGAAGCCTTTCTCCAAATGATGAGTGCATGGTACATCGAGTTCGTTCAATCGAACCCAAATGTACGACCTCCCCACCTTCCCCAATTCCTCAACCTATGCCTCCGATGCCTCGTGGAGTGGATATGATAAAATTTCACGTAACCCCGTGATGTAATTCGTAAACAAGGGGTGAAGAATTTAGAGCAAATATTGATGATGATGTAGAAAGCGAGTTCGCTTGAAAATTCTATCCGGTATTTGATGAATTATCTTGTACACTTGAAGAATGTTTGAAATGTGCTACATCTTTGTTGAGAGATTCAGCCTATAATTGGTGGAAGACATTGATTTGGTGGTACCGAAAGAGAGGTAACACGGGAATTCTTTCAAGAAGAGTTTCGGAAGAAATATATTAGTGAAAGATTTATTGATCGAAATGTAAAGAGTTTCTTGAGTGAAGCAAGGTAATATGACAGTCTCGAATATGAAAGAGAGTTTGTTCGATTGAGTAAGTATGCGGGAATATGTTCCTCTGAAGCCAAGATGTGCCGACGATTTGAAGACGGGCTTAACGAAGACATTAAGGTATTTGTTGGGATCCTTGAACTAAAAGAAATGGTGGTACTTGTCGATCGAGCTTGCAAGGTGAAGAATTCTTGAAGGAAAAGAAAAGGTAGAATCAAACACGAAATTGGAAGAAAAGACCAATGAGTAATGCACCCTCACAGAAAACCGGAAAGTCAAGAAATATGAATCCTCGTTCCCAAGTTTTAGCTGGGCAATCATATGGAAATTTTAAGAAGCGAAATGTGGGTCCTAAATCTCAGACTACTTCTGCGGCTAGTGTGGGAAATACGAGATTTGTTAAACCCGAGTGCCAGCGGTGTGGTAGAAATCATTTTGGTCCGTGCAGAGCAAATGAATGTTTTCGATGTGGTTCTCCAGATCATTTTATTAGAGACTGCCCAGAGAGAGCTGAGAAAGAAAATTTTCAAAATGTAAAAGCTAGTGGTGCAGACTTGAGGGAAAGGTATCTGAGAAAAGTTGGAAGTGAAACAAGCAGTAAGAATGTAGCCAGAGATGCAGCAGTTAGATCTGAAGGAAGAGCTCCGGCTAGAACTTATGCTATTAAAGCGCGTGAAGAGCTTCCTCACCCAATGTGATTACCGGTACACTTTCTCTTTATGATACTAATGTTATTGCTTTGATTGATCCCGGTTCTACTCATTCATATGTATGCATGAAACTGGTGTCTAGTATGAATATACCTGTTGAGAACACATAATTTATTATTAGAGTGTCGAATCCACTAGGCAAATGTGTGATAGTTGATAAAGTATGCAAGAAATGCCCTTTAATGATTCAGGGTCATTACTTTCCGGCCGACTTGATGTTGTTGCCGTTTGATGAATTTGATGTTATTTTGGGTATGGATTGGTTGACATTGCATGATGCTATAGTAAATTGCAAAGAAAAGGTTATAGAATTAAAATGTGAAAGTGGTGAAATCTTGTGGGTTCAACCAGACAAATCAGAGGCAATATTTAGTATGATTTCTTTAATGTCGGCTCAGAGATATTTAAGAAAGGGTTATGAAGCTTATTTGGTGTATGTAATTAATACAAAAGAAGTTGAAAAGAAAGTTGAATCAGTGCCGGTTGTGTGTGAATTTGCGGATGTATTTCCAGAAGAATTGTTGTGTTTGCCTCCAGTCAAGGAAGTAGAATTTGGTATAGATTTGATACCGGGAACAGCTCCGATCTCGATTGCTCCATATAGAATGGCACCAACAGAGTTGAAAGAATTAAAGTCGCAGTTGCAAGAGTTGACTGATAAAGGCTTTGTGAGACCAAGTTTTTCACCTTGAGGTGCTCCCGTGTTATTTGTGAAAAAGAAGGATGGTTCTATGAGATTATGTGTTGATTGTCGGCAGTTAAACAAGGTGACAATCAAAAACAAGTATCCATTGTCGAGAATTGATGATTTGTTTGATCAGCTAAAATGAGCGACATGGTTTTCAAAGATTGACTTGAGATCTGGGTATTATCAGCTGCGAGTGAAAGAGTCAGATGTGCCTAAAACTGCTTTTAGAACAAGGTACGGTCATTATGAATTTTTAGTTATGCCATTTGGGTTGACAAATGCTCCTACTGTGTTTATGGACTTAATGAATCGCATGTTTCGGCAATACCTGGACAGATTTGTTGTGGTGTTCATAGATGATATTTTAATTTATTCAAAGGATGAGATAGAGCATGCTGAGCATTTGAGGATAGTTTTGCAAACTTTGAGAGATAAGCAGCTGTATGCTAAGTTTAGTAAAAGTGAATTTTGGCTCCTGGAAGTTGGATTTTTGGGTCATATTATTTCAGGTGATGGAATACGGGTTGATCCTAGTAAAATTTCAGCCATTGTTGATTGGAAACCACCGAATAATGTAACTGAAGTTAAGAGTTTCTTGGGGCTAGTTGGGTATTATCGGTGGTTTGTAAATGGATTTTCTATAATTGTAGCTCCTATGACTAGACTACTCCGAAAGGATGTTAAATTTGAATGGACGGAAGAATGTCAACAGAGTTTCGAAGAATTGAAAAAGTTATTAACTGAAGCACCAGTGTTGATACAACCGAATCGGGTAAAGAATTTGTGGTGTATAGTGATGCTTCTCTAAATGGTTTGGGGTGTGTACTCATGCAAGAAGGAAAAGTAGTGGCTTATGCTTCGAGGCAGTTAAAACCTCATTAGAGGAATTATCCTACTCACGATTTGGAATTGGCTGCAGTGGTGTTTGCTTTGAAGATTTGGCGACATTATTTGTATGGTGAAAAGTGCCGAGTATATACCGATCACAAAAGTCTTAAATACTTGATGTCACAAAAAGACTTGAATTTGAGACAGCGAAGATGGTTAGAGTTATTGAAAGATTACAAGCTTGTTATTGATTATCATCCGGGAAAAGTGAATGTGGTTGCCTAAGCTTTAAGTAGAAAGTTGTTGTTTGCTTTGAGAGTTATGAACACTCAGTTGAAAATGTCAGATGACGGTTCGATTCTAGCGAGTTAAGAGAAAGACCGATGTTTTTACAAGAGATTTTGAAGCTCGGAAAATGATCAAGATCTGCTAGCCAAGAGAAAATAAAGTGTGAAGTCGACACGGGATCGATTTCGAATCGGTTCGATGGTTGTTTGATGTTTAAAATCAGATTGCATCAAAAATGATGAGTTGATTCAAAAGATTTTGCATGAAGCACATAATGGTTGTTTGGCGGTTCATCCGGGCAGTACGAAGATGTATAATGACTTAAAGAAAATGTACTGGTGGAGTGGAATGAAAAGAGATATTTTCGAGTTTGTATCAAAGTGCTTAGTTTGTCAACAAGTGAAAGCTGAACACCAAGTACCTTCGGGATCACTTCAGCCTATTATGGTTCCTGAATGGAAATGGGATCGGATTACTATGGATTTTATATCAGGGTTGCCGTTAACTCCAGGGAAGAAAAATGCCATCCGGGTAATAGTTGATGATCGACTAAATCGGCTCATTTTATTCGACGCATGATTATTCTCTTAATAAGTTGGCTGAATTGTATATCCGAGAGATTGTTAGACTTCATGGGATACCTTTGTCAATCATTTCGAATAGAGATCCGAGGTTTACCTCACGATTTTGGCAAAAGTTGCAAGAGGCATTAGGTATAAAGTTAAATTTCAGCACTGCCTTTCATCCCCAAACTGATGGACAATTAGAGAAAGTAATTCAGATTCTTGAAGACATGCTCAGATGTTGCATATTGGAATTTCAAGATAGTTGGGAAAGGTACTTACCATTTGTAGAATTTGCTTATAATAATAGTTATCAGACGAGTTTGAAGATGGCACCTTATGAAGCATTATATGGTCGTAAATGTCGGACGCCATTGTATTGGACTGAACTCAAGGAAAATCGATTTATGGAGTTGATTTAATAAAAGAAACCAAGAAAAGGTGAAAGTGATTCGAGATTGTTTGAAAGTCGCTTGAGATAGACGAAATCTTATGATGATTTGAAACGAAAAGAAATGGAGTTTCAAGTTGGTGATAAGGTATTTTGAAAGTGTCTCCATGGAAGAAAGTCCTTAGATTTGGACGAAAGGGCAAGTTAAGTCCGCTTTTATTGGACCGAATGAAATAATTGAAAAAGTTGGACCGGCAGAAGATATCGGCTAGCGCTACCACCGAATTAGAGAAGATTCATGATGTGTTTCACGTATCTATGTTACGTCGGTATCGTTCGGATCCTTCACATATAATTTCACCGACAGAAGTTTAACTACGACCAGATATGACTTATGAAGAAGAACCGATTAAGATTTTAGCTCGAGAAGTCAAACAACTAAGAAATAAAAGTGTTGCACTTGTGAAAGTGTTGTGGCAAAAGCATGGCGTAGAAGAGACTACATGGGAACTGAAGAAACTATGAAAACCAATACCCACACTGTTTATTTAAGATTTTCGAGGACGAAAATCCTTAAAAGGGGGAGAGTTGTAATATCCTGAATTAGGGCTTAATCGAATAGTGGTTTCGTGACCACAAATCTGAGATAGAAATAATTATTTTATAATTATTTTGATGAATTTGATATGATTGCATGATTGTGTGAAAATTTCGTGATGAAATTCTATGCCTAAAGTGCTTAAATTGAAAGTAGGGACTAAATCGAATAAGTTGCAAAATTTGCATTCTAGAAGTTTTTAGTATGAAATTGCATTGAAATATTAATTAGGAGGTCTTAAATAACAATTTGACCAATTTCTAAGTCTATGGACAAAAATTGGACATGGATGGAATTTTTGGAAAGTTTAATAGTAAAGGCATTTTGGTCATTTAGTTATTAAAATGAATTAAAAACAAAATAAAGCCAATTTTTTTCCATCTTCTTCATTAGGCCGAAATTTCAAGGGTTCTCCATATTAAGGGTTTGTTTCAAGCTTCCAAGCTCCATAGTAAGTGATTCCAAGCCTCGTTTTTAATGTTCTTTACGTTTTTGGAATTCCGGTAGCTCGATTAAGCTTATGTTAGCAATAATTCAACCTAGGGTTTATATTTGGAAAAATACCCATAGGTGAAATTTGTGTATTTTGATGTTTTATGATAGAATATGGGGTTTTAAATTATGTTAGACAACTTGTGCTACTCGGTTTTGAGTGAAAACGAGTAAAAGGGCTTAATCGGTAAAAATACCTAATAGTCACAAGTATATGTTAGAGTAAGAATTTGATGTTGCCATAGAAGGGAAAAATGATCATCATGTTATAAAACATAAGAATAAGGAATAAAGTTTAATTCCGAGCCTAGGGAAAAAGTGTAATTATGCAAAAGTTTAGGGGCAAAAGTGTAATTTTTCCAAAGTTCGTATTAAATGCTGTTTTGATGAATGTATGTATTAAATAAGATTAATTTGGCATTATATATCAAGAGAAACGAGATTCAAGTCGCGATCGAGGAAAAGAAAAGATTGTGGACTAAATTGCAAAATCTTTATATTTTGGTACCAAGGTAAGTTCATGTGTAAATAATGTAGCATAATTGTTATTTTTAAGTTATTGATGTTAATTATATGATATGCTGATTTTTATTATGAAATATATGCTTTGTGGTTATTTTCGAATAAAATACAAATTATTTGTATTAATTGTTAAATATAAAGTACTACCGAGTATTGGTTTTGGTATTTTATGAAAGATGGCAAGGATATGTGTTCGAGGAAAATCCCGTTTGAACCTTAGGAATAGATTAGGATACAAGTGACATGTCACTAGGATGGTTGAGCATCCGAACTCGTTGAGTTGAGTCCGAGTTCACTTATGGATGCGAATGTCTGAACTCGTTGAGTTGAGTCCGAGTTCGTGAAATGTAACTAGGCATCCAAACTCGTTGAGTTGAGCCCAAGTTCACTTATGGATGCGAACGCCTGAGCTTGTTGAGTTGAGTCCGAGTTCACTTAGGGGCGGATTACATGATTTCTTGATTACATATGAGGCACTTATGTGCAAATTATCTGTGTATCCGAGTTGTATTCCGATGTGTTCAACGGGTAAAATTTCTAGTGAAATGGAATAACACTTAAGATGCAAGCGACGTTTTGGTAAGTGTTGTGAAATGGACACTTTGGACAGGTATGTTCTTTACCCTCTGGGTGAAAATAGATACAACAACGATAAGGTGGTAAGATGATGAATGATGTTTAGAAATGTGATATATGTTTTGGTGATACCATGCTAAAGTTGTTTGGTATATTTGTATTGTTATGTTACTTGTTATTTACATATGAACTTACTAAGCATTTATGCTTACTCCCTCCTCTTTATTTACTGTAGTTTTGAACAAGCCAGCTCGGGAATCGAGGCGGGTCGAAGGTTCGATCACACTATCCAAAGGACTTTCATCTGGGTAAATGGCTTGTAAAACTTAAGTATGGCATGTATAGCAATATACTTATTTTGTGTAAATAATTTTATGATATGGCCATGATTGGTTGAGAAAATGTTTGATATTGATAAGTCATGGTGATGGTTAAATTTAGATCATGTTTGATATCATGGAAGTTTAATAGGTTATCTAGTTCATAACAACTCATGAAAAGATGAAATTTGCTCGAAAAGAATATTGTCAGTAGCAATGACATGAATTTGAAAAATCACTAAAAATAGTATAAGTGGAATTAAATGATGATCAAGTTATGAAATTGAAGACTAATGAGTCTATTTTCATATGGATAAAAAAAAAACAGGCATCTAAATTATACTTTATGAGATATTTGAAACCTTTTGAAACAGGGCTAGAGTGATTTCTGGATCCTCTGTTCTTACTTTAAAAATTCATAATAAATTGTAAACAAATAATTAGAAGTCATTATTTATATTTAAAGATTCCTTATTGAGTCTAGTTTTAGGATAAACAAACCTTGTAGTCATTGAAATTCTGTATGGAGAGATATCTGATTGGTAATACACAGATGTCAGAGCAGTCGAACCCTGAAATAGGGGAGACTTTAAATAATAAAATGTACTAACTGGCCCAACCAAAAATTCTAGAAAAAAAATTAGTAAATAGATATATGAGTATAGATTTAGCAAAAATTTATGGATATTGATTTCGAGTTTCGTAACTCGAGATATGATTTTTCTTGTAATCGTGACGGGTAGCTAGAAAGCGTGAATGTAGAAACAAATGATTTGAAGTTCTTAATTTGATAAATTATGTTCGGTAACCCCTCAAGCTCGACTCCGGCGACGGTTTCGAGCATGGGGGCGTTACACATTGGGCATGTGAATTTGATATACTTTGTTTAATTGTTTGATTATGAATAAATGGTAAGTTAAATTTTGAATTATACAAGCTTACTAAGCTATAAAGCTTACTCTGTTTCTTTTCCATGTTTTATAGAGGTTCGATAGCTCGCTCGATTCAGATAAGTCAGAGTTACACACCACACTATCCAGTTTCCCATTGGTACCTTTGAACTTATGGATATTTGTAAATATGGCATGTATAGGCTAGTTATAAAGATGATAGTTATGGTTAACTGAGATAGTGATTTTGGTACATGTTGTAGTATAAGTTAAAGCCACGTGATTTGGCTTAACTTGGTAAAATGTTTTGGTTGTGTATAAGAATTCAAATATGGTATGTTTTGGCAAGTAGTAGATGGAATGGAAATACACAAATGTTGTCTTGATATGTAGTAAGCATATGAATGGAAAATGCATGATATTAATTAAGTATTTGAATACTATGTTGAGTTGGTATAAAATGTGTATGAAATGTTGTGGATTGGCTGCCTAGTGAGTTATAAAATGTTGCAATTTATGCTTGTGCAGGTATGTAAAAATAGGGTGGCAAAATGGCTTTACAAATAGCTTATTTTTGTCCACACAGACAGAGACACGGGCGTGTCTCAGCCGTGTGCGACACACGGTCATGTTGCACGGCTATGTGTCTTCTGGTGTTGAAATTAAAATGAATTCAGTATGCTCCACACGGTCTCACACACTGGTGTGTGCCTAGCCGTGTGATTCAAGTCAGTATACTCCCTAATTTGCACATGGCCTAGCACACGGGTGTGTGACTTGGCCGTGTTGTATAAGTTAGTATACCCTACAGGTTTGGCATGACCTAGCACACAGCCTGGCACACGGGTGTGTGTGGCCACTTCGAAGGAAACACGGGTTGGTCACACGGGTGTGTGTCCCCTGTTTGAAGCAAAAATTTTCTAAGTTTTCCAAATTTATTCTGAATTATCTACTTAGTCCCAAATCACTCTTAAAGCATGTTTAAAGCCTCGTAGGCTATTATAATGGACAAATTGATTGAGATTGAATGATGATTGTATGAATTGATTGAATGCATGAGAAACATATAGTTATATGTGTTATAAGTCTGATAATGCTCTATAACCCTATTCTGGCATTGAATACAGGTGAGGGGTGTTACATGAATGGTCTGAAAAATGTCAACGGAGTTTCGATTAGTTCAAAGCACTGTTAACTGAAGCACCAGTTTTAGTTCAGCCTGAGTCGGGTAAAGAGTTTGTGATTTTCAGTGATGCTTCATTGAACAATTTGGGATGTTTTTTCATGCAAGAAGGCAAAGTGATAGCTTATACTTTCAGACAGTTAAAACTGCATGAAAAGAATTACCTAACGCATGACTTAGAGTTGGCCGCTATTGTTTTCGCATTGAAAATTTGGTGACATCATTTGTTCGATTAAAAATGCCATATTTTTACTAATCACAAGAGTTTGAAATATTTAATGTCTCAGAAAGATTTGAAATTTGCGACAACTAAGATGGCTAGAATTATTGAAAGACTATGAGTTAGTGATGGATTATTGTAAACCTAAAAATATATAGGATTTTTCCTATATAATTTAACACCTTTTACTTAAATTCGTTGTTAAAACTAAGTAATTGTTTAATAAATTAATGAAATATGTGAAAATATGAAATTAGGACATAGAAATTATTAAAATGTGATATTATGCTTTATTATATAGTTTTCATGCATAAAATGGCTTATTTTATATTTATTTGAACATATTATATTTTTAAGACATAAACGGGCCATGCATGATTAAATTAAATAATAAAATATAAAATAATATTTAATAAATCATTTTAAATATTTCATTAATGATTTGAGTTGTAATTAATTATTTAAATTGGATAAATTTTATTCTTTGGTCCTTTAACTTATTGATTTATTTTGGACAAGTCTGATAGCTTTGTTGGATTACAAAAATTGTCCAAATTGAATACCAAGTCAACCCAAATTTGACCACACATGGCTGTCCACTTAAACCACTTTTTGTTTTAATTACACAAGGTCCTTGCATTCTTGATCAAATTAGAGATTTGCCCGAAGATTTAGATTTGACCGAGTCTCAGTCCCGAGTTATTATGGCATTTAAATATCTTAAAAATCAAGCAAAAGTCAGCTCAAATTCAACTAATTGTGGCCGGCCACTCATGGAAGAAGTTTGAAGGGACTAAACCCAACTATTTTTAGCAAACTACCCACCTCTCTTCACCTATAAATAAGACCCCTTCATTCTGTCATTTATCATCCTTCATTCCTCATCATTCTCTCTTCTCTCTCAATTCTCTTAGCATTTTCCATTACACACGCCTAGCATCATCTCTTCATAGAGATTTTAGCAATTAAGCCTCTTAAAGAGCCCTTGGTCAGCCACCTTGAAGAGCCATCAGCAAAGGAGCAAAATTAAGAAGCGAATGAGCCTCATCAGTCAGAGTCTTGGATGACAGCCACTCTAATTTGGGTTTAATCTTGCTTTTCTTTAATTTAATCTAAAAATATTTTCTCTGTCTTCTTTGTTCTTGTTTACAACAATGTTAGCTTAATTTTACTTAAGCTAGGATGATTGCTTTGATTAAACAATATTTATTTGATTCATGCTTATAATGTTTATGCCTTAATCGATCATGTTTTCAATTAAAATCAAGTTTGTATTTCGTTTTTACATGATTGTAATGCACCTGAATTAGCTGAGCGATCCTAACCAGACGATGGCTAGTGGACGCTTAATTGAAATGTGCATGCTCAATTTAGATCCTAACCTAATTAAATTGCAGGTTACATAACAACACTAACCAAGCTGTGTTATCTATATAGTTTTTAGATTTGTGTGATTAAACTGTTTCAAACCTAACACGTCCTTGTTGCCTCACACGAATGCTAAGAAACCCTTAGTAAATAAGGATCAGTAAAATGTGTAATTACTAAGCAAAGGATTCCGAAAGGGCCTAATGTGGTTTCCAAACTCATGAAAGATCGAGTTGCCATGGAATGTTTTTCCGAATGTTATTAATCATGTTGATAATAAATTGAGTTTAATTAAAGTAATTGTCCTAGTTTATTTATGTTATAATTGTTGCAAATTGTTTTAATTTGGCTAAAATCTATTTCATTCATATATTTTTCATACTTAGGATAATTTGTATTAGGGATCATTGCATTTAGTTTAATATATTCAATTTTAATCATCACTTCTCAACCATATTGTGTTTTTATTTACCAAATTCTTAAGGGTAATTTTACAATCAAGTGATTTAACACAAATACAACCCCTGTGGAGACAATAACTCGATACTTATTACTTGATAATGACTGTGTACACTTGCACAAACCTACGAGTTACAAGTTTTTGGCATTGTTATAGGGGACTATTAACTATTGCCATATTCATTTTTTTTTGTGAAATTATTTACTTCCAATTTGGTTTATTTCTAACATTACTAACTTATTCTTTTTAATTTTGTGATTTTCTTTTTAGGTGTTCATGAGCATAGATCAGATTATCGATTTACTCATTCTAGACCCTGAAATTGAGTTAACTTTTAGAAAAAAAAGTCATGAACGAATAGCTCAAAGACAAGTCGAGATGGACCTTGGAAATCAAAATCAAGACCAAGGTAATGAAGTCAATCATGTACAAAATCCCATCCTTGTTGATGATAAGGATCGATGCATCAGACAATATGTTGTGTCACTTTTTAGTGAGTTAAATCCAGGAATTAGAAGCCTAGATATTAAGGCAACCCAATTTGAATTGAAACTGGTGATGTTTTAAATGCTCCAAACATTGGGCCAATTTAGTGGTATGCCCACGGAAGATCAACATCTCTACCTTCGACTGTTTATGGAGGTGAATGATTCATTCAAGATAGCCAATGTGACTAAAGATGCACTAAAGTTGAAGTTGTTTCTGTACTCGTTGCGAGATCGAGTACGAGCATGGCTCAATTCATTTCCACCAAGTTCCATATCTACATTGCAAGAATTAACAGAAAGATTTTTGGTTATGTATTTCCCACCTAGCAAAAATGCTAAGTTGAGGAACGAGATCACAACCTTCCAACAATTGGATGATGAGTCTTTGTACGAGGCTTGGGAGCAATTTAAGAAGTTACTTCGTAAGTGTCCTCATCATGGGATTCCTCATTGTATCTAGTTCAAGACATCCTATAATGGTCTCAATGCACATACAAGATTGATGGTTGATGCTTCTACGAATGATGCAATTTTGTCTAAGTCTTATAATGAGGCTTATAATATCATCGAGAGGATCGCGAGTAATAACTATCAATGGCCAACAAATCGAACAACTTTAGGAAGACATGTAGTCAGAGTTCATGAAGTTGACACCCTCATTTTGTTATCAACTTAGGTATCATCTATTTTCTCTATGATAAAACAATTTGCCGTTAATAATTTTGCAGCTCAACCATCAAGTCTGTTTGAAGTAGTTTCCTGTGTGCACTGTGGGGAAGGTTATTCTTTTGAGAACTGCCTATCAAATCCTGAGTTAGTGTACTATGTGGGGAACCAACATCAAAATAGGAGTGGACAAGGACCCTAGTCTAACATCTACAATCCTTCATGGCGTAATCATCATAACTTTTCTTGGAGCAACCAAGGAAATGGACTGAACAACAACTTCTTGCAGCATAAACTCAACCAATCTCAAGGGTTTAATCAGCAAGCTCCAAAACCACCTCAAGATGAGGCATCAAATAGTTTGGAGAACTTGTTGAAAGCGTACATGGAAAAGAATGACACTTTGATCCAAAGCCAAGCTGCAACATGGAAAAATTTGGAAAACCAAATGGGTCTGTTAGCTACAGAGCTTCGTAATAGACCGCAAGGAACCTTACCGAGCAATACTGAGAATCCAAGAAATTTGGGTAAAGAACATATCAAGGCAGTGGCATTGCGAAGTGGTAAAATTTTGGAACCCCGATTGATTGATGTCGAAGATAAGCCCGTTAAGAAGAATCAACCAGCTATTGAAATTCTTACACCAAAAGAGTCAAAATCTACAAAGACTGACAAGGTAAATCCTAATTTAGTGAATTCAGATACTTTAACATCTTCTTTGGATGCAAATTTACCTACTCAGAAGAGTTTTCTGATTCAACTAAAAGTTCCATCACCTCCATATCCATAAATATTGCAGCAACAAAAGTAGAAACAGGAGGTACAATTCAAGAAATTTTTGAATGTTCTGAAGCAGTTACACATCAATATTCCATTAGTGGAGGCATTAGAATAAATGCCAAATTATGTGAAGTCTATGAAGGATATATTGTCTAAGAAGAAACCACTGAATGAGTATGAGACTGTTGCCTTAACAAAGGAGTACAGTGCGTTCCTGCAGAGCAAATTGCCATTGAAATTGAAAGACCCAAAAAGCTTTACTATACCCTGTAACATTAGTGAATCTTACTGTGGTAAAGCTTTGTGTGATTTATAAGCGAGTATCAACTTGATGCCTAAGTCTATTTTGAAGATGCTAGGGATAGGTGAAGTAAGACCTACATCTGTAACGCTTCAACTAGTAGATCAATCTTTAGCATATCCCAAAAGAAAGATCAAGAATGTTTTGGTAAGAGTCGATAAATTTATTTTTCTTGCTGATTTTATTGTCTTAGATTTTGAAACAGATAAGAAAGTGATGATCATCCTTGGGAGACCTTTCTTAGACACAGGAAGAACATTAATTGATGTGTAGAAAGGTGAACTCACCACTGGTTGGAGAATTTGTATTGATTACAGAAAGTTGAATAAAGCCACTTGGAAGGACCATTTCTGTTGCCTTTTATGGAATAGATGTTAGATCAAGTGGCAGGTAATGTATTCTTTTATTTTTAGATGGCTATTTGGGATATAACTAAATAGTTGTAGCTTTAGAGGACTAACATAAAACAACCTTTACTTGTTCATACGGTACGTTTGCTTTTAAGAAAATGCCTTTTGCTTTATGCAATGCACCTGCAACATTTCAATGATGCATAATGGCAATATTCACTGATATGGTTGAAAATTTTGTTGAGGTTTTCATGGATGATTTTTCTGTTTCTGGTAACACTTATGATATTTGTTTAAGTAATTTGAATAAGGTACTGAAGAGATGCGAAGAGACAAAATCTTGTCTTTAATTGGGAAAAATGCCATTTTATGATTAGGGAAGGGATTATCTTAGAGAAAAAAATCTCAAAAAGAGGAATTAAAGTCGATAAAAAAAAGGTGGACGTAATTGAAAGATTACCAGCCCCAATTAATGTGAAAGGAGTCAGATGTTTCTTAGGCCATGTCGATTTTTACTGAAGGTTTATCAAAGATTTCTCAAAAATTTCTAAACTATTGTGTTTGTTGTTAGAGAAAGATACATTGTTTGATTACAACAAAGCATGTTTGGAAGCTTTTGAAGATCTGAAAAAATGGTTTATCTCATCCCCAATAATTGTTACACCTGATTGGAACTTTTAAGTTGATGTGCGGTGCAAGTGACTATGCCATTAGAGCTGTGATGGTCAAAGATGAAACAATGTGTTTTACCCTATTTACTATGCAAGTAGAACTTTGACGGGAGCCTAACTCAATTATACAGTAACTGAAAAGGAACTCTTTACTATAGTTTTTTCTTTTGACAAATTCCGCTCATATCTTATAGGTACTAAAGTTACAATATTAATTGACCATGCGGCTAGTAAATAATTGTTCATAAAGAAAGATGCCAAACCGAGGCTAATTCGTTGGATAATTTTACTCTAAGAATTTGACCTTGAGATCCAAGATAGAAAAGGTGTCAAAAATCAAATAGCTGATCATCTGTCCAGGTTGGAACAAGACGAGGTAACTCAATCATGTGTGCTTATCAACGAGAATTTCTAATATGAACACTTATTTGAGGTAAATTAAATTCATGAAACACCTTGGTTTGTTGATTTTTCCAATTATCTTGCATGTGGAATAATTCCTTGAGAAATGACATACCAACAAAGGAAAAAATTCCTTCATGATAGTCGATATTATTTTTGAGAGGATCTGTTTTTGTTTAAATAGTGTGCAGATAATATAATCCCAAAGTCTATAGCTGAAAGTGAGATTTATGAGATCTTGTATCGTTGCCATTCATCTTCAAGTGGGGGACACTTTAGTGGTTCACAGACTGTAGCAATGATTTTGCAAGCAGGTTTCTTTTGGCCTACACTATTTAAAAATGCTTATGCTTATGTGAAGAATTGTGATAAATGCCAAAGGATTGAAAATATATCAAGGAGGGATGAAATGCCCTTGAAAAACATTTTGGAGATTGATTTATTCGACGTATGGGGCATTGACTTCTTAGGCCTGTTTCTTTCTTTGTATGGGGCATTGACTTCTTAGGCACGTTTCCTTCTTTGTATGGGAACAAATACATCTTAGTTGCTGTGGAATATGTATCCAAGTGGGTTGAAGTAGAAGCATACCCTACATAAGCATGTGTTTACACGATTTGGGACACCAGGAGCTACTATTAGTGATGAAGGTTCTCACTTTGTGAACAAATGGCTTAAGTGGTTGCTTAACAAATATGATGTGAAGTACAAGATTGCTCCTGCCTATCACCCGCAATCTAATGTGCAAGTTGAAAGAGTGAACTATGAAATCAAAGGTATTCTTCAAAGGGTAGTACGCCCTAGCAGAAAAGATTGGTCTTAAAAGCTCGATGATGCATTATGGGCCTATCGAATACCATTTAAGACACCGTTAGGAATGACTCCTTATCAGTTATTCTTTGGAAAGGCATGCCATTTGTCATTAGAGTTGGACAATAGAGCTCACTGAGCTTTGAAGCAGTTAAACTTTAATCTTAAGCAAGCCAGTGAGAGAAGGATGTTACAACTACATCAGTTGGAAGAGCTGAGGTTGTTTTCCTATGAGAATTCCAAAATGTGTAAAGAAAGATCAAAAAGATGGCATGATAGTCATATACAACCTTGCAAGTTGAAAGAAGGTTAGAAGGTTTTGTTGTTTAATTCAAAGTTGAAGTTATTTCCTGGGAAGCTTAAATCTTGATGGAAAGGACCCTATACCATCTACCGAGTTTATCCTTATGGAGCTATTGAATTATACGACAATTACAGAGGTACGTTTAAAGTTAATGGTCAACATCCCAAACACTACTGGGATGGTGAAGTTGAGCGAGTTGAATCCTCGTTCAAATTAACAGACCCTTGATTTTTCATAAGCTCATTATGTAAATAAATAAATAATCAAAACTTGTTTTCTTAACTTATTCCGTTTAATTAATTCTTTCTAAGGAGATTGGAACTTAAGCGGGACTGCTGTGACCCCTCCAACCTTTCCTGGGAATTAATTTAATGTAATTTATTAAGAAGAAATTTTCTAATTAAGATTTAATTTTTTTAAGCTTCATTTGTTCTGTTAAAATTTTAAAATTTTATTTTAATAAAAGGGGTCAAATTCGGCCCAAATACTAATTAGTTTTTTTTTTTTGAGTAAGTTTGTATATAGTCTAAGTTTGAGGCCCAAGACAACAAAAAAGAAGGAAAAATCCACACTTTGCTGCCACTCCCTTTACTTGCCACCCAAGTAACCCTAATGTAGCTATATTTTGCTACATGTTGCCCTAATTCTTCCCTATATAAACCCTTTCCATTCTACTAATTTTCATATCCCTCAAAGCAATTTCCTTAACCCCTAAAAACATCCCGAAATCTCTTTTTTTGTCATCAACCTCAAATCTCGAAAGAAACCCAAATTCTCTTCCTTTTTTGCAGAAACCATCTACTACTGCCACAAGAAGATTGTTGAAGCATCACCATTGCTATCACATGCCGTTGTTGTCACCGCATTATTCTTTCCGTCGCAAGATTTTTGCCATAGCAAGTCTTTACCACTTTGCCGATTTTTATTTTCCCCTTGTGCAGAAACTTTGCCAATTTTCAAGAAAAGAACCATGTCTTGTAAAAGAGCTAGATCTTCAAAGACTAGTCATGAAAACCCAATTTTGATTGATGAAGAAGTGAAAGAGAGATTTGATTCAATCTTCAAGCATCAACCTATGATGCCGGAAAAAGGTTTTGACTTGAAGAGTGCTCCTATACCGATTAGAAAGAAAATCAATGTAACATCCTGTTTTTAGGTCAAATCAGAACAGTGGTTTCGGGACCATAAATTCGAAGTCAAAATATTTATTTTATTATTTTAATATAGTTTACAGCATGATAGAATGATAGTATAAAATTTTCGTTAAGAAATTTTACCATTTAGATGCTTAATTCAGTAAAAAGGATTAAATCGCGTAACGCATAAAAGTTGAGTACTATTGTTTAAAGGTATTAAATTGCTATGGTTTATTAATATGAGAGTCCTTGCATGTCAATTAGACCTTAAATGATATAGTGGAAGCTTTTGGCTTTGTATTGTTGAAATTATTAAATTTAATTAAGGTTATTTTGGTAAAATGTTAATTATGTTATATTAAATAAAACAAAACCAAAATCATATTATTTCCTTCATCATCGTTGCCGAATTTGAGAAAAAATAGGGTTTTTGAAGCTTTCATGGTTTCGACACATTCTTAAATAGATTAAGGTATGATTTTGACTTGGCTTTTAATGATTTCTACGTTTTTGAGTTCGTTGTAGCTTAATCTACCTAACACGTACCTTCTCTTTTAAAACTGTTAAAGATTTTGAGATATTCCATTATTGAATATTAGGTATTTTGAAGTTTCTTGTTAGATTATTGATGCTTGTTAATACATAAACAAGTTTTATAAAGTGATTTTTTGACAAAAATGAGAATTAGGGATTAAATTGTAAAAGATAGAAATGTTGTGGTTGGAAATGTGAATAAAATGAAAATATGGGCTGCTATGAGGTTATATGAAATTTGGCTATACAAGGGTTAAGGGTAAATTACATAAATTTGCCATTTTGTGTATAAAGGAGTAAATTGTAAAGCAGTCAAAAGTATAGGGGCAAATGTGTAATTTTCCAAACATGTGTGAATTGAATTAAATGGTTACTAAAAATGTTGAATTTGTTAATATATAGACCAAGATAAGCCGAGTTTGGGTTTACAACGGGGAAAGGAAAAGATTAATGAGTATTCACTAGTTGATATCCGAGCAACTCGAGGTAAGTTCATATAATTAGAATCTAACTTTAAATTAATTGTATGTATTTGAAATGAATGTATATAGATTGAATATATGTGATTAATGGAATAAAGATGCCTAAAATAATGCTTACCGTGAAATATGAATCCCGTTTGAACCATAGAAAGTCGTAGGATACAAGTGATATGTCACTAGGGTTACCGTTTGGTCAAGTCCTACATTTGTTGCAGACTCACCATAGCTTGTATGAGCATACTATTTTAGCTTTTCGGGGCTTACCATTTCTGTTTTAGCTCTACGGAGCTTACTGTTCAGATTTCTGGAGCTTACTGTTTATTAGCTCATAAGGAGCTTACTAATCATGGCTCGAAAGAGTGGAAATGATGATGAATTTATGGATTACCGATTTATACATTTAATGTCTATCACCCGAGTATCCTTTGAATGTTATATGAATGTTATATGAATGTTACATGACTAACTTATGAATGGTGATGTGAATAGGCATTATGAGCAAATGAGTTGGATTTTAATTTGTTATAATGCTTATTGTCATTTGTTAAGTTTAATTCTATATTATACGTGCTTACTAAGCTTATTGCTTATTCCATTTATTCTTTCATGTTTTATAGATTTGGAAGCTTGCTCGATTTGGATAAAGTCAGAGATTACTATCACACTATCCAGGCGTCTTTTTGGTACTTTTGGAACTTATGAAAAATATGTTAATATTGCATGTATAAGCTAGTTTATAGGTTGTGAAGTATGACCATCTTATGTTAATGTTATAAATGTGAATTTCGTATATGAACAAGCTAAGTGACATGGCTTGAATTAGTAGTAAATGTTATTTTGTTATGTGGTTTATACATGCTTGATTCATGAAAGAAAAATTGGAATATTTGAATGATATCAAATGAGGTATGTGTGCATGAATATGTTGGTCATGACAAGATATAGTGAGTTGATATAAATTGTTTGAAATTGGTTATGTTTTGTACATAAAATGGTTATAAAATGATTGCCAATTGGGTTGTGAATTGTGGTCATGAATGCTTGTGATATTAGGGTGGCTGTATGGCTTTGTTAATAGCTTATTTTTACCCACACGGGTAAGGACACGTGCGTGTGTCCCAGTTGCGTTGTTCGAAGGCCATTTCGAAATGAGCCTTAGCAGGCTACACGGTGACAGACATTCGGGCGTGTGCTAAGCCGTGTGGCCAAGTCAGTTTCGAGCACGGGCTAGACACACGGGTGTGTGACTGGCTGTGTAGCCAAGTCAGTAGCCTCCCTAATTTTTACACGGCCTGGCACACGGGCGTATCTTGTGGTCGTGTGGACAAGTCAGTATGTATGCCCTGTTTTGCCACGGTTTAGACACACGACGTGTCTAATGCCGTGTGAAGCACACGACCTATTCACATGGGCGTGCGATAGTTGAAATGTTAAAAATTTTCTAAGTTTAGAATACTTTAGTTTACCAAATTGCTGAAATACCCTCGACTTGTAAAATTACCAAAGTACCCCCGATTTACAAAATTACCGTTTTACCCTCGGTTTACAAAATTATTGAAATATCCTTGTAGGGTAGAATTACTGAAATACCGCTGTAGGGTAAAATTACCGAAATACCCTTGTAGGGTAGAAATACCGAAATATCCCTGTAAGGTAGAATTACCGAGATACCCTTGTGGGATAAAATTACCATTTTTCCCTTAGGTTGTTAAATGTCTATTTTGCCCTTGTGGGCAAGTGACTGGCATGGGCTGTGTGGTTGACGGATTTGATTGTGAATATATGTTGGTGATAATAATGACTTTACTGTGATTGTTTGATTCAAATATGGGCATGACATTCTGCATACATGACATGTTGCATGGGTTGGGATTTTGTACGGAGGAAGATCTGATCTGTTAGGATCGCATGGTTGCTTGACGACTGTGGATCCACCGAAGGCTTAAGAGTCGTATATTCGTACTGATTGATAAGGTCGCACGGGTCGCCTGAGACGACTGTGGATCAATCAATGGCTGAGTGCCGATCATGTTACCGAAGGTTGTGTGCCAAACGTATTTGCCTAAGGCTATGTGCCATTATATGATTATTGACGACTTTGTGTCGATCATATTTACTCAAGGCTGTGTGCCAACTAGATTACCGTCGTTGATGGCTATGTGCCTAACATGATACAACTACCGATGGGTTAAAGCCAATTATTCTGATTATGGCTTTGCTCCAACCTACATATGGCTTTGTGCCAACTTGATTATGGCTGTGTGCCGTTATTGTGGGCTTCGTATCGATATTATGGGCTTCGTGCCAATTATAGACCCGTTATCGATGGCTTTGTGCCACGTATTCTGTTAAGTGGCTTTGCCACATTATCTCTGCCACAATATTCTGTTATTAGCAGCTTTGCTGCATATTGGTGTGTGGCCTGGGTGGGTTGAGTTATTCCCTACATGGTGTGATAGGCTGGTACGGGTGGTGTGATGGCTGGATTGGGTTAGGATTGCATTCACATTCTGATTCTGATTCTGTTACCTAATACTGATTCTGATTATGTCACTTAATTCTGATTCTAATTTTGATTCTGATTCTGTCACCTGATTCTGATTCTGATTCTCATTTTGATTCTAGTTTTGGTAATGTTTCTTATTCTGTAATAGGCTAAGGCCCATCTGGTACTGTCTGTTATAATAGGCTAAGGCCCAATTGATACTAAAACTGTAAGTAGGGCTGGGACCAGACTTTTAATTCTTTTATATGACTAACTGTTCCTTTTATATAGTAGGGGATTTCACACTGAGTTTTCGTAAACTCACCCCGTTTGTTAACCTTCGTAATTTCCAAATTTTAGACGGGTTGAGTCATGCGAGGGCTCAAGGAAGCCACACACACTGTTTATGTTACAGTTTTGATTATTACTTTTAAATTATTTTATCTGGGTTGTAGTAAAGCCGTTGTAATTTTCTGGAATTCAAATTTGAAATTTTATTTATTGTTCTTATAATTGCTGGTATTAGAACATGGTTTTCCAAAGCAACTATTGTTGTTCAAAACATCACATATCCGCAATTGTTTTTAAATTAAGCTTCTGCAACTACCAAGATTTTTACAAAGTTGTTAAGAATGTTATTCAGCTGAGGTTTTCTAACAAGGTTTAAAAAGGGTATAAGTTTTTAATTATTAAGAAGGGTTTTTAATGGAAACATGGTTTTCGAAAAACACTTCAATGTGACACGCTAGATTCGAGCCAAACTTTCAAGCCGGGTTTAGGGTGTTACAGAGAGAGATTGAATATTCGGCCAAGGTGCAAGGTGAAGAGATGGTAAAATGAAGAGGGAGATGAAGAAGCATTCGATCACAAAAGCCAGATGAGAAGAAAGGAAAATCGACAACACAAAAAGGAAACGAAGGAGGGGGAAGAAGGTGTATTCGGCCAGAAGAAGAATTGATTAGGGAAGGAAGAGAAGGAGAAGTAATCGGTTAACAGTAAGATACTAGGGAGAAACAAGCTCGGACTAACCTAAAATTCGAATGCGCTGAGGGCAAAAAGGGAATGTTCAGCCAAAGAAAAGGTTGCCAAAGACAAAGTAACTGGGAAAGAAAGATACCCGTAAGGAATTCCTGCCACATTTCGGCCTTCAAGCAAAAGAGAGCAGCCAAAAATCGAAAGAAATGTGATACAAACTCCCAAGTCCAAATTCTTGTGTGCCCACAGTCTAGTTTCGATATAACACTACCTCTTCCTTTAACTCCCCACGATTTCCTATCCAAATCCCTCCTAAAATCCCTCTATCAATATCTCCTCAAACCAATTCAAACTTCACCCAACTTAGCAGAGTTTCGGTCAAACTCTACTACCCACATAGCTTAGGCAGCAAAATAAATACTCCTTGCACGCAGTGAGACTCGAACTCTAGTCTCTTAATAGTAGTAACACGCCACTATCCCCTGGACCAACAGGCTTTTTATGACATGTTTTACCAACATTTATTTAAGAAGCCTACTGAGTAGAGATAGGGTTTTAATCAAATAAAATCAAAATTTTGTAAAAGCTAAGGCTTGAACTTAGGACTTCTCAGACACTTCCCAAAGCACTTAACCACTGAAACAGATACACAGTTGTGTCACTTTCTTGTAGAACTAAACATTTATGTGCAGTCTCCTAACTGCACCCACTTAAGACTTAACACTTCTAAGCCCAAAATTCAGGGCGTTACAATGAGTTATGTAACACCCCTTACCCATGTTTGATGCCGAAACAGGGTACGAGGCATTATCGGACTTAATCACTAATCATCGTATAAAAATCGATTCATAAGTAATAACATAATCAAGACTATCTACATTAAATGACTTTATACAATAGAGACCTTCAAATAACATAGGTCAGTATTTTAAGCCAATTCCTAGCAACTTAATAACAATTAAACGAGTCTCCATACATGCCAAAGACTTAAAATACTTTAAAAAATTATGTATCGATCAGTAGTTTGATAGTGTGATTTAACCTCCGGCGACCTCCAACTCGAGCTAACATCTGCGACACTATAGGAAAAAGGAAAGGAAGGGAGTAAGCATTATAGCTTAGTAAGTAAGTATGTAAATATTAATAAACAATACATTATCATACTTTAAACAAAGTCACAATATGTTCCCGGAAAATTACCATCACAAACACACATACTTTCACTATTACAATCATAAACAGGTTCAAAATAAGCTGTCTAGCAGAGTACCAGTAACTAAATTATTTATTTTTGCAGATACAGAACTCCAAATTACAAATCAATAATTTTTCATAAAACTAGATTCACATATATTCTAACCATAAAATTTTTAAAATTTTTGGTCAAGCCTATTAGTACAGTTTATTCATTGAAGTTACCCCAGTTTCACTGCTCAACTGCTCTGACCACTCTTCACTATGAATCAATTTTCTCCTTGTACAGAATTCGAAGGATGTTCTCGTTTATTTCATTTGAAACTAAACTCATTTGGATTTCAAGCGTATAAATTATAACCCCTAATTATTTTTTTTACAATTTTTAATGATTTTTCAAAGTCAGAACAGGGGATCACATAGTCATTCTGAACAAGTCTCTCAAAAACTTAAATATTTCATAATATAGAATTCATTTGCTTGCTTTGTTTCTGTTTTATGAAAATAGACTCCTTAAGCTCTAATCTGATATCTAATTAAGTCTATGATTCAATTTCTACTATTTTTGGTAAATTTTTAGATTCACATCACTGCAACTATCCTGAACAGTTTTATTGTCAATTTTGATCTTTCACACTTCAATTGTATTCATCACTTTCCCATAACAATCTTTCCAATTTCCAATCACATATCGAGCATATTGCTAATAAGTTACACACGTATATACTTACACTTATCATCACAAGGTCATACACAATTTCGTTTAATCAATTTCCTAATTGAACGCTTCAGAATAATAACAGATACGCAAGGGTATCGCATACAGCCCACCTTTAAAATCGAAGCTCTCTTGTACACATAGTGGCCTTCACTTAGCACCACTCATGTGACCTAGCTCGATTGTACACATAATTTTGGCTCTCTTGTACACATGGTGAACACTTAGTACCACCCATGTGACCTAGCTAGTTTATCTCGTAGCTCTCTTGTCTACATGGTGTCCTTCACCTGGAACCATGCATGCAACCTAGCTACATATATCCCATAGCTCTCTTGCCTACATGGTGTACAGATAGTATCACCCATGCAACCTAGCTACATCATAATGTCTCGTAGCTCTCGTGTACACATGATGTGCACTTAGCACCATACATGTGACCTAGCTACATACCATCTATATCATCTAATCTTTCTGAAGGCTCAACCGGGATTTCTCTCTCTTTCTAATACTTGATTCCATACTTCCAATAGTCAATTATGATTCAAAAATCAGCTACAATACATAAAATATGCTGAAATACAAAAACATAATAAAGATAATGTATTATTTACAAACAAACTTACATACTTTCTCATTTCCATGTCGAATTAATATTGAACATTTAAATCATCATAATTACACTTACTTTCAACACCTTGGCAATCATAGTAAATATATTAATTTTACATTGAAACATGCATAAATTAATGCTTATTATACATATGAACTTACCTCGATACTAAAACGGCCATTTTACCAACTTCCTTGATTTTCGATTTTTCTCCCATTCTAGATTCAAATCTCGTTTTCCAGGATCTAAAACATCATATTTTACTTATTTAATTAATTTACTATTTAAAATAGTCCTTAACTCAAACTTTGGAAAAATTACAAGTTTGCCCCTAAACTTTTACATATTTACACTTTTGCCCCTAGGCTCGGGAATTAAACTTCATCCCTTATTCTTATGTTTTATGACATGCTGATCATTTTGCCCTTCTATGGAAACATCAAATTGTCACTCTAACACATAGTTATGAACAATAAGAACTTTTACCGATTAAGTCGTTTTACTCATTTTTGCTTAAAACCGCTTAGCAAAAGTTGTTTAACATAATTTCAGCCTTCATATTCTACCATAAAACATCAAAGTAAACACATTTCACCTATGGGTATTTTTCCAAATATGAACCCTAGCTTAAATTATTGCTAGAATAAGCTTAATCAAGTTACCTGGATCCCAAAATCGTAAAGAACTTGAAAAACGGGGCTAGAACGGACATACTATTGAGCTTGGAAAGCTTGAAAACCCTAGCCATGGCTTCCCCCATGCTAATTTCGGCCTCCATGAAAAAGATGAGTCAATTTTGGCTTTATTTTCCCTTTTTATTTCTTTTAATTACCAAATGACTAAAATGCCCTTAAGGCCTTTCTTTAAAATTTTGTCCTATTCATGCTCATTTTTGGCCAAACGAAATATAATGGTCTAATTACCATTTAAGGACATCCTCTTTAAACTCCCATTTTAATCAAGTACTTATGAATTAGAACACATATTTTGCAACTTTTGCAATTTAGTCCTAAAAGTCCAATTAAGCACTTTATCAGTAAAATTACTTAACGATATTTTTACACAATATTTAAATCAATAAATAAACCTTAAAAATTAATCGGAATAAATTTTTTGACTTTGAATTCTTGGTTCTAAAACCATCATTCTGTTTAGGCCCTAAATCGGGCTGTTACAGCAACTTTTGCAAATAAGCCCTAATAGGCAAATTAAACATGCAATCTATAAAATTTCTTATCAATACTCTAACACATGCATCTAATCACTCGGTAAATCATAAAAATTAATCGAAATAAACTTTTCTATCTCAGATTTATGGTTTCGTAACCACTATTCCATTTAGGCCCTATTTCGAGATGTTACATTTCTCCCCCCTTTAGGGATTTTTTCCCCGAAAATCTTACCGGTAAAAAGAATGAATATCTTTTCTCAAAATTTTTTAAACATCTCCAAACAAATTTTCTTCAAAGCAGTACTTTCAAAATCACCCCACTATCAAATTGAAATCTAATATAACTAAGTTTCAACTCAGCATGACCTCTATATTAATCGAAAACTATTTCCAATTCTCATATTTGCTTTCACTTTTTTTTTAACCAAAAACTCTGCATTCAGTTATTAATACAGCTCAATCATTATTGTGATATCCCTAATGTGACCCTAGTCGGAAAGTGGCTTCGGGACCACAAAACCGAGTCATAAAAATAATTAATTGCTATATTCTATGCTTATTATGTGTGTACATGAGTATGTGGAAGTTTCATTCTCTAATTTTGCCATTTGCATGAGAAATTATTAAATAGGGATCAATATGAGACATGGTGAAATATGATAGGCTAATTTTAAATGGCTTGTTAATGCATGATGACACAAGGGTGGACTTGCATGTCAAATTCCCCAATTCCTTTGTAGTGGCCGCCAAGATGGATTGTTGATGGGCAATATATATGTTAATTAGATATTATAATAAGAAATTGGGTTATTGGAGATAAAATATTGTTAGTAAAAGAAGGTAAAATGAAAAAATGAAGGAATGCTCATCTTTCTTCTCCATTGCCGTGACTTGAGGGAGGAAGAAGAAAGGAATTCTTTTGTTCATGATTCGCTTGGATGATGCTTAGGAAGAGGTAAGCACTTTGAAATTCTTGGAAATTTAGGTATAAATAAGGTGATTAGTTCAAGTTCTACTCATTCCATGGATTAAGTTTGGTTGTTTGGAGGTTTGATATTCGCCAAGTAGTTTGAAGCTCTTGGTACATATACTTTTTCTTGAAGGTCTAAATTGGTTTGTTCATAAGGGGTACCGAATGTGGTCATTGAAGGGTCTTAATGAACAAAATGTGTGGCTTGGGTTTATGACATTCGGTTAAGGAATATTGTGTGCTAGCAAGGTTGGTTTAATATATATATATGTAAATCACTTTGTATCGATGATTAGAAAAAATAGTGAAGGGCAAATTAAAATGATGTTGGATAAATTTTTAGTATAGTTGTGCTTAAGCATTCGGTCATTGATGGGCATTGTTGTAACCTAATTATAGTTGCAACTCTTAATTTTGAGATGGAATTTGTACATATAAGTTAAGTGAATGGTTAGGGCGAATGAGGTGTATAAAATATTAAAGCATGCTAGAATTATACATTAGTAAGAATGTGTAATTGTACTAAATTCTCTATTTGAATTCGGTTAGGTATAGTCATGGTATGAGCTCATTAAGGGTGCTATCTTGTAAGTGAATGTAGTTTTAGTTAACCTTATGTGCCATGCGTGTGCTAAAATAATTAATGAATTGGATGTTATTATAGGTGTATGGTTGGTCTTATTATTAAAAATAAGGGTTGAGTACCTTGAATTTCTCTTTGATATTCAAAATGATTAAATCAATTTAATTGTTAAATTAAGCTCAAGAGCAAAGGGGAACTAAATCGGATAAAGGAAAGGAGAAAGCAATCGAATAGCCGAGTTGGAACCGTTCTACCCAACACAAGGTAAGTCATTAAGCATATATTTGGTATTGATTTAAACGATCGTAATACCTATGCAATTGTGTTTAATGAGGTGAAATGTATACAAATGTATATGTATGTAGAGATGAAATTGTCGAATGTAAAAAAAGAAGTGAAGCGTATAGAGTGGTGGTTTTCGGCACTAAGTGTGCGGGCAATAAATGTTCACGGTTGAGAGATTGGCACCGAGTGTGCGAGCTTGAAATGCATGGCACTAAGTGTGCGAGCTTGAAATGCATGGCACTAAGTGTGCGAGTTTAAAGTATATGGCACTAAGTGTGCGTGGCTGATTATTAAGCACTATGTGTGCGAACCCACTATGTATTTTCTATAGATTATTTACATTAAGGGTGCGACCTTACCGAGTCGATTTTGGACAGCGGAAAGGGTAAGTACCTTGAGTTCATGGCTAATAGGTGCTATGTTTATAATTGAGTTATGCGTGGTAAGTTTTGAACCTATGTGATGATTATAATTGAAGTCACGTACATAAGGTTCATCGTGGAATAGGTGAAAGTTCGTTTAGTTGTATGATTGTAACGAAAACAAAATGATGTATGGAAATGCCTCAATTACTCTATTGAATAGCGTATGAAATGTCAATGTAGGACTTGGAATGAGATTGAATCGTAAGGTCTAAGAAACTATGGCATAGTTCGGTATGGATGGAGTACTTAGCCTCATTTCGTTGTTTCCTCTTGTGAAAATTTTATTAATGGATGGTAGTGTAATGCTTATGACTTACTGAGTTATATACTCATTCGGTGTTTGCTTGTCACCTATTTTAGGTTTCTTGGACTCGACTTTTTGCGTTTCTGGACCGTCATCAAGTCATCACACCGCTAGCAACTTTTGGTATCTTCTTTTTAGTTGGTCTAGGAGAACATTTCGCATGTATAGGCTATTATGTTTTGTTGAAATTTGGTATGTAAACTTTAGCCATGCGAAAATGGCATAATGTTCGGTTGGATTTGGTTCTATGATGTTTGGACACAAGTCTTGGTAATTCGGTTTTGGTTGAGTATTGGTTGAGGCCTACTGATTATTATGCCATATGTCATGGCTGATTATTTTCGGTGTTAAATTCATGATTTGGTAATAGTGTAGTAGGGAGATGCTCGGTGATGATTAACCTTTGGCATGGCTAGTCATGGTCATAATTTGAAATATGTATGATGAATTATTAGTTAGATCAAGGAAAAATCATGAAATAGGCATAGTTTGCTTTAGTAACAGATGCTGACAGCAGCAGTGATGTGAGATTGAAAAATCACTAAAATTAGTAGAAATGGAATTAAATAATGAATAAATTATGTAATCGAAGCTTGATGAGTCTATTTCCATATGGAAGAAACGAAACTACCATATGAGCTGTATGTTAGGAGATAATTAAATTCTTGTGAAATAGGGCCAGAGCGATTTCTGGATCCCCTGTTTCGACTTAGAAAATTCACCGTAAACTTTATCAAGATAATTAGAGGTAATGCGTTATATGTACAGATTTTTTATCGAGTCTAGTTTCATTAGAGACAAACGTCATAGGCATTGAAGCCCTTTACAGGGAGATATTTAAATCGTAAGGTACAGAGGTCAGTGTAGTCTAACCTTGAAACATGGGAGACTTTAATGAATAAACTGTACTAATTGGCCCAACCAAAAATTCTACAAAAATTCCCCCATGTAGATATATGAGTCTAGTTTTGGAGAAAATTTACGGAATTGGATTTCGAGTTCCAGAACTCAAGATATGATTTTTAAAGCAACTATGATACAGTTAGCCAGCTTGTCTGGAACAAAAAAAAATAAATAGGGGGAAATAAATGAAGTAAGCTCGGTAACACCTCGTATTCGATTTCCGGTAACGGTCACGGGATTGGGGTGTTACAATTATTCTTCTGTCTAATTTTATCATTATTAAATCCACATTATCTCATTCACAATCAAAATTTATTTTTTTTAAGAAAAATCCAGCAATCATATACTTTAAACATCATACCTGGATGAGTTAATTAACTAAGTCTAATCTTTCTTTAACTGTAATATTTCAGAATTCAAAAAATCTTCATATTAACCTGACATCTTTTCTCAACTGAGTTCAGTTATTAAACCATTCTCAAATGCTATCACATTGTCAGTTAATCTTATTGGAAGGGGGTGAGGTTGTAACACTTCTAACTTGCCTCTTATATATTCATGCATATAACTTAACACTCATCAATATATATAATTTGCCTCAAATAACTAAACATGCATATTCATTTTACACAACCCTCCTATCATCTTATACAAACAAATACACTCATAACATTCATTTAATTTCACAAATTACACTCATAGCATCACACAATTGCCAATCAACATGTACACTTATCATAATATAAACTTTCCCTTCATCTCATCTTTCATATTCCAAGAGAAATTCTTATTCACGACTCATTCATTATCACATAAACATCATGAACTAGTACTCTTACCTTTTACGAGTCTCATTTCATCTTAATATTATCACAGTTATATAATTCACTTTAGACAGACTTACACACATATTCATATTTTAAAACAAATGCACTCAAACATGCATTCCACAAATTTGAGTAAATCTATTTATCACATTCACTTAGTCAAATAAGTTAGACACATAATATCATGTTAATGTCAAACAAACATGGCTGAGTTTATAACGAGGTAAACATTCGTTTCTTTTCACTTTTCTATATTTCTCGTCTTATGTCTATTTCATTTTACATTTGATCTCACACATATCATCACAAGTCACCAAGATCAATTTAAGTACACCAATATATCCACCAAATTATACGAACTTACTTAACACCTTTTTACACTGTCGATGGTAGCTCGGTTGGAAAATACTTCTGTCTCAACAGAACTACTTCATCGGGATCGGGAGGCATCACACTATCACAGGTAGTAATATGGCATGTATAGCTTCACTCTTACACATACTAGGTAAGTCCGAGAACCGACTAAACCATAGCTCTGATACCACTAAATGTAACACCTCTTACCCGTGTTTGACGCCGGAACAGGGTACGAGGCATTACTGGACTTAATCAATAATCATCGTATAAAAATCAATTCATAATTAATAACATAATCAAGACTATCTACATTAAATGATTTTATACAATAGAGACCTTCAAATAACATAGGTTAGTGTTTTAAGCCAATTCCTAGCAACTTAATAACAATTAAACGAGTCTCCATACATGCCAAAGACTTAAAATACTTTAAAACCTTTATGTATCGATCAATAGTTTGATAGTGTGATTTAGCCTCTAGCAACCTCCAACTCGAGTTAAATGATTTTATACAATAGAGACCTTCAAATAACATAGGTTAGTGTTTTAAGCCAATTCCTAGCAACTTAATAACAATTAAACGAGTCTCCATACATGCCAAAGACTTAAAATACTTTAAAACCTTTATGTATCGATCAATAGTTTGATAGTGTGATTTAGCCTCTGGCAACCTCCAACTCGAGTTAACATATGCTACACTATAGGAAAAAGGAAAGTAAGGGAGTAAGCATTATAGCTTAGTAAGTATGTAAATATTAATAAACAATACATTATCATACTTTAAACAAAATCACAATATGTTCCTGGAATATTACCGTCACAAACACACATACTTTCACTATTACAATCATAAACAGGTTCAAAATAAGCTGTCTAGCAGAGTACCAGCAACTAAATTATTTATTTATGGAGATACAGACGTCAAAATTATGAACCGTTAATTTTATTTGAAACTAGATTCACATATATTCTTATCATAAAATTGTTAAAATTTTTGGTCTAGCCAATTAGTACAGTTTATTCATTGAAGTTACCCCTGTTTCACTGCTCAACTGTTCTGACCACTCTTCACTACGAATCAATTTTCTCCTTTTACAGAATTCAAAGGATGTTCTCATTTATTTCATTTGAAACTAGATTCATTAAGGATTTCAAGAATATAAATTATATCCCATAATTATTTTTTTAAAATTTTTAATGATTTTTCCAAGTCAGGACAGGGGATCACGTAGTCATTCTGAACCAGTCTCTCAAAAACTTAAACATCTCATAATATAGAGTTCCTTTGCTTGCTTTGTTTCTGTTATATGAACATAGACTCATTAATCTCTAATTTGATATCTAATTCAGTCTCTGATTCAGTTTCTACTATTTTTGATAAATTTTTAGATTTACGTCACTGCAACTATCCAGAACAGTTTTATTGTCAATTTTGATCTTTCACACTTCAATTGTATTCATCACTTTCCCATAACAATCATTCCAATTTCCAATCACATATCGAGCATATTGCTCATGAGTTACACACATATATATTTACACTTATCATCAAAAAGTCATACACAATTTCATTTGATCAATTTCCCGGTTGAACGCTTCGGAATAATAACAGGTACGCAATGGTATCGCACACAGCCCACCTTTAAAATCGAAGCTCTCTTGTACACATAGTGGCCTTCACTTAGCACCACTCATGTGATCTAGCTCGATTGTACACATAATTTTGGCTCTCTAGTACACATGGTGAACACTTAGTACCACCCATGTGACCTAGCCAGTTTATCTCGTAGCTCTCTTGTCTACATGGTGTCCTTCAACTGGAACCATGCATGCAACCCAGCTACATCTATCCCGTAGCTCGTCTACATGGTGTACACATAGTATCACCCATGCAACCTAGCTACATCATAATGTCTCGTAGCTCTCTTGTACACATGATGTGCACTCAGCACCATACATGTGACCTAGCTACATACCATCTATATCATCCAATCTTTCCGAAGGTTCAACCGGGATTTCTCTCTCTTTCTAATACTTGATTCCATACTTCAAATAGTCAATTATGATTCAAAAATCAGCTACAATATATAAAATATGCTGGAATACAAAAACATAATAAAGATAATGTATTATTTACATACGAACATACATACTTTCTCATTTCCATGTCGAATTAAGATTGAACATTTAAATCATCATAATTATACTTACTTTCAACACCTTGGCAATCATAGTAAATATATCAATTTTACATTGATACATGCATAAATTAATGCTTATTATACATATGAACTTACCTCGATACTAAAACGGCCATTTTACCAACTTTCCCGAATTTCGATTTTTCTCCCATTCTAGATTGAAATCTCGTTTTCCGGGATCTAAAACATCATATTTTACTTATTGAATTAATTTAATATTCAAAACAGTCCTTAACTCAAACTTTGGAAAAATTACAATTTTGCCCCTAAACTTTTGCATATTTACACTTTTACCCCTAGCCTCGGGAATTAAACTTCATCCCTTATTCTTATGTTTTATGACATGCTGATCATTTTTCCCTTGTATGGAAACATCAAATTGTCACTCTAACACATAGTTATGAACAATAACAACTTTTACCGATTAAGCCGTTTTACTCATTTTTGCTTAAAACCGCTTAGGAAAAGTTGTTTAACATAATTTCAGCCTTCATATTCTACCATAAAACATCAAAATAAACACATTTAACCTATGGGTATTTTTTCAAATATGAACCCTAGCTTAAATTATTGCTAGAATAAGCTTAATCAAGTACCTGGATTCCAAAATCGTAAAGAACTTGAAAAACGGGGCTAGAACGGACTTACTATTGAGCTTGGAAAGCTTGAAAACCCTAGCCATGGCTTCCCCCATGCTAATTTCGGCCTCCATGAAAAAGATGAGTCAATTTTGGCTTTATTTTCCCTTTTTATTTCTTTTAATTACCAAATGACTAAAATGCCCTTAAGGCCTTTCTTTAAAATTTTGTCCTATTTATGCCCATTTTTGTAACACCCCTTACCCGTATCCAAGGCCGGAACAGAGTACGAGGCATTACCAGACTTAACAATACACATAGATGAAAACCGGGCCATAAAATTTCATTTAATTCAAAACTTTTCGAACACATGCATAACAAACAAAGCTAACTATATCATCACATCAAAACATAGGACATGGAACGATTAATTAAACTTATAAACCATAATAGATAAGGACTACATCTCATGATCATATACGATAACTCAATGCAGACTGATACGTATGGTCAAAATCATAATGAAAATTATATATCACAAACCAACTTCCTATACATGCCACTCACTTGATATTTCTAATATTTAAATTAATTCTCCCAAAAATGATAGTTTGATAGTGTGATTTTGCCTCCGACAATCTCCAACCCCGAGCCGACCTGCCAATACTAAAGAAATGGAGAGAATGGGTAAGCTTTACGCTTAGTAAGTTCATATGAAAATAATAAGCAATTACTACCATGCTTTTCAAGATAAAACACTATAATTGTACAATTACACATATTCAGGACAGGCTGTTTTCTGGAGTCCTGGTGTTAAAAAAAATCATATCTCAAGTTAAAAACATCAAAATCCAATTCCGTAAATTTTCTATGAAACTAGACTCATATGTATAGTTACTTATTTTTTTCTAGAATTTTTGGTCAGGCCATTTAGTACAGTTTATTAGTTAAATTCTCCCCTATTTCAGGGTATGACTACTCTGACCCCTGTGCACTACGAACTGAATTTCTCCCTATACAGAATTTCAACGACCATGCTGTTTGTTTCTCTTAAAATTAGATTAAATAAGGAATCCATGCATGTAAGGTATGACTCTCAATAATTTTTGTACAATTTATGGTGAATTTATAAAGTCAGAATAAGGGATCTCAAATTCATTCAGACCCTGTTTCACAAGAATTCAAATATCACACAATATAGAATTCTTTTGCTTCCGCTGTTTCTTTCATGTGAAAATAGACTCATTAAGCTTATTTCCATAATTTTTTTTAAATTTAATTCAACTTACACCATTTTTGGTGAATTTTCAAATTCATGCACTACTGCTATCTAATACTGTTTTACTACTAAAGTTCACTTTTACACAATTTCACTTAATCCATTCCATTTTACCGAGATTCGCTCAAATATTGAGCATATTGCTCATAAATTCAAATAAACATATACTTGCACTTGTTCATCACATAATCACTTTCACATGTATTTTCATTTAATCGATTTCCCATTGAACTCATCGGAATAATAATAGATACACAATTGCTCGCACATTTTCCCATTTCCACACTTGTAGTCGAAGCTATCTGGCACGCATAGTAGCTTTGCACTTAGTACTACACATGCATCAACAATCTGGTACACGTAGTAGCCTGCACTTAGTACTACACACGTAACCTCACCATATAATACATGTAGTAGCCTGCACTTAGTACTACACACGTGATCACAGTTTTCGAGTACGCATAGTAGCCTGCACTTAGTACTACACATGCGACCAATTATCCGGTACACGTAGTAGCCTGCACTTAGTACTACACACGTGACCTCACAATAGTTCATTTGTATCGTTTCTATTCCAAAGGTTCAACCGGGAAATTCCTCACTTTTCAACATTTTCTAAATTGTCCGTAATCAATTTAAATTCATAACTTACATCCAATAACCATTTGATAGGCAGCCACATTTCACATGATATCAAAATATAATAACATAAAAAGAATTGATAGATTATTTATGTACGAACTTACTCGAAGTGTCGATCTCACTATCCATAGTACCAATTGTCCATTCATAGTATAATAAGACACAACTCAAATATCAAATCAGCTTTTAAGAATTTACATAACATATATCACATATTTCATATATCACTTGTCATGTATCTTCATTTTCTTGCATTTCATGTAACATTCTTTCATGTCATATTTCCACATCATAAACACCATTCCATCAAATTTTACAAAATATTAAATCATAAAATATATGCAATAATAGTAAGAAATATAATTCAAACATAACATTGCATTATTATTATCATACTGAACTTACCTCGATTCGTAAAAAAGAAATTTACCATTTCACCATAACCTTGTATTTTCCTGATTTAAGCCCGAATCTCGATTTCCTTCATCTATAATATCACATTTAGCCTAATAATTAGTCACACTATTCATACAGGTCCAAAAATCATATTTTTAAAAATTTTCATTTTGACCCCTAAACTTTTGCATATTTTCACTTTTGGCCCAAGGTTCAGAAATTAAACTTCATCCTATTTTTTTATGTTTTATGACATGGTGATCATTTTTCCCTTCTATGGCAACATCAAATTCTCACTCTAACATGTACTTATGACTATTAGGTATTTTTACCGATTAAGCCCTTTTGCTCGTTTTCACTTAAAACCGAGTAGCACAAGTTGTCTAACATAATTTAAAACCTTATATTCTATCATAAAACATCAAAATACACAATTTTCACCTATGGGTATTTTTCCAAATATGAACCCTAGGTTGAATTATTGCTAGCATAAGCTAAATCAAGTTACCGGGACTCCAAAAACGTAAAAATCATTAAAAACGAGGCTAGAACGGACTTACAATCAAGCTTGGAAGCTTGGAAACCCTAGCCATGGAGTCTCCCTTGGTATACACGTCCATGGTGAAGAAGATGAGCAAAATTGGCTTTTAATTTTGTATTTTAATTCATTTTACCCCTAAATGACCAAAATGCGCTTACTACTAAACTTTCCAAAAAATTCCATTCATGTCCAATATTTGTCCATAAACTTTGAAATTTGTCAAATTGCTATTTAAGACCTCCTAATTAATATTTCAAAGCAATTTCATACTAGAAACTTCTAGAATGCAAGTTTTGCAACTTATTCAATTTAGTCTCTAACTTCAAATTAAGCACTTTATGCATAGAATTTCTTCATGAAATTTTCACACAATCATGCAATCATATCATAGACCTCAAAATAACCATAAAATAATTATTTCTATCTCGGATTTATGGTCATGAAACCACTATTCTGATTAGGCCCTAATTCGGGATATTACAATTTTTGTCCAAACGAAATATAATGGTCTAATTACCATTTAAGGACCCCCTCTTTAAACCCCCATTTCAATCAAGTACTTATGAATTAGAACACATATTTTGTAACTTTTTCAATTTAGTCCTAAAAGTCCAATTAAGCACTTTATCAGTAAAATTACTTAACGATATATTTACACAATATTTAAATCAATAAATAAACCTTAAAACTTAATTGGAATAAATTTTTCGACTTCGAATTCGTGGTTCTAAAACCATCGTTCCATTTAGGCCCTAAATCGGTCATTACAAGAATCTCGCAAATAAGCCCTAATAGGGAAATTAAACATGCAATCTATAAAATTTCTTATCAATACTCTAACACATGCATCTAATCACTCGGTAAATCATAAAAATTAATCGAAATAAACTTTTCTATCTCAAATTTGTGGTTTCGCAACCACTATTCCATTTAGGCCCTATTTCGAGATGTTACAAGTTACGGACATTATGAATTTCTTGTTATGCTGTTTGGTTTAACTAATGCTCCTGCTATTTTTATGGATTTTATGAATCAGATATTTAGACTGTATTTAGAAAGATTTGTGGTTGTATTCATTTATGACATTTTGATCTATTCACGCAATGAGCCTGAACATACCGAGAATTTGATAATTGTATTACAAACTTTATGGGATAAGCAATTATTTGCAAAGTTTAGCAAATGTCAATTTTGGATTCGAAAGGTTGGATTTATAGGCCATATAGTTTCAGCTGAAGGTATCTGAGTTAATCCGAGTAACATTTCTACTATTGTTGACTGGAAACATCTGAAAAATGTATCTGAGATCAGAAGTTTCCTGGGATTAGCAAAATATTACCGGAGATTTGTGAAAGGATTTTTGATGATTGCAGTACCGCTAACTTGATTGCTTCAAAAAGATGTGAAATTCGAAAGGAATGAGAAGTGTCAACAGAGTTTCGAACAGTTGAAAGCACTATTAACAAAAGCGCCAATTTTAGTTCAACCTGAATTGAGTAAAGAGTTTGTGATTTACAGTGACGCGTCGTTAAATGAACTAAGTTGTATATTGATGCAAGACGGAAAAGTTGTAGCTTATGCTTCCCGACAATTGAAACCACATGAGAAGAATTACCCGACACATGATCTTGAATTAGCTCAATAGTATTCGCATTAAAGATTTGGTGACACTATCTATATGATGAGAAATGCTGAATATTTATAGATCATAAAAGCTTGAAGTATTTGATGTCACAAAGAGATTTGAATCTGCGACAATGAAGATGGCTTGAACTATTGAAAGATTACGAGTTTGTAATTGATTATCGTCCGGGGAAGGCTAACGTTGTAACCGATGCTTTGAGTTGGAAGTCCTTATTTGCTTTACGGGCAATGAATATTCAAATGATGATATATGATAACGGATCTATTCTAGCTGAGATGAGAGCTAGATCGGTATTTCTGCAACAAATCTGCGAAGCTCAAAAAGATGACAGCAAAGTGAAAGCTAAATGAATTTTATGTGAGTCTAATTCTGATTCTGAATTTCATATTGGAAATGATGATTGCTTAATGTTTCGAAATAGAAGTTTTGTACCAAGAGATACCAAATTCATTCAAAAGAGTCTACATGAGGCACACAGTAGCCGCTTTTCTGTTCATCCAGGTAGTACCAAAATGTATAACGATCTGAAATAGTTGTACTGGTGGTCGGGAATGAAATAGGATATATCAGAGTTTGTATCGAGATATTTAATCTGTCACCAAGTAAAAGTCGAACATCAAGTACCGTCAGGTTTATTACAGCCAGTGATGATTCTGGAATAAAAATAGGATAGAGTTACAATGGATTTTGTATCGGGATCGCCCCTAACTTTGAAAAAGAAAGACACAATTTGGGTTATCGTTGATAGACTGATGAAATCTGTTCATTTCATACCGGTACGTACGGATTACTCTCTGGATAGATTAGCTGAATTGTACTTGTCTGAAATTGTACGATTCCATGGTGTACCACTGTCTATTATTTCCGATAGAGACCTGAGATTTACTTCAAGATTCTGGAAGAAATTACAAAAAGCTCTTGGAACGAAATTGAATTTCAGCACAATTTTTCATCCCTAGACGGACAGTTAGTCCGAAAGAATTATGTAGATACTTGAGGGTATGTTGCGTTGCTGCATTCTCGAGTCTAAAGGTAGATGGGAAAAATACTTACCTCTGATTGAATTTGCTTATAACAACAGTTTCCAAACGAGTATAAAGATGGCACCATACGAAGCTCTTTACGGTCATAAATGTCGAACACCATTATACTGGACTGAATTAAGTGAGAAAAAGATTCACGGGGTTGAATTGATTAGAGAAACAGAAGAAAAAGTAAAAGTGATTAACGACAGTTTAAAAGTAGCTTCGATCGATAAAAATCATATGCGGATTTGAAACATAAAGAAATAGAATTTCAGGTCACAGATCATGTATTCTTGAAAGTGTTACCATAGAAGAAAATTCTTCATTTCGGCCGTAAAGGAAAGTTAAGTCCACGATTCATTGGGCCGTATGAAATTGTTGAAAGAATAGGGCCTGTAGCATATCGACTATCATTACTATTTGAACTTGAAAAGATACATAATGTTTTTCATGTTTCGATCCTACGTCTATATAGATTGGATCCATCACATGTGATTTCCCCCGTTGATGTAGAGATATAGTCTGATTTGTCGTATAACGAAGAACCAATAAGAATTCTGGCTCGAGAAATCAGAGAATTGAGAAATAAAAGTATAGCACTTGTGAAGGTTCTTTGGCATAAACACTGGATTGAGGAAGCTACATGGGAACCCGAAAAAGTTATGCGAAAATAGTGCCCAAACTTTTTTATCAGTAAGATTTTCAGGAACGAAAATCCCTAAAGGGGGAGAGTTGTAAAACCCATTTTTAATTCAAATAGAACAGTGGTTTTGGGACCATAAATCTAAATTCAAAATATTTATTTTATTATTTTAATATAGTTTCAGCATGATAGAATGATAGTATAATTAAGAAATTTTACCATTTAAATGCTTAATTCAATAAAAGGGATGAAATCGCGTAACTCGTAAATGTTGAGTACTATTGTTTAAAGGTATTAAATTGCTGTGGTTTATTAATGTGACAGTCCTTGTATGTCAATTAGACCTTAAATGATATAGTGGAAGTTGTTGGCTTGGTATTTTGAAATTATTAAAATTCATTAAGGTTATTTTGGTAAAATGTTAATTATGTTATATTAAATAAAACAAAACCAAAATCATATTATTTCCTTCATTTTCACTGTCGAATTTGAGAAAAAAATAGGGGTTTTGAAGCTTCCATGGTTTCGACACATTCTTAGCTAGATTAAGGTACGATTTTGACTCGATTTTTAATGATTTCTACGTTTTTGAGTTTGTTGTAACTTAATCTAGCTGACCTGTACCTTTGTTTTTAAAACTATTAAAGATTTTGAGATATGCCATTGTTGAATATTTAGGTATTTTGAAGTTTCTTGTTAGATTATTGATACTTGTTAATAGATATACAAGTTTTATGAAGTGATTTTTTGACAAAAATGAGAATTAGGGATTAAATTGTAAAAGATAGAAATGTTGTGGTTGGAAATGTGAATAAAATGAAAATATGGGCTGCTATGAGGTTATATGAAATTTTTCTATACAAGGGTTAAGGGTAAATTGCATAAATTTGCCATTTTGTGTATAAAGGACTAAATTGCAAAGTAGTCAAAAGTATAGGGACAAATGTGAAATTTGCCAAATATATGTGAATTGAATTAAATGGTTACTAAAAATGTTGAATTTGTTAATATACAGACCAAGATAAGCAGAGTTCGGGTTTAGATCGGGGAAAGGAAAAGATTAACGAGTAGTCGTTAGCTAATATCCGAGCAACTCGAGGTAAGTTCGTATAATTAGAATCTGACTTGAAATTAGTTGTATGAATTTGAAATTAATGTATATAGATTGAATATATGTGATTAATGGAATAAGGATGCCTAAAAAAATGCTTACTGTGAAATACGAATCCCGTTTGAACCGTAGAAAGTCGTAGGATACAAGTGACATGTCACTAGGGTTACCGTTTGGTCGACCCCCTGCATTTATTGCAGACTCACCATAGCTCATATGAGCTTACTGTTTTAGCTTTTCAAGGCTTACTGTTTCTATTTTAGCTCTACAGAGCTTATCATTCAGCTCTTCGGTGCTTTTTGTTTATCAGCTCAAAAGGAGCTTACTGATCATGGTTCGAAAGAGTGAAAATGATGATGAATTGACAGATTACCGATTTATACACTTAATCTCTATCACTCGAGTATCATTTGATATTTCAATAGGTTCAACAGGCATAATACTGATATGAAATATGCAGATCATATGATATAAGAGCTATATGATTTACATGAACTATAAGTTACATGATTTACATGAATTATATGAATTACATGGATATTATGATACATGAGATACTTATATAATTAGTATTTGGTGTTATATGAATGTTACCTGACTAACTTATGAATGGTGATGTGAATAGGCATTATGAGAAAATGAGTTGGATTTTAATTTTTTATAATGCTTATTGTCATTTGGTAAGTTTAATTCTATATTATACATGCTTACTAAGCTTAATGCTTACTCCATTTATTCTTTCAAGTTTTATAGATTTGGAAGCTTGCTCGATTTGGATAAAGTTGGAAATTACAATCACAGTATCTAGGTGACTTTTTGGTACTTTTGGAACTTATGGAAAATATGTAAATATGGCATGTATAAGCTAGTTTATAGGTTGTGAAGTATGACCATCTTATGTTAATGTTATTGATGTGAATTTGGTATATGAACAAGCTATGTGATATGGCTTGAATTAGTAGTAAATGTTATCTTGATATGTGGTTTATACATGATTGATTCATAAATGCAAATTTGGTATATTTGAATGATATCAAATGAGGTATGTGTGCATGAATATGTTGGTAATAACAAGATATAGTGAGTTGATATGAATTGTTTGAAATTGGTTATATTTTGTACATGAAATGGTTATAAAATGATTTCCAATTGGGTTGTGAATTGTGGTCATGAATGGTTGTGATATTAGGGTTGCAGTATGGCTTTGTAAATAGCTTATTTTTGCCCACACGGGTAGGGACACGGGCTTGTCTCTCAGTCATGTTGTTCGAAGGCCATTTTGAAATGAGCCTGAGTAGGTTACACGGTCACAGACACTCGGGCGTGTGCTAGGCCGTGTGGCCAAGTTAGTTTTGAGCATAGGCTAGACACACAGGTGTGTGATTGGTCGTGTAGCCAAGTCAGTAGCCTCCCTAATTTTCACACGGCCTGGCAGACGGGTGTGTCCTGTGGCCGTGTCGACAAGTCAGTATGTATGCCCCATTTTACCATGGCTTAGACACACGGGCGCATCTAATGCCGTGTGAAGCACACGGCCTGTTCACACGGGCTTGTGATAGTTGAAATGTTGAAAATTTTCTAAGTTTCTAAAATTTGTATTATGTTACGATTTAGTCCCAAATGTGTGATTAAAGTTTGATAAGTTAGATTTAAGTACATAATGGATGTGAATGAATGTTATTGATTGAATTATGATGTTTCTATATAAATAATTGTTTTGAATTGAATTACAAGTCTGGTAATACCTCTTAACCTATTCCGGCTATGGTTACGGGTTAGGGGTGTTACAATCAATGCTCTCAAGTAGGAACAATTTTGTGATGCTTATTCACTTCCCGATGATGAACTAGTTTGAGAATTCTATGCTAGTTTGACTATGCAAGATGCTACTGAGGTCATCATTTGAAAGAAAAAGGTACCTCTTACTTCTAAGTCCATTAATAGTTTGTTTTAACCTACCTGATGTTGAAGAAGATGAGTACTACCCTATGATGAATAATATCAATTGGGATTTTCTTCAACAAGTGTTTGATATTGTGACAAATCCGAGATCCCAATGGATTATAAGAAAGTATGGGATCCATTCTTGCCAAAGGGAATACCTAAAACTAGTAGCAAAGGTATGGTTTTATTTTGTTCGCTACAGTTTATGTCTATCTGACATAGTTCCACCATCTCGATGGAATGGATGCTCTTGTTATATGCAATTTTGACAGAAAAGTCCATTAATGTTGGGAAAATTATTCTCAAGGAGATTCATGATTGTGCTAAAAAGAAGATAGGAAGTGCTTATTTCCCATCATTAATCACTTCACTTTGCTTAAGGGCCCATGTTAAAACACAAGCAAATCTAAAAGGGTGATATGTTCAAGGGTACATTACAAATCATGATCTTGAAAGGTTAGTAGAGAAGGTGGATGAGTTGAATCAAGGCGAGCAAGAAGAGCCAACTGAACCAGATATCGAGGAGTCAACAAAGGAAACTGAAACTAAAGCTAATTTAGTTACAGATACTAAAGAAGAAGAATCTGATAAGGAACCGAACTATAACATCCCGAATTAGGGTCTAGTCGGTACAATGGTAAGTACATACATATTTAATGTGATGTTGAATCATGTGTTTATTACCTAAATTGTATTATGAATTATGCTTGACAATTCCATGAATATGTGATTGGTGCTATGAGTATTGCACTCAACATTACGAGCAAGTTCGACAGAAATATGGGATCGAATAATCCCATTTGAACCTTAGGTGTAACACCCCTAACCAAAATCCTTCGCCGGAAGGGTTACGAGGCATTACCGGAAATACACATATATTCATATCAATCATAAATAATCATTTTCTTAAACTCTTAAATCAATCAAAGATCTCATTAATGAATCTTATAAAAACATACATAATAGAATAGGCATCATCTTTATCTAACCCTATTCAGCACATGAACATTACTACTTGAAATATCCAAAACATCAAAACCACAAACAACATATCAAGCATAGTCCGACTTATAATATACTTTGGTTGATTCCTCAATATGTGTAACCTCATTTAATCAAAGTACTAAACTAATTTGACATAATAAACAAGCCATTTTCGCATGGCTTATATGTGTACAAATCAAAATGAATCGTATCGAAACTAGCCTATACATGCCACATAACCAATTCTCAAAACACTTATTTACTGAAACGAAAACTGGATAGTGTGAAGACGTCTCCAGACTTCCAACCCGAGCAAATCTCCGAAGCTCTATAGACATAAGAAAAACACACAGAGTAAGCTTTGAAAGCTTAGTAAGCCATAAGCAAATAAATCATTTCAATGATAATTATAATTCCATAACACTAAAATGAATTTATAAATATAAAAACCATGCATCATAATATCACCATCTTAATATCCATTTCATGTCCAGATTTCAAGTTAAGACCTAGTCATATCTCAAAACCATTTTTCTTATTTCATATTTCCCATATTCAAATCATGGGACCATAAGGCCATATAGCAAGCACGTATATCATATATTCATCTGTGTACCTTTCATTCATTCATGGTAACAAATTTCACATATCATTATTAAATACATAATCACTTTACATTTCTAAGTTTCAAAGATAATTCAAATGTACCAGAATCATATATTTACTAACACGGTTACCATATCACGTTTCCTACATAATTTATTTGATTATAGTCACTTGCCATTAATCACATCTCATTTTCACATAGACCATATATTATCAGATCATAATCATATCCACTTCCAATCCAAATAATCATAATCATCATACATACATTTATCCACATAAACAAATCCAAAATTCATATTATAATATCACTCATATGTACACATAGCCTACATGGCCGATGATACCAAATCATGTAAATGTCATTATACATTCAACTATAATTCCACTTATTTATGCAAGCTCACAAGACAAGATTTAACTTTATATACAAGCATCACTTAATTGGCCGAAAAATACCATTGGGAACATACTTTATCTTAGCTAAGTGAACTTGGATGAATCTACTTAGCTAATTTCAACATCACATGATTTCTTACTCATAAGATCAAATGTATAAAATTCACTACATTGTTTATATCCCGAAATGATGAATAGGTATACATGTACGAATTCAATATATCATCACATGACATTTAATAATTCACTTCAATAGATTATTTCACAAGGCCGAATATATAAACCCTGTATAATCTCATGTATATATACACAATCGAATATGTCACTTCATTATAAGTTCATACCTAATCACATATGCCGAATCACTTTAAAATCACATATAACCAATTATACCAAATGTTCATTGACAATCGAATTCGTATACATACTTATTTCATAAATATACACTTTTTGACAATAAATATCGAAACACATACGTACCTTATTTCAGATAATTAATAATCCAATTTCTCCAAACCTTTAGGGCTTATTTACCACATTTGATCTCACATAGGTGTATAGCCTTCTAGACTTATAACTTAATACAATTCACCGGCTCAAGGCCTGCTAGGCACGGAGCCCAATTTTATTCACTGGCATGAAGCCCGCTAGGATTATAACCTGAAATCTTACACCGGCACTAGGCCTGCTAGACTCAAGGTTTGATATTTAATCACCGGCAATAGGCCTGCTTGGAATAAAGCCCGAATAAACTTAACAACACAAGACTTGCTAGGATTTTAGCCTAAATGAATCCACCGGCACAAGGCCTGCTAGGCTCAGAGCCTGAATATCTCAATCACATGTCTTACGCTACCAATCATTAACAGAGCGCTATAAAAGTCTTTGAATTATCATTTCCAACTCAAAATCACATCTGGCCATCACATTTAACTCATCACAATATTATTCACCCTTATAAATCACATTCGACATTCACATTGAAACATAACAAATATCCTTCATATCATAAGACACATTCGACTTTCACATTGAAACATAGCATATATATTATTCACATTATAAATCATATTTGACTACCTCAATATTCATCCATTAAAACCATTCATCACTTTAGATCACCTTCGACATTCACTTTTACACCATAATAATATCATTCACCTTACAAAATCATTCGGCAGTGGTAAAACAATTTCTAACAATTCAATTCGGCACTTATATTTAACATTTATTTAAATTTAGTACATAACATAGCTTAAGGACTTACGAAACTCAATTTTTTAGCATGAAATTAATTTGCTCCATTAATGCTCAATAACTGATTCCGCACACTTAGTGCTCAGAAATTAATTCACACACATAGTGCTTAAATCCAACTCGCACACTTAGTGCTCAGTATCAAATTCGCACACTTAGTGCATCCCTCAAACTTATTACTCATTTATACATATACACAATAAGCTTAAACATCAACCACATATTAACTTATTCATCTCCCTATTCAATATCTAATTCGGATATATTAAACTCACATATATATATATGTATACATCTCAATCGGCTATATCAAACTACACCTAGATACACATTTGGTTATATCCAATCACACATATATAGACATTCAACTTTATCCAACTACACATATATAGACACTTAGTTATGTCAAACATATACATATATATATATATATATATATATCGATTCAACTATATCAATCCATGTATCTATCACATTCGATTATAAGACATTCCCTAAATATAACATTCTGCTATAATAATAGCCTTTATATATATATACTTTCAATAAATTCATAAACCTCATTAATGGTAAATTCAATTTGACTTAATTGCTTAAAAACTTACCTCGAGTATTAGCTTTTGATAAAAACGAATACTCGACTGGCTTCAACTTCCCCCGATCCAAATCAGCTCTCTTTTGATCTTATGCTAGTTAAAAGAAATTTAAACTTATTTAATTAATTAACCATTTTATTTTCACTCAAAAATCATATATTATAATAATTTAAATAATACCCTTTTAAAATTAGGCTGTGACATTTTGGTTCAAATATCCTTAATACATCAAAATAATTAAATTCTTCCCATGGCATACTAAAACTGAATATGTCTTATTCAAATATCAATTCTCATATTTCATTTATTTAACCATTTAACCCTCCTATTAAATAATTTTCAGAGATTAATCTTAAACTCAAAATCACATAAAATTGTAACACAAAAGCTATTCATCTAACACTTGATTTCTAATTTCTAACATCAAACTCAAATTTCTTAGCTTATCAACTCATGGCCAAACATCAATTAAAACAAAATTTAACTCATGGGTTTTAGAGAAAATTAAGCAAGGAATTCAATGATACTAAAAATTAACAAAAACAACATGAATTTTACCTTGAATTTTTGCTTTCAAATGGTCGAAACTTCAAAACCACAAATTTTATTTTCTTTCTCCTTTGTTCGGCCTCCAAGATGAACTACATGCATGTTCTCTTTTTTTTTTTTATCCTTTGTTTTATTAAAACTTCACTTAATAATAATTTACTAGTTTAACCTTTGAAAAAAATAACATAGCTTTATTTTTTTTATGTCCCATGCCGTCCATATCAATTGTCTAAGGTTAAATATCATCACGAATACTCCAACTTACAAAAACAACTTCAATTTGGCCCTAAAGATACAAACATGCATGGCTTTCCATTTTATGTTTTATAATACTTATGAAAATAATTATCTCACAAATAACCTTAAAATAAACATATAAAGACATCATGCATTAAGCCATTACCGTCCATATATTTATTAATGATATAATTGTTTTTCAAAACCTCAATATTCTAAAGACATAACACTTTAACATTTTCATGATAGCATGCTTATTAATCAATTGATGCAATTTAATCCTTTTTAATAATCAAGCACTCAAATCATCGAATCTAAACACAAAAATTTAGCACACCTAAATTCATAGATTCAAAACATAGAAAATGATATTCAAATGTTTTTCTAACTCTGATTCGTGGTCCCAAAACCACCGTTCCAATTAGGGTCAAATTCGGGCTGTTACATTAGGAATAGTTCATTATACAAGTGACATGTCACTATGAATTATGTAATCTGAACTCACTGAGTTGTGTCTGAGTTCATGATATATGTGACATCTGAACTAGTTGAGTTGTGGTCTGAGTTCGTGATATGTATGCAACATGTTTTGAGGTCTGGGTACTGGTCTTGTATATGCTATTAATGGTGAGGTAGTCCGGCATGTGTTACGGATACCTGATGGCCTGTATGAGCAGTCCTGTGAGTAGCTCGTAAGTGAGCAACATGTGGTCTGAGAAATGGAGTAGTATTGGCTACATATGAGGCACTTAGGTGTAAGTTTCTGATGTATCTGATAGTATTTCGAGTGTTCAACGGGTAGTTCAAGAGAAGCTCAATGAGCGACCTTAATTATTGCATCAAGACAAGAAAGTAAGTTATTTTTTGCAAGTGGCACAAGTATGTACGTCGAACTCATGTGAATGACATGAAATAAGATGAGCTTTTGGTAAGAACATGTATATATATATATATATATGAGAAATAAGTTCATGAGACTTGATAAAGTGCAAGGTTATGTTTGTTATGTTATTTGCATAATTTATGTTTGTTTAAGTTGCATTTTATTTGTATGTGAACTTACTAAGCTTTAAGCTTACTCCCTTTTTTTTCCATCTCTTATAGTTTCTCCAAGTTAGCTCGGGGTTCGAAAGACGTCGTAGGCATGATCACACTATCAATTGAACATTTGGGGTATAGCTAGCCTTGTTACTTTGAGAATGGCATGTATAAGGACTTGGTCTTTTTGTTTTGTGTCATATTGATTAGCCAAATGTGTTGGATTATGATGGTATCATGATTATTTTGTATATGGCCATTAGAGGAGGCTCATATTGATCATTCTGGGTTGTAACCCTCTTTATCGATGCATGCATGCATGCAAATGTGTTGATGCTTTAATATGGTTATGATTGATTGTGGTTGATGAGTGTGATGGATGGTGTACGTTTGGTGAATGAGATATGGTTAATAAGTACGCAATAAATGTGGTGAAAATGTGTAATTTGAAGGTAGGTTGGTAAAGATGATAAATAAACATGAAATTAGTGTGGAATGCCATATGAAAGTATGATAATTTGAATGAGTGACATGTTGATTTTACTAAGCCATAGTTTAATCATCAATGTGAATGTTTGAGTAATTAAATTTGCCATGCTACATGCCATGAAGTGAGTGTAAATGTGTGAGTGTTTAAGGGTGACAAATGGCTTGGAAAATAGCCTAGAAATTATTCACACGGTTAGACACACGGACATGTGTCTAGGCCGTGTGTGACACACGGTCTGTCCCATGGGCGTGTGATCCGGCCGTGTGTGCCCTGCACCGTAATTATGCAAAACAAATTGCCTAGTAGTAAACACATGGGCAAAAACACGGCCATGTGAAGGACATGGGCGTGTGCCCAAGTCGTGTGAAGTCTGCACTTAATTTTTTGGAATTTAATTTTCACACGGTCTAAGCACACAGGCATGTGACGTGGCCGTATGACCTTATTTTTTTGATGACATCATAGTCAGAGAGTTACATGGGTTGAGGACACGGGCATGTCCCAACCCACACGGGCGTGTGTAACTACACGGCCTACTGACACTGGCGTGTGACTCTCCAAAACAAGAAACATTTTTTAAGTGTCCGAAAGTTCTCGGTTTAGTCCCAAACCACTTCTGATGTTTGTTTCGGGTCTTGTAGACCATTATAAGGGAAAACTTGCATGTTGTAACACCCCAAACCCTACTTAGAAGTTAAGCTTGAATATGACGTGTCACATTGAAGTGTTTTTCGAAAACCATGTTTCCATTGAAAACCCTTCTTATTTGAAAACTTAAGTAAAATCCCAATTACGTTGTTTAATTTATAAAGTGGTATATTGAAAAGTTATTAATTTTATTTCCAAAATTTATTCTAAGTTGCGGAAGCTAATTTTAAAAGTAACTGATTTACAAAAACGTGAAGTCAAAAAACTAAGTTGAAAAATCGTTCCGAAATTGTTGCAGAAACATAGTGTTGTTTAAAAACAGTTATAAATCGAAATAAATAAAATCCAAAGTTAAAATCCAGAAACTTTAAGAGGCCTTATTACAAAAGTTGAAAACCCAAAATGGAATCTAAAACATAAATCAAGTCCAAAGGTAGTCGTGTGGCCATCTCCGAGTCCTTCGCAGCACTGATCCTCCTAATGTTGGGGATTACCTGCACAGTTAATAAATGAGGTGAGTTTGTAAAAACTCAGTGTGTAATCCCCTTACTAGGGTAACAGTCAGTATACCAAAATAGAGATAGAAATAGTTTGGGCCAAAGCCCTTTAATAGTAATAATACAGTTCAGTTCAGAGCATATGTGGGCCAAAGCCCACTACAATATCATTTGGGTCACAGCCCATAACAGAATCAATTGGGCCTAGCCCAAACCAATAACAGAACAAGTGGGCCTAAACCCAATATAGTGACAGATCTCATAAATAGATATGCAATAGTATGAGGATGCATCCCACCCCGATCCAGCCAACACACCACCCTTGCAACCCCTACACTTTCGTGGGGATAAAATCGACCCACCCAGCCAGCACACAATGTTAGCATCGGTTACAGCACTAACCAAAATTGTAGCAAAGTTCTAGTATATATGCGGCTCTAAGCCTTCAGTAGCGGTATTATAATTGCCATAAAGCCATTGGTAACTGTATTATGTTTGGCACGTGGCCATCAATGACAGTAAAATAATCGACACACAGCCTTGGGTAAATATGATCGACACAGAGTCATCAATACGTATGTTAGGCACATAGCCACGGGTAAATACGTTTGGCACAAAGCCATAGTCAAGATGGCACAGAGCCATTTTTAGGTTGGTACAGAGCCATAATCAGATTATGCGGCTTTAAGCCGTCCGTCGGTCCACAATCATCTTGTGCGACTCGTGCGACCTTAACAGATCAATACTGGATCCACAGTCATCTCGTGCGACCTGTACAACCCTATCAGAATAGTACTCCCTCCATATCAATGTCCCAACCCCATGTAATATGTCGTGTATGTCATGCTCAATCATCACACGTGTATGCAGAATGGCCAAGCTCAATAACAGTCATTTAAACATATATTAAAAGCGTATCAGTTTTACAACCACAGTCACGTCAATTAAAACACAGTCATACAATCACAGTCCAATCAGTCAAATTCATAGTCTCAGCTGGTCATTTACTCATAAGGGCAAAACAGTCATTTTACCTTATAGGGTATTTCGGTAATTTTACACTACAAGGGTATTTCGATAGTTTTACAAATCGGGGGTATTTCGATAATTTTATAATCTCTGAGTATTTCGGTAATTTTACACTACAAGGGTATTTCGATAGTTTTACAAATTGGGGGTATTTTGGTAATTTTACAATCTAGGGGTATTTCGATAATTTTACAAATTGGGGGTATTTATGTAATCTTACGAACCGGGGGTATTTTGATAATCTTAAAAATCGGGGTCTCAGTGACCCAACAGAAGGTCCACCGTCACCTCGAGCGACTTAAGTAACCCAAACAAACATAACAGTGCAAGTGGGCTTAAGGCCCATCACTTGGCCTAAGTAGGCCTACATGCTCGTGTGGCCCATTTAGCCGAAATTTAGATACGGCTATGTGTACACCATAGCCCGATTCATTAAGAGTCACTTACAACAGATTTTACCCGTGTGGGCCCACGAGCCTATTGGGCCCACACGGCTCATCGAGGCCCAAAACAAACTAGGTCATGTGTGCGGCATGACAAGTCTATCTACTTCCCGCTTAAAAAATAAATTTACCACGGTGGCCCACGGGCCCATTAGGCCCATACGACCCATTTAACCTAGAACTATTCATGACTGTACGAATGACGTAGCCTAGTCCAAAACTTACTATATACCATACATTTTATCCGTATGGGCCCACAAGCCCATTAGGCCCACACGGCCCAGTCCGACCCAACATGGCCTAGAACAGCCTATGCCATATATGCGACATGACAAGCCCAACCATATTCCCATTTGACACAAGCTGGCCCACGGGCCCATTGGGCCTATTCTGCCCATTTCGTGGCCTAAGTGGCCCACTACGGCCTAAGCTCACGAATTCACTCATGGTGGCCTTCCTCATCGTATGTCCACGTTGCATTAGTTTAGTTCACCACACGTGCGATCGCACGCTCGTGTGGCATCATACGCCATATTTTTGACTTTTCAGCATTTTGTCGATCTATAGTCATAGGTTTCGATGTATAGTTACACACCTTGTTAACAAAAAGGTGCAGAAACCCTCGAGCACAAAACCTTGATTGAACGAGGGTGGTCTAGCCCACTAAAACTGTTGACAAAAGTAGATAACAGCCCTTTGATAAATATCTGCGTTCAAACGGACCTATTAACCATTACCATATGCGCAAGTAACTTGAACCAAGTGCAAAGCAACTTACCAAAAGGTGGTACTACGAAAGGCTGAAAGAGGTATTCGACCTGCAATGGTACACCCAAAAGTATACCCTTAAATCGAGGTACCAGATGGAACAATCATTCCCCTATCAAAATTGGCATAGAGAAGAAGTTATCAAAAGAAGGCAATAACAACCGATAAAGAGAGAGACAGAGTAAGGGTACTGCACGGCTAGATTAAAGAACACTTACACAATCAAAAAAACCACGAAGGGGGTATGAAGAATTCGGCCAGTATCACAGAATTAAGAGCAGAGGATAGGGGTATTCAGCTAGTGTTGAAAGAGAGAAAAGAGAATCGGCAATAGAAGAGAGAAAGAAAGATTGCCTAAAAATCGAAAGAAACAGAGAGGGAGAGAAGCCAAGAATCGGCCAAGAGAAGAAGAGGGAAAAGTAGAAAAGAAGTCAAGGAATGTTTGCCAAAATCGAACCCAAAAGCACTAAGGTAATCGGCCTAAGCACAAAATGATAATAGGAGAAAGGGAAAACGTAACAAACCAGAATTGAAAAGGTACCTGAACAGAACAATTGCAGTTATTCGGCTTCAGAAAACAAAGAGTAGAAAGAACCTCAATGAAAAAAGGGAAAACCAAAAACCAAGAGACCCCCAAATGACCCTTAATGAACATAGCTCCCAAAAAAATGCCCAAAATTGATTTTCCCCAATGCCTAAAGACAAAATTCGGAACAACACTCTCCTTCCCCTTCAAATTTCCTATTTTTCCTCCATAAATCACTCAATAATCTACTCCCTGATTTCCTTTTCAACTGCTTCCTTAATTTACTCTTCCAACAACCCATTCAAATTCCTCAAGACCCATTCAAACTTAGAGTCCCCACCTAACTCAAATACAAGTCATCCCATGTAGCAAAATAAATACTTCTTTTATGCTCCGCCAGTGATGTGTGATATTCGTAACTAGTTTTAAAGATTTATCAATGAAACGTTCTTGAGACTAACTTATTATCATGATTAAGGCAAGTGTACCTATCGAACAGTAGTATAGCTCAGCAAGACCGGATTATCGAACCCAAAGGAACCACGAATACTAGTATTTACTTCCTTTTTATTATCTAGCCTAAAATTTAAGAAGTTTGGTTGTCTAAACTAATTACTAACTAAGAATGTACAAAAAGAAAACTTGGGAAAAATACTTTTTGGAAAATTAGATTGATTAAGACAATACCTAAGGAAAAATCCACCTAGACTTCACTTGTTATTTGACTCTGAATCAGACGATTTATTCATTTGACTTGATCCGTAGAAATCCCTAAGTTATATTATTATCTCTCTCGAGACTAATAACGTCTAACCGTAGGTTGAATAATTGAAATCTCTTTCTACTTAACACCCTAGAATTGCATTAACTTGATCTATGGATTCCCTTATTAGGTTTCGCCTTAATCCGGTAAAATCTTGTCACCCTATCTCTAGGCGTGCAATCAACTCTGCTTAATTATGACAAATTTACTCTTAGACAAGGTCTATTCCTCCTCCGAATAAGAGCTTAACTTGAATCAATATCTTGGAATACAAAACAAGAATTAAGAACACATAATTAAGAACAAGTCAAATATTTATCATACAATTCAGATAATAATAACACGATCTGTCTTAGGTTTCATTCCCCTTAGGTATTTAGGGGTTTAGTTCATACTTATGAAAGAAAACATCTCAAAAGCATAAAGATAACAAAACATAAGAAAACCCAAAACTCCTGAAGGAACTTGAAGGGAGATCTCCAGTCTTGATGATGAATCCGGCTCTTGAGATGGACCAATCAGCTTTTCTTGAGTAATTCCTTGCTTCCTACTCTGCGTCCTCCTCCCTAAGTGCCTCTTCAAGTGTTTAAATAGGCTTCGGAATGCCTATGAACCCTCAAAATTGGCCTTTCTCAAATTGGACTAAACTTGGGTTCGGCAGGGACACGCCCGTGTGACATGCCCGTGTGACACGCCGTGTGCGATTACTTAAGGCCGTGGTCAAGGTAGTTAAATGGGCACGGGCGTGTGATTCACCTGTGTAAGTTGTGCTTTAATCTGTCAAATTGACATGGCCGTGTGACACAATCGTTTGACGAAGTCCAGGTCGTGTTGTTTTCCCATGTGGGTCCATTTTCTCTGTTTTCGGCTTGTTTCTCGCTCTTTTTACTCTCCTATGCTCACCTAAGTATAGAACATGAAATTAAAGGATTGGGAGCATCGAATTCGCCAAATCTAAGGAGAAATCATCTGTAAATGAGCTAAGCATGGGATAAAAATATGTATAAATTACGGTTTATCAAATACCCCCACACTTAAGCATTTTCTTGTCCTCAAGCAAAATCCTCAACTGACGATCAAAATAAATTCTTCTCAATTTATAATCCCTATCAATAATATCTTAAAATAATCCATGAGTATTTATACATTGAAAATTCAACTAAAAGTACATCAAAGTTTCAAACATTCTAAGTTGAGCATTTTTATTAGGAGATGTCTCCCCTCATCTAAGTGATCCTTGATCAATATATCACAGAGTTTAACATCCTTACTAAAGATTCACTCAAATCACACAAGGTGTTTAAGGACATCAATTAAAGCACTCATTAGTCAATATGAGAAGTTATTACCATAGGCTTGCATAAAAATCAAATCTCCACCACTATATATTAAGATGATACCTCAATCAAAAAGGACTTTAGAGGGTTGTAACGTAGCTTTGCTTAGGGGGTGTGGTCATAAGCTAAAAGAAAAGGTTAGAATCGAGATTGAATTGAAAAAATTCCTAGCTAGAAAAATGACTAGTCATTAGTTGAATACAAGTGAGCTTCTTCTCAGAATATGGAATTAACACTCAAGCTCAAAAAATGGCAAATTACTGCTAATATGTATGTAAGTATTGTTGGTTTTTTTTAGAACAAGTCAAATACATAGAAGAACAAAACATAACAAATCTTGACAAAAATAAGGATCAAATTAGGGGATTTCAACAATAATGGTTTATGGGTTAATATTGAGGGTAAGTCAATTAATGGCTTGTTAGGCTCAAAGGGGTTCACTAAAGGTTAATAATGAAGGTAGGTTTTTGTGGAGTGAGTGGGTTAAACCTAAGTGCCTTTATCATTTTGACATATCAAATCAAATGATGTGGTCTTGACATGCATAATCAAGCAAGTTCTAGAATGACAATTCAATACTGACGACTCATAATGAAAGTGAGTGTGACAGCCCAAAATTGACCCTAGTCGGGAAGTGGTTTCGGGACCGCTAAACCGAGTCACTGAAATGTTTGAATGTAATATTTATTGTCTAGAATATGTAATTATGAATGTGTGAAAATTTCAACTTCCGATTTAGCCGATTGCATGTGAATTCAATTAGTAGGACTTGTGTGACACTTTTGAAAAGTGAAAGGCTAATCTATAAGGACCTAATAGTGCATGTAGTCAAAGGGGAGGACTTGCTGTCAAATTTCCCCCCCAAGTTCTAGTGGCCGGCCATGACAAGGAATCATGGGCAAAACATGTCATGAAACATGTTTTGTTGGTGCATTAGGGAGAAACAATAAACAAATAAGTATGGGTAATAAAGAATGAAAAAAAAAAGTGTGTGAGTGAACCCCCTTGCCATGTATTGAGGAAAGAGAAGAAAAAATTTGTTCATCCATTTTTCTCCCTTGACCGAAAATACTAGAGGAAGGAAGGAATTTTGCTTCATGTTTGGTTTTGAAGAGGATTAGGAAGAGGTTGGCTATACTTGCATCAAGATTAAGGTATGTTTGAGGTTGTGCCATGAGATTCATGCATGTTTTTAGTTGCTAGCTTGATGTTCTTGTTAGCCCATGGTTCAAATCTTTGCTATGTCATGGGAATGAAATTCGCCAAAGTGAATGTGGTGTTAATGCCATTGCATGCTAAATATCAAGCTTGATAATGAAACATGTGATGGGGATTGAGGACTCTTAGATTTTCTTTTAGCATTTTTGAAGGAGATACTAAGTTCTTTGTTTAATCATGACCAAAATTATGGTGTTGTGGTATTCGCCATGGTATATCCATAAGTATGATTCATGCATGTTGCATGGTAAGTAAGATTTAAGCTTTGGATATGTCTATATATTTGGATATAAGCCACTTGAGAATTCGCCCTTGCACCTACATGAATATATGTTTGCACATGATGTATTGGTATGACATATATACTATTTCAAGTGTATATTTGCTTGTGATGATGTTTCGATTATGAAGTAAATGAGAGAGTGTATTGAGCTACGATATGTAATGCGTTAGTAGTAAAATGTATGCTGTTTTATGTGGTATTAAGTGTATAATTGGCCTCAACACGGACATGTATATTCGGCCACATGAGGGAAATTGGTGTGCATGCATTCGGTTAGAGGCAAGTATATTGATGCCTATTCTTGGCTTAGAAAATTCGCTAAGAGGAATATTAACTAATGTGTTGAGTTCGATTCATGATTTCGCATATATGCGACTTTGATGCCTAATGAGTATATATATTGGCTAAGTATCTTGTATTCCTCTTTCGATGCTCAAATGATTAAGTCAATTTGTTTGTTTAATTAAGCTCAAGAGCCTAGAGGATCAAGTTGGATAAGGAAGGGAAGAAGTGATCGAATAGCCACCAAATCGTTCGACCACATCCGAGGTAAGTTTTAAGCGATTAATCGTTGAGTAAATTCAATCATAATAGGACATAATGAGTTGATTTGATAAGATATGATGTGGCCATGATATGTCTTAAGCCCAAATGGTAAGTTCATAAGTGTTTGGACTTGGAAAGTTAACAGCAAATTGTAATAAATTGCTTGGACAGCAGCAGTAATGTGATTTTAGAAAATCACTATAAATTGTTGGTGTAGAATTATAGGCTGAATAAAACATGTAATCAAATCTTAGTTGGTCTAGTTTCTTATAAAAGAGACCGTGGAAGCAAAGGAATTTCCTATAAATATTTAAAGTTGTGCGGGACAGTGTCGGAATGACTCCGAAATCACCTGTTCTGTTTTTGGAAAATCATTATAATTTGTACAAAAATGGTTATGAGATAAGATTTATATGCTTGAACTCCTTAATGAGTCTAGTTTCAAATGGAATCAAATAAAACACATTATGAATTCTGTACAATGAAAAATTTAATTCGTAGTGAAGAGTGGTCAGATTGGTCAAACAGTGAAACAGGGGAAAACTTTAACAAAAATCTGGTATTGATTGGCCAAACCTAAAATTCTGAAAATTTTATGGATGAAAGATACATGAGTCTACATTCGGGGAAAATTAACGGCAATTGAATTTGAGTTTTGTAGCTCCAGTTATAAACAATTTAGCGACTGTTGCTCAGGAAAAGAAAACTGCTTGTAGTGAATAGGTGATTTTGTTGTAAACTTTGATGAAATTATTTGAGTTGCTTATGAGCTATTGCTGAAATTGATGTACAAGAAAAATATGAAATATGTAGGAGATGTATATATGTGATATGGTCTAATGGCCAATGTGATGAATGTGAAAGAGTATATATGTGATAAGGCCTAATGGCCAATGTGATGAATGTGAAAGAGTATATATGTGATAAGGCCTAATGGCCGATGTGATGAATGTGAAGGTGTATATATATATGTGATAAGGCCTAATGGCCAATGTGATGAATGTGAAAGTGTATATACATGTGATAAGGCCTAATGGCCAATGTGATGAATGTGAAAGAGTATATATGTGATAAGGCCTAATGGCCGATGTGATGAATGTGAAGGTGTATATATATGTGATAAGGCCTAATGGCCCATGTGATGAATGTGAAAGAGTATATATGTGATAAGGCCTAATGGCCGATGTGATGAATGTGAAACATATGTGTGATATGTATATGTGGTAAAGCCAATGGCTAATGTGAAATATATGTGTGATGTGTATATGTGGTAAAGTCAAGGGCTAATGTGAAATATATGTGTGATATGTATATGTGGTAAAGCCGAATGGCTAATGTGAAATATATGTGTGATGTGTATGTGTGGTAAAGCCGAATGGCTAATGTGAATGTTGTAACATGTGATTAAATGTACATGAAACTTGAAATATGTTCCGGTGAGACCCGATGACTACGTGTGGTGATTATGTCCGGTAAGACCCGATGACTACGTGTGGAGATTATGTCCGGGTAAGACTTCGTAATAAGAATTGCTTATAAATATACGCAATGCGAAAGGTTAAACAGTATGTACTCCAAGTTTATATATGATGCACACGAGAGCAATCTATGGGACTATTCCTATGATTATGTGACATCGGTTTAGTGTGAGAGGTTATGTGAAATCATACGATATATCTATGTCACATGAGCTCACTTTTATGTGAGAGTTTATCGCCTATTGTATATGATGAGATGTGCATATTCGAAAAAGGGGATAGTATGCCCGAAGGAAGAGTGAAATAAAAATACGAACAACTATGTTATAATTTGATTGTTATCTGTTGACACTGCTTAAAACTTACTAAGCATTGTAATGCTTACTCCGTTTACTCTGCTTCCTCGCCTTATAGGTCTCATTGCGAAGCTACTGTGCTCGGGATCGTCAAGAACTAGTCACACTATCACTATCCACCGTTTGGTACTGCTACGTTTTGGAATATCTTATGGCATGTATAGAATAGACTTGTAGTGAGAGGATAATTTGGTTAATGTATAGGACTACCCCTTTTGTTGTGGGTTATGGACCCTTTGGATTTGTATAATTTTGGATAGCCATGCGAAAATGGCTTATAAATGTTTTGAGCATAATGTTATAATCATTCGGTATGTATATGCTCATTAAGAGGCATGGAAATGTTTGGCAACGATCAGCCATTAGAATGGTTCATCATGATTATATTTTGGACTATATATGCAAGAGGGTTAGTTGAATCATAGAAACTATGTGTTAGATAGAGTCTGCCCTAAAAATAGATGCTGGCAGCAGCAGTGATGTGGATTTGAAAAATCACTAAAAATAGTAGAGATGGAATTAAATAGTGAATAAATTATGTAAATAAACCTTGATGAATCTACTTTCATATGGAAGAAACGAAACGGTCATGTGAGTTGTATGTTAAGAGATATTTGGGTTTTCGTGAAACAGGACCAGAACAGTTTCTGGATTCCATGTTCTGACTTTGGAAATTCATTGTAAATTAACCAGAGATAATTAGGAGTCATGCCATATATGTATAGATTCCTATTTGAGTCTTGTTTCTATAGAAATAAACGTCATCAGTATTGAAGCCCTGTACAGGGAGATATCCAATTCGTAATGTGTGAAGGTCAGTGTAGTCGAACCCTGGATTAGGGGAAACTTTAACTAATAAACTGTACTAATTGGCCTGACCAAAAATTCTAAGAAAAAATATGTAGATCGACATATGAGTCTAGTTTCAGGGAAAAATTACGAATCTGATTTTTGAGTTGTGGAACTCATGTTATGATTTTTAAGGTGACAGTGACGCAGTTAGCCAGTCGTCTGGAAAAATTTTTAATTGGACTGCGAGAGTAAATGAATTAGTCGGTTAGCACCTCGTGTTCGACTCCGGTAACGGTCTCGGGTACGGGGTGTTACAGTGAGCATGAAAGAAATAATAGATGTTCTAAAGGCTCAAGATCTCACAAAAATTATGGCTTTTTGATGTTTAAACTTGTGAATTCCAACTCAAGATAATACCTAAACTTAGGAAACAACCTAAGAGTTTTTAATTCTTCAAAAATCAACTTATCATGCTATATTCCCTAATGTCTTAAAGTTTAAACAATCAATGCATAAATGCCTATGTTTTAATTTAAGACATATCAATAAAAATCATAACTTAATTAAAATTCATTCTAATAGTGATATGAGTGATTCACGTGATAAGAAGACAGAATTCAGGGATTTCTAATGGTGATATAAAAGACCCCCCACACTTAAGATGTACATTGCCCTCAATGTACAAAGGTAGATATATTGAAAAAGATAGATTTATAATCATAAGATAGGGAGAGAAGTGAAACTTCCTAAAAGATGACTGAATTCCTTGAACTGGAGTTTTGGAAAATAATCAGCGTGAGAGTGGATGAGGGTACTCCGGTGGTGATAGACGTTTATTTGTCCATAAGTCCTGCGCCAAAAGAATATTATATCTTGTGGTAGCTATGGTCGTGGTCGAGCAGGACATGGCAGTCGTGGAGAACCTTTCCTGGTGGGGTTTTTAGTTCCTATGCGATGATGAGCTTTGGAGCTCTTTATAACTGTGACAGAATCAGGAACTTTTTAGGAAATATAAGGAAGCATAATTAGTCGTAATGAAATAGCTGAAATTGAAAATTGCAAAATAATAATTATAAAACCTAATAAAAATAAGATTAAAGAAAAATAAAAAGTAGTCTTAAAATAGAATAAAAGTAAAAACATAAAATAATAAATAAAAGTTTTTAAACATGTTCATCGCTAGATGGTTCGTGAGGTAGGGGTGGAGATGAGATGTGGAAGTGCTAACAAATCTATTGTAGAGTAGCATCAATGTTATCGAAGCGCTAAAAACACTGGTACTCGAATCGGGTAAGGCGCTCAGAGATGTCAGCGTATGAAGTCGCCGCATGAATTGGACGAGAGGGGGGTGATGGCTGAGTCGGTGGATCTTTGTGATGTGGAGGGACATCATCAGGAATATCCTCTGGGTCCTCCTCCTCGGTGGACTGGGCAAGGTGGTACTGAGGAGGGTTTGTGCCACGTCATTTCTCGATCATCCTCATACTGAGCATGCTCGAGATGCCTTGTGGGGACATCTGGTAGATGAGAGTGAGAGAGGATGATTGGGCTGCTGTGTTGAGGAACCTGAAGTGCCAAGCCAATCGAGTCACATAGGGCCCGATAGAGATGACCCCTCTCATGTGCCTCTCCGTCTGGTGGTGAATGGTGAAGGCAATAAAGTAGGCAAGGTTGATGACATGCCCGTTTTCCATACTCCATAAGAAATAGGCATCATGGGTGGTGACGACGCCGGTGCTCTTTCGTCTCCCTGTCAGAGTGTGAGCCAAGATGGCATGTAGATACCTCAAGGAAGGAGGGAGAGCCGATGCCTTGGAGCGGCTAGGATTGTAAGTGGCCGAGGTAGGGACAAGGTCCCTCCAACATTTCGAGGAGGAGTAGTGGATATGGCAATGGAGGGTGTCGAGGTCATTTTCATCCATAAACTCCTCCGTGTACAGCCCTAGTGCAATCCCAAATTCGAGTACGCTCAACTGGTGTACTAGACCACTGAGGCGGAACTGGACTGTTCCAGGATCAACGAAGTTGGTCATGACGGTCTGAAGATGGAATGTCGAGCAGAGTTACAATGTAAACTCGAGATACATTGGCTCAACGATCTTGAAGAAGAGCCCCCACGGGTCAGTTGTTAGGAGGGCTCAGACCGTGTCAACCAATTGAATCTACTCGAGTGCGGCCCAGTCAATGCAGCGGCCGACACCTAGGGGTCAGGCCCATAATATCTGATATAATTCCTCCTGGGGTCCCAAGGGAACCTGGAGGAATGGGTGCCTAATCTCCGTGGTAGGACCCGAAGATGACGCTGCTCTTTTCCTCTTCTTCGAGGCGGGAGCAACGGTCTTCTTACCGCGTAAGGACGACATTGTACCTGCATTGAAAAATCGAAGTTCAATCAATATGCCCCAAGAATAGTATGGAAAATCAAGGCTCTATATTAATAGATAAAACTTAAAACAATTAAAGCAAATATATCAAGTTATGAAAATAAGACTTATGAAAATAATGTTTGGGGATATCTAATGAATGGATGCACGCGTGTAAGCATAAATTTCATGGAAACAAGAAAAATGGAAGAGTGTAGCAGAATGTGGAAACTAAAATGAAAAAATTCTTATAAAGAGCAAAAGTATTCTATCATTCTAACTATGAATATTCAAAAATAGTTCAATATAGTAAATGAATCATGAAATAAGTAATATATTTAGAGAAAATAGAGAGAAAAGAGTAAACAAACGCTAAAAGAAGGAACTTGGGGCGTCGAAATATGTGTTGTAGGTGGCGCACGAGCGTGGGGGGTAGGGCGTGTAAAGTTGTAGTAGCTAGGGTTAGGGATTTTTGGGGAAGAAAATGATGAATAGTGAGGGGTTTTTATAGATTTTGGGGCACACGGTCGGGGAACACGCCTATGTGCCCTAATTTTTTGCTCGTGTGTTTCGCAAATTTTGAATTTGGGCGCGTCTGACATTCGGCCCATGCCTGTGTTGCTCGGGCGTGTGAGTGCACCCGACCGTGTCTTACTTCATTCGCTTCTCCTACACCTGTATACATAGGTCCATGTCCGTGTTCGTTTTGACAATGTCGACCACGAGTGGAGGGCATGAGCATGTCTCACGCCCGTGTTTCATTCTCAATTTCAACCACGGTTTCAAGACACGGTGTGTCTAATGCGCATGTTGTTTTGGTAGTATTACCCATGGCCATGTCGAACGGCCGTGGCGACTTATTGTTTCCCGTGTTGGGAAAATTTTGCTCTATTTTCACACGGCCTGAGGCATGCCTGTGTGCCTGGCCGTGTGGGCTTTAGAAAGCCTGTGTTCCATGATTCAGTTAGTACGTTAGATGTTAAAAAGTAAAATTTAAAGAAATTAATAGTCTAAGCTCGACTTACTTCTTTGTTAGTGCCTGGGTTGCCTCCTGAGAAGTGCTTATTTATAGTCTAAGCTCGACTTACTTCTCTGGTGTGTGGTCATGGTGAATCGAGGAGTTTACACTCCTCATCCCTGCGATCAATTTTATCAACATAAGGTTTAAGAGGAGTACCATTTACCTTGAACGTACCAAATTTGGAGTGATTTACCTCGACCGTACCGTATGGAAAAATACTAACTACTGTAAGAGGGGTTTCTTCATTTGGTTCAGAAGTGGCGATTCGAGGATTTGCTGCATCTAGTAGTGCTTTGTCTCCAACTTTAAGTTGATTTTTGGAATAATTAAGCTCCTCATGGCGTGGTTTTGATTTATCGTATTTTCTCGGTTTATGTGTTCGCCATTCATCTAGCTCTTCGATCTGTAACCGTCGTTCTTCATGGATGGGTTCTGCAAAGAAGGTTGCACTATATGGTTACTTTTAGCCAAATGATTTATACAGTCACCTTCGATTTTTGATGTGTTATTCAAATTATGAGCTTGAAGGGTGATTGTTTTGTCTCCCACACGAAGTGTGAGTTCCCTTGTGCCAACGTCAATAATTGTTCGGGCAGTTGCTAAAAAGGCCTTCCTAAAATTAAGGGGACGTTGTTATCCTCCTCTATGTCTAGAACAACGAAATCAACTGGGAATATAAATTTGTCGATTTTAACAACTATATCTTCAATAATACCCCTAGGAAATCTGATAGTTTTATCTACTAATTGAATGCTCATCCTAGTTTGTTTGGGTTTCCCCACACCTAGTTTATTAAACAATTTGTAAGGCATAACATTGATACTAGCCCCTAAATCAGCCAACCCATTATTAACATCTAAACTACCCATTAAACAAGGAATTGTAAAACTTCCTGGATCTTTTAGTTTATTAGGCAGCTTATTCTGTAGAATGGCTGAGCAGACCGCGTTTAGCTCCACATGCGATGCTTCATCTAACTTTCATTTATTTGCTAGAAGCTCCTTTAAAAACTTGACTGCGTTTGGCATCTGCGAAAGGGCTTCAATAAACGGTAAGTTAACATGTAGTTTCTTTAGAAGTTTAAGGAATTTACCAAATTGTTCACCTGAGCGATCTTTCCTTGTCGTATTGGGGTATGGCACGCGAGGTTTATATTCTGTAATGACTGGCTTTGGCTCATGGTGTCCTACTTTATCCTTACCTATGCTTACCACCGTTTTTGGCCTTGGTTCTGCAACTAGCCCTTCTTCATCTTGAATGGAAATCGCGTTGAGTTGCTCCCTTGGGTTAGATTCAGTGTTGCTTGGCAGGCTACCTTGTGGTCTTTCGGAAATCAACTTGGAGAGCTGTCCAATTTGAGTTTTGAGCCCCTGGGTTGATGCTTGTTGATTTTTGAGTGTTGTCTCGGTATTCCGAAAATGAGTTTCTGACACTGAGATGAATTTTGTTAGCATCTCCTCAAGGTTTGGTTTTTTCTCTTATTGGTAGGGTGGTTGTTGGAAGCCTGTAGGTGGTGGTCTCTGATTCCCTTGGCCTCCCCATGAAAAATTTGGGTGGTTCCTCCAACCTGCATTATAAGTATTGCTATAAGGATTGTTTTAAGATCGAGGATTGTTACCCATGTAATTTAACTGTTCGTTCTCCATGTTGTTGCCATAAGGTGGGTATTCTAAACTGCTTGATCCACCTCCACTTGCTTTGCATTGCATTACTGGGTGAACCTGTGAAGAACTAAGAAAACCATCAATTTTCTTATTCAAGAGTTCTACCTAATTAGAAAGCATGGTGATCGTATCGGTGTTATAAACGCCGACTATTTTCGTTGGCTTTGTCCTCATGAATTCCATTGATAGTTATTCAGTGACATCTCCTCTATAAATTCATGGGCATATTCAGGCCATTATGAAAGGTTTGAACCTTAGCCAGAGTGGTAACCCATGGTGAGGGCATCTTCTCAAGAGGTCCTTGTATCTCTCCCATGCATCGTAGAGTGTTTTGAAATCCATCTGCACAAAGGAAAAGCTATCATTACGTAATTTAGCCGTTTTAGTCAACGAAAAATATTTTAAGAAAAACTTATCGATCATTTGTTCCCAAGTAGTGATTGACCCCTATGGCAGCGAGTTCAACCACTTTTCAGTCATTTGTTCCCAAGGCGAATGGCATCATCAGAAATGCCATTAATTTTGATTGTATCACATAGTTCCAAAAAGTTTGCTAAGTGAGCGTTGGGATCCTTGTCCTACAAACTATCAAACTGAACAAACTATTGTATCATTTGAATTGTGTTAGGTTTCAGTTCAAAAGTATTTGCCGCTACAGCAGGTCTAACTATGCTCGATTTAGTTTCTGTTAAAGAAGGTTTAGCATAATCATACATAGTGCCCGGAGCAAGATTCTGATTAACAAAAATCGCAGGAGGTAGCGGATTTTCTTGGTTTTCAGCCATCTCTTCAGTTATGGTTGAAATATTGTCCTCTTGCTCTTCCTCTGTGTACTATAAGCTTCGCGTTATTTCTCTTCAGTTTCTGTGAACTGTGTGATCGATCTCACTGTCAAAAAATAGTGGTCCTAACGAGTTTCTTCTGGTCATAAACTAGAAAAACCTGTCAGAAGGAAATAAGAGAAAAATTAGAAAAGAAAGGAAAACACAAACTTAAGTTGCGAATAAAGTAAATGGCTAAAGTAATACAAATCAAGTTTTCCTAATATCTTAGTTCCCCGGAAACGGCGCCAAAAACTTGATGCGTGATATTCATAACAGGTTTTAAAGATTTATAAATGAAATGTTCATGAGACTAACTTATTATCACGATTAAGGCAAGTGTACCTATCGAATAGTAGTATAGTTCAGCAAGACCGGATTGTCGAACCCAAAGGAACTACGAATACTAGTATTTACTTCCTTTTTATTATCTAGCCTAAAATTTAAGAGGTTTGGTTGTCTAAACTAATTACTAACTAAGAATGAACAAAAAGAAAACTTGGGAAAAATACTTGTGAGACAATATTTATTCATTTGACTTGGTCCATAGAAATCCCTAAGTTATATTATTATCTCTCTCGAGACTAATACGTCTAACCGTAGGTTGAATAATTGAAATCTCTTTCTAATTAACACCCTAGAATTGCATTAACTCAATCTATGGATTCCCTTATTAGGTTTCACCCTAATCCGGCAAAATCTTGTCACCATATCTCTAGGCGCGCAATCAACTCCGCTTAATTATGACAAATTTACTCTTAGACAAGGTCTATTTCTCCTCTAGATAAGAGCTTAACTTGAATCAATATCCTAGAATATCAAAACAAGAATTAAGAACACATAATTAAGAACAAGTCAAATATTTATCATACAATTCAGATAATAATAACAAGCTCTATCTTAGGTTTCATTCCCCTTAGGTATTTAGGGGTTTAGTTCATACTTATGAAAGAAAACATCTCAAAAGCATAAATATAACAAAACATAAGAAAACCAAAAAACTCCTGAAGGAACTTGAAGGGAGATATCCAGTCTTGATGATGAATCCGGCTCTTGAGATGGATCAATCGGCTTTCCTTGAGTAATTCCTTGCTTCCTACTCTGCGTCCTCCTTCTTAAGTACCTCTTCAAGTGTTCAAAAAGGCTTTGGAATGCCTATCAGCCCTCAAAATTGGCGTTTTTTGAATTGGACTAAACTTGGGTTCGGCAGGCACACGCCCGTGCGACACGTTTGTGTGCGATTACTTAAGGCCGTGGTAAAGGCTATTAAATGGGCATGGGCGTGTGATCCACCCGTGTAAGTCGTGCTTTGATCCAGTCAAATTGACACGACCGTGTGACACGCCCGTGTGAGGAAGTCCAGGCCGTGTTGTTGTCCAATGTGAGTCCATTTTCTTTGTTTTCGGCCCATTTCTCGCTCTTTTTACTCTCCTATGCTCACCTAAGTATAGAACATGAAATTAAAGGATTAGGAGCATCGAATTCACCAAATCTAAGAAGAGATCATCCGTAAATGCCTAAGCATGGGATAAAAATATGTATAAATTACAATTTATTAGCCAGCACTTGAACCTCAGAGCTCAAGGTTACTCTACACGCCACCTTGCCACCACACCATAGGCTCCTTTTATGATAAAAATCATCCATAATTAATTATAAGACCTATGTGCTAGTGTCTAGATTCACTTAAGAGGAAAAACTAAAATTTTGCTAGAGGCTAGATTTGAACCCAGAACTTCTCCAACACTCCTCATGACATTAGCCACTGAAGCAAGCATTTATTTGTGTCATTTCTTGCATAACTAACTACTTACGTCAAGCCTTCTCACTGTTCTGTTGCTCAAGGCTAATTCCTTGTATGCCCAAATTCGGGGCATTACAACTCTACCCCCTTAAAGAAATTTCATACTCGAAATTTTCAACTATCAGAATAGTCGTACAACCTAGCCTACCATACTACGCTCTCGCTGTGCACTCTGATCCTAACAATACAAGCACACACCAAACCATCTGTCCATTGGAGCGAATAAATAACACATGCATACCATTTCCAGGACATATACAGAAAAATACAAACTCTAGCTTTTCGTGTAACAATACAGTCTAATATCTAAGAAATCACAGCATTTCTATCTACTGTTTTTTTTAATGAAAACAACACCAGTTTCAGAAACTTACGAATTTGGCGCCGGAGACTCGGTGTGCCACTTTTTTCAGAAGAAATATCTCAAACATATCAGATATTTGGAAACAACTTTTTGAAATTCAAATTTTGAAAACCCATACAACAGCCGAGTTTTGCAACCTAGGCTCTGATACCACTAAATGTAACACCTCAAACTCAGCCTAGAAGTTAAGCCCGAATCTAACGTGTCACATTGAAGTGTTTTTCAAAAACCATGTTTTCATTGAAAACCCTTCTTATTTGAAAACTTAAGTAAAATCCCAATTACGTTAGTTTATTTTATAAAATGGTACATTGAAAAGTTATTAATTCTATTCTCAAAATTTCTTTTAAGTTGTGGAAGCTAATTTTAAAAGTAACTGATTTACAAAAACGTGAAGTTAAAAAACTAAGTTGCGAAACAGTTCTGAAAATGTTGTGGAAATGTAGTGTTATTTAAAAACAGTTATAAATCAATGTAAATAAAACCCAAAGTTAAAATCCAAAAACTTTAAAAGGCCTTATTACAAAAGTTGAAAACCAAAATGGAATCTTAAACATAAATAAAGTCCAAAGGCAGTCGTGTGGCCATCTCCGAGTCTCTCGTAGCACCGATCCTCCTAATGTTGAGGATTGCTTGCACAGTTAATAAATGGGGTGAGTTTGTGGAAACTCAGTGTGTAATCCCCTTACTAGGGTAACAGTCAGTATATCGAAATAGAAATAGAAATAGTTTGGGCCAGAGCCCTTTAACAATAATAGTACAGTACAGTTCAAAGCGTACGTGGGCCGAAGCCCACTACAATATCATTTGGGTCACAGCCCATAACAGAATCAATTGGGCCTAGCCCAAACCAATAACAGAACAAGTGGGCCTAAGCCCAATACAGTGACAGATCTAATAAACAGATATGCAACAGTATGAGGATGCATCCCACCCCAATCTAGCCAACACACCACCTGTACCAACCCTACACTTACGTGGGATAAAATTGACTCACCCAGCTAGCACACCAATGTTAGCACCGATTGCGGCACTAACCGAAATCACAGCAAAGTCGCTAGTATATATGCGGCTCTAAGCCTTCAGTAGCAGTATTATAATTGCCACAAAGCCATCGGTAACTGTATTATATTTGGCACATAGCCATCACCGACGGTAATATAATCGGCACACAGCCTTGGGTAAATATGATCGACACAAAGTCATCAATACGTATGTTAGGCACATAGCCATGGGTAAATACATTTGGCACAAAGCCATAGTCAAGATGGCACAGAGCCATTTTTAGATTGGCACAGAGCCATAATCAGATTACGCGGCTTTAAGCCGTCCGTCGATCCACAGTCATCTTGTGTGACCCATGTGGCCTTAACAGATCAATATTGGATCCATAGTCATGTCGTGCGACCCATGCGACCCTACCAGTACAGTACTTCGTCCATATCAATGTCCCAATCCAATGCAATATGTCATGTATGTCATGCTCGATCATCACACGTGTATGCAGAATGGCTATGCTCAGTAACAGTCATTTAAACATATATTAAAAGCATATCTATTTTACAACCACAGTCAAGTCAGTTAAAACACAGTCATACAATCACATTCCAATCAGTCAAATTCATAGTCTAAGCTAGTCATTTACCCACAAGGGCAAAACAACCATTTTACCCTACTAGGGTATTTCGGTAATTTTACAATTTAGGGGTATTTCGGTAATTTTACAAACTGAGGGTATTTCAGTAATTTTACAAAGTGGGGGTATTTCGATAATTTTACAAACTGGGAGTATTTCAGTAATTTTACAATCCAGGGTCTTAACGACCCAACAGAAGGTCTACCGTCGCCTCGAGTGACTTAAGTAACCTAAATAGACATAACGGTGTAAGTGGGCCTAAGGCCCATTACTTGGCCCAAGTGGGCCCACACGCTCATGTGACCCATTTATGTAACACCCATAACTGTCGCCGAAATAGTTTAAGAGGCATTACCTAACTTATAACTCAAATCAGAACCACCACCATACACTAAATATCATTTCATTACTAATAAAGTCATTTATTCACATTCAATATTCACATAAAATCATGTATACAAAGCTGAAACATGCATTCGGGATCAAATTGATAACATATGAAAGTTTCCAAACTTATAAGAAATTTTCCAATTTTAAAAGGTCACATGCCCGTGTGATCAGGTCGTGTGCCTCACACGGCCTAGACACACTTGTGTGTCAAAGCCATGGCAAAACAGAGCATGCATACTGACTTTTCCCCATGGCCAACAAACACGCCCGTGTGCAATAGCCATGTTATACTTAGCTAGCTACTGACTTAAGCCTACGGCCATAAAGCACTCCCGTGTTCCCTAATCGTGTGGCATAATGCAGGCTTGGTTTAAGCCAACTTGTCACCCCTTTTTTGAGTCAATACTACAAGCAATTTAAACAAGCATAATTCTACCTCCAATTCACCCAATCTTTATGCTATGACATTCATCATTTATAGCATAACAATATCAACCATTTCTCTACTCATTAACCTTACCAATTCATACTAAACACAAGGTATATTTATACCCAAAACAATTCTTTCTATTCATCATCCAAAACCAAACTAAATCTACCAAAACTTACCAACATAGACCATTTCTTTTATCCAACTAAAACAAACCACAATAGCATATTAACATCACATACCATACACCATTCTCAACTTTGGATTCAAACATAAACTAGCCAAATCACATGCCTAAATATATATATACATCACAAAACATACTTTCTTAACTATTAGCCTATACATGCCATACTTCAAAATATACAATTTCAAAAGTACCAAAACGAGGTTCCATAGTGTGGCGACAATCCTTGACAATCCTCGAGCTTGTAGCAGCCTTGAAATATATAAAACAATGCAAACACCCACCAAGTAAGCTTTCAAAAGACTAGTAAGCTCGTACCAAAATATTAACAATAAGAAGTATGAAACATCATCACATAAATACTTATAACATCTCAACTAATCCATCAAATTCAGGCCAACACCAACTATATGTTTATACATATTCAATAAACTTTTAATCATTTTACCACTTACCTCATAGGCAACAAACTTATCAGAATAATTTCATATTTATTTGTTTTCAATCTCACATTTTGTTCGAGTACTTTAAAACTTTCCAAAGATCATAATTGCCTTAAATATCTGCACACTTAGTGCTTAGAGATTAGCTGAAGCTAGAACGATCTCGTACACTTAGTGCCATCTCAATTGATCGAGAATAAATTGGTATCGTACACTTAGTGCCAATCATAGTCAAATATCATTATACTCAAAATGTAATCAAATATCTATACAATTTATGCATTACCCTCGCAATAAAACATATCTTTAACAACATTTATTATGTACGAACTTACCTCGTACTCGAAGTCGTCGACTTGAACATTTATTCAACAATCTTTGACTTCCCTCGGTCTAAATCTGAATTCCTCTTTTCTTGATCTATATGTATTCAAAATTAACCCTTTTATTCACCAAATCATTCAAAACAATCCATATACACACAATTAGGGCATTTTGCAAAATTAGCCCTCATATTTTTACATTTCGACACTTTAGTCCCTAATTCACCAAATCACCAAATACACTAAATTTGAATATACTCATGCTTGGAAAAATTCTCCTAGCTCTCATACACATCCATACATTTCATTTATTTCACATTTTAGTCCCTCAAAATAACATTTTTATAATTTAGTCCAAATTACTCAATTTCACCAAAAATTCAAAGACAATACATGTAAACCCAACATCAAGCTTTTATATTTCAACATATAACATCACCAAGCTCATGAATTCATACATGGTACATTTCCAAATCATCAATAATCTCATTAATTTAAGCATAGGCTAGCTAAAACACTTAACAACGATCAAAAAACGTAGAAATTATCAAAAATCGAGTTAAAACCATACATTAATTTAGTTTGGAAGTAGCTGAATATCAAAACACAAGAACCCTAGCCTTTCTTTCTTTTGTTTTGGCAAAATGGGATGAAAATAATATGAATTGTGGCTTTTGTTTTATTAATATAAACTTAATAATAAATTTCCAAATTTAACCTTACTAAATCACTTAAAATCAACTTAATCGATCGTTATAAATGTCCATTATACAAGGAAATGGCTTAATAACCACATAAGGACCTCTTAAAGATAAAGCCAAGTCAACTAAGCACTTTTTATATCTAGCACACAACTTTAACCTTTTACGCGATTAGGTCCTTTTTACAAATTAAACACACAAACAATTAAATTTCCACTCGAGACTTTCACATATATGAATTCAGTTCTAATAGGCACGAAAAATAATATAAAAATATTTTTCTAACTCGGATATGTGGTCCTGAAACCACTATTTTGACTAGGGTCAAAACCGGATTGTTACAATTTAGCCCAAATTTAGATACGGCTATGTGTACACCATAGCCCAGTTCATTAATAGTCACTTAGCGAAGATTTTATCCATGTGGATCCACGAGCCCATTGGGCCCACATGGCCCATCGAGGCCCAAAACAACCTAGGTCATGTGTGCCACATGACAAGTCTATCTACTTCTCGCTTAACAGTGAAATTTACCCACATGGGCCTACGGGCCCACAAGGCCCATTTAACCCAGAACTATTCACGGTTGTACGAATGATGTAGCCCAGTCCAAAACTTACCACATAACATACATTTTATCTAATTGGGCCCACACGGCCCAGTCCGACCCAACCTTGTAACACCCCGTACCCGAGACTGTTGTCGGAGTCGAACACGAGGTATTTACGAACTTATTTCATTTATTTTCACAGTCCAAAAAAAAATTTTCCAGACAAGCTGGCTAACTGCATCACTGTTACCTTAAAAATCATATCTTGAGTTCCAAAACTCGAAAACCAGTTTTGTAAATTTTACCTGAAATTAGACTCATATATCCATCTAAAAAATTTTTTCTAGAATTTTTGGTCAAGCCAATTAGTACATTTTATTAGTTAAAGTCTCCCCTGTTTCAGGGTTCGACTGCTCTGACCTTCATGCATTACTACTTCTGTATCTTCCTGTAAAGGGCTTCATTACTTATGGCGTTTGTTTCTAACGAAACTAGACTCAAAAACGAATCTATACATATATGGCATGACTTCTAATTATCTCTGGTTAATTTATAGTGAATTTCCAAAGTCAGATCAGGGGATCCAGAAATCGCTCTGTCCCTGTTCCACGAAAACTTAAATATCTCCTAAAATACGACTCATATGATCGTTTCGTTTCTTCCATATGAAATTAGATTCATCAAGGTTCGATTACATAATTTATTCACTATTTAATTCGATTCCTACTATTTTTAGTGATTTTTCGAATCCACACCACTGCTGCTGTCAGTATCTGTTTTTAAGGTGAACTTTACCTATTTCATGGTTTTCCATGAATCAACTAGAATTTGTCATACAAAGCACCAAAATGATCATGATTAACCATTCCAACGGCTAATCGTTACCAAACATTTCCATACCTCTCAATGAACAACATACAAAACGATTATAATGCTATGCTCAAAGTATATATAAGCCATTTTCGCATGGCTATCCAAATTTATACAAAACCAAAGGGTAGATGACCAACAACAAAAAGGGTAGTCCTATACATGCCATTTTCAGAGTTCAACCAAAAGTGTACCAAAAGGGCTTTGATAGTGTGGACGACTTGACTTCGACAATCCCAAGCCCGATAGTGATTTAACCAAAATCTATAAAACAGAGAATCAAAGAAACGCAGAAGCATTTAATGCTTAGTAAGTTTTGAATAATGAAATTAGTTTCGGCTAAGGTATAACATTCATATGGCTAAATGGATAACTTCATATATGCACATTCTCATAAACATAATGGATAACTTCATATATGCACATTCTCATAAACATACTTACTTCACGCTTCAATCAATATATTCATTCACAAGGTATCAAACCTAACTAAAGGCCGAAAATTCGTTAATCAATTGAACGAATACTATTTAAAACGAATCAACTTTTTCGATGCATATACGAAACATACCTCATCGTTTGGATTTTATGAGCGTATTAATTGAAATTTACAGCAAGATCGCTCACTTCCAAACCCAAGCACCTTCGGGATTTAGCCGAATATAACTACTTGCTCAAATGCCTTCGGGACTTAGCCCGGTTATAGTAACTCACACAAATGCCTTCGGGACTTAGCCCGGATATAGTAACTCGCACAAATGCCTTCGGAGCTTAGCCCGGAATTAGTCACTAGCACAAATGCCTTCGGGACTTAGCCCGGTTATCATCCGAATATCCATGCACATATCAGTAAATCATGACACATTTATATTTCATTTTCATAATTAGAATTCAAACACAAGTCACTTATCAAGCATTATCATTTTCGGCTCAATAGCTACATACAAGAGCATGATATTGATTTGCTTAAAACATGATCTAATCGAATCATAATCTAAGTTCCATTACTCGAAAACTTACCTCGGATGTTGTCGAACGATTTCGACGGCTATTCGATCACTTTTTCCTTTCCCTTATCCAACTTTGGTCCTCTAAGCTCTTGAGCTAATTCAAACAAATTTAACTTATTAAAGTCTCATTATGCTAGCTTATGGCCGAATATGACAATGAATTTTATAGGTCATATGGCCACCTTTAGCTCAAATACAAAATGGTCATACGCATTTTTAATCACATTAAGCAATTTAATACCATTAATCTAACATTTCCTCATGTGCACCTTTATGACCGAATACACATATCATTAACCCAATATCAATTAACCAAGCACTTTAACAATTTCTCTTTAACTATACACACATTCGGCAATGACAAAGACGATTTAGCAAACCTTTAAACTTTTACTTATCACCTCAAGCCGAACCATCAAAATGAACTAATTATAATTACATAGGTACTACCAAAGCCAAAACCTATGCATACTATTATTCCTTATGCCCAAACCAAAGACCACATTCGGCACTTTCATCCACCATTCTATCAAGCATGTAATATTCAAACACAACCAAACTCACATTCGGCCCTAGCTCATAACAAGGTAGCCGATTCTTTTCCCTTAGTATCTAATGCTCACCTATGATTCTTTTTATAGTTCAAACACTCATCTATCATCATTCACCTAACTTGGCATGAAACAACAAAACTCACCATTTCTCATCCAAATAACATGAACAACAACCATTTCTTGAACATTTTCTCATGACCGATTGCTCATGTTACCAACAAGATTCAAAATTTGAACATGGGCTAACTAAGGGACTTAGTAACTAGCTTAATACATTCAACAATTTCAAAAGCTACCATGAATTACATACCTTATTCAAGACTAGAAGGAGTGGCCGAATATTTTACTTCCCTTTCCCCCTTCTTCTTAGCATTTTCGGCCAAGGATGTTAGAAGATGAACATTTTTTTTCTTTGTTTTCTTCCTTCAATTCACGGCAATGGAGGGGGGGCATGGATGAGACAACTTTGTTTTCATCACCCTCCCTTTTCATTACTTAATTACTAACCTTGTATTTTATTCTTTCTAACATAAAACACTAACACAACATGTTCACAACATGTTTCACCCCATAGCATGGCCGGCCACTAGCTCAAATTTTGGGTAATTTGACATGCAAACCCATCATTTTCATAACATGCATTAATAGGCCATGTGACAGCCTTAAAACGACCCTAGTCGAAATGTGGTTTCGGGACCACAAAACCAAGGCATAAAAATAATTTGATATTTATTTTATTGCCTATAATGTGTGTTAACTCATGTGTGATATTTTTTATGCTTTGATTTAGAATTATAGATGTGAATTTCACTAGAAAGGATCTAGTAATAAACTTTGAAAGTATGAGGGGAAATGTGTGATGACTAATTAAAGGATGCATGCAAAACAATGGACTTGCATGTCAAATTTCCCCCCCCCCCATAGCTAGTGGCCGGCCATGACAAGGATTTATGGGCAAAAATCATGTCATGAAACATGTTTGGTAAATGGGTTATGATGGAAAGAATAAAATAAGGGGTATGGAATAAACAATTAATGTTAGTAGATGAGAACCACAAAAAAAAAGTGTCCATCTTCCTCCATAGCTTGGCGAATGTCCTAAAGGAAGAAAGAAAAATTTTGTTCATCTCTTTTCACTCTCTTGTTGGCCGAAAATACTAAGGTTAAGGAAGGAGTTTTGCTTCATACTTGGTTTGGAAGAGGATTAGGAAGAGGTTGGCTAAACTTGCATCAAGATTAAGGTATGTTTGAGGTTCATGCATGTTTTAGTTGCTAGCTTAATGTTCTTGTTAGCCCATGGTTCAAATCCTTGTTATGTCATGGGAATGAAATTCGCCAAAGTGAAGGTGGTGTTAATGCCATTGCATGTTAAATGACAAGCTTGAAAGTGATACATGTGATGGAGGATTGAAGATTCTTAGATTTTCTTTTAGCATTTTTTTTGAATGAGATACTAAGTTCTTTGTTTCACCATGACCAAATTGAAATGGTGTGGTGTTGTGGTATTCGCCATGATATATCCATAAGTATAATTCATGCATGTTGCATGGTAAGTAAGATTTAAGCTTTGGAAATGTGCATATATTTGGATAGAAGCCACTTGAGAATTCGCCCTTGCACCTACATGAATATATGTTTGCACATGATGGATTGGTATGACATATATACTAATTCAAAGTGTATATTTGCTTGTGATGATGTGTTGATTATGAAGTAAATAAGAGATGTGCAATGAATTACGATATGTAATGTGTTAGTAGTAAAATGTATGCTGTTTTTTGTGTGGTATTAAGTGTATATTCGGCCACATGAGGGGTAATTAGTGTGCATGCATTCGGTTTGAGGCAAGCATATTGATGCCTATTCTTGGCTTAGAAAATTAACTAAGAGGAATATTAACTAATGTGTTGAGTTCGATTTATGATTTCGTACATATACAACTTTGATGCCTAATGTATATAAGGGCCAAGTACTTTGAACTTCACGTTGATGTTTGAATGTATTGAATTGCTTGTTGTGATGTAAAAATGTGCATGACCATTGTGTATTTGAGTTAAAGGATGGCCATATGACCATTTACACTCCTTGTCATATTCGGCCATAAGCTATCATGATGAGATTTTAATAAGTTAAATTTGTGTGAATTAGCTCAAGAGCAAAGGGGAGCTAAATCCGATAAAGGGAAGGAAAAAGTAGTTGAATAGCCGTCGAAATCGCTCGACAACATCCAAGGTAAGTCTTGAGTGATGACCCTACTTGAATTATATCAAAATTATGCTCCTTGTTTGTGTGGCCATTGAGCGAAATAGTAAAGGTTGATAAATATTCGTGTTAGAGCTTTAGTAACGAAAATGAACTATGGACGTGTCTTGAATATTGATATATGTGTAAGTGAACATTGAAAATATATCCGGCTAAGACCAAAGGCATTCGTGCGAGTTGATATATCCGGGCTAAGACCAAGGCATTCGTGCGAGTTGATATATCCGGGCTAAGACCAAGGCATTCGTATGAGTTGATATATCCGGGCTAAGACCAAGGCCTTTGTGCAAGTCACCAAATCCGGGTTATGACCAAGGCAATCGTCTGAGTCGCTATATCCGGTTAAATCCGAAAGTATGTGATTCGAAGTGAGCAATCTTGCTGTGAAAATTTCAGCTTATACGCTTGTGAAAATTCCAGCAATGAGGTATGTTTGTATGTGCTTGTACTAATTGAATTCTTACAAGTAAGTATCGCTAAGTTGATAAACGAGCTACCGGCCTTGGGCTAAGTTGTTCTTTTGTGTATGAACATAAGGGTCGGTGATGTGAACTAAGTATGAGTATGGGAATGTGAATTAGTAAAGTGGTTTAATTAGCCATGTGAATAAAATACCTTAGTCAAAGCTGATTTCATTGCTTGAGACTTACTAAGCATTAAAATGCTTACCCGTTGCTTTGGCTCTCTGTTTTATAGGTTTCGCTCGTTAGCTATCGGATTCGGGATCAAAGAAGTCAAGTCATCCACACTATCGAAGCCCCATTTTGGTACAAATTTTGGTTGAACTTTGAAATGGCATGTATAGGACCATCCTTTGTTGAAGGTCATGTACCTTCCGGTTTGTGTAAACTTGGATAGCCATGCGAAAATGGCTTATATCGTTTTAGCATAGAACTATAATCGTTTGTATGTTGATCCTTATGAGGTATGGAATTATTTTGAAACGATTAGCCATTGGAATGGTTAATCATGATCACGCTTTGTGCTATGTATGTAAAAGGGCCAATTGAATCATGGAAAGTATGAAATAGGTAAAGCCTACTAAAGGCAGATGCTGACAGCAGCAGTGACGTGGATGTGAAAAATCACTAAAAATAGTAGGAATGGTATTAAATAGCAAATAAATTATGTAAGTGTACCTTGATGAATCTACTTTCATATGGAAGAAACGAAATGGTCATATGAGTTATAAGTTAACAGATTTTAAAGTTCTTGTGAAATAGGGCCAGAACGGTTTCTGGATCCCCTGTTCCAACTTTGGAAAATCATTGTAAATTAACCAGAGATAATTAGGAGTCATTCCATATATGTGTAGATTCCTCTCTGAGTCTAGTTTCTATAGAAACAAACGGCATTAGTATTGAAGCCCTGTACAGGAGATATCCAATTCGTAACGCACAAAGGTCAGTGTAGTCGATCCCTACAACAGGCGAGACTTTAACTAATAAACTGTACTAATTGGCTCGACCAAAATTCTAGAAAAAATATGTAGATGCACATATGAGTCTAGTTTCAGGAAAAATTTACGGAACTGATTTTCGAGTTGTAAAACTCAAGTTATGAATTTTGGAGCGACTAGTACTCAGATTGGCAGCTTGTCTGAAAATTGTCAATAAGTGGGTTGAAGTTCATTAACACCTCGCGTTCGACTCGTGACGGTCTCGGGTTCGGGTGTTACAATTTTATTGGTATCAGAGCTACGGTTTAGTCGATTCTAGGACTACCGTAATGCGTTTGGGGTCTAGCTATACATGCCATTTTATGTGATTATATGATAGTGTGGTGATTTCGACGTTTGAACTTGTGTTTATTTATAGTAATGGATCCCAATCCCAACCGAGCGATAGCGATGATGTGGAGAGTGTGGCGCTGCTCCCTTTGGGACAGCGCGGCGGACTCTCAACCTGTTGCTAGCAATCCGAATGACGAGGCTAGACAAGCCTTTTATAGCGTGATGAATGATTGGTTCAACCAATACATTCGAACTAATACTACTGCTTCCACAACCTCCATTCCCAACAAACACATTTCAAGCACCTACAATGCCTCCGTAATTGACCAAATAAGGTCGAATAAGCCCCAGTTGATAGAATCCGAAAACATGGGGCTACTGAATTTAAAGCTACGGATAGTGATGATGCCGAGCAAGCCAATTTTGGTTGGACAACACGATCCGCACTCGATGAGCTATCTTGTACACCGATGAATGCCTAAAGTGTACCATCTCCTTGCTACGTGATTACGCCTACTATTGGTGGAGTACTCGACTTCATTGTGCCCCGAACAAGTAACTTGGGAGTTCTTCCAAACCGAGTTTCGGAAAAAGTATATCGATCGAGATTTATGGACCAAAAGCGAAAGGAATTTCTCGAACTTAAACAAGGTTCCATGTCGGTTCATCGACTATGAACGAAAATTCGTGAGGCTTAGCGATGCAGCGAGAATGCATTTCTTGAAGTCGTGATGTGTAAACGCTCAAGATGGACTGAATGATGAGATAAAGCTGTATGTTGGCATTTTGGAAATCCGAGAGTTTGTGACTCTCGTCGAGCGAGCGGCAAAGCCGAGGAGTTTAGTATGGAGAAAAGGAAAGCGGAAGCGGAGCAAGGGAGTTTCGTAAGAGGTATTCGGGAAGCCCTTCCAACATCATCAAAGAAACTTAGAGATGGCTTAGGCCGATCTAGAGACACTTCGGCTTTTCTAGACGAGATCGCGATCGACCCCTGTGACACACGAATCACTTGATCGCCATGAGTGGGAATGATCGACGAGAGAGGACGGAGTGCGATGTTGTGGCAAATGGCATTTTGGAAGTCAGAGATTCGTGACCGCTCTGTTACAAGTGTGGATCAGTTGACCACTTCATTAAAGATTGCCCGAGGTTGTCCGAATGTAATGTAGATCGGAGTGGGAAACCGGTACTACCACCGCCGAGGTAGACCATCCGGAAATACGGGCAAGGCTAGTGGTGGTCGAGAGGATCTAGAGATGTCGCGACCAGATCCGAGGCTCGCGCTCCAGCTAGGACTTATGCTATCTGCGCACGCGCGAGGATGCCTCCTCGCCGATGTTATTACGGTACTTTCACTCTCTTTGATACTAATGTGATTGCTTTGATTGACCTGGTTCTACTCATTCTTATATATGCGAAACCTTAGCATCCAAGAAGACTTTGCCTATTGAGTCTCTCGAGTTCGTAATTCGGTGTCAAATCCTTTGGGTCGTTATGTGCTGGTCGACAAAGTGTGTAAGAAATGCCCCTAGTAATTCGAGGTACTGCTTTCCGGCGGACTTGATGCTTTTGCCGTTCGATGAATTTGATGTTATTCTTGGGTTGGATTGGTTGACCGTGCATGATGCGGTTGTGAATTGCAAAAGCAAGACTATTGATTTGAGATGCATAAACAACGAGATGATCCGAGTTGAGTCTACGAACTTGAAGGGTTGCCGGTGTAATATCATCAATGTTGGCCCGAAATATGTAAGAAAAGGGTGTGAAGCATACCTTGCGTATGTACTTGATGATAAGGAGTTAGGAATAGAACCCAAATCGTGCGGTGGTTTGTGAATACCGGACGTTTTCCGAAGAATTGCGGGTTTGCCACTGTTCGGAGATAGAGTTTGGCATTGAGCTTGTACACAGGACCACACCGATTTCGATAGCTCCATATCGTATGGCACCAACGGAATTAAAGGAGTTGAAAGCTCGGTTGCAAGAGTTGATGGATAGAGGTTTTGCTCGCTTGAAGTTTTTCACCTTGGGGTGCACCGGTGTTGTTTGTGAAAAGAAGGATGGAACCATGAGGTTGTGCATCGACTATCGTCGACAATAAAGTGACAATAAAGAACAAGTATCCGTTACCACGTATCGATGATTTGTTCGATCAATTGAAGGAGCCTCGGTGTTCTCAAAATAGATTTGAGATCGGGCTATTATCGATTCGAATCCGAGATTCGGACATACCCAAAACCGCCTTGAGCGAGATATGGTCACTACGAGTTCTTAGTGATGCCGTTTGGGCTCACTAATGCCCTCGCGTATTTATGGATTTGATGAATCGGATCTTGGATCATATTTGGATCGGTTCGTAGTTGTGTTCATCGACAACATCTTGGTCTATTCAAGAGATGAGACCAAACATGCGAGCACCGAGATTAGTGTTGCAAATTTTACGGGATAAGCGGTTATATGCTAAGTTTAGCAAGTGTGAGTTCGGTTAAGAGAGGTTTGCTTCTTGGGTCACGTGGTATCTCGCATCGGTATTCGAGTCGACCCAAGCAAAATTTCAGCCATACTTAACTGAAACCTCCAAGAAATATTCTTGAGGTTCGAGCTTTTGGGACTTGCTTACATTACCGACGGTTTGTAAAAGGATTCTCGATGATAGCCACACCCATGACGTAAACCGCTTGAAAGATGTCAAGTTTGAATGGACGGAAAGGTGTCGAAAAAGTTTTGACCAATTGAAAATTCATTTGACGGAAGCTCCAAGATTACTAATGCTGACCGAATCGGCAAAGAGTTTGTCATCTATAGTGACGCCTCCCTACTTGGGTTAGGTTGCGTATTGATGCAAGAAGGTCGAGTTGTGGCCTATCGTCGAGACAATTAAAGCCACATGAGAAAAATTATCCGACCCATGATCTCGAATTGGTCTGCTATCGTATTCGCCTTAAAGATATGGCGACATTACTTATTTGGTGAGAAGTGCCATGTGTATTCGGATCACAAAAGTCTCAAATATTTGATGACTCAAAGAGACTTAAATCTGCGACAAAGACGTTGGCTCGAGTTGTTAAAGGATTATGAGCTGGTCATTGACTATCACCCGGAAAGGCTAATGTGGTTGCGGATGCCTTAAGCGAAATCACTTGCTTGCTTTACGACGATGAATGTACACTTGTCTATCCTACCCGACAATGTGTTAGTAGCGAATTAAAGGCCAAACCATTGTTGACTCATCAAATTCGTGAAGCTCGTAAAGTTGATGAGGAGTTGCGTGCAAAACGGGCTGGCGTGTTCGAACAAGGAATCGGAGTTTCAAATTGATGATGACGATTGTTTGAGGTTCGAAGTCGTTTGTGTGTTCCAAAGAATTGAACTTATTTCGATAATTCTGAACGAAGCTCATTGTAGCCGAATGGCAATCCACCCGGGGAGTACGAAGATGTACAATGAGTTGAAACGTCGGTTTTGGTGGCATGGTATGAAACGAGACATCTCCGACTTTGTGGCAAGATGTTTAATATGTCAACAAGTGAAAGCGGAGCATCAAGTGCCTTCAGGGTTACTTCAGCCGATCACGATACCCGAGTGGAAATGGGATCGAGTCACAATGGACTTTGTGTCCGGACTGCCGTTGTCAGCAAGTAAGAAGGATGCAATTTGGGTTATTATTGATAGACTAACTAAGTCGGCTCACTTTATCCCTGTGCGTATGGATTTTTCATTGGATAAACTAGCTGAATTGTACGTTTCTCGATTGTGAGATTACACGGTACCGATTTACATTGTGTCGGATAGAGATCCGAGGTTCACCTCGCGATTTTGGAAGAAATTACAAGAAGCATTGGGCACCAAGTTGCATTTCAGCACCGCCTTTCACCCCCAAACCGATGGTCAATCCGAGCGATAATTCGAGATACTTGAGGATATGTTGAGATGTTGTATCCTCGAGTTCGGTGGTTCGTGGGAACGGTACCTACCTTTGATTGAATTCGCTTACAACAATAGTTTTCAATCAAGTATTAAGATGGCGCCTTACGAGGCTTTGTATGCGGCGTAAATGCCGTACACCATTGTTTTGGACCGAGCTCGGTGAGAACAAAATTTTTGGAGTGGATTTGATTAAAGATGCTGAACAGAAAGTAAAAGTAATCCGTGAAAATCTGAAGATAGCCTCCGATCGTCAGAAATCGTATGCGGATTTGAAACGAAAGGACATTGAGTATCAGGTGGGAGATAAAGTGTTTCTTAAAGTTTCGCCGTGGAAAAAGATACTCAGATTCGGTAGTAAGGGCAAGTTGAGCCAGATTCATTGGGCGTCTGAAATCTCCGAACGAGTTGGCCCGATTATGTATCGCTTGATCTTGCCCCCTGAACTTGAAAAGATTCACAACGTCTTCCATGTTTCAATGCTTCGACGCTATAGATCTGATCCGTCGCACGTAATTAGTCCATCAGAGGTTGAAATTCAAGCCGATATGAGTTATGGAGAAGAACCGATTCGTATCCTAGCTCGTGAAATGAAAGAGTTGCGAAACAAAAGGGTTCCGCTAGTGAAAGTGTTATGGCTCAAACACGGGATAGAAGAAGCTACTTGGGAACCCGAGAACTCTATGAAAGAGCAATATCCAAACCTATTTACGGTAAGATTTTCGGGACGAAAATTTCTAAAGTGGGGAGAGTTGTGACGACCTTAAAACGACCCTAGTCGAAATGTGGTTTCGGGACCACAAAACCAAGGCATAAAAATAATTTGATATTTATTTTATTGCCTATAATGTGTGTTAACTCATGTGTGATATTTTTATGCTTTGATTTAGAATTATAGATGTGAATTTCACTAGAAAGGATCTAGTAATAAACTTTGAAAGTATGAGGGAAATGTGTGATGACTAATTAAAGGATGCATGCAAAACAATGGACTTGCATGTCAAATTTCCCCATAGCTAGTGGCCGGCCATGACAAGGATTTATGGGCAAAAATCATGTCATGAAACATGTTTGGTAAATGGGTTATGATGGAAAGAATAAAATAAGGGTATGGAATAAACAATTAATGTTAGTAGATGAGAAACAAAAAAAAAGTGTCCATCTTCCTCCATAGCTTGGCGAATGTCCTAAAGGAAGAAAGAAAAATTTTGTTCATCTCTTTTCACTCTCTTGTTGGCCGAAATACTAAGGTTAAGGAAGGAGTTTTGCTTCATACTTGGTTTGGAAGAGGATTAGGAAGAGGTTGGCTAAACTTGCATCAAGATTAAGGTATGTTTGAGGTTCATGCATGTTTTAGTTGCTAGCTTAATGTTCTTGTTAGCCCATGGTTCAAATCCTTGTTATGTCATGGGAATGAAATTCGCCAAAGTGAAGGTGGTGTTAATGCCATTGCATGTTAAATGACAAGCTTGAAAGTGATACATGTGATGGAGGATTGAAGATTCTTAGATTTTCTTTTAGCATTTTTTTTGAATGAGATACTAAGTTCTTTGTTTCACCATGACCAAATTGAAATGGTGTGGTGTTGTGGTATTCGCCATGATATATCCATAAGTATAATTCATGCATGTTGCATGGTAAGTAAGATTTAAGCTTTGGAAATGTGCATATATTTGGATATAAGCCACTTGAGAATTCGCCCTTGCACCTACATGAATATATGTTTGCACATGATGGATTGGTATGACATATATACTAATTCAAAGTGTATATTTGCTTGTGATGATGTGTTGATTATGAAGTAAATAAGAGATGTGCAATGAATTACGATATGTAATGTGTTAGTAGTAAAATGTATGCTGTTTTTTGTGTGGTATTAAGTGTATATTCGCCACATGAGGGTAATTAGTGTGCATGCATTCGGTTTGAGGCAAGCATATTGATGCCTATTCTTGGCTTAGAAAATTGCTAAGAGGAATATTAACTAATGTGTTGAGTTCGATTTATGATTTCGTACATATACAACTTTGATGCCTAATGTATATAAGGGCCAAGTACTTTGAACTTCACGTTGATGTTTGAATGTATTGAATTGCTTGTTGTGATGTAAAATGTGCATGACCATTGTGTATTTGAGTTAAAGGATGGCCATATGACCATTTACACTCCTTGTCATATTCGCCATAAGCTATCATGATGAGATTTTAATAAGTTAAATTTGTGTGAATTAGCTCAAGAGCAAAGGGAGCTAAATCCGATAAAGGGAAGGAAAAGTAGTTGAATAGCCGTCGAAATCGCTCGACAACATCCAAGGTAAGTCTTGAGTGATGACCCTACTTGAATTATATCAAAATTATGCTCCTTGTTTGTGTGGCCATTGAGCGAAATAGTAAAGGTTGATAAATATTCGTGTTAGAGCTTTAGTAACGAAAATGAACTATGGACGTGTCTTGAATATTGATATATGTGTAAGTGAACATTGAAAATATATCCGGGCTAAGACCCGAAGGCATTCGTGCGAGTTGATATATCCGGGCTAAGACCCGAAGGCATTCGTGCGAGTTGATATATCCGGGCTAAGACCCGAAGGCATTCGTGCGAGTTGATATATCCGGGCTAAGACCCGAAGGCCTTTGTGCAAGTCACCAAATCCGGGTTATGACCAAGGCAATCGTCTGAGTCGCTATATCCGGTTAAATCCAAAGTATGTGATTCGAAGTGAGCAATCTTGCTGTGAAAATTTCAGCTTATACGCTTGTGAAAATTCCAGCAATGAGGTATGTTTGTATGTGCTTGTACTAATTGAATTCTTACAAGTAAGTATGCGCTAAGTTGATAAACGAGCTACCGGCCTTGGGCTAAGTTGTTCTTTTGTGTATGAACATAAGGGTCGGTGATGTGAACTAAGTATGAGTATGGGAATGTGAATTAGTAAAGTGGTTTAATTAGCCATGTGAATAAAATACCTTAGTCAAAGCTGATTTCATTGCTTGAGACTTACTAAGCATTAAAATGCTTACCCGTTGCTTTGGCTCTCTGTTTTATAGGTTTCGCCGTTAGCTATCGGATTCGGGATCAAAGAAGTCAAGTCATCCACACTATCGAAGCCCCATTTTGGTACAAATTTTGGTTGAACTTTGAAATGGCATGTATAGGACCATCCTTTGTTGAAGGTCATGTACCTTCCGGTTTGTGTAAACTTGGATAGCCATGCGAAAATGGCTTATATACGTTTTAGCATAGAACTATAATCGTTTGTATGTTGATCCTTATGAGGTATGGAATTATTTTGAAACGATTAGCCATTGGAATGGTTAATCATGATCACGCTTTGTGCTATGTATGTAAAAAGGGCCAATTGAATCATGGAAAGTATGAAATAGGTAAAGCCTACTAAAGGCAGATGCTGACAGCAGCAGTGACGTGGATGTGAAAAATCACTAAAATAGTAGGAATGGTATTAAATAGCAAATAAATTATGTAAGTGTACCTTGATGAATCTACTTTCATATGGAAGAAACGAAATGGTCATATGAGTTATAAGTTAACAGATTTTAAAGTTCTTGTGAAATAGGGCCAGAACGGTTTCTGGATCCCCTGTTCCAACTTTGGAAAATCATTGTAAATTAACCAGAGATAATTAGGAGTCATTCCATATATGTGTAGATTCCTCTCTGAGTCTAGTTTCTATAGAAACAAACGGCATTAGTATTTAAGCCCTGTACAGGAGATATCCAATTCGTAACGCACAAAGGTCAGTGTAGTCGATCCCTACAACAGGCGAGACTTTAACTAATAAACTGTACTAATTGGCTCGACCAAAATTCTAGAAAAAATATGTAGATGGACATATGAGTCTAGTTTCAGGAAAAATTTACGGAACTGATTTTCGAGTTGTAAAACTCAAGTTATGAATTTTGGAGCGACTAGTACTCAGATTGGCAGCTTGTCTGAAAATTGTCAATAAGTGGGTTGAAGTCTGTTAACACCTCGCGTTCGACTCCGGCGACGGTCTCGGGTTCGGGGTGTTACAGGCCACTTCACATTTGCCTAGCACATTTCTAAATTTTCTCACATAAGTCCTATTTAATAAAATTCACTTACAATTAACAAAATTCAAACATGAAATTTTCACACATGCATATATACATATAATAAGCATCAACTATGACGGTTAATTATTTTTATGACTCGGTTTAGTGGTCCTGAAACCACTTTCCGACTAGGGTCAATTTAGGGCTGTCACAAACCTAACCCAAAACAGCCTATGCCATGTATGCGACATGATAAGCCCAATCATATTCCACCTAGCAGTTGATTTGACACAAGTAGGCCCACGGGGCTATTGGGCCTATTCGGTCCATTTCGTGGCCCAAGTGGCCCACTACGGCCTAAGCCCACAAATTTGCTCATGGTGGCCTTCCTCGTCGTATGCCAACGTTTCGTGAGCTCGGTTCACCACACGCACGATCGCACGCTCGTATGGCATCATACGCCATATTTTTGGCTTTTTGCCATTTTGCCGATCTATAGTCATAGGTTTCAGTGTACAATTACACACCTTGATAACGAAAAGGCGTAGAAACCCTCGAGCACAAAACCTTGATTGAACGAGCGTGGTCTAGCCCACTAAAACTATTGACGAAATCGGATAATAGCCCATTGATAAATATTTGCGTTCAAACGGACCTATTAACCATTACCATATGTGCAAGTAACTTGAACCAAGTGCAAAGCAACTTACCGAAACGTCGTACTACGAAAGGCTAAAAGAGGTATTCGACCTGCAATGGTAGACCCAAAAGTATACCCTTAAATCGAGGTACCAGATGGGACAATCGTTCCCCTATCAAAATCGGCATAGAGAAGAAGTTATCAAAAGAAGGCAATAACAACCGATATAAAGAAAGGCGGAGTAGGGGTACTACATGGCTAGATTAAATAACACTCACCAAATCAAAACAACCACATAGGGGGTATGAAGAATTCGGCCAGTATCACAAAATTAAGAGCAGAGGATAGACGGTATTCAACCAGTGTTGAAAGAGAGAAAAGAGAATCGATAATAGAAGAGAGAAAGAAAGATTGCCTAAAAATCAAAAGAAACAGAGAGGGAGAGAAGCTAAGAACCGGCTAAGAGAAGAAAAGGAAAAAAGTAGAAAAAGAAGTCAAGGAATGTTTGCCAAAACCGAACCCAAAGCACTAAGGTAATCGGCTTAAGCACAAAATGATAAGAGGATAAAAGAAAAACGTAACAAACCAGAACCAAAAAGGTACCCAAATAGAACAATTGTAGTTATTTGGCATCGAAAAACAAAGATTAGAAAGAACCTCAATTACAAAAAAGTAAAAATTGAAAATGAGGAGAAAAAAGCTTGAAACGTCAAAAAAAAAAACTGAGAGACCCCCAAATGACCCTTAATGAACATGGCTCCAAGAAAAAATGCCCAACACCGATTTCCCCCAATGCCTAAAGACCAAATTCGGCACAACACTCTCCTCCGCCTTCAAATTTCTAATTTTTTCTTTCATAAATCACTCCATAATCCACTCTCTGATTTCCTTTTCAACCCCTTCCTTAATTTACTCCTTCAACAACCCATTCAAATTCGTCAAGACCCATTCAAACTTAGAGTCCCCACCTAACTCAAATAGCAGTCGTCCCATGTAGCAAAATAAATACTTCTTTTATGCTACGCCATCACTCGAACCTTAGACCTCAAGGTTACTCTACACGCCACCTTGCCACCACACCATAGGCTCCTTTTGTGATAAAAAGCATCCATAATTAATTATAAGACCTATGTGCTAGTGTCTAGATTCACTTAAGAGGAAAAACTAAAATTTTTCTAGAGCCTAGATTTGAACCCAAGACTTCTCCAACACTCCTCAGGACACTTAATCACTAAAGCAGGCATTTATTTGTGTCATTTCTTGCACAACTAACTACTTACGTCAAGCCTTCCCACTATTCCCCTGCTCAAGGCCCATTCCTTCTAGGCCCAAATTTGGGGCGTTACACATGTGATTTAAAAGTTTTAAATTGGGATGAAATTTTATGACTTGATTTTATATGAATGTATATGTCTAAGTCTGATAATGCTTTGAACCCTGTTCCGACGTCGGATATGGGTAAGGGGTGTTACACGAATATTCCTAAACCAGTTGAAGGATCTGTAACCCTAGAACCAAGGGTTGAGCCAAAAGATGAACTAGTCAAGCTAAGTGTTGAACCTGAATCTACAACTCCTATGCTGACTTTTACAAGTGCTTCAAAGAAATCGGAGTTGTCAATTTTGATGGATATGTGACAACCCGAATTAGGGCCTAATCAGAATAGTGGTTTCGTGACCACAAATCCGAGATAGAAATAATTTTTTTATAATTATTTTGGGGTTTATGATATGATTGCATGATTGTGTGAAAATTTCGTGATGAAATTCTATGCCTAAAGTGCTTAAATTGAAAGTAGGGACTAAATCGAATAAGTTGCAAAATTTGCATCCCGGAAGTTTTTAGTATGAAATTGTTTTGGAATATTAATTAGGAGGTCTTAAATAGCAATTTGACCAATTTTAAGTTCATGGACAAAATTAGGACATGGAAGGAATTTTTGAAAGTTTAGTAAGGAGGGCATTTTGGTCATTTGGATATTAAATGAAATAAAATGGGAAAAATAACACAAAATTGATCATCATCCTCCTTAGTTGCTGCGAATTCTCCCTCTCTCCATAGCTAGGGTTTCTTCAATTTTCAAGCTCCATAGTAAGTGATTTCAAGCCCGTTTTTAATGTTCTTTACGTTTTGGAATCCGGAAGCTCGATTAAGCTTATGCTAGTAATAATTTAACCTAGGGTTCATATTGGGAAAAATACCCATAGGTGAAATTTGTGTATTTTGATGTTTTATGATAGAATATGAGGTTTTAAATTATGTTAAATAACTTGTACTACTCGGTTTTAAGTGAAAACGAGTAAAAGCAAGATAATCGGTAAAAATACCTATTGTTCATAACTATACGATAGAGTGAGAATTTGATGTTGTTGTAGAAGAGAAAATGTTCAGCATATCATAAAACATAAGAATAAGGGCTGAAATTAAATTCCGAGCCTAGGGGCAAAATTGTAATTTTGTAAAGTTAGGGGCAAAATGTAATTTTTCCATGATGTGATTTTTGGATTGAAATAAATAGTATGAGTATTAAACGAGCTAAATGTGTTATTATAGATCAAGAAAGACGCGGAATTGATCTCGAACGGGGGAAGGAAAAAGTTGTGGACTAAATTGCAAAATTTCCACATTTTGCACCAAGGTAAGTTTGTATGTAAATATTACAATAATTTCATGTACATTCTTATATTTCAGCCTATTATATAAATATACTAGCTGATGTTAAAATATAAATCGACTATTGGAAGAATGGAAATAAATATAGAGAGAGATCCCGGTTGAACATTCGGAGAGATCGAATGAAATAGAGGGAGCGTAGCTAGGTCACATGTATGATGCTGAGTGCACATCATGTGTACAAGAAAGCTACGAGACACCTCAGAGTAGCTAGGTCACATGTGTGATACGAGATGTATCCCATGTAGACAAGAGAGCTACGTGAAAGATAAATGTAGCTAGGTCGCATGCGTGATTCCAAGTGAAGGACACCATGTAGACAAGAGAGCTACGAGACAAATCGGCTAGGTCGCATGAGTGGTACTAAGTGTTCACCATGTGTACAAGAGAGCCGAACTAAATGAAGTATGATGGTGGGGATGTGTCTGAAACCATTAAATATCGAGGATTGATCCAATTGTTCAACGGGATGGTTTTGTGGTGATATTGTGGTTTGGACCTACACTTTTGGTGAATGAAATGTGGTGAAAATGATTTGTGGTATATACATATATAAGATAAAATGAGGTTAGCATAAAGAATGTGTGAAAGAGTGAAATTAGCATTAAAACTGTTTTTAGATGGTAGCAGTGACGTGATTTTGAAAAATCACCAAAAATAGGAGGAATATAATTAGAAGTTGAATGAGATGTGAAATTAAAGTTGAATGAGTCTACTTTCATGTAAAAGAAACAGAGCAAGCAAAGAAATTCTATATTTTGAGATATTTACAATTGTATGTGACTTGCTCAGGATGAATACGTGATCCCCTGTTCCAACTTTGAAAAATCATTAAAAATTGTACAAAGCAAATTAAGAAATATAGTTTACATGCCTAAATTCCTTATTGAGACTAGTTTTAAATGAAACAGACTTCAAGGTTTTTTGAATTGTGTACTGAGAGAAATTCAATTTGTAGTGAACAGAGGTCAGATCAGTTGAGCTGTGTAACAGGGGAAACTTTAACTAATAAACTGTACTAATCGGCTGAACCAAAAATTATAGAAAAAAATTAGTAAAAATATTTATGAGTCTAGATTCAGGGAAATTTTACGGATTTGAATTTCGAGTTTTGTAACTCGAGTTATGATTTATTTAGTGAATATGACGCAATAGAGACAGCTTAATCAAAGTGGAATGAATAGTGAAATTAAAGTAGATATACTTGAATTGTTGTGTAAACATGTTAGATTCTTTAATTAGTATTTACATACTTACTTACTAAGCTATAAGCTTACTTTGTTTCTCTCTTTTGTCTTATAGTGTCCTCCGGCTTGCTCAGGAGTTAAGGATCGTGAAGATCTACCCGCACTATCATACTTTAGGGTATTTGAACTAAACGTTTTGAATTATGGCATGTATAGTAGGCTTAATTATTTTGTTACGTGTCATATTTGTCTAGGTTTAAAATATTAGTTACAAAGATTACTCGACCAGCTACTTTGTACAAGCCATTAAAGTTGGCTAATATTGTTCAAGACATATGTTATACGATGCACTATCAAATTGGATGACATATTTATATCTCGGTTATGTTTAATGGTATGTGTTATGTTCTGGTAATACCTTGTATCCTGTTCCGACGACGGTAACGGGTAAGGGGTGTTACATTTAGTGGTATCAGAGCTATGGTTTAGTCGGTTCTCGGACTAATAAAGTGTGTGTAAAAGTCTAGCTATACATGCCATAAAAATATTGTGACAGTGTGGTGACTCCTGATTATTCTAAACTGTGTTTTGTTTTAATATAGTAATGGATCCTAAAGGAACTGCGGATGATGATCTTTAGTAATGCGCCGCTCCCTTTAGGGACCGCTTTGTGGAAAAGTAGACTGAGACATTGAGACAAGGAGATGAGGCTCGGATGCCTTTCTCCAAATGATGAACAATTGGTATCTTGAATTTATTCGAGCAAATCCAAATGCTCAACCTCCCCACCCCTCCTATACCTCGGGCGATTCTGTAGTGCTCAAGGTATAGATTTGGTAAGAATGAACAAGCCTCCGGTTGACAAGATTCAAAACAAGGGCGAAGAGTTTAGAGCAAAGGTCGATGATGATCCTAAGAAAGCGAATTCGGCTTGAAAATTCTACCCGTATTTGATGAGCTCTCATGTACACCCGAGGAATGCTTAAAGTGTGCTGTATCACTTTTGAGAGATTCGGCTTACCACTGGTGGAAGACTTTGGTTGCAGTGGTGCCAAAAGAAAAAGTTACTTGGGATTTCTTCCAGGAAGAATTTAGAAAGAAATACATAAGTCAGCGATTTATTGATCAAAAACGGAAGGAGTTCCTTGAATTGAAGCAGGGGAAAATGTCTGTAGCAGAGTATGAACGCGAATTTGTAAGACTCAGCAAGTATGCCTAGGAATGTGTGTCCACCGAGGCTATTATGTGTAGAAGATTTGAAGATGGGCTGAATGAGGATATTAAAGTGCTTGTAGGAATTTTGGAGTTGAAAGAATTTGTAGTATTGGTTGATCGAGCTCTTAAAGTCAAGAATTGAACAAAGAAAGAAGAAAAGCTACTATCGAGGCTCGAGATGTCGAAAAAGACAGATAAGCAAGCCATTTCAATCTCAACCAAAGAGGTCCAAAGAGACAAACCCTCGAATGACAGTTTCAATTGGGGATTCACAGAGATCGTGGTAGAGCATATTCGGGTCTAAAGCTCAAGCTACTTGGTGGCAAGTGTGGGTAATGTGTGACCTAGAAAGCCCGAGTGTCAGCAATGTGGCAGGCAACATTATGGTGAGTGTTGGGGGAACGAGCGAGCTTGTTTTAGGTGCGGTTCTCGTGAGCATTTTATTAGAGATTGTCCGGAGAAAGTTAAAGAAGAAAGATTTGAGTGCTAGATGAATACCACCGCTAGTAGAGGTAGACCACCGAGAAATACTGGAGGTGGGACTAGTAGTAAACCGTGATGAAAGATTTAATGGCAAGATCGGAAGCTAGAGCACCGCTAGAGCTTATGCTATACGTGCAGAAGATGCATCATCTCCGATGTCATTCTTGGTACATTTTCTCTCTATGATACTATTGTTATTGCATTGATTGATCCCGGTCCACTCATTCCTATATTTGCATGAATTTAGTATCCAATAAAAAGTTTCTGTTGAATTTATTGAGTTTACGATTAAAGTGTCGAACCCTTAGGCCAATATGTGCTAGTTGACAAGGTTTGCAAGAATTGCCCATTAATGATTCAAGGTCACTTTGTTTTCCGGCCAACTTGATGTCATTACCATTTGGTGAGTTTGACGTTATCTTGGGAATGGACCGGTTAACATTGTATGATGCTAAGGTAGATTGTAAACAAAAGACACTAGAGTTGAAATGTGAAAATGGAGAAATTCGTGGGTTGAAACAGATGAATCAAATAAATTGCCTATGGTGATTTCGCATATGTCCGCATGAAATATATGAGAAAAGGGTGTGAAGCTTATCTGCTTATCTAATGAATATTGAGTTGCCTCAACTGAAATTTGAATCGATCGATAGTCTGTGAGTTTCGGATGTATTTCGGAGGAATTGCCCGGGTTGCCTCCGAACGAGAGATAGATTTTGCCATTGATTTGTTGCCGGCATCGCACCGATCTCGATTGCTCCATATAGAATGGCTCATTGAATTAAAAGAATTGAAGGCTCGATTCAGGAGTTAACGCACAAGGGATTTGTGAGACCGAGTTTCTCTCCCTGGGTGCTCTGTATTATTCAGAAGAAGAAGGATGGTTCAATGAGACTTTGCATTGATTACCGTCGACTTAATAAGGTGACTATAAAGAATAAGTACCCATTGCCGAGGATTGATGATTTATTCGATCGGTTAAAGGGGGCCACGATGTTTTCAAAGATTGATTTGAGGTCCGGTTACTACCAATTTGAGAGTTAAGGAGTCGATGTACCGAAAACCGCCTTTAAGACAAGGTATGGACATTATGAGTTTCTTGTGATGCCTTTTGGCTTAACAAATGCTCCAACTATATTTATGGACTTAATGAATCGGATCTTCCGACCATATTTGGATAAGTTTGTAGTAGTGTTTATAGATGACATTTTAATTTATTCTCGAGATGAGTCTGAACATGCCGAACACTTGAGAACTATATTGCAGATCTTGAGAGAAAAGAAACTGCTTGCCAAGTTTAGTAAAAGTGAGTTACGCTTCGTGAAGTCGGATTTTGGGGCATATAGTCTCGGTGATGGTATTCGGTGGATCCAAGTAAGATTTCTGCGATCATTGATTGGAAACCGCCAAGAATGTATCCGAGGTTAGAAGCTTTTTAGGCTTAGCCGGGTATTATAGACGTTTTGTTGAAGGATTTTCGATGATTGCCTCTCCTATGACTAAGTTGTTGCAAAAGAATGTTAAGTTTGAATGGATGATAAATGTCAACAAAGTTTTGAAAAGTTGAAAGCACGATTGATGAAGCACCAATTTTAGTACAAATTTGAGTCGGAAAGGAGTTCGTAATTTATAGTGATGCATCGTTGATGTGCCTTGGATGTGTGTTGATGCAAGAGGGTAAAGTGGTAGCTTATGCTTGAGACAGTTAAAACCGCATGAGAAGAACTATCCTACACATGATTTGGAACTGCATTGTTGTTTTTGCCTTGAAGATTTGGCGACATTATTTGTACGGTGAAAATGCCGAATTTTTACCGATCACAAAAGTTTGAAGTACTTGATGAATCAAAGGATCTGAATCTGCGACAAATAAGATGGCTTGAATTATTAAAGGATTTTGATCTAGTGATTGATTATCATCCGGAAAAGCAAATGTAGTTCTTGACGCCTTGAGCGAAAAATTTCTTTTTACTTTGAGAGCCATGAACACGGGTTAGCATTGTCGATGATGGGTCAATCTTAGCGAGATGAGAGCTAAACCATTATTTCTCCGCTTGATTTGTGATGCTCAAAAGAATGATAGTGAGTTGCGGATCAAGAGAACTCAATGCGAATCGATTCGACTCGATTTTCGAGTTGGACCGGATGATGCTTTGATGTTTCGAGACAGGATATGTGTGCCAAAAACGATAAATTGATTCGAAAATATTACATGAGGCGCACAATGGCTGTTTATCGCTTCATCCCGGTAGCACAAAATGTATAATGATTTAAAGAAGTCAGTATTGGTGGCGGTATGAAAAGGACATTTCGAATTTGTAACCAAGTGTTTGATCTCAACAAGTAAAAGTTGAACATCAAGTGCCTTGAGATTACTTCAACCGTAATGGTGCCCGAGTGGAAATGGGACAAGATTACCATGGATTTTGTAACCGGTTTGCCTTTAACTCCTAAAAGAAGGTTGCTGTTTGGGTAGTGGTTGATAGATTAACAAAGTCACCCACTTTATACCAAGACGTCTGATTACTCACTTGATAAATTAGCGAATTATATATTGCTAAAATTGTGAAGTTGCACGAGTACCTATGTCTATAATATCGATAGAGATCCAAGATTTACCTCGAGATTTTGGAAAAAGTTACAAGAAGCTTTGGGTACAAAATTGAACTTTAGTACCGCATTTCATCCACAAACAGATGGTCAAACGGAAAGAGTAATCCGGTACTCGAAGATATGCTTAGATCTTGTGTTTTAGAATTTGGAGGTAGTTGGGAGAAATATCTATCTTTGATTGAGTTTGCCTACAATAGCAGCTTATCAATCAAGTATACAAATGGCACCGTCTGAAGCCTTGTATGGTCGTAAGTGTCGACTCCTTTATATTGGACCGACCTTAGTGAGAAATGATTCACAGAGTTGATCTAGTTCTAAACCAAGAGAAAATAAAAGTAATTCGGGATTGCTTGAAAGTCGCTTCAGATCGACAAAAGTCATATGCAGATTTAAAAAGAAAAGAGATTGAATTTCGGTGGGTGATAAAGTGTTCTTGAAGGATTCACCATGGAAAAGATTCGAGATTTAGTCGAAAAGGCAAGTTGAGTCCGCGTTTTATTGGGCCGCATGCGAGATTCTTGAGAGAATTGGACCATGGCATATCGGTTGGCCTTACCGGCAGAGTTAGAAAGAATTCATAACGTGTTTCATGTATCAATGTTGCGACGTTATCGTTCGATCCTCACATGTGATTTCCCAACAGAAATTGAGATTCGATCGGATATGACCTATGAGGAGGAACCAATAAAGATTTTGGCTCGAGAAGTTAAACAGTTAAGAAATAAAAGTATAGCCTTAGTGAAAGTATTGTGGCACAGACATGGGATAGAAGAGGCTACGTGGGAACCCGAGGAAGCTATGAGGAAACAAAGACCCAAACCTCTTTATGGTAAGATTTTCGGGACGAAAATCTCAAAAGGGGGAGAATTGTGACAACCCGAATTAGGGCCTAATTGGAATAGTGGTTTCGTGACCACAAATCTGAGATAGAAATAATTGTTTTATAATTATTTTGGCGTTTATGATATGATTGCATGATTGTGTGAAAATTTCGTGATGAAATTCTATGCCTAAAGTGCTTAAATTGAAAGTAGGGACTAAATCGAATAAGTTGCAAAATTTGCATCCCGGAAGTTTTTAGTATGAAATTGTTTTGGAATATTAATTAGGAGGTCCTAAATAGAAATTTGACCAATTTTAAGTTCATGGACAAGATTAGGACATGGAAGGAATTTTTGAAAGTTTAGTAAGGAGGGCATTTTGGTCATTTGGATATTAAATGAAATAAAATGGGAAAAATAACACAAAATTGATCATCATCCTCCTTAGTTGCTGCCAATTCTCCCTCTCTCCATAGCTAGGGTTTCTTCAATTTTCAAGCTCCATAGTAAGTGATTTCAAGCCCCGCTTTTAATGTTCTTTACGTTTTGGAATCCGGAAGCTCGATTAAGCTTATGCTAGTAATAATTTAACCTAGGGTTCATATTGGGAAAAATACCCATAGGTGAAATTTGTGTATTTTGATGTTTTATGATAGAATATGAGGTTTTAAATTATGTTAAATAACTTGTACTACTCGGTTTTAAGTGAAAACGAGTAAAAGCAAGATAATCGGTAAAAATACCTATTGTTCATAACTATATGATAGAGTGAGAATTTGATGTTGTTGTAGAAGAGAAAATGTTCAGCATATCATAAAACATAAGAATAAGGGCTGAAATTAAATTCCGAGCCTAGGGGCAAAATTGTAATTTTGTAAAAGTTAGGGGCAAAATGTAATTTTTCCATGATGTGATTTTTGGATTGAAATAAATAGTATGAGTATTAAATGAGCTAAATGTGTTATTATATATCAAGAAAGATGCGAATTGATCTCGAGCGGGGAAGGAAAAAGTTTTGGACTAAATTGCAAAATTTCCACATTTTGCACCAAGGTAAGTTTGTATGTAAATATTACAATAATTTCATGTACATTCTTATATTTCAGCCTATTATATAAATATACTAGCTGATGTTAAAATATAAATTGACTATTGGAAGAATGGAAATAAATATAGAGAGAGATCCGGTTGAACATTCGGAGAGATCGAATGAAATAGAGGGCGTAGCTAGGTCACATGTATGATGCTTGAGTGCACATCATGTGTACAAGAAAGCTACGAGACACCTCAGTAGTAGCTAGGTCACATGTGTGATACGAGATGTATCCCATGTAGACAAGAGAGCTACGTGAAAGATAAATGTAGCTAGGTCGCATGCGTGATTCCAAGTGAAGGACACCATGTAGACAAGAGAGCTACGAGACAAATCGGCTAGGTCGCATGAGTGGTACTAAGTGTTCACCATGTGTACAAGAGAGCCGAACTAAATGAAGTATGATGGTGGGGATGTGTGCTGAAACCATTAAATATCGAGGATTGATCCGAATTGTTCAACGGGATGGTTTTGTGGTGATATTGTGGTTTGGACCTACACTTTTGGTGAATGAAATGTGGTGAAAATGATTTGTGGTATATACATATATAAGATAAAATGAGGTTAGCATAAAGAATGTGTGAAAGAGTGAAATTAGCATTAAAACTGTTTTTAGATGGTAGCAGTGACGTGATTTTGAAAAATCACCAAAAATAGGAGGAATATAATTAGAAGTTGAATGAGATGTGAAATTAAAGTTTAATGAGTCTACTTTCATGTAAAAGAAACAGAGCAAGCAAAGAAATTCTATATTTTGAGATATTTACAATTGTATGTGACTTGCTCAGGATGAATACGTGATCCCTGTTCCAACTTTGAAAAATCATTAAAATTGTACAAAGAAAATTAAGAAATATAGTTTACATTCCTAAATTCCTTATTGAGACTAGTTTTAAATGAAACAGACTTCAGGGTTGTTTGAATTGTGTACTGAGAGAAATTCAATTCGTAGTGAACAGAGGTCAGATCAGTCGAGCTGTGTAATAGGGAAACTTTAACTAATAAACTGTACTAATCGGCTGAACCAAAATTATAGAAAAAATTAGAAAAATCTTTATGAGTCTATATTCAGGAAATTTTACGGATTTGAATTTCGAGTTTTGTAACTCGAGTTATGATTTATTTAGTGAATATGACGCAATGAGACAGCTTAATCAAAGTGGAATGAATAGTGAAATTAAAGTAGATATACTTGAATTGTTGTGTAAACATGTTAGATTCTTTAATTAGTATTTACATACTTACTTACTAAGCTATAAGCTTACTTTGTTTCTCTCTTTTGTCTTATAGTGTCCTCCGCTTGCTCAGGAGTTAAGGATCGTGAAGATCTACCCGCACTATCATACTTTAGGGTATTTGAACTAAACGTTTTGAATTATGGCATGTATAGTAGGCTTAATTATTTTGTTACGTGTCATATTTGTCTAGGTTTAAAATATTAGTTACAGTACTCGACCAGCTACTTTGTACAACCATTAAAGTTGGCTAATATTGTTCAAGACATATGTTATACGATGCACTATCAAATTGGATGACATATTTATATCTCGGTTATGTTTAATGGTATGTGTTATGTTCTGGTAATACCTTGTATCCTGTTCCGACGACGGTAACGGGTAAGGGGTGTTACAGGATATGTGCAAGTTCATGCATAGTCAACAACAAACTTATTGGAAATATGCAAAAATTAGAGATAACTCAATTCAAAATACTTTTAAGAATATCTCTAATACTTCTGTTCTTGAGTTCCCAAATGTTATCTTTGAGACATGGACGAAAGGTTTTTACTATGCAAGCGGAGATAGAGCTGAAAAAGACAAGGGGAATGAGTCAGAAAATTAAAAGGGGGGATTCTTGTCTTGTTATTTATTTAATTATTTTTAGGTCTTTAGGAATTTATTTCTTTCGTAATTAGGATTTAATTTTTCCAGAATAAAGCATAGCAAGCATGAATAAACTTAACACTTCTTTAGAAAGAAAAAAGACTAAGTGATGTCGTAATGGGAATAAACATGTTTAGAATTGGGTTATTAGGAAATACTTGGTATTTAAGAAGTCTTAATGACTGACCTATCTTTCTTTTCAACCCTACCTAGTGTTCAGTTTTCATTCATTACTTTGTTTTTACAATGAAAACATTGCTTCCTTTTAAAGGGGGGAAAGGCATATAAAATGCTCAAATTTTTAATTTTTTCAAGTATGTTTCAATCATTTCTTTCATAAGTATGTTTTAATAAATGAATGTTTAGAGACATTTTTTTGTTAGTGAGATAGTTTGTATGCAAGTATGAATGATGATTTTATCTAAGTGAAAGTATGTTATCATGAAGAATGGAATGCTTGTATGATCTTATCTTTATTAACGTTTGCCATGAAAACTTAGTTTCTATTGAGATTAGACATGCATGAAGGTTTATATCTTTAGAATTGACTTAGTAACTTTCTTGAGGTGAAATTCTAGGGGACATAAAAATCTAAAAATGATATAGGTAATATTTCTTTGGATCGTTTGAGCCTTTTCAAGCCAACCTTATGATATTAGACCCTTGAAATTGTAATTTTGAGTTTAAATGCCTATTTATTGCAATGAACCTACATTATAAGCCACATTACCATCTTTTAAAGTTATCCTAATTTTGTGCACCCATCTTAACTAAAGTTGTCTTGGTAATCAACATTTGAGGAAATGATGTGATTCGACTCGGGAAGTTGGAGCCGACTAACATAGTGCCCGATCATTTTCGAAAAGAGTTGTTTGCAAGAATGGTTTAATTGTTGGAATTGGCTTGGTAGGCTTGATGGTAGCAAAATGGGGTTCAAGAGGGCTAATAAGATATAGGTTCGGCTAGGGAGAGCAAGGATAGGTGATATATGGATGGTTCAGTTCGGGATAACAAGAGAAATAAGAAGGAGTACGGAGATGGAAAAAACAAACTTAAATGACAGGAGCGATTCAACACTAAGGAGCGTCACCCCAGATCCTATATTGTTTAAGGTGAAGGATAAAATAGCTGGATAGGAGAACGCCACACTAATAAGGTGATAAGTTCTAAACAAGCTCGGTAGATGCCACTAGCACAACTAGATAAGTCTTCGAAACTTGTACGAGATATGAGAGGAAGCAACCTCACAGAAACAAAGTTTCATTAATCAAATTGTCAAAAGTCCTTTTACAAAGAAATAAACAAACTATTTATAGCCTAATATGTGATAGCCGAATGGACAAAGATGTCTAGCTTAAGAACTAAGTAATTCGGTCATGAATGTGCTAGAATAATCTAGGAAATATTCATTAATATGCTAGGTCTAAATTCAGCTGAATGTAATTCCAATGGGCAGCTTCATGTATTTGGAAATTGACTTGGATGATGATGAATGTATCGTAGCTTAATGGCTTGTCTAAATTTGGCCATGGAATGAATGGGGCATTCAAGAAGTGTCTTTTGGTAGAATAAACACCTAGGTAAGTCAATTGGGCAGCAAATAATTCATGTAGCAAGTTATGGATGCATTCTCCCATACGTTGTAACCTGCTGTCCATGCATCTAAATCATTCTTAAATTAATCTTGAAAATTAATTATGCAGCTACTCCTTGGCCGAATAGGTGTTTAGGGAACCAACAATCAGCATAAAATGCATGTAACAAGTCATGCATGAATCCTTCTAAGCTTTGAACCTGGTCGTACATGAATCCTCCTAAGCATTGAACCAAGCCGTACATGCATCTAGCTTTAAATGCTCTTCCACATTCGACTGCACCTACAACATTCATGAACACATTAATTCAAATGTAAATTCAGCTGGACATATTTAAATCAGCAACTAGACAACTTAAATAACAAACTAACTAATTTGGACACAATTAATTAATGACTAGCTAGCATATTAAATTCAGCAAGCTCAAATGAGTGAAAAAAAATTTAATAAGTTGACTTGAGCTGGGATATTCGGTCATGAGCTGTAATAAACTAAATGAAAATAAAACAAACATTAAATTTATTTTAATGATTAAAATATGAGCTGAAAGAAACTGAATTGAGCTCAAACAAGCTCAAGTAAGTTGATTGGAGCTGACTTGAGCTCGGATAGCTAGAGATGAGCTAAGTTCGGCTTGCACTAAGGTGTGAAGAGTCTTTAAGGAGTTGGCCTGAGCTTCTTTATCGAAAAGGAGCTTTGGTTCATCCCAAAATTGAGCCAATAAAGCTGAAACAACTTCTTGAAGTCGCCTAACTCGTGTTCAGGTCATTGGGCCTTTTGGAAGCTCGATAGGATCTTGGTTTGAAGTTGTTGAACCCCCGGGCGTGCTTACATCATTCCCTCCTTCTTAAAATTGACTTGTCCTCAAGTTGAGTCGCTTGTTCACCTAGAAACAAGGATGCCTACTTGGACCTTCTTGGATGAATGGGGTTAATGGTCTCTCGCAAGTCTTTTTCAAATGGCCCTTCATATTTCGCCTCAAATGAGACACAAGATTTATAATCAAGTTAAAGTCAGCATGCGATATGAATTTATCCAAATAGTCATGAAATCTAATTATCTTTCGTTTAAGACATGCATGGCTTTTACAACAAGACAAAACTAATAAACCATTCGCACAATTAAATGAACATGATCCTTTACAAAGTAATATCTTAGCAAATATTTGTATCCAGAAAATAAGGAGCTTAAAATGTTTGTCTATCTCAAATTGTATCCGCAAGTCATTGCGAAAACAAAGAGAATTCGTGCAACAATTCAAAGAATGCAGATGTCCATCACAATTAGACAAATGAAAAGATACATAGAGTTCATGATCTTGTATATTTAAACCTTGCAATCGTCAATTGGCCATCACATAACCATTGAACTCGTCAACATCAAATGTACCAGGAGTCATCTTATCATGAACTAAAACAATTATATCACCATTGACAGTGCTCTCGTCATCATTCGAATGGAATAGGGATGTATTAAAATTTTTTGAATCCATACCTTGTTTATCTTTAGGAGCAGAAAAACAAAGATTGGTGTTACCTTTTTCAATCAACAAAAACCTTCTCTCTTCGGAGTTATAATGTAGTTGAAACGCCGGGCTTGAGTCAACCTAAAATGATGTAGAAACAAGAAGACGACGGTTAATCAAAACACTTTTCTTTTCCTCACTTACTTTTCTTCGATTTTCTTTTTCTCTCTCTTTGCTCTTGTTTTTATAACAACTCAATTTCATTTCTCTCTTTTTTCTTCTTTTTCTTTTTTTTTTCATTTTTACTCTCTTTTTTCCTCTCTCAACATTCCATGGATTGTTTTAGACGTTGTTGGTCTTCCAAAACTCGTGTTGGTGTAAGGGGTGCTAAAGTAAAATTCTGGCCTTGATACTTGAACGAGTATTGATTTGCAAATCCATCATGTTTTACTCTCTAATCGAACTGCCATGGTCTCCCAAGTAGTATATGCCCCGCATGCATGGGCACTACATCACATATAACTTCATCTTGATACTTTCCAATTGAAAACAAAACAAGGACTTGCTTGGTTACCTTTAATTCAACTCCTTCATTGAGCCATTATAGCTTGTAAGGGCTCTGATGCACACCAGTCGGCAAATCAAGCTTTTCAACTAGAAGGGTGCTCGCAACATTCATACAACTTCGTCCAGCAATCACTAAGCTACATACCTTTCCTCAGACATGACAACGGGTATGGAACAGATTCTCTCATTGCAGTTCTTTTTTGCCACTTTACTCACTTAAACTCCTTTTAATAACGAGCATCTCACCTTCGACTGCGTACTCCAATTCTTCCTCGTCATCGAAGGGATTTTCGACATCATTCTCATCCCTTTCTTCGTTCTCCTATTCCGATTCGATGTCGCCATTGGGTCGAATAACCGTTTTATTCCAATCCAGGCATTGGCTAGCAATGTGACCCCTTCTGAGACACTTGAAACATTTTATGTCTCTTGACCAATTTTGGGTACCTTCCACGGCCTTTCCTTTACTCGATTCGGCCATCGATTTGGTAGATTTTGCTGGTACCATTGTTTCTTTGGATGGACTAGTCGAAGGGGCCTTACTCGTGCCTTCGCTCTATTTAGGCACATTTGAGGTCGAATAGCCACGCATGGGGCCCTTCTTTTTAAGTTGCTTCTCAACCTTTATTGCCATGTGGACCATATCGACGATTTCCACATAATATTGTAGCTCGACAACATTGGCTATCTCTCGGTTAAGGCCAGCCAAAAATCGTATCATGGTCACCTCACGATCTTCTTGTACATCGGCTTGAATCATGGCAATTTCCATCTCTTTGGAGTAATCCTCCACACTCTTCATTCCTTGGATTAAGTTTTGAAGCTTTTGATGAAGCTCCCGATGGTCGTGTGTCAGAATGAACCTTCAATGCATGACAGCCTTCATTTCAGCCCAAGTGCTAATAGGACACTCGCCATTTCGCCTTCGGCTCGAGGTAAGTTGGTCCCACCAAATCATTGCACAGTTGATGAATTCTATGGCAGCCAACTTAACTTTCTTAGCCTCTGAGTAGTTATGACATTCGAATATAAGGTTGATCTTTTCTCCCACTCTAAATAAGCTTCGGGATTCGAACGGCCTTGAATGAGGGAATTGATAATTTAATACTTTTTAAATTATCCTCAAACCTTTATTGCTCTCGTTGGCCACGACGACATTGGTCTCTCCGTCGGTCACTGATGTTCGAGCCTTGATCACTTTTGGCCTCGCTCGGTTCGGAAAACTCATCGTCTTGAACTTGCCTTTCAGTTGTGGTCTCTAAGTGGACTTATAGGGGTCCTTGCTCGTCGGCCTCTTCCTTCCACTTGATTGAGCCATTCTTGTATCGATTCCAACTTTCAATCAAACAACCGCTCAACTTCACGAAGCAGGGCTTGTAAGTTCAAATTTGGCACATTCCGAACAGGTTGTCTTTCCGCCATGTTTGTTTCGGGACTTCGTGACATAGGATTTGAAAATCTCACTACAAACCTCACTATTTCACTCGAAAAGAAATAGTTGAATGTTCACTCTGTAACACCCCTATCCCATAACTGTCGCCAGAATAGGACAAGGCGTTACCAGAAATTAGAAAACAGATCTTAACAGTAAAATTTTGAACATTCTCTTGAAATAAAGATTATTTATTTAAATAAATGCTAGACACAACCAGAGATCGAATTTCAAACTTATAAAGTTAAACATCCAAAAGATGCCATATTCGCATGGCTTAAATACGTTAACCAAAATATCCTTCCACTATTAGTCTATTCTATACATGCCTGTAACACCCCGTACCCGAGACCGTTGCCGGAGTCGAACACGAGGTGCTAACAGACTTAATTCATTTATTTTCTCGGTCCATTTTAAAAATTTCCAGACAAGCTGGCTAACTGCGTCACTGCCACCTTAAAAATCATATCTTGAGTTCCAAAAGTCGAAAACCAGTTTCGTAAATGTTTCCTGAAACTAGACTCATATATCCATCTACAAATTTTTTTCTAGAATTTTTGGTCAGGCAAATTAGTACAGTTTATTAGTTAAAGTCTCCCCTGTTATAGGGTTTGACTATTCTGACCTTCATGCATTACGACTTGGATATCTCCCTGTACAGGGCTTCAATACTTATGCCGTTTGTTTCTAAAGAAACTAGACTCGAAAAGGAATCTATACATATATGGCATGACTTCTAACTATCTCTGGTTAATTTATAATGAATTTCCTAAGTCTGAACAGGGAATCCAGAAACTGCTCTGGCCCTATTTCACGAAAACCTTAAAATCTCATAAATTACTGTTATATGATCGTTTCATTACTTTCTTATGAAAATAGATTCATCAAGGTTCAATTAAATAATTTATTCACTATTTAATTCCATTCCTACTATTTTTAGTGATTTTTTCAAATCCACACCACTTCTTCTTTGTCAAGATCTGCTTTTTTAAGGTAAACTTTACCTATTTCATGGTTTTCCATGAATCAACTAGAGTTTGTCATACATAGCATCAAAATAATCATAATTAACCATTCCCAATGGCTAATCGTTACCAAACATTTCCATACCTCTTAATGAACAACATACAAAACGATTATAATGCTATGCTCAAAGTGTATATAAGCCATTTTCGCATGGCTATCCAAATTTATACAAAACCAAGGGGTACATGACCAACAACAAAAAGGGTAGTCCTATACATGCCATTTTCGAGTTCAACCAAAAGTGTACCAAAAGGGCTTTGATAGTGTGGACGACTTGACTTCGACAATCCCGAGTCCGATAGCTGACAAACCAAAATCTATAAAACAGAGAATCAAAGAAACGGAATAAGCATTTAATGCTTAGTAAGTTTTGAGGAATGAAATTAGGCACAACTGAAGTATAGCATTCATATAAAACTAAACGGATAATCTCATATACACATATTTTCAAAAATCAGTCCTACTTCACATTTCCAACCCTTATATTCATACATAAGGGATCAACTTAACCAAAGGCCGGAAGCTCATTAATCGACTGAGCGAATAATATTTAAACGGAATCACTACTCAAATGCATATACGAAACGTACCTCATCGTTGGGATTTTATGTGTGTATTAAGTGAAATTATTACAGCAAGATCGCTCATTCCCAACCAAGTACCTTCGGGGTTTAGCCAGATATAGCTACTCGCTCAAATGCCTTCGGGACTTAGCCCGGTTATAGTAACTCGCACAATTGCCTTCAGGACTTAGCCCGGTTATAGTAACTCGCACAAATGCCTTCGGGACTTAGCCCGGTTATAGTAACTCGCGCAAATGCCTTCGGGACTTAGCCCGGTTATCATCCGAATATCCATGCACATATCAATAAATCATGACACATCTCTATTTCAATTTCATAACTAGAATTCAAACACAAGTCACTTATCAAGCATTATCATTTTCGGCTCAATAGCTACATACAAGAGCATGATTTTGATTTACTTAAAACATGATCTAATCGAATCATAATCTAAGCTCCATTATTCAAAGACTTACCTCGAATGTGGTCGAACGATTTCGGTGGCTATTCGATCACTTTTTCCTTTCCCTTATCCAACTTTGATCCTCTAAGCTCTTGAGCTTAATAAACAAATAAATTTATTCAATTACTTATCCAACTTTACTATATACAAATATCTATTTATTTAGATTCATTTCGAACTAATATTAGGCAACCGATCATATATTCTCCCCATGGCGATATTCAAACATTGTAGCCAAAGAATCACAATTATCGAATGTTTAACTATGATCGGACATATGATATTACCAGTATGTCTTAAGCTAATTGCCGAACCTATTGCCTCAATTCATGTACATATCAAATATAGTAATCCTTACTTGAACTATTAACCAACCTTATCAATGAACAATTATACTTAAAATACCATATATATATATATATATTCATAAGTGCATAGATACTATGTTACCAACAATTATTTCCTTGCTTAGAAGCCGAACCAATAGACACATTACTTCATATCTACCCGTCACGTTTACTTAAACCGAATAAACTTGCACATAAGGTCCTTGGCCGAACCTCACTAAAAACAAGTCAACCAAAATCTTAGTATTTATCTTGTGTATAACCTTATTTACCTTCCAAAAATCACAAAAACATCAAACTCTTAATGTTTATGTACAAGGCCGAATCTTAACATGATTCAACCTCCAACTCATTCATTTCAATTACTCACACGGCATTTGTTTAATTCTTTAGACAAATCTATGTTTGGCCATTGTACTCATGAGCATTAAAATTTATAATTTGACTACTTAAACCCTTCTCTTCAACAATTCTTCATAAAACATAAAGATTATAACCCAATCTCATCCTTTAATAACTAAAACCGAATGCTCAAGCCATCACCAAGATTTCAAAATTTTGCCTTGGGTTGTGTAAGAAATTAGCTAATTAACTAGAAACAAGTTTAAAATTTAAGAATCTAACACAACATACTAACCTCCCCTTAAGCTCAAGGTGACCGAAAACCTCTCTTCTTCCTTTCTTCAATTCGGCCAAGAAGAACCAAAGAATGAAGCCCTTTTTTTTCTTCTAGTTACGGCAAAATGGGGGAACAACCACACACATTTTTTTTTTGTTTCTCCTCCTACTAACACTAATATTTTATTGCCCATGTTCTTTATTTTATTATTCCTAACATAAAGCATTAACCCAACATGTTTATGACATGTTTTAGCCATAACATTTTGTCCACCCTCATGCTCATGGCCACCACTACTAATTAGGGGGAAATTGACATGCAAGTCCACCTTTTGATTACATGCACTAATAGATCCTTATAGATTAACCTATCACATTTCAAAAGTGTCACACATAAGTCCTATTAACTAAATTCACATGCAATTAACTAAATCGAAGCTTTAAACTTTCACACATTCATATTCACATATTTTAGACAATAAATATCATATTTAAATAATTTGGTGACTCAGTTTAGCGGTCCCGAAACTACTTTCTGACTAGGGTCACTTTAGGGCTGTCACAATGCCTTAAACCTTAATGATATACAAACTTTATCTACTCACATGATAACTCGATAGTGTGATGAAATCTCCTCGACTTCCAACCCAAGCAATTTCTCTGAAGCCCTATAGACATAGGAAAAACACACAGAGTAAGCTTTGAAAGCTTAGTAAGCCTTAAGCAAATAAATCATTTCAATGATTATGGAAATTCCATATCACTAATCCGAATTGAAAAAAATAATCTCAATTACATATACATTCATAGTACTCTTAAGTTCATATAACCTTATTAAGTAGCTTCACTTATTTATATTTACAAATAACTTATGACTATGATTTTAAATTCGTGTGATAACTGTCAATTCATTCGTATGAACAAAACTTGCACATATCCATTACATACCAACCAAAACATGTCATATTTTTCCATGTTTGATTCATGGAACCACAAGGTCACATGTCAAGCACATATAGCATATATTTATCTGTTATTTATCACGTCTCATTTTCACATGGACTACATACATCTGACCAAGTTTATTCAATGTTCACAACATAATCACATAATCACTACAAGCTGTCTTTCTAAGCAGCAGTCACTAAATTATTTATAACTAGAGCTACAAAACTCCAAATCATGTTCCGTTAATTTTTCCTGAAAATAGACTCATATATATTATATCCCTAAAATTTTTAGAATTTTTGGTTTGACCAATAAATACCAGATTTTTCTTAAAATTTTCCCCTGTTTCACTGTTTGACTAATCCGACCATTCTTCACTATAAATCAGATTTCTCATTGTACAGAATTCAAAATATATTCTCGTTTATTTCATTTGAAACTAGACTCATTAAGGAGTCTAAGAATATTAATTTTATCTTATAATCATCATTTTACAATTTAAACTGATTTTCTAAAAATAGAACAGGGGATTTCGAAGTCATTTTGACTCTATCTCACGCCACTTCAAATATTTCATTATCTACAATTCTTTTTCTTACACGGTTTCTTTTATAAGAAACTAGACTCATTAAGCTTTAATTACATAATTTATTCAGCTCTAATTCAATTTCCACAATTTATGGTGATTTTCCAAAATCACGCTACTGTTGCTGTCCCAAGCAGATTTATTACAAATTTGCTCTTTCACACATTCCTTGCATTCAAATTATTTAAACATGTATATCATGTCATTCAAGATCGAACTCATATAACATAGGCATTAAAAATTCTTCACTATCAACTTTAGTTCAATTGAAACGAATAAAATACAATATCATATTCACATTTAATTTTCCATGATCGTAATCACCTAAAAATAAAATCATATACTTCCACAAACCTTTCTACAAGGACCAAGTGTTTATATTTGAATATAAACATAGAATCACTTCACATAACTTCACACATTTACCGAATGTATCATGATCACATTTATAGTCATAACACTTATTCACATATGCATCACTTTAAACATTTATAATTTAATTCAAATCAAAATCGCATACGAGTACATGATAAATACCTGGCCAACTTAATATGTAATACACTTTCAATTTGTCATCTTAGTGTAGGATCTTGTAATTGTATACTTTTATCAAATTCATCAGCACTTGGCCTGCTAGGTATAAAACCCGAAATTATATTACCAGTACAAAGCCTGCGGGACTTTAGCCCCGATACATTTCCAGCACGAAGCCTGCGGGACTTTAGCCCGGATACATTTCTAGTGTCTTGAATATTTATTCACATGTTAACACATTTCACATAACATATCACATTAGTAATTCAATTGCTTCATTTGAATATAAGCACAAAATGTACACCTACCCTTTAACTTTCGGTTCAATAATCATACACAAAGAACACATAATCTTTTCACTATCCCAGTTTCACTTTTAATAACCATTCGACTATATGCCATATTCACAAATTATTTCACACACAACCTCGATCAAGTAGGGACAATAGTCACAATTCATCTATTATACAAATATCCCATTCTTTGACTTTGTTTCATAATAGCTATTCGGTCATCACATATATACCATTCAATTCACATTCGAGTTTATACAAACAAGTACAATAAAATTGTATACACATATTACACACTTTCACATCATTACTTAATAGTCATTCGACCACATTATATACATAAATCATCCATTTCATATTCAGCATTATAGCTTAAATTCAATATACTTATTGCAAATAGAACTTGTAAAGGTCAAATAATTACTTACCATATTATATAAAATCTTAAGCGCGCAGCAAATCAAATTTAATTATTTAAGGACTTATCTTGAATGTCATTGCAGAATTACGGATTGATTAATCAACTACTTCTGCTTTCCCCCTTTCCGAATTTAGCTCCTTTTTCTCTTGAGCTTAATTCAAACAAACAAATAAACATTTATTCACCTTAATCCATCTCATGATCGGATGCCTTTAAGCTTAATAATAAAAATCCTTTAACAAAGTAACACTCAACCAAAACAAATTCGATTATACAACTATATAATTTAAACCATCAATTATGCTTAACTAAACGTTAACCTATAATCAAAATCACTCAGACATATTTATGGTCAAACATAGCAAGAAAACTAAATAGGCTTTACTAGCCACACTTAGTTCAGTTATAACATAACTTCACTTACTTATGAGCACATTCGGCAACTTGATAATTAAGTTAATATCATGGTATCATAACTCAACATTTATCAATATGTCATTAGCAAAATATGCTCATGTCAAATTTACTCCCAATCACATCACAAAATTCAACAAGCTTAGAACTCATTTAATAATTAAATTCCATTTCAAAGCATCAAAACATTATCAAATGTATACTCATCCTAAATGACTGAATGCACATTAACTAAGCACTTAACAATTTTCTTTAGCCATTAAACTCATTCGGCAATGATAAGGACAAATTTAACAAACCTTAAATTTAACTTATAATTGTACATATCTCATTCAAAGCATCCACACCAATTTATTATCCAATCAACCATAGCCGAAAACCTATCATATAATTAAAACCCTTGTTCAAATTATTATTCACTATAATACTATGGCCGAATCCCTCAATTAGCTAACATAGCCTCTTGTATTCAATCTAAACACGTATATACAACCTAAATCCCTCTTTTAACACATAATTCACTATCTTGGAACTCATTTTCTAACTAATTTAACTTAGTCCAACGCCGAATGCTATTTGAGCATTAAGCTCATGTTCTTTTCATTATTAAGCAAGTATTATAACTCAACTAACTTCATTAGTCGACTACTCAAGCTCACTTGAGCCACATATTGTAATTTAGTTTGTTCATACTCAATTAGAAACATTTCTCCTTACAAATTATCAAAACATACACAATGTAACCCATTGAGCTCATGACCGAATGCTTCATGCATCACAAACACAAAATCATACACATGGGTCTTGTTAGGCGCTTCAAAACCAATTTAAATTTCTCAAAATCCAAAGAAAAACATATGAAATCATACCTTAATTCCCAACACAAGATGGCTGAATGCCTTAGGTGTTCTTTCTTCCATTTCTTGTTTAGTTTCGGCAAAAGGGGAGAAAAAAAATGAGAAACTTTTTTTTATCACCCTTTTTCTATTATTAAATTATGGTTTTCTAATATAAAACTATTTAATATTATTTCACTAATATACAATACACAAAATGCCAAATTTTTCATCATCATTACCGTCCACTATAATCATGAGTGGTCCATTTGACATGCAAGTCCTCTATGATGCTATCCATATACAATTTGGCCACTTTAACTTTTACCTATCACATTTTTATGGTTTATTAATTGAATCCCTTTTTATAATTTGACATCCAAATAACAAAATTAAAGCATCAATTTTTTTATTATTTTAATTTATTATTATTATTATTTCACACATGGAAATTCACATAATAAAACATAGAAATTAATTTAATCCTTTCTTATTAATTAAACACCCAAACGATCACATTTTCGTATGAAATCTTCACATATGCTAATTCACATATAATGAACACATATAATAATATTTAATTATTTTTCTGACTCAGTTTCATGGTTTCGAAACCACCATTTCGATTAGGGTCTAAAATGGGTTGTCACACACTCCACTTGTGTTTCACTCGTTTTAAGGCTTTTTTTACACTCAAATGCACCCATACTCTCTACGCCTTTTACCACTCATACTTGCCCTCGTAACTTCGTATTTCATTTCTTAGAACTCGTCTTGGTGCTTGGGGTCAGCTTTAAAATGGTTACAAGGGATAAGATGTATTGATGTAAGGGTAGGCTAAAAGAAAATTTCGGTGTATTGTGGCTTTGGGAGGGGGGGAAAACGATGGTGGAACAACACTTGGAGGTCGGGAATGAAGGATATGAAAAGTAAAAGAAAAGACTTCAACACTTCACACTTTTTTTTATATATTCGAATGTTTTTTAATTTCATATTTTTTTCACTAATACTTGCTAATTACAATATGAAAAACTCGAATACAAACTTTTTTTTTATTATTTCATTTTTTTTTTCACGAACCTATTTCGGACTTGTTACGAACGTCGGCGCTTCTCGATTTACAAGATCTGATACCAAATGATGTGATTCGGCTCAGGAAATTGGACTTAAATTCACGTAGTGCCCGGTCGTCTTCGAGAAGAGTTGTTCGCAAGAATGGTTTAATTTTTGGGATTGGCTTAGTAGGCTTGATGGTAGCAAAATGGGGTTCAAGAAGGCTAATAGGATGATAGGTTTGGCTAAGGGAGAGCAAGGATAGGTGACATGCAGATGGTTCTATTTGGGATAACAAGAGAAATAAGAAGGAGTATGGAGATGGAAAAAACGAACTTAAAACGTCAAGAGCAATTCAACATTAAGAAGTGTCACCCCAATTCCTATATTGTTTAAGGTGAAGGATGAAATAGTTGGATAGGAGAACGCCACACCAATATGGTGATAAGTTTTAAACAAGCTCAGTAGATGCCACTAGCACAACTAGATAAGTCTTTAAAACTTCTACGAGATATGAGAGGAAGCAACCTCATAGAAACAAAGTTTCATTAATCAAATTGTCAAAAGTCCTTTTACAAAGAAATAAGCAAACTATTTATAGCCTAATATGTGATAGCCAAATGGACAAAGATGTCTAGCTTAAGAACTAAGTAATTCGGTCATGAATGTGCTAGAATAATCTAGAAAATATTCATTAATAGGCTAGGTCTAAATTCGGCTGAATGTAATTCCAATGGGCAGCTTCATGTATTTAGAAATTGACTTGGATGATGATGAATGTATGGCAGCTCAATGGGTTGTCTGAATTCGACCATGGAATGAATGGGGCATTCAAGAAGTGTCTTTTGGCAGAATAAACACCTAGGGAAGTCAATTGGTCAAGAAACAATTCATGTAGCAAGTTATGGATGCATTCTCCCATACATTGTAACTTGCTGTCCATGCATCTAAATCATTCTTGAATTAATCTTGGAAATTAATTATGCAGCTACTCCTTGGCTGAATAGGTGTTTAGGGAAACCAAAAATCAGCATAAAATGCATGTAACAAGTCATGCATGAATCCTTTCAGCCTTGAACCTGGTCGTACATGAATCCTCCCAAGCATTGAACCAAGTCGTGCATGCATCTAGCTTTAAATGCTCTTCCACATTCGGATGCACCTACAACATTCATGAACACATTAATTCAAAGGTATATTCGGTTGGACATATTTAAATCAGCAACTAGACAACTTAAATAACAAACTAACAAATTTGGACACAATTAATTAAATACTGGCTAACATATTAAATTCAGCAAGCTCAAATGAGTGAAAACAATTTAATGAGCTGACTTGAGCTGGGATATTCGGTCATGGGCTGTAATACACTAAATGAAAATAAAAAAAACATTGAATTTATTTTAATGATTAAAATATGAGCTGAAAGAAACTGAATTGAGCTCAAACGAGCTAAAACAAGCTCAGGTAAGCTGATTGGAGCTGACTTGAGCTCGGGTAGCTAGAGATGAGCTGAGTTTGGCTTGCACTAAGGTGCAAAGAGTCCTTAAGGAATTGGCCTAAGCTTCTTCATCGACAAAGAGCTTTGATTCATCCCAAAATCGAGCCAATAAAGCTGAAACAGCTTATTGAAGTTGCCTAGCTCGTGCTCGGGTCATTAGGCCTTTTGGAAGCTCGATATGATCTTGGTTTGAAGTTGTTGAACCCCCGAGCATGCTTACATCAGGAAATTTTCAAAAAGATGTATGTGCTACTGCTTAAAATAAAAAGGACTAAGGAAGAGCAAAGTAAAGTTTGCTCAGTCTCCAAAAAGGAAAAATGTATGAGCTTGAGTTCAAAATAAGTTTGGGGTGTTCTAAAGGTTCACTTAAAGAAAATGGCTGTATTTTGAGAAATCCAAGACAAAGTTAAAGGTTAAGATTTTGAAACCAAAATGTCTCATCTCTTAAAATCCCTACCTTTAACCAAGCCCCTTTACAACCTTATAAAAGACCTATTGATTTGATGATTATGTTATCTACATTAGTGGAGAGGAAGTACTAAGTTCAACATATGAAGATCATAAATAAGCCTTATGATTGTTTGCTTGATTGATAAGAAATTATGTTGAATGAAGAATGTTATTTGTGGCTATGACATACATACAAACTATGATTCATGTTGGCATATTTTGAAACTTAATATAAAATTATATAAATGTTTGCATATGAATTACTTGTTAATAAAACAGATCTATGAACATGAAGTTATTAATGCATGATTATAGGACAAAGATTGATGCTACTTACGTAGTTAGAAATTTTTCCTTAGCAAGACCTTTTTGCTGTGCATAAAAATTACTCGGGGCGAGCAATGATTTAAGTTTGGGGTTGTGTAAACTGAAAAATATATAGGAATTTTCCTATGAAATTTTTCACCTTTTTACTTAAATTCATTGTTTAAACTAAGTAATTTTTAATAAGTAAATGAAATATGTGAAAATATGAAATTAGGACAGAGAAATTATTAAAATGTGATTTTAGGCTTTATTATATAGTTTTCATGGATAAAATGGCTTATTTTATATTTATTTGAACATATTATATTTTTAAGACATAAAATGGGTCATGCATGATTAAATTAAATAATAACATATAAATTCATATTTAATAAATCATTTTAAATATTTCATTGATAATTTGTAATTAATTATTTAAATTGGATAAATTTTATTCTTTGGTCCTTTAACTTATTAATTTATTTTGGACAGGTTTGATAGCTTTGTTGGATTTCAAAAGCCGTCCAAATTGAAGATCAAGTCAACCCAAATTCGGCTACACATGGCTGTCCATTAAACCACTTTTTTGGTTTAATTACACAAGGTCCTTGCATTGTTGAAAAAATTCGAGATTTGCCCGAAGATTTACATTTGATCGAGTCTCAGTCCTAAGTTATTATGGCATTTAAATTGTTTAAAAATCAAGAAAAAATCAGCTCAAATTCCACTAATTGTGGCCAACCACTCATGGAAGAAGTTTGAAGAGACTAAACCCAACTATTTTTAGCAAACTAACCACCTTTCTTCACCTATAAATAAGACCCCTTGATTCCCTCCTTCATCATCCCTCACCCCTCATCATTCTCTCTTTTCTCTCAATTCTCTTAGCATTTTTCATTCTCCACACCTAACATAATCTCTTCTTAGAGATTTTAGAAATTAAACCTCTTAAAGAGCCCTTGGTCAGCCACCTTAGAGTGCCATCAGCAAAGGAGCAAAGTGAAGAAGTGGATGAGCTTCATCAGTCAGAGTCTTGGGTGACAACCACTCTGATTTGGGTTTAATCTTTCTTTTCTTTAATTTAATCTAAACATGATTGCTATGTCTTCTTTGTTCTTGCTTACAATAATGTTAGCTTAATTTTATTTAAGCTAGGATGATTACTTTGATTAAATAATATTTATTTGATTCATGCTTATAATGCTTGTGCCTCAATCAATCATGTTTTCAATTAAAATCAAGTCTGTATTTCGTTCATACGTGATTGAAATGCACCTGAATTAGCAGAGAGGTCCTAACCAGACGATGGCTAGTGGATGCATAATTTACATGTGCATGCTCAATTTAGATCCTAACCTGATTAAATTGTAGGTTGCATAACAACTCTAACCAAGCTCTATTATCTGTATAGTATTTAGATTTGTGTGATAACACGTCCTTGTTACCTCACATGAATGCTAAGAAACCCTTAGTAAATAAGGATCTGTAAAATGTATATTTATTAAGTAAAGGATTTCGAAAGGACCTAATTTGGTTTCCAAACTCATGAAAGATCGAGTTGCCTTAGAATGCTTTTCTGAATGTTATTAAGCATGTTGATAATAAGTTGAGTTTAATTAAAGTAATTGTCCTAATTTATTTATGTTATAATTGTTGCAAATTGTGTTTAATTTTGCTAAAATCTATTTCATTCATATAGTTTGCTTACATAGGATAATTTGCATTAGGGATCATTGCATTTTGTTTAATATATTCAATTTTAATCATCACTTCTCAACCATATTGTGTTTTTATTTACCAAATTGTTAAGGGTAATTTTACAATCAAGTGATTTAACAAAAATACAATCTCTGTGGAGACGATAACTCGATACTTACTTATTACTTGATAACGACATTGTACACTTGCACAAACCTATGCGTTACAATTATTATCTGAGGAAAGTGAATGTAGTCGCGAAAGCTCTAAGTAGAAAATATTTGTTTGCTTGACATTAGCTAATGATTGATGATTCTTTTTTAGCTGAATTAAAAGCTAAACCGGTATTTCTCCAGTAAATCTATGAAGCTCAGAAATGTGACAATGAATTGCAAGCTAAAAGAGTAAAGTGCAAATCGGCTACTAATTCAGAGTATCAGATTGAATCCGATGATTGTTTGCTATTTCGAGGTAGAATTTGTGTGCTGAGAAATTTCGAGCTTATTCAGAGAATTCTACACGAAGCACATAGTGGTTGTTTATCTGTTCATTCGGGTAGTACTAACATGAACAATGATTTGAAATAGTCGTACTAATGGTCGAGAATGAAATGAGACATTTCAAAATTCATGTCAAAATGCTTGGTTTGTCAACAAGTTAAAGTCGAACATCAAATACCTTCGGGACTATTACAACCAGTAATGATACCTAAATGGAAGTGGGATAGAGTTACGATGGATTTCGTATCAGGATTACCCCTATCTCTTAAAAAGAAAGATGCTATTTGGGTTCTAGTTGATCATTTCACGAAATCTACACATTTCATTATGGTACGTACAGACTTTTCACTTGATAGATTAGCTGAATTGTACATCTTTAAAATTGTCAGATTGCACGGGGTGCCAGTTTCTATTATTTTGGATAAAGATCGGCGATCTACGTCACAGTTGCACTTTAACACTGCTTTTCATCCTTAAACAGATGGTCAATCTGAGAGAGTGATTCAGATTCTTGAAGATATGCTTCACTGCTGTGTTTTAGAATTTGAAGGCAACTAGGAAAAATATTTACCGTTGGTTGAGTTTGCATATAATAATAGTTTTCAATCGAGCATAAAGATGGCACCATATGAAGCTCTATATGGTCGCAAATTTTGAACTCCATTGTACTGAACTGAGCTTAGTGAGAAAAGATTCACGGGGTTGATTTGTCAGAGAGACTGAAGAGAAAGTGAAACTAATTCGCGATAGTTTGAAAGCAGCTTCAGATCGACAGAAATTATATGCGAACTTGAAACGTAAAGATATTGAATTTCAAATCGGTGATAGAGTGTTTTTGAAAGTATCATCATGGAAGAAGATTCTTCGATTTGGTCGCAAAGGAAAATTGAGTCTGCGATTTATCGGACCGTACGAGATTATCGAGAGAATTGGGCCAGTAGCTTATCGACTTGAGTTACCATCAGAGTTGGAAAAGATTCATAATGTGTTTCATGTGTCAGTGTTACGAAGATACCGATCGGACCCATCGCACATAATTTCTCTGACGGAGATTGAAATTCAGCCCGATATGTCGTATAGCGAAGAACCGATCAAAATTTTGGCTTTAAAAATTAAAGAGTTAAGAAACAAAAGCATAGCTTTAGTGAAGGTTCTTTGGCAATGTCATGGCGTTAAGGAGGTTACGTGAGAGCCTGAGGAAGCTATGAGAAAATAGTACCCTAACCTCTTTTCTGGTAAGATTTTTGGGGACGAAAATTCCTAAGAGGGGAGAGTTATAACAGCCCATTTTCAATCAAATCGGAAAAGTGATTATGGGACCTCAAATCTGAGGTCAAAATATTTACTTTATTGCTATTATTTTAGTGTCTACAACATGTCAATTGAGTCATATAAAAATTTCCTTAAGAAATTTAATCATTTACATGCTTAATTCGGTAAAAAGGACTAAATCGTGCAAAGTACAAAACTGGAGTTCTAATAGCTAAAAGTGTCTAATAGCTATGAAACCTTAATGTAGAGGTCCTTATGTTGTAATTATACCATCCATAAAGTTAGTGGACTTTCATGGACATGGTATATGTATTTTCTAAGTTTAATATTTAAGGTTAATATAGTAAATTAGTAACTAAACAAATTAAAATAATGAAAACAAAGGTGCTGTCTTCCTAAATGGTTTTATCCACCGAAAATTTAAGGTAAAACCCTCCGTGGAAGCTTGTTAGACTTGGCTAAGCTAAATTTGGTGCATGGTGAGTATTTTTCAATCCATTTTTAATGATTTCTATGTTTTTAGAGTCATTGTAGCTTAATCTAGCTAGCCCAGGGACTAATTTGCAAAATTGTTAAAAGTTTAGGGTTTTACCATTTATGAATTTGTATATTTTTTTTAACTTTAATGGTAGAAAATGAATGGTTGTTGTTAGATAAATAACATTTGTTAAATGATTTTGAATGAAATTGTAAACTACGCAATAAAGTGAGAAATGTGATAAATTGTGTGGTAAAAGTGTGAATATGTGAAAAATATGGGCTACTATGGGTCTAAATAATATTCAGCTATAGTGGGTTGAAATTGAATTGCATGAATTTGCCTTTTTTATGAGCTAGGGACTAAATTGTAAAGTAGTTAATGTTTAAGGGCAAAATAGTAATTTTTCCATAATATATATTTAGGGCTAAATTGAATAGAATAAATACTAAATGAATTGAATTTGATTTATTTAGATCAAGTTAAACCTCGTACGGATCTAGAACGAGGAAATGATAAAGTTTAAGACTAGTCAATCCATTTCGTCGTTTTTATGATCGAGGTAAGTTTGTATGTTTAATAAGCATTAAACTAGACATGTTTGAATGCTTAATTGATATAATTATGATGATACGACACCACGGAAATTCTTGACAAGTTATCAGCAATGTATAAATCCCAATTGAACCTTACGAATAGATAGGATACAACTGACATGTCATTAGGGGTTACCGTGTTTTGGGTGTTGGTCCGTATGTTCTACCGGTGACTAAGTTTTTCGACATGTGTTGCGATTACTCATTAGCTTGTGTGAGCAGCATTGTGTAGCTAGGTCTTGACCATCAACTTGTGTGAGCAAACCTGATGATAGCTCGAGAGTGAGCATTTATATGTGATATGAGATTGAGATCATTTTGACCATGTATTGGCACTTAGTGTGCAAGATTCTCGAGTATCCAATATTATTCCAAATGGTTCAATGGGTATATTAATGATATGAAAAAGTAAGAGATTGATATGTATCAGTACAGGTATGGTCATGAATTGTACAAGCATTGAATCTATGAGAATTGTGAGTTCATGTCTAACGTTTTGATGGAATGTGTGTTAGGCTTTTAGGATTCAAATTAAATTGCATTATGCTATGTTTATTTCCGTAAATTATGATTAAATGGTAAGTTGCGCTTTAGTCATATGAGCTTACTAAGCTTAATAGTTTACTTTATTTACTTTTACATGTTTTATAGTGATTTCGAAGCTTGCTCGGATTGGAAGTTGTCGGAGATCCCATCACACTATCCAACCATGGTTTTGGTACCTTTGAACTATATGTATTTAGGTTTTATGGCCTGTATAAGTGTTTTGGCTAACGTAGCCTATATATCTCATAATGTTTTGTTATGTGTTTAGCCATATGATTTAGCTTATTTTGGTATACTTGGTTATGTAAATATGTGTAAATGGCCCTTTGATATTTTGTTTATAATTGTTATATAAATGCCTTGTTGTGAATTGGTATTTAAGGTAGCAAATGGTTGAAATTAAGAATGTATTAGCATGCTAAGCATTAGGCAAGATAATGCATAAAGAAAGTGACCATTTAGGTGAATGCTTGAAGATGAATTGGTATGTATTGGAATGCCATATTGAATGTGTGTTAGGCAGTGTATATATACATTTGGCCATTTAAGTAACTTTTGATATTGATAATGGTATGTTTTTGAATGGTTAATTGTGATACTTACAAGCCTTGTGGTTGTTGGTATTGATATTGCATGAATTGAACTTGGTTTAGATGGGTTTGAATGCCTATTGAAGATATGGTCATATGTTATTTGGTATGTGTAGGTTGCTGCAAGTTTGGGTAAGAAAAATGGCTTGGATAATTGCGTATTTTTTGTGCAAACAGGAAGAGACACGAGCGTGTGTCTCAGTCGTCTGTGACACACAACTAGGTGACACGGCCATGTCTCCCCTGGTACTTATTTAGAATGCAAGTCAGTAGCTTCACACAGCCTACCACACAGCCTGGCACACTGGCGTGCGGGGCTATTTCGAAGGGTACACGGGCTAGTCACACAGGCGTTTGGTTGGTCATGTGACCCAAGTCAGAAAGTTAGACGGGGTCAAACATGGGTCAGGACACAGCCATGTGATCCCATTTTGAATGTCCACACGGCCTGTGACACGGGCGTGTCTCTTTGCCATGTGAGACACACAGCCTGTCCACACGGACATGTGTCCCCTGCACTTGAAAATTTTCTATGTATTTCTAAAATTTTATTAAGTTTTTTATTTAATCCCAAACCACTTCTAATGCTCGTTTTGGGCCTCGAGGGCTCGTGTTAGAGACTATATGTTTGTATTTGAATTTTTTTTAATTAGTATGAGAATTGTAATTTGAATTGTAGCTCGCACAAGCTGTAGATGATGCGATCATGGTCCAAGACCTAACTAAGGCTTCCATAGAACCAATGGAGTTACCAATTGGGCCAATTACTTGTGCTCGAGCTAAGAGGTTTAAGGAAGCTGTTGTGGGCCTTATTGATCGAATTTGGGGTGAAGCCGTTGCGGGGTTCATTGATCAATCATGGACATGCACTCCATACATGCCACAAAACTTGCTTCAAGCTCAACTTTAGCTTTCTTCAGCTTGTGAATTTATTTGCTAAAATAAAGAATTAAATTTGGTTCTAGTTATTTAGTTACAACTATTTTAAGTCTTTAATTATGTCATAATTTGAACATCATTAATATGAGTTTTAATTATGTCATAATCTGAACATTTTCAATAAAGGTTTTTAATTATGTCGCAGTTTAGGATATCTTTAATATATGTTTTAAATATGTCTTAGTTCAGACATCTTTAACACATGTTTTAGTTCAAACAAATTAAGTTGTGTCATTAAGCATATTTAAGCCGAGTTTAATGTGTCTTGTAGGTTGTTCACATTGGCTACTGATTGTTCATGTAGTTGAAGATTCAATGGATAACATTTGAAGGGGAAACATGCATTGGGACGTTCATGCATGTGGGAGCTGCTGGTTGCTTTCCTCCATGCAACTTTTCATGAAAAGCTATGTCATCAAGTGTTTCACACTTGATTAAATCGATCGGCTGCCATGTTCACACAAAGGGACTATCCAATTTCGACTGTTCATATTGAAGACTCTTCATGAGTCCAAGCAACCATTAAAAGCTGCATGTCCATTTGGGTTTCCAAAGTAGCATCTAAACTTGGTCACACCATCTTGACCGACCAGCTCAATGCACATTCAGCTCCTTTCTAAAGACAAATGAACTAGCTGATTGGGATTACAAATAGACATGGCTGTTGGCATTTTCAACACCTAAAAGTCTTCAATGACTGTGTGGGATAATCCAATAAGCATTAGCTCATTAAATCTGATTGTAAATCATGCCTATTCGGCTGCCATTTTGTGAGCCTTTAAATACTTGGCTTGTAACATGTATTTCAGACTTTTGAACCTTTGATGAATTTTAATCTGTTTGTGAGTTGTTCAACTCTCTTTGTTCTTTTGTAACTCAAATTGACTTATCTAGCTAGTCTAGTGGCGTCAATCTAATTCTTGTGAACTTATCACTTCTCAAAGTGTGGTGTTCAGATTTATACCGATTAGTTCCTATCTCAACATAGATAGTGGGTCACGGTTTATCTATCGTTTCCACCTTAAGTGTTGACATAAGACTGGTGTCAATATTGAACTATAATGTTGGCTCACTCTTCAACCTTAAGCCAAACTTATTCCATCTATTTCCTATCTACGAAATACCACCGTTTTGATATTTTAAACCAACTACTTTCAACTTCAGCCTTTCGACGAGCTAATCCGAATACTACTTAATTTTATGATTGGGAACACAAGTGGCTTGATTCATCTAACGAGTATGAGATCCCATCAGTAGAGAATCCGCAAAAAATGCAAGACCTCGGCCATCGGTAAGACATTCAAGAACAACACCCAAAACATGAAATCCCTAATGACATGTCATTTGTATCCTAAGAATTCTTAAGGTTCAAACATGATTATTTATCTGTCAATTACTCATAACATCGATATACATGCATTTTCAATTTAGTTTATAACTAGTACAATATAACCGATAATCAATCAAACTATCATTAATAAGATTATAATTTATACAAACTTACCTCGACAACTATGGTTACAATAACCGAATTGAAGTTGAGTCCAAAGCTTTATATTTTCCCCGATTTAAGTCTAGTTGTTGTTTATCTTGACCTAAATAGATAATTTCATTCAATTAAGTACTTCAAATAACTTCACATATTCAATTCAATCTATAATTCATATTACCATAAAATTACGAAATTACCCGTCTTATTTGAACTTTTCCACAAATTAGTCCTTAAGCTCGAAACTTATAAAAATACCATTTTAACTCTCCATACATGCTAACCGAACTTCTTAAGGATCATATCAACCCACTTAAATCATCATTTCATATTTTTACCATGAAATTTTACTATTTTCATGAATAAGTCCTTAAATCCTAAATTCACTAAAAATCCTTTAACAAAACATGTTTGTTTAACAACCAAGAGTAATAATCTATCAATTAACATCAAAACACATTCTAAAACAATCATGGAAAGTCCCTCAACCTCTAACAATTTTGCAAATTAACCCACGGGCTAAGTAGATTAAGCTAAAACGAGCTTAAAAACATAAAAATCAATTAATATGAGCTTGAAAACCTACCATGCATGAACAAATACCATGACTAAAATCTTCTCCTCCATTAACAATGGCTAATCAATTTTGAAACCATCAAATGAAGAAGATGATGATTTTAACTTAATAAATTTTATGTTTATTTACTAATTTACCATCGCACCCTTGTTATTAATTAAAATTTCAATTAAACCTTGTCCATAACTATCCACTAAATTAAATAAGGTATAATTGCCATCTAAGTTCATTAGATTTCCTTTCCATAGCCATTTAGTCCTTTTAACTAATAGAATTCAACTTTTTCACTTTTTCAATTTAGTCATTTTTACCTAATTAACCATCTAAACTTTGAAATTTCTTAACGAAACTTTAATACGACTCTAATATAATCTCATAGACTTTAAATAAATATTAAAATATTTATTCTCTTGTCAGAATCGTGGTTTTGAAATCACTATTTCTCACTGAAAATGGGTTGATGTTACATCCTTATTATAGTATAAAGTGCTTGCAATCACTCCAAATATGTCATGCTTGAGTTGTGACAAAGCCAATTGTCAACGTGTCGTAATGTTCTATTGATGCTAAAGCCGAAGCCTTTGTTTTGTTGATGGAACTCTTAAATAAATATCTTAAATCCTTATTTTTAATTACTATATTAGTTATAATTAAATATTTACTTGAGTAGGAAAAATAATTTTAAATTAACTAATTAGTTTAAAATGTTTTTAAATTACATTCAGGTTACTACAATCATTAAGAAAAGAAAATAAAGAGATATAGGTTCATCTTTATTTATTGAGAATTATGTTAATGTTATTAACTAAACAATTTTTTTAACAATCTCGTTATAGGTTCTAATCATATCTTCTCTTTTTGACACAATGCCGAGAACTATCCATAGCCCCTCCCCAACCCATAAATAGGAGGATAATGTGCTTCAGCACACTCAAACCCACATCCTCCTACATTGGCAACAATACCCATGCCAATCGAACTAAGACTCAATCAACCAAAACAAGTTTATATGACAATGTTTATTTAATAAAATGTTAATATATGTTTATATCATGGCATATACTTCAAAATACAATAAAAGATATTATATCATCCATTTAAGGTAAAATTATAAGTTGATTATCATATAAAATGTCATGTATAAAGCCTTTACATAGTTTGAATAAATTTTACTATTTTATTCAACATTATAAGACGTGATATAATATTAAAACATTACTTAATTATGAAATAAATTAAATTATTTTGTTGATTTAAATATATCTTATGAGTATGTTTAATGGTAATCATACATACTATATTTTAAGTAACGTGTCGTATACTTTATTTTATATTATTTCAAATATATTAACCAATGTGTTACTTATGTTATGTTTTGTTTTAAATTTCCTAAAAAAGTTTGTCTTGGGATGAATACTATAGTGGCCAATTTCTGGTGGGGGATAGAAGGTTAATGAGAGAAGGATTCATTGGAAATATTGGGAGCAACTTACACTTGGTAAGCATGACGGTGGTATGGGTTTTAAATAGCTAGAGATTTTCAACCTTCCTTTGCTAGAGAAATAATGTTGGAGATTGTTGCATGAACCTGAGGCTTTATGGGTGAGAATACTACAAGGTATCTATTTTTCCAACTGTTCTTTCCTCTAAACTAGAAAGAGAGATAAGGCATATTGGGTGTGAAGTAATTTGTTGGATGGTAGAGACATTTTGTGGTCTCATCTAATTGGGCAGGTTTTGGATGGGGAAACTGTTCAAATTTGGAACAATAGGTGGGTGCCTAGGATTATTGATGGCAAACCAATGCACCCTAGACATCTGAACCTGCCTTTAGATGTGCAAGCAATGGAAATTATGTGTAAGGAAGAAGGTAGTTGGGTTTTATGTAATATTTCTTACTGTATTGATGATAATATGATTGTGAAAAATTTAAAACCCCAAATTTATGATACTTAAGAAGAAAATAGAATTGTTTGGCCGTTTAATAAAAATGGATAGTATTCTTTTAGATCGGGACACCAAGCTCTCATTCGGTGGACACCAAGTTGGGGAAAACTATTTGGAAGATGGAAGTTCTGAGCAAGTTGAAAGTTTTCTGCTAGGAGTTGTAACAGCTCATTTTTAGTGAAATCGGAACAGGGTTTCGGGATCACAGATTCGAGACAGAAAGAAAATTTATTTTAATAATATTGCATGGTCTGCATTATGATAAGAAAGATGTATGAAATTTTTGATAAGAAAATTTTACCGATTTCATGTTTAATTATAGAAAGGACCAAATTGCATAAAATGTAAAAGTTGAGTTCTTGTAGTTATAAGTATCAAATAGCTATGGAATTCAAAACTTGAGGTCCTTATATGGTAATTAGACCATTAAATGGAGTTAGTAGATATTTATGGTGAATCATCCATGGAAAATTAGAAAAAGAAAAGGACTAAATTGGAATTTGGAATAAATAAAGATGATAATAGCCTAATATCATCTTATTTCATCATCTTCCCCAAATTTTCTATGGAAACCTTAGGAAAGAGAAGGAAAATCAAGCAAGGTTAATTAGGTAAGTAATCATGTCCCGTGTTTAGTAATTTTTATATTTTTGAGATCGGAACAACCTAATCTATCTATTTTGTGGATCATTTTGAAAACATATTAAAGTTTTGAAATTTTTCGATGGATGAATATGCTGAAAATTTGAAATTTATGGTAGAAAATGAAAGGTTGTTGATAGATAAACAAATTTTGTAAAGTGAATTTTCATGTAATTGTGAAATAGGGACTAAATAGTAAAGATGTAAAATTCATGTATAATTTTTTATTTTTATGAAATATATGTGCTGAAAATATTATATGTAAAAATCGGTTAGGCTTGGAATAATGATTAAATTGCATGAATTTCATTTTCCGAGCCTAGGAACGAAATCGTTATTTGTGGAAAGTATAGGGGCAAAATGGTAATTTTTCCTAGGATGTGAATTGAATTAAATTGAATATGAAATGGATTAAATTGACATTAAATTCATTTATATAGATCCGGATAACTCAAATGCGAAGTTAGATCGAGGAAAAGAAAAAGTGTCGGATTCGTAGATTTCCATATACGAACAAGTGACGAGGTAAGTTCGTGTAACTAAATTGTGTATTTATATGTTTTAAATTGAATAATATGTATGTGAATTGTATCATTGTCATGAATATGAAATAAATCTTATATCCGACAAAGCCCGATACATGATAAGTCCCGTTAGAGTAATGGAATTCGATGGATACAAGATCTCCCGATTGGTTGTGGTCTTGCATATGTTGCGGACACACCATAGCTCTTACGAGCATCCTGTTATAAGCCCTCTCGAGTTTCTTGTTACATGGTTCCTACGAGCGTCCTGATCGGTAGTGATCCTACATGTGTTGCGGACCATCGTAGCTCATTGTGAGCTTCCTGTTATATGATCAGTTATGATCCTGCATATATTGCGAACACAAACGCGACTCTTTATGAGCATCCTGATATAGACTCTTTGTGAGTATCCTGGCATGGCTCGCTCAAATATCCTGTTATATGGCTATCCGGAGCTCCCTGATAATAGCTCTTCAGATTTACCTGTTAAGCTCAATAAGCTTCCTGTTCTAAGCTCTTATGAGTTTCCTGATTTAGCCCAAAAAAGCTTTTTGTTACATGGCTCACATGAGCATCCTTTTATATGGTTCAAGGGAGTGCTTCTTGATTATGTGCCCTGTAACACCCTTAACCCATATCCATCACCGAAATATGGTTATAGGTATTACCGGAGTTTACGGAACAATAACAGATAATTCATGTCATTTACTATTCATATCCAAAACTAATCACATTATCCCTTGAATAGACCCTTGAGTCCCAATTTAAGAATTAGAAACAAGTCGGGACTAAATTGGGATCTCAAAAAATTTTTCGCAAAATTTCAAAATTTTTCTTATATACAAAGGTCACATGCCCGTGTGAGTAGGTCGTGTGGCTCACACGGCCAAGTGACTTGACAATGTCTCAGGCCATGTATCACACACGCTCGTGTCTCTGCCCGTGTGTCTAATTATGAGCATTCTGTTTCTCAATTTTAAGATGCAGGGGACACACAGCCAAAACACACTCCCATGTGCCAAGCTGTGTGTCACACATGGTCAAGACACAAGCCTGTGTGTCCACCCGTGTGGACAAAATAAGGCCATTTCCTAGCCATATTTCTCACCAAAATTTTCCAACAACCTACACCAATAATTGCAATCATATACCAACCAATTCAAGCATTATAACCAAGCCAATCCTATCATCTAGCATATTATATCATCACGTGCATTGATGTTTATAATCTTACCTTTTATAAACATACATGTTTAACATAACTCAATTAAGCCATACTAAACACATATGTATTTATAATGATTTAACCTTATACATATACCAAAACAAACTATCGCTAACCATTCCAATGGCTAGATTATAAACAACCATTTACTAACCAATAATTTGCGAAGTTAACCTATACATGCCATTATACCAAAATAAGTTTACTATTTATACCAAAAGGAGCCGATAGATAGTGTGATTATGCTCCTACTGATCTCCAACCTTTGCGAGCTTTTGAGCATTATAAAACAGAAAAAAGAAAACCTAGTAAGCATTTAATGCTTAATAAGTTTGTATAATAGGAATTAAACTTACCAACAACATTCATTAAAATAAGCATTCAATAATATGCTTTCCAAAAAATTGGCAATTTGCCTAATCACATACACTCAATTAAACAAGTTAGTCATATATTTCACGTGTACAACAAATAAACATGGATGAGCTCATCATGCTATAAACTTTCAGATATTTTAGAAACGTTCAAGAAATAATACTTCTAATCTTTTAATTTCTCATGTCAAGAGTTTTATCCGTTGAATTATTGAAATTTCGATGGATACTCAAGTAGTATATGCGAGGTATACATGTAACACCCTGATTTTGGGCCTAGTCGGAACAGTGGTTTCGGGACCACAGATTCGATGATGAAAATTTTATTTTTTATTATATTTTTATGGTCTACGATTTCACAGAAGAATTTCGTGAAAAAATCATTTGAAAATTTTGACGTTTTGGCACTTAATTTAGTCAAAAGGATTAAATCGTAAAAAGTGCAAAAGTTGAGTTCTACATACTAGAGGTGTCTAATTGTTATGAAATTTTAAATTGAGGGTCCTTAAATGGTAATTAGACCATTGGTTAATTGATGGAAAAAAATAGACATGAAATGAGTGTAATAAAATATTTTTATGTTAGGGGTATTTTGGTAAACTAATAATTAAAAGAATTAAAAAAGGGAAATAAGCCAAATTAGCTATCATCTTCTTCATTCAACCATTTCTACCAGTAGCAGCCATGGTTAAGGTTTGTTCAAACTTCCAAGCTCGATTGTAAGTGCTCCCTAACCTCGTTTTTAAAATTCTTTACATTTTTGAAATCCCGGTAACTTGGTTAAGCTTATTCTAGCAATAATTTAACCTAGGGTTTATATTTGGAAAAATACCCATAGGTGAAATGTGTTTATTTTGATGTTTTATTGTAAAATATGAAGCTTGAAATTGTGTTAAACAACTTTTACTAAGCGATTTTACGTGAAAACGAGTAAAACGACATAATCGGTAAAAATACCTAATATTCATAAGTACATGTTAGAGTGCGAATTTGAGGTTGCCATAGAAGGTAAAAATGATCAGCATGTCATTAAACATAAGGAAATAGGATGAAGTTTAATTTTAGAGCCTAGGGTCCAAAATGTAATTTTGACAAAGTTTAGGGACAAAATTGTAATTTTTCCAAAATATGATTTTGGGTTAATTTGAATAATGTGAGTCCTAATTAGGCTATATTTGAAATGATAGATTAAGGAAAAATTGAAATTCGGGCTAAAATAAAAATGGCCATTTTCGCATACGAGGTAAGTTCATATGATTTTTAATAATGCAATGTGTAATTTAATGTTATTGCCTTGATATTAAATGATATGTAAGTTCAGGTGTAAATGTAGTAACATAATTGTCATTTTAAGTAATTTAATGTTATTTATATGATATGATGATTATTATCATGAAATATTATGCTTTGTGGATTATTATTTAGTAATATGCAAATTATGTGAGCTACTTGATAAATATGAAATTCTATCAAGTATCGGTTTTGACATTCTGTGGAAGACAACAAAGATGTGTGATTGAGGAAAATTCCATTTGAACCTTGGGAATAGATTTGGATACAAGTGACATGTCACTAGGATGTTTGAGTTTCGAACTCATTGAGTTGAGTCCGAGTTCATGAGATGTAACTAGGCACCCGAACTTATTGAGTTGAGTCCGAGTTCACTTATGGATGCAAACACCCGAGCTCGTTGAGTTGAGTCCGAGTTCACTTATGGGTGGGTTACATGGTAGCTTGCCTACACATATATTCCGCAGGCTATTGAGTTTGTCTAGCTGTGGGCATGGCACTTATGTGCATGCATTCTGTGTATCTGATTATATTCTGAGTGTTCAACAAGTAATTTGGCAAAGTATTTGTTGATGATCCCAATGAGATAAGCCATTGGTGAGTATGTCTTTGAGTTATGTTACAAGTTGTACAGGTATGTACACTAAACTTATGTGTGATGCCTTGACATGTGATGATCTATTATGTATATAGTATTTGGTGAATATTATGAAAATGACATGATTTGGAATAAGTCCTTGATACTTTATGACATTGAGATTATGGATTTATGCTTATGAACCATAATTATGTGTTCTTACCATTATGAATGAAATGATTTTGTATGGATTTGGTGGATAATAGTAATGAATGAGTAAATTTAGCCTTGGCAGTTTTAGGTTACTGCAGTGGTGCAACTTTGGAAATTCACCATAAATTGTGAAAATTGAATTAGGGGCTGAATAAAATATTAGGTTAAATCCCAATTAGTCTAGTTTCACATAGAAGAAACGATATATGCAATCGAAATTTATATTATGAGATATTTAAATTCTTGTGAGACAGGGTCTGAATGACTTCATAATCCCCTGTTTCGATTTGAGAAAATCATTAAAAATTTTATAAAAATAATTACGAATTTTAATTTATATTATTAAATCCTTAATGAGTCTATTCTCTATAAAGATATATGAGAACATTATCCAAATTCTATACTATGAGAAAAATATTTTTTAGTGAAGAGAGGTCAAAACTATTGGACAGAAAAATAGGGAAAACTTTAATGAATAAACTGTACTAATTGGCTAAACCAAAAATTCTGGAAATTTTATGGGAGAAATTTATATGAGTCTAGTTTCAATAAAAATTAACAAAACTTAATTTGGAGTCTTGTAGCTCCAGATATAAATGAATTAGTAACTATAACTCGGTAAAACAGCTTAACCTGAACAAGAGTAAATTGTACAATTATGATTTTTACCCTAAATAAAAATTAAAAAAAAACATGTAGGTAATTGCTTATTAACTTCATATGGACTTACTAAGCGTAAAGCTTACCCCTCCTATCTACTTCTTCAGTTTTGGCAAGTTGGCTCGGGGTTGGAGATCGTCGGAGGCAAAATCACACTATCAAGCTATCATTTTTGGGCGAATTAATTCAAATATTAGAAATATCAAGTGAGTGGCATGTATAGGAAGTTGGTTTGTGATATGTATTATTATTATGACTTTGACCATACGTATCGGTCTACATTGAGTTATCGTATATGATTATCAGATGTGGTCCTTATCCATTATGGTTTGTAAGTTTAATTAATCATGCCATGTCCTATGTTTTGATGTGATGATATAGTTAGCTTTGTTTGTTAGTGCATGATTATGGATGTGTAAGTTCTCATTTATGCCACGTTATATGTCTTTAAATATTAGTCTATGCATGTGTTCAAAAAGTTTTGAATTAAATGAAATTTTATGACCCAGTTTTCGTCTATGTGTATGGTTAAGTCTGGTAATGCCTCATACCCTGTTCCGGCCTTGGATATGGGTAAGGGGTTTTACAATACAAATCAGTGATCTGTTAACTCATGTTCAGGGGTACCCGATTGGGCACATAATCAGGGAGCACATTCTCAAGCCACATATCAAGATGCTTAAATAAGCCATGTAATAGGATGCTTATCTGGGCTAAACAGGAAACTCATAAGAGTTCGAATCAGGGAGCTCATAGAGCTTAGCAGGTAATTCCAAAGAGTTATTATCAGGGAGCACCAGATAGCCATTTAACAGAGAGTTCAAGCTAGCCATGTCAAGAAGCTCATAAGAATTTATATTAGGACACTCACATAGAGATATGCTTGTGTCTGCATTATATGCTAGATCACAACCGATCGAATCATGTAATAGGATGCTCACAAAGAGCTGCGGTAATGTGCAACACATGCAGAATCACTACTGATCAGGATGCTCATAGGAACTATGTAACACACCAAACCTGGCTCAGACGTTATGGCTAAATTTGGTGTGTCACCGTGTTATCATTAACAACCCTTGTTAAAATAAAAGAAACCCTAATTAACTAAAAAAAACCCTTTCAGTTACGAAAGCCTTGTTTAAAACATTTGATTTTTTTCTAAAAAAAAAACTTAGTTCCGGAAACATAGAAAACATACTATAATTTAAGGAATCCATGTTCAACTTCTCGTAATTACAATGAAAATAATAATAATAATTCAAGTAATAATAACATAATGAAAACCTTATTACAATCTGGTCTGAACATACTTAAAAAGAAATAAAAACTTAAATGCTTAAAAATAAACCAAGTCTGAATTACTTGCAAGCTGGCCACCCAGAGTCCCTCCAAACATCGAACCTTCTACTGACCATCACCTGAAAATAAAATAAAAGAGGGGGTGAGTTTTCGAAAACTCAGTGTGTACAACCCTCGATGAAAAACAAGCATTCAAAGAGAAAACATGCAATGCAATCCCATCCAATTATCCATCCGCTACACACCAGCTCCGCCCCCGTCACACCATGTGGGGATATAAATATGGACCCACCCAGCCCACACACCAATGGTAGCCCAGGTGCAGAACTACCTTCATTTACATATTGGGCTTTAAAAGCCGTCGGTGGATCCACGATTCTCAAGCAACCATGCGATCCTCATATACTTCCTCCGTTCCATAATTCCAAACCCATATGCAACCTAAGAAGAATATCATATGTATGCATGTCACATCCATAAAACTTACATTTAGAACCTAGGAGAATTTTGGTCATTTCCGCCCTTAGGGGCATTTCGGTAATTTTCCCTCTATTACGGATTTCACTTACCTTGGCCAGTTAACAAATCCCGTGAGCTAAGATGAACAAATACTATGCACCAGGTAGGATTCCAGAGAAGAGAAGGTGAGTCATTAAGACCGCTTAAGTACGAAGCTCTCCCTATATCCAATCCTAGACATGCATATACCCGTTGCCACACCTTAACCCTATGACTTGTCCACGGTCGCAATATAGTAATAAAGTTTTATGTAGTTATCATATACTAGGCCCAAAACCCCTACATGCATGTATACGGCCCACCTGGCCCATCAAGCCCAATTCATATTCATATGGCCCATCAGGCCCAATTTATATTCATATGGCCTATTAGACCCAAATCACCTTTATATGGCCCGTTAAGCCCAAATCACCTTATATTCATGCTCACAAACACATTTTCTATCACATAGCACCAATTATCAAAATTTGCCTATTATGGGCCCAACAGCCTATCGGGCCCATTAAGCCTATTCTGGCCCGGTTGGCCAGATCACAGTCCAAGTCGATGGAATCGCCCATAGGCCTCAGAAAACCTATCGGTTTCCTTCTCACTAGTGTTCGCGCACTCGCAAGACTACTGCAGCCAAACTTTTGGCTTTTCGGCATTTCGGCTTTTTCCGATACATAATGTGTGTGTAGTGTATGTACACACCTGGTAAGCAAGCGTGCTATGATTCCCTTAGTCACCAACCTACAAACGATAACATTCTACAATTAATCGCATGCTGAATATATATTTTTACTAAAACTGAAACCTCACCTTTTACCTTACCTTGCGCGACAAGTATAACACCCCTTCTTTAATCACTAACCAAGATCAACTCCAAGATCTACACCAATCATAATTATTAAATCCAGAATAATAGGTGACTCGTATCCAACACAAGTCCCCTTACCTTACTATGGCTATTAGGCTACCCTTAGCCAATGGATGAGGAATACTTACCAAAACCGCAAACACCTAAAGATCAATTTGGCAGAGCTAAGATCTGAAATCCGATACTAATTCCCTACCAAAGTTGATTCAAAGAGTGAGGGACAATAATCGATACCTACTAAAGAAAAATGATTGGAAGAGCAACACTTACACTAGATTCGGTCAAAGAGTATTCAGCCCTCGGGAGATTCGGCTTTTCGGTTTTTCAAACTTAGTATGGTGAATAAGGTTTATGTGATACAGATTAAAGAAGAATAGTAGAAGAATAAATTAGCTAAATGAAACAAAGAAAATTGTGTAGAGAAGAATAGAAATCAACAGGACGAAAAGAAAGAAAAACAAAAGGGTTTTCGACTTTTTGGATCTTGAAAAGAAAAGGGTTTTCAGGTTACGGAGAAAGGGGCTTCTAGCAATAAGGTGAAGAAAGATTTCGGCAGTAGCCTGGCAACCCTGTATTCGGCCCCTATTTATAGCCCTTATAGCTGAATTTTCCATGCCCAATTCCCAATTCGGGTCTATCACTTCTCCCTTCTCATCTCCTCGTTTTGCTCCCTGATAACACCTTGATCTTTTCCTTAATTTTCTCTTCTGAACACTCCCCTTGGAGTCCATCTTCATGACACTTCCATCCTTCTAGAAGGCCAAAATTAAACTTCTAAAAATACTAAGCTAGGATTCAAACCTTGGATCTCCTTGCTAGCTACTAACGCCACCTCTCTACTCCCTAAGTGGCGTCACTTAGCCACTTCTCCACAAGTCTTTTTTATGCTATTTTCCCATATTTTTATTTAAAAGCCCACCTACTTGCCAATCCTGATTCTTTTAATAATTAAACTATAATTTCATTTACCTCTAGGTTCGAACTCAAACTTTAATTAAGACCTACTATAATTATCACATGGCTAGGGACAAAAACACAATTTTTATCAAAATCGAAAACAAAAGAAAGATCGGGATTTCAGGATTTTTGGGTTTTAGTATTTTTTGGGGTGTTACAATTCTACCCCCTAAAAGAAATTTCATCCTCGAAATTTCCAACTACTAGCATAGACTACCACGCCACACTTTCGCTGCGCACCTTAATTCCAACTTAGGTAAATAGTACACTATGGGTAAGTGTGCACCATTATTCGCATCTGGAGCATCTCCATCCTCTTGACGATGTGCTGCATAGACCAAAGCTGGCTGCGACGCCTTAGCATGACCAGCACCTCTACCTAGTGCTCCACGACCCAATCCATTTCCACCCTTGGCCTAATCAAGACCTCTCGACGGTAGCTGACCACCCCTCGGTGGCTGTACACCACCTCGGTCCACGACTGGCACCTGAGCTGACATTGTAGGGCAATTCTGATCCTATGTTCTACAGATCCACAAGCTAGACAAGCTCCCGTCCTCTTCCAACACTCGCCTCCATGGCTTATCCCACAATTAACAGCAGGGGCCCCTACTCTAACTGGCCCATTATCTTTGGCCCTAGCCGTAGACCTCTCTCCAACACCAGGAGTCTCAGCCTCTCTTTTATTCTACCCCTTTCTATTTCCCGATTCAGGCGCTCCGTGCACTTTACCTCCTCCGCTATCTTTGCTTTCTCTACCAACTCCGAGAAAGCTCGCTCCCTTTGTGGAGCTATTAATACCCTAAGGCTATCACTTAGTCCATCCTCAAACCTAACGCAACGCTCATAGTTCGTTGCCACCATAACTCTTGCATACCTACTAAGGCACGAAAATTCCGCCTCATACTCTGCCACCGATTTGTTTCCCTGGGTCAAGCTCAGGAACTCCTTCCTTCTACCATCAACATAACTCGCTCCTACATACTTCCCTTCGAATGCAGCTTTGAACAACTCCCAAGTGACCCGCTCCGGTTGGGTGCCCTCTTTCACAGTCAACCACCATTGGTAGGCTTTTTCCCTAGTAGTGACACTGCTCCTTTCAACTTTTGCTCAGGTGAGTAGTCCAGGTCCTCCATTATCCTTCCAGTGGCCTCCAACCAATATTCCGCCACATTAGGAGCCACACCAGCCACGCCTTTAAAAATCTTAGCCTTATTTGATCGAAGTCTCTTCGGAATGGACCCCCGATTTCCCGTGCCATTATTGGGCCCATCGACCCTCTCCAAAATCCTTAGCATTTCCTGCGACAATGCATCATCCCCCACGGCCCGATCGTACTATCATTCTCAGCCACCGATGAGGCCGGAGCCTCTTCTACTCCAACATTGGGCACATGGCCCGATGCTGACGATTCAGCCCTCACACTTCTGCGGCCTCGGCCACGGCCTCTCGCACCTCTTCTAGCACTCATCGATGTTTCATGTATTTTCTGGATTAAAAATTTTATGAAGTTTTAGTTAGTTTCAATAATTAACCTGATGTGTTATGAAAGTATTTAAAGAGAATATTGTTTTCGAAAATCCTCCATAGTTTCAGGGTCTTACGGGCTTTAGTTCCACTCTAACAAAATCATCTAAAGTAGCCCTCTAACTATCTACTGTATAACAATTTAAACAAATTTAAGAATAAAAGTACTTACTTGGTTCGACGTCGGAGACACGGTGTGCCACTCATCAAGACATCCCCTTTTCCAAAAACATTATAATTCGATTTTTTTTAAAACACAAAAAGAACCAAGTAATAAGGCCGACTTCACAGCCTGAGTTTTGCAACCTGGCTTTGATACCACTAAATGTAATACCCCAAACCTGGGCTAGACGTTATGGCCGAATCTAGTGTGTCACATTGAAGTGTTTTAACAAAATCGTGTTTTCATTAAAAACCCTTCTTAAAATAAAAGAAACCCTAATTAACTAAAAAAAAACCTTTCAGTTACGAAAGCCTTGTTTAAAACATTTGATTTTAAAAAAAAAACTTACTTGCAGAAACGTAGAAAACATACTATAATTTAAGAAATCCATGTTTAACTTCTCGTAATTACAATGAAAATAATAATAATAATTCAAGTAATAATAACATAATGAAAACCTTATTACAATCTGATCTAAACATACTTAAAAAGAAATAAAAACTTAAATGCTTAAAAAAAAACAAGTCTGAATTATCTTGCTAGCCGGCCATCTAGAGTCCCTCCAAACATCGAACCTTTTACTGAGCAACACCTGAAAATAAAATAAAAGAAGGGGTGAGTTTTCGCAAACTCAGTGTGTACAACCCTCGATGAAAAAAAAGCATTCAAAGAGAAAACATGCAATGCAATCCCATCCAAACTATCCATCCGCTACACACCAGCTCCGCCCCTATCACACCATGTGGGGATATAAATATCGACCCACCCAGCCCACACACCAATGGTAGCCCGGTTGCAGAACTACCTTCATTTACATATTGGGCTTTAAAACCCGTCAGTGGATCCACGATTGTCAAGCAACCATGCGATCCTCATATACTTCCTCCGTTCCATAATTCCCAACCCATATGTAACCTAAGCAGAATATCATATGTATGCATGTCACATCCATAAAACTTACATTTAACTCATAGGGGTATTTTGGTCATTTCTACCCTAAGTGGCATTTCGGTAATTTTCCCTCTATTACGGTTTTCACTTACCTTGGCCCGTTAACAAATCCCGTGACCTAAGATGAACGAATACTATGCACCAGGTAGGATTCTAGAAAAGAGGAGGTGAGTCATTAAGACCGCTTAAGTATGAAGCTCTCCCTAGATCCAATCCTAGACATGCATATACCCGTTGCCACACCTTAACCCTATGACTTCTCCACGGTCGAAATATATTAATAAAATTTTATGTAGTTATCATATACTAGGCCCAAAACCCTTACATACATGTATATGGCCCATTTGGCCCATCTCATTCATATGGCCCATCAGGCCCAATTCACATTCATATGGCCTATTAGGCCCAAATCACCTTATATTCATGCTCACAAACACATTTTCTATCACATAGCACCAATTATCAAAATTTGCCTATTATGGGCCTAGCAGCCTATCGGGCACATTAAGCCTATTCTGGCCCGGTTGGCCAGATCATAGCCCAAGTCCATGGAATCTCCCATGGGCCGCAGAAAACCTATCAGTTTCCTTCTCACGAGTGTTCATGCACTCGTAAGACTATTACAGCCAAACTTTTGGCTTTTCGGCATTTCAGCTTTTGCTGATACATAATGTGTGTGCAGTGTATGTACACACCTAGTAAGCAAGCATGCTACGATTCCCTTAGTCACCAACCTACAAACGATAACATTCTACAATTAATCGCATGCTTAATACATATTTTTACTAAAACCGAAACCTCAACTTTCACCTTACCTTGTGCATCAAGTATAACAACTCCTTCTTTAATCACTAACAACGATCAACTCCTAGATCTGCACCAATCGTAACTATTAAAACCAAAATAATAGGTGACTCGTATCCAATACAAGTCCCCTTACCTTACTATGGCTATTCGGCCAACCTTAGCCAATGGATGAGGAATACTTACCAAAACCGCAAACACCTAAAGAACAATTTGGCAGAGCTAAGATCCGAGATCCGATACTAATTCCCTACCAAAGTTGATTGACAGAGTGAGGGACAATAATCGATAGCTAGCGAAGAAAACAGATTGGAAGAGCAACACTTACACTATTTTTGGTCAAAGAGTATTCAGCCCTTGTGAGATTCAGCTTTTCAGCTTTTCAAACTTAGTATGGTGAATAAGGTTTATTTGATACAGATTAAAGAAGAATAGTAGAAGAACAAATCGGCTAAGTGAATCAAAGAAAATTGTGTAAAGAAGAATAGAAATGACAGGAAGAAAAGAAAGAAAAACAAAAGGGTTTTCGGCTTTTTGGATCTTGAAAAGAAAAGGGTTTTCGGGTTTTGGAGAAAGGGGTTTCTGGCAACAAGGTGAAGAAGAATTTCAGCAGTAGCCTGGCAACCCTGTATTCGGCCCCTATTTATAGCCCTTATAGTTGAATTTTCCATGGCCAATTCCCAATTTGGCTCCATCACTTCTCCCTTCTCATCTCCTCTTTTTTCTCCTTGATAACCCCTTGATCTTTTCCTTAATTTTCTCTTCTGAACACTCCCCTTAGAGTCCATCTTCGGACCACTTCCATACTTCTAGAAGGCCAAAATTAAACTTCTAAAAATACTAAGCTAGGATTCGAACCTTGGATCTCCTTGCTAGCTACTAACACCACCTCCCTACTCCCTAAGTGGCATCACTTAGCCACTCCTCCACAAGGCTTTTTGATGCTATTTTTCCCCTATTTTTATTTAAAAGCCCACCTACTTGCCAATCCTAATTCTTTTAATAATTAAACTATAATTTCATTTACCCCTAGGTTCGAACTCAAACCTTGATTAAGACCTACTATAATTATCACATGGCTAGGAACAAAAACACATTTTTTATCAAAACTGAAAACAAAGAAAGTTCGAGATTTCAGGATTTTTGGGTTTCGGGATTTTTTGGGGCATTACAAACTGTATAACAGGATGCTCAAAAAGGCTTTTAATAGGATTCTCATCCGAGCTATAATGTCCACTAATCTTGTATCCAGTCTGTAAAGGCGTCCAGTTTGTAATCAGTACGGAAATCTTGTATCCATCGAATTTCATTATTCAAACGGAATTTAACATCTTTCAGACATAATCGAATATGTGATTATTTCATATATTTATAACATTTATATAATTCATGTAATCAAATACCGCATTCAAATCAAGCATAAAAATAAACACAATTTAGTTACATGAACTTACCTCGACACTTGTTCCTGTATAAAAGTCTACTAATCTGTTACTTTTTATTTTCCTCGATCCAATTCTGTATTTGGTCTTTCCAGATGCAATTAAGCCAAGAAAGCTTACTTTCTCTTTCCTAGAGTTTCCATGCATTTGGGGATGAAGATGATATAAAATGATGATATTAAACCTTTATTTAATTTATCATCTTTTAATTTTTCCACTTTCCAATTTCATCCTTTTCTTTTTCTAATTTTTTATGGATGAATCACCAAAAATATCTACTAACTTTCTTTAATCGTTTAATTACTATATAAGGACCTCTTATTTTGAATTCCATACCTATTTGATCCTTCTAGCTTTTAGAATTCAACTTTTTCATTTTATACAATTTGGTCCTTTTCATAATTAAACACATAACCAGTAAAATTTTCTTATCAGAATTTTCATACATCATTCTTATCATAAAACAGACCATGCAATGACATTAAAATAAATTTTATTTTTAACTCATATTTGCAGTACCGAAACCTCTGTCCGATTTCACTGAAAATTGGTTGTTACAACTCTCCCCCTTTAAGAATTTTCATCCTCGAAAATCTTACTAGTAAAGAGGTTCAGATATTGCTTTCTCATTGTATCCTTCAGTTCCCTGGTAGCCTCTTCTATACCATGTAGTTGCTAGAGAACTTTTATTAAAGCTACCTTTTTATTTCTTAACTCTTTTGTCTCACGTGCCAGAATTTTGATCGCTTCCTAATTGTAGGTCATGTCAGGCTGAATCTCAACTTCTGTCGGAGATATAACATGTTAAGGATCTGACCGATACCGTCGTAACATGGACACATGGAAAACATTGTAAATTCTGTCAAGTTCTATGGTAATACCATGTGACAGCCCTAATGTGACCCTAGTCGGAAAGTGGTTTCGGAACCACAAAACCGAGTCATAAAAATAATTAATCGTCATATTTGATGCTTATTATATGTGAATATGAATGTGTGGAAGTTTCATACTTTAATTTGGTTAGTATATGTGAAATTTATTAGTAGGGACTTATGTGAGACAATTTAGAAATGTGCTAGGCAAATGCTAAAGTGGCCTATTAATGTATGTGGGAAAGTGCTTGTACTTGCATGTCAATTTAGCCAAACTATAGGTAGTGGCCGGCCATGCTACAAATTATATAATCAAATGTGAATTTTCTATTAACTTTAAATAGCTAGATGCCATATTAGTATGGAGGATGTAATAAAATAAAGAAATGATAATTAAAGGAAGAAAATGGGTGAAAGAAACAAAGTCTTCATCCATGTTTCTTCCTAGCCGATTCTAAAGAAAGAAAAGAACAAGAGCATTCGGTGATCTTGAACTCAAAATAAGGTGAGTAGTTCATGCTAATTCTTGAAATTTTAGTATATTTTGAGTTGGTTCTTAAGTTCTTTGCTTAACCCATGACCAAAATTTGAAATGGTGTGGTGTCTTGAGTATTCAGTTTTAGTTATTATAGGATGAGATTGGGTTATAGTCTTTATGTTTTATGAAGAATTGTTGAAGAGAAAATGTTCAAGAAATGGTTGTTGTTCATGTTATTTGGATGAAAAAGAAAATGGCAGTTAGGTGAAGTAGAGTCTAACAAAGGAGCACATATGTGCATTAGTTGCTAAATGGAGAAAAAATCGGCTAACAAGTTGTGTATTAAGGCCGAATATGATTTTGGATATTATTGGGCAATGTATGTGTTTTGAATTGATGGAATGGAGAGGATGCTTTAATTTTGTTATGAACAATTATATGTTAAATTAAGGTTTGCTAAGCTAGCTATTGAGGTGAAATGCAAATGTTAGTATTTGATTTGGTAATAATCTGCTTGGGGACAGCAGCTGTAAGGTGATTTTGGAAAATCGCCATAATTTGTAGGAGTTGATTTAGAAGCTGAATAAATTATTTCATTAAAGCTTGAAGAGTCTAGTTTCTTACAAAAGAAACTATAAAAACAAAAGAGTTACCGATCTTGAGATATTTGAAATATTGTGGGGCTGAGTCAAAATGACTACTAGATTCCCTGTTCTGTTTTTATAAAATCAGTATAAATTGTACAAAAATGGCCCTAAGATAAAATTTATATGCTTAGACTCCTTAATGAGTCTAGTTTCAAATGTAATAAACGAGAACATATTTTGAATTCTGTACAATGAGAAATTTGATTCGTAGTGAAGAGTAGTCAGTTTAGTCAAACAGTGAAACAAGGTGAACTTTAAGAAAAATCTGGTATTGTTGGGCTAAACTAAAAATTTTGAAAATTTTATGGATAATAGATAAATGAATCTTATGTGAAGAAAAATTTACGGCAATTGATTTGGAGTTTCGTAGCTCCAGTTATAAAAAATTTAGTGACTGTTGCTCAGGAAGTCAGCTTATAGGGAAATTGTAATTATATTGTAAACATTAATGAAAATTTGCTAATGAATTATTTATTGATTTTTATAAAGATTACTATAATTTATATGTGTGAAAGTCGAATCTATATGTATTATATTCTGAAAGTAATACTTGAATAGTCGATTAATGACTAGTTTAAAATTTGTTGAACTTAAGCTCAAGAGCAAAGGGGGACTAAATCCGATAAAGGGAAGGAAAAAGTAATTGAATAGCCGTTGAAGTCGTTCGACAACATCTGAGGTAAGTCTTCGAGTAATGAAACTTAGTTTATGATTTGATTAAGTCATGACATATAAGCATAACAAATAAACGGAGATATAATGACTTTACTTGAATGATATATTGAGGTGATTAGTTTATACCTATGATGGGTAGCCGAATGTGTATAGAGATCATGTTATAAAGCCAATCAAAATCATGTTCCTTGTATGTGGCTATCGAGCCGAAATTGGTAAGGTTTGATAAGTGTCTTGTGTTTGAGCTTTAGTAATGAAAATGAAATATGGATGTGTCATGATTTATTGATATATGTGCATGATTATTCGGATGACATCCGGGCTAAGTCCCGAAGGCATTTGTGCTAGTGACTATATCCGGGCTAAGTCCCGAAGGCATTGTGCTAGTGACTATATCCGGGCTAAGCCCCAAAGGCATTTGTGCTGTTGACTATATCCGGGCTAAGTCCCGAAGGCATTTGCGCTATTGACTATATCCGGGCTAAGTCCCGAAGGCATTTGTGCGAGTTGCTATATCCGGCTAAATCCCAAAGGTACTTGGGTTTGGAAGTGACGATCTTGCTGTAATACTTTCAATTAATACGCTCATAAAATCCAAACGATAAGGTATGTTTCGTATATGCATCGGAAAGGTTGATTCTTTTTAAATAGTATTCGCTCAATTGATTAACGAACTTCCGACCTCTAGTTAGGTTTGATTCCCTGTGTATGAATATAATGGTTGAAGCATGAAGTAAGTATGATTTGAGAACATGCATATATGCAATTATTCATGTAGTCATATGAACGTTATACCTTAGTCGTGAATAATTCATTACTTGAACTTACTAAGCATTAAAATGCTTACTCTGTTACTTTGATTCTCTGTTTTATAGATTTTGTTCGTCAGCTATCGGACTCAGGAGTGTCAAAGTCGAAGTCATCCACACTATCTAAGCCACTTTTGGTACTCTTTTAGTTCAATTTTGAAAACGGCATGTATAGGGCTGACCCTTATTGTTAATTAAGTACCCTTTGGTAATGTGTATTCGTATAGCCATGCGAAAATGGCTCGTATATTTCGAAGTATAACATTATGGTCTTGTGATATGGTTATTAAGTGGCGTGGAAATGTTTGGTAATGACTAGCCATTGGAATGGCCAATCATGGTCCTATTGGTGCTACGTACGTCATGGCTAATCGGGATTACCCTTGATAATAATGTATGTCAATTTACTATTTGATTCATGGAAAATTATGAAATAGGTAAAATTTACCCTAAAATAGATGCTGACAGCAGCAGTGATGTAAGTTGGAAAAATCACTAAAAATAGTAGGAATGGAATTAAATAGTAAATAAATTATGTAATCAAATCTTGATGAGTCTACTTTCATATAAAATAAACGAAATGACCATATGAGCCGTATTTTATGAGATGTTTAAGTTTTCGTGAAACAGGGCCAGAGATTTTCTGGATCCCCTGTTCTGACTTTGAAAATTTACCATAAATAAACAAAAAATAATTAGAAGTCATACTTTATATGTATAGATTCCTTTTTGAGTCTAGTTTCACTAGAAACAAACAGCATAAGTATTGAAGCTCTGTACAGGGAGATATCCAAGTCGTAATGCATGAAGGTCAGAGTAGTCGAACCCTGAAACAAGGGAGACTTTAACTAATAAACTGTACTAATTGGCTCGACCAAAAATTCTAGAAAGAAATTTGTAGATGGATATATGAGTCTAGTTTCAGGAAAAATTTACGGAATCGGTTTTCGAGTTTCGGAACTCAAGATATGATTTTTAAAGTGACTGTGATGCAGTTAGCCAGCTTGTCTGGAAATTTTAAAATGAACTGCGTAAGTAAATGAATTAAGTCCGTTAACACCTCGTGTTCGACTCCGGCAACGGTCTCGGGTACGGGGCGTTACATACCAACTGATATGCAACAGGTCCGATTCTTTCAATAATTTCATATGGTCTAATGAACCGTGGACTCAGTTTTCCTTTATGGCCAAATTAGAGAACTTTCTTCCAAGGTGATACTATCAAGAATACCTTATCACTGACCTAAAATTCTATTTCTTGTCTTTTAAGTTCAACATAAGACTTTTGACTATCAGAGGTTGCTTTCAAACTATCTTGAATTACTTTCACCTTTTCTTCAGTTTCACGAACTAAGTCAACTCCGTGTATCTTTTTCTCACTGAGCTCTTTCTAGTACAATAGAGTTCTACAATTATGACCATACAAAGCCTCATACAGTGTCATTTTAATACTAGATTAATAATTGTTATTATAGGCAAATTCGACTAAAGGCAGATACTTTTCCCAATTACCTTCAAATCTAAGACACAAAATCGAAGCATAACTTCCAAAATTTGTATAACATGTTTGGATTATCCATTAGTATAAGGATGGAATGCGGTACTGAAATATAATTGTGTACCCAGAGCTTCTTGCAATTTATTCCAGAACCGATGTAACAACCCATTTTTGGATCAAATTGAAACAATGGTTTTGGGAACATAAATCTGAAGTAGGAATGTTAATTTTATTATTACTCTAAGGTATACAATATGATTGAATGATTGTGTGAAAATTTCATTGAGAAATTTTATCGATAGAGTGCCCAATTTGACCAATAAGGCTAAATTGTAATAAGTGCAAAATATGTGTTCTAGAAGCTAGAGGTGTCTAATTGCTATGAAATTTTAAATTGGAGGTTCTTAAATGGTAATTAGATCGTTATACTCTAAGTTGGACAAAAATGGACATGGTTAGGTGAAATTTCAAAGTTTGGCATTAAGGGCATTTTGGTCATTTGGTTAATAAAGATAAAATAAAACAAGTAAAAGATGTCATCTTTTCTAATTTCATCCCCCATGGCCTAAAGGGTTTGGCCAACTTTCAAGCTTAATTTTAAGTCCATTCTTGTCTCGTTTTTGATAATTTTTATACTTTTGAGATCATTGTAACTTGATTTAGCTATTTCAAGGACTAATTTGAAAGAAAATCATAGTCTAAAATTTTACCCATGTTGAATAGATGTGTATTTTGATGTTTAATGGTAGAATATGCATGTTTGTTTATAGTTAAATAACATTTACCAAGTGATTTTTGATGAAAATGCCAGATAGTGATCTATTTGTAAAAGTTGTAAAATGTGTGTAAAAATGTGAATAAATGAAAAATATGGGCTGTTGTGAGCAAGGAATAGGTTCAGCTAGGCTTGGGTGTGATAAAATTAAATGAAAATCATTTTACGAGCCTAGGGACTAAAATGTAAAAAGTTGAAAAGTTAGGGGTAAAATGTAATTTTTTCCATAAGGTGTTTTTGTATTAAATTGAATAATGTGATGATTGAATCTGTTAAACTTGATATTATAGTTCAAGAAAGAAGAGGTTCTGACCTATTCCGGGGAAAGAACAAGGTTGTGGACTAAATCGAACTATTAGCCATTTTGTACCGAGGTAAGTTCGTATGTTAAAAATAAGCTTTAGAATAACAGTACTTAAATGCTTTAATATTGCAAGTTCGTATGTTAAAAATAAGCTTTAGAATAACTGTACTTAAATGCTTTAATATTGCGTGAATTGTATGTTTGATTATATTAATGAGTATAATTCTACGAACGAGTTCGACGACGATTCGGCAAGCAAGAAATCATGTTGAACCTTAGGAATAGATTAGGATAGAAGTGACATGTCACTATAGTCATTATGTGTCATGTGATTATGTGATATGGGTGCTGGTCTTGTACATCCTACCGATGGCTGAGTATATTGGCATATGTTACAGATACTTGACAGCTTGTGTGAGCAGCACCACGTAGCTACGTCTTGACTGACAACTTGTGTGAGTAGGCCCATCGATAGCTCGAGAGTGAGCGATTATGTGATATGAGATTGAGGTAGCATTGGCTACGTATGTGGCACTTAGTGTGCAAAAATCCCAAGTATCTAACATTATTATTCCGAATGGTTCACGGGTATGTCAAAGATGAGAATATGTATAAGTTCATTTCGAGATTGTTCAGGTATGTACATAAAGCCTATGTTTATTAAATGCTTGAAACGATGAATATGAGGTAAGTTTTGTGGTGGAATGAATTATGGTTACGAGACTATGGTAAATTTACATTTAATTATGTTATAATATTTAAATGTTATATGCATGGTAAGGTTGCTTATTTCTTGCATACGAGCTTACTAAGCTATATAGCTTACTCCGTTTATTTTCCATGTTTTATAGTGTCGCCAAGCTAACTCGGATCAGAGATCATCAGAGATTTGAGTCACATTATCAAACTCTCATTTTTGGGTATAGATGATCTTAGTATTTTGAAAGTATGGCATGTATAAGGACTTGGTCATTTTGTTATATGTGTCATTTGATTTGGTGTAATATCCTGATTTTGGGCCTAGTCGGAATAGTGGTTTCGTGACCACAAAATCCGAGATATAAATAATTATTTTATGATTATTTTAAGGTCTATGATATGATTGCATGATTGTGTGAAAATTTCGTGAAGAAATTTTATGCATAAAGTGCTTAATTTGAAATTTGGGACTAAATTGAATAATTTGCAAAACTTGTGTTCTAGAAGTATTTTACATAAAATTGAATTAGATTATTAATTAGAGTTCCTTAAAGAGTAATTTTACCAATTTCTAAGTCTATGGACAAAAATTGGACATGGATGGAATTTTGGAAAGTTTAGTAGTAAGGGCATTTTGGTCATTTAGGGTAAAATGAATTAAAATACAAAATTAAAAGCCAATTTTGCTCATCTTCAACCCCATGGCCGAATATAGCAAGGAGAAACCATGGCTAGGGTTTTAAAGCTTCCAAGCTCGATTGTAAGTTCGTTCTAGCCTCGTTTTAATGATTTTACGTTTTGGAGTCCCTAGCTCGATTTAGCTTATGCTAGCAATAATTTAACCTAGGGTTTATATTTGGAAAAATACCCATCGGTGAAATTTGTGTATTTTGGTGTTTTATGATAGAATATGAGGTTTTAAATTATGTTAGACAACTTGTGCTACTCGGTTTTAAGTGAAAACGAGCAAAAGGGCTTAATCGGTAAAAATACCTAATAGTCATAAGTACATGTTAGATTGAGAATTTGATGTTTCCATAGAAGGAAAAATGATCAGCATGTCATAAAACATAAGAAAATAGGCTGAATTTTAATTTACGAGCTTTGGGGCAAAAGTGTAAATATGCAAAAGTTTAGGGCAAAATTGTAATTTTTCAAAAATATGATTTTGGGTCAATTTGAATAATGTGAGTCCTAATTAGACTATATTTTAAATGATAGAGCAAGGAAAACTGAAATTCGGGCTAAAATGGGGAAAATACCAAGTTGTGGACGAAATGGTAAAATAGCCATTTTCGCATACGAGGTAAGTTCATATGTAAATGTTGGTAACATAGTTATTATTTTAAATGTTTTAATGTTTTTTAAATGATATGATAATTATTATGAAATATTATACTTGTGATAATTGTTTGATAATATGTCAAATTATGTGATATACTTGGAAAATATGAAATACTACCGAGTATCAGTATCGGCATTCCGTAGAAGATGGTTGAGACACATGATTGGGAAAAGGTCCGTTGAACCTTAGGAATGGATTAGGATACAAGTGACATGTCACTGGGATATTTGGGCATCCGAACTCGTTGAGTTGAGTCTGAGTTCACTTATGGATGCGAGCGTCCGAACTCGTTGAGTTGAGTCCGAGTTCACTTATGGATACGAACGCCCGAGCTCGTTGAGTTGAGTCCGAGTTCACTTATGGGCGGGTTACATGGTAGCTTGGCTACATATGTGGCACTTATGTGCAAACTTTCCATGTATCCGAATTATATTCGATGTGTTTAACGGTAAAGTTCTACTCAAATGGAGGAATACTCAAGATGAAAGGGACGTATTAGTAATCTGTTGTGAAATGGATAATTTGAACAGGTATGTACTTAACCCTCGGGTTGAAAACTCGATATAACAACAATATGGTAAGATGATAAATGAAAAGGTGATATGAATGTCTTGGTGATGATTATGCAAATGATGTTTTATGTTTGCTTATATGGTTATGTTACTTGCTATTTGCATGTGAGCTTACTAAGCATTTATGCTTACTCCTCCTTTTCATTCCTTGTAGTGTTGACAAGCCAGCTCGTAAATCGGAAGCGGTCGGAGGCACGCTCACACTATTCGTATACCATCTTGACATAATGGCTTGTATATTTTGAGTATGGCATGTATAGCATTATAATCATTTTGTATATATGGTCTTATGATATGGTTATTGAGTGGTATGGAGATAGAAATGCTTGGTAATGATTAGCCATTGGAATGGCTAATCATGATCATATTTGGTATTATGTATGTCAAATTGCTAGCTAATCCATGGAAACCATGAAATAGGTAAAATTTACCATAAAATAGATTCAGACAGCAGCAGTGACGTGAGTTTGAAAAATCACTAAAATAGTAGAAATGGAATTAAATAATGAATAAGTTATGGAATCGAAGCTTGATGAGTCTATTTTCATATGGAATAAGCGAAACAGGTATATGAGCTATATTTTATGAGATGTTTAAATTTTTGTGAAACAGGGCCTGAGCGATTTCTGGATCCCCTGTTCTGATTTTGGAAATTCACCATAAATTTTACAAAGATAATTAGAAGTCATGCTTTATATGTACAGATTCCTTATTGAGTCTAGTTTTATTAGAGATAAACGGCATAGTCATTGAAGTTCTGTACAGGAGATATCTGATTCGTAATACACTGAGGTCAGAGTAGTTGAACCCTGAAACAGGGAGAATTTAACTAATAAACTGTACTAATTGGCCCAACCAAAATTCTAGAAAAAATTAGTAGATATATATATGAGTCTAGTTTTAGGAAAAATTTACGAATTGGATTTCGAGTTTCGTAACTCGAGATATGATTTTTAAAGCAACTGTGATGCAGTTAGCCAGCTTGTCTGGAAATTTTAAAATGAATTGTATGAGCTGTTTAATTAATGAATTAAGTCCGTTAACACCTCGTGTTCGACTCCGGAAACGGTCTCGGGTATGGGGTGTTACATATAGTGGTATCAGAGCAGGTTTAGTCGGTTCTCGGACTAACCTAGCATGTGTAAAAGTTTAGCTATACATGCCACTGATCTGTGATAGTGTGATGTCTTCCGACGCGTATAAGTACCGTCTTATTTAGACAGGGTACTCTCCAACCGAGCTGCGCCAACCATGTTCAATGTTAAGTAAAGGTATTTGAGTAAAATTATGATTATGATAAGTCTCGGTTCAGAAAAGTATGAATAAAGGTTTATGATACATATGTGATAATATGTGAGATGAAAGTTCATGTTGTGATAAATATTCATATTTGCTTAATGCTCATATGATGTAGTGTATGTGGCTTACTTGATAAGATGAACGGAATAAATAGAAAGTAGTAGAGGTATGAATAAAGGTCATAATATTATGATACTGAATAAAATGTCCTTGTCTTGATTGGATGTCGAATGTTGATGAATGTTAATGGTATATAATTTTTATGAGGTAAAGGATTATAATGAAATGAACTTATCTATGTTAAATTGTTGGACTGAATTATATGATTGTAATGATATGTACATGATGATGCACGAAATGAAAGTTGTGATTGTGATGCAAATATCTATGTTTGTTTGGCCTTATATAATGTCATGAGCATGAATTAATTTAATTAATTGAATGGATAAGTAAAGTCATCTAGAAAACATAGAATGTATGCATAAGTATATTGTCTAAATGGGACAATAGGAAAATTGGTGTAAGCCAACATGAATGAATGACATGATTTTGATGATGTTACTATGATGATGGAAGTTGTGTCATATGTGTATGTATAAGAAAGTCGAGTCGAGGTCCTACAACCTCCCCTTACCAAAGTGGTACTTATAATGGAATTTCATGAGATTTGTATTGAATAAGTTTTCGTTGAGAACCCAAAGAGTTCAAAGATAGAATAATTATAAGTATGATCCGAGATTGAAAATGAGCTGATAAGTAAAGTCGAGCCGAAAGTATCGGATTGACGTAAAAATTATTGGAGTTATGCACTTGTCCTAGTTAGAAAAGGAATTCTCCTTGGTAAATCGAATTACTCAAGTGCAAGGTCGAGAAAAGTGTAAATCAAATTTATTCAGAATTGGCCTTTTTAGTGAATGGTTTAATATAAAATTTGTGACGAGAACTAGTTGGGGAAACGATATTTCAAATGTGAATTATCCGAGTGTGACATTATGACCGGACAGATTTAGCGATCTCTTTTGAGATGTTCTATGTGTTCACCCGTTCTCGTAAATATTTCTATGGCTATTGATCTTGAAGAAATTCTTGTTATATGGGAATGTCTTCTAATTAGGTGTTGGATGAAAGCATTGGTAGTCCTGATTGGTTTATAATTTATATTGCTCTATTTCATCGGGTATTCTATTTCATTTAAATCGATAAGAATTGATGAGAGAATTCATATGATATTATGATTCTGCTTCTTCTACTTGATGCTTCATCGATATATATGTATGGGAAGATATATTGATCTTGTTATATTTGATTTCAGTGGGATTAAATGATGTTTTCTTTTGGACTTTCTTTCTTTGAAGAATTATCGTAGTATTCTGTATTTTCTCTATGAATTTGGTTTTCGATTCTCCGGCATAGTATCGTATCTTGGGTTTCTTTATCCCGGATCTCTTTATTCGGATTTCTTTATTCGGGTTTCTCTATCTTGGATTTCTTTATTCGGTTTTCTTGTTATCTTTGTTCCATAATTTGTCAATTACGACTCATGTTCAAGTACGTTCTTCATTTCGTGATAATCATGTCAAATATGACTATACTTCTAATTTGATCTTGGTAATGTGGTGATTTTAGTATTGGGATTTTTCTAATTTCGTGTAAGGATTTGACATCGAGAAAGGCATAGGTGATAAAAGCGCGAGTTTTAGTCGGTATGGTAAATTATTTATTTGAAAGATTTCATGTGACAATTATGTCGGATTATTTTCCCAAGTTTGATAATAGAATTTCATTTTATACGAGATCAAAGAGTAAATAGTTTGAACGAGAAGTCTATATTTAATAGAAAGAGTTGAATATTAGTTTAAGTCACTACGAATGATAAGGTTTCCATCTTGTGAAAGCTGAAAAGTTTATTACATGTTGACAGAGTTCGGATAGATGAGAATATTGGTAACCAAGGCGTCGAACTAGACTAGTCTACATTGAGCAATGACTTCGACTTTCAAGAATGTATTGTTGTATGAATTGTGATGTGTTTCAAGACGGTGAGGTAATGTGATAGTTTAGAGCATCCGATGTTACATAAAATCGGAGTTGTTAAAGGGGTTAAAGCCGAGCATTGGGATCTATCAAAATTATCCTTGTCAATGTTGATATTGGGATGGAAATGAGAAGGATTATTCTTGAGGCCATATCAGAATTATTTCTATGGCGGAAAAAGGAAAATGGGATGTATCCTATTGTTAAATGTTTGGCGAGATCTATAAATCACATCTCGTATTGAATGAATTCCTACTCATCGATTCATGGAATATCGTGTCTCTTTAATTGTCGGATTTCTTGGAATTCCGGTCTCCATTAAATCAAGTTGAGATCCGTGTTTTATGTCATGATATCATGGGAAATTGAGAAGGGTTGAAAATTTAAGAACGGTTGAGAGTTGAGGCTGTAAGCTTTTAGATCATATGAGAAATTGAAGAGATGTATTGGAGGTACAGTCTAAGTGCAAGTTCTTGGCACCAAATATGAGATTAAAAGTGAAGACCACTTTTTCGGTAAGATTTTCGGGACGAAAATCCTCGAAGGGGAGAGTTGTAATATCCTCGATTTTGGGCCTAGTCGAATAGTGGTTTCGTGACCACAAAATCCGAGATATAAATAATTATTTTATGATTATTTTAAGGTCTATGATATGATTGCATGATTGTGTGAAAATTTCGTGAAGAAATTTTATGCATAAAGTGCTTAATTTGAAATTTGGGACTAAATTGAATAAATTGCAAAACTTGTGTTCTAGAAGTATTTTACATAAAATTGAATTAGATTATTAATTAGAGGTCCTTAAAGAGTAATTTTACCAATTTCTAAGTCTATGGACAAAAATTGGACATGGATGGAATTTTGGAAAGTTTAGTAGTAAGGGCATTTTGGTCATTTAGGGTAAAATGAATTAAAATACAAAATTAAAAGCCAATTTTGCTCATCTTCAACCCCATGGCCGAATATAGCAAGGAGAAACCATGGCTAGGGTTTTCAAGCTTCCAAGCTCGATTGTAAGTTCGTTCTAGCCTCGTTTTTAATGATTTTTACGTTTTTGGAGTCCCTTAGCTCGATTTAGCTTATGCTAGCAATAATTTAACCTAGGGTTTATATTTGGAAAAATACCCATAGGTGAAATTTGTGTATTTTGGTGTTTTATGATAGAATATGAGGTTTTAAATTATGTTAGACAACTTGTGCTACTCGGTTTTAAGTGAAAACGAGCAAAAGGGCTTAATCGGTAAAAATACCTAATAGTCATAAGTACATGTTAGATTGAGAATTTGATGTTTCCATAGAAGAGAAAATGATCAGCATGTCATAAAACATAAGAAAATAGGCTGAATTTTAATTTACGAGCTTTGGGGCAAAAGTGTAAATATGAAAAGTTTAGGGCAAAATTGTAATTTTTCAAAAATATGATTTTGGGTCAATTTGAATAATGTGAGTCCTAATTAGACTATATTTTAAATGATAGAGCAAGGAAAACTGAAATTGGCTAAAATGGGGAAAATACCAAGTTGTGGACGAAATGGTAAAATAGCCATTTTCGCATACGAGGTAAGTTCATATGTAAATGTTGGTAACATAGTTATTATTTTAAATGTTTTAATTTTTTTAAATGATATGATAATTATTATGAAATATTATACTTGTGATAATTGTTTGATAATATGTCAAATTATGTGATATACTTGGAAAATATGAAATACTACCGAGTATCGTATCGGCATTCCGTAGAAGATGGTTGAGACACATGATTGGGGAAAAGGTCCGTTGAACCTTAGGAATGGATTAGGATACAAGTGACATGTCACTGGGATATTTGGGCATCCGAACTCGTTGAGTTGAGTCCGAGTTCGTGAGATGTAACTAGGCATCCGAACTCGTTGAGTTGAGTCCGAGTTCACTTATGGATGCGAACGCCTGAGCTCGTTGAGTTGAGTCCGAGTTCACTTATGGGCGGGTTACATGGTAGCTTGGCTACATATGTGGCACTTATGTGCAAACTTTCCATGTATCCGAATTATATTCGATGTGTTCAACGGGTAAAGTTCTACTCAAATGGAGGAATACTCAAGATGAAAGGGACGTATTGGTAAGTGTTGTGAAATGGATAATTTGAACAGGTATGTACTTAACCCTCGGGTTGAAAACTCGATATAACAACAATATGGTAAGATGATAAATGAAAAGGTGATATGAATGTCTTGGTGATGATTATGCAAATGATGTTTTATGTTTGCTTATATGGTTATGTTACTTGCTATTTGCATGTGAGCTTACTAAGCATTTATGCTTACTCCTCCTTTTCATTCCTTGTAGTGTTGACAAGCCAGCTCGGAAATCGGAAGCGGTCGGAGGCACGCTCACACTATCCGTATACCATCTTGACATAATGGCTTGTATATTTTGAGTATGGCATGTATAGCATTATAATCATTTTGTATATATGGTCTTATGATATGGTTATTGAGTGGTATGGAAATAGAAATGCTTGGTAATGATTAGCGATTGGAATGGCTAATCATGATCATATTTGGTATTATGTATGTCAAATTGCTAGCTAATCCATGGAAACCATGAAATAGGTAAAATTTACCATAAAATAGATTCAGACAGCAGCAGTGATGTGAGTTTGAAAATCACTAAAAATAGTAGAAATGGAATTAAATAATGAATAAGTTATGGAATCGAAGCTTGATGAGTCTATTTTCATATGGAATAAGCGAAACAGGTATATGAGCTATATTTTATGAGATGTTTAAATTTTTGTGAAACAGGGCTAGAGCGATTTCTGGATCCCTGTTCTGACTTTGGAAATTCACCATAAATTTTACAAAGATAATTAGAAGTCATGCTTTATATGTACAGATTCCTTATTGAGTCTAGTTTTATTAGAGATAAACGGCATAGTCATTGAAGCTCTGTACAGGAGATATCTGATTCGTAATACACTGAGGTCAGAGTAGTTGAACCCTGAAACAGGGAGACTTTAACTAATAAACTGTACTAATTGGGCCAACCAAAATTCTAGAAAAAATTAGTAGATATATATATGAGTCTAGTTTCAGGAAAAATTTACGGAATTGGATTTGAGTTTCGTAACTCGAGATATGATTTTTAAAGCGACTGTGATGCAGTTAGCCAGCTTGTCTGGAAATTTTAAAATGAATTGTATGAGCTGTTTAATTAATGAATTAAGTCCGTTAACACCTCGTGTTCGACTCCGGAAACGGTCTCGGGTACGGGGTGTTACATTTGGCCAAATGTATTGGCTTATATTTGTTTAGGGTGATTGGGTATTTAGCCAAGTAATTGGCTTATTTTGGCTGAAATGGTTGTAAGCCCATTTATATAAGTATATATGTATTAGCCTTCCTGTTTTTTTTGCTTTGTAATGGGTTGTTATATGTTTATTATGGTTAAATGACTTGTTGTTAAATGGATGAGATGAGTCCTTTGGTGTGTTAGGAAATCTAAGTAGAATTATGTATGATGAAAGTATTCATGTTGATACTTGTGAATGTGAGTTTGGTATGAATTGATTTGGTAAAATATGCTATAGTAAATATGTTAAGTGTTGGTAATGAATGATATGATTTAGCCTTGATTTTTGGATGTTTTGGTTGCTTAAACATGCGATGGATTATGCCATTGAACTTGTGTATGTGTAGGTGTAAATTTGGGTGACATATGGCTTAGTAGATAGCATTTATTTTATCCACACAGGTAGACACATGGGCGTGTGTCTAAGCCATGTGTGACTGCCCCATGGGCATGTGTTCTACCTGTGTGTCCCCTGCACCTTAATTTTGAGAAACAGAATGCTCAGAATTGCGCACACGGGCAGAGACACGGGAAAATGTCTCAGCCGTGTGGAAAGCACGGCCTCCAACACAAGCGTGTGCCTTGGCCGTGTAAAGTCTGCACCTATTTTATGAAAATTTAATTTTCCACACGGTCTAGCACACGGGCGTGTGACTTGGCCGTGTGATCCCAATTTGTTCATGCATTGCAAAACAGAGAGTTACACGGGTTAGGGACATGAGCGTGTATGACCACACGGCCTCCACATACGAGTGTGTCCCAAACCACACGGGCATGTGACCCCTGTTCATAGCAAAAAATTTCTAAGTTTTGTAAAAATTTCCTAAGTGCTCGGTTTAGTCCCGAACCCCTCCCAAAGCATGTTTCGGGCCTCGTAGGCTCATATTAGGGACTTTATGATTGAATATGAATGGTTTTAATTTGGATGCAAATTTATGACTTGATTTGTATAATTGCTTGTGATGAAAGTCCGGCAATGCCTCGATCCCTGTTCCTGTGTTGAATACAGGAAAGGGGTGTTACAATCGGGATGTAAATTGAGGATCTCTGTCTGAAATAATGGAGACAGGCACTCCATGCAATCTAACAATCTCAGAAATATAATTCAGCCAATCTATCCAAGGAAAAATCTATACATACCGAAATAAAGTGTGTAGACTTTGTCAACTAATCAATAATTACCCAAATAACATTTTTGTTCTTCTAAGACAGGGGTAATCCTGGTACAAAGTCCATGGTAATTCTTTTCCATTTCCATTCCAGAATCCTAACTGGCAGTAATAATCTCGAAGGCACTTGATGTTCAGCTTTTACTAGCTGACATATCAAGCATTTAGATACAAATTCAAAAATACCCCGTTTCATTCCTGACCACCAATACATCTTTTTCAAATCATTGTACATTTTATTACTACCAGGATGAATAGACATGCTACCATTATGAGCTTCATGTAAAATCTTCTGCACTAGTTTTGAGTTCTTCGATACACATATTTAACCTCTAAATAACAAACAACCATCAGGCCCAATCTGAAATTCTGAATCAAGATTCAACTCACACTGTTCTTGTTTAGCTTATAATTCTTTATTACCCTTCTGAGTTTCACAGATCTATTCCAGAAATGTCAGTTTAGCTTCTAACTCAGCTATGATTGAGCCATCATCAGACAAAGACAACTGGGTATTCATTGCTCATAATGAAAATAGAGATTTTCTACTCAGAGCATATGCAACAACATTGGCTTTTGTCAGATGATAATCAATAACTAGATCATAATATTTAAACAATTGAAGCCATCTACACTATCTTAGATTCAAATCTTTTTGTGACATCAAATACTTTAAACTCTTGTGATCAGTGAATATGTGACATTTTTCACCAAATATATAGTGTCGCCAGATTTTCAATGCAAAAACAATGGCTGCCAACTCCAAATCATGTATCGGATAATTTATTTCATTTGGTTTTAGCTATCTAGAAGCATAAGCTATTACTTTTACCTTCTTGCATTAATACACAGCCTAAACTATTTAATGGCGCATCACTGTAAATTATAAATTCTTTACCTGATTCAGGTTGAACTAACACAAGTGCTTCTGTCAATAAGGCTTTCAATCTGTCAAAACTCTACTGGCATTTATCAGCCCACTCGATTTTCACATCTTTTTGCAACAACTGAGTCATCGAAGAAGCTATCATTGAAAACCATTTAACAAACCTCTGATAATATCCTGCTAGTCCTAGAAAACTTCTGACTTTAGAAACATTCTTTGGTGGCTTCCAATTAACAATTGTTGAAATTTTATTCGTATCCACCCTGATACCTTCGACAGATACTATATGTCCGAGAAAACCAGCTTCTTGTAGCCAAAATTCACATTTACTAAATTTGGCATACAATTGTTTCTCACGTAGTGTTTGTAGTACTATTCTCAAATGATCGACATGCTCATTTTCATCTCGGGAGTAAACCAGAATATAATGAATAAATACTACTACAAATTTGTTTAGATATGGTCTGAAAATTATGCTCATCAAATCCATAAATACTACTGGTGCATTTGTCAAACCAAAGGGCATCACAAGAAACTCATAGTGCCCATACCTAGTTCTGAAAGCTGTCTTTGGCACATCTGAATCTTTTACCCATAGCTGATAGTAACCAGAACGAAGATCAATATTCAAAAATACAGTGGCACCTTTTAGTTGATCACAAGTCATCAATACTAGGCAATGGATACTTATTCTTTATTGTGACTTTGTTGAGCTGCCTGTAATCTATACACAATCTTAATGATCCATCTTTCTTCTTTATAAATAGAACCGATGCACCCCAAGGTGAGAAACTGGGTCGAGCAAATCCTTTGTCAATCAATTCTTACAACTGTGCTTTCAACTCTTTCAACTTAGTAGGAGCTATTCTTAGGGTGCTATGGATATCGATGTTGTTCCCTGTAACAGCTCGTTTTTAGTCAAACCGAAATAGTAGTTTTGGGACCACAAATCTGAGGTAGAAATAATTATTTTATTATTATTTTAATGTATAAAGCATGATCATATGATTATGTGAAAATTTCATTAAAAAATTTTATCGTTTAAGTGGTTATGTTGTAATTAGACCATTGATGTTATTAGTGGTTATATGTTAAGGTTAATTTAGTAAATAACCAAATAACTTAAAATTAAAATAAGTAAAATAGGGTATCATCTTCTAAAAGGCATAACACCATCGAAATTGAAGGTTGAGAAGCAATTAAAATAGCTTGAAGCATTCAGCAACCCTAGTCTCCCTAAATAGGTATGTATTTTGTCCCATTTTTAATGATTTCTATGTTTTTAAGATCGTTGTAGCTTAATCTAGCTAGCCCAGCGACTATTTCCAAAACTATTAAAGGTTTAGAGTTTTCCATTGATGAATATAGGTGTATTTTGATGTTTGATGATAGAAAATGTATGTATGTTTGTTGTTAGATAAATAACATTTGTAAAGTGATTGCCAATAAGGGATTAAATTGTGAAACGTTGAAATTTTTTGGTTAAATTGTGAAATAAATGAAAAATATGGGCTGCTAGGGACTTAGTTGAAATTCAGCTAGCATGGGTATAGGTTGAATTGCATGAATTTTTATTTTTATGAGATAAGAACTAAATTGTAAAAATGTTGAAATCTTTGGGGTAAAAAAGTAAAGTTGCCTTAATGTGTATTTGGGACTAGATTGAACAATATTGTAACAGCCCGTTTTTAGTCAAATCGAAACAGTTGTTTCGGGACCACAAATCTGAAGTTGAAATTGTAACGCCCCAATTTTCAGGAATTCTGTGAATGTTGGCATAGGTTTAATTATATTTGTAGGCCTCTAGAAGGCCCAAGCTTAAGATAGAACCTGATAATTTTAGTTAATTTTTGTTCCATAAGAAAAAGGGAGTGAAATTATGAAATAGAACCTATGTGAAAATGTTTGAAAATGCTATAGGCTAAATTGAAGTGGCCAAATAAATAGGAGTGCAAAATAGGAGGATTTGCATAACAAACCTCCCATTTTACATGAAGTGGCCAGCCATCATGTTGTTGTAGAGAATATGAGCACTTGATATCCATAATTCATGGTAAAAATTGATAATGGGTTAGGTAAATGTTCCATGATAATGGATTAGGTAAATATTCCATGATAATGGGTTAGGTAAACTTTTCATGATAATGGTTTAGGTAAATGTTCCATGATGGCCATTTCATGTCATTTGTATTAAAGAATTAAATGGATGAAATATGAAATTTTATTAAAAGAAAAAGGGGTGAAAAGAACAAAGTTTTGTCCATCTTTGTTCATCATAGCCGAAAGTTAGAGAAGACAAAGGAGAGGAGAAAGCTTTTGGTCAGTAGGAGGAGGAAAATTGAAGGTAAGTCCTTGGTACCTTGCTTCTATTTTGAGGTTCATGAGTTCTTCTTGATTCTACCTTAACTCTTGAAGCATATTTTGGTTTTTAGTTGTGTTGTGAGCATTTAGTAATGAATTAAAATGAAGGAAATGGTTGTTGTTTCATGTTCTTTTGATGAAAAATGGAAGATAGGTGAAGTTGAGCCAAACAAATGAGCATGCATGTGCCTTAGATGCTAAGGGGAAAAATCGGCTAACATGTTGTGCTTTAAAATGATGAAATGGAGATTATACTTAAGTAAAATCATAGATATGTGATGATTGATTGGTGATATACATGTTTATATAACATGCATGCAAGTTATGTGTGAAAGAGTGAATTTGGTAATAAATCTGCTTGGGACAGCAGCAGTAACATGACTTTGGAAAATCATCATAAATTTTAGGAGATGAATTAGAAGCTGAATAAATTATGTAATTAAATCTTGTTGAGTCTAGTTTCAAATGAAATAAATGAGAACATATTTTGAATTCTGTACAATGAGAAATTTGATTCGTAATTAAGAGTGGTCAGATTAGTCAAATAGTGAAAAATGGGAAACTTTAAGAAAAATCTGGTATTGATTGGCCAAACCAAAAATGTTGAAAATTTTATGGATAGAAGATATATGAGTCTATTTTAAGGGAAAATTAACGGCACTTGATTTGAAGTTTCGTAGCTCCAGTTATAAATGATTTAGTGACTGTTGCTCAGGAAGACAGCTTGCAGTGAAATTATGATTATGTGGTAAACATTGACAAAAATTTGTTAATGAGTTGCTTGATTTCTTATAAGCTTATTATGATCTGTAGGTGTGGTTGGCTGAATATTGTAAGGGGTTAATACGTAGTTTGTATTTGAATAGTTAGATTAATGTGTTAGTAATCCAATTGTAGGCGGTTCGTGTGTCTATCTCGTCAGCATATCGTCGCAAACAGGTGTGTAACTGACACCCTCTCATAGACTAGATTGACAAAAGCCGAAAAGCCGAAATGCCGAAAAGTCGGTATTTTGGGAATTTATGAAAAGCGAATGCTCGTAAGATAGTTGGGTTTGTATATTTGGTAATCTAAAGTAATAAACTGCAGTACGGGCGATTTCGTACATTTTGATAATTTGGGCTTAATGGGCCAAAGATCGGGTTCATGGGCCAACGGGCCCAATTCGGTAAGTATGCGCGGTAAGTGTTCTGATAGTACGTAAATAGTTAGGATATGCATGAAAACCCTAAAAGCAACTAAATTACTATAATACCCCTATGTATGGAAAATTACTGTTATACCCCTAGGTGTAAAATTACTGTTATACCCTTAGGGTTAATTTTGACTGAAAAGCATGACGATCTGATTCTGTATGATGTATGCCTTGATTATATATCTGTTGCATGGAGACATGGGTTATATTATGGAGGAAGCGTCCTGGTGGCTATGCCACAATTATCTGATCTGGTGGCTCTGCCACATATATCTGTTCTGGTGGCTATGCCACGATTATTTGATCTGGTGGCTCTGCCACATATATCTATTCTGGTGGCTCTGCCACAATATCTGTATCTGGTGACTTCATCACAATATCTGGTAGCCTCGCTGCAATTTCTATGGTGTGTAGCAATTGGGTGGGTCGAGTAGTCTCCCCACATGGTGTAAGGCAGGTATGGGGGTGTTATGGATGAATCTGGGTTGGGTTTCTGCATAAACATGTAATATCTGTTCTTTTCTGTTATGGGCCTATGGGCTTTATTCTGAATTCTGTTCTGGGCTAAGGCCAACTTATTCTGTTTCTGTGGTTTGAGCTGATATAGGCTATGGTTGGGTTAATTTACACACTGAGTTTCCCCAAACTCACCCATTTTATTTTCATCCACGCAGTTAATCCCCAACCATAGTGGGCTTGGAGTTGTGAGGGAATTCGGAGTGGCCACCCGTTCTGAAAGTTTGATTTTCTTTTGGTGAACTGGACATCCTTTTATTTATGTTTGAAGTTTTGGGTTTTTAAATGTAATATGGCCGCTTAATTATTTTTGATGGTTTTAATATGTATTACTAAGATAGGTATTACTTATTTCAACTGTTGAAATTGGATAGCTTTAGGGCACATTTTCAAAAACAACAATTGATTTCAAAATAACACGACAACAAGCAAAGCTTCCGCAATGAAAGTATTTTCCAAAATTAATCACTTTTCCTAAAAATGACTTAATCAAATCGGTTTCCTAGAAATATCCATGACGTTAAGGTGTGGCAATGGCGGTATGCATGTCTAGGATTGGACTCACCACCTCTTTTCCGGTTTCCTACCTGGAGCATAGCTTCCATTCACTTTAACCTATAATGAAATTATCTTTTAAAACACTAAGTAAGTTTTTCTGGATCAACAATATAAAATGTTTTGAACGCTTCGATGTGGCATGTCGGATCTGGTCATAACGTCTGGGCTGGGTTTGGGGTGTTACAGAAATACTTTTTTATTATTATTTTAATATTTATAGCATGATAAAATGATTGTGTGAAAATTTCGTTAAGAAATATATTGTTTGAGTGCTTAATTTGATAAAAAGGGTTAACTAAATCGCGTAAAGTGTAAAAGTGGAGTTCTATTAGTTAAAGATGTCTAATAGCTATGAAATTAAATAGTGGAGGTCCTTATGTAGTAATTAAACCATTTATGATGTGAGTGGACATATTTGGTGTGACGCCCCAAAAATCCCAAAATCCCGAACTTTCATTTTCCCGGTTTCGATAAAAATTGTGTTTAACATTCCTAGTCAAGTGTTAATTATGCGGTAGTAGGTCTTGGTTAAGGTTTGAGTTTGAACTTAGGGGTGAAGGAAATTATGGTTTAATTATTAAAAGAACCTTGTTGGCAAGTAGGTTGGCTTTTAAATAAATGAAGGAAGAATTGGACACAAGAAAGCCTTGTGGTGGAGTGGCAAGTGGCGTCACATGCAAGGCAATGAGGTATGGGGTTTGAATCTCTCCTTGCTCAAAAGAAGGATTTATTTTTGCTTAAGGGATGGATAGTGGTGGCGTTGGATATGAACACTGTAGGGAGTGATAAGTGGAGAAATTTGAGGAGGGTATTAGGGAGTTGTCAGCGAGAAAAAAGTAGGAGATGGGGAGAGAAGAAGAGGTGGAGCCGAATTGGGAATTTGGGCATAGGAAATTCAGCCATAGAGGCTATAAATAGGTTTCGAATGTGAGGTTGCCAGGCTAATGCCGAATTCTTCCTCACCTTGTTGCCAGAAAACACATTTTTCTCCAAAGATCAAAAAGTCGAAAATCCCTTGTTCTTATTATTTTTCCTTTGTGCCGGTTTTCCATTCTTCCCTTACTCAAGTTTTCTTTTTGATTCACCTCTGGTTTTAAACAATTTCTACTTCTCTTTGTGCCGAAAAGCCTCTTTTACCATACAAGTTTCAAGAGCCAAATATCCTTTGTGCCGCCACTACCCTTTTCACTCGGTCAATTCTAGTATAAGTGCTTTGTTCCCACAATCAGTTTTGCTAGTATTGATTACTCTGTCCCTCACTTCGTCTAATTGGTTTTGGTAGAATTAGTATCGAATCCCAGTCTTTTGGATCTCTCCTGATTTGCTCCCTAGGTGTTGAAACTTTGGTAAGTGTTCTTCACTTCGGTAAAGGTTGGTCGAATAGGCTTTAGTAGAAAAGGGTGACATATGCTGGATACAAGTCACCCAATATGTTTTTAACGATAAAGGTTAATGCAGATAAGGGTAGCACTCGTGATTAGTGATCAAGGAAGGGCTGTTAAGGCTTGTCGTTCAAGGTAAGGCAAAGGTGAGATTTTTGATTTTTGGTGATCGTATTTGATAATTGTGTGATTAATCATTGAGTGACATTTTTTGTAGGGTCATGGCTAAGGAGATCGCGACATGTTTTAGTACCAGGTGTGTACATACACTGCACACACACAATAGATCGGTAAAAGCTAAAATGTTGAAAAGCTGAAAGTTTGGCTACGATAGTTTTGCAAGTGCGCGAACACTCGTAAGGGGGAAACTGATAGGTTATCTGAGGCCCCATGGGCGACTCCATGAACTTGGGCCGTGTTTTGGCCAACCGGGCTAGGATGGGCTAAGTGGCTCGATGGGCTGTTGGGCCCATAATAGGCAAAATTGGCAACTTGATGTTAAGTGATGGAAATTATATGAAAGCATGTATAGGAATGTGATTTGGGCCTAATGGGCCATATGAATGTGATTTGGGCCTAGTGGGCCATATGCATGTTTGTAGACTTGTTTGGGCTCTGTAAGGGGTTTGGGCCTAGTATCTGATAACTGTTTAATTGACATAAAACTTAATTAATTAATTTGCGACCATGGATGAGTCATAAGGTTAGGGTGTGGTAATGGGTATATGCATGTCTAGGATTGGATCTAGGGAGAGCTTCGTACTTAAGCGATCTTAATGACTCACTTCCTCTTCTCTGGAATCCTACCTGGTGCATAGTATCTATTCACTTTAGCCAATGAGGACTTGTTAACGGGCCACGGTAAGTAATAAACCTAATAAAGAGATATTATCGAAATGCCCCTAAGGGTGAAAATGACCAAAATATCCCTATATGTTAATGTAATATTTATGAATGTTACATGTATATCTACTGCATACATACGATATTCTGTTTAGGTTGCATATAGGTTGGTAATTATAGAACAGAGGAAGTATATGAGAATCGCATGGTTGCTTGACAACCGTGGGTCTACCGACGGCTTTTAAGCACAATATGTGATTGGCAGCTTGCTGCAATGAAGGTAGTTCTGAAACTGGGCTACCATTGAGGTGTATCGGTTGGGTGGGTTGATATTTATATCCCCACATAATGTGTACCGGGGGACAGAGTTGATGTGTGCCGGTTGGATTATTGGGGTGGGTTGCACTGCATTGCATTGCATGTATGATTTTATGAATTGATGAATGCTTATTACTCGTCGAGGGTCGTACACACTGAGTTTTCGAAAACTCACCCCCTCTTTTATTTTTCTCAGGTGATGCTCAGTAGAAGGTTTGATGTTTGGAGGGACTCGGAGGTGGCCAGCTAGCAAGACGACTTGGGCTTGTTTTTTTTAAAGAAAGCTTATAGTTTCTAGCTTATTAAGTAATTTCAGATTGGAATGTAATAAGGCCTTCCCTTTTATTATTATTTGGATTGTTATTTTTATGCGTTGTAATTATGAGAAGGTGAACATGGGTTTCCTAAATCATAGATTGTTTTTCTACGTTTCCGCAACTAAATTTTAAAATGACAGGCTTCCATAAATCATATGTTTTAAACAAGATTTCGCGATTGGAAGAGAGTTTTTATAAGTTATCTAAGGTTTCTCATTTTGAGGAAGGGTTTTCAATGAAAACAAGGTTTTTGCTAAAACACTTCAATGTGACGCGCCAGATTCGGCCATAACGTTTGGGCCGGGTTTGGGGTGTTACATTTAGTGGTATCAGAGCCCGGTTGCAAAACTCGGGCTGTGAAGTGGGCCTTATTATTTGGGTTTTGTTTTAAAAAAAATTCACAATGTTTTGGTAGAAAAAAATTCTTGCTCTGCGGCACACCGAGTCTCCGACATCGAACTAAGTAAGTTCCTTTATTCTTAAGCTTGTGTAATTTGATGTATTTTAGGTAGTTAGTGGGCTACTTTTGATGATTATGCTATGGCTTTTTTAGATTGAAATTGAATCCCGTAGGACCTTAAAACTTAGAGGATTTATGAAAACAACCTTCTTTTTAATACTTCCATAAAACATTGGTTTAATTATTAAAACAAACTAAAATTTCATAAAATTTCTAATCAAGATAATACGTGAGACAACGATGAGTGCTAGAAGAGGTGCAAGAGGCCGTGGCCGAAGCCACAAAAGTGTTAGGGATGAATCGTCGGCATCAGGCCATATGCACAATGTTGGAGTAGAAGAGGCTCTGGCCTCACCCGTGGCTGGGACTAGACCGTATGATCGGGCCGCGGGGATGATGCATTGTTGGAGGCAATGCTGAGGATTTTGGAAAGGGTCACAGGGCCCAATAATGGCAAGGGAAATCGAGGGTCCATTCCGGAGCGACTTTGATCAAATGGGGCTAAGATCTTTAAAGGCATGGCTGGTGTACCTCCTAACATGGCGAAATATTGGTTGGAAGCCACCGAAAGGATAATAGAGGACTTGGACTGTTCTCTTGAACAAAAGTTGAAAGGGGCGGTGTCACTTCTTAGGGAAGAAGCTTACCAGTGTTGGCTGACAGTGAAAGAGGGCACCCAACCTGAGCAGGTCACTTGGGAGTTTTTCAAAACCGCATTTCAAGGAAAGTATGTGGGTGCGAGTTATGTGGATGCTAGAAGGAAGGAGTTCCTGAACTTGACCCAGGGAAACAAATTTGTGGCGGAGTATGAGGCGGAATTCCTACACCTTAGTAGGTATGGAAGAGCTATGGTGGCAACAGACTATGAGCGTTGCGTTAGGTTTGAGGATGGTCTTAGGGATTGCCTCAGAGTATTTATATCTCCATAAAGGGAGCGAGTTTTCTCAGAGTTGGTGGAGAAAACCAAGATAGTGGAGGAGGTAAAGTGCACTGAGCACCTAAATCGAGCGAGGCTAAAACTCCTGATGTTGGACAGAGGCCTAGGGCTAGGGTGAGAGATAATGGGCCAGTTAGAGCAGGGCCCCCTGCTGTGAATCCAAGGGTGCCACCTTGTGCTGATTGTGGGAAAGGTCATATAGGCGAGTGTTGGAAGAGGATGGGAGCTTGTTTGGCTTGTGGATCTACAGAGCATAGGATCAAGAATTGCCTAGAATGCCAGTTCAGGTGCCAGACGTGGGTAGAGGTGATGTATAGCCACCGAGGGGTGGTCAGTAGCCGCCCAGTGGCCATGGTCAGGCCAGGGGTGGAAACAGTTTAGGTCATGGAGCACCAGGCAAAGGTGCTGGTCATACTGAGGTGAGACAGTCAGCGTTGGCTATGCAGCACATCATCGAGAGGACGGAGGCACTCTAGAGGCGAATATTGGTACGTACTTTAACCATAATGTGCTATTTACTTAGTTTGGAATTAGAGTGCACAGCGGGAGTGTGGTGTGGCAGTCTATGTTACGCAACTGTACTAATAGTTGGGAATTTCGGGGATGAAATTTCTTTTAGGGGGTAGACTTGTAACGCCCCAAAATCCTGAACTTTTATTTTTTTCAGTTTCGATAAAATTTGTGTTTAACATTCTTAGTCAAGTGTTAATTATGTGATAGTAGGTTTTGGTTAAGGTTTGAGTTTGAACTTAAGGGTGAAGAAAATTGTGGTTTAATTATTAAAAGAACCTTTTTGGCAAGTAGGTTGGCTTTTAAATAAATGAAGGAAGAATTGGACACAAGAAAGCCTTGTGGTGGAGTGGCAAGTGGCGTCACATGCAAGGCAAGGAGGTATGGGGTTCGAATCCATCCTTGCTCAAAAGAAGGATTTATTTTTGCTTAAGGGATAGACAGTGGTGGCGTTGGATATGAACATTGTAGGGAGTGATAAGAGGAGAAATTTGAGGAGGGGATTAGGGAGTTATCAGGGAGAAAAAGTAGGAGATGAGGTGTAATATCCTGATTTTGGGCCTAGTCGGAATAGTGGTTTCATGACCACAAAATTCGAGATAGAAATAATTATTTTATGATTATTTTACGATCTATGGTATGATTGCATGATTGTGTGAAAATTTAGTGAAGAAATTTTATGCATAAAGTGCTTAAATTGAAATTAGGGACTAAATCGAATAATTTGCAAAACTTGCATTCTAGAAGTTTCTAGTATGAAATTGTTTTGAAATATTAATTAGGAGGTCTTAAATAGCAATTTTACCAATTTCTAAGTCTATGGACAAAAATTGGACATGGATGGAATTTTGGAAAGTTTAGTAGTAAGGGCATTTTGGTCATTTAGGGTAAAATGAATTAAAATACAAAATTAAAGCCAATTTTGCTCATCTTCAACCCCATGGCCGAATATAGCAAGGAGAAACCATGGATAGGGTTTTCAAGCTTCCAAGCTCGATTGTAAGTCCATTCTAGCCCGCTTTTCAAGTTCTTTACGCTTTTGGAGTCCCTAGCTCGATTAAGCTTATGCTAGCAATAATTTAACCTAGGGTTTATATTTGGAAAAATACCCATAGGTGAAATTTGTGTATTTTTATGTTTTATGATAGAATATGAGGTTTTAAATTATGTTAGACAACTTGTGCTACTCGGTTTTAAGCGAAAACTAGCAAAAGGGCTTAATCGGTAAAAATACCTAATAGTCATAAGTACATGTTAGAGTGAGAATTTGATGTTGCCATACAAGGGGAAAATGATCAGAATGTCATAAAACATAATAAAATAGGCTGAAGATTAATTTACGAGCTTTGGGGCAAAAGTGTAAATATGCAAAAGTTTAGGGGCAAAATTGTAATTTTTCCAAAATATGATTTTGGGTCAATTTGAATAATGTGAGTCCTAATTAGACTATATTTTAAATGATAGAGCAAGGAAAACTAAAATTCAAAGCTAAAATGGGGAAAATACCAAGTTGTGGACGAAATGGTAAAAGTAGCCATTTTAGCATACGAGGTAAGTTCATATGTAAATGTTGGTAACATAGTTATTATTTTAAATGTTTTTATGTTATTTAAATGATATGATGGTATGCTGATTTTTTTATCGTGAAATATTATGCTTTGTGGTTAATGTTGAGTAATATGCAAATTATGTTTACTACTTGATAAATATGAATTGCTACCGAGTATCGGCCCGATATTCCATGGAAGACGGCAAATGTGAGATCGAGGAAAAGCCCGTTTGAACCTTAGGAATAGATTAGGATACAAGTGACATGTCACTAGGATGGTTGAGCATCCAAACTCGTTGAGTTGAGTCTGAGTTCACTTATGGATGCAAATGTCCGAACTCGTTGTGTTGAGCCCGAGTTCGTGAGATGTAACTAGGCATCCGAACTCGTTGAGTTGAGTCCAAGTTCATTTATGGATGTGAAAGCCTGAGCTCATTGAGTTGAGTCCGAGTTCGCTTAGGGGCGGGTTACATGATTTCTTGATTACATATGTAGCACTTATGTGCAAACTTTCCTGTATCCGAATTATATTCTGATGTGTTCAACGGGTAAAGTTCTACTCAAATGGAGGAATACTCAAGATGAAAGGGATGTATTGGTAAGTGTTGTGAAATGGATACTTTGAACAGGTATGTACTTAACCCTCGGGTTGAAAACTCGATATAACAACAATATGGTAAGATGATAAATGAAAATGTGATATGAATGTCTTGGTGATGATGATGCAAATGATGTTTTATGTTTGCTTATATGGTTATGTTACTTGCTATTTGCATGTGAACTTACTAAGCATTTATGCTTACTTCCTCCTTTTCATTCCTTGTAGTGTTGACAAGCCAGCTCGGAAAACGAGAATGATCGGAGGCATGCTCACACTATCCGTATACCATCTTGGCATAATGGCTTGCATATTTTAAGTATGGCATGTATAGCATTATAATCATTTTGTATATATGGTCTTATGATATGGTTATTGAGTGGTGTGGAAATGCTTGGTAATGATTAGCCATTGGAATGGCTAATCATGATCATATTTGGTGTTATGTATGTCAAATTACTAGCTAATCCATGGAAACCATGAAATAGGTAAAATTTACCATAAAATAGATTCGCATGTAAGAGAGTGACATGAATTTGAAAAATCACTAAAAATAGTAGAAATTGAATTAAATAATGAATAAGTTATGAAATTGAAGCTTGCTGAGTCTATTTTCATATGGAAGAAGCGAAACAGGTATATGAGCTATATTTTATGAGATGTTTAAATTTTTGTGAAATAGGGCTAGAGCGATTTTTGGATCCCCTGTTCTGAATTTGGAAATTCACCATAAATTTTAAAATAATAATTAGAAGTCATGCTTTATATGTACAGATTAATTATTGAGTCTAGTTTTATTAGAGACAAACGGTATAGTCATTGAAACTCTGTACAGGGAGATATCTGATTCGTAATACACAGAGGTTAGAGTAGTCAAACCTTGAAATAGGGGAGACTTTAACTAATAAACTGTACTAATTGGCCTGACCAAAAGTTCTAGAAAAAAAATTACCAGATAGATATATGAGTCTAGTTTCAGGAAAAATTTATGGAATTGGATTTCGAGTTTCGGAACTCGAGATATGATTTTTAAAGCGACTGTGATGCAGTTAGCCAGCTTGTCCGAAAATTTTAAAATAAATTGTATGAGCTGTTTAAGTAATGAATTAAGTCCGTTAACACCTCGTATTCGACTCCGGCAAAGGTCTCAGGAATAGGACGTTACATTTAGTGGTATCAGAGCAGGTTTAGTCGGTTCTCGGACTAACCTATTATGTGTAAAAGTTTAGCTATACATGCCACTGATCTGTGATAGTGTGATGTCTTCCGACGCGTATGAGTACCGTCTTATTTAGATAGGGTACTCTCCAACTGAGCTGCGCTGACCATGTTCAATGTTATGTGAAGGTATTTGAGTAAAATTATGATTATGATAAGTCTCGGTTCAGAAAAGTATGAATAAAAGTTTATGATACATATGTGGTAAATATTCATATTTGCTTAATGCACATATGATGTAGTGTATGTGGCTTACTTGATAAGATGAATGGAATAAATAGAAAGTAGTAGAGGTATGAATAGAAGTCATAATATTATGATACGAATGAAAATGTCCTTGTCTTGATTTGGTCGTCTAATGTTGATGAATGCTAATGATATATAATTTTTATAAGATAAAGGATTATAATGGAATGAACTTATCTATGTTAAATTGTTGGACTGAATTATATGATTGTAATGATATGTACATGATGATGCACGAAATGAATGTTGTGATTGTGATGCAAATATCTATGTTTGTTTGGCCTTATATGATGTCATGAGCATGAATTAATTTAATTAAATGAATGGATAAGTAAAGCTATCTAGAAAACATAGAATGTATGCATAAGTATATTGTCTAAATGGACAATAGGAAAATTTGTGTAAGCCAACATGAATGTTGCATTGCCTGAATGAATGACATGATTTTGATGATGTTGCTATGATGATGGGAGTTATGTCATATGTGTATGTATAAGAAAGTCAGTCGAGGTCCTACAACCCTCCCCTTATCAAGTGGTACTTATAATGGAATTTCATGAGATTTGTATTGAATAAGTTTCGGTTGAGAACCCAAAGAGTTCAAAGATAGAATAATTATAAGTATGATCGAGATTGAAAATGAGCTGATAAGTAAAGTCGATCCAAGAAAGTATCGGATTGATATAAAGATTATTGGAATTATGCACTGTCCTAGTTAGAGAAGGAAATTATCTTTGGTAAATCGAATTACTCAGGTGCAAGGTCGAGAAAAGTGTAAATCAAAATTTATTCAGAACTGACCTTCTTTAGTGAATGGTTTAATATGAAATTTGTGATGGCAGAACTAGTTGGGGAAATGATATTTGAAATGTGAACTATCTGAGTGTGACAGTTATGACTGGACAGATTTAGAAGTCTCTTTTGAGATGTTCTATGTATTTACCCGTTCTCAGAAATATTTCTATGGCTATTGATCTTCTGAAGAAATTCTTGTTATATGGGAATGTCTTCTAATTCTGGTGTTTGATGAAAGCATTGATAGTCTTACTGGTTTATAATTTATATTGCTCTATTTCATCGGGTATTCTATTTCATTTCGTCTGATAAGAATTGATGAGAAAATACGTATGATATTATGATTCTGTTTCTTCTACTTGATGCTTCATCTGATATATATGTATGGGAAGATATATTGATCTTGTTATATTTGATTTTAGTGGGATTAAATGATGTTTTCTTCTGGACTTTCTTTCTTTGAAGAATTATCGGGGTATTCTGTATTTTCTCTATGAGTTTGGTTTTCGATTCTCCGGCATAGTATCGTATCTTGGGTTTCTTTATCCTGGATCTCTTTATTCTAGATTTCTTTATTCCGGGTTTCTCTATCTTGGATTTCTTTATTCGGTTTTCTTGTTATCTTTGTTCCATAATTTGTCAATTACAACTCATGTTCGAAGTGGGTTCTTCAGCTCGTGATAATCATGTCAAATATGACTATACTTCTAATTTACTCTTGGTAATGTGGTGATTTTAGTATTGGGATTTTTTCTAATTTCTGTGTAACGATTTGACATCAGTAAAGGGATAGGTGATAAAAGCACGAGTTTTAGTCGGTATGGTAAATTATTTATTTGAAAGATTTCATGTGACAATTATGTCAGGGTTATTTTTCCCAAGTCTGATAATAGAATTTCATTTTGTACGGATAAAAGAGTAAATAGTTTGAACGAGAAGTGTATATTTATTAGAAAGAGTTGAATATTAGTTTAAGTCACTACGAATGATAAGGTTTCCATCTTGTGAAAGCTAAAAGTTTATTACATGTTGACAGAGTTCGGATAGATGAGAATATTGGTAACAAAGCGTCTGAACTAGACTAGTCTACATTGAGCAAAGACTTCGACTTTCAAGAATAGTTTGTGATGTGTTTCAAGACAGGTGAGGTAATGTGATAGTTTAGAGCATTCGATGTTACATAAAATCGGAGTTGTTAAAGGGTTAAAGCCGAGCATTGGGATCTATCAAAATTATCCTTGTCGGTGTTGATATTGGGATGGAAATGAGAAGGATTATTCTTGAGGCCATATCGTAATTATTTCCATAGCGGAAAGAGGAAAATGTGATGTATCCTATTGTTAAATGTTTGGCGAGATCTATAAATCATATCTATATTGAATGAATTCCTACTTATCGATTCATGGAATTTCGTGTCTCTTTGATTGTTGGATTTCTTGGAATTCGGTCTCCATTAAATCAAGTTGAGATCCGGGTTTTATGTCATGATATCATGGGAAACCGAGAAGGGTTGAAAATTTAAAAAGCAGTTGAGAGTTGAGACTGTAAGCTTTTAGATCATATGAGAAATTGAAGAGATGTATTGGAGGTACAGTCTAAGTGCAAGTTCGTCAAGACCGAATATGAGATTAAAAGTGAAGACCACTTTTCGGTAAGATTTTCGGGACGAAAATCCCTAAAGGGGAGAGTTGTAATATCCCGATTTTGGGCCTAGTCAGAATAGTGGTTTCATGACCACAAAATTCGAGATAAAAATAATTATTTTATGATTATTTTAAGGTCTATGATATGATTGCATGATTGTGTGAAAATTTAGTGAAGAAATTTTATGCATAAAGTGCTTAAATTGAAATTAGGGACTAAATCGAATAATTTGCAAAACTTGCATTCTAGAAGTTTATAGTATGAAATTGTGTTGAAATATTAATTAGGAGGTCTTAAATAGCAATTTTACCAATTTCTAAGTCTATGGACAAAAATTGGACATGGATGGAATTTTCGGAAAGTTTAGTAGTAAGGGCATTTTGGTCATTTAGGGGTAAAATGAATTAAAATACAAAATTAAAAGCCAATTTTGCTCATCTTCAACCCCATGGCCGAATATAGCAAGGAGAAACCATGGCTAGGGTTTTTCAAGCTTCCAAGCTCGATTGTAAGTCCATTCTAGCCCCGTTTTTCAAGTTCTTTACGTTTTTGGAGTCCCGGTAGCTCGATTAAGCTTATGCTAGCAATAATTTAACCTAGGGTTTATATTTGGAAAAATACCCATAGGTGAAATTTGTGTATTTTTATGTTTTATGATAGAATATGAGGTTTTAAATTATGTTAGACAACTTGTGCTACTCGGTTTTAAGCGAAAACTAGCAAAAGGGCTTAATCGGTAAAAATACCTAATAGTCATAAGTACATGTTAGAGTGAGAATTTGATGTTGCCATAGAAGGAAAAAATGATCAGCATGTCATAAAACATAATAAAATAGGCTGAAGTTTAATTTACGAGCTTTGGGGCAAAAGTGTAAATATACAAAAGTTTAGGGGCAAAATTGTAATTTTCCAAAATATGATTTTGGGTCAATTTGAATAATGTGAGTCCTAATTATACTATATTTTAAATGATAGAGCAAGGAAAGCTAAAATTCGGGCTAAAATGGGGAAAATACCAAGTTATGGACGAAATGGTAAAAGTAGCCATTTTCGCATACGAGGTAAGTTCATATGTAAATGTTGGTAACATAGTTATTATTTTAAATGTTTTTATGTTATTTAAATGATATGATGATATGCTGATTTTTTTATGGTAAATATTATGCTTTGTGGTTAATGTTGAGTAATATGCAAATTATGTTTACTACTTGATAAATATGAATTGCTACCGAGTATTGGTTCCGATATTCCATGGAAGACGGCAAATGTGAGATCGAGGGAAAAAGCCCGTTTGAACCTTAGGAATAGATTAGGATACGAGTGACATGTCACTAGGATGGTTGAGCATCCGAACTCGTTGAGTTGAGTCCAAGTTCACTTATGAATGCAAATGTCCGAACTCGTTGAGTTGAGTCCGAGTTCATGAGATGTAACTAGGCATCCGAACTCGTTGAGCTGAGTCTGAGTTCATTTATGGATGCGAACGCCTGAGCTCGTTGAGTTGAGTCCGAGTTCACTTAGGGGCAGGTTACATGATTTCTTGATTACATATGTAGCACTTATGTGCAAACTTTCCATGTATCTGAATTATATTCTGATGTGTTCAACGGGTAAAGTTCTACTCAAATGGAGGAATACTCAAGATGAAAGGGACGTATTGGTAAGTGTTGTGAAATGGATACTTTGAACAGGTATGTACTTAACCCTCGGGTTGAAAACTTGATATAACAACAATATGGTAAGATGATAAATGAAAATGTGATATGAATGTCTTGGTGATGATTATGCAAATGATGTTTTATGTTTGCTTATATGGTTATGTTACTTGCTATTTGCATGTGAACTTACTAAGCATTTATGCTTACTTCCTCCTTTTCATTCCTTGTAGTGTTGACAAGCCAGCTCGGAAAACAAGAACGATCGGAGGCATGCTCACACTATCCGTATACCATCTTGGCATAATGGCTTGCATATTTTGAGTATGGCATGTATAGCATTATAATCATTTTGTATATATGGTCTTATGATATGGTTATTGAGTGGTATGGAAATGCTTGGTAATGATTAGCCATTGGAATGGCTAATCATGATCATATTTGGTGTTATGTATGTCAAATTACTAGCTAATCCATGGAAACCATGAAATAGGTAAAATTTACCATAAAATAGATTTAGACAGCAGTAGTGATGTGAATTTGAAAAATCACTAAAAATAGTAGAAATGGAATTAAATAATGAATAAGTTATGGAATTGAAGCTTGCTGAGCCTATTTTCATATGGAAGAAGCGAAACAGGTATATGAGCTATATTTTATGAGATGTTTAAATTTTTGTGAAATAGGGCCAGAGCGATTTCTGGATCCCCTATTCTGAATTTAGAAATTCACCATAAATTTTACAAAGATAATTAGAAGTCATTCTTTGTATGTAAAGATTCATTATTGAGTCTAGTTTTATTAGAGACAAACGGAATAGTCATTGAAACTCTGTACAGGGAGATATATGATTCGTAATACACAGAGGTCAGAGTAGTCGAACCTTGAAACAGGGGAGACTTTAACTAATAAACTGTACTAATTACCTAACCAAAAATTCTAGAAAAAAAATTACCAGATAGATATATGAGTCTAGTTTCAGGAAAAATTTATGGAATTGGATTTCGAGTTTCGGAACTCGAGATATGATTTTTAAAGCGACTGTGATGCAGTTAACCAGTTTGTCTGGAAATTTTAAAATGAATTGTATGAGCTGTTTAAGTAATGAATTAAGTCCGTTAACACCTCGTGTTCGACTCTGGCAACGGTCTCGGGTACGGGGCGTTACATGAGGAGTGAAGCATAGGTGGAGCTGAATTGGGAATTTGGGCATAGGAAATTCAGCCGTAGAGGCTATAAATAGGTGTCGAATGTGAGTTTGCCAGGCTAATGCCAAATTCTCCCTCACCTTGTTGCCAGGAAACACCTTTTTCTCTAAAGATCAAAAAGCCGAAAATCCCTTGTTCTTTTTTTTTCCTTTGTACCGATTTTCCATTCTTCCCTTACTCAAGTTTTCTTTTTGATTTACCTCTGGTTTTAAACGATTTCTACTTCTCTTTGTGCCAAATAGCTTCTTTTACCATACAAGTTTCAAGAGCCGAATATCTTCTATGCCGCACTACCCTTTCCACTCGGTCAATTTTAGTGTAAGTGCTTTGTTCCCTCAATCGATTTTGCTAGTATCGACTACTCTGTCCCTCACTTCTTCTAATCGGTTTTGGTAGGATTAGTATCGAATCCCAGTCTTTTGGATCTCTGCCGATTTGCTTCCTAGGTGTTGAAACTTTGGTAAGTGTTCTTCACTTCGGTATAGGTTGGTCGAATAGGCTTTAGTAGAAAAGGGTGACATATGCTGGATACAAGTCACCCAATATGTTTTTAACGATAAAGGTTAATGCAGATCTGGGTAGCACTCATGATAAGTGATCAAGGAAGGGCTGTTAAGGCTTGTTGTTCAAGGTAAGACAAAGGTGAGATTTTCGGTTTTTGGTGATCGTATTTGATAAGTGTGTGATTAATTGTTGAGTGACATCGTTTGTAGGGTCATGGCTAATAATTGTGTGATTAATCATTGAACGACATCATTTGTAGGGTCGTAGCTAAGGAGATCGCGACACGTTTTAGTACTAGGTGTGTACTTACACTGCAGTCACACAATAGATCAGCAAAAGCTGAAATGTCGAAAAGCCAAAAGTTTGGCTACGATAGTCTTGCAAATGCGCGAACACTCGTAAGGGGGAAATCGATAGGTTATCTGAGGCCCCATGGGCGATTCTGTGAACTTGGGCTGTGTTTTAGCCATATGCATGTTTGTAGACTTGTTTAGGCTCTATAAGGGGTTTAGGCCTAGTATCTAATAACTGTTTAATTGACATAAAACTTAATTAATTAATTGCGACCGTGGACGAGTCATAAGGTTAAGGTGTGGTAGTGGGTATATGCATGTCTAGGATTGGATCAGGGAGAGCTTGGTACTTAAGCGATATTAATAACTCACCTCCTCTTCTCTGGAATCCTACCTGGTGCATAGTATCTATTCACTTTAGCCACGAGGACTTTTAACGGGCCACGGTAAGTAATAAACCTAATAAAGAGAAATTACCGAAATGCCCCTAAGGGCAAAAATGACCAAAATACCCCTATGTGTTAAATGTAAGATTTATGGATGTTACATGTATATCTACTGCATACATACTATATTTTGTTTAGGTTGCATATGGGTTGGGAATTATGGAACAGAGGAAGTATATGAGGATCGCATGGTTGCTTGACAACCGTGGGTCCACCAACGGCTTTTAAGCCTAATATGTGATAGGCAGCTTGCTGCAATAAAGGTAGTTCCGCAACCGGGCTACCATTGATGTGTATCGGATGGGTGGGTCGATATTTATATCCCCACATGATGTGTATCTGGGGACGGAGTTGATGTGTACTGGTTGGATTATTTGGGTGGGTTGCACTGCATTGCATTGCATGTATGATTTTATGGATTGATGAATGCTTATTACTCGTCAAGGGTCGTACACACTAAGTTTTCGAAAACTCACCCCCTTTTTTATTTTTCTCAGGTGATGCTCAGTAGAAGGTTCGATGTTTGGAGGGACTCGGAGGTGGCCAGCAAGTAAGACGACTTGGGCTTGTTTTTTTAAAGAAAGCATATAGTTTCTAGCTTATTAAGTAATTTTAGACTGAAATCTAATAAGGCCTTCCCTTTTATTATTATTTGGATTGTTATTTTAATGCGTTGTAATTATGGGAAGGTGAACATGGGTTTTCTAAATCATAGATTGTTTTTCTACGTTTCCGTAACTAAATTTTAAAATGATAAGCTTCCATAAATCATATGTTTTAAACAAGCTTTCGTGATTGGAAGAGAGTTTTTATAAGTTATTTAAGGTTTCTCATTTTGAGGAAGGGTTTTCAATGAAAACAAGGTTTTTGCTAAAACACTTCAATGTGACGCGCCAAATTCGACCATAACGTTCGGGTCGGGTTTGGGGTGTTACATTTGGACATATTATTAAGTGTTTTAAATGTTATTAAGGTTAAAATTGTAATTTAAAGAATTAAATTAAGTAAAATATAGAAAAGCAAATGTGTCATCTTCCTTAGTGTGTTCATCCACCGAATTTTCAACCTAAAATAGCCATTGGAGAAGCTTGATATTCGGCCAAGCTATTCTTCATGCATGTGAGTAGTTTTCCATCCCATTTTTAATGATTTCTATGTTTTTGAGATCATTGTAGCTTAATCTAGCTAGCCTAGGGACTAATTTGCAAAATTGTTAAAGGTTTAGGTTTTGCCATTGATCAAATAACATGTGTTTTGATGTTTAATGGTAGAAAATGTATGCTTGTTGTTAGATAAATAACATTTGTAAAGTGATTTTTGGCAAAATTGTCAATTAGGGATTAAATTAAGAAATGTTGAAATTTTATGGTTAAATTGTGAAATAAATGAAAAGTATAGGCTACTAGGGACTTAATTGAAATTCGCTTAGCATGGGTATAAGTTAAATTTCATGAATTTGTATTTTATGAGATAATGACTAAATTGTAAAAATATTGAAATATTAGGGGAAAAGTTGTAAAGTTGCCTTAATGTGTATTCGGATTAAATTGGATAGAATAATAATTAAATAAGTTAATTTTGATTATTTTTAGATCAAGAAAAGCGAAATTCAGATTTAGATCGTGGGAAAAATAAAGTATCAGACTAATCGACTTATTTAGCCGTTTTTGCAATCAAAGTAAGTTTGTATGTTAATAAGCATTATTATAATTGTGTTCTAAATGCTTTAATATTGAATATATTTTGTATACGACATTGCAGATATGTTCGACGACGATTTGGTAAGGAGAAATTTCGGCTGAACCTTTGGAATAGATTAGGATACGAATGACATGAGGGATTATGTGATTTGGGTGCTGGTCTGAACGTCCTACCAGTTGCTGAGTTACTTAGCATGTGTTGCGAATACTCATCAACTTATGTGATCAGCATAGTGTAGCTTCGTCATGACCGTCAATGTAACATCTCGAAATAGGGCCTAAATGGAATAGTGGTTGCAAAACCACAAATATGAGATACAAAAGTTTATTTTGATTAATTTTTATGATTTACCGAGTGATTAGATGCATGTGTTACAGTATTAATAAGAAATTTTATAGATTGCATGTTTAATTTGCCTATTAGGGCTTATTTGCAGAAGTTGCTGTAACAGCCCGATTTAGGGCCTAAACGGAATGATGGTTTTAGAACCATGAATTCAAAGTCGAAAAATTTATTCCGATTAAGTTTTAAGGTTTATTTATTGACTAAAATATTGTGTAAAAATATCGTTAAGTAATTTTACTGATAAAGTGCTTAATTGGACTTTTAGGACTAAATTGCAAAACTTGCAAAATATGTGTTCTAATTCATAAGTACTTGATTGAAATGGGGGTTTAAAGAGGAGGTCCTTAAATGGTAATTAGACCATTATATTTCGTTCGGAGAAAAATGGGCATGAATAGGACAAAATTTTAAAGAAATGCCTTAAGGGCATTTTAGTCATTTGGTAATTAAAAGAAATAAAAAGGGAAAATAAAGCCAAAATTGACTCATCTTTTTCATGGAGGCCGAAATTAGCATGAGTGAAGCCATGGCTAGGGTTTTCAAGCTTTCTAAGCTCAATAGTAAGTCCGTTCTTGCCCTGTTTTTCAAGTTCTTTACGATTTTGGAATCCCGGTAACTTGATTAAGCTTATTCTAGCAATAATTTAAGCTAGGGTTCATATTTGGAAAAATACCCATAGGTGAAATGTGTTTATTTTGATGTTTTATGGTAGAATACGAAGGCTAAAATTATGTTAAACAACTTTTGCTAAGCGGTTTTAAGCAAAAATGAGTAAAACGGTTTAATCGGTAAAATTTGTTATTGTTCATAACTATGTGTTAGAGTGAGAATTTGATGTTGCCATAGAAGGGAAAAATGATCAGCATGTCATAAAACATAAAAATAATGGATGAATTTTAATTCCTGAGCCTAGGGGCAAAAGTGTAAATATGCAAAAGTTTAAGGGCAAAATTGTAATTTTTCCAAAGTTTGAGTTAAGGACTGTTTTGAATAGTACATTAATTAAATAAGTAAAAATATGATGTTTTAGATCACGAAAAATGAAATTTGAATCTAGAATGAGAGAAAAATCGAAAATCAGGAAAGTTGGTAAAATGGCCGTTTTAGTATCAAGGTAAGTTCATATGTATAATAAGCATTAATTTATGCATGTTTCAATGTAAAATTGATATATTTACTATGATTGCCGAGGTGTTGAAAGTAAGTATAATTATGATGATTTAAATGTTCAATATTAATTCGACATGGAAATGAGAAAGTATGTAAGTTTGTATGTAAATAATACATTATCTTTATTATGTTTTTGTATTTCAGCATATTTTATGTATTGTAGCTGATTTTTGAATCATAATTGACTATTGGAAGTATGGAATCAAGTATTAGAAAGAGAGAGAAATCCCAGTTGAACCTTCGGAAAGATTGGATGATACAGATGGTATGTAGCTAGGTCACATGTATGGTGCTGAATGCACATCATGCGTACAAGAGAGCTACGAGACATTATGATGTAGATAGGTCACATGGGTGATACTATGTGTACACCATGTAGACAAAAGAGCTACGAGATATATGTAGCTAGGTCGCATGCGTGGTTCCAGGTGAAGGACACCATGTAGACAAGAGAGCTACGAGATAAACTGGCTAGGCCACATGGGTGGTACTAAGTGTTCACCATGTGTACAAGAGAGCCAAAATTATGTGTACAATCGAGGTAGGTCACATGAGTGGTGCTAAGTGAAGGCCACTTTATGTACAAGAGAGCTTCGATTTTAAAGGTGGGCTGTGTGGGATACCATTGCGTATCTGTTATTATTCTGAACCATTCAACTGGGAAATTGATTAAATGAAGTTGTGTATGACTTTGTGATGATAAGTGTAAGTATATACGTGTGTAACTTATGAGCAATATGCTCGATATGTGATTGGAAATTGGAAAGATTGTTATGGGAAAGTGATGAATACAATTGAAGTGTGAAAGATCAAAATTGACAATAAAACTGCTCGGATAGTTGCAAAGGACATGAATCTAAAATTTACCAAAAATAGTAGAAATTGAATCAGAGATTGAATGAGATATCAAATTAGAGCTTAATGAGTCTATTTTCATATAACAGAAACAGAGCAAGAAAAGAATTCTACATTATGAGATATTTAAGTTTTTGAGAGACTGGTTCAAAATGACTACGTGATCCCCTATTCTGACTTGGAAAAATCATTAAAAATTGTAAAAAAATAATTATGGGATATAATTTATATGATTGAAATCCGTAAGGAGTCTAGTTTCAAATGAAATAAACGAGAACATCCTTTGAATTTTGTACGAGGAGAAAAGTTATTCGTAGTGAAGAGTGGTAAGAACAGTTGAGTAGTGAAACAGGGGTAACTTCAATGAATAAACTGTACTAATTGGCTAGACCAAAAATTTTGAAAATTTTATGGTAATAATATATGAATCTAGTTTCAAAGAAAATTAACGTTTTGTAATTTGGAGTTCAGTAGCTCCAGAAATAAATAATTTAGTTGCTGGTACTCTGCTAGATAGCTGATTTTGAACTTGTTTATGATTGTAATAGTGAAAGTATGTGTGTTTGTGATGGTAATATTCCGGGAACATATTGTGACTTTGTTTAAAGTATGATAATGTATTGTTTATTAATATTTGCATACTTACTTACTAAGCTATAATGCTTACTCCCTTCTTTTCCTTTTTCCTATAGTGTCCCAGATGTTAGCTCGAGTTGGAGGTCGCCGGAGGTTAAATCACACTATCAAACTATTGATCGATATATAAAGTTTTTAAAGTATTTTAAGTCTTTGCATGTATGGAGACTCGTTTAATTGTTATTAAGTTGCTAGGAATTGGCTTAAAATACTGACCTATGTTATTTGAAGGTCATTATTGTATAAAGTCATTTAATGTAGATAGTTTTGATTATGTTATTAATTATGAATCAGTTTTTATACGATGATTAGTGATTAAGTCCGGTAATGCCTCGTACCCTGTTTCGGTGTCAAACACGGGTAAGGGGTGTTACAGTTAGCTTGTGTGAGCAGTCCCGTTGATAGCTCGAGAGTGAGCATTATATGTGATATAAGATTGAGATAGCTTCGGCTATATATATGTGGCACTTAGGGTGTGAGTTTCCCGAGTATCCGATAGTATTTCGAATGGTTCAATGGGTATATTGAAGATATGAAATGGTGAGAAATAGACAAGTATCAGTATAGGTATGTACGGAAACTACGTGAACATTGAATCCTTGGAAACTATGAGTTTATGGTTAATTATGTGATTGAATATATGTTAACATTGTGGTTAAATGATTTATAGTGTGTTATGTTCGTATTATGAATGGTAGTTGAATAGTGAGCTTTGCTTATTATTTTCATACGAGCTTACTAAGCTTTATAGCTTACATTGTTTATTTTTCGTGTTTTTATAGTGAAATCAAAGCTAGCTCGGACTCAGGAATCGTCAGAGATCTCATCACATTATGAAGCTATCACTTTGGTACTTTTGAATCTAAGTTTATGGTTATATGGCATGTATAAAAGTTTTGTAACACCCCGAACCCGAGACCATCGCCGGTGTCGGACACGAGGGGTTAACGAGACAAATCCTCTTAAAGTACCGACCAATTCGGCATTTCCAGACAGGCTGGAAAACTGCGTCACCGTCGCCTTAAAAATCATATCTTGAGTTTCAAAACTCGGAAACTGATTACATAAATTTTCCCTGAATTTAGACTCATATATCCATCCATGGATTTATTTCTAGAATTTTTGGTCGGGCCAATTGGTACAATTTATTAGTTAAAGTCACCCATGTTACAGGGGTCGACTACGCTGACCTTCGCACGTTACAACTTGAATATCTCTCTGTACAGGGCTTTAATACTGGTGTATTTTGTTTCTAATGAAACTAGACTCAAAATTGAATCTTTACATATAAGGCATAACTTCTAATTCTTTCTGGATAATTTATAGTAAATTTTCAAAGTCGCGACAGGGGACCCAGAAACAGTTCTGGCCCTGTCTCACGAGAACTTTAATATCTCTCGGTATACTGTTCATATGATTGTTTTGTTACTTTCATATGAAAATAGACTCGTCAAGGTTCGTTTACATAACTTATTCACAATTTAATACCCTTCCTACAAATTTTGGTGATTTTTCACATCCACGTCACTGCAACTTGGCAGCATCCGTTTTTAAGGTAGGCCTTACCTATTTTGTAGTTTCCATGGACCAACTATAGTCTAGTCATACATAGGTCCTCCTATGATCATGTTTAGCCATTCCAATGGCTGATCATGTGACCAAAACTCCCATTCCAATCCATAATAACATCATGAAACCATATAAAATTACAAACCACAAATGGTCTAATTCAGTACTCCACTTTTACGAACCATTTTCGCATGGTCGTACATATATACATCACAAAAGCACTTGAAAACAACCGAGGGTAGTCCTATACATGCCATATCCAAAGTTCAACTAAAAGAGTACCAAAATGGGGGCTTTGATAGTGTGGATGACTTGACTTCAAGGATCCCGAATCCGATAGCTAACGAGCAAAATCTATAAGACAGAGAAAGCAGAGGAAGCGGAGTAAGCAATTTATGCTTAGTAAGTTTGAGCAAGAAATTCCAGCACAACAAAAGCTTAGCATTCATAAAGCTAACGGATAATTTCATATGTACAAACTCTCAATATCATACTCATTTCACATTTCAACCCCTATGATCATACATAAGGGATCACCTTAGTCACATACCGAAACTCATTACTCGATCGAGCGAATATTATTCAAGGAATCAACCGATTCAAGCTCATATGAATATACCTCATTGCTGGAATTTTTCTCAAGCGCATTAACTGAAATTTTACAGCAAGATTGCTTATTCTAGAATCACGTACCTTCGAATTTAACCGGATATAACGACTCGCTCAAATGCCTTCGGACGAAGCCGGTTATAACAACTTGCACGAATGCCTTGAGATTTAACCCGGTTTAGTAACTTGCACAAAGCCTTCGGGATTAGCCCGGATTTATTAACTCGCACGAATGCCTTCGGATCCTAGTCCGGATATAGTCACTTAGCACAAAGCCTTGGGACTTAGCCCGACATCATTCAATAACCGAGCACAATTGTCAATAAATTATGACACATTCGTATTTCATTTTCAATAGCAAAACTCAAACACAAGGCACTTTTACACTTGCAATTTCGGCTCAATAGCCACACACAAAGAGCATGATTTTAATTTGCTTTAAACATGATCTAATCATTTCAATTTAAGCTCTATTACTCAAGAGCTTACCTTGGATGTTGTCGAGCGATTTCGACGGCTACTCGACTACTTTTTCCTTCCCTTTATCGGATTTAGCTCCCTCGCTCTTGAGCTTAATTTGACAAATAAATTGATTTAATCATTTGAGCATCGAAAGAGGAATTCAAGGTACTTAGCCAATATATATACTCATTTGGCATCAAAGTCGCATATTTACGAAATCATGAGTCGAACTCAACACATTAGTTAATATTCCTCTTAGCGAATTTTCTAAACCAAGAATAGGCATCAATATGCTTGCCTCTAACCGAGTGCATGCACACCAATTTCCCTCATGTGGCGAATATGCATGTCCATGTTGAGGCCAATTATACACTTTATACCACACCAAAAAAACAGCATACATTTTACTAACTAATGCATTCCATAATGTAACTCAATACACATCTATCATTTCCTTCATGATCGAAACATCATCACAAGCAAATATACACCTTGAAATAGTATATATGTCATACCAATACATCATGTACAACATATATACATATATATATGCTAGAGCCGAATCTCAAGTTGATTGTAACTAAACACGAACAAAATTTCAAAACACAAATCTTACTTTCCATGCAATGAGCATAAATCACACTTTTGGATGTACCATGGCGAATACATCACAACACCATAATTTTGGTCATGATTAAACAAAAACTTAGCATCTCATTCGAAAATGCTAAAAGAAAATCTAAGAGTCCTCAATCCCCCCCATCACATGTATCATTATCAAGCTTGATATTTAGCATGCAATGGCATTTACACCACATTTACTTTGGCCGAATTTCATTCCCATGACATTGCAAAGATTTGAACCATGGGCTACCAAGAACATCAAGCTAGCAACTAAAAACATGCATGAATTTCATGGCACAATCTCAAACATACCTTAATCTTGATGCAAGTTTAGCCAACCTCTTCCTAATCCTCTTCCAAAACAAACATGAAGCAAAATTCCTTCCTTCCTCTAGTATTTTCGGTCAAGAGAGAATGCAAGGTTGGATGAACAATTTTTTTCTTTTTTTCATCTACAATACACGGCAATGGGGTTTCACACTCACACTCACATTTTTTTTTCTTTTCTTTCTTTATTACCCATGCTTATTTGTTTATTATTTCTCCCTAATGCCCAACAAAACATGTTTCATGACATGTTTAGCCCATGATTCCTTGTCATGGCTGGCCACTACAACTTGGGGGAAATTTGACATGCAAGTCCTCCCCTTTGACTACATGCACTATTAGGTCCTTATAGATTAGCCTTTCACTTTTCAAAAGTGTCACACAAGTCCTACTAACTGAATTCACATGCAATCGGCTAAATCGGAACTTGAAATTTTCACACATTCATAATTACATATTCTAGACAATAAATTTTACATTCAAACATTTCGGTGACTCGGTTTAGCGGTCCCGAAACCACTTCCCGGCTAGGGTCAGTTTTGGGCTGTCACAAGTTTGGTCATTTTGATATATTTTAGTAATGGATTTAACCTTTTAAGTTGTCTTGTAAATGATGATGGATGTATTATGATTTTAGCCATGTGATTTGGCTTGTATTTGACATGTTTTGTTCATGTATATTTATATGTGTAATTGATCTTGTGATGTGTGTTTGGTTAGTGATAGAAGATGCTTGTTCTGAATAGGAATTATGATATCACATTGTTGAGTTTTAAATATTGATATTCTAGTGAATCTAGGCAAAATAATGCATATTTGAAATTGGATATATTGATGATTTGAGACAGTGAAATTTGGTATGAAATTGAATGGCATAATGTGGCATTTGTGTGTCTTGTGTATGTTGGTATTGAAATGGCATGTTTTATGCTTGGTTAAGGTTGGATGAATGCCTATTTATGTTATGTTTGGTGCCTTTTGGTTTGGTGTAGGTGTATGCAAAATTGGGTGGCAAGATGGCTTGGTAAATAGCCTATTTTTGTCCGCAAGCGCAGAGACACAGGATTGTGTCTCAGGCGCGTGTGACACACGATCAGGTTACACGGTCGTGTGTCCCCTGGTACTGAATTAAAAATCAAATTAGTATGATCCATACGACTTAGCACACGGGTGTGTGACTTGCTCATGTGGCATAAGCCAGTATACCCTACAGGTTTGGCACGGCCTAGCACATAGCCTAGCACTTGGACATGTAAGTACATTTCGAAGGGCACACTGGCTTGTGTGTTGGCCGTGTGACCCAAGTCAGAGAGTTACACGGGGTAGGACATGGGCTAGGACACGGCCATGTGATCCCATTTCGAATGTCCACACGGTCTGTGACACGGGCGAGTTTTTAGCCGTGTGAGACACGACTGGGCCACACGGGCGTGTTTCCCCTATATTTTGTAAACATTATTGGTTTAGTTCCGAATCACCCTGAATGTATGTTTAGGGCATCGTAGGCTCGTATTAGGGACAATGTGATTGTTTATGAATGATATTTGTATGGAAATGGAAAATGTATGTGAAACGTATGTTTAATTGTATAAAAAGCTCGGTAATGCTCCATAACCATATTCTGAAGTTGAATACGGGTGAGGGGTGTTACAAGAATGATAATTAAATAAGTTAATTTTGGTTATATTTAGATCAAGAAAAGTGAAATTCGGATTTAGATCGGGGGAAAAACAAAGTATCAAACTAATCAACTTATTTCGCCATTTTTGCAATCGAGGTAAGTTCGTATGTAATAAGCATTGTTATAATTGTGTTCTAAATGTCTTTATTATTGTATAAATTGTGTATACGACCTTGCAGACATGTTCAATGACAATTCAGCAAATGAGAAATCCCGGCTGAACCTTAGGAATAAATTAGGATGCAAATGACATGTCATTAGGGATTATGTGACTTGGGTTCTGGTTCGTATGTCCTACTGGTGGCTGAGTTATCCGGCATGTATTGCAGATACTAATCAACTTGTGTGAGCAGCACTGTGTAGCTTGGTAATGACCGTCAGCTTGTGTGAGCAGACCTCGTTGATAGCCCGAGAGTGAGCATTATATGTGATATGAGATTGAGATAGCTTTGACTATATATGTGGCATGAGGGTGCAAGATTCCCAAGTATCTAATAGTATTCTAAATGGTTCAACAGGTATATCAGAGATGTGGTCGTATATGAATTTGATACGAGATGGTACAAGTATGTACATGAACCGTATAAGCTTTGAAATGAGGAAATTTATGAAATTCATAATTAACTTGGTGAATGAAAATGTGGTAGGTTGGTGAATCATAATGAGATATATTATGTTATGTTTAAATTGCTTAAATTGTGCATATATGGTAAGTTAAGTTATACTTTTATATGAACTTACTAAGCTTTATAGCTTACATTATTTATTTTTCTGTGTTTTATAGTGAAATCAAAGCTAGCTCGAATCCGGGAATCGTCGGAGACCTCATCACACTATCAAGCTATCACTTTGGTACTTTTGAATCTATGTTTTTGGGAGATTGGCATGTATAGGAGTTTTGGTCATTTTGATATATAGTTTGGTAATGAAGTTAGTCATTTGAAATGGCTTGTAAATGTTAAGTATTTGGTTTTGTGCATAGCCATGTGAGTTGGCTTATTTTGGCATATTTGATGATATATAGAAATATGTTCATATGTATTTAGTTATGTGATTGTTGATGGATATTTGATGATTATTGATAGTTGGAAATTAAGAATACTAAATGGTTGAGATTTGAATTTTAGGTAAATTAATGCATGTTTGAAAGAGATATATTGATGATTAAGAATGTGAGTTTTTAACATAAGATTGAATGGTATATTGTGGTATTTGTGTGCCTTGTAATTGATGGTATTGAAATGGTATGAATTAAGTTTAATTGAGATTGGATGAATACCTATTTATGTCATATTTTGTACCATTTGGTTTGGTGTAGGTGTATGCAAATTTGGGTGGCAAGATGACTTGGTAAATAGCCTATTTTTGTCCACACAGGCAGAGACATGAGCGTGTGTATCAGCCATGTGTGATACACGGTCCGATGACATGGACGTGCGTCCCTTGGTGTTGAATTAGAAATCAAGTCAGTATGCTCCACACGACCTAGCACACGAGTGTGTGACTTGGTCGTGTGGCGTAAGTCAGTATACCCTACACGTTTGGCACGGCCTAGCACACAGCCTGGCACACGGGCGTGTGAGGCTATTTCGAAGCGCACACGGACTGGTCACACGGGCGTGTGGTTGGCCGTGTGACCCAAGTCAGAGAGTTACATGGGGTAGGGCACGGGCTGGGACACAGCGATGTGATCCCATTTCGAATGTCCACATGGCATGTGACATGGGCGTGTCATTGGCCGTGTGAGACACATGGCCGGACCACATGGGTGTGTGTCCCCTGTATTCTGTAAAATTTTCTAAATTTTCCAAAAATTTCAAAAGTTATCGATTTAGTCTTGAACCAACTCGAATGCATGTTTTGGGCCTCGTAGGCTCGTATTAGGGACAATGTGAATGATGTTGAATGACGATTACATGAAATTTGAAAATGTATGTGAAATGTATGTTTAATTGTATAATATGTCCGGTAATGCTCTGTAACCCTATTCCAGCGTTGAATATGGGTGAGGGGTGATACATTTTTGGAACAATATCTATAGGAAACTCCACTTCTCTAACAGGTGGTAAACCAGGGAATTCCTCCAGAAATACATTAGGAAATTCACAAACAACTAGCTCTGACTAAATATTCGACTCAGATACTTTAGTATACAACACATATGCAAGATAAGCATCACACCCCTTTCTGATATATTTTTGTGCTGATATTGCTGAAATCACAATAAATAACCCATCCAATTTATCATATTCAACATGAAGTAACTCACCATTCGGACACTTTAACATAATATATTTTTGTTTACAATTCACCACTGCATCATGCTGGGTTATCCAATCCATTCCCAAAATCATATCAAATTCATCAAAGGGCAACAACATTAGATCAGCTGAAAAGCAATAACCCTTTACAATCAACGGGCAGTTTTTACAAATTTTATCCACCATAACATACTAGCCCAGGGAGTTTGAAACTTTAATCACAAATTTAATGAATTCAACACATAAATTTTTTAATAGACACTATATGTATGAATGTGTTGAACCAGGATCAATCAAAGAGTAATATCAGTATCAAGTAGAGAATAGTACTAGTGATAACGTCTGGTGCAGAGGCATCCTCTCTTGTACGTATCGCATATGTCCTTACTGGTGCTCGCGCCTCAGATTTAACTATTGAATCTTCTGTAGCACTTTGGCTACTATTAACATTTCTAGGGTGTCTAGGTGGTCTACCTCTCAAACTAAGGTTGCTTGGCTTCAAGGTCTAATCAATATCTTTTTCAGTCCTTTCTAGACAATCTTCAAGAAAATGGTTAAGAGAACAACATCTATAACATGCTCCAGTTCTCAAACGACATTCCCTAAAATTAAATTTATTATAGTATTTACTCCTCAATTTGGGGTTACCGGCACTGTAACAGTCTAGTTTAGACCCTAGTCAAAACAGTGGTGTAACACCCCTTACCCATATCCAAGGCCGGAACAGAGTACGAGGCATTACCAGACTTAACAATACACATAGAAGAAAACCGGACCATAAAATTTCATTTAATTCAAAACTTTTTGAACACATGCATAACAAAAAAAGCTAACTATATCATCACATCAAAACATAGGACATGGCACGATTAATTAAACTTATAAACCATAATGGATAAGGACCACATCTCATGATTTTATACGATAACTCAATGCAGACTAATACGTATGGTCAAAATCATAATAAAAATACATATCACAAACCAACTTCCTATACATGCCACTCACTTGATATTTCTAATATTTGAATTAATTTTCCCAAAAATGATAGTTTGACAGTGTGATTTTGCCTCCGACGATCTCCAACCCCGAGCCGACCTGCCAATACTAAAGAAATGGAGAGGATGGGTAAGCTTTACGCTTAGTAAGTTCATATGAACATAATAAGCAAATTCTACGATGCTTTTCAAGATAAAACACTATAATTGTACAATTACACATATTCAGGACAGGCTATTTTCTGGAGTCCCGGTGTTAAAAAAAATCATATCTCAAGTTGAAAAACTCGAAATCCAATTCTGTAAATTTTCTATGAAACTAGACTCATACGTCTACTTACTAATTTTTTTCTATAATTTTTGGTCGGGCCATTTAGTACAGTTTATTAGTTAAAGTCTCCACTGTTTCAGGGTATGACTACTCTGACCCCTGTGCACTACGAACCAAATTTCTCCCTGTACAAAATTCCAACGACCATGCTGTTTGTTTCCCTTAAAATTAGATTCAATAAGAAATCCATGCATGTAAGGTATGACTCTCAATAATGTTTTTTACAAAATATAGTGAATTTCTAAATTCAGAACAGGGAATCTCGAATTCATTCAGACCCTATTTCACAAGAATTCAAATATCACACAATATAGAATTCTTTTGCTTCCTCGGTTTCTTTCATGTGAAAATAGACTCATTAAGCTTTATTTTCAGATATCATTTTCATTTTTATTCAACTTCCACAATTTTTAGTGAATTCTCAAAGTCATGCAACGACTCATCGTCAACACTTTGTTTTAACACTAAAATTCATTCTTACATAATTCCACTTAATCCATTTTGTCTTATCGAAATTCATCCAATTATCGAGCACATTGCTCATAATTTTTCATAAACATATACCTGCAGTTATTCATCATATAATCATGTTAATTGTATTTTTACTTAATCGATTTTTCCGTTGAACTCTTCGGAATAATAACTGATACTCAATTGCCTGCACATATTTTCACACTTGTAGCCAAAGCTATCTGGTACGCATAGTAGCCTGCACATAGTACTACACATGCGACCAATTATCCGGTACACGTAGTATCCTGCACTTAGTACTACACACGTGACCTAACCATTTGATACATGTAGTAGCCTGCACTTAGTACTACACACGTGATCACAGTTTTCGCGTACGCATAGTAGCCTGCACTTAGTACTACACATGCGACCTCACAATAGATCATTCGTATCGTTTTTATTCCGAAGGTTCAATCGGGAAATTCCTCACTTTTCAACATTTTACTAAATTGTCCGTAATCAATTTAAATTCATAATTTTCATATGATATCAAAATATAATAACATAAAAAGAATCGATAGATTATTTATGTACGAATTTACTCGAAGTGTCGATCTCACTATCCATAGTACCAATTGTCCATTCATAGTATAATAAGACACAAATCAAATATCAAATCAGCTTTTAAGAATTTACATAACATATATCACATATTTCATATATCACTTGCCATGTATCTTTATTTTCTTGCATTTCATGTAACATTCTTTCATGTCATATTTCCACATCATAAACACCATTCCATCAACTTTTCCAATACATTAAATCATACAATATATGCAATAATAGTAAGAAATATAATTCAAACATAACATTGCATTATTATTATCATACGAACTTACCTCGATCCAAAAACAACAATTTACCATTTTAGTCCATAACCTTGTATTTTCCCGATTTAAGCCTGAATCTCGATTTCCTTCATAATCGAGCTTGGAAGCTTGGAAACCCTATCCATGGAGTCTCCCTTGGTATACACGTCCATGGTGAAGAAGATGAGCAAAATTGGCTTTTAATTTTGTATTTTAATTCATTTTACCCCTAAATGACCAAAATGCCCTTACAATTAAACTTTCCAAAAATTCCATTCATATCCAATATTTGTCCATAAACTTCGAAATTGGTCAAATTTCTATTTAAGACCTCCTAATTAATATTTCAAAGCAATTTCATACTAGAAACTTCTAGAATGCAAGTTTTGTAACTTATTCAATTTAGTCCCTAACTTCAAATTAAGCACTTTATGTATAGAATTTCTTCACGAAATTTTCACACAATCATGCAATCATATCATAGACCTCAAAATAATCATAAAATAATTATTTCTATCTCAGATTTGTGGTCACAAAACCACTATTCTGATTAGACCCTAATTCGGGATATTACAATTCTCCCCCCTTTAGGGATTTTCGTCCCCGAAAATCTTACTAGAAAAGTGGTCTTCACTTAGATTCCTCAATTTCATATTCAGTGTTGAAGAACTTTCACTCAGGCCGTGCCTCCAATATATCTCTTTAATTTCTCATATATTCTAAAATTCATTATCAGAAGTCGATCCTCACTGTACTCTTTTAGTTTGCTACTCACTATCACATTTTCCTCTTTCCGCTACGGAAATAATTCTGATATAACCTCGAAAATAATCCTTTCTTCTAGTTACAAAACAATTCATCATGTCATCCTTTACTATTCATTCATTACGTTAATCAAAACCGTCTCAATTGCATTAGCTCAAGTACTAAAATATCTCAATTGAAGACATTAACTATAATTTTGAGAAAAGTAATCCACCATACCGATTGAAACTCGCACTTTTATCACTTATACCTTTACTGTTGTCAAACCTTACACGAAAATTAGAAAAATCCCAATACTGAAATCACCACATCACCCTAATCAAATCAGAAGTATAGCCATACTTGACATGATTATCACGAGCTGAAGAATGCACTCCGAACATGAGTCATAGTTGACAAATTACGGAATAAAGATAACAAGAAAACTGAATAAAGAAATCCAAGATAGAAAAGCCCAGAATAAAGAAATCTAGAATAAAGAAACCCAAGATACGATACTATGCCAGAAAATTAAAAACCAAAATCATAGGAAAATATAGAAGATCCCGATAATTCCTCAGAGAAAAGAAATCCAGTAGAAAACATCATTTAGTCTCACTGGAATCAAATGCAACAAGAACAATGTATCTTCCCATATATATACATATCAAATGGAGTATTAAGTAGAAGAAACAGAATCATAGTATCATACATATTCTCTCATCAATTTTTTTTTATTAGGCAGAATATAATAGAATGCCCGAAGGAATAGAGCAATATAAATTATAAACCAGTCAGGCTACCAATGCTTTCATTTAACATCAGGATTAGAAAACATCCCCATATAACAAGAATTTCTTCAAAAGATCAATAACCATAGAAATATTTCGGGAACGGATAAACACATAGAACATCTTAGAAGAAATCGCTAAAATCATCCAACCGTAATCGTCACACTCGGATATTACACATTTGGATATTATTTCCCAAATATTTACGCCATCACAAATTTTATATTACTTTTCACTAAAGAAGACTAGTTCGAATAAATTTTTATTTGCACTTTTCTCGACCTTGTACCTTAGTAATTGATTTATCAAAATAAATTTCTTCTCTAATCAAACAATGCATAACTCCAATAATCCTTATGCCAATCGATACTTTTCTAGCTTTGACTTTACTTATCAATTCATTCTTCAATCTCTAATCATATTTATAATTATTCTAGCATCGAACTCTTTGGTTTCTCAACCGGAAACTTATTCAAGATAAATCTCATGAAATTCCATTATAAAACACCACTTTGGTAAGGGAAAGGGGTCGTAGGGCCTCTGATTCAACTCTCATATACATATAGATGTAACACGTTTTCTTCATAGCAATCATATCTCAATCATGTTATTCATTTCGAGTAACTAACATTCATATTGATTTAATGCTCAATTTCCGTTATCTCATTTAGTCAAGTATAATTATGCATGCATCCTATGTTTTCTGGATAGCTTGACTTATCCGTTCATCTACTCGAACAAATCATACTCATGACATCATATAAGGGTTAAACAAACATAGATATTTATATCACAATCACAACTTTCATTTCGTGCAACATCATATACATATAATTACAATCACATAATTCAGTCCAAACAATTTAACATAGATAAATTCATTTCATTATAATCATTTATCTCATAAAAAATATCATTGACATTCATCAACATTCAACGTTCAATCAAGGCAATGACATTTTCATTCATATCATGATATTAGGAACTTTTACTGATACCTCTACGAATTTCTATTTATCCCGTTCATCTTATCAAGCAAGCCAAGTGCTCTACATCATATGAGCATCAAGTAAGTATGCATATTTATCACAACATGACCTTTCATCTCACGTGTTATCACTTATATATATATATCATAAACTTTTATTCATACTTTTCTAAATTGAGACTCATCATAATCGTAATTTTATTCAAATACCTTCGCATCACATTGAACATGGTCAGTGCAACTCGGTTGGAGAGCACCTCTGTCTATGCAAGACGATGCTCATACACGTCGGGAGACATCATACTATCATGGATCAGTGGCATGTATAGCTGGACTTTTACACATGCTAGGTTAGTCCGAGAACCGACTAAGTCATAGCTCTAATACCACTAAATGTAACACCCCTTACCCGTATCCAAGGCCGGAACAGAGTACAAGGCATTACCAGACTTAACAATACACATAGAAGAAAACCGAGCCATAAAATTTCATTTAATTCAAAACTTTTCGAACACATGCATAACAAACAAAGCTAACTATATCCTCACATCAAAACATAGGACATGGCACGATTAATTAAACTTATAAACCATAATGGATAAGGACCACATCTCATGATTTTATATGATAACTCAATGCAGACTGATACGTATGGTCAAAATCATAATAAAAATACATATCACAAACCAACTTCCTATACATGCCACTCACTTGATATTTCTAATATTTGAATTAATTTTCCCAAAAATGATAGTTTGATAGTGTGATTTTGCCTCCGACGATCTCTAACCCCGAGCCGACTTGCCAATACTAAAGAAATGGAAAGGATGGGTAAGCTTTACACTTAGTAAGTTCATATGAAAATAATAAGCAAATCCTACCATGCTTTTCAAGATAAAACACTATAATTGTACAATTACACAAATTCAGGACAGGCTGTTTTCTGGAGTCCCGGTGTTAAAAAGAATCATATCTCAAGTTACAAAACTCAAATTCCAATTCCTTAAATTTTCTATGAAACTAGACTCATATGTCTACTTACTAATGTTTTTCTAGAATTTTTGGTCAGGCCATTTAGTACATTTTATTAGTTAAATTCTCCCCTGTTTCAGGATATGACTACTCTGACCCCTGTGCACTACGAACCGAATTTCTCCCTGTACAGAATTCCAACAACCATGCCGTTTCTTTCCCATAAAATTAGATTCAATAAGGAATCCATGCATGTAAGGTATGACTCTCAATAATTTTTTTACAATTTATGGTGAATTTCTAATTTTAGAACAGGGAATCTCGAATTCATTCAGACCCTGTTTCAGAAGAATTCAAATATCGCACAATATAGAATTCTTTTGCTTCCCATGTTTCTTTCATGTGCAAATAGACTCATTAAGATTTATTTTCATATATCATTTGAATTTTTATTCAACTTCCACAATTTTTAGTTAATCTTCAAAGTCATGAAACTGCTGCTGTCCAACACTGTTTTACCACTAAAATTCATTCTTACATAATTCCACTTAATCCATTTTGTCTTATCGAAATTCATCCAATTATCGAGCACATTGCTCATAATTTTTCATAAACATATACACTTATTCATCATATAATCATGTTCAATTGTATTTTTACTTAATCGATTTTCCCATTGAACTCTTTGGAATAATAACTGATACTCAATTGCCTACACATATTTTCACACTTGTAGCCAAATCTATCTGGTACGCATAGTAGTCTGCACATAGTACTACACATGCGACCAATTATCCGGTACACGTAGTAGCCTGCACTTAGTACTACACACGTGACCAATTATCTGGTACACGTAGTATCCTGCACTTAGTACTACACACGTGACCTAACCATCTGATTTACGTAGTAGCCTACACTTAGTACTACACACGTGATCACAGTTTTCGGGTACGTATAGTAGCCTGCACTTAGTACTACACATGCGACCTTACAATAGATCATTCGTATCGTTTTTATTCCGAAGGTTCAATCGGGAAATTCCTCACTTTTCAATATTTTACTAAATTGTCCGTAATCAATTTAAATTCATAACTTACCTCAAATAACCATTTGATAGGCAGCCACATTTCATATGATATCAAAATATAACAACATAAAAAGAATCGATAGATTATTTATGTACGAATTTACTCGAAGTGTCGATCTCACTATCCATAGTACCAATTGTCCATTCATAGTATAATAAGACACAAATCAAATATCAAATCAGCTTTTAAGAATTTACATAACATATATCACATATTTCATATATCACTTGTCATGTATCTTCATTCTCTTGCATTTCATGTAACATTCTTTCATGTCGTATTTCCACATCATAAACACCATTCCATCAACTTTTCCAATATATTAAATCATACAATATATGCAATAATAGTAAGAAATATAATTCAAACATAACATTGCATTATTATTATCATACGAACTTACCTCGATCCAGAAACAGCAATTTACCATTTTAGTCCATAACCTTGTATTTTCCCGATTTAAGCTCGATCTCGATTTCCTTCATAATCGAGCTTGGAAGCTTGGAAACCCAATCCATGGAGTCTCCTTTGGTATACACATCCATGGTGAAGAAGATGAGCAAAATTGGCTTTCCAAAAATTCCATTCATATCCAATATTTGTCCATAAACTTTGAAATTTATCAAATTACTATTTAAGACCTCCTAATTAATATTTCAAAGCAATTTCATACTAGAAACTTCTAGAATGCAAGTTTTGCAACTTACTCAATTTAGTCTCTAACTTCAAATTAAGCACTTTATGCATAGAATTTCTTCACGAAATTTTCACACAATCATGCAATCATATCATAGACCTCAAAATAATCGTAAAATAATTATTTCTATCTCAGATTTGTGGTCACGAAACTACTATTCTGATTAGGCCCTAATTCGGGATATTACAAGTGGTTTCAAGGCCACACATCCATGTCAGAAAAAAATTTAAATATTATTTTTAATGTTTATGATATGTGAATAAGCATGTGCGAATGTCTTGTATGGAAATTTAATCGTTTGTGTGCTTAATTTGTTAAAAGGTCCTAATCGCGTAATATGTAAAAGTTGACTGCTAAATGTTAAAGTGCCTATTTGGTATGTCTTTATAAAGGAAATGTCCTTATGTTTATATCTGACCATGGTAAGCTTGAATGGACCTTAATGACCTTGTATATAATGGTTTATTAATGTTTAATGAAAGGACAAAATGGTAAAATGTTTATTAATTTTAATATAATAAAACAAAACATGTTAATGGATAAATTATTCATCCATACTTGTCGAAATTCAAAGGAAAAGAGAAGAAATAAAAGCATTTAGGGTTTGGCTAAGTTAAAGTCCAATTAAGTATGTATTTTGACCGGTTTTTGATAATTTCCACGTTTTTGTAATCGTTGTTTCAAATACTATCAATCCCATGTCTCAATTTCTAATTTTGTTGATGATTTTGAAATGTTCCATGGATGAATTCATGCTATTTATCTTGTTATATGATGAAATATGAAAGTTTGATGCTGGGTTTATATGTTTTGTCTTTGGATTTTTGATGAAATTGAGTAATTTGGGCTAAATTGTAAAAATGTTATTTTGAGGGACTAAAATGTGAAATAAATGAAATGTATGGACTTCTATGAGAGCTATGAATATTCAGCCAAGCATGAGTTTATGGAAATTATGTGTATTTTGTGATTTTGTGAATTAAGGACTAAAGTGTCAAAATGTGAAAATGTGAGGGCTAGTCTGTAAATTGCCCTAAATTTGTGTTTATGGATTGTTTTGAATGAATGTGTGATTAAATGAGTCTAATTTGAATTTATATAGGTTAAGAATTAAAGAAGATAAAATTAGATCGGGGAAAGTCGAAAGTCGTCGAGTAGCCAATTCAGTTTATTCGAATCCGTACGAGGTAAGTCGATATACAAATAAGCTTGTTTAAATTGAATTAGTGATGAATGAATTTCGGAGCTAAATATATGCTATCCAAGAAAGTATCGACAAAGTTCTGACATTTGAAAAGCCCCGTACAAACCCTAGGAATAGTTAGGATACATATTGTGACAGCCTTAAAACGACCCTAGTCGGAATGTGGTATCGGGACCACAAAATCGAGGCATAAAAATAATTTGATATTTATTTTGATGCCTATAATATGTGTTAACTCATGTGTGACATTTTGATGCTTTAATTTAGAGTTAAAAATGTGAATTTCACTAGAAAGGACCTAGTAGAAAACTTTGAAAGTATGATGGGGAAATGTATGATGACTAATTAAAGCATGCATGCAAAACAATGGCCTTGCATGTCAAATACCCCCTTTTTACAAGTGATGGCCGGCCATGACAAGGGAGTATGGGCTAAACATGTCATGAAACATGTTTTGTTGGTGCATTAGGGGGAAACAATAAACAAATAAGCATGGGTAGTAAAGAAAAAAAGAAATGTGTGTGTGTGTGTGAAACCCCCATTGCAGTACATGGAAGAAAAGAAAAGAAAAAATTTTGCTCATCCATTTCATTCTCTCTTGACCGAAAATACTAGAGGGGAAGGGAGGAATTTTGCTTCATGCTTAGGTTGGAAGAGGATTAGGAAGAGGTTTGGCTATATTTGCATCAAGATTAAGGTATGTTTGATGTTGTGCCATGAGATTCATGCATGTTTTTGGTTGTTAACTTGATGTTTTTATTAGCCCATGGTTCAAATCTTTGTTATATCATGGGGATGGTATTTGGCCAAGGTGGATTTTGAGTTAATGCCATTGCATGTTAAATATGAAGCTTGATGATGATACATGTGATGGTGGATTGAGGACTCTTAGATTTTCTTTGAGCATTTTTGAATGATATACTAAGTTCTTTGTGTAATCATGACCAAAATTATGGTGTTGTGATGTATTCGGCCATGGTGCATCCCCAAGTGTGATTTATGCTCTTTGCATGGAGAGTAAGATTTGTGTTTTGAAATCATGTTCATGTTTAGTTACAATCAACTTGAGATTCGGCTCTAGCATACATATATGTATATATGTTTGAGCATGATGTATTGGTATGACGTATATACTATCTTAAGGTATATACTTACTTATGATGATGTTTTGGTTATGAAGGAAATGATAGATGTGTATTGAGTTACAATTTTATTGGTATCAGAGCTATGGTTTAGTCGGTTCTAGGACTACCGTAGCGCGTGTGAGTCTAGCTATACATGCCAATGTGTTAGTGCTTAAAAATGTGATGACTTCTGACGGTTGAAATTTTTGTTTTGATTAGCAAATGGAACCGGGGTAGAGAGACCCTTGGTGGATGACGTTGAAAGTGTAGCGGTGCTCTGCGCAAGGGACACCTTTGTTGAGCCTCGGTCATCCGAATAATCAAGATGAAGGGCGAAACAAGCCTTCTTCACCATGATGAATGAGTGGGTCGCGCAATATGCCCGAACCAATCCGCTGCCCAACCATTCCCAAATTTAAATAATCCACCCAAGAGCCCGTAATGCCATCGATTCTTGATCCTGTGAGGTGAGTAAACCACCGTGGACTTGATTAGGAAGCGTGGGGCCGAGGAGTTTAAGGCCATAGTTCTTGATTTATCTTTGAAAGGGTGAGTTCGCTTGATAACACCATTAGAGCGTTTGATGAACTGTCATGCACACCCGATGAATGTCTTAAGTGTGCTATATCCTTGTTAAGAGACTCACCTACTATTGGTGGAGGACCTTAATTTCCATAGTCCCAAAGGAACAAGTTACTTGGGATTTCTTCCAAACGAATTTGAAAGAAATACATTAGTCAACGGTTCATCGATCAAAAGCGTAAGGAATTCTTGGAGCTCAAGCAAGGTCGTATGATTTGTGTCTGAATCTGAACATGAGTTCGTAAGACTTAGTCGGTATGCTCGAGAGTGTGTGGTGATGAGGTTGCTATGTGCAAAAGATTTGAAGAGGATTGAATGAAGAGTTAAAGCTCTTGGTGGGTATTTTGGAGATAAAAGAATTTGTAACACTAGTTGAGCGAGCACCGCAAGGCGGAAGAGCTCGGAAGGAGAAGAGGAAGGCTGAATTTGAAGCTAGAGATTATCGTAAAAGATCGACGGGCAAGGCTCTATTTTCGGCTATAAAGAAGTTCGAGAGGACACAAATAAGTCGAGGCGCATGCGGGATTTCCATTAGAGCACGACCATCGATGGACTCATGAGCTACCTCGGTAGCTAGTGTGGGCAATAATCGTCAAGAAAAGCCGAATGCCCCCAATGTGGAAGGCGACACATAGGTGAATGTTGGGGTAAGTCATTAATAGGGCTGTTATGGATGCGGTTCGAGGACCACTTCATTAGAGATTGCACGAGCTAGATGAGAAGAATAAGATGTAAGGTGCAAGATCTAGTGGGACGACGGCTAGAGGTAGACCCCCGAGGATTTCAGGAGGTAGGGGTGGTAATCAGAGAGGGGTCTTTGATACGGTTGTTCGATCCGAGACTCGTGCTCCTGCTAGAGCATATGCTATCCGCGCACGAGAGGAGGCATCCTCCCCTGACGTTATCACTGGTACTTTCACTCTCTTTGATACTAGTGTGATTGCATTGATTGACCCTGGCTCTACTCATTCATATGTATGTGAAACCTTAGCATCCAGTAAGACTCTACCTGTTGAGTCTACTGAGTTCGTAATTCGGGTGACAAATCCCTTGGGTCGTTACGTGCTGGTCGACAAAGTGTGTAAGAAATGCCCCCTAGTCATTCGAGGTTCTTGTTTTCCGGCGGACTTGATGCTTTTGCCGTTCGATGAATTTGATGTTATTCTTGGGTTGGATTGGTTGACCGTGCATGATGCGGTTGTGAATTGTAAAAGCAAGACTATTGAATTGAGATGCGCAAATAACGAGATGATCCGAGTTGAGTCTACAGACTTGAAGGGGTTGCCAGCTGTAATATCATCAATGTTGGCCCAGAAATATGTAAGAAAAGGGTGCGAAGCATACCTTGCGTATGTACTTGATGATAAGGAGTTAGAAATAAAACCGAATCTGTGCTTGGTGGTTTGTGAATACCGGATGTTTTTCCCAAGAATTACCGAGTTTGCCACTGTTAGGAGATAGAGTTTGGTATTGAGCTTGTACAGGACCACACCGATTTCGATAGCTCCGTGTCGTATGGCACCAACCGAATTAAAGGAGTTGAAAGCTCGGTTGCAAGAGTTGGTGGATAGAGGCTTTGCTCGCCGAGTTTTTCACCTTGGGGTGCACCAGTGTTGTTTGTGAAAAAGAAGGACGGAACCATGAGGTTGTGCATCGACTATCATCAACTTAATAAAGTGACAATAAAGAACAAATATCCGTTACCGCGTATCGATGATTTGTTCGATCAACTGAAGGGAGCCTCAGTGTTTTCAAAAATAGATTTGAGATCGGGCTATTATCGATTCATGAATCCGAGATTCGGATATACCCAAAACGCCTTGAGCGAGATATGGTCACTACGAATTCTTAGTGATGCCGTTTGGGCTCACTAATGCCCTATGGTATTTATGGATTTGATGAATCGGATCTTGAGATCATATTTGGATCAGTTCAGTAGTGGTGTTCATTGACGACATCTTGGTCTATTCAAGAGATGAGACCGAACATGCCGAGCACACGAGATTAGTGTTACAAATTTTACGGGATAAGCGGTTATATGCTAAGTTCAAGCAAGTGTGAGTTCGGTTAAGAGAGGTTAGCTTCCGGGTCATGTGGTATCTGCATCGGTATTCGAGTGGACCGAGTAAAATTTCAACTATACTTAACTGAAGCCTCAGAAATATTACTGAGGTTCGAGCTTTTGGGACTTGGGTTACTACCGGCGGTTTGTAAAAGGATTCTCGATGATAGCCACACCCATGATGAAACTGCTTCAGAAGGATGTCAAGTTTGAATGGACGGAAAAGTGTCAGAAAAGTTTCGATCAATTGAAAACTCATTTAACGGAAGCTCCAGTTTTAGTGCAGCCCGAATCTGGCAAAGAGTTTGTCATTTATAGTGACGCCTCCCTACTTGGGTTAGGTTGCGTATTAATGCAAGAAGGTCGAGTTGTGGCCTACGCGTCGAGACAATTAAAGCCACATGAGAAAAATTATCCGACCCATGATCTCTTCGCCTTAAAGATATGGCGACATTACTTATTTGGTGAGAAGTGCCATGTGTATTCGGATCACAAAAGTCTCAAATATTTGATGACTCAAAGAGACTTAAATCTGCGACAAAGACGTTGGCTCGAGTTGTTAAAAGATTACGAGCTTGTCATTGATTATCACCCGGGAAAGGCTAATATGGTTGCGGACGCCTTAAGCGAAATCACTTTGCTTGCTTTACGAGCAATGAATGTACACTTGTCTATTCTACCCAACAATGTGTTAGTAGCGAATTAAAGGCCAAACCATTGTTGACTCATCAAATTCGTGAAGCTCGAAAGTTGATGATGAGTTGGTTGCAAAACGGGCTGAGTGTGTTCGAACAAGGAATCGAGTTTCATATTGGTGATGACGATTGTTTGAGGTTCGGAAGTCGTCTGTGTGTTCCAAAGAATTGAACTTATTTCAATGATTACGAACGAAGCCCATTGTAGCCGAATGGCAATCCACCCGGGAGTACGAAGATGTACAACGATTTGAAGCAGCGGTTTTGGTGGCTGGTATGAAACGAGACATCTCCAACTTTGTTTCGAGATGTTTAATATGTCAATAAGTGAAAGCCGAACATCAAGTGCCTTCAGGATTACTTCAGCCGATTACGATACCCGAGTGGAAATGGGATCGAGTCACAATGGACTTTGTGTCCGGACTGCCATTGTCAGCAAGCAAGAAGGATGCGATTTGGGTTGTTGTTGATAGACTGACTAAGTCGGCTCACTTTATCCCCGTGCGTACAGATTTTTCATTGGATAAACTAGTTGAATTGTATGTTTCTCAGATTGTGAGATTACACGGGGTACCGATTTCTGTGGTGTCGGATAGAGATCCGAGGTTCACCTCGTGATTTTGGAAGAGATTGCAAGAAGCTTTAGGTACCAAGTTGCATTTCAGCACCGCCTTTCACCCCCAAACCGATGGTCAATCCGAGTGGATAATTCAGATACTTGAGGATATGTTGAGATGTTGCATCCTCGAGTTCAGTGGTTCGTGGGAACGGTACTTACCTTTGATTGAATTCGCTTACAACAATAGTTTTCAATCAAGTATTAAGATGGCGCCTTACGAGGCCTTGTACGGGCGTAAATGTCGTACACCATTTTTTTGGACCGAGCTCGGTGAGAACAAAATTTTTGGAGTGGATTTGATTAAAGATGCTGAATGAAAGTAAAAGTAATCCGTGAAAATCAAGATAGCCTCCGATCGTCGAAAGTCGACGCGGATCTGAAACGAAAAGACATTGAGTATCAAGTGGGAGATAAAGTGTTTCTTAAAGTTTCGCCTTGGAAAAAGATACTCAGATTTGGCCGTAAAGGCAAATTGAGCCCGAGGTTCATCGGGCCATAGAGATATCCGAACGAGTCGGTCCAGTTGCGTATCGTTTGATTTTGCCCCCTGAACTTGAAATGATTCACGACGTCTTTCATGTTTCGATGCTTGACGCTATAGGTCTGATCCGTCGCACGTAATTAGTCCATCGAGGTTAAAATTCAAGCCGATATGAGTTATGAAGAAGAACCAATTCAGTATCCTAGCTCGTGAAGTGAAGGAGTTGCGAAACAAAAGGGTTCCGTTAGTAAAAGTGTTATGGCTCAAACACGGGATGGAAGAAGCTACTTGGGAACCCGAGAACTCTATGAAGGAGCGATACCCAAACCTATTTACGGTAAGATTTTCGGGACGAAAATTTCTTAAGTGGGGAGAGTTGTGACACCTTAAAACGACCCTAGACGGAATGTGGTATCGGGACCACAAAACCGAGGCATAAAAATAATTTGATATTTATTTTGATGCCTATAATATGTGTTAACTCATGTGTGACATTTTGATGCTTTAATTTAGAGTTATAAATGTGAATTTCACTAGAAAGGACCTAGTAGAAAACTTTGAAAGTATGATGGGAAATGTATGATGACTAATTAAAGCATGCATGCAAAACAATGGCCTTGCATGTCAAATACCCCTTTTTACAAGTGATGGCGGCCATGACAAGGAGTATGGGCTAAACATGTCATGAAACATGTTTTGTTGGTGCATTAGGGAAACAATAAACAAATAAGCATGGGTAGTAAAGAAAAAAAGAAATGTGTGTGTGTGTGAAACCCCCCCATTGCCGTACATGGAAGAAAAGAAAAGAAAAAATTTTGCTCATCCATTTCATTCTCTCTTGACCGAAAATACTAGAGGGAAGGAGGAATTTTGCTTCATGCTTAGGTTGGAAGAGGATTAGGAAGAGGTTTGGCTATATTTGCATCAAGATTAAGGTATGTTTGATGTTGTGCCATGAGATTCATGCATGTTTTGGTTGTTAACTTGATGTTCTTATTAGCCCATGGTTCAAATCTTTGTTATATCATGGGGATGGTATTTGGCCAAGGTGGATTTTGAGTTAATGCCATTGCATGTTAAATATGAAGCTTGATGATGATACATGTGATGGTGGATTGAGGACTCTTAGATTTTCTTTGAGCATTTTGAATGATATACTAAGTTCTTTGTGTAATCATGACCAAAATTATGGTGTTGTGATGTATTCGCCATGGTGCATCCCCAAGTGTGATTTATGCTCTTTGCATGGAGAGTAAGATTTGTGTTTTGAAATCATGTTCATGTTTAGTTACAATCAACTTGAGATTCGGCTCTAGCATACATATATGTATATATGTTTGAGCATGATGTATTGGTATGACGTATATACTATCTTAAGGTATATACTTACTTATGATGATGTTTTGGTTATGAAGGAAATGATAGATGTGTATTGAGTTACAATTTTCAATCGGAGATATGTGTAGAGTTCGTACACATAGTGCTTAATACTCAATCACGCACACTTAGTGCCATATGATTCAAGCCCGCACACATAGTGCCATATAGTCCAAACTCGCACACTTAGTGCCGTCTCGCACACTCAGTGCCAATCTCGTCACTGTACACATCTATTTCTCGCACACTTAGTGCCGAAGCAAACTTCCTACACATTTCACTATCTTTTTTTACGTTCAACATTATCATCTTTTCATACACATACATTTGTATATATTTCATCTCATTAAACACAATTGCATAGATATTACAATCATTTAAGCAATATCAAATATATGCTTAATGACTTACTGAGTTATAAACTCACTCGGTGTTTTCTTGTCACCCATTTTAGGTTCCTTGGGCTCGTCTCCTTTTGGGTGTTCATAACAACAACTAAGTCATCACACCGGCGAGCAATTTTTGGTATTGTCTTCTTAGTCGACTTAGGAGAACATTTGGCATGTATGAGCTATTTTGTTTTGTTAAATTTTGGGTTGTAAACTTTAAGCCATGTGAAAATGGCCTATGTGGTCGTTTGAGTGGGATGCTAGAATCTATAGCCACGAGTCTTAGAAACCTTAATTTTGATAAGGTGGTCATAATTTGTGTCACGTATGATGGATGAGTAGTAAGGCTAAGGAAGGATTCATGAAATTGGCATAGTCTACTGCAGTAACTGTTGCGGACAGCAGCAGTGATATGAGATCGAAAAATCACTAAAAATAGTAGAAGTGGAATTAATAGCTAAAAAAATTACGTACTCAAAGCTTGATGGGTCTATTTTCATATGGATGAAACAAAACGACCATATGAACTGTATTTTAAGAGATATTAAAGTTCTTGTGAAACAGGGCTAGAACGGTTTCTGGATCCCCTGTTCCAACTTTGGAAAATCATTGTAAATTAACCAGAGATAATTAGGAGTCATGCCATATATGTTTAGATTCCTCTCTGAGTCTAGTTTCTATAGAAACAATTGGCATCAGTATTGAAGCCCTGTACAGGGAGATATCCAATTCGTAACGCACAAAGGTCAATGTAGTTGATCCCTGCAACAGGGGAGACTTTAACTAATAAACTGTACTAATTGGCTCGACCAAAAATTCTAGAAAAAAATCTGTAGATGGACATATGAGTCTAGTTTTAGGGAAAAATTACAAAACTGATTTTCGAGTTGTAAAACTCAAGATATGATTTTTGAAGCGACTAGTACACAGATTGGCAGCTTGTCTGGGAAATTCTCAATAAGTGGTTTGAAGTCTGTTAACACCTCGTGTTCGACTCCGGCGACGGTCTCGGGTTCGGGGTGTTACACATATGTCATGACATAGGATTTCGTTATGTGATTTCATGTAAGACCACGTCTGGGACGTTGGCATCGAATTTTGTTTTACGTGTAAGACCGTGTCTAGGACATCGACATCGTATCTGATTTCACGTTCTGGGACAGTGGCATCGATGTTTGATTAATGTAAGACCACGTCTGGGACGTCGGTATTGTATATACTTTCTGATCTATCCGTGTATCCTTACGTTTCCAAATTGTTCAAACGGGCATTATGAGAAAATGAATAACTTTGTGAAATCATATCAGATTTAGGTATGTTTACTGCCTATTTGAGAATGAAGGTAAGTATTTGAATATGAGATTTGTGTTAGCACTGGTATAAAAAGTATAAATGATTTGATGATACTTATTTGCTTTGAATGATATGTTTATTTGTATATGGCTTACTAAGCTTTTGAAAGCTTACTTTGTGTGTGTTTGGATTGTTTTATAGATATCGAAGCTATTGTGAGCTCGGGGATCGTCACCACACTATCGAACCTTATTTTGGTACTTTGAAAATGTATATATTAAAGTATGGCATGTATCGTCTAGAAGTTATGGAGTTATGTTTTGTGATGTACATATTTAGCCATGTGATATGGCTATTTGTGCTTGAACTTATAGTTTGATAATGGTATATGATATGTGATGCTAATTTCAAATTGTGGTATGTTTTGGTTGGCCAAAAGAAATGTAACACCCTGAATTTGGGCCTAGAAGTTTTGGGCCTTGAGCATTGGAGCGGTTGAAGGCAGCTTATAATATTTTGTTGTGCGTGTAAATTTCGCTAATGAAGGCTTGTTTTAGTGGTTAAGTGTGTTGAGAAGTGTTGGAGAAGTCCTGGGTTTAAACCTGGACTCTAGCAAAAAAATTTGGTTTAAGGTGAATCAAACCCTGGGTGTAGTAGGTAGGCCTTAAGAATATTGTTGGAGAAATTGTGACACAAAAAGCCTTGTGGTCTAGTGGCAAAGTAGCTCCACATAAGAGGCAGGAAGGTTGCGTTATAGAGGTGGCAAAGAGGTCCAGGGTTCGAAACTCATGGCAAGCAAAGAGCATTTATTTTGCTAACAAGGGGTGGCAAGAGTTGGTGTTGAATTTAAACTCTGATGATAGAGGGATCCCACATCGAAAAGCTAACATAAGAGTGGATGCGAAGCTAGCTTTAAATAGAGAGAACCATGAGGAGAGTAAAGGTACCTTTCTTGGTGATCCCTTTCATTTGTATGGCGTGCTTTCGTTTGGGTTGGGCGTCGGCTAAGAGTGCCGGCGGATTAACTCCGATCTCCTATCGGTGTGTATTTCTCGCTACTCTAGTCGTAGGATGGCTACTTGGTAGAAAGGGGCCATGTGGGCCCAATGGGCCTCTGAGCCCAATTGGATAAGTTTTTGATTGTGTAGTAAATATTGGACTAGGATAGGTGAATCTCATATCTGTGGCTAGATTTGGGCTAAAAGGCCACACGTGTGGGCCCATTTGGGCCGAGAATAGGCTTTAGGGCCATTCAGTATGTTATCCTGTTTAGAATACTTTAGTTTACCAAATTACCAAAATACCCCTGGTTTATAAAATTACTAAAATACCCTTTGTTTATAAAATTACCAAAATACCCCTGGTTTGTAAAATTACCAAAATACCCCTGGTTTGTAAAATTATCAAAATAACACTGGTTGTGAAATTACCGAAATACCCTCAAATTGTAAAATTACCAAAATACCCCTAATTTACAAAATTACAGAAATACCCTTAACTTTCTAAAAATTATAGAAATACCATTGGTTTACAAAATTACTAAAATGTCCTTAATTTGTAGAATTACCATTTTACCCTCGATTTATAGAATTACTGTTTCACCCTCGATTTATAAAATTACTATTCTACCCTCGATTTATAGAATTACCATTTTACCCTCGATTTATAGAATTACCGTTTTACCCTTGATTTACAAAATTACCATTTTTCCCTCAGTTTACAAAATTACTGTTTTATCGTCGATTGTGAAATTATTGAAATACCCCTATAAGATAGAATTACCAAAATACCCCTAGTTTGTAAAATTACCGAAATACCCCTATAGCATAGAATTACCGGAATACCCCTTAAGGGTAGAATTATCGGAATACCCCTGTAGGGTAGAATTACCTAATACCCACAGGGTAGAATTACCAAATACCCCGTAGGTAGAATTATCATAATACCCACAGGGATAGAATTACCGAAATATCCCTGTAAGGTAGAATTACCGAAATACCCCTATAGGGTAGAATTATTGCAATACCCCTATAGGGTAGAATTACCGAAATACCCCTGTAGGGTAGAATTACCGAAATACCCCTGTAGGGTAGAATTATCGCAATACCCCTGTAGGGTACAATTATCGAAATACCCTTGTAGGGTAGAATTACTAAAATACCCCTGTAGGGTAGAATTACCGAGATACCTTGTGGGGTAAAATTACCATTTTACCCCTAAGGTGTTAAATGACTGTTTTGCCCTTGTGGCCAAGAGACTAACTTGGACTGTGTGGTTGACGAATTTGATTACGAATGTATGTTGGTATATGAATGACTTGACTTTGATTGTTTGATTCAATTATGGGCATGACATTCTGCATACATGACATGTTGCATGGGTTGGGATTTTGTACGGAGGAAGATCTGATCTGTTAGGATTGCATGGTTGCTTGACGATTGTGGATCCAACGAAGGCTTAAGAGCTGTATATTCGTATTGATTTGATAAGGTCGCATGGGTCGCCCAAGATGACTGTGGACCGATCAATGGCTGAGTGCCGATCATATTTACCCGAGGCTGTGTGCCAACTATATTACCGCCATTGATGGCTATGTGCCTAACATGATCTGACTCCGATGGCTTAAAGCCTTCTGATTATGGCTTTGTGTCAACCTACATATGGCTCTGTGCCAACCTGATTATGGCTGTGTGGCAAACGTATTTGCCTAAGGCTATGTGCCAATATATCGTTATTGACGACCCTGTGTCGATCACATTTACCTAAGTCTGTGTGCCGGTTATGTTACTCTAGTTGATGGCTATGTGCCTAACATAATGCAGTTATCGATGGTTTTGTGCCACGTATTCTGTTAAGTGGCTTTGCCACATTATCGCTTTCGGTGGCTATGCCACAAATATCTGATACGGTGGCTCGCCACAATATTCATATCTGGTGACTCTGTCACAATATCGATAACCGAGCGACAATCTTTAATCCCGTGGAGTGTAGGGTTTGGGTGGGTTGAGCTATTCCCACATGGAGTGTAGAGCTGGTACGGGTGGAGTGTAGCGGTTGGTTATAAATTTGGATTGGGTTGGGATTCCATTCACATTCGATTTTTGATTACATTACGACATCGATTACGATTTTGAATTTGTTACCGATCTCGATTCGATTCGATTACATCACCTAATTTTGATTTTGATTCTGTCACCTAATTCTAATTCTGATTCTGATTCTAGTTCTGATAACGTTTCTTATTCTGTAAATGGGTTAAAGCCCATCTGGTATTGTCTGTTATAATGGGCTAAGGCCCAATTGGTATTGAAACTGTAAGTAAGGCTGGGGCCAGACGTTTAATTCTTTTATATGACTGACTATTCCTTTTTATAGTTGGGGATTTCACACTGAGTTTTCGTAAACTCACCTCGTTTATTAACCTTTCAGGTAATTTCCAGCCTTAGACGGATCGGGGCTACGAGGGGCTCGGAGGAAGCCACACACACTATTTATGTTATAGTTTTGATTATTGCTTTTAAATGTTTTTATGTGGGTTGTAGTAAGGCCGTTGTAATTTTCTGGATTTCAAATTTGGAATTTTATTTATTGTTCTTATAATTGCTAGTATTAGAATACGGTTTTCCAAAGCAACTACTGTTGTTCAAAACATCACGTAACCGCAATTGTTTTTAAATTAAGTGTCCGCAACTGCCAAGATTTTTTTTGCAAAGTTGTTAAGAATGATATTCAGCTGAGGTTTTCTAACAAGGTTTAAAAAGGGTACAAGTTTTTAATTACTAAGAAGGGTTTTAATGGAAACATGGTTTCAAAAACACTTCAATGTGACACGCTTGATTCGAGCCAAACTTCGGTGCCGGGTTTGGGGTGTTACATTTAGTGGTATCGAGCCTAGTTGCAACAACTCGGTACTGTGGATTGGGTTTTCAAAGGTTAAAGTTCAGAAAATTATTTTCAACCACGTGCTCAGTTTGAAGTATTTTTCTTAAAAAGTGTGGCACACCTAGTCTCCGGCGTCGAATCCGTAAGTCTTCTGAATACTTTTGTCTGTTTAGAAATTGAAATACTGTGGATTCTTTAGATATTGGTCTGAATTTAAATTTGGTATTTATTTTATGTGGATGTGATGTTTGGATATAGAAATTGTATATATGTGTGATAAACATGTGTCTGCTTCAATGAATAAGTGTTGTATGTATGAGATGTTTCAAGTTCTAGTTGAAGTGTGATAGTGATAGTAGGATCAGAGTGCGCAACGGTAGCGAAGCGGGGTAGATGTTACACGACCACCTGTTAGATGGAAATTTGGGACGAAATTTCTTTAAGGGAGGTAGAGTTGTAACACCACAATTTGGGCCTAGAAGTTTTGGGCCTTGAGCATTGGAGCGGTTGAAGGTAGCTTATAATATTTTGTTGTGCGTGTAAATTTAAGCTAATGAAGGCTTGTTTTAGTGGTTAAGTGTGTTGAGAAGTGTTGGAGAAGTCACGGGTTTAAACCTAGACTCTAGCAAAAAATTTGGTTTAAGGTGAATCAAACCACAGGTGTAGTAGGTAGGCCTTAAGAATATTGTTGGAGAAATTGTGACACAAAAGCCTTGTGGTCTAGTGGCAAAGTAGCGCCACATAAGAGGCGGGAAGGTTGCGTTATAGAGGTGGCAAGGAGATCCGAGGTTGAAACTCATGGCAAGCAAAGAGCATTTATTTTGCTAACAAGGGGTGGCAAGAGTTGGTGTTGAATTTAAACTCGATGATGGAGGATCCCACATCGAAAAGCTAACATAAGTGTGGATCTGGTGGCTTTAAATAGAGAGAACCATGAGGAGAGTAAAGGTACCTTTCTTGGTGATCCCTTTCATTGTATGGCGTGCTTTCGTTTGGGTTGGGCGTCGGCTAAGAGTGCTCGAGCGCGATTAACTCGATCTCCTATCGGTATGTATTTCTCGCTACTCTAGGCTGTAGGATGGCTACTTGGTAGAAAGGGGCATGTGGGCCCAATGGGCCTACGGGCCCAATTGGATAAGTTTTTTGATTGTGTAGTAAATATTGGACTAGGATAGGTGAATCTCATATTTGTGGCTAGATTTGGGCTAAAAGGGCCACATGAGTGTGTGGGCCCATTTGGGCTGAGAATAGGCTTTAGCGCCATTCGTATGTTATCCCTGTTTAGAATACTTTAGTTTACCAAATTACCAAAATACCCCTGGTTTATAAAATTACTAAAATACCCTTTGTTTATAAAATTACCAAAATACCCCTGGTTTGTAAAATTACCAAAATACCCCTGGTTTGTAAAATTATCAAAATAACACTGGTTGTGAAATTACCAAAATACCCTCAAATTGTAAAATTACCAAAATACCCCTAATTTACAAAATTACAGAAATACCCTTAACTTTCTAAAAATTATAGAAATACCATTGGTTTACAAAATTACTAAAATGCCCTCGATTTGTAGAATTACCATTTTACCCTCGATTTATAGAATTACCGTTTCACCCTCGATTTATAAAATTACTATTTTACCCTCAATTTATAGAATTACCATTTTACCCTCGATTTATAAAATTACCGTTTTACCCTTGATTTACAAAATTACCATTTTACCCTCAGTTTACAAAATTACAATTTTACCGTCGATTGTGAAATTACTGAAATACCCCTGTAAGATAGAATTACAAAAATACCCCTAGTTTGTAAAATTACCAAAATACCCCTAGTTTGTAAAATTACTAAAATACCCCTATAGCATAGAATTACCGGAATACCCCTGTAGGGTAGAATTACCGGAATACCCCTGTAGGGTAGAATTACCAGAATACCCCTATAGGGTAGAATTACCGAAATACCCCTGTAGGGTAGAATTATCGCAATACCCCTGTAGGATAGAATTACCGAAATACCCCTGTAAGGTAGAATTACCGAAATACCCCTATAGGGTAGAATTATTGCAATACCCCTGTAGGGTAGAATTACCGAAATACCCTTGTAAGGTAGAATTACTAAAATACCCCTGTACGGTAGAATTATCGCAATACCCCTGTAGGGTACAATTACCGAAATACCCTTGTAGGGTAGAATTACTAAAATACCCCTGTAGGGTGGAATTACCGAGATACCTTGTGGGGTAAAATTACCATTTTACCCCTAAGGTGTTAAATGACTATTTTGCCCTTGTGGCCAAGAGACTAACTTGGACTGTGTGGTTGACGAATTTTATTATGAATATATGTTGGTATATGAATGACTTGACTGTGATTGTTTGATTCAATTATGGGCATGACATTCTGCATACATGACATGTTGCATGGGTTGGGATTTTGTACGGAGGAAGATCTGATCTGTTAGGATTGCATGGTTGCTTGATGATTGTGGATCCAACGAAGGCTTAAGAGCCGTATATTCGTATTGATTTGATAAGGTCGCACGGGTCGCCCAAGACGACTGTGGACCGATCAATGGCTGAGTGCCGATCATATTTACCCGAGGCTGTGTGCCAACTATATTACCGTCACTAATGGCTATGTGCTTAACATGATACAGCTACCGATGGCTTAAAGCCTTCTGATTATGGCTTTGTGTCAACCTACATATGGCTCGTGCCAACTGATTATGGTACGTGTGGCAAACGTGTTTGCCTAAGGCTATGTGCCAATATATCGTTATTGATTTACCACGTGTCGATCACATTTACCTAAGTCTGTGTGCGGTTATGTTACTCTAGTTGATGGCTATGTGCCTAACATAATGCGATTATCGATGGTTTTGTGCCACGATTACATTAAGTGGCTTTGCCACATTATTCATTTCGGTGGCTATGCCACAAATATCTCTGATACGGTGGCTCGCCACAATATTCATATCTGTGACTCTGTCACAATATTTGATAATGAGACAATCTGCAACCGTGGAGTGTAGGGTGGGTGGGTTGAGCTATTCCCCACATGGAGTGTAGAGCTGATACGGGTGGAGTGTAGCGGTTGGTTATAAATTTGGATTGGGTTGGGATTCCATTCACATTCGATTTTTGATTACATTACGACATCTTGATTTTGTTTTTGATTTTGTTACCGATCTTGATTACGATTCTAATTACGTCACCTAATTACGATTTTGATTACATCACCTAATTCGATTACGATTCTAGTTACGATAATGTTTCTTATTCGTAAATAGGTTAAAGCCCATCTAGTCTTTATCATTATAATGGGCTAAGGCCCAATTAATCTTGGCCTGTAAGTAAGGTGGGGCAGACGTTTAATTCTTTCATATGACCGATTGTTCCTTTTTATAGTAGGGATTTCTGCTCGAGTTTTCGTAAACTCACCTCGTTTATTAACCTTCGGGTAATTTCCAAATTTAGACGAATCGGGGTTACGAGGGCTCTCGAGGTAGCCACACACTATTTATGTTATAGTTTTGATTATTTCTTTTAAATGTTTTTATGTGGGTTGTAGTAAGGCCGTTGTAATTTTTGGATTTCAAATTTGGAATTTTATTTATTGTTCTTATAATTGCTAGTATTAGAACACGGTTTTCCAAAGCAACTACTATTGTTCAAAACATCACGTAACATAATTGTTTTTAAATTAAGTGTCTCTAATCGCCAGATTTTTTTACAAAGTTGTTAAGAATGATATTCATTGAGGTTTTCTAACAAGGTTTAAAAAGGGTACAAGTTTTTAATTACTAAGAAGGGTTTTTAATGGAAACATGGTTTCCGAAAAACACTTCAATGTGACACGCCAGATTTGAGCCAAACTTCCAAGCCGGGTTTGGGGTGTTATAAGAAATGGTCAATGTTGAGAAGTTTTGATAAGTTTTGAGCATTTGATTGAATGATGTATTGATCATATGTTTAGGTATGATTTTAGTTTAAGTTTTGGTATGAATTGAATGATGAATTGAGATTTGAAATGATTAATAATGTTATAGCATGAATTATGTATGGTTTGGTATAGATATTGGCTGAAATGGTTGTGCATATATGTTTGGTTTGGTGCTTGTAGGTTGACCCAAATTGGGGTGGCAAATTGGCTATTCAAATGGCATATTTTTGTCCACACGAGTAGAGACACGGGCGTGTGTCTCAGCCATGTGCGAGACACGGCTATGTGGCACAGTCGTGTGTCCCCTGGGGTCCCTACAATTGTAAGGCAGACTCGAGCACGACCAAGGCACACGGGAGTGTGGCTAGCCGTGTGGCCCAAGTCAGTCTCGACTACGGCCAGGGCACACAGGCATGTCTTGTGGCCGTGTGAGCAAGTCAGCCTGTATGCCTTATTTTGACACGGCCTAGACACATGGGTGTGTCTAATGCAGTGGCACACGACCTGATTACATAGGCATGTGACCTATATTTGTTTGAAAAATGTTTAAGTTCTGGAAAAAAAATTATATGTGTTCGGTTTAGTCCCGACTCCTTTCTAATGTCTGTTTAAGGTCTCGATGACCTATATAAGGGACTCTATATTGATATTTGATCTCTGATGCTTTGATGATTATGAAATGTATGTTAATTATTCCGATTCATCTGGTAATGCCTTAACCCTAGTCTGACGATGGATATGGGTTAGGGGTGTCACAGACACTTCCAACACTTGTTACAGATGGAGACAAAGATCCCGGGTTAAAATGTTGAGAACCTCGGTCTTTCCCAGAATATCCTGTAAAGGTGGTAGGACGATCATGGTACTTCTGTAATTTCTTTGAAGTATATGATTGTGACTTACCCATAAATCTTTTACCAAATACTTGAGCTTCTCTCTCTGCTTGCTTTTTTCTTTACTTAATTCCTCGAGTTTGTGTGCTCGATCAACCAGTACCACAAATTCCCTTAATACAAGAATTTTAATCAATAACTTGATGTCCTCATTTAACCCTTCTTCGAAACATTTACACATATCAACCTCGGTCAAAACCCATTCTCTGCATACTTGCTCAATCTAACAAATTCTTATTTGTATTCAGATACTGTCATGTTTCCCTATTTGAGCTCTAAAAATTCTTTCTTTTTCTGATCCAGAAATTTTTGACTAATGTACTTCTTTCTAAATTCTGTCTGAAAGAATTCCGAAGTAACATTTTCTCTCAGTACAACAGAAATTTTAGTATTCCACCACTGATAAGTTGTGTCTTTCAATAAAGATACTGCACATTTTAAGCATTCGGCTGGTGTACATGATAACTAATCTAAAACCCTGATGGTATTTTCCAACCAAAATTCAGTCCTTTCCGGATCATCTTCGGCAGTAGCCCTAAATTCCTCTGCCCCATACTTACATATTTTATCCACCGGAGGCTTACCAATTCTAACAGGTTCAGCACCCTGTGGCATCTCTGGAACCGGCTGATGAGTAGGTAGGGGAGGTTGTTGTATAGCAGGATTTGTTCTCAAGTATTCAGTAAACCACTCATTTATCATTTGAAAGAAGGCTTCTTTTGTCTCCTCAACTCAGTCCTCAAATATGGGCCTTCTACTACTACTAGATACAGCTCGTTGAACTAAAGCTTAAGTAGTGCTCTCAGCTTCCTCAGATTTAGCTCTAGCTTGGTTGGATGACATTACTATATGAAAAACACATTTAAAAAGAGTCAGGAGATATCACACTATCACAAATTATATAATGACATGTATATCTAAACTTGTACTTGCTACATCAGTCTAAGAATCAGCTAAACCGTAGCTTTGATACCAATAAATGTAGTAATCCTAACCTGTATTCGTCACCGAAATAGGGTTATAGGGTATTACCAGAGTTTACAGAATAACAATAGATAATTCATGTCATTTACTGTTCATATTCGAAACTAATCATATCATCCCTTAAATGGACCCTCGAGGCCCAATTTAAGCATTAGAAACAAGTTGGGACTAAATCGGGAGCTCAGAAAATTTTTCAGAAAATTTTAATTTTTTTCTTATATACAAGGGTCACATGCCCAAGTGAGTAGGCCATGTGGCTCACATGGCCAAGTGACATGTCCATGTATCAGGCCATGTATCACATACGGCTAAGACACACTCTCGTGTCTCTGCTCGTGTGTCTAATTCTGAGCATTCTGTTTCTCAATTTTAAGATGCAAGGGACACACGTCCAAACCACATGCCCATGTGCCAGGCTGTGTATCACACGATCAAGACACACGCCCGTGTGTCCACCTATGTAGACAAGATAAGGCCATTTCCTAGCCTTATTTCTCACCCAATGTAAAACCCCTAACCCGTATCCATTTTCGAACTAGGGTTAAAGGTGTTACCGGACAAATCGAAACATTTTATAAACAATTCATAAACATCATTCACAATCGTAATCAAACATTACCATAGAGTCCCTTATATAAGTTATCGAGACCTTAAACATTCTTTAGAAAGAGATCGGGACTAAACAGAGCTCATACAAAATTTTTCAAAAACTTAAATATTTTTCAAAGTTATACAGGTCACACGCCCGTGTGAACAGGCCCTGTGCCTCACACGGCATTAGACACGCCCATGTGTCCAGGCCGTGTCAAAATAGGGCATACATACTGACTTGTCCACATGACTACCAAACACACCTGTGTGCCTGGCTGTGTGAAAATTAAAAAGGCTACTGGCTTAGCCACATGGCTAACCACACGCCCATGTTTCTAACCCATGGTTGAAATTGACTTGGCCACACAGCTTAACACATGCCCGTGTGTGTGCGACCGTATGGTCTGCCTAGGCTCATTTCGAAATGGCCTTCGAGCAACACGGCTGAGACACACGCCCGTGTCTCTGCCTGTATGGGAAAAAATAGGCCATTTACAAGGCCAATTTGCCACCCATTAAGGGTCCTTCCTACAAGCATCAAAACCACAACATTTTGTACCAAATTTACAACCAATTCACTACCAAAACATACCAAACCTTAAGTCAAAATCATATTCTCTAATCACACAATCAATCTCATGCCAAATCCTTACAAAATTCCATAATAAGCTCACATCAAAACTTGCCAAACTTACCAAATCTCTTGGACATTCATAAACATATAATATTGATCATATTACATCTCATTTCATATACCAAAATCAAACCATAATCATAACCAAAACTAGCCATATCACATGGCTAAATATATACATCACAAAACATAATCAAAGTACTTCTAGCCTATACATGCCAAACTTTAATATAAATATTTTCAAAAGGCACCAAAATAGAGTTCGATAGTGTGGTGATGATCCTCGATGATCCCTAAGCTCCCAGTAGCTACGATATCTATAAAACAGTTGAAAACACACACAAAGTAAGCTTTCAAAAGCTTAGTAAGCCATATACAAATAAACTTATCAACTTAAGCATATAAGCATCATAAAATACATGTACTTCATAGCCAAATATTATCACATACCACATAGTTCATATGCAATTCACATATTCCCAATTCATTTGCTCATAAAGCATATTTTCTAATACCTTTATCACATAATATCACTTGTTTACTAAAGTACATATACCTTCCTTTTAACATCAAATATGATATACATTTCAAACATACTTGAATCAGAAACATTTTCACATAACTATTCATTTTCTTAGAATGCCTATTGAACTATTCAGAATCATAAGGATACGAGGATAGCTCAGAAAGCTCATACAATGCCAACATCTCAGATGTGTGTCCCAAACAGGGTCTTACATGAAATCAAATATGATGCCGATGTCCCAGGCATGGTCTTACACTTAAATCATAAGTTGATGCTAACATCCTAGATGTGGTCTTACACGATAACACATATCGGATCCTATGTCATGGCATATGTATCCTAACTATTCCTATGGTTCATACGGGGCTTTTCAGACTTCGAAACTATATCGATACTTTCTCGAATATCTCATATTCAAGGCATAAAGCCATTCATCATTGTTCAATAGCATATAAGCATAATTAAATGATTTCAAATACATTTATTTGTATATAGACGTACCTCATATGAATTCGGACGAACGGAGTCGACTACTCGAAGACTTTTGATTTCCACCGATCTAATTTCGTTTTCTTTTGTTTTTGATCTATATAAATTCAAATTTAACTCTTTTATTCACCAACTCATTCAAATCAATCCACAAGCACATATTTAGGGCATTTTACAAATTAGCCCTCACATTTTCACATTTTGACACTTTATCCCCTATTTCACAAAATCATAAAATACTCAAAATTTCCTTTTACACAAGCTTATCTGAATTTTCAAAGTGTTTATATAAGTCCACATATTTCATTTATTTCACATTTTAGTCCTTCAATTTACAAATTTCACAATTTAGCCCATTTTACTCAAAATCGTAAAAAAATCAAAGACAAAATATGTTAACCCAACATCAAGCTTCAATATACTATCATCAAACTTCATAAAACTCATAATTTCATCATTAGCTCAACTCAAAATCATCAACAATTTCAAAAATTCAGACATGGGCTTTATTTATAGCACATTAAGCAACAATCATAAAAACATAGAAATTATCGAAAACGGATCTAAAATGAACCTTAAATCAACAACCACAAGTGCTGAACCCTAACTTGAACTTTTCTTCTTCTTTTACTTAGTATTTTCGGCAACAAAACACTTAAAATGAGCTAATTTTAACATTTCTTTTATTTAACACATATTAATACACCATTTACCATTATACCCTTAGTTAATTAACGTTTAAACCATTAACATACAAGGTTATTAATGTCCACTCAAGCTTCCAATGGTCAAATAACAACATAAGGACCTCTCAATTATAAAGATATATCAAATAGGCAATTTAACAATTAGAAAGCCATTTTTGCATTTTATGCAATTAGGTCCTTTTTTGCAAATTAAGCACACAAATAATAAAATTTTCACACAAACTTTCACACATGTCAATTCACACATAATAAGCACAAAAAATAATATTAAAATATTTTTTTGACTCAAATTTGTGGTCGCAAAACCATTATTCCGACTAGGGTCTAAACCGAACTGTTACAACTCTCCTCCCCTTAGGGATTTTTGTCCCCGAAAAACTTACCATTGAACAGATTTGGATATTGTTTTCTCATAGCATCTTTGGGCTCCCACGTAGCCTCTTCAACACCATGTCGATGCCATATTATTTTTACTAACGAAATTTTCTTATTACACAATTCTTTATCTCGCGAGCTAAGATACAGATCAGTTTTTCTTTGTAGGTCATATCAGACTGAATCTCAATCTCAGATGGAAAAATTAAATGCGAGGGATCAGATCTATACCATCGAAGCATCGATACATGGAATACATTATGAATATTTTCTAGCTCAGGTGGCAACAATAATCTATAAGCAACTAGCCCGATACGCTCGATAATCTTATACGGCCTGATGAATCTCGGACTCAGTTTGCCTTTATGGCCAAATAGAAGTACTTTCTTCCACGGGGGCACTTTAAAAACACTTTGTCACCAATTCCAAATTCAATATCTTTTCTTTTCAAATCTGCGTATGATTTCTGACGACTAGAAGTTGCTTTTAGACTATCTCGAATCACTTTCACTTTCTGTTCGGTCTTTTTTATCAAATTAACCCCGTGTATCTTATTCTCACTTAACTCAGTCCAATACAAAGGTGTATGGCATTTTCGACCATATAAGGCTTCGTACGGTGCCATTTAATGCTCGATTGAAAACTATTATTATAAGCGAATTCAATCAACGACAAATATTGTTCCCACGTACCTTAAAACTCAAGAATACAACATCTCAACATATCCTAGAGAATCTGAATAATCCGCTCGAATTGACCATCCGTCTGTGGGTGAAAAGCAATACTGAAATTAATTTTGTGCCTAAAGCCTCTTGCAATTTCTTCCAAAATCGTGAAGTGAATAGACAATGGTACCCCGTGCAATCTCACAATGTCGAAAATGTATAACTTAGCTAATTTATCAAGTGAGTAACCGAATCGTACCGGAATAAAATGAGCTAATTTCATCAATCTATCAACTACAACCCAGATTGCATCTTTCTTTTACGGAGATAGGGGCAAACCAAAAACAAAGTCCACAGTCACTCTATCCCATTTCCATTCCAAAATCATAATCGGTTGTAAAAAACTAGATGGCACCTGATGTTCAACTTTAACTTGCTTACAGATCAAACATCTCAAAACAAAATCAGAGATATCTCGTTTCATTCTAGATCACCAATAATGCAGTTTCAAATCATTATACATTTTCAAAATACCCGGATGTACAGATAAACGAGTGTTGTGAGCTTCATTCATAATCATCTTAATCAACTCTGGATTTCTCGGAACACAAATTCGATCTCAGAATCTGAAACAATCATTTTTATCAAATCTGAATTCTAAATCAGAATCTCAATCACACTGAGCTCATTTTTCTGTTATCTCATTATTAACTTTCTGAGCATCAATAATCTGTTGTAAGAACAACGGTCTAGCTTTCAATTCGGCTAATATCAAACCTGTAATAGCCCGATGTAGACCCTATTTGGAATGGTGGCTTTGGGACAACGAATCTGAGTCAGAAAAATATTTTGAAATTATTTTCTATGTTTATTATGTGTGAATTTATCTATGTGAAATTTTCTTTCTTTAATTTTATCGTTTGAATGCCTGATTAAATAAAAGGACTTGATCGTGTAAAATGAAAATTTGGTGGTTAAATGTGAAAGTGCTTATTTAATGCTGTCTTTAATGTGAAGCACTTATAATGCAATTAAGCCATTGAAAATTTAAGTGGACGGTAATGGCTATGATTTATAAATGTTTTGTAATATATAATAAAGGTTAAATAGGTAAATTAAATAATAAGTTAATATATGTTAAAATATAACATAATTAAAATAAATTTGTTCATACTTTCTTGTGACCGAATATAAAAAAGAAAAAGAAGGAAACAAATCCTAGGTTATTCGGCCATTCTCAAGCTTGATTCAAGGTGAGTTCTAGCTCGGTTTTTTATAATTTTTACGTTTTTGAGATCATTGCTATATTATCTACAAAGCCCATGCTTGAATTTTTTTATTTTGATGAAAATTTTGAGTTATGCATAGTTGAAAGCTTGTCATTTTTGTTGTTTGATGATGGAAAATAAAAGATATGAGATAGATTAACATGTTTTGTATTGGAATTTTTGATGATTTGAGTAATTAGGACTAAATTGAAAAAATGATAAATTGAGGGACTAAAATGTGAAATAAATGAAATGTATTGACTTGTATGAACACATGGAACATTCGACCTAAGCATGGTATGTGCAAATTTTGCATGTTTTGTGTTTTGTGCAATTTGGACTAAATTGTAAAAAAGTGTAAAATGTCAGGGGTAAAATGGTATTTTTTCCATTTATGTGTTTTTGGACTAAAATGAGTGAAAATATGTCTGAATGAGTTTAATTTGAATATGTTTAGATCAAGAACCAAAGAAATCAGATTTGGATCGGGGGAAAACTAAAGTTGTTGACTAGTCATCCCGTTCCATTTTTCTTCGTTCGAGGTAAGTTTATAAGCAAATAGATATTGTTAATTCTAATTATATACAAGTTTATATGCTAAATTTAAATTATATGAGATTATATTTGTGAAAGCCGAATGTGGATACACTTGGGAACTAAGTCTACGAGTTCGATTCGATCGAGTTACAATGTCGAAGGCCTCATTTGAACCATAGGATTCTGATATATATGTTTTCATGTAAGACCATGTCTGGGACGTTGGCACCGATATATGTGTTTTCGTGTAAGACCATGTCTGGGATGTTGGCATCAATATATGTGTTTTCGAGTAAGACCATGTCTGGGACGTTGGCATCAATATATGTGTTTTCGTGTAAGACCACGTCTGGGATGTTGGCATCAATATATGTGTTTTCGTGTAAGACCATGTCTGGGACATTGGCATCGATATATGTGAATTCAAGTAAGACCATGTCTGGGACATTAACATTATATTTGATTCGTGTAAGACCCTATCTGGGACAGTGGCATCGATATGAGATAGCATGTAAGACCACGTCTAGGACGTTAGCATTGTATGATATATGTGATTATCCGAGTAATCTATTCAATTCTGAATGGTTCAATAGGCAATATCAAGTTAAGGTCGAGTGTGATATCGAGCTAAAATGTCAAATATGTGCTAAGTAAGTTCATTCGAAAGTTAAGGTAAGTATATACTTGAGATGAGCGAATGAAATATGCATTATGTAATTGAGAATTATATATGTTTATGAGCTTATGTGTATTAGGCTAAGTTACTATAATTAAATATTAATCATGTGATGATATATGAATTTCAAGAATGTAAAATGTGTATTTGAATAAAGATTATTTAATTGAGTAAATACAAATGTTCATTTGATTATTACTTGCTTATGACTTACTAAGCTATGATAACTTATTGTGTGTATATGTTTTCTTTTGTTTAATAGATTTTGGATTCAAGTTACGAGCTTGGGGATCGTCAGCAAAGTCTATCACACGATCAACTGTTTTCGGTATTTTTATGAGTGAACTTTCGAATCTATGGCATGTATAGGCTGGATCATATTTTGAAATGTTTGATTTTGGTTAATGTAATCTTGAGCCATACGAAAATGGCTTAATACTTTGTTATGTTTGGAATTAATGCTTCGTTTTGATTATGGTTATGCTTGGTTGTGATTTTAGTGTTTAGGCCATTATATATCTTCATGTGAATTATGGTTGATTATAATGCTAATGGTTTTATATACATTTGGACTTGGTTTGAACTTATATTAAAAGTGTAACACCCCTAAAAAAAATCTTGAACTTTCTTTTTATGATGCTTTTGATAAAAGGTGTGCTTAATATTCCTAGTCAAGTGTTATTTATGTGATAATAGGCCCTGTTTAAGTTTAGAGTTCAAACATTAGGGTAAAGGAAATTATAGTTTAATAATTAAAAAAAGCTTGATGGCAAATAGTTTGGGTTTTAAATAAATGAAGGAGGAATTGGACACAAGGAGCCTTGTGTTGGAGTGGCAAGTAGCGTCACATGTGGGGCTTAAAGGTGGCATCATATGCATGGCAAGGAGGTTTGGGGTTTGAATCCCTCATTGCTCAAAAGAACGATTTATTTTTGCTCAATAAATGGCCCGTAGTGGCGTTGGATGTGAACTCTGAAGGGAGTGATTAGACGAGAAATTTAAGGAAGGGATTAAAGAGTTATCAGGGAGAAAAGTTAGGATATAAGGGGTGCAGAGAAGTAAAGCCAAATAGGGAATTTGAGGGATAGGTAAACTCGGCTATAGTATATATAGGTGCCGAAATTACTTCTCTTCTTTTAGCCAAATTCCCTATTTTTTTTCTTTGTGTTGCCGAAACACTTTTCTCTCTAATGCTCAAAGGCCAAATTCATTGTTCCTTGCTTGCCGATTTTCCATTATTTCTCTTCTCAAATTCTCTTTTGATTCACCTTTGGTTTTAGCCGATTCCTTCTTCTCTTCTTCTTATTTGTGCCGAATAATCCCTTTCACCATACAAATCTCAAAAGCCGAATACCTCTTTGGTTGAAGACCCTCTGTGTCATCACTACTCCCTTTTCTTTGCCCAATTCTTGTGTAAGTGCTTTGCTCTTTCAGTAAGTTTTCTTGGTATCGATTTCTTCTCTCCCTCACTCTTTCTAAATTGATTTTGGTAGGGGATTAGTATCAAATCTCGAATTTCAGATCTATGTCGAATTGCTCCTTAGGCATTTTGGGGTTTGGGTAAGTGTTCCTCTTTTATTGGTTAGGGTTGGCCGAATGGTCATGGATGTTTTAAGAGTGACTTAAGATCATTGCGAGTCACTTGTTGGTTAGTTCTTAATGATTAAGATTGATGCAGATTTCAGGAATACTTGTGATTAGTGATCAAGGAAGCTCTGTAAGGCTTGTCGTTTAAGGTAAGGCAAAGGTGAGATTTTTGACTTTTGTTGATCGTATTTGATAAGTGTGTGATTAATCATTGAGTGATATCGTTTATAGGTTCGTAGCTAAGGAGATCACAGCACGTTTAGTGCCAGGTGTGTACATACACTGCACACATACAATAGATCGGCAATCCTGAAATGCCGAAAAGCTAAAATGCCAAAAAGATGGAAGTTTGGCTACAATAGTCTTGCGAGTGTGTGAACACTCATAAGGGGGAAACCGATAGGTTATCAGAGGCCCCATGAGCAATTCCATGGACTTGGGCCGTGTATTGGCCAACCGGCCCAGAATGGGCTAAATGGGTCCGATAGGCTGTAGGATAATAGGCAAAATTGGCAATTTGATACTATGTGATGAAAAATCAAATGATTACATGACTATGAGTGTGATTGGGCCTGACGGGCCATATGAAAGTGATTGGGCCTGATGGGCCATATGAATGTGATTGGGCCCGATGGGCCATATGAATGAGATTGGACCTAAAGGGGCCAAATGAATAAGTATGGATCTGTTAGTGTTTAGTAAGGGGTTGTGGACCCAATTTTTTTGGTAACTACTCAATCAGGCATAAAACTTAAATAATTAATTAATTTCGATCGTGGACGAGTCATAAGGTTAAGGTGTGGCAATGGGTATATGCATGTCTAGGATTGGATCTAGGGAGAGTTTGGTACTTAAGCGGTCTTAATGACTCACCTCCTCTTCTCTAGGATCCTACTGGTGCATAGTATCTGTTCAATTTAGCCAACGAATACTTGTTAACAGGCCAAGGTAAGTAATAAACCCATAATAAAGAGAAATTACCAAAAATGCCCCTAAGGGTGAATATGACTAAAATACCCTTTGTGTTGAATGTAAGATTTATGGATGTTGCATGTGTACCTGATGCATTCATATGATATTCTGTTTAGGTTGCATATGGTTGGAAATTATGGAACTGAGGAAGAATATGAGGATCGCATGGTTGCTTGACGACCATGGATCCACCAATGGCTTTTTAAGCCCAATATATTATTTGCAGCTTTGCTGCAACATTAGGTAGTACCACAACCGAGCTACCATTAGAGTGTATTGGATGGGTGGGTCGATATTTATATCCCTATATGGAGTGTATCGGGGGATGGAGATGGTGTGTAGCGGTTGGATGGGTGGGATTCATGCATATTTGATTGCTTTACTTCTGTTCTGATATTGAATTGGGCTCAGGCCCAAAAAGACTTGATATTGCATGCTTTTCTCTTTGCCAAGGATTGTACATACTGAGTTTTCAAAAACTCACCCCTTCTTTTATTTTTCTCAGGTGATCCTTAGTAGGTGGTTCGACGGTTGTAGGGACTACGAGGTGGCCAGCTGGCAATGCAATTTGGACTTCCTTTTTTAAGACTATAATTTCTAGTATTTAAAGTTATTTCAGTCTGGAATGTAATAAGTGTAACATCCCAAAGTAGGGCTTAGTCAGAATAGTGGTTTCGTGACACAAATCTGACATCAAAATTTTATTTTATGATTATTATGAGGCCTAGAATATGAATATATGCATGTGTTAAAGTTTCATGAAGAAATTCTGAGTATAAGATGTCCAATTGGAAATTAGGGACTAAATTAAATAAATTTCAAAACTTGATTTCTAGAAGCAATTTGTATGAAATTGCTTTAATTTATGAATGAAAAGGTCTTGGAGAGTAATTTTCCCAAATTCTAAATTTTTGGACAAAAATGGGCTTGCATGGTGAAAATTTTAAAGAAAGGGCATGCGGGCATTTTGGTCATTTGGCTTTTTAATGAAATAAAATGGGAAATATCAAGCCAAAATCAGCCATTCTCTTACCCATAGCTGCCGAAATTCCTTTGTCACCATAGCTAGGGTTTCAAGCTTTCCAAGCTCAATAGTAAGTGCCCTCAAGCCCCGTTTTTAATGTTCTTTTTATTTTTGAAATCCCGGTAGCTTGCTCTCTCCATTTCAACCCATATTTCATGCTAGGGTTCATGTTTAAAAATTTACCCATGCATGAGTTGCTTGTATTTTGATAGATTATGGAGGAATATGAAAGATTAATGTGTGTTAAACACCTTTTCCTAGTTGATTTTCATGAGAAACCCTTATAGGGACTATTTTTACAAAAGATGTAATTGTGTGGTAGAAATGAAAAAATAATGGATAATGTGGGCTACCATAAGAAGGAAAAGTGTTCAGCTAGACTTGGGTGAGATAAAAAGTGCATGTGTTTCATTATACGAGCCGACTAAATCGTAAAAATATGAAGGGTTAGGGGCAAAATGGTCATTTAGACCAGGGGTAGATATTAAACTTGACATGTATAATGTAGGGTATTAATGAGTTAATTTTGCTGTTATAGACCCCGAAGAACAAATTCTGGAGGTCGATCGAGGTAAATGTAAGGTTTCGAAATAACCGAAACATAACTCTAAAACAGATACCAGGTAAGTTCAGATAACTTAAAGTAAACCCCTAATATGCATAATTATATGATATATGTTTGATGATTGCATTTGTTATTGGTATGAAATATCATGGAAATGCATATTTGATGGTAACATGTGAAAAATGTCTTTGATGAGGTTGACAAAGGGAATTTGATGGATAAACCCTTATTGATATGTGTAAAGAGATCCTAAATGTGTTGCAGTAAGGATTTAGCCCAGTCGAGTAATCCGTGATCTCGAGTATGGAAAGGATCTAGCCCGGACGGGTGTTCCTTGAATGATCGAGCCTCTCGAAGAATATATGTGCATTGAGGATTTAGCCCGAATAGGTAATCCTATTAGGGTCTGAATTTAGCCTGGACTGGTAATTCAGATCCGAGCTCATTAAGGGTGTTTGTAGCTATAAGGGATTTAGCCTGGATTGGTAATCCCGACATCACCTTATGAGTTTATGATATGGGGGATTTAGCCTGGACTGGTAATCCTGCCATGAGATGTGAGGTTCCCGGGAGTGCATATATGTGAAATGATCATTCGTAAGAATTAACGGATAATGGGTATTCCATCAAGATTTGTTAGAAACTCAACGGGATTAATATGATGCATGTTAATGAGATAATGAATGATGAGCTCATCTACATAAATTACATGATGCTTTTTTATGTGATTAACTCATTGACTGAGTGCATGTGATAGGAAATCACTTCATAATTGATGATTTCATGATTTAAGTGTGGATGTATGCTAATTACTCGGTAAGTTTACTTTCCGGTTATTTGAGCTTAGTAAGCATGAAAATGCTTACCCCCTCTCTTTCCCCTGTTTTATAGAGCTCGAGGACTTATAAGGATTGGAAGACGGTTGGAGAAGCAACACATTATCAACTAGTCAAGCTTTGGTATAAAGACACTTCTATTTTGTTAATGGCATGTATAGGGCTTTCAGTATTTTTTCATATGTGTCATTTGAATTGCCAAATGAAGGCATGTAAAGATGTATTCATCTTTTTGTACAAGGCCATAGAAATTGGCATATTTGAAAGTAGTCTATGACCTGCCTTTATATGCATGGTTATGTTCTTATATGATGGGTTGCTACAATTGGCAATTAGTTCAAAGACAAGCTAAATTTTGAATGTGCTACAATACCATAAGAACCCATAAATACTAGATGGGAAATAACCTTTTTGTATGAAACCAATGATATGAGGTTTCCATACAACTAACTTCATCAAGATCATTTACAAGTGCATAATTATGTTTTACTTTGAATTTGGTATCTATTAAGAAGAAGAAGTAGAAAGGGGTGACTAAAATCTTGGAAAATAGCCTATTAAGGTCCACAGGGTTAGACACACGGGTGTGTCTAGGCCATGTGTGACACACGGTCCATCCCCATGGGTTTGTGGTATGGCCGTGTTGTGACAGCCCAAAATTGACCCTAGTCGGAATGTGGTTTTGGGACCACAAAACCGAGGCATAAAAATAATTTAAAATTTATTTTGATGCCTATGATATGTGTTAAATTGTGTGTGACATTTTTGATGATTTGATTGAGTGTTATAAATGTGAATTTCACTAGAAAGGGCCTAGTAGTAAACTTTGAAAGTATGATGGGAAGATGTGGGATGACTAGTTGATCATGCATGCAAAAATAAGGGATTTGCATGTCAAATTTCCCCAAAAGAAGCATAGTGGCGGCCAAGGTAGGTGTTGATGGGCAAGGAAACATGTTTCCAACATGTTTGGTTAGTGAGTTATGTATGAAGAAATAAAATAAGAATTAGCATTAAAGAAATGAACAAAAAAAAAAGATGAGCATGGATGCCCCCCATTGCCGTCCAACTAAGAAAGAAAACAAAAAAAATTTTGTTCATCCTTGTTCTCTCCTTTTTGGCCGAAAATACTAAGAGGAAAAAGAGATTTTGCTTCATTTTCTTTATTTAGAAGAGATCTAGAAGGAAATTTGGCTAAACTTGCATCAAGAGTAAGGTATGTATGAGGTTGTGTTATGAGTTTCATGCATGTTTTAGTTGCTAACTTGATGTTCATGTTAGCCATGGTTCAAATCCTTGTTATGCCATGGGAATGGTATTTGGCCAAAGTTGTTATTGTGTTAAAGCCATTGCATGCTAAATGTGAAGCTTGCTAATGATGCATGCAATGATGGATTTTCTACTCTTGAAATTTCTTTGTAGCCATCTTGAGTAAGACATTGAGTTTTCTTTTGTTTAACCATGATTGAAGTTGAAAGGGCATGATTGTGATGTATTCGCCATGATGCATTCATGAGCATGGTTCATGCTTCTTGCATGTTAGTAAAATTTGTGTTTTGGATGGCTATGGACACCTTGAAATTGACCTTGCACCTATATGTGTATATATGATTGCACATGATATTTTGATTATGAAGAAAGTGATAAATATGTTGTTTAAAGAAGAAATTTGTTGAAGAATGTTGTGAAATTTGCATGTACAATCGGCCTAGTACACATATGATGTGAAAATCTTGCAATTTATTGTTGATTTTGTGCAAGTATGACTAAGTATAATCGGCCACATGGGGGAATTATTGTGCATGCATTCGGTTAGAGGCAAGCTTAATGATGCCTATTGTTGACTTAGGTAATCGGCTACCTTGTTGTGAGCTAAGGCCGAATGTGTGCGTAATTAAAGAAAATTGACTAAAGTGCTTAGTTATGTGATGTTGAGTCAATGATATGTGTATTCGGCCAAGGCTATGGCGAGACTTTAATGAATTGAATTTGTTTGAATTAGTTCAAAAGCTTAGAGGGCCACAATTGGATAAGGGGAAGGAAAAAGTGATCGATTAGCCGTCGAAGCCGTTCGACAACATCCGAGGTAAGTCCTCAAGAAATGACCCTACTCAAATTATGTGAAATGAAATATGGATGTGTAATGATTATTGATTTATGTGTGTATGAGTATTTGAATGATACCCGGCTAAGTCCCAAGACGATTATGCAAGTGATATGTTTGTGTTTGAGCCTTAGTAACGAAAATGAAACATGGATGTGTAATGATTATTGATGTATGTGTGTGCATGAGCAATTGAATGATATCCGGCTAAGTCCCAAGACATTTATGCTAGTAATTATATCCGGGTTAAGACCGAAGGCCATTGTGCTAGTGACCACATCCGGCTAAGACCAAGGCATTCGTGCAAGTTGTTAAATCCGGGCTAATACCCAAGGCATTTGTGCAAGTCGTTCTATCCGGCTAAGACCAAGGCATTCGTGCATGTGGTTATATCCGGTTGTATTCAAGAAGCTTGGGCTGAAGGTGGCGTTGGTTGCTGTAATAAATTTAATTAGTACGCTCGAAAAGCCCAAAGGAAAAGGTATGTTTATATGTGCATTGGAAAAGTCGATATGTTTGAGTAACATTCGTTCAATCGACTAACGAATTTTCAGCTATTGAATTGGTTGATATCTTGTGAAAGTATACAATGATGAAATGTGAAGTAAGTATGATTATGTGAATGTGTATTAATGAAATGATTCATTTGGCTATGTGAATGTAATGCCTTAGTTAAAGCTGATTTTATTGCTTGAGACTTACTACGCATAAAAATGCTTACCCCGTTGCTTTGGCTCTCTGTTTTATAGATTTTGCTCGTTAGCGATCAGATTCGGGATCATTAAAGTCGAAGTCATCTACACTATCAAAGCCTCCATTTTGGGTATAATTTTGGTTGAACTTTGAAATGGCATGTATAGGACTACCCTATTGTAGAAGGTCATGTACCTTTCGGTTTTATGTAAGCTTGGATAGCCATGCGGAAATGGCTTAGATACGTTGTTAGTATGATTCTATAATCGTTTGTATGATGATCATTATGGGGTATGGAATGGTTTTGAAAAGATTAGCCATTGGAATGGTTAATCATGATCACACTTGTGCTATGTATGCAAAAAGGGCCTATTGAATCGTGGAAATCATGAAATAGTTAAAGGTTACCTTGAAAACAGATGCTGGCAGCAGCAGTGGTGTGGTTTTGAAAAATCACCAAAATTTGTAGGAATGGTATTAAATAGTGAATAAGTTATGTAAATGAACCTTGATGAGTCTAATTTCATATGGAAGAAATGAAACGGTCATAGGAGTTACTTGTTAAGAGATATTAAAGTTATTGTGAGACAGGGCCAGAACGGTTTCTGGGTCCCCTGTCGCGACTTTAAAAATTTGTTATAAATTATCCAGAAAGAATTAGAAGTCATACCTTATATGTACAGATTCCATTTTGAGTCTAGTTTCATTACAAACAAACGGCACCAGTATTAAAGCCCTGTACAGAGAGATATTCAAGTTGTAACGCGCGAAGGTCAGAGCAGTCGATCCCTGTAACATGGGTGACTTTAACTAATAAACTGTACCAATTGGCCTGACCAAAAATTCTAGAAATAAATCCATGGAAGGATATATGAGTCTAAATTCAGGGAAAATTTACGGAATTAGTTTCCAAGTTTTGAAACTCGAGATATGATTTTTAAGGCGACAGTGACGCAGTTTTCCAGCCTGTCTGGAAATGCCAAATTGGTCGGTACTTTAAGAGGATTTAGCTCGTCAACCCCTCGCGTCCGACACCGGCGATGGTCTCGGGCTCGGGGTGTTACACGTGTGTCCCTTACACCTAAAACTTTAAGTCAAATTAGCACATGAGTGACACACACGGGCGTGTGTCTTGGCTGTGTTAATTTAACAGAATGCTCAAGTTTTAGACACGGGGTGAGCCCACCGACATGTGTCTTAGCCATGCCTAAAAGTCAGTGTTGCCTACAGTTTAAAGGCATGGGTGCCTTAGGCCACACAGGCGTGGGTGACCACACGGCCCATTATACACGGGCGTGTGACATTTCTAAGTAAGGAAATTTTCTAAAGTTATTAAGTGTTCCTTGTCCTATCCCGAACTATCTCTATGTATATTTAGGGCCTTGAAGGCCCATTTAAGGGACAAAATGTGAATGCCTGAAAGTTTCAAATCGTAGCTAAACCTGGTAAGTCGATTCAGTATGTTTTAAATGTAAAGTTTCGGTAATACCTCGAACCCTATCTTGATAATGGATATGGGTGAGAGGTGTTACAATAAGGTCTTTCCTCTGGTTATTATTCAAATTAGGATTATTTTATTATTATGCTTTATATTTGCTAGAAGTAGAACTTGGTTTTCTTAAAACCATAACTATTTTTAAATACTACGTTTTTGCAACTCAATTTTTAAATGACAAGTTTTCATAGATCATTTGTTTTAAATAAAGCTTTTGCGACTGAAAAGAGATTTTACAAAATAATTATTATCATACAAGAAGGAGTAGTTTTTCTTTAAAATACACCTCGCTTTGAAAGCAACAAATACAAATTGGGATTTTACTCAAGGTTTTTATTTCAAAGAAGGGTTTTAAATGAAATCAAGGTTTTTGATAAAACACTTCAATGTGACATGCTGGATCTAGCCATAACATCCGGGCCGAGTTTGGGGTGTTACATTTAGTGGTATCAGAGCCAGGTTACAAAACTTGGGCTGTAAAGTGAGCCTTATTATATGGGTTTGTTTTTTTTAAAAAAAAGAATTGGATCACAATGTTTTAGAAAAAAAATCTTGCTGTGTGGCACACCGGGTCTCCGACGTCGAACCAAGTAAGTTATTTTATTATTAAGCTTGTTTAATTTGATAGACTGTAGATAGTTAATGGGCTACTTTAAATGATTATACTGAGGCTTTTAGTTAGAGTGGAACTGAAGCCCATAGGACCTTCAAACTGTAGAGGATTTACGAAAACAACTTTCTTTTAATACTTTCATAAAACATCGGCTTCATTATTGAAACTAACTAAAACTGCATAAAATTTACGATGAGTGCTAGAAGAGGTGCAAGAGGCCGTGGCCGAGGCCGCGGAAGTGCTAGAGCTAAATTGTCGGCATGGGCCATGTGCCCAATGTTGGAGTAGAAGAAGCTCCAGCCTCACTCGTGGCTGAGACTGGACCGTATGATCGGGCTGCAGGGGATGATGCATTGTCGCAGGCAATGCTGAGGATTTTGGAAAGGGTTGCAGAGCCGAATAATGGCTTGGGAAATCGGGGGTCAATTTCGAAGCGACTTCGATCAAATGGGGCTGAGATGTTTAAGGGTGTCACTGGTGTGGCTTCTAACGTGCCTGAATATTGGTTGGAGGCCACTGAAAGGATAATGGAGGACTTGGACTGTTCACCTGAGCAAAAGTTGAAAGGGGCAGTGTCACTGCTTAGGGAAGAAGTTTATCAGTAGTGGATGATAGTGAAAGAGGGCACCCAACCTGACCAGGTCACTTGGGAGTTCTTCAAAACTGCATTTCAAGGGATGTATATGGGTGCGAGTTATGTGGATGCTAGAAGGAAAGAGTTCCTGCACTTGACCTAGGGAAACAAATCTGTGACGGAGTATGAGGCGAAATTTCTACGCCTTAGTAGGTATGCAAGAGTTACGGTGGCAACGGACTATAAGCGTTGCGTTAGGTTTGAGGATGGTCTTAGGGATAGCCTCAGAGTATTGATAGCTCCACAAAGGGAGCAAGTTTTCTTGGAGTTGGTAGAGAAAACAAAGATAGCAGAGGAGGTGAAGCACGCTAAGCACCTAAATCGGGAAAAAGAAAGGGGTAAGAATAAAAGGGAGGCTGAGACTCCTAGTGTTGGACAAAGGCCTAGGGCTAGGGCCTGAGTTAATGGGCTAGTTAGAGCAGGGCCCCCTGCAGTCAATCCAAGGGTGCCGTCCTGTGCTACTTGTGGAAAAAGTCATGCAGGAGAGTGCTGGAGGAGAACAAGAGCCTGCCTGAGTTGTGGTTCTATGGAGCATCGTCTCAGAGAATGTCCCAAAAGACCAGAGCAGAGGCAAGTCAATGGTAGAGGCAATGGACAGCCATTGAAGGGTAGTCAGCAGCCGTCTGGAGGCTGTGGTCTGGTCAGGGGTGGAAACGGTTTAGGCCGTGGTGCACCGGGTAGAGGTACTGGTCATGTTGAGGCGAGACAGCCAGGGTTGGTCAATGCAGCACATCGTCGAGAGGACGGAGATGCTCCAGAGGCGAATCCTGGTGCGTACTTTTCCCATAGTGTGCTATTTACTTAGTTTGGAATTAGAGTACATAGCAGAAGCGTGGTGTGGTAGTCTGTGTTATGTAGCTATATTGATAGTTGAAAATTTTGAGGACAAAATTTCTTTTAGGGGGTAGAGTTGTAACACCCCTAAAAAAATCCCGAACTTTCTTTTTATGATAGTTTTGATAAAAAGATGTGCTTAATATTCCTAGTCAAATGTTATTTATGTGATAATAGGCCTTGGTTAAGTTTAGAGTTCAAACTTTGGGATGAAGGAAATTATAGATTAATAATTAAAAGAACCTTGATGGAAAGTAGTTTGGGTTTTAAATAAATGAAGGAGGAACTGGACATAAGGAGCCTTGTGTTGGAGTGGCAAGTAGCGTCACATGTGGGGCTTAGAGGTGGTGTCACATGCATGGCAAGGAGGTTCAGGGTTCGAATCCCTCTTTGCTCAAAAGAAGGATTTAATTTTTGCTCAATAAATGGCCAGTAGTGGCATTGGATGTGAACTCTGAAATGAGTGATCAGAGTAGAAATTTAAGGAAAGGATTAAAGAGTTATCAGGGAGAAAATTTAAGAGATGAGGGGTGCAGAGAAGTAGAGCCGAATAGGGAATTTGGGGGATAGGTAAATTCGACTATAGTATATATAGGTGCCGAAATTACTTCTCTTCCTTTAGCCGAACTCCTCATTTTTTTTTCTTTGTGTTGCCGAAACACTTTTCTCTCTAAGTGCTCAGAAGTCGAATTCTTTGTTCCTTGCTTGTCGATTTTCCATTCTTTCTCTTCTTAAATTCTCTTTTGATTCACCTTTGGTTTTAGCCGATTCCTTCTCCTCTTCTTTTTATCTGCCGAATAACCCCTTTCACTAGACAAGTCTCAAAAGTCGAATACCTTTTTGGCTGAAGACCCTCTGTGCCGTCACTACTCCCTCTACTTTGCCCGATTCTTGTGTAAGTGCTTTACTCTTTCAGTTGGTTTTCCTCGTACTGATTTCTTCTCTCCCTCACCCTTTCTAAATCGGTTTTGGTAGGGGATTAGTATTGAATCTCGGATTTCAGATCTATGCCGAATTGCTCCTTAGGCATTTTAGGGTTTGGGTAAGTGTTCCTCTATTATTGGTTAAGGTTGGCCGAATGGTCATGGATGTTTTAAAAGTGACTTAAGATGATTGTGAGACACTTGTTGGTTAGTTCTTCATGGTTAAGATTGATGCAGATTTAAGGAATACTTTTGATTAGTGATTAAGAAGGGTCTATAAGGCTTGTCGATCAAGGTTAGGAAAAAGTGAGATTTTTGGCTTTTGGTGATCGTATTTGGTAAGTGTTCATTGAGTGATATTGTTTTTAGGTTCGTGGCTAAGGAGATCGCAGTACGTTTAGTACCAGGTGTGTACATACACTGCACATACACAGTAGATCGGCAAATACCGAAATGTCGAAAAGCCAGAAGTTTGGCTACAATAGTCTTGCGAGTGCGCGAAAACTCATAAGGGGGAAACCGATAGATTATCAGAGGCCCTATGAGCGATCCCATAGACTTCGGCCGTGTATTGGCCAACTGGGCCAAAATGGGCTAAATGGGCTTTATAGGCTGTAAGGCCCATAATAGGCAAAATTGGCAATTTGATACTATGTGATGAAAAATCATATGATTGCATGACTATGAGTGTGATTGGGCCTGACGGGCCATATGAAAGTGATTGGGCCCGATAGGCCATATGAATGTGATTGGGCAATGTGATTGGGCCTAAAGGGGCCAAATGAATAAGTATGGACCTGTTAGTGTTTAGTAAAGGGTTGTGGACCCAGTTCTTTTGGTAACTACTCAACTAGGCATAAAACTTAAATAATTAATTAATTGCGACCGTGGATGAGTCATAAGGTTGTGGCAATGGGTATATGCATGTCTAGGATTGGATCTAGGGAGAGCTTGGTACTTAAGCTATCTTAATGACTCACCTCCTCTTCTCTAGGATCCTACCTGATGCATAGTATCTGTTCACTTTAGCCAACGAGGACTTGTTAACAGGCTAAGGTAAGTAATAAACCCATATTAAAGAGAAATTATCGAAAATGCCCCTAAGGGAAAAAATGAGTAAAATACCCCTATGTGTTGAATGTAAGGTTTATGGATGTTGCATTTGTACCTATTGCATTCATATGATATTCTGTTTAGGTTGCATATGGGTTGGGAATTATGAAATGGAGGAAGTATATGAGGATCACATGGTTGCTTGATGACTGTGGATCCACCGATGGCTTTTTAAGCCCAATATATCATTAGCAGCTTTGCTACAACGTTAGGTAATACCGCAACTGGGCTACCATTGGATTGTATCGGATGGGTGGGTCGATATTTATATCCCCACATGGAGTGTACCGGGGGATGGAGGTGGTGTGTAGCGATTGGATGGGTAGGATCCATTCATATTTGATTGCTTTACTTCTGTTCTGATATTGAATTGGGCTCAAGCTCAAAAAGACTTGCTATTGCATGCTTTTCTATTTGCCGAGGGTTGTAAACACTGAGTTTTCGAAAACTCACCCCCTCTTTTATTTTTCTCAGGTGATCCTTAGTCGGTGGTTCGACAGTTGGAGGGACTCCAAGGTGACCAGCTAGCAAGACAACTTGGACTTCTTTTTTTTAAGCCTATAATTTCTAGTATTTAAAGTTATTTTAGTCTGGAATGTAATAAGGCCTTTCCTCTGGTTAGTATTCAAATTAGGATTATATTTATTATTATTATGCTTTATATTTGCTAGAAGTAGAACATGGTTTTTTTAAAACCATAACTGTGTTTAAATACTACGTTTCCGCAACTCAATTTTTAAATGACAAGTTTTCATAGATCATCTGTTTTAAATAAAGCTTCCGCAACTGAAAAGAGATTTTACAAAGTAATTATTATCATGCAAGAAGGAATAATTTTTCTTTAAAATACACCTTGCTTTGAAAGCAACAAATACAAGCTGGGATTTTACTCAAGGTTTTTATTTCAATGAAGGCTTTTCAATGAAAATAAGGTTTTTTATAAAACACTTCAATATGACACGCTGGATCTGGCCATAATGCCCGGGCTGGGCTTGGGGTGTTACAGAAAGTGTATTCAAGGTATATGATGTTGTGGAGTTGTTTATGAGTTTCGGCCATAAGATAAATAATGGTTGATAAATGAGATAAGGTATATCATGTATTAGTTAGGTAATAATTAAGATATATGCATATGGTATATTCGGTGTTCATTTATGGTACATATATAAGTAGAAATTTTGCTTGATATGTTATCTATTATTTTATTTAAATTTTTTTATATTTTTAGGTAATTAGGTAACTTGGTTGTGGCTTGTGATAATTGTAAGTCCAATATGTTGCATTTAGTGAAGAAAATGTTACACATCATGTTAATAAGTTAATCATGATTCGGCATTTATATGTAATTCTATAGGTGTATTGATTTAATTCCATAAAAGGTAGATGCGTATAAGTGATTAATTAAAAATGAAGAAAGTTTAATATTGAACAATGCAGAAGTATTAAGCAAGGTTATATTCGACTAATGTATAGAAAGATGACCAAATGAATAGTGATTTGTGCATTAGTAAATCCAGAGGATTATATGTGTTTTATGTTATGTATAAATGTCCGAATTGGTTAAAAATAGATTGGTTGTGTATATGCATTTTAAGCATGTTATTTTAAGTCGTTACTTGTACTAGAAAATGGTTAACTATATTTAGATGATTTGGGTATAATTTTTAGTAAGTGAACTAAACTTGACATGTTTTATTATTAATGTTAGAAAATGGTCCAAGTTTGATATGGTTAAATGTGTATAAGGTTTTATTTGTTTAATGAAACAATTTGATCATTTGGTGATGTTATTAATGTCATATATGCTAATGGACAAAATGTCATGTGATATATTTTATTTGATTTAATATGTACAACAATAAAAATATGAATTAAAATGTTTGATGTTTATTAGATATTCGAATATCATTAAAATGTTGAATATATGATTTGCCTCATGACCCTAATTCGGCGACGGATACAGGTTAGGGTGTTACATTTGATTGGTATCAAAGCTATGATTTAGTTGATTCTAGGACTAACGTAGCACGTATGAGTCTAGCTATACATGCCATATTACATACTGCGATAGTGTGATGACTTCTGACATTTGAAAATGTGTTTTCCTATAGTAAATAGATCCCGACAAAACTGTAGCTGATGATGTCAAGAGTATAGCGCCTGCTCCTGTGCAAGGGACAAGTCCGGTTGATTCTCAACTGACCTCGAGTAATCAAGAGGGAGAGGCTAAGCAAGCCTTTTATCAAATGATGAATGACTTGTTTACTCAGTATATCAGGACGAATCAAGCTGTACAACAACCTCCACCCCCGATTAATCCTTCTCCGATACCTGCTATGCCTCAAGTGAGTGATCTGTTAAGATAACATAAGCCTCCTATTGATAAAATCAAAACACACGGGGTTGAAGAATTTAGAGCTACTGATGATAATGATGCTGAGCGAGCTAAATTTTGGCTTGATAACACAATCCGTGTGTTTGATGAGCTATCTCGTACCCCAGATGAATGTTTGAAATGTGCCATATATTTGCTTCGAGAGACTGCATATCACTGGTGGAATACACTAATATCGGTGGTTCTGAAAGAACGAGTGACTTGGGACTTCTTTCAGACTGAGTTCCGTAAGAAATATATCAGCCATAGATTTATCGACCAGAAACAAAAAGATTTCTAGAGTTGAAACATAGAATATGAGCAAAAATTTGTGAGACCTAGTCAATATGCCCACAAGTGTGTTTCGACCGAAGCTATCATGTGTAAAAGGTTTGAAGACGGGTTGAATGAAGACATTAAACTGCTAGTTGGCATACTTGAAATAAAAGAGTTGTAGTCCTTGTTGAACGAGCCTGCAAAGCCAAATAGCTCGGAAAGAGAAAAGAAAAGCTGATTTTGAAGTTAGAGATTCACATAAGAGATCATCGAGTAAGTCATTTCAATCAGCTTCAAAGAAGTTTCGAGATGATTTTAGCCGTTCTAAGGATACTTCGGGTTATTCTAGACGGGATTGGGATAGACCATTGTAAGCTCGAGAGTTACCTTAGCAGCTAATGTTGGTAATGTTAGATCGAATCAACCCGAGTGTAAACATTGTGGTAAACGACATCCTGGCAGTTGTAGATTGCATGATCGAGCCTGTTTTAAATGCAGATCGATGGATCATTTTGTTCATGAATGGCCTAAGTTAGCTGAACAAAATCCAGTATAGAATACGAGATAGGGTAACACTGCAGCTCGAGGTAGACCACCCAGAAATATGGGTAATGTGAGTAGCAGTCAGAGAGGGACTAGAGATACAGCAGTTAGATCTGAGGCTCTTGCAATTGCCAGAGCTTATGCTATTCGCGAACGCGAGGAGCTTCATCCCTAGATGTTATTACTGGTACATTCATTCCCTATGATACTAGTGTAATTGGATTGATTAATCCTAGTTCAACTCATTCTTATGTCTGTGAGACTTTAGTATTCAGTAAGACTTTGCCTGTTGAGTCTACTGAGTTTGTGATTAGAGTATCGAACCCCTTGGGCCGGTGTGTTATGGTTGACAAAGTGTGTAAGAATTGTCCTTTGATGATTCGAGATTTTTGTTTCGCGGCTGATTTTATGTTGTTACCATTTGATGATTTCGACATAATTCTAGGTATGGACTGGTTGACTTTGCATGATGCTGTCGTAAACTGCAAAAGAAAGACTATTGATTTACGGTGCTAGAATGATGAGATTATTCGGATTGAATCTAATGATCTGAATGGTTTACCGGCAGTGATTTCTTCGATGTTAGCTCAGAAATGTAACATCCCTAAGAGACATTACCGGACTCGTAACTTAGATAAAAAAAACCAAATATCAAATACCATCTCAATTCAATAAAATACCATTCATTCATGCTCATTACGAACTTACACTGAGCATATAAGGTCTAATCCAAGCATCTAGCACTAAATCGATAACATGTGAACTTTTCAGAACTTATAAAAATTTTCAACTTTTAAAAGGTCACACGCACATGTGAACAGGCCATCTGCCTCACACGGCATTAGACATGCCCGCGTGTCTAAGCCGTTGTGAAACAGGGCATACATACTGACTATTCCACACAGCCACAAGACACACCCGTGTGCTAGGCCGTGTGAAAATTAGGGAGGCTATTGAATTGGCCACATGACTGACCACATGCCCGTGTACCAACCCGTATGCCACACACGAACAATAGACAAGCCCGTGTGTCTAGGCCATGTAAAAACTGGAGGGTATACTGCCTTTAATTCATAGGGTACCCCAGGGGACACACAACCGTGTAACGTGACCGTGTGTTGCACACGGCTGAGACACACGACCGTGTCTCTGCTCATGTGGACAAAAATAGGCCATTTGAATAGCCAATTTGCCACCCCAATTTGGGTCAACCTACAAGCAAAGAAATAAGCATATATGCACAACCAATTTAGCCAAATTCCAAACCAAAACATAAGCCTCTCATAACATATCAATTCCAATCAAATGCATACTCATAAGCCTTACCAATCTATATGAAAACATAAGTCAAAAGCCTGTCAAAATAGTTCTGTAACACCCCGAACCCGAGACCGTCGCCGGAGTCGAACACGAGGTGTTAACAGGCTTCAAACCACTTATTAGAAATTTCCCAGACAAGCTGCCAATCTGCATACGAGTCGTATTAAAAATCATATCTTGAGTTCTGAAACTCGAAATCCATTTCTGTAAATTTTTCCCGAAACTAGACTCATATATGCATCTACAAATTTTTTTCTAGAATTTTTGGTTGGGCCAATTAGTACAGTTTATTAGTTAAAGTCCCCCATGTTACAGGGATCGACTACACTGACCTTTGTGCATTATGACTTAGATATCTCCCTGTACAGGGCTTCAATACTGATGCCGTTTGTTTCTACAAAAACTAGACTCGAAAAGGAATCTGTACATATATGGCATGGCTTCTAATTATCCCTGGTCCATTCACAATGAATTTCCAAAATTCAGGACAGGGACTCCAGTAACCGTTCTGGCCCTGTCTTACGAAAGCTTAAATATCTCTTAACATACGGCTCACATGGTCACTTCGTTTCTTTTATATGAAAATAGACTCATCGATCTTCGATTACATAATTTATTCATTATTTAATTCAATTCCCACTATTTTTAGTGATTTTTCAATCTCACATCACTGCTGCTGCCAGCATCTGTTACTAAAGCAACTATGCCTATTTCGTGATTTCTCCTTGATCTAACTAGTAATTCATCATACATATCACAAATTATGATCATGACTAGCCATACCAAAGGCTAATCATTGTCAAATATCTCCCTACTACACTATTGCCATATCATGAATTTTAACACCAAAAATAATCAACCATAACATATGGCATAAAAATCGAATTACCAAGACTTGCGACCTAACATTATAGAACCAAATCCAACCGAACATTTATGCCATTTTCGCATGGCTAAAAGTTTACATACCAAATTTCAACAAAACATATTAGCCTCTACATGCCGAAATGTTCTCCTAGACCGACTAAAAAGAGGATACCAAAAGTTGCTAGCCGGTGTGATGACTTCGATGACAATCCCGAGCACGCAAAAAGACGAGTCCAAGAAACCTAAAGTAGGTGACAAGCAAACACCGAGTGAGTATATAACTCAGTAAGTCATAAGCATTACATTTCCGTTCAGTAATAATATATCATAAGAGAAAATAAATAATGCGGGATTAAAATCCTCCATCCACACCCAAACTGTGCTATAATTCCTTAGGCATTTCGGTTTAATCTCATACCAAGCCCTACTTTGATATTTCATACATTACATCATATAACATTGGATGCATTTAACTTCAAGTATAATCACCACATAGGTTCAAGACTTACCAAGCTCAATCCCAAATATAAATAAAATGTAACACCCCGAACCGAGACCGTCGCCGGAGTCGAACACGAGGTGTTAACAGACTTCAAACCACTTATTGAAAAGTTCCAGACAAGCTGCCAATCTGTGTACTAGTCGCTTCAAAAATCATAACTTGAGTTTTAGAACTCGAAAATCAGTTTCGTAATTTTTTTCTGAAACTAGACTCATATTTCCGTCTACAGATTGTTTTCTAGAATTTTTGGTCAAGCCAATTAGTACAGTTTATTAGTTAAAGTCTCCCATATTACAGGGGCCGACTACACTGACCTTCATATGTTACAACTCAAATAACTCCCTGTGCAGGGCTTCAATACTGGTGCCGTTTGTTTCTATGGAAACTAGACTCAAAGAGGAATTTATAAATATATGGTATGACTCCTAATTATTTCTGGTTAATTTATAATGAATTTTCAAAGTCGGAACAGGGAATCCAGAAACCGTTCTGGCCCCGTTTCACTAAAACCCAAATATCTCTTAACATACAACTCATATAACCGTTTCGTTTCCTCCATATGAAAATAGATTCATTAAGGTTCATTTACATAATTTATTCACTATTTAATTCTATTCCTACTATTTTTAGTGATTTTTCACATCCACGTCACTGTTGCTGCCTGCATCATTTTCTAGGATAGACTTTCTCTAACACATAGTTTCTATGATTCAACCACCCTTTTTCATATATGGTCCAAAATATAAGCATGATGACCCATTCTAATGGCTGGTCATTGCCAAACACTTCCATGCCTCTTAATGAGCATATACATACCAAATGATTATAACATTATGCTCAAAACATTTATAAGCCATTTTCGCATGGCTATTCAAAATTTTACATACCAAGTTCAAACAAAACATAATAGCCTATACATGCCGAAATGTTTTCTTAAACCATCTAAGAAGAAGATACCAAAAAGTCGCTAGACGGTGTGATGAATTCGATGACAGTCCGAGCACGCAAAATGGATCAAGGACCTAAATAAACAACAAATAAGCACACCAAATGAGTACATAACTCAATAAGTCGTAAGCACTACTCTACCATCCAACAATAACAATCATAAGTGAATAAACAAATAATACAAATCGATGTTTCCAACCATAACAACCTATACTACAATTTCTTAAATTTTTGGTTCGATCTCATGCAAAGACCTTCAACCGAATCAAACGCCAAGTCAGCCCAATCGATTTGGATCCGTTTCCTCAAGTTGGAACAACAACGTACTAGATAATTTTATGCATACACCGTACAGTCCCAATTTCGATATTAGTTAGTAGCTCAATCACTTACCTCGTTCATGCACAAGTTATTTCCACAACCGAATGTGGCACACATAGTGCTTATTATGTTCGCACACATAGTGCCATAGCGAATCGCACACATAGTGCCATAGTAAATCGCACACATAGTGCCATAGTAAATCGCACACATAGTGCCATAGTAAATCGCACACATAGTGCCATATATTTCCAGCACGCACACTTAGTGCCAATCTCGTCACCATACACACGTATTGCCCTCAAGACACTTAGTGCCGAAAGCAAACTTTCTACACATTTCACTATTTCTTTTACATTCAACAATTGTCATCACTCCATACACATACAATATCATTTATACATATATAGCATTCCATTAAACACAATTGCATAGATTTTCCAATCATTCAAGCAATATCAAACATATATGCTTAACGACTTACCTCGGATGTTGTCGCATCGCCTTCAACGGCTATTCAATTACTTTTTCTTTCCCTTGTCCAACTTCGATCCTTTGAGCTCTTGAGCTACATCAAACAAATTTACTTCCCAATCAATCATACACATACATAAAATTTATTCATACATGACCCATAGTTCATTTGGTCATTCATCTCTCAAACCTATCGAAGCTTCCTATCATGCTTCCTTGGCGAATACACATATAAGCACACTTAGCATTTGATACATTCGCCTTAGCATAATTTCATTTAAAAGTCCCTATTAGCCACTTCCCCATCAATTATCTCATCTACTTAATATTTCGTACCTATCATGCTAGCGAATATTACTTATTCAAGTTCAACATCCTCCTATACGACACTAGCATCAAAGATGATATCTAATTCTTCTCTTTTCCTTTTCATCAAACAACCTATATGAACATTTAACCAATCCAAACTTCACCCATTCACACTTATTCATTTAACATAAAGGAAATAAATCACCCGCTTCACTATCAACTATGGTGAATGCACCAAGCATTACCTAACTAAGATTTCACAAATTTTAACCTTATATCGACCTCTACTTATTCAATACAACATGAAACAACCTCTTCTCCTAACCTCTTGATACACGGCTTGATGTTCCAACCACCATGAAAGTTTGATTTTTCATGACATTGCCGAAATGCACTTTGACAATTAGCTCACAATGCAAAGAAGTTAAAGCCAACATCTCAAGACTTACCTCCAACTAGAAGAAGGGTTGCCGAATTTGCTTAATGAAGAGCTCTCTAATTCCTTCCTTTGGTTTTCGGCTTTGGCAAGATGGAGAAGAAGATGAACACTCCTCTTCTAATTTCTCTTGTATTACTATTTTTTTTTTTTTTTGTTTTCTTTGCTCATTCACGGCAAAATGGAGAAGCTGGTAGGTAAGTCTTCCTTCACCTTTGTTTTCTTTACTTTATGAAACTAATATTATTTTATCTAAATTAATGCCACTTCTTAATTTAATATCTATTAAACATATATATTTGCCCATCCACATCCATCTTGGCCGCCACTAGAGAATAAATTGGGTAATTTGACATGCAAGGACAACATTTTCTAGCATGCATCAATAGGCCACTTCAACATTTGCCTATCACATTTCTAAGTTTTCTCACACAAGTCCTAATTGATAAAATTCACTTACAATTAACAAAATCCAAACATGAAATTTTCACACATGCATATATGCATATAATGAGCATCAATTATGATGGTTAATTATTATTACGACTCGGTTTAGTGGTCCCGAAACCACTTTCCGACTAGGGTCAATTTAGGGATGTCACATAAAATGTCTATTCCTCATGAGCTCAAGGTGTTTACTCGTACCGCTGTCCATGATTGACTCGTTAAGGCCGCACACTTAGAGCATGTATATTTATTAGAGAATGTATAATAAGCCCGCACACTTAGTGCTTAATAGTCGAACTCACACACTTAGTGCTATATAATCAAACTCGCACACTTAGTGCTATACAATTTGAACCCGCACACTTAGTGCCAATTCATGATCATAAATGTTTACACCCGCACACCTAGTGCCGAAACCAATAACTCAATACATCTCACCTCTTTTCTTTTTCATTCAATACTTTCATCACCCCATGCATACATGTATATATATATATATTTATCATTCCATTCAGCATCATTACATAGACGTTATGACCATTTAAATTAATACAAAATATATGCTTAATGACTTACCTTATATTGGATGAAATGATTCCCAATCGACTACTCGATTATCTTTGCTTTGCCTTTGTTTGATTCTCCCTCTTTGATATCTTGATCTAAAATAAATACATTTAGTAGTTAAATTTTCTTGCTGGATACTTATGTGTATAATTTAATGGTTTTCACCCCATTTCACAACTATCCTTGTTCAAAATATCAAAACCTCAAACATTATTCGATTAATGCTTCAAGGTCGAATGTATTATCACTATTAAGTTAACCTAGTCTCAAGTATTTTTAATCCTAATATACAACATCATGAATCAACTCAACCTTATAAGCCAATATTACTCCTTCAATCGATTGTAAAGAGTTAACAAAAAAAAATATATTTTCACAAACATATACACTTATATGGCCGATTATACCAAATTAAATTTAACCTTACTTATTCAAAAATCTTCATTCCATACTATCATCCCCCTTCTAACCCAAACAACATGCAAGTGACCTCCAATGTTAGCACTTAGATTCACGGCATGATGCCCAAACCACTATAAAAGCTCCAACTTTCTTAACATTACTAAGAGTGCCTCCAATTACTAACTTAACCTATCATAAAACTAAATCAACAATTCAAAACTTACCTCTTACTAGCTAAAGAAGAATGCGAATTTCTTTTGGTAAGTTCCCCTTATTTCTTCCCCTTTATTCAGCCAAGAAGATGAGAGAAAGATGGACACTTTTTTTTTGTTTTTCTTCTTACATTCACGGCAATGGGGGGGGGGGAACAACTACTCACACTTTTTTTTTTCATTTCTTTATTACCCATTCTCATTAATTTATTTTTCCACCCATGATGCACCAACAAAACATGTCTATGACATGTTTTGCCCAAAATTCTTTGTCATGGCCGGCCATTAGCAAATTAAAGGGGAAATTGACATGCAAACCCCTCATTTTTGCATGCATGATCAACTAGTCATCACACATTTCCCCATCATACTTTCAAAGTTTTCTACTAGGTCCTTTCTAGTGAAATTCACATTTATAACTCTAAATCAAAACATCAAAAATGTCACACATGAGTTAACACATATTATAGGCATCAAAATAAATATCAAATTATTTTTATGCCTCGGTTTTGTGGTCCCGAAACCACATTCCGACTAGGGTCATTTTAAGGCTGTCACAAGTTCTTTCTATACATCATTCAATATCATGCTAAAACTTGCCATAACTTACCAACATTTACCATTTCTTTTGTCCAACTAAAACATACCAAATATATCATATTGCATCACATATCTTATACCAAAGCCATGACATATCCACAACCATACCAAGCCATATCACATGGCTAAATATATATATCATAAAAACATAATCCCACAACTTCTAGCCTATACATGCCGTACTTTAATATAGACATTTTCAAAGTACCAAAATGAGGTTCGATAGTGTGGTGATGATCCTTGATGATCCCCGAGCTCACAGTAGCTTCGACGTCTATAAAACAATGCAAACACACATAAAGTAAGCTTTCAAAAGCTTAGTAAGTTCGTACCAAAATCATCAACAGTATATAAAATATGAAACATCAACACATAAGTACTTATAAATTCTCAACTCATCTATCAATTTCATGCCAACATCATCCATATGTTTACACCAATTCAATAAACTTTATATGCATAATACCATCTACCACATAGGTATTATACTTACTTGAACATTCCCGTATTCATTCATTTTTATTCTCACCTCTTGTTCGGATATTTTAAGACTTTCTAAAGATTACCAATGCTTTAAACATCCACACACTTAGTGCTTTAAAGATTAACTGAAGCTATAATAATTTTGCACACGAAGTGCTTTCTCAATTAACCGAAGCTATCTCGGTGTCGCACACTTAGTGCCTCATATAGCGGAAGCTAATTTAAATTCCACACTTAGTGCCAAATACCATTGATTTATCATCATATTCATCCAAACTAAATGTATATACAATCTATGTATAAACAAAGCATCAAAACATACTTATAACATCATGTTTTACATACGAACTTACCTAGTACTCGAAATTGTCGACTCGGATCATCTACTCTATAATCTTTGACTTCCCTCGGTCTAAGTCCTAATTCCTCTTTTCTTGATCTATAAGTATTCAAAATGAACCCTTTTATTCACTAAATTATTCAAAACATTCCATAGACACATATTTAGGGCATTTTGCAAACTATCCCTCACATTTTCACATTTCGACACTTTAAACCCTAATTCACAAAATCACAAAATACACAAAGTTTACTTGTACACAAGCTTAGCTAAATTTTCATAGCTCTCATACAAATCCATATATTTCATTTATTTCACATTTTAGTCCCTTAAAATAACATTTTTACAATTTAGCCCAAATTACACAATTTCATCAAAAATTCAAACATATGTTAACCCAAAACATATCTTTCGTAGTTCATCAACTAACATCACAAAGCTCATAGTTTCATCAATGGCATAACTCAAAAGCATTAACAAAATCAGAAATTGAGACATGGGCTTGATAGTATACTAAGCAATGATCACAAAAACGTAGAAATTATCAAAAATCGAACAAAACTCATACCTTAATCAAGCTTCAACCATAGCTGAATGAAAACCTAGGCTTTGGCTTTTTTCTTTTCAAATTTTCGGTCAAAAATGATGATAATAAGGATGATTTTATGATATGTTTTATTTAACATAACTTGATTACTAAATACCAATTTTAACCTTATCTATTTCATTAAAATTCCACTAACTATTGTCCATATTTTTCCATTCATTAAACCAATGGTATATTTGCATCATAAGGACCCCTCATTTATAAAGCCAAATCTAATAGGCACTTTTAACATCTAGCACACAGCTTTTACATTTTATGCGATTAGCTCATTTTTATTAAATTAAGCACACAATCATTCAAATTTTCATACGAGACTTTCACACATGCTAATTCACACATCATAGACACAGACAATAATATTTAAACATTTTTATGACTCAGATTTGCGGTCTCGAAACCACTATTCTGACTAGGTTCTAAACCGGACTGTTACAATTCTCCCACCTTAGGGATTTTTGTCCCCGAAAATCTTACCATTGAACAGATTCGGATATTGCTGCCTCATAATATCTTTAGGCTCCCACGTAGCCTCTTCAATTTCGTGTCGATGCCACATCACTTTTACTAATGAAATTTTCTTATTTCGTAGTTCTTTAATCTCTTGAGCTAAGATACGGATTTGCTTTTCTTCGTAAGATACGGATCAGATTTGTATCGTCGAAGCATTGATACATGAAATACATTATTAATCTTTTCTAGCTCTGGTGGCATCAACAATCTATACCCTACCAGCCTAATACGCTTGATAATCTCATACGGCCCGATGAACCTCGGACTTAATTTGCCTTTTCTACCGAACCGAAGCACTTTCTTCCACGGAGATACCTTTAAAAACACTTTATTGCTGAGCTCAAACTCAATATCTTTTCTTTTCAAATCTACACGAGATTTCTGATGATCGGAAGCTACTTTCAAACTATCTCGAATCACTTTTACTTTCTATTCAGTTTCTTTTATCCAATCAACCCCATGAATCTTATTTTCGCTGAGCTCCATCCAATACAAAGGTGTACGGCATTTGCAACCATATAAGGCTACGTACGTTGCCATTTTAATGCTCGACTGAAAACTGTTATTATAAGCGAATTTTAAAGGTAGATATTGTTCCCACATACCTTCAAACTCAAGAATGCAACATCTCAACATATCCTCAAGTGTCTGAATAATCCGCTTGGATTGACCGTCCATTTGTGGATGAAAAGCAGTACTAAAGTGGAATTGAGTACCCAGCGCATCTTGCAATTTCTTCCAGAATTGTGATGTGAGTCTCGGGTCTCTATCTAATACAATAGATGATGGCACATTGTGCAATCTCACAATATCAGAAATATATAACTCAGCTAATTTATCAAGTGAGTAATCAGATCGAACCAAAATAAAATGAGATGATTTCGTCAATCAATCAACTACAACCTAGATTGCATCTTTATTTCTGGAAGACAGGGGTAAACTCGAAACAAAGTCCATTTCCACTTGATCCCATTTCCACTCCGGAACCATAATCGGTTGTAACAAACCAAATGGCACCTGATGTTCAGCTTTAACTTGCTGACAGATCAAACATTTAGAAACAAATTCAGAGATAGCTCTTTTCATTCCGGACCATCAGTAATGTTGTTTTAGATCATTATACATTTTCATACTACCCGGATGCACAGATAACCGACTATCGTGAGCTTCACTCAAAATTATCTGAATTAACTCTGAATTTCTCAAAACACAAATTTGATCTCAGAATCTCAAACAATCATCTTTATCAACTTTGAATTCTGAATTAAACTCTACATCACACTGAGCTCTTTTAGCTAAAATCTTATTAGCAATCTTCTGAGCTTCAATAATCTACTGTGAGAAAAAAGGTCTTGCTTTTAATTTAGCTAAAACTGAACCATCATCGACATAACCAAATGAGCATTCATTACACGCAAAACAAACAACATTTTCTTTTTTGGGATGATAATCAATCACAAGTTCATAGTCTTTTAGCAGTTCTAACCATCTTCTTTGTCCCAGATTCAGATCTTTCTGAGTCATCAAATACTTCAAACTCTTATGATCAGAATAAACATGACATTTCTCACCAAACAAGTAGTGGCGCCATATCTTTAGAGCAAACAAAATCACAGCTAATTCAAGATCGTATGTCGGATAGTTCTTTCCATGATGCTTCAACTGTCTCGAAGCATAAGCAATGACTTTGCCTTCTTGCATTAAAAAACATCCCAGGCCAATCAACGAAGCATCACTGTATATCAAAACAATTTTACCCGATTCGGGTTATACTAATAAAGGAGCTTCAGTCAACAAAGTTTTCAACTGATCAAAACTATTCTGACAATTTTCAGACCACACAAATTTCACATCTTTCTGAAGCAGTTTTGTTAACGGAGTCGCAATCATCGAAAAACCTTTTATGAATCTTATATAATAACCAGCAAGTCCTAGAAAACTGCGGACTTCAGAGACATTCCTTGGAGATTTCCAATCCAATAGTTGAATTTTTGCTCGGATCAACTCGGATACTAGAGGCTGATACAATATGACCCAGAAAACCAACTTCTCGTAACTAGAATTCACATTTACTGAACTTTGCATACAAGTATTTATCTCGCAGAATTTGTAGCATTAATCTCAAATGCTCGGCATGTTCGAATTCATCACGTGAATAAATTAATATGTCATCAATGAATACAACAACAAATTGATCTAGATATGGTCTGAAAATTCTATTCATCAAATCCATAAAAATAGTGGCTGTACATCGTTCTGAAAGCAGTTTTTGGAATGTCTGAGTTTTTCACTCGTAATTGATAATAGCCTGATCTCAAATCTATTTTTCAAAACACAGCAACTCCTTTCAACTGATCAAACAAATCGTCAATTCGAGGTAGATGATACTTATTCTTGATAGTCACTTTGTTCAACTAACGATAATCTATACACATTCTCATCGTTCCGTCTTTATTTTTCACGAATAGAACCAGAGCACCCCAAGGTGAGAAACTTGGTCTAGAAAATCCTCTATCGGTTAATTCTTGCAACTTAGACTTTAATTCTTTTAGTTCGGTACCAAAATCAGAGTAGTACCAGGTACCAATTCAATGCCAAATTCTACTTCTCTAACCGGAGGTAATCCCGGAAGTTCTTTAGGAAACACATCAGGGAACTCACAGACAACAAGCACAAATTCAACTTTCTTTTCTGACATTCTCGAATCAATCACATATGCAAAAAAAGCTTCACAAGCATTTCTCACCATACTCAAAGCTTTCATCAAGGATATTATAGCAGGCAATCCATTCAAATCACTAGATTCAATTCTGACTATTTCATCATTCTTGCATCTCAAATCAATAGTTTTCTGTTTGCAATTCACAATAGCATCATGCAAAGTTAACCAATCCAGACCCAGAATTATATCGAATTCATCAAAAGGTAACAACATCAGATTAGCCGAAAAACAAGTGTCTTGAAACATTAACGGACAATTCTTGCAAACTTTATCAACCAAAAGACATTTTGTAACACCCCGTACCCGAGTCCGTTACCGGAGTCGAACACAAGGTGCACACAAACTTGACTTAATCATTTTCACAGTCCATTTAAAATTTTCCAGACAAAATTTGTTCTTGCATCACTGTCGCCTTAAAAATCATATCTTGAGTTTCAAAGCTCGAAAATCAGTTTCGTAATTTTTCCATGAAGACTCATATGTCCATCCACAAATTTTTTTTCTAGAATTTTTGGTTGGGCCAATTAGTACAGTTTATTAGTTAAAGTCTCCCCTGTTATAGGGATCGACTACACTGACCTTCACGCATTACGACTTGGATATCTCCCTGTACAGGGCTTCAATACTGATGCCGTTTGTTTCTTTAGAAAGTATACTCAAAGAGGAATCTATACATATATGGCATGACTCCTAATTATCTCTGGTTAATTTACAATGAATTTCCAAAGTCGGAACAGGGGATCCAGAAACTGTTCTGGCCTTGTTTCACGAGAACTTTAATATCTCTTAACATATAACTCATATGACCATTTTGTTTCTTCCATATGAAAGTAGATTCATCAAGGTTCATTTACATAATTTATTCGCTATTTAATTCCATTCCTACTATTTTTAGTGATTTTTCACATCCACATCACTGCTGCTGTCAGCATCTGTTTTCAAGGTAACCTTTACCTACTTCATAATTTCTTTGATTCAACTAGCCCTTTTAGCATACATGGCACAAGGAATGATCATGATTAACCATTCCAATGGCTAATCGTTTCCAAACATTTCCATACCTCTTAATGAACAACATACAAAATGATTATGATACCATGCCAAAGTGTACATAAGCCATTTTCGCATGGCTATACAAATTTATACAAAATCAAAGGGGTCTATGACCAACAAACGAAAGAGTAGTCCTATACATGCCATTTCAAAGTTCAACCAAAATTTGTACCAAAAAGGGGGCTCGATAGTGTGGATGACTTGACTTCGATGATCCCGAATCCGATAGCTAACGAGCAAAATCTATAAAACAGAGAGCCAAAGCAACGGGGTAAGCATTTTAATGCTTAGTAAGTCTCAAGTAATGAAATCAACTTTGACTAAAGTATTACATTCACATAGCTAAATGAATCACTTTATTAATACACATTCTCATAATCATACTTACTTCACACTTCATCAACATATACACACAAGGTATCAACCTATCTAAGAGCCGAAAGTTCGTTAGTCGATTGAACGAATACTATTTCAAACGGATTGACTTTTCTGATGCACATGTAAACACACCTTATCGTATGGGTTTTTCGAGCGTATTAATTGAATTTATTACAGCACCAAAACACTCACCTTCAAACCGAGTCTCTTTGGAATTTAGCCGGATATAACCACAAGCACAATTGCCTTCGGGTCTTAACCGGATTTGGTAACTTGCACAAATGCCTTCGGGTCTTAGCCCGGATATAACAACTCGCACGAATGCCTTCGGGTCTTAGCCCGGATATAATCACTAGCATAAATGCCTTCAGGACTTAGCCCGGGTATGATTCAAATGCTCATGTACACATATATCAATAATCACGACACATCCATATTTCATTCTCGTTACTAAGGCTCAAACACAAAACATTTATCAAACCTTTCCAATTTCGGCTCAATAGCCACACACAAAGAGCATGATTTCAATTGACTTTATAACTTAGTCCCTACGCACATTCTATTGTCCGCCATAATATGACAAATCATTTCAATATAATTCAAGTAGGGTCATTACTCAAGACTTACCTCGGATGTTGTCGAACGATTTCGACGGCTGTTCGATCACTTTTTCCTTTCCCTTATCCAACTGTGGTCCTCTAAGCTCTTGAGCTAATTCACACAAATTTAACTTATTAAATTCTCATTATGATAGCTTATGGCCGAATTTGACAAGGAGTTTAAATGGTCATATGGCCATCCTTTAGCTCAAATACACAATGGTCATGCACAATTTTTAATCACAACAAGCAATTCAATACAATTCATTCAAACATCAAAGTGAAGCTCAAGGTACTTAGCCCTTATATACATTAGACATTAGAGTCACATGTGTACAAAATCACGAATCGAATTCAACACATTAGTTAGTACTCTCCTTAGCCGAATTTTCCAAGCCAAGAATAGGCATCAATACGCTTGCCTCTAACCGAATGCATGCACACTAACCCCCCTTCATGTGGCCGAATATGCATTTCCATGTTGAGGCCAATTATACACTTAATACCACACAAAAACAGCATACATTTTACTAACTAACGCATTCCATATTGTAACTCAATACGCATCCATCATTTATTTCATAACCGAAACATCATCATATGCAAATATATACCTTGAGATAGTATATATGTCATACCAATACATCATGTGCAACATATATACATGTAGGTGCAAGGGCGAATCTCAAGTTGATTATAACTATCTCATATATTTTCATCATGGCGAATGCTCCTTCCACACCATTTACCTTCACAAAGCATGAATTTCATCATCCAACTTACAAGCTTACAATCTCATGAAGTTTAACCTCATAGTATCTATCAAACTCTCACTCATTAGCTTCTATCATAATCTCCAACAACACCACATAAACATATACTTCGTGGGTCTATTGTAGAACCAAGAAAGGAACTCATAGATATCAAGATGTAAGCAAACTACCATTATTTATCTAAGTTTAGCATGAAACACAACCATCACCCTTATTAATCTTTTATAGCCGAAAACCATACTCACCCCACTTAATCAAATTTCAACATGGTTTTCAAAAATCACTTAATATCTCATCAACACAACATCAACACCAAGCAAGAATGATACATCCATGGCCGAGTATCATCTCTATCACATAGCAAGATTTAGACCATGGGGCTAGGTAGAACTCAAGCTAACAACTAAAACATGCATGCATCTCATGGAACATCATCAAACATACCTTAACTTAGATGCAAGTATGGCCGAATATCTTCAACCTTTCTCCTTTCAAATCGGCCAAAAAGAACCCAAGGATGAAGCTTTTCTTTCTCTCTTTTTCCTTCCTAGTTTCGGCTAGCAAGAACATGAATGATGATCTCTTTTTTTTTTTTTCATTTCTTATTACTAACTTTTTATTTTATTGTTTCCTCCCATGATGCACCAACAAAACATGTCTATGACATGTTTTGCCCATAATTCTTTGTCATGGCCGACCACTAGGCTTTAGTTTAGGGAAATTTGACATGCAAACCCCTCATTTTTGCATGCATGATCAACTAGTCATCACACATTTCCCTATCCTATTTTCAAAGTTTACTACTAGGTCCTTTTTAGTGAAATTCACATTTAAAACCCTAAATCAAAACATCAAAAATGTCACACACGAATTAACACATATTATAGGCATCAAAATGAATATTAGATTATTTTTATGCCTCGGTTTGGTGGTCCCGAAACCACTTCCCGACTAGGGTCAATTTTGGGCTATCACACATTTGCCTAGGGGTTTGAAAGTCTAATTACAAATTCAGTAGACTCTATAGGCAAAGTCTTACTATTCACTAAGTTCATGCATATATACGAATGTGTCGATCTAGGATCTATCAAAGCAATCACAGAAGTATCATAAAGAGTAAATGTACTCGTAACCACGTCTGGTGATGGAGCTTCTTCACAAGCTCGGATACCATAGGCTTTGGCAGGTGCACGAGCCTCGGATCTAACTACTGTATCTTTTCTTCCTCTTTGACTACCGCTTACATTTCTCATATTTCTGGGAGGTCTACCATGAGAAGTGTTGCCACTCAACCTCGAATTCTGAACATTATCTTTTTCAGCTAAATTTGGGAAATTTTTTATAAAATGATTTCATGAACCACAACTGTAACAAGCTCGGTTATTACTCTTCCCCCAACATTCTCCAAAATGTCATCTTCCACATTGATCACACTTAGGTTTTTCATTCTTTGCATTACCAACACTGGCAACAGACGTAGCTGGAGCTTTAAAGCTCGATTGCGATCTAGCACGATCTCTGTTCGAATGTCCCACACTAGCCTTTGAACGGCTATTATCATCTCTGAATTTCTTTGACCTAGATTGAAATGACTTGCCTGATGATCTCTTTCGTACCACTCTAGCTTCAAAATTAGCTTTTCTTTTCTCTTTCCCAAGATATTAAGCTTTACATGCTCGTTCAATAAGCACAACAAATTCTTTGATTTTTAGAATCCCGATTAACAGACAAATATCTTCATTTAAGCCATCCTTGAATCTTTTGCACATTATTGCTTCCAAAGATACACACTCACGAGCATACTAACTTAATCTTACGAATCCCCATTCGTATTCTATGATAGACATACGACCTTGTTTAAGCTCAAGAAACTCTTTACGTTTCTGATCGATAAATCTCTGATTGGTATATTTCTTCCGGATTTTAGCTTGGAAGTAACTCGTTTACTCGGAACCACAGATGTCAAAGTATTCCACCAATGGTACGCCGTATCTCTCATAAGGGAAAGAGCACATTTTATACATTCATCAAGATTTAAAGATAATTCATCAAACACTCTTATCACGTTCTCTAGCCAAAGCATAGCTTTTCCAGCATCATCGCTCGTTGTAGCTCAGAACTCTTCAGCCTCATATTTTCTAATCTTATCGACTGGTGGTCTAATTAACTGAACCGGATTCACTGGTGGCACAACAGGAGTTTGAGAAGAATTAACCGGGGGTGGAGATTGTTGTATAGCCAGAATTGTTCTAATATATTGGGTGAACCAATCATTTATCAACTGATAGAAGGCTTGTCTAGCCTCACAATCACAAATACTCGTAGCTGGTCGAGAATCAAATGGCGCCATCCCTTGCACGGGAGCAGGCGCATGGCCTTCGACATCGTCCGCAACGGCTCTTTCGGGATCCATTTGCTATATAAAAGCACATTTCAATGTCAGGATTCATCACACTATCGCAGTCCAAAAATATGGCATGTATAGCTAGACTCACATACGCTATAGTAGTACTACAACCAACTAAACCATAGCTCTAATACCAAAAAAATATAACACCCCTAACCCGTATCCGTCGCCAGACTAGGTTAAGAGACATTACCAGACTCGTAACTTAGATAAAAATAAACAAATATCAAATACCATCTCAATTCAATAAAATATCATGTTCATTACGAACTTAAACCGAGCATACAAGGTCTAATCCATGCATCTAAGACTAAACCGAAAACATGTGAACTTTTTAGAACTTATAAAAATTTTCAACTTTTAAATGGTCACACGCCTGTGTGAACAGGCCGTGTGCCTCACACGGCATTAGACATGCCCGTATGTCTAAGCCATGGCAAAACAAGGCATACATACTGACTTGTCCACACAGCCACAAGACACGCCCGTGTGCCAGGCCATGTGAAAATTAGGGAGGCTACTGACTTGGCCACATGGCTGACCATACGTCCGTGTGCCAACCCGTGTGACACACATGACCAATAGACACGCCCATGTGTCTAGGCTGTGTCAAAACTGGAGGGTATACTGACTTTAATTCGTAGGGTAACCTAGGGGATACACAGTCGTGTAACGTGACCATGTGTCGTACAAGGCTGAGACACACGGCCGTGTCTTTGCCCATGTGGAAAAAAATAGGCCATTTGACTAGCCAATTTGCTAGCCCAATTTGGGTCAACCTACAAGCAAAGAAATAAGCATATAAGCGCAACCAATTCAGCCAAACTCCAAACCAAAACATAAGCCACTCATGACATATCAATTTCAATCAAATACATACTCATAAGTCGCACCAATCTATATCAAAACATAAGTCAAAAGCTTGTCAAAACATTTCTTTCTATACATCATTCAATTTCATGCTAAAACTTTGCCAAAACTTACCAACATGTACCATTTCTTTTGTCAAACTAAAACATATCAAATATATCATATTGCATCACATATCATATACCAAAACCATGACATATCCACAACCATACCAAGCCATATCACATGGCTAAATATATATATCACAAAAACATAATCCCACAATTTCTAGCCTATACATGCCATACTTTAATGTATACATTATCAAAGTACCAAAATGAGGTTCGATGGTGTGGTGATGATCCTTGATGATCCCCGAGCTCACTGTAGCTTCGATATCTATAAAACAATTCAAACACACACAAAGTAAGCTTTCAAAAGCTTAGTAAGTTCGTACCAAAATCATCAACAGTATATAAAATATGAAATATCAACACATAAGTACTTCTAAATTCTCAACTCATCTATCAATTTCATGCCAACATCATCCATATGTTTACACCAATTCAATAAATTTTATATGCATAATACCATCTACCACATAGGTATTATACTTACCTGAACATTCCCATATTCATTCATTTTCATTCTCACCTCTTGTTCAGATATTTTAATACTTTCAATGATTACCAATGCTTTAAACATCCGCACACTTAGTGCTTTAAAGATTACCTGAAGCTATAATAATTTCGCACACTTAGTGCTTTCTCAATTAACCGAAGCTATCTCGGTATCGTACACTTAGTGCCTCATATAGCCAAAGGTAATTTAAATTGCACACTTAGTGCCAAATACCATTGATTTATCACTATATTCATCCAAACTAAATGTATATACAATCTACGTATAAACAAAGCATCAAAACATACTTATAACATCATGTTATACGTACGAACTTACCTTGTACTTGAAATTGTCGACTCGGATCATCTACTCTATATAATCTTTGACTTCCCTTGGTCTAAATCCAAATTCCTCTTTTCTTAATCTATAAGTATTCAAAATTAACCCTTTTATTCACTAAATTATTCAAAACATTCCATAGACACATATTTAGGGCATTTTACAAACTAGCCCTCACATTTTAACATTTCGACACTTTAGTCCGTAATTCACAAAATCACAAAATACACAAAGTTTTCTTGTACACAAGCTTAGCCAATTTTTCATAGATCTCATAATTTATTTCATATTTTAGTCCCTCAAAATAACATTTTTACAATTTAGCCCAAATTACTCAATTTCATCAAAAATTCAAAGACAACATATGTTAACCCAAAACATATCTTTCATAATTCATCAACTAACATCACAAAGCTCATAGTTTCATCAATGGCATAACTCAAAAGCATCTACAAAATCAAAAATTGAGACATGAGCTTGATAGTATACTAAGTAACAATCACAAAAACGTAGAAATTATCAAAAACCGAACAAAACTCATACCTTAATCAGGCTTCAACCATAGCCGAGTGAAAACCTAGCCTTTGGCTTTCTTCTTTTCAAATTTTTGGTCAAAAATGATGATAGTAAGGATGATGTTATGATATTTTTTATTTAACATAACTTAATTACTAAATGTCAATTTTAACCTTATCTATTTCATTAAAATTCCACTAACTATTGTCCATATTCATTAAACCAATGGTCTATTTGCATCATAAAGACCCATACTTTATAAAGCCAAATCAAATAGGCACTTTTAACATCTCGCACATAGCTTTTACATTTTACGTGATTAGCTCATTTTTATTAAATTAAGGACACAAACATTCAAATTTTCATACGAGACTTTCACACATGCTAATTCACACATCATAAACACAGATAATAATATTTAAACATTTTTATGTCTTAGATTTATGGTCCCGAAACCACTATTTCGACTAGGGTCTAAATCGGACCGTTATAAGAAATATGTGAGAAAAGGTTGCGAAGCTTATTTTGCCTATATGCTTGACTCTAAAGTGACCAAAAGGAAGATTGAATCAGTACCAGTTGTGTGCAAGTATCTGAATGTGTTTCCTGAAGAATTGTCGGGTTTTACACCTATTCGAGAAGTTGAGTTCTGTATTGAATTAGTGCCGGGGTTGACTCCGATATCGATTGCTCCATATAGAATTGCACCTACTGAATTAAAAGAATTGAAAGTTCAGCTGTAAGAGTTGACAGATAGAGGTTTTGCGCGACCGAGTTTCTCTCCCTGTGGTGTAGCAGTTTTATTTGTAAAAAAGAAATATGGAACTATGAGAGTATGTATTGACTATAGACAGCTCAATAAGGTAACTATAAAGAATAAGTATCCGTTTCCATGGATCTACGACTTGTTTGATCAGTTGAAAGGGGCTACAGTGTGTTTCAAAGTTAGATTTGAGATCGGCTACTATTAGTTGCGAGTTAGAGACTCCGATGTGCCAAAGACTTCTTTTCAAATGAGGTACGAACATTATGAGTTTTTGGTTATGCCTTTCGGACTTACTAATGCACCTGTTGTTTTCATGGATTTAATGAATCGGATCTTCAGACAATATTTGGATCGATTTGTGGTTGTGTTCATAGATAACATTTTGATCTACTCCCGTGAAGAAACTGAGCATGCCGAATATCTGAGACTTATGTTATAGACTTTGCGAGATAAACAATTGCATGCGAAGTTCAGTAAATGTGAGTTCTGGTTACGAGAAGTCAGTTTTCTGGGCCATGTTGTATTAGCATCAGGTATTCAAGTTGATCTGAGTAAGATTTTGACTATACTTGATTGGAAACCTCCGAGAAATGTTTCTGAAGTCTGAAGTTTTCTGGGACTTGCTGGTTGCTATAGACGGTTCGTGAAAGGTTTCTCTATTATTGCAACCCTAATAGCAAAGGTACTATAGAATGATGTTAAATTTGAGTGTCAAAAAAGTTTTGATCAGTTGAAAGCCCTTTTGACCGAAGCTCCAGTGCTAGTTCAGCTAGAATCGGGTAAAGAATTTGCTATCTATAGTGATGCATCTTTAAATGGTTTGGGCTGTGTTTTGATGTAGGAAGGCAAAGTCATAGCTTATGCCTTAAGACAGTTAAAGCCACATGGAAAGAACTATCCGACACACGACCTAGAGTTAGTAGCTATTGTGTTTGCCTTGAAGATATGACGCCACTACCTGTTCGATGAGAAATGTCATGTTTATTCTAATCACAAAAGCCTGAAATATTTGATGACTCAGAAAGATCTAAATTTGAGACAACGTCGATGGTTAGAGTTGCTAAAAGACAACGAGCTTTTGATTGACTACCATTCATGTAAGGCTAATGTTGTTACTGATGCTCTAAGTTGAAAATCAATGTATTCTTTGCGTGCAATGAATGTGCATATGGCTATGTCTGATGATAGTTTGATAATAGCTAAATTAAAAGCAAGAATGTTATTTATTCAACAAATTTGTGATGTTCAGAAAGTTGATGATGATTTGTTAGCAAAACGAGCTCAATGTGATTCAAATGTTGATTCAGAGTTCAGAGTTGATGTTGAGGGTTGTTTGAGGTTTGGAAACCGAATATGTGTTTCGAGAAATTTAGAGTTGCTTCAGATGATTTTGAACAAAGCTCACAGCAGTCGGTTATCTATTCACCCGGGTAGTACGAAGATGTATAATGATTTGAAATAGCTTTACTGGTGGCATGGTATGAAGCAAGACATTTCTAAATTTGTTTCAAAATGTTTGGCCTGCCAGCAAGTAAAACCCAAGCATCAGGTACCTTCCGATTACTTCAGCCGATCATGATACCTGAGTGGAAATAGGACAGAGTCACGATGGATTTTATATCCAGTTTACCGCTGAGACTAAGAAAAAAAGATGCAATCTAGGTTATTGTGGATAGATTGACTAAATCAGCTCACTTTGTTTCAGTTTGTACAGATTATTCACTCGATAAGTTAGCTGAATTGTATGTTTCTAAGATTGTGAGAGTACATGGTGTGCCTATTTCTATTGTTTCAGATAGAGTTCTGAGATTTACATCGCAGTTTTGGAAGAAATTGCAAGATACCTTAGGTACGAAATTACATTTCAGTACTGCTTTTCATTCGCAAACAGATGGTCAGTCCGAACGAATCATTCAGATACTTGAAGATATGTTAAGATGTTACATTCTCGAGTTTGAAGGTACGTGGGAACAATACTTACCTCTAATTGAATTTACGTACAATAATAGCTTCCAATCGAGTATCAAAAGTGGCACTTTACGAGGCTTTATATGGTCGTAAATGTCTTACACCATTGTATTGGACCGAGCTCAGTGAAAACAAGATACACGGGGTCGATTTGATCAGAGAGACTGAATAGAAAGTTAAAATGACCCATGAAAGTCTGAAAACAACGTCAGATCATCAGAAATCATATGCGGACTTGAAACGAAAAAATATAGAGTTTCAGATCGGAGACAAAGTATTTTTGAAAGTCTCACCATGGAAGAAAATACTCAGATTTAGTCGTAAATGTAAATTAAGTCCGAGATTTATCGGGCCGTATGAGATTATAGAGTGTGTTAAGTCGGTTGCTTATAGACTATTATTGCCACCTGAAATAGAAAAGATATACAACGTATTCCATGTCTCAATGTTTCGTAGATATCAATCTGATCCCTCACATGTGATTAGTCTGTCAAAGGTTGAGATTAAGCCTGATATGACATATGAGGAAGAACCAATTCGCATTCTTCTCGCGAGGTTAAAGAATTGCGAAATAAGATAAATTTGTTAGTTAAAGTACTATGGCATAAACATGGAGTTAAGGAAGTAACGTGGGACCCAGAGGATGTAATGAAAAAGCGTTATCCGAACCTATTCACCGGTAAGATTTTTGGGGATGAAAATCCCTAAGTTGGGAGAGTTGTAACAACCCGATTTAGACCCTATTCAGAACGGTGGTTTTGGGACCACGAATCTGAGTCAAAAAATATTTTTAAATTATTTTCTATGTTTATTATGTGTGAATTTATTTGTGTGAAATTTTCATGCTTTAATTTTATCATTTGAATGCCCGATTAAATAAAAGGACTTAACGGCGTAAAATGAAAATTTGGTGGTTAAATGTGAAAGTGCTTATTTGATGTTGTCTTTGTATTGTGAAGCATTTATAATGCAATTAAGCCATTGACAATTTAAGTGGACTGTAAATGGCCATGATTTATAAATTTTTTATAATATATAATAAAGGTTAAATAGGTAAATTAAATAATGAGTTCATATATGTTAAAATATCACATAATTAAAATAACTTTGTTCATACTTTCTTGTAACCAATAATAATAAAAATAAAAATAAGGAAACAAATCTAGGTTATTCGACCATTCTCAAGCTTGATTCAAGGTGAGTTCTAGCTCGATTTTTGATAATTTTTACATTTTTAAGATCGTTGCTATGTTATCTACAAAGCCCATGCTTGAATTTTTTGATTTTGATGAATATTTTGAGTTATGCCATTGTTGAAAGCTTGTGATTTTTGTTGTTTGATGATTGAAAATAAAAGATATGTGATAGATTAACATGTTTTGTATTGGAATTGTAACGCCCCAAATTTAGGCCTAGAAGTATTAGGCCTTGAGTATGGGTCCATGAGGAGGTTGTATATAAGTATTTAATTGTGCAAGAAAATGACACAATTGATTGTCTGTTGCAGTGGTTAAGTGATTAGGAGTGTTTGGGAGTGTTGGAGAAGTCCTGGGTTCAAACTTGGGTTTTAACAAAAAATTTGGTTTTAAAAGAATAAGACTCTGATGCTTGGAAGTAGGCCTTTTAAATTATTGTGTTAAATAAATGACACAAGGAAGCATGTGGGCTAGTGGTTGGGGCATCATTAAGGTTGTAAACGAGCCTAGGTTCAAGTTTTGGCTCTTGCAATTAATTTTAGATTTTCTTTTAAAGGAACCTGGACTTTGGCCTATAGACCTTATAATTAATTGAGGATATTTTGTGACACAAATGAGCTTGTGGCCTAGTGGTGGAGGCATGACATGGCTATTGTGAGAGCTTGGGTTTGAATCCTATTGCAACAAAAAAGGATATTTATTTTGCTAGCATGAGGTAGCAGGAGTTTGAGGTGTTTTTGAACTCTGTTGAGTGAGGATTTGAATGGGTCTTGGGGGTTGTTATAGAGGATATCAAGGAGGGATAAGGGGAGAGGTTTGTGGAGATTTTCAAGGGATTGGAAAGTTGGGGAGTTGTAGCTGGTTGGGAGACTTGTATGTGCATTCGGCTACGGGAGTCTTTGGGTATGCATTTTCGACAACTAGTGAGTGAAGAGGTGCCTAATTTCCCTCTGTCTTTTCGGGATTTTGATCTTTTGGCATTTCTAAATTCTTTTCTCCTTAGTGTCGGTTTAACAAGTAACCTTTCACGCTCTTTCGGGATTTGTTTAATGTATGTTTTTAGAGCCAAAATCCCCATCCTCAACTTTTTTCCATTTGCCGGATCATTCTTCTACTCCTAATATTTCTCTATTTTCCAAGACTAGGCCAAATGTCTGTTGCCTATTCCTTTCTTTTCTAGCCGAACTCAATTTCTTCTTTTCCCTTTTACTGTTTCTCTTCCTCTTTTCTTATGATATAGCTGAATACTCTTGTCTGTCTTTTCCCACTAGTTCTTTTCTTTCAGCCGAACCTCTATCCATTCCATACTCTTCATATTTCTTCTATTCTCCTTTTCTTTAAATTGCTCATAGCCATTTTGTGTTTCCTCTTCTTCACTTCCTTCTATTCTTCGATGATTATCTTCGTGTTTTGCTGCGAGTACTGTTATTTCTATTCTACGAGAAATCCTAACAACGGTAGGTGTTCATACTTTCTCCTCTCGTTCAAATTTATTCCTTCTTATTCTTTTTAGTAGATCGAGTGCTTCTTGTTCATACCGGCCCTAATGTCGATTCATGTTCTCTTCTCTTATATGCGTGGGTTCTTTGGGTTCCTAAAACTCTCGATGGGTAAAAGTTTAGAAAAGGTGACAGGTGGTAATCAGTCTGAGAAGAGATCATGTAACGCCCCAATTTTTGGGTTTTCTGTGTTTCTGTGATTTTTAAAATTTGTGTGTGTTCTGGTTGGTTAAAATATATATTTTAGTAGGTTAGTGGGCCTTTGGAAGGCCCAAACTTAAGTTAAATCCGTGGTAGTCTTTGGAATTTTAATTTTATGAACAGGTGATGCAATTGGCGTTTGGGCTTTTAAGAGTAAAGGGGTAAAAGATGACACAAAAAGGAGTGTGGTGTAGTGGCAAGGTGACGCCACTTAGGGGACAAGGAAGTGACACCATAGAGGAAGCAAGGGGTCCAAGGTTCAAGTCTTGGCTCTTGCAATATATTTTGGTTTTTCTGTTCAATAAATCTGGAAGCAAGTAGGTGCGTTTTAAAGTTTAATCTGTTGGATTTATGACACAAATGAGTTGATGGCCTAGTGGTGGTGGTGTGAGTTGGCATGTGAGAGGAATTTGGTTCGATTCCCTTGGCACACAAAGGTTGATTATTTTGCTATGTTGGGACGGCAAGAGTTGGTGTTGGTTTTAAACTCTGGCGATGGAGGGATCCCACATCGGGAAGCTAACATAAGAGTAGATGGAGAGCTGGCTTTAAATAGAGCAAACCATGAGGAGAGTAGGCATACCCTTCTTGGCTGATCCCTTTCGCTTTGTGATGTGCTCGTTTGGGTTGGGCGTCAGCTAAGAGTGTTTGGAGCGTAGATTAACTGTAGTCTCCTAACAGGTGTGTATTTCTCATTACTCTAGCAGTAGGACGGCTATTTCGGGCCGCGATGGGCTGAAATGGGCCATGTGGTCCCAATGGGTCTGTAGGCCCAAGTGGATAAGTTGTAGAATTACTAAAATACCCCTGAGGGTAGACTACCGATTTACCCTTGAAGGGTAAAATGACTATTTTGCCCCTCGTGCGTAAATGACTAACTTGTGTGATGATTGGGTTAGTTGACATGGATTTATGTTAGTTATCATTAATTCGTAAGTCTAATGTGTTAGTGATTGATGGTAGGATTATCGCGTGGGAGATATCGTCATCAATCGTCATCAACCAGGTGTGTAAACGACACCTTCCCTTAGATTGAATCGGTAAAAGCTAAAATACCGAAACGTTGGAATTTTATGAACTCGCGAGCGTGCGAGTGCTCGTGAGACAGTTGTTAATGAATATGGTGCATTTGGATGATTAGAGTGCAGAGTGTGCATTTTCGTGCACAACGGTATTTTTGGGCTTAATGGGCCAAAAACGGGCCAATGGGCCAACGGGCCCACTTTGGTAAAAAGACGAGGTAAGTACTTCTAATTACTTGGTAAAGATTAGAATGAGCATGAAACCTTAGCAATAGGTAACAATTACTGAAATACCCTTATGCATGCAAAATTACGATTTTACCTCTAGGGTTATTTTTTTCTAAAAAGCATGATGTTCTGTTTCTGTATACATATGCTATGACATATTATTTCTGTTGCATGGGACATGGGTTTATATTGATGGAGGAAGCGCTCTGGCAGCCTCGCTGCAATCTGGTGGTCTCGCCACATATATCTTTTCTGGTGACTTCGTCACAATATCTGGTAGCCTCGCTGCAATCTGGTGGCTTCGCCACATATATATATATATATATATCTGTTCTGGTGGCCTAGCCACAATATCTGTATCTGGTGACTTCGTCACAATATATGGCAGCCTCCCTGCAATTTCTGCGGTGTGTAGCGGTTGGGTCGGTCGAGTAGTCTCCCCACATGGTGTAAGGCTGGTACGGGGGTGTTATTGATGGCTCTGGGTTGGGATTTCTGCATTCATGATATATTTGTTTTGTATCTGCTATAGACCTATGGGTTTCATTCTGATTTCTGTACTAGGCCAAGGCCCAGATAAGTCTGACTCTAAGGTTTGATCTGTTTTGGGCTATGGTTGGGTTATGTTACACAATCGAGTTTCTCGAACTCACCCTTTATTTTCATCTCTGCAGGAAATCCCCAACCATAGTGGGCTTGGAGCTGTGAGGGATTCGAAGTGGCCACATCATCTGCAAAGTTGGTTTTTCTAAGTTAGTTTATTTCTATTATTTTTATATTCTGATTTAATTTTGGGTTTTAAGTTGTAATAAGGCCTCTATTTAAATTTCTTTTTTCCACTATGGTTTTATTTTCTAATTATGTTTATACTATGACGAAACTGCTAGTGTTAGGCTGTGCGGGTTTTCAAAATTAATGAATGTTTTCAAGACTCAACAAGCACAACAAATGGATAGCGTAAAGATTGATAAACCGGCTTTTCATTCAACCGCTGTTTTTACAAAGATCACCCCAATCACTTAAACTAGCGAATACATACTAAGTCGTAAGTCCATGTGACAAGTCAGATCTGGCCATAACGTCTGGGCCGGGTTTGGGGTGTTACAAATCAGGTAGGATGCCAGCTGAGATTGGACACGTAACCTCTACCCTCAAGTTTAAGCAACGTGGGGTGTCGGCAGTTTGGAACATTCTGCCAGGTTCTGGAAGGGTAACTGCACCAACCTTTGGATTAAGTAGGCAAATCGCAGTTGACCAAGGCAAGTGGTAGTCGATCCTTTGGCTACGGGTTTTGTTAAGATTCTTTTAACAATATTGCTAAGTGATTAACCGATGTTATGTTGAATATAGGTTCTGGCAATCATGAATACTTAGTACTCTACGTAATCAGGTGTGTAATCGGATGCCTTGTTTGATAATCGATTGAAAAGCCAAAAATGTGTGTGAGGTTACCCTGCTATGACTGTAGATCGACAAAAGTCGAAAAGCCGAAATGCCAAAACGCCGACATTTGAGGCCTCACATGCGTACGAACCCACGTGGGGCGATCTGAACCCACAAAGCGTGGGCGATAGGCTGTAGAGGCCACCACGAGCGCTCTCGTGGACTTGGACCTCAATGGGCCTCGATGGGCCCGTGGGCCCGCATGTGAAAAATTAACTGTAGGTGAGAAGTAGTTGGGCTTGTCATGTCGTGTACATGGCATAGGCCGTTCTGGGCTATGTTGGGCCAAAGTGGGTCGTGTAGGCCCAATGGGCTCCTGGGCCCCACACAGATAAAATCTATGATAAGTGACAAATAATGAATAGGGCTATGGTGTTCGCATAGTCTTGACTGAAATTGGGCTAAATGGGCCACACGAGCATGTGGGCCCACATGGGCCGAGTATGGGCCATGGGCCTATTTTCACCGTTTTGGACATCTAGGTTACTTGAGTCGCTCGAGGCGACAGTAGACCATCTATGAGGTTGTAATCTGTACTGGGACCCTAAAATTAGTAAAATGACCAAAATACCCCTAAAGGGTAAAATGACTGTTTTACCCTTCGAGGGTAAATGACTTATTTGTCTGTGATTTGTATGACTGATTTTGTGCATGACATTCTGCATACATGACATACCGCTTGGGACTGAGATATTTTTATAAAGGAAGAAACTGTATTGGTGGCTGTGCCACATATTATGATATTAGCAGCTTTGCTGCGATTCTAGTTAGTGCTACAACCGGTGCTAACACTATAAGTGTAGGGATAGCGTGGGTGATTTATTCCCCACAGGTAGTGCAGGGTTAGACGGAGGCAAGTGCAGGGTTGGATGGGTTATCATGCATTATTCATATGGGTTTGATACTGAAATGGAATAGGCCCAACTGATACTGATTCTGATATGGGCTAGGCCTAATTGAGACTGTGATGGGTTGAGACCCAAATGTTAATGAATCGCCTTTAGGCCCACATATATTCTGAACTGGACTGTACTGTTACGGGATAGGGCTCAAGCCCAGAATGGTTCTAAATTCTATTTTTTTGACTGACTGTTTGGATGCTAGGGGATTACACTTTGAGTTTTTGTAAACTCACCCCATTTATTAACTACAAGGTAATTCCCAACGATAGATGGATCAGTGTTGCAAGGGACTCGGAGATGGCCACAATTGCTTAAATTTTCAGATTTGTTCATTCACTTGTGCGTATTTTATTTTATTATTTGGGTTGTAATAAGGCCTCTCTTAATTCTGGTTTTTATTTTAAACTTTGAGATTTTATCTACTATGTTTTATAATTGTTAGTAGTAAATCATGATTTTTCAAAACAACAACTGTTTTCAAAACACTACGCTTTCGCAACTTAACTTTTAAACATCACGTTTTCATAAATAGGTTTTAAAATTAGCTTCCGCAACCCAAAGAGGAATTTTTGGAATAAAATTAATAAGTTTTCAATGTACTACATTTTAAATAAGAATGGTTTCTAATGAAACCATGGTTTTCGAAAAACACTTCAATATGACATGATCGTGTGATTTCGTGATAGGTTTTAAATATTTATAATTACTCGTTCTTGAACTAACTATTATCGCAATGTAGGCAAGTATACCTATTGAATAGTAGTATAGTTTTAGCAAGACCGGATTGTCGAACCCAAAGGAACTAAAAGTACTAGTAATGACTGTCTTTTTATTATCTAACCTAAGAATAAAGAGGTATTTGTTTTAAATAATTAATTATCTAAACTAAGAACTCACAAAGAAAAGAATTGAAGAATTGCTTTTGGGGAGAATCGATTGACGTAAGACAATACCTAAGGAAAAATCAACCTAGACTTTACTTGTTATTCTGGCTCTGAATCGGACGATTTAATCATTCAACTTGTTCTGTAGAGATCCCTAAGTTATGTTATTATCCCTATTCAAGATTAACAACATCTAATCCCTAGATTGAATAATTGTGACTTTTCTCTAATTATACCCTAGGGTTGCATTAACTCGATCTATGGATCCCCTTATTAGGTTTCACCCTAATCCGGAAAAATCTTGTCACCCTATGTCTAGGCGCGCAAATCAACTCCGCTTAATTATGACAAATGTACTCTTAGACAGGTCTATTCCTCCTCTGAATAAGAGCTTATCTTGAATTAGTATCTTGGGATATCAAAACAAGAACTAAGAACGTATAATTAAGAACAAGTTAAATATTTATCATACGATTCAAAAAATAATAACAAGATTCTTCTTAGGTTTCATTCCCCTTATGTATTTAGGGGTTTTAGTTCATAACTAAATAAGAAAACATCTCAGAATGATAAAAAATACAAAACATAAAGAAAACCCAAAACTCCTGAAGGGAAATTGATGAGAGATCTTCAGTCTTGATGATGAATCCGGCTTCTGAGATGAATCAATCGGCTTCCTTGGAGTAATTACTTACTCCCTACTCTCTGTCTCCCTTTTCTTCCTCCTCTAGGGTGTATTTATAGGCTTTGGAATGCCTAAGAGTCCTTAAAATTAGCCTTTTCCAAATTGGACTCAACTTGGGCTCAGCAGGGACACGCCCATGGCACACCCTGTGTTTGATTACTTTAGGCTGTGTTCGAGCCTGCCAAATTGACACGGCTATATGGTCTGCCCGTGTGAGGAGGTCCAGGTCGTGTTGATTTCGTACTTTGGCCTATTTTCTCTATTTTTGGCCCGTTTCTCATTCCTTTCACTCTCCTATGCTCTCCTAAGTATAAAACATGAAATTAAAACATTAGGAGCATCGAATTCACCAATTCTAATGGAAAATCATCCATAAAATGCATTAAACATGGGGTAAAAATATGTATAATTTACGATTTATCAAATACCCCCACAGTTAAGCATTTTCTTGTCTTCAAGCAAAATTCTCAACTCATAATCAAAATAAATTCTTCTCAACTTATAATTTTTATCAATAATATCTCAAATTAATCCATAAGTAATCATACATTGAGAATTCAACTAAAAGAACATAAAAGTTTCAAACATTCCAAGTTGAATATCTAGTCATGTAAACATAGGTGCCTCCCCTCGTCTAAGTAATTACCTTTGATTTAGAATATCACACAGTTCACATCCACACTAAAGATTCACTCAAATCGCTCGAGGTGTTTAAAGACAATAAATGAAGCACTCAATAGCCAATAATGAAAAGTCATTATCATAGGCTTGCATGAAAATAAAATATTCACCACTATAATTTAAGATGATAGGTCAATCAAAAGGTCTTTAGAGGGTTGTAGTGAGGCTTGGTTAGGGGGTGTGGTCACAAGCTGAAAGAAAGGGTTAGAATCGAGATTGAATTGAAAAATTGCCTAACTAGAAAAAGAGTTAATCTTCACTTGCGTACAACTGAGCTTCTTCTCAGAATATGGAATTACTAATATGTATACATAGTTTTTTTTTTTAAGAACAAGTTACATAACATAGACTAACTATTAAGAACAAGACATAGCTAAGCAATTTATTCAATTGAAATCTCGACAAAAATAGGGATTAATTTACGGGATTTCAACAATAATGGGTTAAGGGTTAATATTAATGTTAATACAAGAAATGGCTTGTTAGGCTCAAGGGGGTTTACTAGGGGTTAATCATGGAGGTAGGTTTTTCATGGCATGAATGGGTTAATCCTAAGTGCCTTAATCATTTTGACATATCAAATCAAATGGTGTGGTATTGACATGCATAATCAAGCAAGTTCTAGAATAATAGGAGGATTGGGGAAATAATTTGGTAGCAATTATAAAGATAAGCCATGTTAAAAAAATAGAAGAATCTTCAAAAATTAATAAAATAAAATAAAAAAATAAAATCAAATAGGATAGATAGTCTAATTTTTTAAGTGGCACGGCCGGTTCACACATCTGTGTGGATCGTGTCTCCCCCGTGTTTGTCGCGAAGTGAGATGTCGTCACACGGCCTTCGGGCACGCCCGTGTGTATAGGCCGTGTGTCTTCATTGGTCATGTTACACGACCGTGTGTGATGTGGTTTGCTTCTCCCATGGTCATGTAGGTCTTCGCACGCTCGTGTCATCTTGTCAGTGTTATCCACGGGAGATAGACACGGGCGTGTCGCACGCCCGTGTTTGTTTGGCAGATTTGACCACAGGCAGGTCGCACGCCCATGGCCACTTATCATATCCCGTGTTGGGAAAGGTAACTTTTACCCTATTTTCGCACAGCTGTGTTTCCGTCCGTGTTGGTCACATGGCCTTAAGCACGGCCGTGTGATCAGCCATGTGGAGTTGGGAACCTGTGCTTCAAATACTCTGTTAGTGACCTAAATGTTTAAAACTTGAAATTTAAATAATTTAAAATTGTTAGTACTGGGTTGCCTCCCGAAAAGAGCTTGTTTATAGTCTAAGCTCGACTGTTACCTTGTTGGTTTATTCAGAGCGGTTTGTGGAGTCGTAGCGCCTTTCCATCATTTTTAAAATTCTCGCCATTATAAAGTCTGAGACTATGTCCATTTACTTTGAAAGTTCCGTATGATGGGTGACTCACCTCTATTGTGCCATATGGAAGAACAGATTGAATTACAAAAGGTCCTGACCATCGTGATTTAAGTTTCCCAGGAAACAATCTTAGTCTTGAGTTATATAGTAAGCCAAGATCTCCAACTTCAAATTGTTTTCGTTGCTTTAAGCGAGTGTCGTGGTGTCGCTTTGTTGCTTCCTTGTATAGTCGTTAATTTTCATATGCATTGGCTCGCCACTCAACAATTTTGGGATCAAGGTTTAGAAATTATAGCCCAAAAAGCTTTATGCTCTAGTTCAAATGGTAGATGACAACTTTTTCCATAAACAAGTCTGTAAGGTGATTTCCCTATGGGGGTCTTGAAAGAAGTTCTGTAAGCCCATAAGGCATCATCTACTTTCATTGCCCAATCTTTTCTATTTGATTCTACTATTTTTTCAAGGATTCGTTTGATTTCTCGGTTTGCTACTTCAACTTGTCCAGTAGTTTGAGGATGGTATGGGGTGGTTGTTCTATGATGAACTTCGTATTTCTTAAGGGTTTTTTCAAATTGGGTATTACAAAAATGAGTGCCCCTGTCACTGATAATTGCTCTAGGTGTTCTGAATCTCAAGAAGAGTTTTTTTGTAACACCCCGTACCCGAGACCGCTGCCGGAGTCGGACACGAGGGGTTAACGGGCTTAAACCACTCATTTTCACAGTCCCTTTTAAAAAAATTTTTAGGCGGTTATTAATCGCATCACCGCCACCTTAAAATAATATCTTGAGTTCCAAAACTCAAAAATCAGTTATATGATTGATATCGAGCATGACATCCTGCATTCACGTATGTTACTATGATATGTCATCCTGCATGGGGTTGGGTTAATATTGACGGAGGAAGTGTATGGCTTGTAGTCATTCTGTTCAAGGCTTACAGCCTTTCTACTTATGGCTTTTAGCTGTTCTATTAACTGGCAGCGTTGCTATGATATTTTGTGGCTTTTAGCCATTCTATCTATGGCACTGAGCCGTTCTGTTGACTTAGTGCCGCAACCGGTGTGAAGCTTGGTGTGTTGGTTGGGTGAGTTGATTTTATCCCCACATGGTGTGTTGGTTGGTACGGGTGGTGTATTGGTTGGACTGGGCTGGATATCTATCTGCATATCTACATCTAATACTGATTCTATATTGGGCTTAGGCCCACCTGATTCTGTTAATGGGCTAAGGCCACCTGATACTGTTTCTATGATGGGCTCAGGCCCAGTTTGTTTTCGCAGATTGTATGTTTAACTATTCGTATTATAAGGGATTATACACTGAGTTTAGCAAACTCACCCTTCTGTCTAACTGCACAAGTAATCCCCAGCCATAGGCGATTTGGAGCCGCGAGTAACTTAGAGGTGGCCACGCGACTGCTAATGCTCTGCTATAATCTTTTTATTTGAATTCTATATTTTAGGGTTTTAATTGTATAATAATGCCTTTGAGGGATTAAATTTTTAATTGGGCTTTTGATTTCCTTATTTAAAACTGCTAACACGAATTTTTAAAAATTAATAACTATTTTCAAAAACACTTAAAAATAGACGTTTTTATATTTCAAACTTTAGTAGCTTCCACGATTTGAAATAACTTAAAGTATCAATGCCAGGCATTAAGTAAACATTTTTGACAAGACGATTTGCTAACCTCGAGCAAAAGGTTTTAATCATAGAAATGAACTTTTAATGACAAATCAATTTTTGAACTCCACTTTGATGTGACACGCCAGATTTAGCCATAACATCTGGGTCGGGTTTGGGGTGTTACAAAGTTAAATACTTTTCAAAAACTTGCTTTAGAAAGGGGTTAGGACTAAACCGAGCTCATAGAAATTTTTTCAAAAACTTAAATACTTTCCAAAGTTATACAGGTCACACACCCGTCTGAAACAAGCTGTGTGAAAATTAGAGAGGCTACTGACTTAGCCACATGGCTGATCACATGCCCGTGTGTCTAACCCGTTGTCGAAACTGACTTGGCCACATAGCCTAACACATGTCCATGTGTGCGACCGTGTGGTCTTCCCAGGCTCATTTTGAAATGGCCCTCTAGCAACATGGCTGAGACACACGCCCATGCCTCTGCCCAGTGGGCAAAAATAGGCTATTTACAAGGCCAATTTGCCACCTATTAAGGGTCCTCCCTACAAGCATCAAAACCACAACATTTTATACCAAATTTACAACCAATTCACTACCAAAACATACCAAACCTTAAGCCAAAATCATACCAAAACATGGATTTCATATTCTCTAATCACACAATCAATCTCATGCCAAATCCTTACAAAATTCCATAATAGGCTCTTATCAAAACTTACCAAACTTACCAAATCTCTTGGACATTCATAAACATATCATATTGATCATATTGCATCTCATTTCATATACCAAAATCAAACCATAATCACAACCAAAACTAGCCATATCACATGGCTAAATATATACATCACAAAACATAGTCAAAGTACTTCTATCCTATACATGCCATACTTTAATATACATACTTTCAAAATGTACCGAAATAGAGTTCGATCGCATGGTGATGATCTTCGATGATCCCCGAGCTCCCAGTAGCTACGATATCTATAAAACAGTTGAAAACACACACAAAGTAAGCTTTCAAAAGCTTAGTAAGCCATATACAAATAAACTTATCATCTTAAGCATATAAGCATCATAAAATACATGTACTTCATAGCCAAATATTATCTCATACCACATAGTTCATATACAATTCACATATTCCCAATTCATTTGCTCATAAAGTATATTTTCTCATACCTTTGTATCACTTGTTTACTAAAGTACATACACTTACCTTTTAACATCAAATATGATATACATTTCAAACATACCTAAATCGAAAACATGTTCACATAACTATTCATTTTCTCAGAATGCCTGTTGAACCGTTCAAAATCATAAGGATACGTAAGTAGCTTGGAAAGCTCGTACAATGCCAATGTCCCAGATGTGGTCTTACATGTAATCAAATAACGATGCAACTATCCCAGGCAGGGTCTTACACGAAATCAAATACGATGCCGATGTCCCAGACATGGTCTTACACGTAAATCATAAGTTGATGCCAACGTCCCAGACTTGGTCTTACACGATAACACATATCGGATCCTATGTCATGACATATGTAACACCCCTCGCCCGTATCCGACACCGGGACAGGGTTCGAGGTGTTACCTGACTTAAGCTCAACCAATCACACACAAAAATTGGGCCGTAAAATTTCAATCAATTTAAAACTTTTCATTTCACATACATTTCGTCTCTTAAACGGGCTCATGAGGCCCAAAACATGCATTAGAGGTGGTTCGGGACTAAACCGAGAACTTAAGAAAAACTTAAAAAATTTCATGCTTTAAGGCTCCACACGCCCGTGTAGATATAGACTGTGTGGTCACACACACCCGTGTGGCTTGGGACACGCCGGTTCCCTTAGCCCGTGTGCAACACTGACTTTAAAACATGGCCATGACACATACCCATAGGGGCAGATCATGTGTCACACACGGTCTAGACACACGCCCGTGTGTCTACCTTTGTAGACAATTATAAGGCTATTTTTCAAGCCATATGTCATCCTCACAACATATGCACAAATACTTATCCAATAACATACAACATGGCATAAATGAGCTCTTAAACATCTACAAACATGTATGACACATGGCCATGTGCATGGGCGTGTGGTTTGGCGATGTGTCCCCTACATCTTAAAAATTGAGAAATAGAATGCTCAGAATTGGTCACATGGGTAGAGACACAAGCGCGTGTCTTGGCCGTATGAATCCTACACCCAATTTTTGAAAATTAAATTGTTCATATGGCCTAACACACTGGTGTGTGGTTGGCCGTGTAACCCAAGTCAGAGAGTTATACGGGTATGAACACGGGCAAGGACACGACCGTGTGTCTCACATCGAATGCCCACATGACCTGGGACAGGGGCATGTTGACCAAACGGGCGTATGTCCCTTGCACTTAAGAAAAATTTTGACATTTCACAAAAAATTCTTTTAGTTCTTAATTTAGTCCCGACTTGTTTCAAATGCATAAATTGGGCCTCAATAAGGGACAATATGATTAAATTTGATTGATTCCTGATATAAATAGTAATTGACATGAATTAATTGTATTTGTTCTGTAAACTCTAATAATGCTCTTAATTATGTTTCGGCTACGAATATAGGTTAGGGGTGTTACATTTATTGGTATCAGAGCTACGGTTTAGTCGATTCTCAGTCTATCTTAGCAAGTATGAGTTTAGCTATACATTTCATTATATAATTTGTGATAGTGTGATATCTTTTGACCATTTTAAATATGTTTGTCATATAGTAATATCGTCCAACCAAGCTAGAGCTGAATTCGAGGAAGCTGAGAGCAATGCTCCAACTTTGGTTCAAAGAGCTACATTAGTAGTAATAGAAGGCCCGAATCCGAGGGCTGAGATGAGGAGGCAAAAGAAGCCTTCTTTCATACGATGAATAATTGGTTCACAGAATTCTTGAGAACAAATCCTACTGTACAACAACCTCCCCCTCCTGCCACTCAACCGGTTCCCGATATGCCACAAGATGTTGAATCTATTAGAATTCATAAGCCTCGGGTATATAAAGTTCAGAAATATAGGGTAGAAGAATTCAGGGCTACTGCCGATGATGATCCAGAAAGGGTTGAATTGTGATTAGAAAATACAATCAGGGTTTTAGATGAATTGTCTTACGCACCTAAAGAATGTTTGAAATGTGTTGTATTTTTGCTAAAAGACTCAACCTATCAGTGGTGGAATACCATCATTTCTGTTGTACCGAGAAAAAATGTTACATGGGAACTTTTCCAAACAGAATTCAAAAAGAAGTAAATTAGCTAGAGAATTCTTAATCAAAAAAAAAAAGAAAGAACTTTTAGAGCTCAAACAGGGGAATATGACGGTATCTGAGTATGAACGAGAATTTGTCAGAATGAGTAAATATGCCAAAGAATGTATCCCGACTAAAGTTGCTATGTGTAAATAGTTTGAAGAGGGATTAAATAAAGACATCAAGTTGTTAGCTGGGATTTTAGAATTAAAAGAATTTGTTGTACTGGTTGACTGGGCACATAAAGCTAAAGAATAAAATAAAGAAAATAGGTAGGCAGAGATGGAAGCCCAAACTTTGAGTAAAAGATTTATGGGGAAATCACAATTGTCAGCTTCAAAAAAATCAAAGAAATATGATGATCATTCTGTCTTATCTATTGGGTATTCTAGAAAAGATCGAGGCTCTCAATGCTTTAATTTAAGATCTTTGTCTCCATCAGTTGCAAGTGCTGGAAGTGTTGGTACTCCCAAACCTCGATGTAAATATTCTAATACATTTCATTTTGAGGAATGTCATATGAGAAGCAGAGCCTACTTTAGATGTGGTTCTCTCAACCACTATCTTAAAGATTGTCCAGAAAGGCTTGAAATGATATTGTTCGGACTTTGAAGCCAAGTAACCCCAGCTAGAAAGGTAGACCACCCCATCATCCTAGAAATGTCAGTGGTAACCGAGGTGCTACAAAAGATTCAACCGCTAAATCTGAAGGACAAGCACCAGTCAGAACATATGCTATACGTACACGTGAGGATGCTTTTGCACCTGATGTTATTACTGGTACATTTTCTCTTTTTGATATTGATATTATTAATTTAATTGATCTTGGTTCAACATATTCATACATATGCACGAATTTAGTGTCTATTAAAAATTTACCTATTGAGTCCACTAAATTCGTGGTTAAAGTTTCAAATACCTTGGGCTAGTATGTGATGGTGGATAACGTTTGTAAAAATTGTCCATTAATGGTACAAGGCTATTGTTTCTTGGCTGATTTAGTGTTGTTACCATTTGATGAATTTGATATAATTTTGGGTATAAACTAGTTAACTTAGCATGATGCAGTGGTAAATTGTAAACAGAAGTACATTGTGTTAAAATGTCAGAATGGTGAATTACTTCGTATTGAATCTGATAAACTGGATGGGTTGTTCATTATAATCTCAGCTATATCAGCACAGAAATATGTCAGAAAAGGGTATGATAATTTTCTTGCATATGTGTTGGGCAGTAAAGTGTCTGAATTGAAGATTAAGTCAGTACCAGTTGTTTGTAAATTTCTTGATGTGTTTCCGAAAAAATTACCTGATTTACCACCTGTTAGAGAGGTAGAATTTTCTATAGATCTTGTTCTGGGGACAACACCGATATCTATAGTACCCTACAAAATGGCTCCTACTGAATTAAAGTAGTTGAAAGCACAATTGCAAGAACTAACAGATAGAAGTTTTGCTCGACCCAGTTGATCACCTTGGGGTACACTAGTTTTATTTGTTAAGAAGAAAGATAGGCCGTTGAGATTATGTATTGATTACAGACAGCTCAACAAAGTTATAATCAAGACCAAGTATCCATTTTCTCATATTGACGACTTGTTTGACCATTTGAAAAGGGACACTATATTTTCAAAGATTGATCTTTGTTCTGGTTATTATCAGTTACAAGTGAAAGACTCAGATGTACTGAATATAGCCTTCAGAACCTAGTACAGGCACTATGAGTTTCTTGTGATGCCGTTCAGTTTGACTAATGCACCTCCATTATTTATGGATTTGATAAATATAATTTTCAAACTGTATTTAGATAGATTTGTGGTGGTATTTATTAATGATATCCTGGCATATTCTCGAGATCAAAATGAGCATGTTGATCATTTGAGAATTGTATTACAACTGTATACCAAATTTAGTTAATGTGAATTTTGGCTTCAGAAAGTTAGTTTTCTTGGACATATAGTATCTTCTGAAGGCATTAGAGTTGACCCGAATAAAATATCAGCAATTGTTAATTAGAAGCCATCGAAAAATGTGTCTGAAGTTAGAAGTTTTCTAGGATTAGTTGGTTACTATTGGAGATTTGTACAAGGTTTCTCGATGATAGCCTCTCCAATGACCCATTTGTTAAAGAAGGATGTGAAATTTGAATGGACTAATAAATGCCAGCAGAGTTTTGATAGGTTGAAAGCCTTGTTGACTGAAGCACTCATACTAGTTCACCCTGAATCGGGCAAGGAATTTGTAATTTATAGTGATGCATCATTGAATAGTTTAGGTTGTGTTTTAATGCAATAAGGTAAAGTAATAGCTTATGCTTCTAGATAGCTAAAACCACATGAAAAGAATTAATTGATACATGATTTAGAATTGGCAGCCATTGTATTTGCTTTGAAATTTTGGTGACACTATTTTTGCAACACCCTGAATTTGGGCCTAGAAGTTTTGGGCCTTGAGCATGGAAGCAGTTGAAGGCAGCTTATAATATTTTGTTGTGAATGTAAATTTCGTTAATGAAGGCTTGTTTTAGTGGTTAAGTGTGCTGAGAAGTGTTGGAGAAGTCCTGGGTTCAAACCTGGACTCTAGCAAAAATTTTGGTTTAAGGTGAATCAAACCCTGGGTGTAGTAGGTAGGCCTTAAGAATATTGTTCGAGAAATTGTGCCACAAAAAGCCTTGTGGTCTAGTGGCAAAGTAGTGCCACATAAGAGGCAGGAAGGTGGCATCATAGAGTTTGCAAGGAGGTCTAGGGTTCAAAACTCATGGCAATCAAAGAGCACTTATTTTGCTAACAGGGGGAGGAAAGAGTTGGTGTTGAATTTAAACTCTGACGATGGAGGGATCCCATATCGGGAAGCTAACATAAGAGTGGGTGCGAAGCTGGCTTTAAATAGAGAGAACCATGAGGAGAGTAAAGGTACCTTTCTTGGCTGATCCCTTTTGCTTTATGGCGTGCTCGTTTGGGTTGGGCGTCGGCTAAGAGTGCTCGGAGCGCGGATTAACTCCAGTCTCCTATCAGGTGTGTATTTCTCACTACTCTAGCTGTAGGATGGCTACTTCAGGCCGCGATGGGTCGAAAGGGGGATATGTGGGCCCAATGGGCCTACGGGTCCAATTGGATAAGTTGTTTGATTGTGTAGTAAATATTGGACTAGGCTAGGTAAATCTCATATCTGTGGCTAGATTTGGGCTAAAAGGACCACACGAGCGTGTGGGCCCATTTGGGCCGAGAATGGGCTTTAGGCACATTCGTATTGTTATCCCTGTTTAGAATACTTTAGTTTACCAAATTACTAAAATACCCTCGACTTCCAAAATTACCAAAGTACCCTCGATTTACAGAATTACTGTTTTACCCTCGATTTACAAAATTACTGAAATACCCTTGGTTTACAAAATTACCAAAATACCCTCGATGAGCAAAATTACCAAAATACCCCTAGTTTGTAAAATTACCAAAATACCCCTATCTTATATAATTACCAAAATACCCCTGATTTGTGAAATTATCGAAATATCCTCGATTTGTAAAATACCAAAATACCCCTGTAGGGTAGAATTACCGAGTTATCCTTGTGGGGTAAAATTACCATTTTTCCCCTAGGGTGTTAAATGATTGTTTTGCCTTTGTGGGCAAGTGACTGACTTGGACTGTGTGGTTGACGGATTTGATTGTGAATATATGTTGGTGATATGAATGACTTGACTGCGATTGTTTGATTCAAATATGGGCATGACATTCTGCATACATGACATGTTGCATGGGTTGGGATTTTGTACGGAGGAAGATTTGATCTGTTAGGATCGCATGGTTACTTGACAACTGTGGATCCACCAAAGGCTTAGGAGCTGTATATTCATACTGATTTGATAAGGTCACATGAGTCGCCCGAGACAACTGTGGACTGATCGATGGCTGAGTGCCGATCATGTTACCGAAGGCTGTGTACCGTTATTGTGGGCTTCGTGCCGATTATATACCCGTTATCGTTGGCTGAGTGCCGATCATGTTACCGAAGGCTGTGTGCCGTTATTGTGGGCTTCGTATCACTATTGTGGGCTTCGTGCCAATTATAGACCCGTTACCGATGGCTTTGTGCTACGTATTCTGTTAAGTGGCTCTGCCACATTATCTGTTTTTGGTGGCTATGCCACAAATATCTTTTCTGGTGGCTCTGCCACAATATCTGTATCTGGTGACTCTGTCACAATATTTGTTCTGGCAGCCATGCTGCAAATTCTATGGTGTGTAGCAGATGGGTGGGTCGAGTTGTCTCCCCACATGGTGCAAGGTTGGTACGGGGGTGTATACGGATGGATATGGGTTGGGTTTGCATTCACATTCTAATTCCTATTTTGTTACCTGATACTGATTCTGATTCTGTCACCTAATTCTGATTCTGATTCTAATTCTAATTCTGATTCTGTCACTTGATTCTGATTCTGATTCTCATTTTGATTCTATTTCTGATAATGTTTCTTATTCTGTAATGGGCTAAGGCCCATCTGTATCGTCATTATAATGGGCTAAGGCCCAATTGGTACTGAAATCGTAAGTAGGGTCAGCGACTTTTAATTCTTTTATATGACTGCCTGTTCCTCTTTATAGTAGGGGATTTTACACTGAGTTTTCGTAAACTCACCACGTTTATTAACCTTTCAGGTAATTTCCAGCCTTAGACGGATCGGAGCTGCGAGGGGCTCGGAGGAAGCCACACACACTATTTACGTGACACCCCTAATTTGACCCTAGTCGGAAAGTGGTTTCGGGACCACAAAACCGAGCCACAAAAACAATTAATTGTTATATTTTATGCTTATTATTTATGAATAAGTATGTGTGAAAATTTCATGCTTTAATTTTGTCATTTGGATGTGAAATAAATAAAAAAGGGGCTTATGTGAAAAATCTTGAAAATGTCATAGGTTAATTGGTAGTGGCTAAAAATTTGCATGGTTTGAAGCATGAGGGACTTGCATGTCAAACATTCCTTTTTCTTGGTAGTGGACGGCAAGGATGGGCATGAATGATACATTTTGGCATTTTGTATGTTATATTTTAGTTAAATAATATCAAATAGTTTTATAATAAATCAAGTTATTATATGTCATAAGTGATAAGAGGAATTAAATAATTAAAAGGGTGAAAAAAAAAACAAAGTTGGGTATTTTCTTCTCCTCCATTGCCGTAGCCTAAAGGGGGGGAGGGAAGAAAGTTTGGTTGCTTTGATTTTTGGCTTAGAAGATGGCTAGAATGAGGTATGTATTGAATGATTCTTGAAAATCTATGCATGCTTGAGATGATTAGTTCAAACTCTACTTATCCCATAGATTAAACTTAGAATTTTGAGGTTTGAGATTCGGTCAATAAGCTTGAAACTCATAGTAGTTTATTTTGGTAAGCTTGGTATACGGTTGATAGATGTGTTTTGGTTTTGGTTTGATAATGATGTTAGTGATGGTGATTTTCGGTCATGCATTAACTTAAATTGTAAGTATGATTTATGGTATAATTTGTGTGATGGAATGGTCTTGAGATTTGGCTTGATTAAATGGGTAAAATGCTAAGTGTTTTAAAGATGATGTAATGGTTATTTCGGTTTATGTGAAGTAAATATAGATAATGGTTATAAGTCGTTTTATGATTTGATAATGGTGATTAAATCTTGTAGTTAAGTGTTTAGATATATATATATTAATAATGAATTTAGTTGTACTTGCTATGTGAGAAATGTGCAATGCTATAGGTATTTGATTATTAGATATGGTTATTTTAAGTTGATTTGTAATGGTATGATTGCATTGATGAATTGGTTTGGAAATGGTGGGAAGAATTGGCTATTATGCTTGATACTAATGCCGAATATGAGAATGTTGTACTTGAAAATGTAGGTGAACATGACAAGTGTATTCGCTTAGGGCATAAAGGATATGAAAATTTGGTATTTATTTTTGATTGTGTGTGTATGACCATGGATAATTGGCTCACAAATATTATGAATACATAATGTATGATAAATTTATTAAGCTACAAAATATTATACATGATCGGCCAATGTAAATTATTTGAGTAAAGTATATCTTGATTGTACATTTCGCTAGTATAAAATGTATATGGATGTCGATGACTATGTTTAATTTGGGAAGTAAATTGTTTGATTTAGCTCAAGAGCCTAGAGGATCAAAGTTGGATAAGGAAAGGAAAAGTGATCGAATAGCCGTCGTAATCGCTTCGGCAACTTCGAGGTAAGTTTTAAGTGATTAAACGTTGAGTAAATTCAATCATAATAGGACATAATGAGTTGATTTAATAAGATATGATGTGGCCATGATATGTCTTAAACTCAAATGGTAAGTTCATAAGTGTTTGGACTTGGAAATTTAAGAGCAAATTGTAATAACTTGCTTAGGACAGCGGCAGTAACGTGATTTTAGAAAATCACTATAAATTGTGGGTGTGGAATTATAGGCTGAATAAAATATGTAATCAAAGCTTAATTAGTCTAGTTTCTTATAAAAGAGACCGTAAGCAAAGAAATTTCCTATAAAGAGATATTTAAAGTTGTGTGAGACAAAGTCGAATGACTCAAAATCCCTGTTCTGTTTTTAGAAAATCATTATAATTTGTACAAAAATGGTTATAAGATAAAATTTATATGCTTAGACTCCTTAATGAGTCTAGTTTCAAATGAAATCAAATAGAACATATTTTGAATTCTGTACAAAGAGAAATTTGATTTGTAGTGAAGAGTGGGCAGATTAGTCAAACAGTGAAACAGGGGAAACTTTAAGAAAAATCTGGTATTGATTGGCCAAACCTAAAATTCTGAACATTTTATGGATGGAATCTATATGAGTCTATATTCAGGGAAAATTAACGGCAATTGATTTTGAGTTTTTTAGCTCCAGTTATAAATAATTTAGTGACTATTGCTCAGGAAAAACAGCTTGTAGTGAATATGTGAATTTGTTGTAAACATTGATGAAACTATTTGAGTTGCTTATAAGCTATTGCTGAAAATGATGTACAAGATAAATATATATGTATATGTGGTAAAGCCGAATGGCTAATGTGAAATATGTATGAGATATGTATATGCGGTAAAGCCGAATGGCTAATGTGAAATATGTATGAGATATGTATATGGGGTAAAGCCAAATGGCTAGTGTGAAATATGTATGAGATATGTATATGTGGTAAAGCCGAATGGCTAGTGTGAAATATGTATGAGATATGTATATGTGGTAAAGTCGAATGGCTAGTGTGAAATATGTATGAGATATGTATACATGGTAAAGCCGAATGGCTAATGCAAAATATGTATGAGATATGTATATGTGGTAAAGCCGAATGGCTAGTGATTCGGCTAGTGTGAAATATGTAGGAGATGTGTGTATATTGTGGCCGAATGACCAAATGTGAAAGGTGTGTATTATTAGATATTTGATGAGGCAAATGAATTACAAATATGACAGTCTATGTGAATGTTGTAACATGTGAATAAATGTACATGAAACTTGGAAATATATTCCGGGTAAGTCCCGATGACTACGTGTGGAGATTATGTCCGGGTAAGACCCGATGACTACGTGTGGAGATTTTGTCCGGGTAAGACCCGATAACTACGTGTGGGGACTATTCGAGCTAAAGGTTTCGCTGAAGATTCGAGTAAAGCATAAGATTATACGACCTCACAGTAACGATTGGTAATAAATACGTTCAATGCGTTAAGTTGGTCAGGTATGTATTTCGAGATTATATTTAAGCTTGATTTGGACTAAATCACAAGGTCGTTATGTGATGCATATGTGAGTAAAGCAATAAGACTGTTCTATGATTATTGTGCGTTTGGTCAATGTGGAAAGTTAGGTGAAAATGTGTAATGTACCTATGTTTATAAGAGATCACTATCAAGTGAGAATTTATCTGCCTATTATATATGATGAGATGGGCATATTCGGTAAAGGGATGGTATGCCCGAAGGAAGAGTGAAATAAAAATACGAACAACTATGTTATAATTTGATTGTTATCTGTTGACACCGCTTAAAACTTACTAAGCATTGTAATGCTTACTCCGCTTACTTTGTTTCCTCTGCTTTATAGATCTCATTTGGAAGCTACAGCTCGGGATCGTCAAGAACTAGTCACACTATCACTATCCACCGCTTGTTACCGTTATGTTTTGAATTATTTTATGGCATGTAAAGAATAGACCAAAGGGTCAAGAATATTTTGGTTAATGTATATAAGCCATGCAAAATGGCATCTTTTAAATGTGTACTTATAGCGCTTAAATTGTATCCCCGATCGCCTTTAGTATTTACCTAAAGGAACTTTCTTTATAAAAAAAAATATTCAAAATTTTTACTGTTCGGATATGAGTTTCAAGTCCGGTAATGCCCCTTTACCTATTCCGGCTACGGATACGGGATAGGGGTGTTACATTTTATTGGTATCAGAGCTACGGTTTAGTCGATTCTAGGACTAACGTAGCACGTGTGAGTCTATTTATACATGCCATAAAGTGATAAAGTGATAGTGTGATGATTTTTGACTATTAAAATGTGTTTGTTGTATTGTAATGAATTTTAATCCCGATCGAGCTGTAGCAAGCTTCTGACTATGAGAATTTACGATATAACTTCACTTGGATATGCTTAAATTATTAAGTTGATCAGGTACGTATCATGTACTCGTATTTGAATTTTGATATGGATTGAATTATAAGGGTATAAGTGATGCAATTTTGAAAGAGTGTTACGACTATAAATGTGATCTTTGTATGTGGCTATGGAACTGAAAGTTGAATGGTCGATAAGCATGTTGTGTTTGTATTCAAGTAATGTAAATGATATACTAATGTGTATTGTTATATATGTATATGTGCATGAGAATTGAGAGTTATATAGCCGGGCTAAGTCCCGAAGAGCATTCGTGCTGGTGTTATGTCCCGGCTAAGTCCCGAAGAGCATTCGTGCTAGTGATATATCCGGGCTAAGTCCCGAAGAGCATTCGTGCTAGTGATATATCCAGGCTAAACCTCGAAGGCATTCGTGCTGGAATTATGAGGCAATGTGTGTGCAAGTTCTTCAATCGAGCGCTATGTGCACGAGATTGGTAATTGAGGCACTATGTGTGCGAGTTCTTTAATTGAGGCACTATGTGTGCTAGTTCTATAATCGAGCACTATGTGTGCGAAATCAGTCAGTGGGCACTGCGTATGCGAAGTGTGTTTCATGTATGACCTCGTGTGAGACGATGGCATTGATTTGTAATAATAAGTAAGACCTAAAGAGAAAACTCGTTAAACGGACTAAACCCTGGTGAACTAATTAGAGTCGGAGATTATACAACATTGTGCCAAATTGGTAATGAAATAAGTTCGAGACATTAAATTGACAAGGTATGTGATATATATATACATTATAAATACGAGATTCTCGGTATATGCAATTATATGTGCTATTGTGAATAAACACTATTTTGTTAATCATGTTCAAGAAATTATTTTGACTAAGTTTCGACATTTGAAAGTTGGTAAGAATTTCGATGAATGGTGATAATTTTGGATATATGAGTTATGTGCTAAGAATAAATCGCATGCCGTAATATTATATTAGGCTTTATGCTTATTCGATCGTATACGGGTAATGTTAACTATGAAAGAATGTGCTAAATGAAATAAATGTTCGTGCACGGAAGTTGATTTTCCTTTGAAAATAAGTTAAGTTAAATATTGATGCAAGATGTTAACATAATATCGTATCACTTATATATGTTCTTGAATTGAGAATTTAAAACTTTCACCATCAGTATCGTTGGTTACTTGAAATAGCCAAGATAAAGGATAGTATTAAATTCTTATTGATAGTGTTTTATTGAATGGGTGTGTGAAAGATTATCTAAGTTACATGTATAAAAAAAATATATAAAATACTTTCATAAGATGTTAAATGAGTGTTGTCATGAACCAAATGAATATATATATATATATATATTTGAGTTATTCAGGCCTTGTGCCTAGTAGGTTTGGGACCGGTGAAGTGTATACTAGGCTAATAGTCTAATTAGTTGATGGCTGTCGAGTTTATTCAGACTTTGGGATTAAGTAGGCTAGAACCTATGTGTGAGGTTCGAGCCTATACCTAGTAGGTTCAGACCGATGAGTAAATTGTGTTATACCTATGTGTGTTATTACCGAAATGAAAAGTAAGTGAGTAAATGTCAATTTTGTGGATCTCTGTGATTTATTATGATCAAACTAAGAAAGTTTTGTTAGTTAAAGCACTGAAGCGTAAGTTCGGAGTAGAGGAAACTAGGTGGGATCTAGAGAACACAACTACGTAAAGTTACCCTATCTTATTTTCCTAAGAAGATTTTCGGGGACGAAAATCCCTAAAGGGGGGGAGAGTTGTGACACCCCTAATTTGACCCTAGTCGGAAAGTGGTTTCGGGACCACAAAACCGAGCCACAAAAACAATTAATTGTTATATTTTATGCTTATTATTTATGAATAAGTATGTGTGAAAATTTCATGCTTTAATTTTGTCATTTGGATGTGAAATAAATAAAAAGGGGCTTATGTGAAAAATCTTGAAAATGTCATAGGTTAATTGGTAGTGGCTAAAATTTGCATGGTTTGAAGCATGAGGGACTTGCATGTCAAACATTCCTTTTTCTTGGTAGTGGACGGCAAGGATGGGCATGAATGATACATTTTGGCATTTTGTATGTTATATTTTAGTTAAATAATATCAAATAGTTTTATAATAAATCAAGTTATTATATGTCATAAGTGATAAGAGGAATTAAATAATTAAAAGGGTGAAAAAAAAAACAAAGTTGGGTATTTTCTTCTCCTCCATTGCCGTAGCCTAAAGGGGGAGGGAAGAAAGTTTGGTTGCTTTGATTTTGGCTTAGAAGATGGCTAGAATGAGGTATGTATTGAATGATTCTTGAAAATCTATGCATGCTTGAGATGATTAGTTCAAACTCTACTTATCCCATAGATTAAACTTAGAATTTTGAGGTTTGAGATTCGGTCAATAAGCTTGAAACTCATAGTAGTTTATTTTGGTAAGCTTGGTATACGGTTGATAGATGTGTTTTGGTTTTGGTTTGATAATGATGTTAGTGATGGTGATTTTCGGTCATGCATTAACTTAAATTGTAAGTATGATTTATGGTATAATTTGTGTGATGGAATGGTCTTGAGATTTGGCTTGATTAAATGGGTAAAATGCTAAGTGTTTTAAAGATGATGTAATGGTTATTTCGGTTTATGTGAAGTAAATATAGATAATGGTTATAAGTTGTTTTATGATTTGATAATGGTGATTAAATCTTGTAGTTAAGTGTTTAGATATATATATATTAATAATGAATTTAGTTGTACTTGCTATGTGAGAAATGTGCAATGCTATAGGTATTTGATTATTAGATATGGTTATTTTAAGTTGATTTGTAATGGTATGATTGCATTGATGAATTGGTTTGGAAATGGTGGGAAGAATTGGCTATTATGCTTGATACTAATGCCGAATATGAGAATGTTGTACTTGAAAATGTAGGTGAACATGACAAGTGTATTCGGCTTAGGGCATAAAGGATATGAAAATTTGGTATTTATTTTTGATTGTGTGTGTATGACCATGGATAATTGGCTGCACAAATATTATGAATACATAATGTATGATAAATTTATTAAGCTACAAAACATTATACATGATCGCCAATGTAAATTATTTGAGTAAAGTATATCTTGATTGTACATTTCGCTAGTATAAAATGTATATGGATGTCGATGACTATGTTTAATTTGGGAAGTAAATTGTTTGATTTAGCTCAAGAGCCTAGAGGATCAAAGTTGGATAAGGGAAAGGAAAAAGTGATCGAATAGCCGTCGTAATCGTTCGGCAACTTCCGAGGTAAGTTTTAAGTGATTAAACGTTGAGTAAATTCAATCATAATAGGACATAATGAGTTGATTTAATAAGATATGATGTGGCCATGATATGTCTTAAACTCAAATGGTAAGTTCATAAGTGTTTGGACTTGGAAATTTAAGAGCAAATTGTAATAACTTGCTTAGGACAGCGGCAGTAACGTGATTTTAGAAAATCACTATAAATTGTGGGTGTGGAATTATAGGCTGAATAAAATATGTAATCAAAGCTTAATTAGTCTAGTTTCTTATAAAAGAGACCGTGTAAGCAAAGAAATTTCCTATAAAGAGATATTTAAAGTTGTGTGAGACAGTGTCAGAATGACTCTGAAATCCCCTGTTCTGTTTTTAGAAAATCATTATAATTTGTACAAAAATGGTTATAAGATAAAATTTATATGCTTAGACTCCTTAATGAGTCTAGTTTCAAATGAAATCAAATAGAACATATTTTGAATTCTGTACAAAGAGAAATTTGATTTGTAGTGAAGAGTGGGCAGATTAGTCAAACAGTGAAACAGGGGAAACTTTAAGAAAAATCTGGTATTGATTGGCCAAACCTAAAATTTTGAACATTTTATGGATGGAATCTATATGAGTCTATATTCAGGGAAAATTAACGGCAATTGATTTTGAGTTTTTTAGCTCCAGTTATAAATAATTTAGTGACTATTGCTCAGGAAAAACAGCTTGTAGTGAATATGTGAATTTGTTGTAAACATTGATGAAACTATTTGAGTTGCTTATAAGCTATTGCTGAAAATGATGTACAAGATAAATATATATGTATATGTGGTAAAGCCGAATGGCTAATGTGAAATATGTATGAGATATGTATATGCGGTAAAGCCGAATGGCTAATGTGAAATATGTATGAGATATGTATATGGGGTAAAGCCAAATGGCTAGTGTGAAATATGTATGAGATATGTATATGTGGTAAAGCCGAATGGCTAGTGTGAAATATGTATGAGATATGTATACGTGGTAAAGCCGAATGGCTAGTGTGAAATATGTATGAGATATGTATATGTGGTAAAGCCGAATGGCTAGTGATTCGGCTAGTGTGAAATATGTATGAGATATGTATATGTGGTAAAGCCGAATGGCTAGTGTGAAATATGTATGAGATATGTATATGTGGTAAAGTCGAATGGCTAGTGTGAACTATGTATGAGATATGTATATGTGGTAAAGCCGAATGGCTAGTGTGAACTATGTATGAGATATGTATACGTGGTAAAGCCGAATGGCTAGTGTGAAATATGTATGAGATATGTATATGTGGTAAAGCCGAATGGCTAGTGATTCGGCTAGTGTGAAATATGTAGGAGATGTGTGTATATTGTACGAATGACCAAATGTGAAAGGTGTGTATTATTAGATATTTGATGAGGCAAATGAATTACAAATATGACAATGATGTGAATGTTGTAACATGTGATTAAATGTACATGAAACTTGAAATATATTCGGTAAGACCCGTGACTACGTGTGGAGATTATGTCCGGTAAGACCCGATGACTACGTGTGGAGATTTTGTCCGGTAAGACCCGATAACTACGCAGTGGGGACTATTCGAGCTAAAGGTTTCATTGAAGATTCGAGTAAAGCATAAGATTATACGACCTCACAAAGAACGATTGGTAATAAATACGCTCAATGCATTAAGTCGGTCGTATGTATTTCGAGATTATATTTAAGCTTGATTTGGACTAAATCACAAGGTCGTTATGTGATGCATATGTGAGTAAAGCAATCAGACTGTTCTATGATTATTGTGCATTTGGTCAATGTAGAAAGTTAGGTGAAAATGTGTAATGTACCTATGTTTATAAGAGATCACTATCAAGTGAGAATTTATCTGTCTATTATATATGATGAGATGGGCATATTCGGTAAAGGGATGGTATGCCCGAAGGAAGAGTGAAATAAAAATACGAACAACTATGTTATAATTTGATTGTTATCTGTTGACACTGCTTAAAACTTACTAAGCATTGTAATGCTTACTCCGCTTCCTTTGTTTCCTCTGCTTTTATAGATCTCATTTGGAAGCTACAGTTCGGGGATCGTCGAGAACTAGTCACACTATCGCTATCCACTGCTTGTTACTGTTATGTTTTGAATTATTTTATGGCATGTAAAGAATAGACCAATGGCCGAAGAATATTTTGGTTAATGTATATAAGCCATGCGAAAATGGCATCTTTTAAATGTGTACTTATAGCAGTTAAATTGTATCCCTGACTGTCTTTACTATTTACCTAAAGGAACTTTCTTTATAAAAAAAAAATATTCAAAATTTTTACTGTTCAGATATGAGTTTCAAGTCCGGTAATGTCCCTTTACCTATTCCGGCGACGGATACGGGATAGGGGTGTTACAGTTTTTGTTATAGTTTTGATTATTACTTTTAAATGTTTTATGTGGGTTGTAGTAAAGCCGTTGTAATTTTCTGGATTTCAAATTTGGAATTTTATTTATTGTTCTTATAATTGCTAGTATTAGAACACGTTTTCCAAGCAACTACTGTTGTTCAAAACATCACGTATCCGTAATTGTTTTTAAATTAAGCTTCCGAAACTGCCAAGATTTTTACAAAGTTGTTAAGAATTTTATTCAACTGAGGTTTTCTAACAAGGTTTAAAAAGCGTTTTTAATAGAAACATGGATTTTGAAAAACACTTCAATGTGACACGCTAGATTCGAGCCAAACTTCCAGGCCGGGTTTGGGGTGTTACAATTTTTTTGGTGAGAAATGCCATATATTTACTCATCATAAAAGTTTAAAGTATTTGATGTCATAAAAGAATTTGATTATGAGATAGCACAGGTGGCTTGAACTATTAAAAGATTATGATTTGGTTATTGATTATCATCCGGGAAAAGCTAATGTGGTTGCAGATGCTCTGAGTAGAAAATCCCTGTTTGCCTTGCGAGCAATGAACACCCGATTGTTGTTATCTGATGATTGTTCAATCATAGCTGAGTTAAAAGCTAGACTGACTTTTTGCAGTAGATTTCTGAAGCTCAGGAAAATAATGATGAACTACGAGTTAAACAGGTACAGTGTGAGTTGAATTCTAATTCATAATTTCAGATTGGGTCTGATGATTATCTATTATTTAGAGGTAGAATATGTCTATCGAGGAATTCAGAACATGTACAAAAGATTTTGAACGAAGCTCATAATGGTACTATTTCTGTTTATCCAAGAAGTAACAAAATGTACAATGATTTGAAAAAGATGTACTGGTGGTCGAGAATGAAACGCGATATTTCTGAATTTGTGTCTAAGTGTTTGATATGTGAGCAAGTTAAAGCTGAACACCAGGTACCTTCTGGATTATTACAGCCAATTATGATATCGGAATGGAAATAGGAAAGAGTTACTATTGATTTTGTATCATGGTTACCCCTATCTCCAAAAAAGAAAGATGTCATTTAGGTAATCGTCGATCGATTAACAAAGTCTGCACCCTTTATTCTGGTACATATGGATTTCACCCTGGACAGGTTAGTAGAATTATATGTTTCTAAGATTGTTAATTTACATGGGGTACCGATTTCTATTATTTTTGATAGAGATCCTCAATTTACATCCTGTTTTGGACCAAGTTGCAAGAAGCTTTGCGTACACGGTTGCATTTTAGTACTACATTCCATCCTCAGACTAATGGACAATCTAAACATGTGATACAAATTTTATAAGATATGCTTTGGTGTTATGTGTTGGAATTTGAAAGTAACTGGGAAAAATATTTGCCTTTAGTTGAATTTGCATATAATAATAGTTATCAGTCAAGTATTAAAATGGCACTGTATGAGGCTCTGTATGGTCGTAAATTTAGAACTCTGTTGTACTGGACGTAACTCAGTGAGAAAAAGATATATGGAGTTGATCTGATTCGTAAAATTGAATAAAAGGTGAAGGTGGTTTAGGATAGTTTGAAAGCAGCCTCTAATCGTCAAAAGTCTTATGTTGATCTTAAACTAAAGGAGATAGAATTTCAAGTTGGAGACAAGGTATTCTTAAACGTATCACCTTGGAAGAAAGTTCTCTGGTTTGGCCTGTAACGCCCAGAATTTTAAGCCTAGAAGTATTAGGTTTTGAGCAGGGGTACAGTTAAGAGGATGTACATAAATATTTAGCTGTGCAAGAAGGTGACACAAATGCATGCTTGCCTTAGTGGTTAAGTGTTCTGGGAAGTGTCTAAGAAGTCTTGGGTTCAAGCTTGAGCAAGTGTAAAAAGTTTTGTTTTTAAAGGAATAAACATTGTCTCTAGGCAGTAGGTTTTGAAGTAAATAAGGGAAAAACATGAAAAAATGGGCCTGCTAGTCCAGGGGATAAGTGTCATGTTACTAATGTTTGAGGTCTGAAGTTCGAGTCCTGGTTTGCACAATGGGGGTTCTATTTTGCTGCCTAAGCCGTGTGGGTAGTAGAGTTTGACCAAAACACTGCTGAGTGGAGTGGAGTTTTAACTGGTCATGGAGGGATTGTAGGAGGGAATGTTGGGATGTTGATAGTGTTTGGTTGGAGGGATTTTAGGAGAGATTATAGTACACAGTTATTGTTTTCTTGTCTTTTATTTTCAATTTCGGTTTAGTAAGGGTTCTCTAACAAATCTGTAAGTGCACATGATTCTCTCTTGTTTCTCTCTACCATTGTGATCTTTCTTCTAACATCTTCTTCCCTCTGCTGATTACTGCTAGGGGTGAGATTATTCCACTTTGCCTCTACCATTCTGTGTGACTTCGGCTTTTGTGTGGGTGTGGGCTGAATGTTCTTCTTATCTGGACTCTGCGGTTTTGGTAAACGACTTTTCGTCTAGTTCAATCTGTTCTTTTGTTTGATGGTTGATATGGTTTGGTTGAAGTACAGATAACCCCCTAAGGCCTAGAGATTAGTCTCTTGCAAATGGTTTAAATGGGCAAGCCACAATCGACTGATCTAAGCAAGTGTTAGATAATCATTTGATTAAGTATTTTGGTGAGGGTTTTGACAATTCCATTAGGATGCGATTAACTGAAACTTGTGATTGAATGTAGGAGTACTTGGGGATTATTCGCACATTTTCGTGAGAAAGGTGGGTTAAACACCGCCTTTACTCGTAAATCAACAATAGCCTAAATAAGAGACCGTTGGTGCCACACGAATGTGAGCTCGCTCGTGTGGTAGTTTGAACGCAAAAATATCGGCATTGGATTGTACAGGCCACCATGATTGATTTCATGGGCTTAGGCCATTTTGGGCGACGTTGGGCTGAAATGGGTCGTGTGGTCCCCACGGGCTCGTGGGCCCCACACGTGTAAACCACACAGATGAATGGAAAATATTGGGCCAGGTTGTGTAGTTCACACGGCCAAGGCTAGATATGGGCTTGTAGGCCACACGGGTGTGTGGGCCCAGATGGGCCTGCATTGTGGGCATTGTGCCCATTTTCACTATTTGACTGCGAAGGTTGCACAGGTCGCTCGAGACAACTCTGGACCTACTGTTGGGTTGATAAGCATACGTCGAACCCAAAATTTATAAATGTCTGTTATGCGCCTATGAGGTAAAATGACTATTATGCCCTTATAAGATGTATGACTGTATTGAATGTGCCATTTTATATATGTTGCATAAATGCATGATACTATGATATGTTGCATGGGGATGGATTGTTATGATTGGAGGAAGTGTACTCCACTGGCAGCTCTACTGTAATTTCTATTTAGTACCGCAACTGGTGCTATTTTTGGTGTGTAGGGATGGGTGGGTTGATTTTATCCCCACATAGTGTGTAGGGTTGGATGGAGTGGTGTGTAGAGGCTGGCTGGGAAGCATTTCTAATTACATGTCTATACTGTGATCGTTACAGAATTGGGCCAAGGCCCACACTAATATTGTGACTGTTCTAAAAAAGGCTTAGGCCTAGACTGTGTTTGTTTTTTGATTGTTTGTTTGTATGGGCTTACACACTAAGTTTTTGTAAACTCACCCAACTTTTTTAACTGTATAGGTAATCCTTAGGCAGATTGGTGCGACGAGGGACTTGAAGGTGGCTACACAACTACATTAGCTTCCATTTTTAACTTTTCATTTTTAAGTAATTTAATTTGGGTTTTTTTTTTTGTAATAAGGCCTTTATAGGTTTTTATTTTAATATGGGATCTATTTCTTTGATTTATATCTGTTAGTAGTAGGACGCATGTTTCAAAAAAAACAAACGCTTTTCCAAAACACCACGTTTACACAACCTATTTTCAAAGCTTCCACAACAAACATTGTTTAAAGTGTAATAACAATCTAATATGATCCACATTTTGCTAAAACGATTTGAGTCTTAACAATGAACAAGATATCCTAAACTTTCGTTAAGATCACAAAGAGGTTTTGATATAGAACGAACTTTCAACAAAATTATGTTTTTCAAAAACAGTTTAATGTTACATCACAAATTCAGCCATAATGTCTAGGCCGAGTTTGGGGTATTACATTTAGTGGTATTAGAGCCAAGTTTACAAAACTTGGCTGTGGATTTGGGTTTCTTCTAAAAACTTGGAATTTCAAAAAAGAACTATACTTGGAAATGTTTTACTAAATGTATGGTACACCGAGTCTCCGGAGCCGATTCTGTAAGTCCTTTGAAATTACTGTCTATTTAAATTGAAATACTGAGACTACTGTAGGTAGTAGACTATACTGAAATATCCTATTTATGGTAAACTAAAACTGTTGTAAGACTACGATCTGTGAAAACAAAACTCTGAAATACTAATAATAATTTTCATAAAATATTCGTTAATAAACACTGGAACTGTAAACTGATGCATAAAACTGTTAATAAGATAAAACGGAATTCGATAATAAACATCAGAGGTACTTGCGAAAGGGGTACAAGAGGCGGTGGCAGCAGCCCGGGAGTGCTCGAGCTAGGTCTCATGATCGTGCGGCTGAGTATTGGATTAACGCATTGTTCTGATCTATCTATAGACCGTATTAAAATCATTCAAGTTAAATGTGGTAGCATTTCGGAACTAGAGTGCGCAGCGGGAGCGTAATGGTGATGACTATGTTATGTGACTAATCTGATAGTTGGAAATTTCAGGATGAAATTTCTTTAAAGTGGGGTGAATTGTAGCTCCTCGAATTTTGGGCCTAGAAGTATTAGGTTTTGAGCAGGGGTACAGTTAGAAGGATGTACATAAATATTTAGTTGTGCAAGACGGTGACACAAATGCATGCTTACCTCAGTGGTTAAGTGTTCTAGGAAGTGTCTGAGAAGACTTGGGTTCAAGCTTATGAAAATGCAAAAAGTTTTTTTTTTAAAGGAATAAACACTATCTCTAGGCAGTAGGCTTTTAAGTAAATAAAGGAAAAACATGAACAAATGGGCCTGCTAGTCCAGGGGATAAGTGTCATGGTACTAATGTCTAAGGTCTGAAATTTGAGTCCTGGTTTGCGCAATGGGGGTTCTATTTTGCTGCCTAAGTTGTGTGGGTAGTAGAGTTTGACCAAAACACTGCTGAGTGGAGTGGAGTTTAAACTGGCCATGGAGGGCTTGTAGGAGGGAATGTTGGGATGTGGATAGTGTTTGGTTGGAGGGATTTTATGTAACACCCCGAACCCGAGCCCGTTGTTTGTGTGTCGATACACGAGGGGTTAACAAGCCAAACCCACTTATAGCACCGACCAATTTGACATTTCGAGCAAGCTGGAAAATCACACACTGTCGCCTTAAAAGGCATATCTCGAGTTACAAAACTCGAAACCGATTCCGTAAATTTTCCCTAATTTAGACTCATATATACATCCATGGATTTATTTCTAGAATTTTTGGTCGGGCCAATTGGTACAGCTTTATTAGTTAAATTCACCCATGTTACGTGGGTCGACTACACCGACCTTCGCGTTACAACCGGAATATCGCGTTTGTTTCTAATGAAACTAGACTCAAAAGGAATCTGTACATATAAGGAATGACTTCTAATTCCTTCGGATAATTTGTGGTAAATTTTCAAAGTCAAGACAGAGATCCGAAACCGTTCGCCCTGCCTCACGAGAACTTTAATATCTCTTAGTAAACCGATCATATGATCGTTTACATTACTTTCATATGAAAATAGATCCATCAAGGTTAGTTTACATAATTTATTCACTATTTAATACCATTCCTACTATTTTTAGTGATTTTCACATTCACGCCATCGCACCGGCAAAGATCTGCTTTTAAGGTAGGCCTTACCTAAATTGTAGTCTCTATGGACCAACTATAGTCTTGTCATACATAGGTCCACTTATGATCATATTTAGCCATTCCAATGGCTGATCATGTGACTAACACCCCATTCCAATCCATAATCACATCATGAAACCATATATAATTACAAACCACAAATTCAATGGTCTAATGCCATACTCCACCTTTACGAGCCATTTTCGCATGGCCGCATACATATACATCACAAAGATACTTGAAAACAACCAAGGGTAGTCCTATACATGCCATATCCAAAATTCAACTAAAGGAGTACCAAAACGGATTTGATAGTGTGGTTGACTTCAACTTCGATGATCCCGAATCCAATCGCTAACGAGCAAAATCTATAAAACAGAGAGCCAAAGCAACGAGTAAGCATTTTTATGCTTAGTAAGTCTCAAGTAATGAAATCGGCTTTGACTAAAGCATTACATTCACATAGCCAAATGAATCATTTTATTAATACACATTCACATAATCGTACCTACTTCACACTTCATCAATATATACATTCACAAGATATCAACCCATTTCAAGAGCTGAAAATTGTTAGTCAATTGAACGAATATTATTTCAAACGACGACTTTTCCATTGCACATGTAAACATACCTTATCCTTTGGGCTTTTCGAGCGCATTTAATTGGATTTGTTACAGCAACCAACGCCACCTTCAACCCAAGCTTCTTCGAATACAACCGGATATAACCACACGCATTTAATGCCCTCGGTCTTAGCCCGGATATAACGACTTGCACAAATGCCTTCGGTATTAGCCCGATATAACAACTTGCACAAATGCATTCGGTATTAGCCCTGATATAGTCACTAGCACAATTGCCTTGAGTCTTAACCCGGATATAATTACTAGCATAAATGTCTTGGGACTTAGCCCGTATCATTCAATTGCTCATGCACACATAAATCAATAATCATTACACATCCATATTTCATTTTCGTTACTAAGGCTCGAACACAAACATATCACTAGCATAATTGCCTTCGGGACTTAGCCCGGGTACCATTCAAATACTCATACACACATATATCAATAATCATTACACATCCATATTTCATTTTCATTACTAAGGCTCAAACACAAACATATCACTAGCATAATTGCCTTCGGGACTTAGCCCGTACCATTCAAATACTCATACACACATATATCAATAATCATTACACATCCATATTTCATTTTCGTTACTAAGGCTCAAACACAAACATATCACTAGCATAATTGCCTTCGGGACTTAGCCCGGGTACCATTCAAATACTCATACACACATATGTCAATAATCATTACACATCCATATTTCATTTCACATAATTCAAGTAGGGTCATTACTCGAAGACTTACCTCGGATGTTGTCGAACGGCTTCAACGGCTATTCGATCACTTTTTCCTTTCCTCTATCCAATTGTGGCCCTCTAAGCTCTTGAGCTAATTCAAACAATTTCAACTTATTAAAGTCTCACTTGCTAGCCTTGGCGAATACACATATCATTGACCCAACATCACATAACTAAGCACTTTAGTCAATTTTCTTTAATTTCGCACACATTCGGCCTTAGCTCACATCAAGGTAGCCGATTACCTAATTCAAGAATAGGCATCATTATGCTTGCCTCTAACTGAATGCATGCACAACAATTCCCCTATTGTATTTAATATGCATGTCCATGTTGGGGCCAATTTTATACTTCAAAACCAAACATCATCACATATAAACATATATCAAAACACAAATTTTTACCTATCATGCAACAAGCAAAAATCGCACTTATGAGCATACCATGGCGAATACATCACACACCATCCCCTTTCAATTTTCGGTCATGGTTAAACATAGAACTCCATGTCTTACTCAAGAATGCTAAGAGAAAATTCAAGAGTAGTCAATCCATCATTACATGCATCATCAAGAAGCTTCATATTTAGCATGCAATGGCTTTAACACAATATCAACCTTGGCCAAATACCATTTCCATGGCATAACAAGGATTTGAACCATGGCTAACATGAACATCAAGTTAGCAACTAAAACATGCATGAATCTCATGACACAACCTCATACATACCTTAATCTTGATGCAAGTATAGCCAAATCTCCTTCTAGATCTCTTCTAAACCAAAAATGGAGCAAAAATCCTCCTTTTTCCCTTAGTATTTTCAGCCAAAGAATTGAGAATGGATGAACAAATTTTCTCCTTTCTTTTCCTCTACTCACGGCAACAAGGGGCATCCATCCATTTTTTTGTCAACCTTTTCTTTAATGCTAACACATTATTTAATTGCTCCCAACATGCCTCACTAACCCAACATGTTGGAAACATGTTTTCCTTTGCCCATCACATCCATCTTCGCCGACCACTATAGAATAATTTGGGCAATTTTGACATGCAAGTCCACCTTTGTGTCAACATGCACAAATAAGCCATTACAAATTAGCCTATCATTTTTTACCATGTTTCACCTTGATCCCTATTTAATAATTTCTCATACATTTGGTAAAATTAGAGAATGAAACTTCCACATATTCATGCACACACATAGTAAGCATAAAATATAACAATTAATTATTTTATGCCTCGGTTTTGTGGTCCCGAAACCACATTCCGACTAGGGTCGCTTTTAGGGTGTCACAACTCTCCCCACTTAAGAAATTTTCGTCCCCAAAATCTTACCGTAAATAGGGTTGGGTATCGCTCTTTCATAGAGTTCTCGGTTTCCCAAGTAGCTTCTTCTATCCGTGTTTGAGCCATAACACTTTCACTAGCGGAACCCGCTTGTTTCGCAACTCTTTCACTTCACGTGCTAGGATACGAATCGGTTCTTCCTCATAACTCATATTGGCTTGAATTTCAACCTCGATGGACTAATCACGTGTAACGGATCGATCTATATCGTCAAGCATCGAAACATGAAAGACGCCGTGAATCTTTTCGAGTTCAGGGTAAAATCAATCGATACGCGAATCGGGCCAACTCGTTCGGAGATTTCGATCGCCTAATGAACCTCGGACTCAATTTGCCTTTACGGCCAAATCTGAGTATCTTTTTCCAAGGCGAAACCTTAAGAAACATTTTATCTCCCACCGATACTCGATGTCTTTTCGTTTCAGATCCGCTGCACGACTTCGACGATCGGAGGCTATCTTCGACTTTCACTTTCTGCTCAAAGATCTTTAATCAAATCCACCCAAAATTTTGCTTTCACCGAGGTCAGTCCAAAACAATGGTGTACGGCATTTACGTCCGTACAAGGCCTCGTAAGGTGCCATCTTAATACTTGATTGAAAACTATTGCTGTAAGCGAATTCAATCAAAGGCAAATACCGTTCCCATGAACCACTGAACTCGAGGATGCAACATCTCAACATATCCTCAAGTATTTGAATTATCCGCTCGGATTGACCATCGGTTTTGGGGGTGAAAGGCGGTGCTGAAATGCAACTTGGTACCCAAAGCTTCTTGCAACTTCTTCCAAAATATCGCGGTAAATCTCGGATCTCTATCCGACATGATGGAAATAGGTACCCCGTGTAATCTCACAATCTGAGAAACGTACAATTTGGCTTGTTTGTCCATTGAAAAATCCGTACGTACGGGGACAAAGTGAGCCGACTTAGTCAATCTGTCTACCACGACCCAAATCGTATCCTTCTTACTCGCTGACAACGGCAGTCCGGATACAAAGTCCATTGTGACTCGATCCCATTTCCACTCGGGTATCGTGATCGGTGAAGTAATCTCAAGGCACTTGATGTTCCGCTTTCACTTGTTGACATATTAAACATCTCAAACAAAGTCGGAGATGTCTCGTTTCATACCATGCCACCAAAATCGACGTTTCAAGTCGTTGTACATCTTCGTACTCCGGGTGGATTGCCATTCGGCTACAATGGGATTCGCTCGAATTATCGAAATAAGTTTCAATTCTTTGGAACACACGAAGACTTCAACCTCAAACAATCGTCATCATCGATTTGGAACTCCGATTCCTTGTTCGAACACACTCACCAACGCCTTTGTCGCAGATTTAAGTCTCTTTGAGTCATCAAATATTTGAGACTTTTGTGATCCGAATACACATGGCACTTCTCACCAAATAAGTAATGTCACCATATCTTTAAGGCGAATACGATGGCAGCCAATTCGAGATCATGGGTCGGATAATTTTTCTCATGTGGCTTTAATTGTCTCGACGCATAAGCCACAACTCGCCTCTTGCATCAATACGCAACCCAACCCAAGTAGGGATGCGTCACTATAAATGACAAACTCTTTGCCCGATTCGTGTTGCACTAGAATTGGAGCTTCAGTCAAATAAGTTTTTAGTTGATCGAAGCTTTTCTGACATTTCTCCGTCCATTCGAACTTAACATCCTTTTGGAGTAGCCGTCATTGGTGTGGCTATCGTCGAGAAACCTTTTACATATCGTCGAGAATAACCTAAGAAGTCCCAAAAAGCCCCGAACCTCATTAATATTTCTCGGAGGCTTCCTTCAGTTGATCGAACAATTCATCGATACGCGATAACGGATATTTGTTCTTTATTGTCACTTTATTAAACTGACGATAGTCGATGCACAGCCTCATGGTTCCGTCCTTCTTTTTCACAAACAACACTGACGCACCCTAAGGTGAAAAACTCGGACGAGCAAAACCTCTATCCACCAATTCTTGCAACTGAGCTTTCAACTCCTTTCATTCCGTTGGTGCCATACGATGCGGAGCTATCGGTTGGAGTGGTACCAGTACCAATTCGATGCCAACTCTATTTCCGTCAGGTGGTAAACCCGCAATTCTTCGAGAAAACATCCGGTATTAACAAACCACAGCACAGATTCGGGTTTCTTTTCCGACTCCTTGTCATCGAAAGCACATACGCAAGGTATGCTTCGCACCCCTTCTTACATATTTCGGGCCAACATTGCGATATTACGGTGGCAACCCTTTAAGTCCGTAGACTCAACCCGAATTATCTCGTTATTCATGCACCTCGGATCAATAGTCTTGTTTTTGCAATTTACAACCGCATCGCATGGTCAACCAATCCAAACCAAGAATAACGTCGAATTCGCCGAACGGCAAAAGCATCAAGTCCGCCGGAAACAAGAACCTCGGAATACTAGGGACTTTTCTTACACACTTTATTGACAAGCACGTAATGACCCAAGGGTTTGACACCGAATTACGAACTCGATGAGACTCAATAGGCAAAGTCTTCTTGGATGTTAAGGTTTCGCATATATAAGAGTGAGTAGAACCAGGTCAATCAAAGCAATCACATTAGTATCAAAGAGAGTGAAAGTACCGGTAATAACATCCGGTGAGGCAGATCCTCACGTGCGTATGGCATAAGTCCTAGCAGAGCACGAGCCTCGGATCGATGGTGGCATCTCTAGATCCTCTCGACCGCCACTAGCATTGCCCGTGTTTCTAAACGGCCTACCTCGAATTGTGGTAGCGCCGAGTTCCCACTTTGATTTATGTTTTGTTCGGATAAGCTCGGGCAATCTTTAATGAAATGATCGATGATCCGCACTTGTAACAGAGCGGTCACGGAATCTACAACTTCGAATGCCATTTGCCACAATATTGGCACTCAGCTCGTCTCGACGATCATTGCCAACACCGGCAATCAAGTGACTCAGCGTGCCCATAGGGGGTCGATCGCGGTCTCTTCTAGAAAAGCCCGAAGTGTCTCTAGACCGCCTAAGCCATCTCTAAATTTCTTTGATGACTGGGAAGGGCTTCCCAAGACCTCTTACTGAAACTCCCTTGCTCCCACTTTAGCTTTTCTTTTCTCCATCTCGAGCTCCTCGGCTTTGCACGCCGCCGACAAGAGCCACAAACTCTCGGATTTCCAAAATGCCAACATACAGACTTTATATCATCATTCAGTCCATCTTGAAGCATTTACACATCACACTTCAAGAAATGCATTCGCACGCTGCATCTGGCTAAGCCTCACAAATTTTCGTTCGTAGTCGGTAACCAACATGGAACCTTGTTTAAGTTCAAGAAATTCCTTCCATTTTGATCCATAAATCTCGGTGATATACTTCTTTCGAACTTGGTTAGAAAGAACTCCCAAGTTACTTGCTCTCTAGGCACAACAGAAGTCAGAGTACTCCACCAGTAGGCGGAATCGCGTAGCAAGGAGATAGTACACTTTAAGCATTCATCGGGTGTACAAGATAGCTCATCGAGCACCCGGATAGTGTTGTCCAACCAAAATTCAGCTTGCTCGGCATCGCCGCCATCCGTAACTTTAAATTCAGTAGCCCCATGATTTGAATTCGTCGACCGGGCTTACTTGGCCTTACTTGGTCGGTTATCAGAGGTATTATAGGTGCGGGGGTTGCATTAGTCGGGAATGGAGGTTGTGGAACAGCCGTGTTAGTTCGAATGTATTGGTTGAACCAATCATTCATCACGCTATAAAAGGCTTGCTTAGCCTCATCATTCGGATTGCTAGCAATAGGTTGAGAGTCCGCCGGCGCTGTCCCTTGTGCGGGAGCAGGTGCCACACTCTCCACATCATCAGCTATTGCTCGGTTGGGATCGGGATCCATTACAAATAATTAAACACAAATTCAAAATATCAGAAATCACCACACTATCAATTTATCACTATATGGCATGTATAGCTAGACCCAAACGTATCACGGTAGTCCTAGAATCGACTAAACCATGCTCTAATACCAATGAAATTGTAACACCCCGAACCCGAGCCCGTTGCCGGTGTCGGACACGAGGGGTTAACAAGCCAAACCCACTTATAGCACCGACCAATTTGACATTTCCAGGCAAGCTGGAAAACTGCGTCACTGTCGCCTTAAAAGGTATATCTCGAGTTAAAAAACTCGGAAACTGATTCCGTAAATTTTCCCTGAATTTAGACTCATATATACATCCCTGGATTTATTTCTAGAATTTTTGGTAGGGCCAATTGGTACAGTTTATTAGTTAAAGTCACCCATGTTACAGGGGTCGACTACACTGACCTTCGCGCGTTACAACTGGAATATCTCCCTGTACAAGGCTTCAATGCTGATGTCGTTTGTTTCTAATGAAACTAGACTCAAAAGGGAATCTGTACATATAAGGCATGACTTCTAATTCCTTCTGGATAATTTGTGGTAAATTTTCAAAGTCAAGACAGGAGATTCAGAAACCGTTCTGGCCCTGTCTCACGAGAACTTTAATATCTCTTAGTAAACTGATCATATGATCGTTTCGTTACTTTCATATGAAAATAGATCCATCAAGGTTCGTTTACATAATTTATTCACTATTTAATACCATTCCTACTATTTTTAGTGATTTTTCACATTCACGTCACTGCAGCTGGCAGCATCTGTTTTTAAGGTAGGCCTTACCTAAATTGTAGTCTCTATGGACCAACTATAGTCTTGTCATACATAGGTCCACTTATGATCATATTTAGCCATTCCAATGGCTGATCATGTGACTAACACCCCATTCCAATCCATAATCACATCATGAAACCATATATAATTACAAACCACAAATTGAATGGTCTAATGCCATACTCCACCTTTACGAGCCATTTTCGCATGGCCGTACACATATACATCACAAAGATACTTGAAAACAACCAAGGGTAGTCCTATACATGCCATATCCAAAATTCAACTAAAGGAGTACCAAAAGGGCTTTGATAGTGTGGTTGACTTCAACTTCGATGATCCCGAATCCGATCGCTAACGAGCAAAATCTATAAAACAGAGAGCCAAAGCAACGGGTAAGCATTTTTATGCTTAGTAAGTCTCAAGTAATGAAATCGGCTTTGACTAAAGCATTACATTCACATAGCCAAATGAATCACTTTATTAATACACATTCACATAATCGTACCTACTTCACACTTCATCAATATATACATTCACAAGATATCAACCCATTTCAAGAGCTGAAAATTCGTTAGTCGATTGAGCGAATATTATTTCAAACGTATCGACTTTTCCATTGCACATGTAAACATACCTTATCCTTTGGGCTTTTCGAGCGTACTAATTGGATTTGTTACAGCAACCAACGCCACCTTCAACCCAAGCTTCTTCGAATACAACCGGATATAACCACACGCATACGAATGCCCTCGGTCTTAGCCCGGATATAACGACTTGCACAAATGCCTTCGGTATTAGCCCGGATATAACAACTTGCACAAATGCATTCGGTATTAGCCCGGATATAGTCACTAGCACAATTGCCTTGGGTCTTAACCGGATATAATTACTAGCATAAATGTCTTCGGGACTTAGCCCGGGTATCATTCAATTGCTCATGCACACATAAATCAATAATCATTACACATCCATATTTCATTTTCGTTACTAAGGCTCGAACACAAACATAGCCCGGGTACCATTCAAATACTCATACACACATATATCAATAATTATTACACATCCATATTTCATTTTCGTTACTAAGGCTCAAACACAAACATATCACTAGCATAATTGCCTTCGGGACTTAGCCCGGGTACCATTCAAATACTCATACACACATATATCAATAATCATTACACATCCATATTTCATTTTCGTTACTAAGGCTCAAACACAAACATATCACTAGCATAATTGCCTTCGGGACTTAGCCCGGGTACCATTCAAATACTCATACACACATATGTCAATAATCATTACACATCCATATTTCATTTCACATAATTCAAGTAGGGTCATTACTCGAAGACTTACCTCGGATGTTGTCGAACGGCTTCAACGGCTATTCGATCACTTTTTCCTTTCCTCTATCCAATTGTGGCCCTCTAAGCTCTTGAGCTAATTCAAACAATTTCAACTTATTAAAGTCTCACTTGCTAGCCTTGGCCGAATACACATATCATTGACCCAACATCACATAACTAAGCACTTTAGTCAATTTTCTTTAATTTACGCACACATTCGGCCTTAGCTCACATCAAGGTAGCCGATTACCTAATTCAAGAATAGGCATCATTATGCTTGCCTCTAACTGAATGCATGCACAACAATTCCCTATTGTGGCGAATATGCATGTCCATGTTAGCCAATTTTATACTTCAAAACCGAAACATCATCACATATAAACATATATCAAAACACAAATTTTACCTATCATGCAACAAGCAAAAATCGCACTTATGAGCATACCATGGCGAATACATCACACACCATCCCCTTTCAATTTTCGGTCATGGTTAAACATAGAACTCCATGTCTTACTCAAGAATGCTAAGAGAAAATTCAAGAGTAGTCAATCCATCATTACATGCATCATCAACAAGCTTCATATTTAGCATGCAATGGCTTTAACACAATATCAACCTTGGCCAAATACCATTTCCATGGCATAACAAGGATTTGAACCATGGCTAACATGAACATCAAGTTAGCAACTAAAACATGCATGAATCTCATGACACAACCTCATACATACCTTAATCTTGATGCAAGTATAGCCAAATCTCCTTCTAGATCTCTTCTAAACCAAAAATGGAGCAAAAATCCTCCCTTTTTCCCTTAGTATTTTCAGCCAAAGAATTGAGAATGGATGAACAAATTTTTCTCCTTTCTTTTTCCTCTACTCACGGCAACAAGGGGGCATCCATCCATTTTTTTTTTGTCAACCTTTTCTTTAATGCTAACACATTATTTAATTGCTCCCAACATGCCTCACTAACCCAACATGTTGGAAACATGTTTTCCTTTGCCCATCACATCCATCTTGGCCGGCCACTATAGAATAATTTGGGCAATTTTGACATGCAAGTCCACCTTTGTGTCAACATTCACAAATAAGCCATTACAAATTAGCCTATCATTTTTTTTACCATGTTTCACCTTGATCCCTATTTAATAATTTCTCATACATTTGGTAAAATTAGAGAATGAAACTTCCACATATTCATGCACACACATAGTAAGCATAAAATATAACAATTAATTATTTTTATGCCTCGGTTTTGTGGTCCCGAAACCACATTCCGACTAGGGTCATTTTAGGGCTGTCACATTTTAGGAGAGATTATAGGAGAAAATCGTGGGGTTTTGTGGTGGGAGAAGAGTTAGTGTCAAATTGGATTTGTGGCACTCTGGACTTTCGGTTTTGGTGAGTTTAGCCATCTATTTTCGGGTGCTATGAACATATTGGCTCTCTCTTTTTCTGTGGAGGCCGAATAATGATAGGGAGGTTTTGGTAGTATCATTCATTTTTGCTGGCATCAATTTTTCACTTCTCCTGAGGTCCCTCATTTCATCATTTTGCTCTTCTTTCCCTCCTTCTTCTTAGTCTAATTCTCTCCTTCCTCTTTCTCTCTCAGTTCTTTTGACACTATCAATCCTCCTCTTCTACATCTTGTGCTTGGCTAATTATCCCCTATTTCGTCCTCTCTCAAATTTTCCTTTTCTTCTAGTAATAGCCGAATACCCCTTTCCCCTTTTCTCTCTATTCCTTCAACTTTTTTCGAGTGTCCCTCCTTGTATTGCTAAAACAGAATACTCTTCCCCTCATTTAGTTCTGTCAGTTCTCTACGTTTTATATTAGCCAAACATTCCATCTCAAGTTCGAGTACACAGTTATTATTTTCTTCTCTTTTATTTTCGATATTGGTTTAGTAAGGGTTCTCTAACAAATCTATAAGTGTACATGATTCTCTCTTGTTTCTCTCCACCGTCATGATCTATCTTCTAACATCTTCTTCCCTTTGCCAATTACAACTAGGGGTGCAATTATTCCATTTTTCCTCTACCATTCTGTGTTATTTTGGCTTTTGTGTGGGTGTGGGTCGAATGTTCTTCTTATCTGTTCTGCGTTTTCGGTAAGTGACTTTTTGTCTAGTTCAAATTGTTCTTTTGTTTGATGGTTGATAAGGTTTGGTTGAAGTGCAGATAACCCCCGAAGGCCTAGTCATTTGTCTCTTGCAAACGGTTTAAATGGGCAAGCCACAATCGACTGATCTATGCAAGTGTAGGTAATCTTTTGATCAAGTATTTTGGTGGGGTTTTGACAATTCCATTACGATGCGGTTAACCAGAACTTGTGATTGAATGTAGGTTGGAGTACTTGGGGATTATTAGCACGTTTTCGTGAGCATGGTGTGTTAAACATTGCGTCTACTCGTAAATCAGCAAAAGCCTAAATAAGAGACTGTCAGTGCCACACGAACGTGAGCTCACTCGTGTGGTAGTTCAAACACAAAAACATGGGTGGTGGATCGTCAAAGCCACCATTATCGATTTCATGGGCTTAGGCCGTTTTGGGCCACGTTGGGCCTAAATAGGCTGTGTGGGCCCCACACGGGTAAACCACGCAGATGAATGGAAAATATTGGGCCAGGCTGTGTAGTTCACACGGCCAAGGCTAGATATGGGATTGTGGGCCACACGGGCGTGTGAGCCTAGATGGGCCTACATTATGGGCCTTGGGCCCATTTTCACTATTTGACTACGAAGATTGCACAGGTCGCTCGAGATGACTCTGGACCTATTGTTGGGTTGATAAGCATACATTGACCCTAAAATTTATTAATCTCTGTTATGCCCCTATGAGGTAAAATGACTATTATGCCCTTATAAGATGTATGACTGTATTGAGCATGCCATTTTATATATGTTGCACACATGATTGATATTATGATATGTATCATGGGGATGGGTTGTTATGATTGGAGGAAGTGTACTATACTACCAGCTCCGCTGCAATTTCTGTTTAGTGTCACAACTGGTGCTATTTTTGGTGTGTAGGGATGGGTGTAAGGCTGGACGGAGTGGTGTGTAGGGGATGGGTGGGTTGGTTTTATACCCACAGAGTGTGTAGGGTTGGATGGAGTGGTGTGTTAAGGCTGGCTGGGTAGGATTTCTGATTGCATATCTATACTTTGACCGCTACTGAATTGGGCTAAGGCCCACACTGATATTGTCACTGTTCTAAAAAGGGCATAGGCCCAGACTGTGTTTGTTTTTTGATTGTTTCCTTATAATGGGATTACACACTGATTTTTTGTAAACTCACCCATCTATTTTAACTGTACAGGTAATCCTTAGGCGGATCGGTGCTGCGAGGGATTCGAAAGTGGCCACACAACTGCATTAGCTTCCATTTTTAACTTTTCATTTTTAAGTAATTTAATTTGGGTGTTTATTTTTTAATAAGGCCTCTATAAGTTTTTATTTTAATTTTGGATCTATTTCTTTGATTTATATCTATTAGTAGTAGGCCACGGGTTTTCAAAAAAATAAATGCTTTTCCAAAACACCACGTTTACACAACCTATTTTGAAAGCTTCCACAACAAACATTGTTTTAGAGTGTAATAACAATCTAATATGATCCACATTTTGCTAAAACGATTTGAGTCTTAACAATGAACATGATATCCTAAAATTTTGTTAAAATCACAAAGAGGGTTTGATATAGAACGGATTTTCAATGAAATTATGTTTTTCAAAAAACACTTCAATGTGACATCACAGATTTGGCCATAACATCTAAGCCGGGTTTGGGGTGTTACATTGCCGTAAAGGAAAACTAAGTCCACGGTTCATTAGACAATAAGAGATCACATAAAAAATTGGACCTGATGCATATCGATTAGCATTACCACCAGAGCTTGACAGAATTCATAATGTTTTCCGTGTGTCTATGTTCCGATGATATCGGTCAGATCCATCATATGTTATCTCTTCGACAGAAGTGGAAATTCAGCCTGTAATGACTTACATTGCAGAACCGATTAAAATGCTGGCGCAAAAGACAAAAGAATTAAGAAATAAAAAAGTAGCTTTAGTAAAAGTTCCTTGGCAATGACATGGGATTGAAGAAGCTGCCTGGGAAGCAGAGGATACCATGAGAAAGTAAAATCTGAACCTATTTATTGGTAAGATTTTTTAGGACAAAAATTCTTTAAGGGGGAGAGAGTTGTAACAGCTCGTTTTTAGTGAAATCGGAATAGTGGTTACGAGACCACAAATTCGACATAGAAAGAAAATTTATTTTAATAGTATTACATGGTCTGCATTATAATAGGAACGACGTATGAAAATTTCGATAAGAAAATTTTACTGATTTTGTGTTTAATTATAGAAAGGACCAAATTGTATAAAATGTAAAAGTTGAGTTCTAGTAGCTATAAGTATCAAATAGATATGGAATTTAAAACTTGAGGTCCTTATATGGTAATTAGACCATTAAATGGAGTTAGTAGATATTTAGGATGAATCATCCATGGAAAATTAGAAAAAGAAAAGGACTAAATTGGAATTTGGAATAAATAAAGATGATAATAGCCTAATGTCATCTTATTTCATCATCATCCCCAAATTTTCTATGGAAACCCTAGGAAAGAGAAAGAAAACCAAGCAAGCTTAATTAGGTAGGTAATTATGTCCCGTGTGAAGTAATTTTTATATTTTTGAGATCGAAATAACCTAATCTATCTATTTTGGGGATCAATTTGAAAAGATATTAAAGTATTGAAATTTTTCCATGGATGAATATGCTGAAAATTTGAAATTTATGGTAGAAAATGAAAGGTTGTTGATAGATAAACAACTTTTGTAAAGTAAATTTTCATGAAATTGTGAATTAGAGACTAAATTGTAGATATGTAAAATTCATGGAAAATTTTTTATTTTTATGAAATATATGTGCTGAAAATGTTATATGTAAAAATTAGTTAGGCTTGGAATAAGATTAAATTGCACAAATTTCATTTTTCGAGCCTAGGGACGAAATTGAATATGAATTGAATTAAATTGAATATGAAATGGATTAAATCGACATTAAATTCATTTATATAGATCCCGATAACTTAAATACAAAGTTAGATCGAGGAAAATAAAAAGTGTCAGATTAATAGATTTTCGTATATGAACAAGTGACGAGGTAAGTTTGTGTAACTAAATTGTGTATTTATATGTTTTAAATTGAATAATATGTATGTGAATTGTATCATTGTCATGAATATGAAATAATCTTATATCCGACAAAGTCCGATACATGATCAGTCCCGTTAGAGTAATGGAATTTGATGGATACAAGATTTCCCGATTGGTTGTGGTCTTACATATGTTGCGGACACACCATAGCTCTTACGAGCATCCTGTTATAAGCCCTCTCAAGTTTCTTGTTACATGGTTCCTACGGGCATCCTGATCGGTACTGATCTTGCATGTGTTACGGACTATCGCTGTAACGCCCCAATTTTCAGGTTTTTTGTGTTTTTTTGATTTTTAAAATTTGTGTGTGTTCTGGTTGGTTAAAATATATTTTTTCAGTAGGTTAGTGGGCCTTTGGAAGGCCCAAACTTAAGTTAAATCCATGGTAGTCTTAGGAATTTTAATTTTATGAACAGGTGATGCAATTGGCATTTGGGCTTTTAAGAGTAAAGGGGTAAAAGATGACACAAAAAGGAGTGTGGTGTAGTGGCAAGGTGGCGCCACTTAGGGGACAAGGAAGTGACGCCATAGAGGAAGCAAGGGGTCCAAGGATCAAGTCTTGGCTCTTGCAATATATTTTGGTTTTTCTTTTCAATAAATCTAGAAGCAAGTAGGTGCGCTTTAAAGTTTAATGTGTTGGATTTATGACATAAATGAGTTGATGGCCTAGTTGTGGTGGTGTGAGTTGGCATGTGAGAGGACTTTGGTTCGAATCCCTTGGCACGCAAAGGTTGATTATTTTGCTATGCTGGGACGGCAAGAGTTGGTGTTGGTTTTAAACTCTGGTGATAGAGGGATCCCACATCGGGAAGCTAACATAAGAGTAGATGGAGAGCTGGCTTTAGATAGAGCAAACCATGAGGAGAGTAGGCATACCCTTCTTGGCTGATCCCTTTCATTTTGTGACGTGCTCGTTTGGGTTGGGTGTCAGCTAAGAGTGTTTGGAGTGCGGATTAACTGCAGTCTCCTAACAGGATTATCGCGTGGGAGATATCGTCATCAATCGTCATCAACGGTGTGTAAACGACACCTCCCTTAGATCGAATCGGTAAAAGCGAAATACCAAACGTTGGTATTTTGTGCACTCATGACGTCTGGCGCTTCGTGAGACGATTGTTAATGAATATGGTGCATTTGGATGATTAGAGTGCGAGTGTGCATTTTAGGTACAACGGTATTTTTGGGCTTAATGGGCCGAAAACGGGCCAATGGGCCAACGGGCCTACTTTGGTAAAAAGACGAGGTAAGTACTTCTGATTACTTGGTAAACGTTAGAATGAGCATGAAACCTTAGCAATAGGTAATAATTACTGAAATACCCTTATGCATGCAAAATTACGATTTTACCCCTAGGATTATTTTTTTTCTGAAAAGCATGATGTTCTGTTTCTGTATACGTATGCCATGACATATTATTTCAGTTGCATGGGAAATGGGTTTATATTGATGAAGGAAGCGTTCTGGCCGCCTCGCTGCAATCTGGTGGCCTCGCCACATATATCTATTCTAGTGACTTCGTCACAATATCTGGAAGCCTCGCTGCAATTTGGTGGCTTCGCCACATATATATATATATATATATATATATATATGCATTTTAATGGCCTAGCCACAATATCTCATATCTGGTGAGTTCGTCACAATATCTGGCGACCTCATTGCAATTTCTATGGTGTGTAGCGGTTGGGTGGGTGAGTAGTCTCCCACATGGTATAAAATGATGCAGGGGTGTTATGGGTGGCTCTAGGTTGGGATTTCTGCGTTCATGATATATTTGTTACAGATCTGCTATGGGCCTATGGGTTTCATTCTGATTTCTGTATTGGGCCAAGGCCCAGATAAGTCTGACTCTGAGGTTTGATTGTTTTGGGTTATGGTTGGGTAATGTTACACACTGATTTTACCGAACTCACCCTTTATTTTCATCTCTGCAGGAAATCCCCAACCATAGTGGGCTTGGAGCTGTGAGGGATTCGGAGTGGCCACATCATCTGCAAAGTTGGTTTTTCTAAGTTAGTTTATTTTTATTATTTTTATATTCTGATTTAATTTTGGGTTTTAAGTTGTAATAAGGCTGCTATTGAAATTTGCTTTTCCGCTATGGTTTTATTTTTTAATTATATTTATACTATGACGAAGCTGCTAGTGTTAGGCTGCGCGGGTTTTCAAAATTAATGAATGTTTTCAAGACGCAACAAGCACAACAAATGGATAGCCTAAAGATTGATAAACCGGCTTTTCATTCAACCGCTGTTTTTACAAAGACCACAACAATCACTTAAACCAATGAATGCATACTAAGTCGTAAGTCCATGTGACACGTCAGATCTGGCCATAACATCTGGGTCGGGTTTGTGGTGTTACATTTAGTGGTATCAAAGCCAGGTTGCAACAACTCGGTTGTGGAATAGGTCTAAAAACGGGAGTTTGTAAAGAAACACTGAATAAATGTTTTCGAAAATCGTTTTGTTTTTGGAACTTGATTATAAATTGTTTTCGAGAATGTTTCCAATATTTTCTCTTTACAAATAGATGATTTTAAAGATTAAAATCGACTTTCTAGAATTAGGTTTTTTAGAAGGTGGCACACCGAATCTCCAACCCAAGTCTGTAAGTTTTCTGAGCCTTTCTGATTGTTTCTGAAATATCTGTTATATGCTTGTACAAAACCTTATCATGGTACTTTAGTTAGGGTAACACCGAACTATAGAAACTCGATAAGTAGACCGAGATCAGTAGCTAGGCTACCGCAAAAGGAAACAAACTCAAACTCAAATTCTTGTTATTCATAAGACATCTGTAATAAACACTGAAATATTAAACTGATTCATAAAATTCTTAATCAGATAATACAAAATGAGTACACGAGTAGCTCTTGGAAGAGGCCGTGGACGTGGCCGAGGTAATGCTCAGGTTGAATCTTTGTCTTCAGGACATGTGCCAGTAGTAGATGCACCTGTACCACCGAAAACGGAGGTAGAGTCTCATGATCAAGGTGCCGGGGACGATACTCTGTCCCAGGCAATGCTCCGAGTTTTGGAAAGGGTTGCTAGGGCAAGTACGGGAAACGAAATTCGGGGGTCTATTTCTGAACAGCTCCGGGCCAATGGAGCAGAGATATTTAGGGGCATATTTGGTGTAGCTCCGAATATGGCTTAGTATTGGTTAGAAGCCACGGAGTAGATTATGGATGATCTGGACTGCTCTGTGGAGCAGAAGCTGAAGGGAGCCATATCGTTACTCAGGGATGAGGCTTATCAGTGGTGGCTCAGGGTGAGAGATGGAACTCCTGTTGACAGTGTGACTTGGGAGTTGTTTAAGACAGCCTTAAAAGGAAAAAATGTTGGGGCTAGTTACGTGGACGCTCACCGGAAAGAATTTCTGAGCCTGGTCCAAGGGAGTAAGTTAGTGGCTGAGTATGAGTCTGAGTTTCTAAGACTGAGCCGGTATGCTTCTGGGATTGTCGCTACAGAGTATGAGCGTAGCGTACACTTCGAGGATGGTTTGAGAGATGAACTTAGGGTGCTGATTGCTCTGCAGAGAGAGCGTAACTTCGTTACTTTAGTGGAGAAAGCTAAGATAGCTGAGGAAGTGAAGCATACAGAAAGACAGAATTGTGAGAAAGATCAAAACCATTTTAGGAGAGATTCAGGACTTTCAGGTGGTATGAATAGGAATGTTAAGAGAGCAAGGGTAATGGAGCTAGTTCGAGCAGTACTGATGAATACTGTTAGACTGCAGAGTTGTAGGAATTGTGGGAAGATGTGACAGCCCTAAAACGACCCTAGTCGGAATGTGGTTTCGGGACCACAAAACCGAGGCATAAAAATAATTAATTGTTATATTTTATGCTTACTATGTGTGTGCATGAATATGTGGAAGTTTCATTCTCTAATTTTACCAAATGTATGAGAAATTATTAAATAGGGATCAAGGTGAAACATGGTAAAAAAATGATAGGCTAATTTGTAATGGCTTATTTGTGCATGTTGACACAAAGGTGGACTTGCATGTCAAAATTGCCCAAATTATTCTATAGTAGCCGGCCAAGATGGATGTGATGGGCAAAGGAAAACATGTTTCCAACATGTTGGGTTAGTGAGGCATGTTGGGAGCAATTAAATAATGTGTTAGCATTAAAGAAAAGGTTGACAAAAAAATGGATGGATGCCCCTTGTTGCCGTGAGTAGAGGAAAAGAAAGGAGAAAAATTTGTTCATCCATTCTCAATTCTTTGGCTGAAAATACTAAGGGAAAAAGGGAGGATTTTTGCTTCATTTTGGTTTAGAAGAGATCTAGAAGGAGATTTGGCTATACTTGCATCAAGATTAAGGTATGTATGAGGTTGTGTCATGAGATTCATGCATGTTTTAGTTGCTAACTTGATGTTCATGTTAGCCATGGTTCAAATCCTTGTTATGCCATGGAAATGGTATTTGGCCAAGGTTGATATTGTGTTAAAGCCATTGCATGCTAAATATGAAGCTTGTTGATGATGCATGTAATGATGGATTGACTACTCTTGAATTTTCTCTTAGCATTCTTGAGTAAGACATGGAGTTCTATGTTTAACCATGACCGAAAATTGAAAGGGGATGGTGTGTGATGTATTCGGCCATGGTATGCTCATAAGTGCGATTTTTGCTTGTTGCATGATAGGTAAAATTTGTGTTTTGATATATGTTTATATGTGTTGATGTTTGGTTTTGAAGTATAAAATTGGCTAACATGGACATGCATATTCGCCACAATAGGGGAATTGTTGTGCATGCATTCGGTTAGAGGCAAGCATAATGATGCCTATTCTTGAATTAGGTAATCGGCTACCTTGATGTGAGCTAAGGCCGAATGTGTGCGAAATTAAAGAAAATTGACTAAAGTGCTTAGTTATGTGATGTTGGGTCAATGATATGTGTATTCGCCAAGGCTAGCAAGTGAGACTTTAATAAGTTGAAATTGTTTGAATTAGCTCAAGAGCTTAGAGGGCCACAATTGGATAGAGGAAAGGAAAAAGTGATCGAATAGCCGTTGAAGCCGTTCGACAACATCCGAGGTAAGTCTTGAGTAATGACCCTACTTGAATTATGTGAAATGAAATATGGATGTGTAATGATTATTGACATATGTGTGTATGAGTATTTGAATGGTACCCGGGCTAAGTCTCGAAGGCAATTATGCTAGTGATATGTTTGTGTTCGAGCCTTAGTAACGAAAATGAAATATGGATGTGTAATGATTATTGATTTATGTGTGCATGAGCAATTGAATGTTACCCGGGCTAAGTCCCGAAGACATTTATGCTAGTAATTATATCCGGGTTAAGACCCGAAGGCAATTGTGCTAGGGACTATATCCGGGCTAATACCCGAAGGCATTTGTGCAAGTTGTTATATCCGGGCTAATACCCGAAGGCATTTGTGCAAGTCGTTATATCCGGGCTAAGACCCGAGGGCATTCGTGCGTGTGGTTATATCCGGTTGTATTCCGAAGAAGCTTGGGTTGAAGGTGGCGTTGGTTGCTGTAACAAATCCAATTAATGCGCTTCGAAAAGCCCAAAGGATAAGGTATGTTTACATGTGGAATGGAAAAGTCGATCGTTTGAAATAATATTCGTTCAATCGACTAACAATTTTCAGCTCTTGAAATGGGTTGATATCTTGTGAATGTATATATTGATGAAGTGTGAAGTAGGTACGATTATGTGAATGTGTATTAATAAAGTGATTCATTTGGCTATGTGAATGTAATGCTTTAGTCAAAGCTGATTTCATTACTTGAGACTTACTAAGCATAAAAATGCTTACCCGTTGCTTTGGCTCTCTGTTTTATAGATTTTGCTCGTTAGCGATTGGATTCGGGATCATCGAAGTTGAAGTCAACCACACTATCAAAGCCCTTTTGGTACTCCTTTAGTTGAATTTTGGATATGGCATGTATAGGACTACCCTTGGTTGTTTTCAAGTATCTTTGTGATGTATATGTGTACGGCCATGCGAAAATGGCTCGTAAAGGTGGAGTATGGCATTAGACCATTGAATTTGTGGTTTGTAATTATATATGGTTTCATGATGTGATTATGGATTGGAATGGGGTGTTAGTCACATGATCAGCCATTGGAATGGCTAAATATGATCATAAGTGGACCTATGTATGACAAGACTATAGTTGGTCCATAGAGACTACAATTTAGGTAAGGCCTACCTTAAAACAGATGCTGCCAGCTGCAGTGACGTGAATGTGAAAATCACTAAAAATAGTAGGAATGGTATTAAATAGTGAATAAATTATGTAAACGAACCTTGATGGATCTATTTTCATATGAAAGTAACGAAACGATCATATGATCAGTTTACTAAGAGATATTAAAGTTCTCGTGAGACAGGGCCAGAACGGTTTCTGAATCTCCTGTCTTGACTTTGAAAATTTACCACAAATTATCCAGAAGGAATTAGAAGTCATGCCTTATATGTACAGATTCCCTTTTGAGTCTAGTTTCATTAGAAACAAACGACATCAGCATTGAAGCCTTGTACAGGGAGATATTCCAGTTGTAACGCGCGAAGGTCAGCGTAGTCGACCCCTGTAACATGGGTGACTTTAACTAATAAACTGCACCAATTGGCCCTACCAAAAATTCTAGAAATAAATCCAGGGATGTATATATGAGTCTAAATTCAGGGAAAATTTACGGAATCAGTTTCCGAGTTTTTTAACTCGAGATATGCCTTTTAAGGCGACAGTGACGCAGTTTTCCAGCTTGCCTGGAAATGTCAAATTGGTCGGTGCTATAAGTGGGTTTGGCTTGTTAACCCCTCGTGTCCGACACCGGCAACGGGCTCGGGTTCGGGGTGTTACAATTTTATTGGTATCAGAGCACGGTTTAGTCGATTCTAGAACTACCGTGATACGTTTGGGTCTAGCTATACATGCCATATAGTGATAAATTGATAGTGTGGTGATTTCTGATATTTTGAATTTGTGTTTAATTATTTGTAATGGATCCCGATCCCAACCGAGCAATAGCTGATGATGTGGAGAGTGTGGCGCCTACTCCCGCACAAGGGACAGGGCCGGCGGACTCTCAACCTATTGCTAGCAATCCGAATGATGAGGCTAAGCAAGCCTTTTATAGCGTGATGAATGATTGGTTCAACCAATACATTCGAACTAACACGGCTGTTCCACAACCTCCATTCCCGACTAATGCAACCCCTGCACCTATAATACCTCCGGTAACCAACCAAGTAAGGCCAAGTAAGCCCCAGTCGACAGAATTCGAAATCATGGGGCTACTGAATTTAAAGTTACGGATGGCGACGATGCCGAGCAAGCTGAATTTTGGTTGGACAACACTATCCGGTGCTCGATGAGCTATCTTGTACACCCGATGAATGCTTAAAGTGTACTATCTCTTTGCTACGCGATTCCGCCTCTTGGTGGAGTACTCGACTTCTGTTGTGCCTAGAGAGCAAGTAACTTGGGAGTTCTTTCTAACCGAGTTCGAAAGAAGTATATCGACCCGATTTATGGATCAAAATGGAAGGAATTTCTTGAACTTAAACAAGGTTCCATGTCGGTTACCGACTCTGAGCGAAATTTGTGAGGCTTAGCCAGATGCAGCGTGTGAATGCATTTCTTGAAGTGTGATGTGTAAACGCTCAAGATGGACTGAATGATGATATAAAGGCGTATGTTGGCATTTTGGAAATCCGAGAGTTTGTGGCTCTTGTCGGCGGCGTGCAAAGCCGAGGAGCTCGATATGGAGAAAAGAAAAGCTGAAGTGGGAGCAAGGGAGTTTCGTAAGAGGTCTTCGGGGAAGCCCTTCCCACAGTCATCAAAGAAATTTAGAGATGGCTTAGGCCGGTCTAGAGACACTTCGGGCTTTTCTAGAAGAGACCGCGATCGACCCCCCCTATGGGCACGTGAGTCACTTCGATTGCCAGTGTTGGCAATGATCGTCGAGACAGAACGGAGTGCCAATATTGTGGCAAATGGCATTCTGGAAGTTGTAGATTCCGTGACCGCTCCTGTTACAAGTGCGGATCAGTCGATCATTTCATTAAAGATTGCCTGAGCTTATCTGAACAAAACGTAAATCAAAGTGGGAACCCGAGCGCTACCACAATTCGAGGTAGGCCGTTTAGAAACACGGGCAATGCTAGTGGCGGTCAGAGAGGATCTAGAGATGCCACCATCAGATCTGAGGCTCGTGCTCCTGCTAGGACTTATGCCATACGCGCACGTGAGGATGCTGCCTCACCAGATGTTATTACCGGTACTTTCACTCTCTTTGATACTAATGTGATTGCTTTGATTGACCCTAGTTCTACTCACTCTTATATATGCAAAACCTTAACATCCAGTAAGACTTTGCCTATTGAGTCTACTGAGTTCGTAATTGGTGTCAAACCCTTGGGTCATTACGTGCTTGTCAACAAAGTGTGTAAGAAAAGTCCCTAGTATTCGAGGTTCTTGTTTTCCGGCGGACTTGATGCTTTTGCCGTTCGGCCAATTCGACGTTATTCTTGGTTTGGATTGGTTGACCATGCACGATGCGGTTGTAAATTGCAAAAAGCAAGACTATTGATCCGAGGTCTTGCGAATAACGAGATAATTCGGGTTGAGTCTACGGACTTAAAGGGGTTGCCACCGTAATATCGCAATGTTGGCCCGAAATATGTAAGAAAGGGTGCGAAGCATACCTTGCGTATGTGCTCGATGACAAGGAGTCGAAAAGAAACCGAATCTGTGCGGTGGTTTGTGAATACTCGGATGTTTTCCACGAAGAATTGCGGGTTTACCACATGCGGGAAATAGAGTTGGCATCGAATTGGTACCTGGTACCACTCCAACTTCGATAGCTCCGCATCGTATGGCACCAACGGAATTAAAGGAGTTGAAAGCTCAGTTGCAAGAATTGGTGGATAGAGGTTTTGCTCGTCCAAGTTTTTCACCTTGGGGTGCGTCAGTGTTGTTTGTGAAAAAGAAGGACGGAACCATGAGGCTGTGCATCGACTATCGTCAGTTTAATAAAGTGACAATAAAGAACAAATATTCGTTACCGCATATCGATGAATTGTTCGATCAACTGAAGGAAGCCTCCGAGAAATATTACTGAGGTTCGGGGCTTTTTGGGACTTGCCGGTTATTACCGACGATATGTAAAAGGTTTCTCGACGATAGCCACACCAATGACGAAGCTACTCCAAAAGGATGTTAAGTTCGAATGGACGGAGAAATGTCAGAAAAGCTTGATCAATCGAAAACTTATTTGATCGAAGCTCCAATTCTAGTGCAACACGAATCAGGCAAAGAGTTTGTCATTTATAGTGACGCATCCCTACTTGGGTTGGGTTGCGTATTGATGCAAGAGGGGCGAGTTGTGGCTTATGCGTCGAGACAATTAAAGCCACATGAGAAAAATTATCCGACCCATGATCTCGAATTGGCTGCCATCGTATTCGTCTTAAAGATATGGCGACATTACTTATTTGGTGAGAAGTGCCATGTGTATTCGGATCACAAAAGTCTCAAATATTTGATGACTCAAAGAGACTTAAATCTGCGACAAAGGCATTGGCTGAGTGTGTTCCGAACAAGGAATCGGAGTTCCAAATCGATGATGACGATTGTTTGAGGTTCAAAAGTCTTCTGTGTGTTCCAAAGAATTCGAAACTTATTTCGATAATTCTGAACGAATCCCATTGTAGCCGAATGGCAATCCACCCGGGGAGTACGAAGATGTACAACGACTTGAAATGTCGGTTTTGGTGGCATGGTATGAAACGAGACATCTCCGACTTTGTTTCGAGATGTTTAATATGTCAACAAGTGAAAGCGGAACATCAAGTGCCTTCAGGATTACTTCAGCCGATCACGATACCCGAGTGGAAATGGGATCGAGTCACAATGGACTTTGTATCCGGACTGCCATTGTCAGCGAGTAAGAAGGATACGATTTGGGCCGTGGTAGATAGATTGACTAAGTCGGCTCACTTTGTCCCCGTACGTACGGATTTTTCAATGGACAAACAAGCCGAATTGTACGTTTCTCAGATTGTGAGATTACACGGGGTACCTATTTCCATCGTGTCGGATAGAGATCCGAGATTTACCTCGCGATTTTGGAAGAAGTTGCAAGAAGCTTTGGGTACCAAGTTGCATTTCAGCACCGCCTTTCACCCCCAAACCGATGGTCAATCCGAGCGGATAATTCAAATACTTGAGGATATGTTGAGATGTTGCATCCTCGAGTTCAGTGGTTCATGGGAACGGTATTTGCCTTTGATTGAATTCGCTTACAGCAATAGTTTTCAATCAAGTATTAAGATGGCACCTTACGAGGCCTTGTACGGGCGTAAATGCCGTACACCATTGTTTTGGACTGAGCTCGGTGAAAGCAAAATTTTCGGGGTGGATTTGATTAAAGATGCTGAACAGAAAGTGAAAGTCTGAAGATAGCCTCCGATCGTCAGAAGTCGTACGCGGATCTGAAACGAAAAGACATCGAGTATCAGGTGGGAGATAAAGTGTTTCTTAAGGTTTCGCCTTGGAAAAAGATACTCAGATTTGGCCGTAAAGGCAAATTGAGTCCGAGGTTCATTGGGCAGTACGAAATCTCCGAACGAGTTGGCCCAGTTGCGTATCGATTGATTTTGCCCCCTGAACTCGAAAAGATTCACGACGTCTTTCATGTTTCGATGCTTCGACGATATAGATCTGATCCGTTACACGTGATTAGTCCATCAGAGGTTGAAATTCAAGCCAATATGAGTTATGAGGAAGAACCGATTCGTATCCTAGCACGTGAAGTGAAAGAGTTGCGAAACAAGCGGGTTCCGCTAGTGAAAGTGTTATGGCTCAAACACGGGATAGAAGAAGCTACTTGGGAAACCGAGAACTCTATGAAAGAGCGATACCCAACCCTATTTACCGGTAAGATTTTCGGGGACGAAAATTTCTTAAGTGGGGGAGAGTTGTGACAGCCCTAAAACGACCCTAGTTGGTATGTGGTTTCGGGACCACAAAACCGAGGCATAAAAATAATTAATTGTTATATTTTATGCTTACTATGTGTGTGCATGAATATGTGGAAGTTTCATTCTCTAATTTTACCAAATGTATGAGAAATTATTAAATAGGAATCAAGGTGAAACATGGTAAAAAATGATAGGCTAATTTGTAATGGCTTATTTGTGCATGTTGACACAAAGGTGGACTTGCATGTCAAAATTGCCCAAATTATTCTATAGTGGCCGGCCAAGATGGATGTGATGGGCAAGGAAAACATGTTTCCAACATGTTGGGTTAGTGAGGCATGTTGGGAGTAATTAAATAATGTGTTAGCATTAAAGAAAAGGTTGACAAAAAAATGGATGGATGCCCCTTGTTGCCGTGAGTAGAGGAAAAGAAAGGAGAAAAATTTGTTCATCCATTCTCAATTCTTTGGCTGAAAATACTAAGGGAAAAAGGAGGATTTTTGCTCCATTTTGGTTTAGAAGAGATCTAGAAGGAGATTTGGCTATACTTGCATCAAGATTAAGGTATGTATGAGGTTGTGTCATGAGATTCATGCATGTTTTAGTTGCTAACTTGATGTTCATGTTAGCCATGGTTCAAATCCTTGTTATGCCATGGAAATGGTATTTGGCCAAGGTTGATATTGTGTTAAAGCCATTGCATGCTAAATATGAAGCTTGTTGATGATGCATGTAATGATGGATTGACTACTCTTGAATTTTCTCTTAGCATTCTTGAGTAAGACATGGAGTTCTATGTTTAACCATGACCGAAAATTGAAAGGGATGGTGTGTGATGTATTCGGCCATGGTATGCTCATAAGTGCGATTTTTCTTGTTGCATGATAGGTAAAATTTGTGTTTTGATATATGTTTATATGTGATGATGTTTCGGTTTTGAAGTATAAAATTGGCTAACATGGACATGCATATTTTGCCACAATAGGGGAATTGTTGTGCATGCATTCGGTTAGAGGCAAGCATAATGATGCCTATTCTTGAATTAGGTAATCGGCTACCTTGATGTGAGCTAAGGCCGAATGTGTGCGAAATTAAAGAAAATTGACTAAAGTGCTTAGTTATGTGATGTTGGGTCAATGATATGTGTATTCGGCCAAGGCTAGCAAGTGAGACTGTAACACCCCAAAACCCGAGACCATCGCCGGTGTCGGACCCGAGGGTTAACAAACCAAGTTCACATGTTTTTGCCCACCAATTTGACATTTCCAGTCAGGCTGGAAAACTGCGTCACTGTCGCCTTAAAAATCATATCTCGAGTTTCAAAACTCGGAAACTGGTTTCGTAAATTTTCCCTGAATTTAGACTCATATATCCATCCATGGATTTATTTCTAGGATTTTTGGTCGGGCCAATTGGTACAGTTTATTAGTTAAAGTTACCCTGTTACAGGGATCGACTGCTCCGACCTTCGCGCGGTATAACTTGAATATCTCTCTGTACAGGGCTTTAATTCTGGTGTCGTTTGTTTCTAATGAAACTAGACTCAAAATGGAATCTGTACATATAAGATATATCTCCTAATTCTTTTGGATAATTTATAGTGAATTTTTAAAGTTGCGACAGGGAACCCAGAAACCATTCTGGCCCTGTCTCACAATAGCTTTAATATCTCTTAACCTGTAACTCCTATGACCGTTTCATTTCTTCCATATGAAAATAGACTCATCAAGGTTCATTTACATAGCTTATTCACTATCTAATTCCATTCCTATGAATTTTGGTGATTTTTCACATTCACGCCACTGCAGCTGGCAGCATCTGTTTTAAGATAGGACTCACCTATTTGGTGGTCTCCATGATTCAACTAGCCTTACCATACATAGGTTCATATATGATCATTTTAACCGTGCCAATGGCTGATCATATGACCAACATTCTCATTTCAAGCCATAGCCACATCATGACACAAAATATATACATACAACCCACAATTAGTCTAAGTTCATACTTCCCTTTTGAGCCATTTTCGCACGGCCGTACATACTTACATTACAACATATTTAACAAACAAGGGGTAGTCCTATACATGCCATCTCAAGTTCAAACAAAATTTATACCAAAATGGAGGCTTGATAGTGTGGATGACTTCGACTTCAACGATCCCAAATCCGATTGCCTCGGCGAAATCTAGAAAACTAAGAGCCAAAGCAACGGGTAAGCATTTTTATGCTTAGTAAGTCTCAAGGAATATAATGAACTATAATTTACAGCAATACATTCACATAGCCAAATGCATCATTTCATTAATACACATTCTTACTTCATACTTCATCATTGTATAAGTTCGCAAAGCATCAATCAATTCAATAACTGAAATTCATTAGTCGATTGAGCGAATGTTGCTCAAACACGTCGACTTTCCAATGCACATATAACGTACCTTATCCTTTGGGCTGTCCGAGTGTACTAATTAAATTCATTTCAGCAACCAACACTCACCTCCAGCCCAAGATTCTTGAATATAACCGGATATAATCACGTGCACAAATGCCTTGGTCTTAGCCCGGATAGAATAACTTCATACGAATGCCTTGGCCTTAGCCCGGATATAACCACTAGCACAATTGCCTTGGTCTTAACCGGATATAATTTCAACATAATTGTCTTGGGCTTAGCCGGATATCATTCAATTTCTCATGCACACATACATCAATAATCATTGGACATACATATTTCATTTTCGTTACTAAGGCTCAAACACAATTAATATCATTAGCATATTCGCCGGGACTTAGCCCGGTGGAATTCAAATACTCATACACACATAATCAATAATCATACACATCCATATTTCATCTCACATAATTCAAGTAAGGTCACTTCTTGAGGACTTACCTCGGATGTTGTCGAACGGCTTTTTCGGCTATTCGATCACCTTTTCCTTCCCTTGTCCAATTGTGGCCCTCTTGGCTCTTGAGCTAATTCAAACAAATTCAATTTATTAAAACCTCATTGTGCTTGCTTATGGCGAATATGACAAGGATTTTAGATGGTCATATGGCCACTCTTTAGCTTGAATACACAATGGTCATGCACATTTTATACTACATCAAGCAATTCAATACAATTTGTTTGAACATCAAGGAAATGCTAAGGCCTTCAATGGGCTACCCAAGGCGAATATTCATGTACTTGTTGAGGTCAAAATTTGCACTTAATACCTCACAAAACAGCATGCAATCTACTAATTAATGCTTGCACATTGTGGCCCAAAACTTATAATATAGCATCAAGCACTTATATGTGTGCTAGGTCAATTGTGCTTGCAATTTCACAAGCATTCTTCCACATTTTCTTCTTTAAATCAATATATTCATCACTTAGTTCATAACCAAACAAAATGTGAAATCATATATATGCATATATGAGCATGGCCGAATTTTCAAAGTGTCCATAGCCATCCAAAACACAAACTTTTAACTAACATGCAAGAAGCATGAATCATGCTCAAGAATGCATCATGGCCAAGTATGACAATCATGCTCCTTTTCAACTTTAATCATGATAAAACAAAGAGAAACTCAAAATCTTACTCATGAGTAGAAAATCCATCATTGCATGCATCATCATCAAGCTTCACACTTAGCATGCAATGGCTTTATCACTATAACAACTTTGGCCAAATACCATTTCCATGGCATACCAAAGATTTGAGCCATGGCTAACATGCACATCAAGTTAGCAACCAAAACATGCATGAAACTCCCAACACAACCTCATACATACCTTAATCTTGATGCAAACTTAGCCAAATCTCCTTCTAGATCTCTTCCAAACCAAGCATGAAGCAAAAATCCTCCTTCTTCCTTAGTTTTGGCTCAAAGAAAGGATGAACAAAATTTTTTTCTTTCCTTCTCTACAACTCACGGCAATGGGGTATGCCACTCTCTCACACACATTTTTTTTTTTTCATTCTTTTCTTACCCATGCTTATTTGTTTACTATTTCTCCCTAATGCCCAACAAAACATGTTTCATGACATGTTTGACCCATATTTCTTTGTCATGGCCGGCCATTACTTGTAAAAAGGGGGAATTTGACATGCAAGCCCATTATTTTGCATGCATGCTTTAATTAGTCATCACCTATTTTCCTATCGTACTTTCAAAGTTCACTACTAAGTCCTTTCTTATAATTTAGCACCTAATTAATAAAAATCGAGACACGAAATATTTACGCATACCAATTCCACATACAATAAGTACGGAATATAACACTTAATTATTCTTGTGACTCGGTTTCGTGGTCCCGAAACCACTCTCCGACTAGGGTCACATTCGGGTGTCACAACTCTCCCCACTCAAGAGATTTTCGTCCCGAAAAGCTTACCGTAAATAGGTTCGGATATCGCTCTCTCATTGAGTTCTCGGTCTCCCAAGTAGCTTCTTCTATCCCGTGCTTGAGCCATAACACTTTCACTAGCGGAACCCGCTTGTTTCGCAACTCTTTCACTTCTCGTGATAGGATACGAATTGGTTCTTCCTCATAACTCATATTAGCTTGAATTTCAATTTCTGATGGACTAATCACGTGCGATGGATCGGATCTATAACGTCGAAGCATCGAAGCGTGGAAGACATCGTGAACCTTTTGAGTTCGGGGCAAAATCAAGCGATATGCCACCGGACCGACTAATTCGATATCTCATATGGCCCAATGAACCTCGGGCTCAACTTGCCCTACGGTAGAACACGAGTATTTTTTCCAAGGCGATACCTTGAGGAACACTTTATCACCCACGATACTCGATATCCTTACGCTTCATATCCGCGTCACGACTTCTCGACGATCGAAGGCTATCTTCAAACTTTCACGGATTACTTTCACTTTCATTCGGCATCCCTAATCAAATCCACCCGAAAATCTTGCTTTCACCAAGCTCGGTCCAAAACAATGGTGTACGGCATTTACGCCCGTACAAAGCCTCGTAGGGTGCCATCTTAATACTCGATTGAAAGCTGTTGTTGTGGCGAATTCAATCAACGGCAAATACCGTTCCCATGAACCACTAAACTCGAGGACGCAACATCTTAACATATCCTCAAGTATCTGAATTACCCGCTCGGATTGACCATCGGTTTGGGGGTGGAAGGCGTCTTGAAATGCAACTTGGTACCCAAAGCTTCTTGCAACTTTTTCCAAAACCGCGAGGTAAATCTCGGATCTCTATCCGACACGATAGAAATAGGCACCCCGTGTAATTTCACAATCTGAGAAACGTACAATTCCGCTAATTTGTCCATTGAAAAATCCGTCGTACGGGACAAAGTGGGCCGACTTAGTCAATCGATCTACCACGACCCAAACCGCATCCTTCTTACTTGCTGACAATGGCAGTCCGGATACAAAGTCCATTGTGACTCGATCCCATTTCCACTCGGGTATCGTGATTGGCTGAAGTAATCCTGAAGGCACCTGATGTTCCGCTTTCACTTGTTGACATATTAAACATCTTGAAACAAAGTCGGAGATGTCTCGCTTCATACCATGCCACCAAAATCGACGTTTCAAATCATTGTACATCTTCGTACTCCGGGTGGATTGCCATTCGGCTACAATGGGCTTCATTCGAATTATCGAAATGAGTTCAATTCTTTGGGACACACAGACGACTTTTGAACCTCAAACAATCGTCATCGTCGATTTGAAACTCCGAGTCCTTGTTCGAACACACGCGGCCGTTTTGCAACCAACTCGTCATCGACTTTCCGAGCTTCTCGAATTTGGTGTGTCAATAATGGTTTGGCTTTCATTTCAGCCACTAACACACCGTCGGATCGGATAGACAAGTGCACATTCATCGCTCGTAAAGTGAATAACGATTTACGACTCAAGGCATCCGCAACTACATTCGCCTTTCCGGTGATAGTCAATGATCAGCTCATAATCCTTTAACACTCGAGCCAACGTCTTTGTCGCAGATTTAAGTCTCGTTGGGTCATCAAATACTTGAGACTTTTGTGATCCGAGTATACATGGCACCTTTCACCGAATAAGTAATGTCGCCAAATCTTTAAGGCGAATACGATGGCGGCCAATTCGAGATCATGAGTCGGATAATTTTTCTCATGTGGCTTTAATTGCCTCGACGCATAGGCCACAACTCGACCTTCTTGCATTAATACGCAACCTAACCCAAGTAGAGAGGCGTCGCTATAGATGACAAACTCCTTGCGGGACTCGGGTTGCACTAGAATTGGGGCTTCAACAAATAAGTTTTCAGTTGATCGAAGCTTTTTGGCATTTCTCCGTCCATTCGAACTTAACATCCTTTTGGAGTAAGCCGTCATCGGCGTGGCTATCGTTGAGAAGCCTTTACAAATCGTCGGTAGTAACCAAGCCCCAAAAAGCTTGAACCTCGAGAATATTTCTGAGGCTTCCAATTTAGTATGGCTGAAATTTTATTGAATTGACTCGAATACCGATCGCGATACCACATGACCCAAGAAGCTTACCTCTCTTAACCGAACTCACACTTGCTGAACTTAGCATATAATTGCTTGTCCCGTAAAATTTGCAGCACTAACCGCAGTGTTCAAATGTTCGGTCTCATTTCTTGAATAGACCAAGATGTCATCAATGAACACGACTACTTAATCGATCCAAATATGGTCTAAAGATTCGATTCATTAAATCCATAAATACCGCGAGGGCATTAGTGAGCCCAAACGGCATCACCAGAACTCATAGTGACCATATCTCGCTCAAGGCGGTCTTGGGCACGTCTCAATCTCGGATTCGCAATTGATAGTAGCCCGATCTCAAATCTATTTTCGAGAACACCGAGGCTCCCTTCGTTGATCGAACAAGTCATCAATACGTGGCAGCGGATATTTGTTCTTTATCGTCGCTTTGTTAAGTCGACGATAGTCGATGCATAATCGCATGGTTCCATCCTTCTTCTTCACGAACAACACCGGCGCACCCAAAGGCGAAAAACTCGAGGCGAGCAAAACCTCTATCCACCAATTCTTGCAACCGAGTTTTCAACTCCTTCAATTCCGTTGGTGCCATACGATACGGAGCTATCGAAATTGGGGTGGTACCAGTACCAATTCGATGCCAAATTCTATTTCTCGAGCAGTGGTAAACCCGCAATTCTTGGAAAACATCCGGTATTCACAAACCACGGGCACAGATTCGGGTTTCTTCTCGATTCCTTGTCATCGAAGTACGTGCGCAAGGTACGCTTCGCACCCTTTTCTTACATATTTACGGGCCAACATCGGCGATATTACGGTGGCAACCCTTTAAGTCCGTGGACTCAACCCGAATTATTTCATTATTCGCGCACCTCAAATCGATAGTCTTGCTCTTGCAATTTACAACCGCATCGTGCATGGTCAACCAATCCAAACCAAGAATAACATCGAACTCATCGAATGGCAAAAGCATTAAGTCCGCCGGAAAACAAGAACCTCGGAACACTAGGGGACTTTTCTTGCACACTTTGTTAACAAGCACGTAATGACCCAAGGGTTTGACACCGAATTACAAACTCGATAGACTCAATGGGCAAAGTCTTCTTTGGATGCTAAGGTTTCACATATATAAGAATGAGTAGAACCGGGGTCAATCAAAGCAATTACATTTGTATTGAAAAGAGTGAAAGTACCGGTAATAACATCCGGAGAGGCAAGATCCTCGGCGTGCGGCGTGTGGCATAAGTCCTAGCAGAGCACGAGCCTCGAGATCTGATGGTAGCATCTCTAGATCCTCTCGACCGCCAACGACATTGCCCATATTTCTAGGTGGCCTACCTCGAGCAGTGGTAGCACCCGGGTTTGCACTCTGACTTGCATTCTGTTCATGCATCCTCGGGCAATCCTTCACGAAACCAACAGCTCCCCGAATGCCATTTGCCACAATGTGGACACTCCGTCCTCTCTCGGCGATCATTTCCGCCACCGGCAATCGAGGTGACTCGTGTGGTCACAGGGGGTCGATCGCGTCCTCGTCTAGAAAATCCCGAAACGCCTCTAGACCGGCTCGCATCATCTCGAAATCTCTTCGATGCTTGTTGAAGAGACTTTCCCGAGGACCTCTTCGAATTCTCCAATCCCCACATCAGCTTTTTGTTTCTCCTTTCTAAGCTCTTCGGCTTTACAAGCTCGCTCAACAAGTACTACGAACTCTCGTATCTCGAGAATGCCAACAAACATCCTTATATCATCATTCAGCCCATCCTCGAAGCGTTTGCACATAATAGCTTCGGACGAAATGCATTCTCGCGCGTCTGGCTAAGCCTCACAAACTTTCGTTCGTAGTCGATAATGACATAGAACCTTGCTTAAGATCAAGGAACTCCCTCCGCTTTTGGTCGATGAATCTCGGTGATATACTTTTTTGAACTCGGTTAGAAAGAATTCCCAAGTCACTTGCTCTCTAGGCACCACGAAGTCGAGTACTCCACCAATAGTAGGCGGACTCGCGTAGCAAGGAGATGGTACACTTTAAGCACTCATCGGGTGTACAGGATAGCTCATCAAGCACCGGATAGTGTTATCTAACCATAATTCAGCTCGCTTCGGCATCATCATCATCCGTAGCCTTAAATTCAGTGGCCCCATGTTTTGAATCCTATCGATTGGGGCTTACGACCTTATTGGGTCGATCCACGGAGGTATTGTAGGTGCGGGGTTGCATTCGTCGGGAATGGAGGTGGTGGAACAATAGTGTTGGTTGAATGTATTGATTGAACCATTCGTTCATCACACTATAAAAGGCTTGCCTAGCCTCATCATTAGGATTACTGGCCATAGGTTGAGAGTCCGCGGCGCTGTCCCTTGCGCGGAGCAGCGCCACACTCTCCACATCATCAGCTATCGCTCGGTTGGGATCGGGATCCATTGCTATAAACAATCATGAAGTCAAATTGTCAGAATTCATCACACTATCGATTCATCATTTAATGGCATGTATAGCTAGACCCCAAACACATCACGGTAGTCCTAGAATCGACTAAACCGTGGCTCTGATACCAATAAAATTGTAACACCCCAAAACCCGAGACCATCGCGGTTGTCGGACCCGAGGGTTAACAAACCAAGTTCACATGTTTTTGCCCACCAATTTGACATTTCCAGTCAGGCTGGAAAACTGCGTCACTGTCGCCTTAAAAATCATATCTCGAGTTTCAAAACTCGGAAACTGGTTTCGTAAATTTTCCCTGAATTTAGACTCATATATCCATCCATGGATTTATTTCTAGGATTTTGGTCGGGCCAATTGGTACAGTTTATTAGTTAAAGTTACCCTGTTACAGGGATCGACTGCTCCGACCTTCGCGCGGTATAACTTGAATATCTCTCTGTACAGGGCTTTAATTCTGGTGTCGTTTGTTTCTAATGAAACTAGACTCAAAATGGAATCTGTACATATAAGATATATCTCCTAATTCTTTTGGATAATTTATAGTGAATTTTTAAAGTTGCGACAGGGAACCCAGAAACCATTCTGGCCCTGTCTCACAATAGCTTTAATATCTCTTAACCTGTAACTCCTATGACCGTTTCATTTCTTCCATATGAAAATAGACTCATCAAGGTTCATTTACATAGCTTATTCACTATCTAATTCCATTCCTATGAATTTTGGTGATTTTTCACATTCACGCCACTGCAGCTGGCAGCATCTGTTTTAAGATAGGACTCACCTATTTGGTGGTCTCCATGATTCAACTAGCCTTACCATACATAGGTTCATATATGATCATTTTAACCGTGCCAATGGCTGATCATATGACCAACATTCTCATTTCAAGCCATAGCCACATCATGACACAAAATATATACATACAACCCACAATTAGTCTAAGTTCATACTTCCCTTTTAGAGCCATTTTCGCACGGCCGTACATACTTACATTACAACATATTTAACAAACAAGGGTAGTCCTATACATGCCATCTCAAGTTCAAACAAAATTTATACCAAAATGGAGGCTTGATAGTGTGGATGACTTGACTTCAACGATCCCAAATCCGATTGCCTCGGCGAAATCTAGAAAACTAAGAGCCAAAGCAACGGGGTAAGCATTTTTATGCTTAGTAAGTCTCAAGGAATATAATGAACTATAATTTACAGCAATACATTCACATAGCCAAATGCATCATTTCATTAATACACATTCTTACTTCATACTTCATCATTGTATAAGTTCGCAAAGCATCAATCAATTCAATAACTGAAATTCATTAGTCGATTGAGCGAATGTTGCTCAAACACGTCGACTTTCCAATGCACATATAACGTACCTTATCCTTTGGGCTGTCCGAGTGTACTAATTAAATTCATTTCAGCAACCAACACTCACCTCCAGCCCAAGATTCTTGAATATAACCGGATATAATCACGTGCACAAATGCCTTGGTCTTAGCCCGGATAGAATAACTTCGCACGAATGCCTTGGCCTTAGCCCGGATATAACCACTAGCACAATTGCCTTGGTCTTAACCGGATATAATTTCCAGCATAATTGTCTTGGGCTTAGCCGATATCATTCAATTTCTCATGCACACATACATCAATAATCATTGGACATACATATTTCATTTTCGTTACTAAGGCTCAAACACAATTAATATCATTAGCATATTAGCCTTGGGACTTAGCCCGTGGAATTCAAATACTCATACACACATAATCAATAATCATACACATCCATATTTCATCTCACATAATTCAAGTAAGGTCACTTCTTGAGGACTTACCTCGGATGTTGTCGAGCGGCTTTTTCGGCTATTCGATCACCTTTTCCTTCCCTTGTCCAATTGTGGCCCTCTTGGCTCTTGAGCTAATTCAAACAAATTCAATTTATTAAAACCTCATTGTGCTTGCTTATGGCGAATATGACAAGGATTTTAGATGGTCATATGGCCACTCTTTAGCTTGAATACACAATGGTCATGCACATTTTATACTACATCAAGCAATTCAATACAATTTGTTTGAACATCAAGGAAATGCTAAGGCCTTCAATGGGCTACCCAAGGCGAATATTCATGTACTTGTTGAGGTCAAAATTTGCATAATACCTCACAAAAACAGCATGCAATCTACTAATTAATGCTTGCACATTGTGGCCCAAAACTTATAATATAGCATCAAGCACTTATATGTGTGCTAGGCGAATTGTGCTTGCAATTTCACAAGCATTCTTCCACATTTTCTTCTTTAAATCAATATATTCATCACTTAGTTCATAACCAAACAAAATGTGAAATCATATATATGCATATATGAGCATGGCGAATTTTCAAAGTGTCCATAGCCATCCAAAACACAAACTTTTAACTAACATGCAAGAAGCATGAATCATGCTCAAGAATGCATCATGGCCAAGTATGACAATCATGCTCCTTTTCAACTTTAATCATGATAAAACAAAGAGAAACTCAAAATCTTACTCATGAGTAGAAAATCCATCATTGCATGCATCATCATCAAGCTTCACACTTAGCATGCAATGGCTTTATCACTATAACAACTTTGGCCAAATACCATTTCCATGGCATACCAAAGATTTGAGCCATGGCTAACATGCACATCAAGTTAGCAACCAAAACATGCATGAAACTCCCAACACAACCTCATACATACCTTAATCTTGATGCAAACTTAGCCAAATCTCCTTCTAGATCTCTTCCAAACCAAGCATGAAGCAAAAATCCTCCTTCTTCCTTAGTTTTGGCTCAAAGAAAGGATGAACAAAATTTTTTCTTTCCTTCTCTACAACTCACGGCAATGGGGTATGCCACTCTCTCACACACATTTTTTTTTTCATTCTTTTCTTACCCATGCTTATTTGTTTACTATTTCTCCCTAATGCCCAACAAAACATGTTTCATGACATGTTTGACCCATATTCTTTGTCATGGCGGCCATTACTTGTAAAGGGGGAATTTGACATGCAAGCCCATTATTTTGCATGCATGCTTTAATTAGTCATCACCTATTTTCCTATCGTACTTTCAAAGTTCACTACTAAGTCCTTTCTTATAATTTAGCACCTAATTAATAAAAATCGAGACACGAAATATTTACGCATACCAATTCCACATACAATAAGTACGGAATATAACACTTAATTATTCTTGTGACTCGGTTTCGTGGTCCCGAAACCACTCTCCGACTAGGGTCACATTCGGGGTGTCACAGAGACTTTAATAAGTTGAAATTGTTTGAATTAGCTCAAGAGCTTAGAGGGCCACAATTGGATAGAGGAAAGGAAAAAGTGATCGAATAGCCGTTGAAGCCGTTCGACAACATCCGAGGTAAGTCTTCGAGTAATGACCCTACTTGAATTATGTGAAATGAAATATGGATGTGTAATGATTATTGACATATGTGTGTATAAGTATTTGAATGGTACCCGGGCTAAGTCCCGAAGGCAATTATGCTAGTGATATGTTTGTGTTCGAGCCTTAGTAACGAAAATGAAATATGGATGTGTAATGATTATTGATTTATGTGTGCATGAGCAATTGAATGATACCCGGCTAAGTCTCAAGACATTTCGCTAGTAATTATATCCGGTTAAGACCGAAGGCAATTGTGCTAGTGACTATATCTGGGCTAATACCCGAAGGCATTTGTGCAAGTTGTTATATCCGGGCTAATACCCGAAGGCATTTGTGCAAGTCGTTATATCCGGGCTAAGACCCGAGGGCATTCGTGCGTGTGGTTATATCCGGTTGTATTCCGAAGAAGCTTGGGTTGAAGGTGAGCGTTGGTTGCTGTAACAAATCCAATTAGTACGCTCGAAAAGCCCAAAGGATAAGGTATGTTTACATGTGGAATGGAAAAGTCGATACGTTTGAAATAATATTCGTTCAATCGACTAACGAATTTTCAGCTCTTGAAATGGGTTGATATCTTGTGAATGTATATATTGATGAAGTGTGAAGTAGGTACGATTATGTGAATGTGTATTAATAAAGTGATTCATTTGGCTATGTGAATGTTATGCTTTAGTCAAAGCCGATTTCATTACTTGAGACTTACTAAGCATAAAAATGCTTACCCGTTGCTTTGGCTCTCTGTTTTATAGATTTTGCTCGTTAGCGATCGGATTCGGGATCATCGAGTTGAAGTCAACCACACTATCAAAGCCCTTTTGGTACTCCTTTAGTTGAATTTTGGATATGGCATGTATAGGACTACCCTTGGTTGTTTTCAAGTATCATTGTGATGTATATGTGTACGGCCATGCTAAAATGGCTCGTAAAGGTGGAGTATGGCATTAGACCATTCAATTTGTGGTTTGTAATTATATATGGTTTCATGATGTGATTATGGATTGGGATGGGGTGTTAGTCACATGATCAGCCATTGGAATGGCTAAATATGATCATAAGTGGACCTATGTATGACAAGACTATAGTTGGTCCATAGAGACTACAATTTAGGTAAGGCCTACCTTAAAAACAGATGCTGCCAGCTGCAGTGACGTGAATGTGAAAAATCACTAAAAATAGTAGGAATGGTATTAAATAGTGAATAAATTATGTAAACGAACCTTGATGGATCTATTTTCATATGAAAGTAACGAAACGATCATATTATCAGTTTACTAAGAGATATTAAAGTTCTCGTGATACAGGGCCAGAACGGTTTCTGGATCTCCTGTCTTGACTTTGAAAATTTTTACCACAAATTATCCAGAAGGAATTAGAAGTCATGCCTTATATGTAAAGATTCCTTTTTGAGTCTAGTTTCATTAGAAACAAACGGCATCAGCATTGAAGCCTTGTACAGGAGATATTCCAGTTGTAACGCGAAGGTCAGTGTAGTCGACCCTGTAACATGGGTGACTTTAACTAATAAACTGTACCAATTGGCCCAACCAAAATTCTAGAAATAAATCCAGGGATGTATATGAGTCTAAATTCAGGAAAATTTATGGAATCAGTTTCGAGTTTTGGAACTCGAGATATGCCTTTTAAGCGACAGTGACGCAGTTTTCCAGCTTGCTGGAAATGTCAAATTAATCGGTGCTATAAGTGGGTTTGGCTTGTTAACCCTCGTGTCCCACACCCAAACAACGGGCTCGGGTTAGGGTGTTACAGAAGATGCATATGGGCGAGTCTCAGAAACGTTCTGGTGCTTTTTTTCAATGCAGATCTATGGAGCATAGGGTTAAGGATTGTCCACAGGAACCAGATGAGGTTTAAGTTTTAGAGCAGAGGGTCGCTCAACCAGTACCACAATTTTCGAGAGGACATGGGCAAGGCAGAGGTGGTCATGGAAATTGTCGAGGAAGAGGAGCGTCTGGCAGGGGTGTTGGATTTGCTGAGGCTCGTCAGTCGGCATTGGTGTATGCAGCTCGTCGTCGAGAGGAGGGTGATGCACCTAACTTCAGAACTGGTACATTTCTAATTTCCAATATGCTATACACTGCGTCGATAGATGTTGGATCTACCCATTCATATGTTACATGTGCTATATTTGGGTCACTGGTGTGCGCTCTGAGGAGACCGTGAGTGGGGTATCTCTACTAAGTCCTTTGGGTCACTCAGTTAGGATAGATAAACTGTATAGAGATGTGCCTATAGAAACTCAAGGAAAAGTTTTCTTTAGAGATCTGATGGAGCTACCTTTCGGAGAATTCGATCTCATTTTGGGAATGGATTGGCTTGTTAAGCATAGGGCTACTCTGGATTGTGCTGCTAAGTGAATAATGTTAAAGACCACAAAGAACGAGGAGGTTTTGGTGATAGGCGAGCGTAGGAATTATCTGTCTAATATGGTGTCGGCATTGAGAGCCGAGAAGTGGATTTGAAAGGGATGTAAGGCTTATTTGGCATTCATAAGCCAATCAGAAACTGAGGATCTAACAGTGGATAAAGTTAGAATCGTCAAGGATTTTCAAGATGTTTTTCCAGAGAAGCTTCCGGGTTTGCCCCCGAACCGAAAGGTTGAGTTTGGAATCGACTTGTTGCCTGGAATGGTACCGGTGTCCATTGCACCTTATAGGATGGCACCGAAAGAATTGGTAGAGCTGAAAGCCCAAATTCAAGAGTTATTGGATAGAGGCTTCATTAGACCAAGTGTGTCTCCATGGGGAGCACCAGTGTTGTTCGAAAAGAAGAAAGATGGGTCAATACGGATGTGCATCGATTATCGACAGTTGAACAAACTGACGATTAAGAACAAGTACCCACTGCAGAGAATCGATGATTTATTCGACCAACTTAAAGGAGCTTCAGTATTTTCCAAGTTTGACCTTTGATCTAGGTATCATCAGTTGAGGGTTAAGGAGGTGGATATTCACAAGACAGCATTCAGGACTCGATATAGTCACTATGAGTTCTTGGTTATGCCATTTGGGTTGACGAACGCACCTACGGCATTTATGGATCTGATGAATCGAGTGTTCCAGCCATACTTGGATAGATTCGTGGACGTCTTTATCGACGATATTCTGGTTTATTCTGAAACTGAAGAGAAGCATGATGAGCATCTTCGTATTGTGCTACAAGTGCTGAGGGAGAAGGAGCTTTATGTGAAATTCAGTAAGTGTGAGTTCTGGTTGAGAGAGGTAACTTTCTTGGGGCATGTTGTCTTTGCTGAAGGGATCAAGGTGGACCCTCGAAAGATAGAAGCGATTCTCGAATGGAAGCCACCAAGGTCAGTGTCAGAAATTCAAAGTTTTCTGGGTTTAGCTGGGTACTATAGAAGGTTTATGGAAGGATTTTCTGTGATGGTAGCGCCTTTGACAAAGCTTTTAAGGAAGGGAGTACCGTTTGTTTGGACTGAGAAACAACAGGAATCTTTTGAGAAGCTGAAGAAAGTTTTGACCGAGGCACCTGTACTGATTCAGCCAGAGTCTGGAAAAGATTTTACCGTATGCATTGATGCATCACATGTAGGGTTGGGCTGTGTGCTGATGCAATAGGGTAAAGTGGTTGCTTATGCATTGCGACAGCTTAAACCACATAAAGTTTACTATCCTACTCATGATCTGGAGTTGGCAGCGGTAATCTTTGCGCTTAAGATTTGGAGACATTACCTGTACGGAGAAAGGTGTATTATATACACAGATCATAAGAGTCTTAAGTACTTGCTGATTTAGAAGGAGCTGAACATTAATTACCTTCCAGACTTTTGCAGCCAGTGAAAGTACCACTTTGGAAGTGGAAGAGGGTAACCATGGATTTTGTGAGTGGGTTACCCTTGACACCGTCGAAGAAGGACTCGATTTGGGTAATTGTAGATAGGTTGACCAAATCTGCTCATTTAGTACCTGTCCGCACTGATTATTCACTTCAGAAGTTAGCCAAATTGTATGTGGCGAAAATAGTGCGACTTTACGGAGTGCCAATGTCGATTATTTCTGATCAATATCCTAGATTCACATCTCAGTTTTGAAAAAAGTTGTATGAGGCGTTGGGTACGCGGTTGAACTTTAGTACAGCCTTTCATCTTCAGACTGATGGTCAGTCGAAAAGGGTTATTCAGATTCTGGAAGACATGTTGAGGGAATGCGTTATCGACTTCCGAGGCAGTTGGGAGGATTACTTACTGTTGGCAAAGTTGGAGCTTTCAGTATTTGAATGGCTCCTTATGAGGCACTGTATGGGCGAAGATGTTGAACACCTAGTTGTTAGACCGAGTTGGGTGAACGACAGGTTCTTGTACCTGAGTTGGTGGCAGATACTGAGGATAAGGTCAAGTTGATTGGAGACTGGTTGAAGGAAGCATCTGATAGACAGAAGTCATATGTAGATTTGAAGCGCAAGGAAATTGAGTACTCTGTGGGTGATATGGTCTTCTTGAAGGTTTCGCCTTGGAAGAAAATATTAAGGTTTGGGAGGAAAGGCAAGTTAAGTCCGCAGTTCATTGGGCCTTATCGGATTCTTAAGCGAGTGGGTCCAGTGGCTTATGAGTTGGAGCTACCTCCAGAGTTGAATAGGATTCATGTTGTCTTTCACGTCTCCATGTTAAGGCGGTATCTTTCTGACCCTACTCATGCTGTGCCGGTTGCAGAGATCGAGGTCCAAATAGACTTGACTTTTGAGGAAGAGCCTATGCAGATTTTGGATCGAGATGTTAAGATTTTGAGGACGAAATCAGTTCCGCTAGTAAAGGTGCTGTGGCATAATCATGGCAGAGGGGAAGCTACTTGGGAGCCAGAAGTGGCGATGCATCAACAATATCCTCATCTGTTTGATTTAGGTAAAATTTCGAGGACGAAATTTCTTTAAGGAGGGTAGAGTTGTAACACCCCAATTTTCGGGTTTTCTGTGTTTCTGTGATCTTTAAAATTTATGTGTGTTCTGGTTGGTTAAAATATATATTTTAGTAGGTTAGTGGGCCTTTGGAAGGCCCAAACTTAAGTTAAATCCGTGGTAGTCCTCGAAATTTTAATTTTATGAACAGGTGATGCAATTGGCATTTGGGCTTTTAAGAGTAAAGGGGTAAAAGATGACACAAAAAGGAGTGTGGTGTAGTGGCAAGGTGGTGCCATTTAGGGGACAAGGAAGTGACGCCATAGAGGAAGCAAGGGGTGCAAGGTTCAAGTCTTGGCTCCTGCAATATATTTTGGCTTTTCTTTTCAATAAATCTGGAAGCAAGTAGGTGCGCCTTAAAGTTTAATGTGTTGGATTTATGACACAAATGAGTTGATGGCCTAGTGGTGGTGGCGTGAGTTGGCATGTGAAAGGACTTTGGTTCGAATCCCTTGGCACGCAAAGGTTGATTATTTTGCTATGTTGGGACGGAAAGAGTTGGTGTTGGTTTTAAACTCTGGTGATGAAGGGATCCCACATCGGGAAGCTAACATAAGAGTAGATAGAGAGCTGGCTTTAAATAGAGCAAACCATGAGGAGAGTAGGCATACCCTTCTTGGCTGATCCCTTTCGCTTTGTGACGTGCTCAATTGGGTTGGGCATCAGCTAAGAGTGTTTGGAGCTTGGATTAACTGCAATCTCCTAACAGGATTATCGCATGGGAGATATTCTCATCAATCGTCATCAACCAGGTGTGTAAACGACACCCTCCCTTAGACTGAATCGGTAAAAGCTGAAATACCGAAACGTTGATATTTTGTGAACTTCATGACGTCTGGCCTTCGTGAGACAGATTGTTAATGAATATGGTGCATTTGGATGATTAGAGTGCGAGTGTGCATTTTAGTACTGCTTGATATTTTTGGGCTTAATGGGCGAAAATGGGCCAATAGGCCAACGGGCCCACTTTGGTAAAAAGACGAGGTAAGTACTTCTGATTACTTGGTAAACGTTAGAATGAGAATGAAACCTTAGCAATAGGTAATAATTACTGAAATACCGTTATACATGAAAAATTACAATTTTACCCCTAAGGTTATTTTTTTCTAAAAAGCATGATGTTCTGTTTCTGTATACGTGTGCCATGACATATTATTTCTGTTGCATGGGACATGGGTTTATATTGATGGAGGAAGCGTTCTGGCAGCCTCGCTGCAATCTGGTGGCCTCGCCACATACATCTGTTCTCGTGACTTCGTCACAATATCGGGCAGCCTCGCTGTAGTTTTTGTGGTGTGTAGCGGTTGGGTGGGTCGAGTAGTCTCCCCACATGGTGTAAGTCTGGTACGGGGGTGTTATGGATGGCTCTGGGTTGGGATTTCTGTATTCATGATATATTTGTTCTGTATCTACTATGGGCTTATGGGTTTCATTCTGATTTCTGAACTGGTCCAAGGCCCAGATAAGCCTGACTCTGAGGTTTGATCTGTTTTGGGCTATGGTTGGGTTATGTTACATACTGAGTTTACCGAACTCACCCTTTATTTTCATCTCTGCAGGAAATCTCCAACCATAGTGGGCTTGGAGTTGTAAGGGATTCGGAGTGGCCACATCATCTGCAAAGTTGGTTTTTCTAAGTTAGTTTATTTTTATTATTTTTATATTCTGATTTAATTTTGGGTTTTTAGTTGTAATAAGGCCGCTATTTAAATTTCTTTTTCCGCTATGGTTTTATTTTCTGATTATATTTATCTATGACGAAACTGCTAGTGTTAGGCTGCGCGGGTTTTCAAAATTAATGAACGTTTTCAAGACTCAACAAGCACAACAAATGGATAGCCTAGAGATTGATAAACTGGCTTTTCATTCAACTGCTATTTTTACAAAGACCACCCCAATCACTTAAACCAACAAATGCATACTAAGTCCATCTGACACGTCAGATCTGGCCATAACGTCTGGGCCGGGTTTGGGGTGTTACAATCGTAGCTCTTTGTGAGCGTCCTGTCGTATGATCGGTTGTGATCCTGCATATATTACAGACACAAACGCAGCTCTTTATGAGCATCCTGATATAGACTCTTTGTGATTATCTTGACATGGCTCGCTCGAACATCCTATTATATGGCTATCTGGAGCTCCTTGATAATAGCTCTTCAGATTTACATGTTAAGCTCAATGACCTTCCTGTTCTAAACTCTTATGAGTTTCCTAATTTAGCCCGGATAAGCTTCTTGTTACATGGCTCACATAAGCATCTTATTATATGGCTCGAGAGAGTGCTTCTTGATTATGTGCCCTAGTCTGGTACCCCTCAATCTGAGTTGACGGTTTACAATTATGTACACTTTGAGTGTACTACATGTGTATCCATCAATATTTCAAATAAATTCAACGGGAATAGTTTTGACATGGTTGAATTGAACTTAAGATGATTAACTATGAAATGCAAATGTTATATGGAAATATGATATGAAAAAGCACATGTTTATAAAAGTTATTACATGATGAGCTCATCTTTGATTTTTGATATTTTAATGATATACATGACTAACAAGTTTCATGAGATCATATATGTTTAGGCAAATGTCCATAATGATTTGGATGCATGTTTGTATACTTATTTTGAATGTACATGATTGGTAAGTTAAATTCTTGTTATACGAACTTACTAAGCATTTGAAAATGCTTACGCGATTTTCTTTTCTCTATTTTATAGTGCTCGAAAGCTCGTAAAGGCTGGAATCGGTCGAAGCATAATCACACTATCCTTCTATAACAGCCTATTTTTAGTTAAATAAGAGCAGTGGTTTCGGGACCACAAATCTGAAGTCGAAATAATTATTTTATTATTATTTTAATGTCTACAACATGATAATATGTTTGTGTGAAATTTTCGTTAAGAAATTTTATCGTTTAATTAGTTAATTTAAGAAAAAAGACTAAATCGAGTAAAGTGTAAAAATGTTGTTCTATTAGTTAAAGGTATTTAAGACCTAAGGAATCTTAAACTAGAGGCCCTTATGTTGTAGTTAGACCATGATTAGTGTAAGTGGACAAAGATGGACATGATTAATGAATTTTAATGAATTAATATTAAGGTTAATTTGGTAATTTGGTTGTTCAAAGTATAATAAAAAAATAAAAACCAAATTCTAAGTGCTTTCATCTTCTTTAACCGTTTCTTAGTATTAAGAATAGCCATTTTTAAGCTTTTAAATTCGCCTAAGCTTGGATAGCTAATTAAGGTACAGTTTTTGTTCTATTTTTAATGATTTTTGTTTTTTTGAGATCGTTGCAACTAGGTCTAGCTAGCCCAGGGACTAATTTGCATATCCGTTAAAGATTTTGAATGTTTCCATTGTTGAATAAGCATGTGATTTGATGTTTAATGATAAATTATAAATGTTTGATTATAGTTATACAAGTTTTGTTAAGTGATTTTTACTGAAAATGAAAATTAGTGATTAAATTGTGAAATGTGGAAACTTTGTGGTTAAAATGTGAAATAAATGAAAAATATGGGTTGCTAGGGACTTAATTGAAATTCAGATAGCATGGGTTGTGGTTGAATTGCATTAATTTGTGTTATTATGAAATAAGGACTACATTGTAAAAAATGTAAAATACTAGGGCCAATTGTGTAAAAATGCCTTAAAGTGAATTTTGGACTAAATTGAATAGAGAGGTGATTAAATAAGTTAATTTTGATTATATTTAGATCATGAAAAGTGAAATATGGACTTAGATCAGAGAAAGAACAAAGTTACAGAATAGTTGACTTATTTCGTCATTTTAGCATCCGAGGTAAGTTCGTATGTAATGAGTTTCATTATAAATGTATTTTAAATGCTTTGATATTGTATAAACTGTGTATATAAGACTTCAAACATGTTCGACAATGATTCTACGATGATTCGGTATTCGAAATCCCAGTTGAACCTTAGGAATAGATTTGGATACTAGTGACATGCCATTAGGGGATTATTGTGATTATGTGATCCGGGTACTGGTCCTATATGTCCTACCGGTGGCTGAGTATACTGGCATGTGTTGCGGTTACTTGATAGCTTGTGTGAGCAGCACCGTATAGCTACGTCTTGACTCACAGCTTGTGTGAGCAGGCCAGTTGATAGCTCTAGTGTGAGCAGTATATGTGATATGATATTGAGATAGCTTCAGCAATATATGTGGCACTTTGAGTGCGAGATACATTGAGTTGGCTTTGGGCCATGATATTGGCACTTTGGTGCGAGTTTCTCAAGTATCCGATAGTATTCTAAATGGTTCAACGGGTAAATGAAAGATGTGATTGTGTATGAGATTGATACGGGATGGTACAGGTGTATGTACATGAACCATATAAGCTTAAATTGAAGAAGTTGTGAAGTTCATATATAAGATTATGTTTGAAAATGTGAAAGGTTTGTTAGTTAAATGAATTCATGTTGATAGGTTCAATTTGATGATTTGTATATTCATGTTAAAATTGAGTTTATTTCATACGAGCTTACTAAGCTATAAAGCTTACTTTGTTTATTTTTCCATGTTTTATAGTGACTTCAAAGCTAGCTCAGATTTAGGGATCGTTGGAGATTTCGTCACACTATCCTACTATCACTTTGGTACTTTTTGAGCTTATGTTTTAAGTATATGGCATGTATAGGGACTTTGGTCATTTTGGTAATGTGTTGTGCCATTTGAAATGGCTTGTAAATTTTTATATTTTGGTTTGTATATATAGCCATGAGTGTTGGCTTATTTTGGGTTATTTTGGTATGTTTGAATCATGTATTTATATTTGTGTATGTGGCTTGTGATGTTTTGAAAGTTGGACATGTGATGCTTGTGGATAGTTAGTATTATAGATATCTAATAGCTAAGTTTTGAATGGCTAAAATGCTTGAGAGTTTAGATCAAATGATGCATATTTGTAAATGGTCATTTTGATGATTTGAGAAGATAAAGATTGGTATGAATTGGATGGCAAATTGGAATATTGTAACAGCCTGTTTTTAGTTCAAATCGGAACAGTGGTTCTGGGACTACAAATCCGAAGTCAAAGTATTTATTTTATTATTTGAATAAGGTCTTAGCATGATATATTAATTATGTAATAGCTTCGTTAAGAAATTTTATTGTTTAATTGCTTAATTCGGTAAAAAGGACTAAATTGCGTAACGCGTAAAAGTTGAGTTCTGTTGTTTAAAAGTATTAAATAGCTATGATTTACTAATATGGAAGTCCTTATTATGTAATTAGTCCATTTATAATATAAGTGGACAATCTTGGAATGTTATAGGTGGTTTTTATGTTTAATTACAAAGTTTAAAATAGTAAAATGTCTATTAAGATTTATTAACTAAAGTAAAATTTGTTAATACATGCAAATGTTCATCTTTTCCACCGAAATGAAAGCTTGAGAAAGCTATAAAACAAGTTTAAACATTCGGCTACTTTAAGGGCTAGGCTAAGGTATGTTTTTGGATCGGTTTTTAATGATTTTTATGTTTTTAAGATTGTTGCTTTGTACTCTAGCTAGCCCATGCCTTAATTTTTGAATTTGCTCATGATTTTGTGAAGTTCCATTATTGAATATTTGAGTTATTTGATGTTTGATGATGAATTTTGAATATTTGTTAATAGTTAAACTAGTTTTGTCAAATGTTTTTTGACAAAAATGTCAAATAGGGATTTAATTGAGAAATGTGTAAAATTAGGTGGTTAAAAGTGTGAAATAATGAAAGATATGGGTTGCTAGTAGTATATAAGAAATTTGGCTACTATGGGTTATGACCTAATTGTGTAATTTTGCATTTTTATGTGTTAAGGACGAAATTGCAAAATCGTCAAAAGTCTAGGGGTAAATTTGGAAATTAGCCAAAATGAATGCTTTAGGCTAAATTGAATTGAATGAAAGTTTAAATGAGTTAATTTGGTATTATATAGATCAAGATAAGCAAATACCGGACTAGATCAGGGAAAACGAAAAGTGGACGAATACCTGATAGTTTTATCTGAGGATATGAGGTAAGTTCGTATAATTTGAATCTAACTTTTCTATACTTGTAATTATTGAAATGAATATGTATAATTGAAATACTTGAAGTATGAATGCTTTATTAATATAATGTATATGTTACTAAATCTTGTTTGAACTGTAAGAATTCATTGGATACGAGTGACATGTTACTGGGATTACTGTTTTGGTCGAGCTCCTGTATTTGTTGTAGACTCACCACATCTCATATGAGCTTACCGATATATCAGCTCGTAAGAGCTTACTATTTTTAGCCCATTAGAGCTGATCATTTCAGCACGTATGAGCTTATTGTTCAGCTCGATAGAGCTTACCGTTTCAGCTCATTAGAGCTTACTGTTCACCAACTCAGGAGGAGCTTACAGATCATGGCTCTAAAGAGCATATATCATAATAAATTGACGAATTACTGATGGTGATGTTCACTCGAGTATCCTTTGAAGTTCTAATAAGTTCAATGGGCATAAATACTGCTTATACAGATAAGTTACAAGTTATAATATTATATATGATATGTGACTTTGAAATGATACAAAGTATTGTATAAATGGATGATTTCATGCATTTGTAAAATGACTAACATGTGATGAATACTTGTGATTAGGTGTTGGATAATTGAATTGGTTACATTTTTTTATTGCTTTTATTATGTATAAATGGTAAGTTTAATTCTGAATTATATGGGCTTACTAAGCTATAAAGCTTATTCTGTTTCTTTTCTATGTTTTATAGAGGCTCGTTGCTTGCTTGTTCTGGACAAATCGAAGTTGCACATCACACTATCCAATTCCCAATTAGTACTTTTGATCTTGTGGATATTTGTAAATATGGCATGTATAGGCTATTTTGAAAGATGCTAGTTATGTTACTTGATATTATGACTTTGGTATATTATTGTGTATAGGTAAGCCATGTGATTTGGCTTATTTTGATGTTATGTTTTGGTTGAATTGAAGTGTACAATTATGATGTGTTTTGGCAAGGAATGATGGAATGAAATTATTCAAGTGAAGTCTAGATATGTTGATGTTAAATGAATGGATTATGCATGTTGCTAAATAGGTAATTGGATATGAAATTGGTAGGTTTGATATGACTTATAATGTGTATTGAAATGATTATATTGGCTGTCTATTAAGCTGTAAAAATGGGGTGTCAATTGTGCTTGTAAATGCTTGTGTTTATAGGGTGGCAAAATGGCTTTGCAAATAGCCTATTTTTTGTCCACACGGGATGGGACACGGGCGTGTGTCTCAGCCGTATGTGACACACTGTCATGCTTCACGTTCGTGTATCCCCTAGGGCACCCTTTCAAATTAAAGTCAGTATACCCTACAGGTTTGACACGGCCTAGACACACAGGTGTGTCTACTGGCTGTGTGTTGTACACGGGCTGGCACATAGCGTGTGGCTGCCCGTGTGACCCAAGTCAGTAACCTTCCTAATTTTCTCACGACCTGACACATAAGCGTGTCCTGGGCCATGTGGTGTAAGTCAGTATGTATGCCCTGTTCTCATAAGCCTATGACAAGGGCGTGTCTGGTAACCGTATGAGACACACAGCCTGCTCAGACGGGCGTGTGACACTTGAAAAGTTGAAAATTTTTCTAAGTTCCTAAAATTTTTATATGTTACCGATTTAGTCTTGTAACACCCCAAACCCGGCCTGAAAGTTTGGCTCGAATCTGGCGTGTCACATTGAAGTGTTTTTCAGAAACCATGTTTCCATTAAAAACCCTTTTTAATAATTAAAAACTTGTACCCTTTTTAAACCTTGTTAGACAACCTCAGTTGAATAACATTCTTAACAACTTTGTAAAAAATCCTGGCAGTTGCGGAAGCTTAATTTAAAAACAATTGCAGTTATGTGATGTTTTGAACAACAGTAGTTGCTTTGGAAAACCGTGTTCTAATACTAGCAATTATAAGAACAATAAATAAAATTCCAAATTTGAAATCCAGAAAATTACAACGGCTTTACTACAACCCACATAAAAACATTTAAAAGCACTAATCAAAACTATAACATAAACAGTGTGTGTGGCTTCCTCCGAGCCCCTCACAGCCCCGATCCGTCTAAGGCTAGAAATTACCCGAAAGGTTAATAAGCGGGGTGAGTTTACGAAAACTCAGTGAAATCCCTACTATATAAAAGGAACATCACCATATAAAAGAATTAAAAGTTGGCTGACCACTACTACGATTTGCCATCAATTGGGCCTTAGCCCATTTTAACAGACAGATGCAGATGGGCTTTAACCCATTACGAATAAGAAACATTATCGAAACTAGAATCGAATCGAAATCGAATTAGGTGACGAATCGAATTAGAATCGATGTCGAAATGTAATCAAAAATCGAATGTGAATGCAATCCTAACCTAATCCAAATATAACCAACCGCTACAGTCCACCGTACTAGCCCTACACTCCATGTGGGAATAGCTCAACCCACCCAAATTTCTACACTCCACGGTTGTAGCATTGCTTTCGATTATCGATATTGTGACAGAGTCACCAGATCTGAATATTGTGGCGAGCCACTAGAACAGAATATTTGTGGCATAGCCACCAGAAACAGATAATGTGGCAAAGCCACTTAACAGCATACGTGGCACAAAGCCATCGATAACTGCATTATATTAGGCACATAGCCATCAACTAGAGTAACATAATCGACACAGAGTCGTCAATAACCATATATTGGCACATAGCCTTAGGCAAATACGTTTGGCACACAGCCATAATTAGGTTGGTACAGAGCCATATGTAGGTTGACACAAAGCCATAATCAGAAGGCTTTAAGCCATCGGTAGCTGTATCATGTTAGGCACATAGCCATCAGCGACGGTAATATAGTCGGCACAGCCTCGGGTAAATATGATCGGCAATCAGCCATTGATCGATCCACAGTCGTCTTGGGTGACCCGTGTGACCTTATCAAATCAGTACGAATATACGGCTCTTAAGCCTTCGGTGGATCCACAGTCGTCAAGCAACCATGCAATCCTAACAGATCAGATCTTCTTCCGTACAAAATCCCAACCCATGCAACATGCCATGTATACAGAATTTCATGCCCATATTTGAATCAAACAATCACAGTCAAGTCATTCATATACCAACATATATTCACAATCAAATTCGTCAACCACACAATCCAAGTTAGTCACTTGGCCACAAGGGAAAAACAGTCATTTAACACCATAGGGGCAAAATGGTAATTTTACCCCACAAGGTATCTCGGTAATTCCACCCTACAGGGGTATTTCGATAATTCTATCCTACAGGAGTATTTCGGTAATTCTACCCTACAGGGGTATTTCGGTAATTCTACCTTACAGGGGTATTCTGGTAATTCTACCCTACAGGGGTATTTCGGTAATTTTACCCTACAGGGGTATTCCGATAATTCTACCATACAGGGGTATTTCAGTAATTCTACCCTACAAGGGTATTTCGGTAATTCTACCCTACAAGGGTATTTCGGTAATTCTACCCTACAAGGGTATTTTGGTAATTCTACCCTACAGGGGTATTTCAGTAATTTTACCCTACAAGGGTATTTTGTTAATTTCACAAATCAGGGGTATTTTGGTAATTTTACAAACCAGGGGTATTTTGGTAATTTTATTAATCGAGGGTATTTTGGTAATTTTGTAAATCAAGGGTATTTCAGTAATTTTGTAAATCAAGGGTAAAACGGTAATTCTATCTTACAGGAGTATTTCAGTAATTTTACAAATCGAAGGTATTTCAGTAATTTTGCAAACTGAGGGTATTTCGATAATTTTACAAATCGAGGATATTTAGGTAATTTTATAAATCGAGGGTACGTTGGTAACTTTACAAGTCGAGGGTATTTCAATAATTTTACAGGTCGAGGGTATTTCAATAGTTTCACAAATCAAGGGTATTTTGGTAATTTTACAAACTAGGGGTATTTTGATAATTTTACAAACCAGGGGTATTTTGGTAATTTTACAAACTAGGGGTATTTTGGTAATTTTAAAAACCAAGGGTATTTTTGTAATTTACAAACCAGGGGTATTTTGGTAATTTGGTAAACTAAAGTATTCTAAACAGGGATAACAATACGAATGGGCCTAAAGCCTATTCTCGGCCCAAATGGGCCTACATGCTCGTGTGGCCCTTTTAGCCCAAATCTAGCCACAGATATGAGATTCACCTAGCCTAGTCCAATATTTACTACACAATCAAACAACTTATCCAATTGGGCCCGTAGGCCCATTAGGCCCACATGGCCCCTTTCGGCCCATCGCGACCCGAAGTAGCCATCCTAGAGCTAGAGTAGTAAGAAAAACACACCTGATTGGAGACTAGAGTTAATCCACACTTCGAGCACTCTTAGCCGATGCCCAACCCAAACGAGCACGCCATAAAGCGAAAGGGATCAGCCAAGAAAGGTACCTTTACTCTCCTCATGGTTCTCTATATTTAAAGCCAGCTTCTCATCCACTCTTATGTTAGCTTCCCGATGTGGGATCCCTCCATCATCAGAGTTTAAATTCAACACCAACTCTTGCCGCCCCCTGTTAGCAAAATAAATGCTCTTTGCTTGCCATGGGATTCGAACCCATGCCTCCCCTTAAATGCTCCACACGCTACTTGCCACTAAGCCACAAGGCTTTTTGTGTCACAATTTCTCCAACAATATTTTTAAGGCCTACCTACTACACCCAGGGTTGATTCACCTTAAACCAAAATTTTTGCTTGAGTCCAGGTTTGAACCCAGGACTTCTCCAACACTTCTCGGCACACTTAACCACTAAAACAAGCCTTCATTAACAAAATTTTCACGCACAACAGAATATTATAAGCTGCCTTCAACCGCTCCCATGCTCAAGGCCCAAAACTTCTAGGCCCAAATTCAGGGTGTTACAGGTCTCGAATGCATGATTTAATCTATGTATGCATGTTTTAGGTAAATATTGAATATGATAGTTACTGAAATGAGATAAAATTTGATAAATGATTGTTCTAAATTGAGTTACAAGTCCAGTAATGCCTCTTAACCTATTTCGACGATGGTTACGGGTTAGGGATGTTACATTTGTTGGTATCAAAACTATGGTTTAGTCAATTCTAGGACTAACTAGCATATGTGAGTCTAGCTATTTATGCCATATATATAAAACTGTGAAGTGTGATGACTCCTGACATTTTCAAATGTGTTTTATATAGTAATGGATCCTGAACGAGCTGTAGCAGATGATGTAGAAAGTAACGCGCCAGCTCCCGCTCAAGGAATAGCTCCTGCGGAATCTAGACCCATGATGAGTAGTCATGGGGGTGAGGCTAAAGAAACCTTCTTTCAGATATTGAATGAGTGGTTCACATAGTACATTCGTATCAACCCGGCTGTTCCGCAACCTCCACCCCCACATGTTTCCCAACCGATCCCTATAGTTCCCCAAATGAGTTAATTTGGTATTATATAGATCATGATAAGCAAATACCGGAACTAGATCGGGGAAAACGAAAAGTGGACGAATACCCTATAGTTTTATCCGAGGATACGAGGTAAATTCATATAATTTGAATCAAACTTTTCTATACTTGTAATTAGTTAAATGAATATGTATAATTGAAATATTTGAAGTATGAATTCTTTATTGATATAATGTATGTAACGCCCTAAATTTTAAGTAACTATTTTTGTATGTTGTGTTGCATAAGTACATGCTTGCTTCAGTGGTCAAGTGTCTTGAAGAGTGTTGGAGAAGTCTTGTGTAACACCCCGAACCCGAGACCGTCGCTGGAGTCGAACACGAGGTGTTAACAGACTTCAAACCACTTATTAGAAATTTCCCAGACAAGCTGCCAATCTGCGTACGATTCGTATTAAAAATCATATCTTGAGTTCTGAAACTCAAAATCCAGTTCCGTAAATTTTCCCCGGAACTAGACTCATATATCTATATGGTAGAATTTTTGTAGAATTTTTGGCCGGGCCAATTGGTACAGTTTATTGGTTAAAGTCGTCCCTGTTCCTGGGTTTGACTACTCTGACCCTTGTGCATTACGACTTAGATATCTCCCTTTACAGAGCTCCAATACTTATGCCGTTGGTTTCTAATGAAACTAGACTCAAAAGGGAATCTATACATATAAAGAATGACTTCTAATTGACTCTTATTAATTTAAGGTGAATTTCTAAATTCGGGACAGGGGATCCAGAAATCACTCTGGCTCTGTTTCACAAGAGTTTAATTATCTCCTAACATACAGCTCATATGGTCATTTCGTTTCTTCTATATGAAAATAGACTCATCGAGCTTCGATTACATAATTTATTCATTATTTAATTCCATTCCTACTATTTTTAATGATTTTTCAATTTCACATCACTGCTGCTGCCAGCATCTGTTACTAAAGCAACTATGCCTATTTCTTGATTTCTCCTTGATCTAACTAGTAATTCATCATACATATCACTAATTATGATCATGACTAGCCATGCCAAAGGCTAATCATTGTCAAACATCTCCCTACTACACTATTGCCATATCATGAATTTTAACACCAAAAATAATCAACCATGACATATGGCATAAAAATCGAATTACCAAGACTTGCGACCTAACATTATAGAACCAAATCCAACCGAACATTTATGCCATTTTCGCATGGCTAAAAGTTTACATACCAAATTTCAACAAAACATATTAGCCTATACATGCCGAAAATTCTCCTAGACCGACTAAAAAGAAGATACCAAAAGTTGCTAGCCGGTGTGATGACTACGATGACAGTCCCGAGCACGCAAAAAGACGAGTCCAAGAAACCTAAAGTAGGTGACAAGCAAACACCGAGTGAGTATATAACTCAGTAAGTCATAAGCACTACTCTACCGTCCAACAATAATAATCATAAGTGAAAAACAAATAATACAAAATCAATTTTTCCAACCATAACAAACTATGTTACAATTTCTTAAATTGTTGGTTCGATCTCATGCCAAGTCCTTCAATCAAATCAAATGCCAAGTCAGCCCAATCGATTTAGATCCATTTCCTCAAGTTTGGAACAACGATGCACTAGATAAATTTATGCATACACCGCACAACCTCAATTTCGATATTTAGTTAGTAGCTCAATCACTTACCTCGTTCATGCACAATTTATATCAACAACCGAATGTTGCACACATAGTGCTTATTATGTTCGCACACATAGTGCCATAGTAAATCGCACACATAGTGCCATAGTAAATCGCACACATAGTGCATTTGAGATTCCTCATGCTTCAACCTCCCAATCGGCACACATAGTGCCACATAATTTTGCACACATAGTGCCCTATGTTGTTTCATCATGGTAAAGCAATTTACTTAACTCAAATTGTACATATGGTCATATTAATAAGTAGGAGAATCACTCTGAAAAATATCTATCCAAGGAGTTCTCACAAAAAGTGCTTAAGGACTTACCTTGTGTTGGGTATGACGGTTCGACACGGCTACTCGATGTCCTTGGCTTTGCCCTTGCTTGATTCCCTTCTTTAACTTCTAGGGCTTAATAAATAAATTAACTAGTTTAATCATCTTGCTAAACATTTATAATTCAATTACACATGCATATGTATGTTTGTATATTCGACAACCACTCGTACTAATTACCCATTAAGTCGATTATACACATAATTAAAGGTAACATCACAAATGGGCATACTTATGTATATATATATATATATATATACATAACCGAATGTGCACCAAAATTTTGATTCAACATTACCTACATACTCACTTTGATGGCCGAATATATATATACATGTACAATGTCATCTATAACATCATCTAAACACCTAAATCCTTCTCATGCACACTTGATCGACTTTTTCCCAATCTAGCATAGCTTCACCTCTATTTGTAATATCATATAAATCCACATGTGACTACATTTCTTAAGTTCAACATCTTAATGCCCATTATAGCCACTCCCATAATCTAAATCTAAAATCGGCAACATCCCTTTCAACTATGTTAGCGAATACTTATTCTCTTCTTAGTCCTAAATTCGGCACCTCCAACAAAATGACTTAACAACTTCAACTTTCATGCTAACATAACAAGCAACTTAGCACATCCATATAACTAACATGTTAATAGCATCAAGGTATCAACTAAAATTTTTAAGCTTCTTTGTCAAATCCCAACTCTCCAACAACCCCAAATCCAACCATGGGATAGATAGAATTCAAACTAACAACCAAAAATATACATGAATTTAAAGGAATAACTTCAACATACCTCAACCTAGATACAAGTATGGCCGAACTTCTCCAAAGCTTTTCTCTCTTTCTTTCACTTGGTTTTTCGGCTAAAGGATAGCAAGGATGAACACACCCTTTTTTTTTGTTCATTTTCTTATTATTAATCTTTATTTCTCCTCTATTTTAATTACTTACCAATAGTAAATAATAAACAACATAATCTTGGAAGAATGAAGCCATGCTTGGCCGGCCACTCAACATAATTTGGGCATTTTCACATGCAAACCCAAATTTTCATATTTCAATACTATTTGGTCCTTACTTATTTACCTATCAAAATTTTCTAAGTCTCTCAACTAAATCCTTTCAAGCAAGATTCACATTCCTAAGATAAAAATTAAAACATCAAATTTTTATACAAGTACTACCACACATATAAGGTATGCAAATAAAATTTTAACTAAATTTTATGACTCGATTTTGTGGTCCCGAAACCACATTCCGACTAGGGTCAATTTAGGGTCATCACAACTCTCCCTACATAAGGAATTTTCGTCCCGAAAATCTTACCGTGAATAAGTTCGGATAACGATCCTTCATAAAGTCCTCAAGTTCCCAAGTGGCTTCTTCGATTCCGTGTTTATGCCACAACACCTTCACTAATGGGATTTTCTTATTTCGCAACTCTTTTACTTCACGCATCAAAATGCGAACCGGCTCTTCTTCATAACTCAAATTAGGTTGAATCTCGATCTCAGATGGAGTGATTACGTGCGATGGATCAGACCTATATCGTCGAAGCATCGAGACATGAAAAACGTTGTGAATCTTTTCGAGCTCAGGGGGCAAAATTAATCGGTATGCGACTGGTCCAACTTGTTCGGATACTTCATACGGACCGATGAACCTCGGACTCAATTTGCCCTTACGACCGAATCTAAGCACCTTCTTCCAGGGTGAAACTTTGAGAAATACTTTGTCTCCAACCTGATATTCAATGTCTTTTCTTTTCAAATCCGCATACGACTTACGGCGATCCGGCGACTTTCAAACTTTCACGAATTACTCGAACTTTCGCTCAAATCCTTAATCAAATCAACCCCAAAGATTTTACTTTCGCTAAGTTCAGTCCAAAATAATGGGGTACGGCATTTACGACCGTATAAGGCCTCGTAAGGTGCCATCTTAATGCTTGAGTGAAAGCTATTGTTGTAAGCGAATTCAATCAAAGGCAAATATCTTTCCCATGAACCACAAAACTCTAAGACGCAACATCTCAACATATCCTCGAGTATCTGAATTATTCGTTCAGATTGGCCATCGATCTGGGATGAAATGCGGTGCTAAAATGCATCTTAGTACCCAACTCTTCTTGTAACTTTTTCCAAAATCGCGATGTAAATCTTGGGTCTCTATCCGACACGATAGAATTAGGTACCCCATGCAATCGAACAATTTGGGAGATGTATAATTCTGCCAATTTATCGAGGGAAAAATCTATACGGACAGGGATAAAATGAGCAGACTTGGTCAATCTATCAACAATAACCCAGATTGCATCTTTCTTGCTTGATGACAATGGCAATCCAGATACAAAATCCATCGTTACCCGATCCCACTTCCATTCGGGTATCATGATCGGCTGAAGTAATCCCGACGGCACTTGATGTTCCGCTTTTACTTGTTGGCATATCAAACACCTTGAAACAAATTCAGAAATGTCTCGTTTCATACCGGGCCACCAAAATTGACGTTTCAGGTCATTGTACATTTTAGTACTACCTGGGTGGACTGACATTCGACTACTGTGAGCCTCGTCCAAAATCATCGAAATAAGTTCCGAATTTCTTGGAACACATAATCGACCTCTGAACGTCAAGCAATCATTGTCGTCAATCCGAAACTCCGATTCCTCATTCAAGCACATTCATTTCGTTTAGTGACCAATACAACGTCAACTTTCGGGATTCAAGTATTTGACGAATCAATAATGGTTTGGCCTCTAATTCACTACTAGCACCCCATCGGGTGAGACGGACAAGTGAGCATTCACGCTCTCAAAGCAAGCAAGTGCTTTCGACTTAAAGCATCGGCAACCACGTTAGCCTTTCCCAAGTGATAATCAATAACAAGTTCATAGTCTTTCAACAACTCAAGCCAACGTCTTTGTCGCAGATTTAGATCTCTTTGAGTCATCAAATATTTAAGACTTTTGTGGTCCGAATAAATATGACACCTTTCCCCAAACAAGTAATGCCGCCATATTTTCGTATGAACACTATGGCCGCCAATTCAAGATCATGGGTCGGATAGTTTCTCTCATGCGGCTTTAATTGTCTCGACGCGTAAGCCACAACTCGACCTTCTTGCATCAACACACAACCTAGGCCAAGTAAGGATGCATCACTATAAATGACAAACTCTTTGCCGGACTCGGTTGTACTAGCACTGAGCTTCGGTTAAGCAGTCTTTAGTCGATCGAAACTCTTCCGACAGCTTTTACGTCCATTCAAACTCAACATCTTTTGGAGTAGTTTCATCAGCGGTGCAGCTATCATCGAAAACCCTTACAAACCGTCGGTAGTATCCGCAAGTCCCAAAAGCTCCTAACTTCAGTAACATTCCTCGGAGGTTTCCAATCGAGTATGGCCAAATTTTGTTCGAATCCACTCTAACACCCGATGCGGACACCACGTGCCCCAAAAAGCTAACCTCTTTCAACCAAAATTCACATTCTTGAATTTTGCGTATAACTGATTGTCTCACAAAATTTGTAATACTAACCTCAAATGCTCGGCGTGTTCGGCTTCACCTTGTGAGTAAACTAAAATATCATCAATAAACACAACCACAAATCGATCCAAGTATGGCCGAATACTCGATTCATTAAATCCATAAATACCGAGGGCATTAGTGAGCCCAAAGCGGCATCACTAAGAATTCGTAGTGACCGTACCTCGTTCTAAAAGCGGTTTTGGGTATGTCCGAGTCTCGAACCCTCAACCGATAATAACCAGATCTCAAATCTATCTTGGAAAATCTGAGGCTCCTTTAATTGATCAAACAAATCATCAATACGTGGCAACGTGTATTTATTCTTTATGGTCACTTTATTCAACCGGCGATAGTCGATGCACAATCTCATGGTTCCATCCTTCTTTTCACAAACAATACGGTAGCGCCCATGGAGAAAAACTCGGTCGAGCGAAACCTCTATCCATCAATTCTTGCAATTGAACTTTCAATTCCTTTAATTCCGTTAATGCCATACGATACGGGGCTATTGAGATTGGCGTGGTACCAGGTACAATCTCGATGCCGAATTCTACCTCTCGAACCGGTGGCAACCCCGGTAACTCCTCAGGAAAAACATCTGAATACTCACAAACCACTGGTAATGATTCAAGTTTCCTTTCCATCTCTTTGCTATCAAATACATACGCAAGGTATGTCTCACACCCCTTTTTCACATATCTCTGAACGGTCATTGAAGATATTATCGCTGGCACCCCCTTCAAATCGATAGACTCAACTCGGACTACCTCATCATGTGCACTCCTCAAATCGATGGTTTTTCTTTTGCAGTTCACCACTGCATCATGTACGGTCAACCAATCCATACCAAGAATGACATCAAATTCGTTAAACGGTAAAAGCATCAAATCGGCCGAAAAATAGGATTCTCGGATTATTAGAGGGCATCTCTTACACACTTTATCAACAAGTACGTATTGACCCAAAGGGTTTGACACTCGAATTACGAACTCAGTAGACTCAACAGGTAGAGTCTTACTGGATGCTAAGGTTTCACATACATATGAATGAGTAGAGCCACGGTCAATCAATGCAATCACATTAGTATCAAAGAGAGTGAAAGTACCAGTGATAACATCAGGGGAGGATGCCTCCTCTCGTGCGCGAATGGTATATGCTCTAGCAGGAGTACGGGTCTCGGATCAAACAGCCGTATCAGAGGCCCCTCTCTGATTATCACCCCTACCTCCTAAAATTCTCGGTGGTCTACCTCTAGCTGTCACTCCACTAGGTCTTGCACCTTGCATCTTATTCTTCTCATCAAGCTCCGTGCAATCTCTAATGAAGTGGTCCTTCGAACCGCATCCGTAACAGGCCCTGTTAGTAGACTTACCCCAACATTCACCTAGGTGTCGTCACCCCAACAATCAGTAACTGATGGCATTATGGGCTCTTGGGGTGGATTATTCAAATTCGAGAATTGTTGGACAGCCGGATTGGTTCGGGCATATTATGCGACCCACTCATTCATCATGGTAAAGAAGGCTTGTTTAGCCCCTCACCTTGATTATTCGCAGATGACCGAGGTTCAACAGTGGCGTCCCTTGTGCAGAGCAGCCGCTACACTTTCAACGTCATCCGCCAAGGTTCTCTCTACACCGGGATCCATTTACTAATCAAAACAAAAATTTTAACCGTCAGAAGTCATCACACGTTTAAACATTAACATTAAGGCATGTATAGTTAGACTCATACGTGCTATGGTAGTCCTAGAACCGACTAAACTATAGCTCTGATACCAATTAAATTGTAACACCCTGAACCCGAGACCGTCGCTGGAGTCGAACACGAGGTGTTAACAGACTTCAAACCACTTATTAGAAATTTCCCAGACAAGCTGCCAATCTGCGTACGAGTCCCATTAAAAATCATATCCTGAGTTATGAAACTTGAAATCCAGTTCCGTAAATTTTCCCTAGAACTAGACTCATATATCTATATGGTAGAATTTTTGTAGAATTTTTGGCCGACCAATTGGTACAGCTTATTGGTTAAATTCGTCCCTATTCCTGGGTTCGACTACTCTGACCCTTGTGCATTACGACTTAGATATCTCCCTTTACAGAGCTCCAATACTTATGCCGTTGGTGTCTAATGAAACTAGACTCAAAAGGGAATCTATACATATAAAGCATGACTTCTAATTGTCTCATATTAGTTTAGGGTGAATTTCTAAAGTCGGGATAGGGGATCCAGAAATCGCTCTGGCCCTGTTTCGCAAGAGTTTAATTATCTCCTAACATACAGCTCATATGGTCGTTTCATTTCCTCTATATGAAAATAGACTCATCGAGCTTCGATTACATAATTTATTCATTATTTAATTCCATTCCTACTATTTTTAATGATTTTTCAATCTCGCATCATCTGCTTGCCAGATCATTACTAAAGCAACTATGCCTATTTCGTGATTTCTCCTTGATCTAACTAGTAATTCATCATACGTATCACTAATTATGATCATGACTAGCCATGCCAAAGGCTAATCATTGTCAAACATCTCCCTACTACACTATTGCCATATCATGAATTTTAACACCAAAAATAATCAACCATGACATATGGCATAAAAATCAATTACCAAGACTTGCGACCTAACATTATAGAACCAAATCCAACCGAACATTTATGCCATTTTCGCATGGCTAAAAGTTTACATACCAAATTTCAACAAAACATATTAGCCTATACATGCGAAATATTCTCCTAGACCGACTAAAAAGAAGATACCAAAAGTTGCTAGCCGGTGTGATGACTACGATGACAGTCCCGAGCACGCAAAAAGACGAGTCCAAGAAACCTAAAGTAGGTGACAAGCAAACACCGAGTGAGTATATAACTCAGTAAGTCATAAGCACTACTCTACCGTCCAACAATAATAATCATAAGTGAAAAACAAATAATACAAAATCAATTTTTCCAACCATAACAAACTATGTTACAATTTCTTAAATTGTTGGTTCGATCTCATGCCAAGTCCTTCAATCAAATCAAATGCCAAGTCAGCCCAATCGATTTAGATCCATTTCCTCAAGTTTGGAACAATGATGCACTAGATAAATTTATGCATACACCGCACAACCTCAATTTCGATATTTAGTTAGTAGCTCAATCACTTACCTCGTTCATGCACAATTTATATCAACAACCGAATGTTGCACACATAGTGCTTATTATGATCGCACACATAGTGCCATAGTAAATCACACACATAGTGCCATAGTAAATCACACACATAGTGCATTTGAGATTCCCTCATGCTTCAACCTCCCAATCGGCACACATAGTGCCACATAATTTTGCACACATAGTGCCCTATGTTGTTTCATCATGGTAAAGCAATTTACTTAACTCAAATTGTACATATGGTCATATTAATAAGTAGGAGAATCACTCTGAAAAATATCTATCCAAGGAGTTCTCACAAAAAGTGCTTAAGGACTTACCTTGTGTTGGGTATGACGGTTCCGACCCGGCTACTCGATGTCCTTGGCTTTGCCCTTGCTTGATTTCCCTTCTTTAACTTCTCGGGCTTAATAAATAAATTAACTAGTTTAATCATCTTGCTAAACATTTATAATTCAATTACACATGCATATGTATGTTTGTATATTCGGCAACCACTCTTACTAATTACCCATTAAGTCGATTATACACATAATTAAAGGTAACATCACGAATGGGCATACTTATGTATATATATATATATACATAACCGAATGTGCACCAAAATTTTGATTCAACATCACCTACATACTCACTTTGATGGCGAATATATATATACATGTACAATGTCATCTATAACATCATCTAAACACCTAAATTCTTCTCATGCACACTTGATCGACTTTTTCCCAATCTAGCATAGCTTCACCTCTATTTGTAATATCATATAAATCCACATGTGACTACATTTCTTAAGTTCAACATCTTAATGCCCATTATAGCCACTCCCATAATCTAAATCTAAAAATCGGCAACATCCCTTTCAACTATGTTAGCAGAATACTCATTCTCTTCTTAGTCCTAAATTCGGCACCTCCAACAAAATGACTTAACAACTTCAACTTTCATGCTAACATAACAAGCAACTTAGCACATCCATATAACTAACATGTTAATAGCATCAAGGTATCAACTAAAATTTTAAGCTTCTTTGTCAAATCCCAACTCTCCAACAACCCCAAATCCAACCATGGGATAGATAGAATTCAAACTAACAACCAAAAATATACATGAATTTAAAGGAATAACTTCAACATACCTCAACCTAGATACAAGTATGGCCGAACTTCTCCAAAGCTTTTCTCTCTTTCTTTTACTTGGTTTTTCGGCTAAAGGATAGCAAGGATGAACACACCCTTTTTTTTGTTCATTTTCTTATTATTAATCTTTATTTCTCCTCTATTTTAATTACTTACCAATATTAAATAATAAACAACATAATATTGGAAGAATGAAGCCATGCTTGGCCAGCCACTCAACATAATTTGGGCATTTTGACATGCAAACCCAAATTTTCATATTTCAATACTATTTGGCCCTTACTTATTTACCTATCAAAATTTTCTAAGTCTCTCAACTAAATCCTTTCAAGCAAGATTCACATTCCTAAGATAAAAATTAAAACATCAAATTTTTATACAAGTATTACCACACATATAAGGTATGCAAATAAAATTTTAACTAAATTTTATGACTCGGTTTTGTGGTCCCGAAACCACATTCCGACTAGGGTCAAATTAGGGCTGTCACATCTTGAGTTAAAGCCTTGGCATGTGCAAAATTTTTTTTTTACTTGAATAAACCCTTGTCTCTAGTCAGTAGGCTTTTAAATTATTATGGGTAAAACATGTCAGAAAAGGCCTACTGGTCTAGGGAATAGAGGCATGTGGAGTGTTCCATGGGGTCTGAGGTTCGAGGCTTGGCGATACAAAAAGAGTATTTTATTTTGCAACTAACGTCGTGGAAGTGTTGTGGTTTGAATGAAATTGAGTGTTCGGGGAGTGTGGGGAGTTGTGGCAGAATTTTAGGAGCTTGTTGGAGGGAATTTTGGCTGGTTGGGATGTGGATAGGTGGGATATAGTTGAGTGGTCTTAAGAGTGTTATGGGGAGAGAAATTTGGAGATTTTGAAGAGAGTGGAGGAGAGTGTGCCAAATGGGAACTCTGCCTCTTTGCATTTTCAGTTTTGTGCAAATCACTGTGTGTTTTGTCATTACTGTGGGTTTTGTCATTCTTTTCTGTTATTTTTTCTCTTGAGGCCAAATATTGCATTTTGGTATTCTATTGTTTTTGTGATTATTCACTTTCTTCTTAGGGCCGAGCATAGGAAAGACTATTCAGGTATCTCCTTTCTATTTTTGCAACTTTATTCTCCCTTTTGTTTGTTAAAACTGAATACTCTCTGTCTCTCCCTCTCTCAAACTTTGGCCGATTATCCCCTATTCCGTCCTCTCTCAAATTTTCCCTTTCTTTCAGTGGTAGCCGAATACCCCTTATTCCTTTCTCTCTATTCTTTCAACTCTTTTCGAGTGTCCCTCCTTGATTGTTAAAATCTTAATACTCTTCCCCTCATTATTTTCTGTCGGTTCTCTACTTTTTGTGTTAGCTGAATATTCCATATCAGGTTCGAGTGCACGTTTATTGTTTTTTTCCTCTTTCTGCTGTAAAAGTCTATTTACCTAACACCCTTCTATGTTGCTGATTCTGATAGGAGTGTAATTGTGTTAGCCCTTGCGTTTGTCGAATCGAGTGCTTTTGGCTTTTGTTGGGGGTGTGGGCCGATTTGCTTCTTCTTCTTTTTTGACTTGGCACTTTCAGTATGTTACTATACTTTTAGTTCAATGGCTTACGGGTATGGTTTAGTTAACAAATTGCGATGCGGATGTAGGTAGTCTTTAAGGATTCCAAGCGATCTCTTGCAACGATTTTAGTGTGTGTTTGATCTGGACAAGTGATAGGTAATCTTATGAAAAAGTGTTTTGATTAGAGTTCGCTTCGATTCAATTGTCAGCCGAAGCTTCTGTTGGAAATAAGTTGGAGCGCTCGTGGGCTAGTTGCACTTTTTCGTAAATAGGTGTCTAAACACTGCCCAAATCATAAATCGGTAAAAGCCAGAAAATGTGACCATTGACGCTACACGGGCGTGCGCTCGCTCGTGTGGTAATCCGAATGCATAAACATGAGCGTTTGATCATAGAGGCCACCATGATTTCGTGGGCTTAGGCCGTTTTGAGCCATGTTGGGTCGAAATGGGCTGCATGGGCCCTACATGGGTAAATCGCATGGATGTGTAGAGAATATTGGGTTAGGCTGTGTATCCACGCGGCCAAGGTCATTTTTGAGCTATGTGGGCCACACGGGCGTGTGGATCCACATGGGCCCACATTATGGGCCTTGGGCCCATTTTTATTGTTTGACTGTTAAGGTTGCACGGGTCGCCCAAGATGACTGTGGACCTACTATTAGGTTGGTAAGTATACCTAGACCCCCAAATTGATAAAATGACTATTATGCCCCTATGTGTTAAAATGACTATTATGCCCTTATGAGATGTATAACTGTAATCGAGCATGCCATTATATATATTGCATACATGTATGATATTATAATACGTTGCATGGGGATGGGTTTATTATGATTGGAGGAAGTGTACTGTACAGGCAGCTCTGCTGCATATACTGTTTAGTGCTGCAAACGGTGCTATTTTGGAGTGTAGGGATGGGTGGGTTAATTTTATCCCCACATGGAGTGTAGGGCTGAACGGAGTGGAGTGTAGAAGCTGGTTGGGTAGGATTTCTGATTGCATATCTATACTATTACTGTTATTGAAATGGGCTAAGGCCCACACTGATATTGTTACTGTATTGGGCTAAGGTCCTTACTAAAACTGAACGGTTACTGATATGGTGTGACACCCCTAATGTGACCCTAGTCGGAAAGTGGTTTCGGGACCGCTAAACCGAGTCACCGAAGTATTTGAGTATAATATTTATTGTTTAAAATATGTGAATATGAGTGTGTGAAAGTTTTGAGCTTCGATTTGGTCAATTGCATGTGAATTTAGTTAATAGGACTTATGTGTGACACTTTGAAATATGATGGGGTAATATATAAGGATCTATTAGTGCATGTTATGAAAATAATGGGTTTGCATGTCAAATTTCCACCTATGACAAGTAGTGGCCGGCCATACTATGGGTTAAAATGTATTATAAACATTTTATGTTAGTGTTTTATGTTAGAAATAATAAAATAAAGAACATGGGTAATAAAATAATAGTGGTTAGTAGGGGAGAAACAAAAAAATAGCTAGGTTGCTCCTCCATTGCCGTGAATTGAAGGAAGAAGAAGAGGAGAAGTTCGGCCAAGGTGGTTCTTGAGATTAAGGTATGTTCAATGTTGCTTTTGGAGGTTTACACATCCTTTGGAGGGTTAGCCTACTTCTATTTATCTCATGGATGAAATTGGAGTTGTTGGAGAGTTAGGATTGACTAAGAGGCTTCAAAATTTTAGTTGATTCCTTGATACTACTAGCATGTTAGCTATATGGATGTGTTAAGTTACTTGAAATGTTAGATAAATTTGAACTCCCTACCAAATTCTTTAGGCAACCCATGTTAGAAATTTCGGTATTGAGATGTCTAGATCTTTCGGCCATTGTAGCTATGGAGGAATAAAGTTTTTGTTTCTTGTTAAATTGGATGAATCTTGTTGTATGAGTGCTTGAACAAACTATGATTAAATGGATGCATAGATTCAAAATGGGAAGAATTGGCTATTATATTTGATGCTAATGCCAAATATGAAGATGATGAACTTGAATAAATAATATTCAGCTAGCATGATAAGTTATGAAATATTAAGTAGATGATATAATTGATTGGTGAAGTGGCTAATAGGGATTTTTAATGAAATTATGCCAAGGCCGAATGTATCATGAAGTAAATAAAAATGCTAAATGTGCATTATGTGCCTATATGTGTATTCGGCCAGGGAAGTTTGATATGAAGCTTTGATAGGTTTGAGAGATGAATGACCGAATGAGCTATAGGTTATGTATGGATGAATTTTATGCATATGTGTGTGTGTGGCATTAGTAGTTAATGGCATTCGGCATTGTTTAATTAAAATTAGAAATGAATGCTTGAAAGTTAAATAGGTCGCTCTAATGACCAAATATGCTAAAAGCTAATATATGGACAAATGATACGAATGAATTGGTTTTTGAAATGTATATGGTTGTCGTATGTATGTGTTTGATTGAGAAGTAAATTTGTTTGATTTAGCTCAAGAGCCTAGAGGATCAAAGTTTGATAAGGGAAAGGAAAAAGTGATCGAAGAGCCGTCGTAATCATTCGGCAACTTCCGAGGTAAGTTTTAAGTGATTAAATGTTGAGTAAATTCAATCATAATAGGACATAATGAGTCGATTTAATAAGATATGATGTGGCCATGATATGTCTTAAACTCAAATGGTAAGTTCATAAGTGTTTGGACTTGGAAATTTAAGAGCAAATTGTAATAATTTGCTTAGGACAGCAGCAGTAATGTGATTTTAGAAAATCACTATAAATTGTTGGTGTGGAATTATAGGCTGAATAAAATATGTAATCAAATCTTAATTAGTCTAGTTTCTTATAAAAGAGACCGTGGAAGCAAAGAAATTTCCTATAAAGAGATATTTAAAGTTGTGTGAGACAATTATCGAAATGACTCGAAATCCCTGTTCTATTTTTAGAAAATCATTATAATTTTTACAAAAATGGTTATAAGATAAAATTTATATGCTTCGACTCCTTAATGAGTCTAGTTTCAAATGAAATCAAATAGAACATATTTTGAATTCTGTACAATGAGAAATTTGATTCGTAGTGAAGAGTGGTCAGATTAGCCAAACAGTGAAACAGGGGAAACTTTAAGAAAATCTGGTATTGATTGGCCAAATCTAAAATTCTGAAAATTTTATGAATGGAAGATATATGAGTCTATATTCAGGGAAAATTAACGGCAATTGATTTTAAGTTTTGTAGCTCCAGTTATAAATAATTTAGTGACTATTACTCAGGAAAACAGCTTGTAGTGAATATGTGAATTTGTTGTAAACATTGATGAAAGTATTTGAGTTGCTTATAAGCTATTGCTGAAATTGATGTACAAGATAAATATATAAGAGATATGTATATGTGGTAAAGCCGAATGGCTAATGTGAAATATATAAGAGATATGTATATGTGGTAAAGCCAAATGGCTAATGTGAAATATATAAGAGATATGTATATGTGGTAAAGCCGAATGGCTAATGTGAAATATGTATGAGATATGTATATTTGGTAAAGCCGAATGGCTAATGTGAAATATGTATGAGATATGTATATGTGGTAAAGCCGAATGGCTAGTGTGAAATATGAATGGGATATGTATATGTGGTAAAGCCGAATGGCTAGTGTGAAATATGTATGAGATATGTATATGTGGTAAAGCTGAATGGCTAGTGTGAAATATGTAGGAGATGTGTGTATATTGTGGCCGAATGACCAAATGTGAAAGGTGTGTATTATTAGATATTTGATGAGGCAAATGAATTACAAATATGACAGTCGATGTGAATGTTGTAACATGTGATTAAATGTACATGAAACTTGAAATATATTCCGGTAAGACCCGATGACTACGTGTGGAGATTATGTGCAGGTAAGACCCGATGATTGCGTGTGGAGATTTTGTCTGGGTAAGACCCGATAACTACGTGTGGGGACGATTCGAGCTAAAGGTTTCGCTAAAGGTTCGAGTAAAGCATAAGATTATCGACTTCACAAGAACAATTGGTAATAAATACGTTCAATGCGTTAAGTCGGTCGGTATGTATTTTGAGATTATATTTAAGCTTGATTTGGACTAAATCACAAGGTCGTTATGTGATGCATATGTGAGTAAACCAATAAGACTGTTCTAAGATTATTGTGCGTTTGGTCAATGTGGAAAGTTAGGTGAAAATATGTAATATACCTATGTTTATAAGAGATCACTATCAAGTGAGAATTTATCTGCCTATTATATATGATGAGATGGGCATATTCGGTAAAGGGATGGTATGCTGAAGGAAGAGTGAAATAAAATACGAACAACTATGTTATAATCGATTGTTATCTGTTGACACTGCTTAAAACTTACTAAGCATTGTAATGCTTACTCCGTTTACTTTGTTTCCTCTGTTTTATAGATCTCATTTGGAAGCTACAGGCTCGGGGATCGTCAGCAACTAGTCACACTATCACTATCCACTGCTTGTTACTGTTATGTTTTGAAATATTTTATGGCATGTAAAGAATAGACCAGTGGCCGAAGAATATTTTGGTTAATGTATATAAGCCATGCGAAAATGGCATCTTTTGAATGTGTACTTATAGCAGTTAAATTGTATCCCTGACTGTCTTTAGTATTTACCTAAAGGAACGTTCTCTAAAAAAAAAAAGAAAAAAAAATATATTCAAAATTTTTACTGTTCGGATATGAGTTTCAAGTCCGGTAATACCCCTTTACCTATTCCGGCGACGGATACGGGATAGGGGTGTTACATTTTATTGGTATCAGAGCTACGGTTTAGTCGATTCTAGGACTAACGTAGCACGCGTGAGTCTATTTATACATGCCATAAAGTGATAAAGTGATAGTGTGATGATTTTTGACTATTAAAATGTGTTTGTTGTATTGTAATGAATTTTAATCCCGATCGAGCTGTAGCAAGCTTCTGACTATAAGAATTTGCGATATAACTTCACTTGGATATGCTTAAATTATTAAGTTGATCAGGTACGTATCATGTACTCGTATTTGAATTTTGATATGGATTGAATTATAAGGGTATAAGTGATGCAATTTTGAAAGAGTGTTACGACTATAAATGTGATCTTTGTATGTGGCTATGGAACTGAAAGTTGAATGGTCGGTAAGCATGTTGTGTTTGTATTCAAGTAATGTAAATGATATACTAATGTGTATTGTTATATATGTATATGGGCATGAGAATTGAGAGTTATATAGCGGGCTAAGTCCCAAGAGCATTCGTCTTTGGTGTTATGTCCTGCTAAGTCCCAAGAGCATTCGTCTTGATGTTATGTCCGGGCTAAGTCCCGAAGAGCATTCGTGCTGATGTTATATCTGGGCTAAGTCCCGAAGAGCATTTGTGCTGGTGTTATATCCGGGCTAAGTCCCGAAGAGCATTCGTGCTGGTGTTATAACCGGACTAAGTCCCGAAGAGCATTCGTGCTGGTGTTATATCCGGGCTAGGTCCCGAAGAGCAATCATGCTGGTGATGTGCATTCGGGCCTCCGTGCCTAGTAGGCTTCGTGTCGGTAATTTGAGCAAAGTTTAAGTGTTCATTACTATACGAATTCAAATTTAAATGAAAGGATATGTTTAAAAGTGTACATACATGATGTTTATAGACTTGGTTAAGTCATTTCAATGTGTAACAACAAATGAATAGGGGCACTATATGTGCAAATGATTAGAGGCACTGAAAGTGCAAGTTCTTCAACCGAGCACTATGTGTGCGAGATCGATCAGTAGACATTAAGTGAGTAAAACAAGAATCATGTAAGACCTCGTATGGAACGAAGGCATTGATTTAAGATGGTGGATATGTTGTTAAGAAATGAATTCATGATATAAATGTGTTACAGATTTAGTTTATGGAATGCTTGGTATATGAAGTCATATGTGCTATTGCTAAATGACCCCTATTTTTGTTAATCATGTTCAAGAAATTATTTCGATTAAGTCGAGACTGTAGTTGCCTATTGTATGACTGACTTTTTGTTACTTAGGGATTACACACTGAGTTTTCATAAACTCACCCTACTTTTTATTCGCATAGGTAATCCCTAGGAGGATCGATACTGCGAGGGACTCGAAGGTGGCCATACAACCTCATTTGCTTACACATTCAACTTTTTATTTAAAAGTAATATAGTTCGGGTATTTTGATGTAATAAGGCCTCTTTAAATTTTAAGTTTTAATATGGGGTTTTATTTATTCTGAATCATAACTGTTAATAGTAGGACGTGGGTTTTTAAAAAGATAAATGATTTTCAAAACACCACGTTTATGCAACATATTTTAAAAGTTTCCGAACAAACAATGTTTTAAAAAGTAATAGCAAATTAATATGATTAACATTTTGCTAAACGACGTGAGTTTTAACAATCAATGATATTATATTTTGCAAAAAATACTTCATGGTGACATCGCCGAATTTGGCCACAATGTTTGGGCTGGGTTTGGGGTGTTAATTTAGTGGTATCAGAGCCAGGTTACAAAACTCAGCTGTAGATTTGGGTTTTTTCTAAAAACTTGAAATTCCAAAACAACTGTTCCAAATGATTTAGAAATATTTTAAATGTTTTTATCAAATGTGTGGTACACCGAGTCTCCTGTGCCGATTCTATAAGTCTTCTAAAACCTATTACTTGTTTAGAATTGAAATAGTGAGACTACTGTAGGTAGTAAAACTTTTTTGAAATACTCTATGTTGGGAAAACTATAGTAAGACTGTGATCTGTGATAATGAACTCTGAAATACTGATACTACTTTTCATAAAATATTCTTTAATGAATACTGGAACTGTAATCTGATGCATAAAATTTTAAAACAGATAAAGCATAATTCGATATGAGCACCAGAGGTACTTGTGGAAGGGGTACAAGAGGCCGCAGCAGAGGCCGTGGAGGTGCTCGGGCTGGGTCTTCGTCATCTGGCCACATGCCTAACGTTGAAGCTAGAGAGGCACCAGCTTCACCTGTGACTGAGACTGGGTCTCGTGATCGTGCGGCTGGGGATGACACACTGTCCCAAGCTATGTTGCAAATTTTGGAGAGGGTCGCTGGCCCCAATACTGGTACTATGGGTCGTGGGTCGGCTACGGAACGACTCCAGTCTAATGGGGCTAAGATTTTTAGGGTATTGCTGAGTTGCCCCTAATGTGGCTGAATATTGGATTGAGGCTATAGAGAGGCTCATGGACGACCTCGACTGCACCCCCAAGCAGAAACTAAAAAGTGCAGTGTCATTGTTGCTAGATGAAGCCTATCAGTGTTGGCTTACAGTTAAAGAGGGTACTCAGCCCGATCAGTTGACTTAAGAATTTTTCAAGACACGTTCCAAGGAAAGTATGTGGGCGCTAGTTATCTAGATGCTCGGAGGGGAGAGTTTCTGAACTTGACTCAGGTGGATAAATTAGTAGCTGAATATGAGGCTAAATTTTTACGATTGAGCCGCTATGCGCGTAGGATGGTGCCAACTGAATATGAGCACTACGTTCGTTCTGAGGACGACCTCAGAGATAGTTTATGGGTTTTGATAGCTTCATAGAGGGAGCGAGATTTTGCTGCTTTGGTCGATAAGGTGAAGATCACTAAGGATGTGAAGCGCGCTGAGTGCCAGAACTGTGAGAAGGAAAAGGGTAGGAATAAGAGGGATTCAGAGCCCTTAAGTTCATTTTAGAGGCCTAAGAAAAAGGCTAGAGTTGATGGGCCAATCAGAGTTGGGCCCCTTGTTACTGCTATTGGACCGCAGCCTTGTGCGAATGCTGGAAATAGTTTGGAGCATGTTTGAGGTGCAGATCATTGGAGTTTCATATCAGAGATTTCCCATGGAGGCTCGAGCATATGCGACCTACAAGTTTGGGTAATGTACAGCCGCCGAGGGGTGGTCAACAGCCACCGAGAGGCCGTGGTCAGGCCAGAGGTGGTAATGGTATGGGTCGTAGACAGAGGGCACCGGACAAAGGTGCTGGTCATACTGAGGCGAGGCAGCAGCTCTGGTTTATGTTGCACATTGCCGAGAGGATGGAAATGCCCCAGATGTTATCACAGGTACGCTTTTTATCCATAATGTAGCTTATATTGCACTGATTGATGTTGGATCTACTCATTCCTATATAGCATGTATTGTATCTGAGACCTTGGGTTTCATGGTTGAAAGCACTACGAGTGAGGTTACTGTGTTGAGTCCATTAGGGCAATCAGTGAGGGTACATAAATTGTTCAGAGATGTACCTTTGGAGGTTCAAGGAACCATATTTTTGGTGGATTTAATGGAACTCCCTTTTGGAGAATTCAACTTAATACCGGGTATGGAATGGTTAGTTACACATCAAGTGAACTTGGATTGTGCTACCAAGCGGATGGTATTGAAAACTGTAGAGGGTGACAAGGTAGTCGTGATTGGGGAGCATCAAAATTATTTGTCAATTTTGATTTCTGTGCTTAGGGTCGAGAAATTGGTTCATAAGGGTTGTGAGGCGTATATAGCCTACATTGGTGTTTTAGATTCTGAGAGTTCTTCTGTTAGGGATATCAGAACAGTCAAAGACTATCCGGATGTCTTTCCTGATGAGCTACCGGGGTTACCTCCAAATCATGAAGTTGAGTTTGGGATTGAGCTCCTGTCTGGTACAGCTCTGGTGTCCATCGCCCCTTATAGAATGGCACCAAAGAAGCTTGTGGAGCTTAAAGCTCAGACTCAAGAATTATTGGATCGAGGGTTCATCAGCCTTAGTGTGTCTCCGTGGAGAGCACTGGTTTTATTTATGAAAAAGAAAGATGGATCCATGCGTATGTACATTGATTACCGGGGACTAAATAAATTGACTATTAAGAAAAAGTACCCCCTACCGAGAATTGATGATCTATTCGACCAGTTTCACGGAGCTTCGATTTTCTCTAAGATTGATGTCCAATCGGGGTACCATCAATTGAGAGTTAAAGAGACTGATGTATATAAGACAACGTTTAGGACTCGTTATGGTCATTATGAGTTTCTAGTGATGCCGTTTGGACTGACGAATGCACTAGTGACTTTTATGCATCTGATGAACCGAATGTTCTAGCCCAATCTGGATTAGTTCGTAGTGGTTTTTATTGATGACATCCTGGTGAATTCGAGAATGAAGATGAACATGATGCACATCTCCGAGTTGTTTTGCAGATTCTGAGGGAGAAACAACTGTACGCCAAGTTCAGTAAGTGTGAGTTCTAGTTACGAGAGGTAACATTTTTAAGCCATTTGGTATCTGCTAAAGGAATTAGGGTGGATCCTCGAAAAATTGAAGCGGTTCTAGACTGGAGGCCGCCTAAGACGGTATCTAAGATTTGAAGTTTTCTGGGTCTGGGAGGGTATTATAGACGTTTTGTTGAGGGGTTTTCGTTGATTGTGGCACCTCTGACTAAGTTGTTGCATAAAGGGTACAGTTTTACTGGACTGATAAGCAGCAAGAGAGTTTTGAGAAACTTAAAAGGTTACGGACCGAGGCCCTGTCCTATCTGACCGATTAATGGGAAAGAATTCACTATCTACAGTGATGCATCACATGTTGGTTTGGGATGTGTATGGATGCAAGAGGGTAAGGTGGTGGCATATGCGTCTCGTCATCTTAAAACTCATAAGGCGAATAATCCTACGCATGACTTGGAATTGGCCGCTATGGTATTCGCACTGAAAATTTGGATGCATTACCTGTATGGTAAGAAGTGTATCATTTACAAAGATCACAAGAGCCTTAAGTATCTCCTCACTCAGAAGGAGTTTAATCTTAGACAGCGTAGATGGATTGAGCTATTAAAAGACTATGACTATACGATGAATACCATCCGGGGAAGGCCAATATTGTCACTGGCACGTTGATCCGTAGGGCTACCACTGATCTGAGGGCAATGTTTACTCGTCTTAGCTTATTTGATGATGGTATTATGTTGGCTGAACTTCAGGTTAAACCAACATGGATTGAGTAGATTAAGGGTAAACAGCTGGAGGATGAGTCACTGGGTCTTCGATTTTGACAGATTGAGAATGGTAGCACATTAGTACTCTATTTTCGTGGGAGAGTTTGTGTATCGAAGGATACTAATTTGAGGCAGTCTAAACTGCAAAAGGCATATAGTAGCCCTTATGCTATGCATCCTCGTGGAAACAATATGTACCGAGACCTTTGTAAGTTGTATCAGTTGCCTTCAGGGTTACTTCTGCCAGTTAAGATTCCACTTTGGAAGTGAGAGAGAGTAACTATGAACTTTGTTAGTGGGCTACCCCTAACACCTTCTAAAAAGGATTCAGTATCGGTCATCGTGGATCGATTGACCAAATCTGCTTTTTCATACCAATTCGTACCAATTACTCGTTCCAGAAGCTAGCTAAACTATATGTGTCTGAGATAGTGAGACTGCATGGGGTACTGATTTCCACAATATCTGAAAAGGATCCTCGCTTCACGTCTCGGTTCTAGAAGAAGCTACATGAAGCATTGGGTACAAGGTTAGACTTCAGTATTGCGTTCCATCCTCAGACAAATGGTTAGTCAGAGAAGGTGATTCAGATACTGGAGGATATGTTAAGGAGTTGTAATAGATTTCTGAGGCAAAGTTTGAGTACAACAATAGCTACCATTCTAGCATACAGATGGCACCTTACGAGGCATTACATGGTCGTAGGTGTTGGACTCCTTCGTGTTGGACTGAGTGAGGCGAGCAGCATGTTTTGTGTGCTAAATTGGTCTCTGATACTGAGGATAAAGTTAGACTAATCTGGGATCGACTGAAGGCAGCATCAAACAGACAGAAGTCGTATGTGAATCTAAAGCATTAGGAGATTGAGTATTCTACAGGAGACTTTGTTTCCTTAAGGTCTCGCCATTGAAGAAGGTACTGCGATTTGGACGGAAGGGCAAGCTAAGCCTTAGGTTCATTGGGACTTACCACATAATGAAACATGTCGGACCAGTTGCATATCAGCTAGAGTTACCTCCAGAGTTAGACCAAATTCATGATGTGTTCCATGTCTCTATGTTGAGGCACTACTACTCTGATCACACGCACGGCATTTGAACTTTGGAGGTTAAGGTTAGGCCAGATCTAACTTTTGAGGAAGAGTCAGTTCAGATTTTAGATCGTGATGTGAAAGCTTTGAGGAAGAAGTCTATCCCATTGTTTAAGATACTAGGGCGTAATCACAGCTCAGAGGAGGCCATGTGGGAACCAGAGGAGGCGATGCAACAGCAATATCCACATCTGTTTTGACTAGGTAAATTTTGAGCCCGAAATTTTCTTTTAGAGGGAAGAGTTGTAACGCCCCAAATTTTGAGTAACTATTTTTGTATGTTGTGTTGCATAAGTACATGCTTGCTTCAGTGGTCAAGTGTCCTGAGGAGTGTAGGAGAAGTCCTGAGTTCAAGCCTTGGCATGTGCAAAATTTTGTTTTTACTTGAATAAACCCTTGTCTCTAGTCAGTAGGCTTTTAAATTATTGTGGGTAAAACATGTCAGAAAAGGCCTGCTGGTCTAAGGGATAGAGGGGTGCAGAGTGTTCCATGGGGTCTGAGGCTCGAGTCTTGGCGATGTAAAAAGAGTATTTTATTTTGCAACTGACACTGTGGAAGTGTTGTGGTTTGACTAAAATTGAGTGTTTGAGGAGTGTAGGGATTTGTGGCTGAATTTTAGGAGCTTGTTGGAGGGAATTTTGGCTGGTTGGGATGTGGATTGGTGGGATATAGTTGAGTGATCTTAAGAGTGTTATGGGGAGAGAAATTAAGAGATTTTGAAGAGAGTGGAGGTGAGTGTGCCGAATGGGAACTCTGCCTATTTGCATTTTTGGTTTTGTGCAAATCACTGTGGGTTTTGTCATTCTTTTCGGTTCTTTTCTCTCTTAAGGTCGAATATTGCATTTTGGTATTCTATTGTTTTTGTGATTATTCCCTCTCTTCTTGGGGCTGAGCATAGGAAAGACTATTCGGGTATGTCCTTCCTATTTTTGCAACTTTATTCTCCCTTTTGTTTGTTAAAACCGAATACTCTTTGTCCCTCCCTTTCTCAAACTTTGGCCGATTATCCCCTTTTTTTTCCTCTCTCAAATTTTCCCTTTCTTTCAGTGGTAGCCGAATACCCTTTATCCCTTTCTCTCTATTCTTTCGACTCTTTTCGAGTGCCCCTCATTGCATTGTTAAAACTTAATACTCTTCCCCTCATTATTTTTTGCCGGTTCTCTACTTTTTGTGTTAGCCAAATATTCCATATCAGGTTCGAGTGCACATTTATTATTTTTTCCTCTTTCAGCTGTAGAAGTCTATTTACCTAACCTTTCTATGTTACCGGTTCTGATAGGAGTGTAGTTTTGTTAGCCCTTTCTTTTGTCGAATCAGGTGCTTTCGGCTTTTGTTGGGGGTGTGGGCCGATTTGTTTCTTCTCCTTTTCCGACTGTGCACTGTTGGTATGTTACTATAGATTTGGATCAATGGCTTACGGGTATGGTTTAGTTAACAAATTGTGATATGGATGCAGGTAGTCTTTAAGGATTCCAAGCGATCTCTTGCAACGGTTTTAGTGTGTGTTTGATCTGCACAAGTGATAGGTAATCTTATGAATAAGTGTTTTAATTAGAGTTCACTTCGACTCAATTGTTAGCCTATTAACCGAAGCTTCTGTTTGAAATAGGTTGGAGCGCTCATGGGCTTGTTGCACTTTTTCCCAAACAGGTAAACACTGCCCAAATCATAAATCGACAAAAGCTGAAAAATGTGACCATTGACGCAACACAGGCGTACGATCGCTCGTGGGCGTTTGATCGTAGAGGCCACCATGAGCGATTTCGTGGGCTTAGGCTGTTTTCGGCCATGTTACGTCGAAATGGGCCATGTGGGCCCCACGAACTTGTGGGCTCAACACGGGTAAATCGCACAGATATGTAGAGAATATTGGGCCAGGATGTGTATCCACGCGGCCAAGGTCATTTTTGAGCTATGTGAGCCACACAGGCGTGTGGGTCTACATGGACCTGCAATATGGGCCTTGGGCCCATTTTCATTGTAACACCCCGAACCCGAGACCGTCGCCGGAGTCGAACACGAGGTGTTAACAGACTTCAACCCACTTATTGAGAGTTTCCAGACAAGCTGCCAATCTGTGTACTAGTCGCTCCAAAATTCATAACTTGAGTTTTACAACTCGAAAATCAGTTTCGCAAATTTTCCATGAAACTAGACTCATATTTCCATCTACATATTTTTTTCTAGAATTTTTGGTCGAGCCAATTGGTACAGTTTATTAGTTAAAGTCTCCCCTGTTGCAGGGATCGACTACACTGACCTTTGAGCATTACGAATTGGATATATCCCTGTACAGGGCTTCAATACTGATTCCGTTTGTTTTTATAGAAACTAGACTCAGAGAGGAATCTACACATATATGGCATGACTCCTAATTATCTCTGGTTAATTTACAATAATTTTCCAAAGTCGGGACAGGGGATCCAGAAACCGTTCTGGCCCTGTTTCACAAGAACTTTAATATCTGTTAACTTATAACTCATATGACCATTTCGTTTCTTCTATATAAAATTAGATTCATCAAGGTACATTTACATAATTTATTTACTATTTAATACCATTCCTACTATTTTTAGTGATTTTTCAATCTCACGTTACTGCTGCTGCCAGCACCTGTCACTAAAGCAACTATGCCTATTTCATGATTTCCCTTTGATCTAACTAGTGATTCATCATACATGTCACAAATCATGATCATGACTAGCCATACCAGAGGCTAATCATTATCCAACATCTCCCTACTACACTATTGCCATAACATGCATTTTAATACCAAAATAATCAACCATGGCATAAGGCATGGAAATCGAATTACCAAGACACGTGACTTAACATTGGAGAACTAAATCCAACCGAGCATTTATGCCATTTTCGCATGGCTAAAAGTTTACATACCAAAGTTCAACAAAGCATATTAGCCTATACATGCCAAAATGTTCTCCTAAACCGACTACACAAAAAGATACCAAAAGTTGATAGCCGGTGTGATGACTCCAATGACGATCACGAGCACGCAAAAAGGACGAGTCCGAGAAACCTAAAATGGCGACAAGCAAACACCGGGTGAGTATATAACTCAAGAAGCCATAAGCATTATATTGCCGTTCAGTAATAATATACCATAAAAGAAAATAATTAAGGCGGGATTAAAATCCTCCATCCACACCCCAAACGGTACTATAATTCTTTAGGCATTTCGGTTTGGTCACATACCAAGCCCTACTTGATATTTCATACATTACGCCATATGACATTGCATGCATTTATTTTCGAGCAATATCACCACATAGATCAAGACTTACCAAACCAAAATTCCAAATATAAATAAAATGTCCATTCCTCATGAGCTCAAGGTGTTTACTCGCATCGCTGTCCATGATTGACTTGGTAAGGCAGCAGCACGTAGAACATGTACGTTTATTAGAGGATGTGCCATAAGCCCGCACACTTAGTGCTTAATAGTCGAACTCGCACACTTAGTGCTATATAATCAAACTTGCACACTTAGTGCTGTATAATTTGAACCCGCACACTTAGTGCCAATTTGTGATTATAAATGTTTACACCCGCACACTTAGTGCCGAACCGATCATTCAATACATCTCACCTCTTTTCTTTCAATTCAATATTTTTATCACCACATACATACATGTTTATATATATATTCTACCATTCCATTCAGCATCATTACTTAGACATTACGACCCTTTAAATTAGTACAAATAAGTGCTTAATGACTTACCTTATATCGGATGAAATGATTCCCAATCTACTACTCGATTATCTTCGCTTTGCCTTTGCTTGGTTCTCCTCTTTGATGTCTTGATCTAAAATGAATACATTTAGTAGTTTAATCTTCTTGCTGGATTTTTATGTGTATAACTTAATGGTTTTCACCCCATTTCACAACTATCTTTGTTCAAAATATCAAAATCTCAACCAACCTTTGTTTAATGCTTCAAGGCCAATGCATGGTCACCATTAAGCTAATCTAGTCTCAAGTATTTTAATCCTAACATACAACATCATGAATCAACTCAACCTTATAAGCCAATATTACTCCTACAACCGATTGTAAGGAGTTAACAAAGAAAATATATTTTTACAAACATATACACCCATATGGCCGATTTTACCAAATCAAATTTAACCTTACTTATCTCAAATTTTCATTTCATACTATCATCCCCATGACATAGCAAGGTTTTGAATCATGGACTAATTAGAACTAAAACTAGCAACTAAGACCATGCATGAATCTCATGGCACCATATTAAACATACCTTAATCTAGCTACAAGGATGGCCAACCTATTCCAAACCAACCATGAGCAAGGACCCTTTCTTCTCCCTTGAGATTTTCGGCCAAAGGATGGAAAAAAAAAGATGAACAAAGGCTTTTCTTTTTTTTTTTTGTTTTTCTTCTCACTTGCACTAAATGGGGAGGGAGGGAAAGCCTTCACACACACACTTTTTTTTTTACTCATGCACCTTATTTTATTTATTTCAACATAAACCACTCACCCAACATGTTTCATGACATGTCTTGCCCATGCTTCCTTGTCATGGCCGGCCACTAGCACTTGGGGGATTTTGACATGCAAGTCCTCCTTTGACTACATGTACTATTAGGTCCTTATAGATTAGCCTATCATTTTTCAAAAGTGACATACAAGTCCTACTAACTGAATTCACATGAAATCGACTAAACCAAGCTTGAAATTTTTACACATTCGTAAATACATATTCTAGACAATAAATATTACGTTCAAACATTTGGTGACTCGGTTTAGTGGTCCCAAACCACTTCCGACTAGGGTCAATTTTGGCTGTCACAACTCTCCCCACTTAAGGAATTTTCGTCCCGAAAATCTTACCGTAAATGAGTTTGGGTAACGCTCTTTCATAGAATTCTCGGGTTCCCAAGTAGCTTCTTCCATCTCGTGTTTGAGCCATAACACTTTTACTAACGGAACCCTTTTGTTTCATAACTCCTTCACTTCACGAGCTAGGATACGAATCGGTTCTTCTTCATAACTCATATCGGCTTGAATTTCAATCTCGGAGGGTTTATTACATGTGAAGGATCGGATCGGTAACGTCAAGCATCGAAACATGGAAAACGTTGTGGATCCTTTCGAGTTCGGGGTAAAAGCAACCTATACGCTCTTGGGCCGACTCGTTCGGAGATCTCATATGGCCCAATGAATCTCGGACTCAATTTGCCCTTACGGCCAAATCGAGTATCTTTTTCGGTGATACCTTAAGAAACACTTTGTCTCCCACGATACTCAATATCTCTTCGTTTTAAATCCGCGTCGACTTACTTCGCGATTGAAGCGACCTTCAAACTTTCACGAATTACTCGAACTTTTGCTCAAAGATCTCTAATCAAATCCACCGAAAATTTTGCTTTCACCGAGCTCGGTCCAAAACAATGGTGTACGGCATTTACGACCATACAAAGCCTCGTAAGGCGCCATCTTAATGCTTGACTGAAAACTATTGTTGTGCGAATTCAATCAAGGGTAAATACCGTTCCCATGAACCATTAAACTCGAGGATGCAACATCTCAACATATCCTCAAGTATCTGAATTATCCGCTCGGATTGACCATCGGTTTGGGGATGAAAAGCGGTGCTAAAATGCAGCTTGGTACCCAAAGCTTCTTGCAATTTCTTCCAAAATCGTGAGGTGAATCTTGGATCTCTGTCAGACACAATAGAAATCGGTACCCGTGTAATCTCACAATCGAGAAACATACAATTCAGCTAGCTAATCCAATGAAAAATCCGTGCGTCACGGGGATAAAGTGAGCCGACTTAGTCAATCTATCAACGACGACCCAAATTGCATCTTTCTTGCTTGCCGACATCGGCAAGCCGGATACAAAATCCATCGTGACTCGTTCCCATTTCCATTCGGTATCATGATTGGTGAAGCAAACCCGTGGGCACTTGATGTTCCGCCTTTACTTGTCGACATACTAAGCACTTGAAACAAGGTTGGAAATGTCTCGTTTCATACCATGCCACCAAAAGCGGTGTTTCGTGTCGTTGTACATTTTCGTACTCCCGGGTGGATTGACATTCGACTCTTTGTGAGCCTCGTTCAAAATCATCGAAACAAGTTCGAATTCCTTGGAATACATAATCGACCCTTGAACGTCAAGCAATCATGGTCGTCAATCTGAAATTCGATTCCTTGTTGAACACACTCATCCCGTTTGCAACCAACTCATCGTCGACTTTCTCGAGCTTCACGAATTTGGCGTATCAATAATGGTTTGGCTTTCAATTCAGCTACTAACACATTGTCGGGTAGAAACGGACAAGTGTACATTCATCGTTCATAACGCAAATAGTGATTTACGACTTAAGGCATCCGCAACCACATTAGCCTTTCCCGGTGATAGTCAATGACCAACTCATAATCCTTTAACACTCGAGCCAACGTCTTTGTCGCAGATTTAAGTCTCTTTGAGTCATCAAATATTTGAGACTTTTGTGATCCGAATACACATGGCACTTCTCACCAAATAAGTAATGTCGCCATATCTTTAAAGCGAATACGATGGCAACCAATTCGAGATCATGGGTCGAATAATTTTTCTCATGTGGCTTTAATTGTCTCGACGCATAGGCCACAACTCGCCCTTCTTGCATCAATCGCAACCCAACCCAAGTAGGGATGCGTCACTATAAATGACAAACTCTTTGCCCGATTCGGGTTGCACTAGAATTGGGGCTTCATCAAATAAGCTTTCAGTTGATCGAAACTTTTCGACATTTCTCCGTCCATTCGAACTTAACATCCTTTTGGAGTAAGCCGTCATTGGCGTGGCTATCGTCGAGAAACCTTTTACAAATCGTCGGTAATAACCGCAAGCCCCAAAAAGCTCCTAACTTCGGTAACATTCCTTGGTGGTTTCCAATCGACTATGGCCAAAATTTTGTTCGGGTCCACCACGACACCGATCACGACATCACGTGCCCCAAAAGCTAACCTCTTTCAACCAAAATTCACATTTATTGAACTTTGCGTATAATCGCTTATCTCGTAAGATTTGCAACACTAGCCTCAGGTGTTCAGCATGTTCAGTTTCATTTCTCGAATAGACCAAAATGTCATCGATAAATACAACTACAAACCGATCCAAGTATGGCCTGAAAATTCTATTCATTAAATCCATAAACACCGCAGGGGCATTAGTGAGCCCAAACGGCATCACCAAGAATTCGTAGTGACCGTACCTCGTTCTAAAAGTGGTTTTGGGTATGTCCGATTCTCGGACCCTCAACTGATAGTACCCCGACCTCAAATCTATCTTTGAAAACACCGAGGCTCCCTTTAATTGATCAAACAAATCGTCAATTCGTGGCAGCGGATATTTATTCTTTATCGTCACTTTATTGAGTTGACGATAGTCGATGCACAACCTCATGCTTCCGTCCTTCTTTTCACAAACAATCTTGGTGCGCCCATGGAGAAAAACTCGGTCGAGCGAAACCCCTATCCGTCAATTCTTGCAATTGGACCTTCAATTCCTTTAACTCCGTTAATGCCATACGATCACGGAGCTATTGAGATCGGCGTAGTACCGGTACAACCGATGCGAATTCCACTTCTCGAACCGGTGGCAATCCGGTAACTCCTCTGGAAAAACATCTGAATACTCACAAACCACTGGTACCGATTCGAGTTTCTTTTCCGTCTCTTTACTTTCAAGCACATACGCAAGGTATGTTTCACACCCTTTTCACATATCTCCGGCGGTCATAGAAGATATTATCACGGCACTCCTTTTAAATCGATGAGACTCGACTCGGACTACCTCATTATTTGCACTCCTCAAATCAATGGTTTTCCTTTTGCGATCCACCATCGCATCATGTACTGGTCACCAATCCATACCAAGAATAACATCGAATTCATCAAATGGTAGAAGCATCGGATCGGTAGGAAAAGCAGATTCTCGAATTATTAGGGGCATCTCTTGCACACTTTATCAACGAAGTACGTATTGACCCAAAGGGTTTGACACTCGAATTACGAACTCGATGAGACTCAACGGTAGAGTCTTCTTGGATGCTAAAGTTTCACATACATATGAATGAGTAGAGCCGGGTCAATCAATGCAATCACACTAGTATCAAAGAGAGTAAAAGTGCCGTGATAACGTCGGGGAGGATGCCTCCTCTCGTGCGCGGATGGCATATGCTCTAGCAGAGCACGAGTCTCGGATCGAACAGTAGTGTCGGTGGCTCCTCTCGATTACCACCCTACCTCCTGAAATCCTCGGGGTCTACCTCTAGTCGTCGCCCCACTCGATCTTGCACCTTGCATCTTATTCTTCTCATCTAGCTCCGTGCAATCTCTAATGAAGTGGTCCTTGAACCACATCCGTAATGTGAGCTTGGTTAACAGACTTACCCCAACATTCACCTAGGTGTCGTCTTCCACATTGGGGGCATTCAGGTCTCTCTTGACGATTATTGCCCACACTAGCCACCGAAGTAGCTCGGGAGTCCGTCAATGGTCGGGCTCTAATGGAAATTCCCGCAGTCGTCCTCGACTTACTGGTGTCCTCCCTGAACCTCTTTACAGCCGAGAACGGAGCTTTACTCGTCGATCTTTTACGGTAGTCTTTAGCTTCAAATTCAGCCTTCTTCTTCTCTTTTCCAAGTTCTTCCGCCTTGCAGGCTCGTTCGACCAGCGTCACGAACTCCTTTATCTCCAAAATACCCACTAGTAGTTTTAAATCTTCATTCAATCCTTCTTCAAATCTTTTGCACATAGCAACCTCATCGACCACACACTCCGAGCATACCGACTAAGTCTTACGAACTCATGTTCAGATTCAGTCTTGTCATACGGCCTTGCTTGAGTTCCAAGAATTCCTTACGCTTTTGATCGATGAACCGTTGACTAATATACTTCTTTCGAAATTCATTTGAAAGAAATCCCAAGTAACTCGCTTCGTTTGGGACTATGGAGATCAAAGTCCTCCACCAATAGTAAGTGAGTCTCGCAACAAGGATATAGCACACTTTAGACATTCATCGGTGTGCATGATAGTTCATCAAACACCGAATGGTGTTATCAAGCGAACTCGGCTCTTCGGCATCATCAAGAACTATGGCCTTAAACTCCTCAGCCCCGCTTTCTAATCAAGTCTACAGGTGGCTTACTCGGCCTCATAGGATCAAGAATCGATGGCATTACAGCCCTTGGGGTGGATTATTTAAATTGGAAATTGTTGGACAGCCGGATTGGTTCGGGCGTATTATGCTACCCACTCATTCATCATGGTAAAGAAGACTTGTTTTGCCTCCTCACCTTGATTATTCGCAGATGATGAGGTTCAACAGTGGCGTCCCTTGTGCAGGAGCAGCCGCTACACTTTCAACGTCATCTGCCAAGGTTCTCTCTACACCGGATCCATTTACTAATCAAAACAAAAAATTTTAACCGTCAAGTCATCACACATTTAAACATTAACATTAAGGCATGTATAGCTAGACTCATACGCGCTATGGTAGTCCTAGAACCGACTAAACCATAGCTCTGATACCAATAAAATGTAACACCCGAACCCGAGACCGTCACGAGTCGAACACGAGGTGTTAACAGACTTCAACCCACTTATTGAGAGTTTCCAGACAAGCTGCCAATCTGTGTACTAGTCGCTCCAAAATTCATAACTTGAGTTTTACAACTCGAAAATCAGTTTCGCAAATTTTCCATGAAACTAGACTCATATTTCCATCTACATATTTTTTCTAGAATTTTGGTCGAGCCAATTGGTACAGTTTATTAATTAAAGTCTCCCTGTTGCAGGGATCGACTACACTGACCTTTGAGCATTACGAATTGGATATATCCCTGTACAGGGCTTCAATACTGATTCCGTTTGTTTCTATAGAAACTAGACTCAGAGAGGAATCTACACATATATGGCATGACTCCTAATTATCTCTGGTTAATTTACAATGATTTTCCAAAGTCGGGACAGGGGATCCAGAAACCGTTCTGGCCCTGTTTCACAAGAACTTTAATATCTGTTAACTTATAACTCATATGACCATTTCGTTTCTTCTATATAAAATTAGATTCATCAAGGTACATTTACATAATTTATTTACTATTTAATACCATTCCTACTATTTTTAGTGATTTTTCAATCTCACGTTACTGCTGCTGCCAGCACCTGTCACTAAAGCAACTATGCCTATTTCATGATTTCCCTTTGATCTAACTAGTGATTCATCATACATGTCACAAATCATGATCATGACTAGCCATACCAGAGGCTAATCATTATCCAACATCTCCCTACTACACTATTGCCATAACATGCATTTTAATACCAAAATAATCAACCATGGCATAAGGCATGGAAATCGAATTACCAAGACTTGTGACTTAACATTGGAGAACTAAATCCAACCGAGCATTTATGCCATTTTCGCATGGCTAAAAGTTTACATACCAAAGTTCAACAAAGCATATTAGCCTATACATGCCAAAATGTTCTCCTAAACCGACTACACAAAAAGATACCAAAAGTTGATAGCCGGTGTGATGACTCCAATGACGATCACGAGCACGCAAAAAGGACGAGTCCGAGAAACCTAAAATGGCGACAAGCAAACACCGGTGAGTATATAACTCAGTAAGCCATAAGCATTATATTGCCGTTCAGTAATAAAATACCATAAAAGAAAATAATTAAGGCGGGATTAAAATCCTCCATCCACACCCCAAACGGTACTATAATTCTTTAGGCATTTCGGTTTGGTCACATACCAAGCCCTACTTGATATTTCATACATTACGCCATATGACATTGCATGCATTTATTTTCGAGCAATATCACCACATAGATCAAGACTTACCAAACCAAAATTCCAAATATAAATAAAATGTCCATTCCTCATGAGCTCAAGGTGTTTACTCGTACCGCAGTCCATGATTGACTCGGTAAGGCCGCGCACGTAGAACATGTACATTTATTAGAGGATGTGCCATAAGCCCGCACACTTAGTGCTTAATAGTCGAACTCGCACACTTAGTGCTATATAATCAAACTTGCACACTTAGTGCTGTATAATTTGAACCCGCACACTTAGTGCCAATTTGTGATTATAAATGTTTACACCCGCACACTTAGTGCTGAACCAATCATTCAATACATCTCACCTCTTTTCTTTCAATTCAATATTTTTATCACCACATACATACATGTTTATATATATATTCTACCATTCCATTTAGCATCATTACTTAGACATTACGACCCTTTAAATTAGTACAAATAAGTGCTTAATGACTTACCTTATATCGGATGAAATGATTCCCAATCTACTACTCGATTATCTTCGCTTTGCCTTTGCTTGGTTCTCCTCTTTGATGTCTTGATCTAAAATGAATACATTTAGTAGTTTAATCTTCTTGCTGGATTTTTATGTGTATAACTTAATGGTTTTCACCCCATTTCACAACTATCTTTGTTCAAAATATCAAAATCTCAACCAACCTTTGTTTAATGCTTCAAGGCGAATGCATGGTCACCATTAAGCTAATCTAGTCTCAAGTATTTTAATCCTAACATACAACATCATGAATCAACTCAACCTTATAAGCCAATATTACTCCTACAACCGATTGTAAGGAGTTAACAAAGAAAATATATTTCTACAAACATATACACCCATATGGCCGATTTTACCAAATCAAATTTAACCTTACTTATCTCAAATTTTCATTTCATACTATCATCCCCATGACATAGCAAGGTTTTGAATCATGGACTAATTAGAACTAAAACTAGCAACTAAGAACATGCATGAATCTCATGGCACCATATTAAACATACCTTAATCTAGCTACAAGGATGGCCAACCTATTCCAAACCAACCATGAGCAAGGACCCTTTCTTCTCCCTTGAGATTTTCGGCCAAAGGATGGAAAAAAAAGATGAACAAAGCCTTTTCTTTTTTTTTTGTTTTCTTTCTCACTTGCACGGCAATGGGGAGGGAGGAAAGCCTTCACACACACACTTTTTTTTTTTTACTCATGCACCTTATTTTATTTATTTCAACATAAACCACTCACCCAACATGTTTCATGACATGTCTTGCCCATGCTTCCTTGTCATGGCGGCCACTAGCACTTGGGGGATTTTGACATGCAAGTCCTCCTTTTGACTACATGTACTATTAGGTCCTTATAGATTAGCCTATCATTTTCAAAAGTGACATACAAGTCCTACTAACTGAATTCACATGCAATCGACTAAACCGAAGCTTGAAATTTTTACACATTCGTAAATACATATTCTAGACAATAAATATTACGTTCAAACATTTCGGTGACTCGGTTTAGTGGTCCCGAAACCACTTCCCGACTAGGGTCAATTTTGGGCTGTCACATTCATTGTTTGACTGTTAAGGTTGCAAGGATTGCCCGAGATGACTGTGGACCTACTGTTGGGTCAGTAAGTATACCTTGACCACCAAATTGATAAAATGACTGTTATACCCCTTTGTGCTAAATTGACTATTATGCCCTTATGAGATGTATGACTGTAATCGAACATGCCATTTTATATATATTGCATAAATGCATGATATTATGATATGTTGCATTGGGATGGGTTTATTATGATTGAAGGAAGTGTAATGTACTGGCACATCTGCTGCATATACTGTTTAGTGCTGCAACCGGTGCTATTTTGGAGTGTAGGGATGGGTGGGTTGATTTTATCCCCACATGGAGTGTTGGGCTAGACGAAGTGGAGTGTAGAGGCTGGTTGGGTAGGATTTCTGATTGCATATATGTACTGTTACTATTAGTGAAATGGGCTAAGGCCCATACTGATACTGTTACTGTATTGGGCTAAGGCCCTAACTGAAACTGAACGGTTATTAATATGGGCTTAGGCCTAAACTATATTTGCCTACTGTATAACTGACTGTTTGTTACTTAGGGATTACACACTGAGTTTTCATAAACTCACCCTACTGTTTATTTGTGCAAGTAATCCCTAGGAGGATCGATGCTACAAGGGACTCGAAGGTGGCCACATAACCGCACTTGCTTACACATTCGACTTTTCATTTAAAACTAATTTAATTTGGATATTTTGATGTAATAAGGCCTCCTTAAATTTTAAGTTTTAATATAGGGTTTTATTTATTTTGAATCATAACTGCTAATAGTAGGACGCGGGTTTTCAAAAAGATAAATGTTTTTCAAAACACCACATTTACGCAACATATTTTAAAATCTTTCGCAGAAACAATATTTTAAAAAGTAATAAAAAATTATTATGATTAAAATTTTTCTAAACTACTTGAGTTTTAACAATGAATAAGACATCCTAAATCTTCATGAAGACCACAAAGAGATTTAGAATAGAATGGGTTTTTCAACGATATTATATTTTACGAAAAACACTTCATGGCGACATCGCCGGATTCAGTCATAACGTCTGGGCCGGGTTTGGGTTGGTACAATGTATATGTTATCGAGTCCTGTTTGAACTGTAAGAATTCATTGGATATGAGTGACATGTTACTTGGATTACTGTTTTGGTTGAGCTCCTGCATTTGTCACAGACTCACCGCAGCTCATATGAGCTTATCGATATATCAGCTTGTAAGAGCTTACTGTTCAGCTCAATAGAGCTTACCGTTTTAGCTCATTAGAGCTTACTGTTCATTAGCTTAGGAGGAGCTTACTGGTCATGGCTCTAAAGAGTAAATATGATAATGAATTGATGGACTACTGATGATGTTCACTCGAGTATCCTTTGAAGTTTTAATAAGTTCAATGGGCATAAATACTACTTATACAGATAAGTTACAAGTTATAATATTATATATGATATGTGACTTTGAAATGATACAAAGTATTGTATGAATGGATGATTTCATGTATTTGTAAAATGACTAACATGTGATGAATACTTGTGATTATGTGTTGGATAATTGAATTGGTTGCATTTTTGTATTGCTTTGATTATATATAAATGGTAAGTTTAATTTTGAATTATACGGGCTTACTAAGCTATAAAGCTCACTCTGTTTCTTCTATGTTTTTATAGAGGCTCGTTGCTCACTCATTCTGGACAAATCAGAGTTGCACATCACACTATCCAATTCCCAATTGGTACTTTTGATCTTGTGGATATTTGTAAATATGGCATGTATAGGCTATTTTGAAAGATGTTGGTTATGCTATTTGATATTATGACTTTGGTATATTGCTATGTATATGTAAGCCATGTGATTTGGCTTATTTTGATGTTAGGTTTTGGTTGAATTGAAGTGTTCAATTATGATGTGTTTTGGCAAGGAATGATGAAATGAAATTATTCAAGTGAAGTCTTGATATATTGATGTTAAATGAATGGATTATGCACGTTGTTAAATAGGTAATTAGATATGAAATTGGTAGGTTTGATATGACATATAATGTGTATTGAAATGATTATTTTGGCTGCCTATTAAGCTATAAAAATATGGTCAATTGTGCTAGTAAATGCTTGTGTTTATAGGGTGGAAAAATGGCTTTCCAAAATGGCGTATTTTTGTCCAAACGGGAAGGGACATGGGCGTGTATCTCAGCCGTGTGTGACATACGGTCATGCTGCATGGCCGTGTGTCCCCTAGGGTACCTTTTCAAATTAAAGTCAGTATACCCTACAGGTTTGACATAGCCTAGACACACGAGTGTGTCTATTGGTCGTGTGTGGTACACGGGCTGGCACATAAGCGTGTGGCTGGCCGTGTGACCCAAGTAAGTAACCTCCCTAATTTTCCCATGTCCTGGCACGCGAGTGTATCCTCAACCGTGTGGTGCAAGTCAGTACGTATGCCCTGTTTTCACACAGCCTATGACACGAGCGTGTTTGGTAACCGTGTGAGACACATGGCCTATTCACACGGGCGTGTGACACTTGAAAACTTGAAAATTTTTATATGTTATCGATTTAGTCCCAAATGCATGATTTAAGCTTTGTATGCATGTTTTAGGTAAATATTGAATATGAATGGATGATAGATACTGAAATGAGATGACATTTGATAAATGATTGTTCTAAAATGAGTCACAAGTCAGGTAATGCCTCTTAACCTATTTCAGCGACGGTTACGGGTTTGGGGTGTTACAAATATTGTGTGTCTTGTATATTGTAGATTGAAATGGTATAAATGATACTTAGTTGAGGTTGATTAATGTTTATTTATGCGTTGTGTTGGTGACTTTGAATTATGGTATAAGTACATGCGAGTTTGGTTGGGCCTATTTTTGTCCACACGGGCAGAGACATGGGTGGGTGTCTCAGTAGTGTGTGAGACACAATCATTCACATGATCGTGTATCCCCTAGTGTTGATTTAGAAACCAAGTCAATATGCTCCACACGGCCTAACACACGGGCGTGTGACTTGGCTGTGTGGCATAAGCCAGTATATCCTACAGGTTTGGCACGGCCTAGCCACAGCTTGGCATATAGGTGTGTATGGCAATTTTTAGGGCACACGGGCTAGCCACACGGGCGTGTGTGTTGGCCATGTGACCCAATTCAATGAGTTACATGGGGTCGGACACGAGCTGGGACACGGTCATGTGCTCCCATTTTGAATGTCCACACGGCCTACGACAAGAGTAATTCTTTGGCTGTGTGAGAGACACGGCTAGGCCACACAGGTGTGTGTCCCCTGTTTTTGAGAAAATTTCTTAAGTGTTCAAAAAGTTTTCAAAGTTATCGATTTAGTCCCAAACCACTCTCAATGCACGTTTAAGGCCTTGGAGGCTCGTATTAGGAACAAAATGATTGTTTGTGAATGAAATGTACATGATTTGATTAATTGTATGTGAAATGTATGTTTAAAATGTGTTATAAGTCCGGTAATGCTCCATAACCCTATTCTGACATTGAATACCGATGAGAGGTGTTACATTTATTAGTATCAAAGCTACGGTTTAGTCGATTCTCAAACTAACGTAGCTTGTGTGAGAGTCTAGCTAAACATGCTATATATAACATGTGATAGTGTAATGACTCCTAACAATTTAAAATTTGTTTTCATATAGTAAATGGATCCGGATCGAGCTCTATCTGACGATGTCAAGATTAATGCGCCATCTCCTGCCTAAGGGACAACACCGTTTGAATCTAGAAATGTATCGAGTAGTCACGGAGGAGAGGCTAAAGAAGCCTTTTTCCAAATGATGAATGAATGGTTCATGCAATTTTTCCAGACAAATCCAACTGCTCAACAACCTCACCACCACCTAATTCCCAACCTGTTCTTGTAGCTCCTCAAGTTGTGGAACTTCAACGACTAAATTTTAGGTTGAAAACATGGGGCTGAAGATAGAGAGGTTGAATTTTCTATTGAGTTAGTACGGGAACTTTACCAATAACTATAGCTCTATACAGAGTGGCTCCGATAGAATTGAAAGAGTTGATATCTCAGTTGCAATAGTTAACAGATAGAGGTTTTGCACGACCTAGTTTTTCGCCCTGGGGTGCCCCAGTATTGTTCGTAAAGAAGAAAGAAGGGTCAGTGAGAATGTGTATTGACTATCGTCAGCTCAACAAGGTTACAATAAAGAATAAGTATCTGTTGCCACAAATAGATATTAGTTTGATCAGTTGAAAAGGGCAACAGTGTTTCCAAAGATTGATTTGAGATCTGACTATTATAAGTTCCAAGTTAAAGACTTAGATGTGCCAAAAACTGCATTTTGAACGAGTTACAGACATTATGAATTTCTTGTTATGCCTTTTGGATTGACTAATGCTCCTCTAGTTTTTGTGGATTTGATGAATCAAATTTTTAGACTGTATTTAGACAGATTCATTGTTGGATTCATTGACGACATTCTGATCTACTCTCGAGATGAGTTTGAGCATGCTGAGCATTTGAGAATTGTGCTACAAACCTTGAGAAATAAGCAACTGTATGCTAAAACAAGCAAATGTGAGTTTTGGCTATGAGAGGTCAAATTTTTAGGACACATTGTTTCAGCAAAAGGTATAAGAGTTGATCCGAGCAAGATTTCAGCAGTTGTTGATTAGGAACCACCGAGAATGTATCTAAAGTTAGAAGTTTTCTGGGGTTAGCTAGTTATTATCAACATTTTATAAAGGGATTTTCAATGATTGCTACACCAATGACTAGATTGCTACAGAAAGATGCAAAATTTGAGTGGTCCGAGAAATGTCAACAGAGTTTTGATCAGTTGAAAGCATTGTTAACAGATGCACCAGTGTTGGTTCAACCTGAGTCGGGTAAAGAATTCATGATTTATAACGACACATTATTGAATGGTTTGGGTTACGTTTAATACAAGAAGAAAAAGTCATAGCTTATGCCTCCAGACAGTTGAAACCGCATGAAAAGAATTATCCAACGTATGATTTAGAATTGGCCGTGTAACGCCCCAAAAATCCAAAAACCCAAAAATCCTAACCTTTTTGTGCTTAGCAATTCCGGTTAAGTGTTAGTTACGCGATAGTAGGTCTTGGTCAAGGTTTGAGTTCAAATCTAAGGGTAGAAGAAATTATAGTTTAATAATTAAAAGAACCTTTTTGGCAAGTGGTTGGGCTTTTAAATAAAGATAAGGGAAAATGGTATCAAAAATCCTTGTGGAAGAGTGGCTAAGTGATGCCACTTAGAGTTTAGGGAGGTGGCGTTAGTAGCTAGCAAGGAGATCCAAGGTTTGAATCCTAGCTTAGTGTTTTTAAAAGTTTAATTTTGGCCTTTTAGAAGGTTGGAAGTGGCGTGAAGATGGACTCCAAGGGGAGTGTTCAGAAGAGAAAATTTAGGAAAGGATCAAGGGGTTATCAGGGAGAAAAATGAGGAGATGAGAAGGGGGAAGAGATGGAGCTGAATGGGGAATTGAGGGCCAGGCAATTCATCTATAGGGGCTATAAATAAGTGCCGAATGCAAGGTTGCCAAGCTAATGCTGAATTTCCTTCATCCTGTTACCGAAAACACTTTTCCCTAAAAGCTGAAAACCCTTTTGTTTTATTCTCTTTTCTTTGTGCCAATTTCTATTCTTTCTCTACACAATTTTCTTTGTTTCCCTTAGCCGATTCCTTCTTCTACTCTTCTTCTTTAATCTATACAAAATAAACCTTATTACCATACTAAGTTTAAAAGCCGAAAAGCTGAATCTTCCAAGAGCCAAATACTCTTCGACCGAATCTAGTGTAACTGTTTGTTCTTCCAATCGGTTTTGCTAAGAATCTATTACACTATTCTTTCCTCACTCTTTCTAATCAACTGTGGTAGGGAATTAGTATCGGATCTCAGATCTTAGCTCTCTACCGAAATTGCTCTTTAAGTGTTTACGGTTTTGGTAAGTATTCCTCTCCCATTGGCTAAGGTGGCCGAATGTTCAGAGTTAAGGTAAGGGGACTTGTGTTGGATACAATTATTATGGTTTTAATAGTTAAGATTGGTGCAGATCTAGTAGTTGATCGTCGTTAGTGATTTAAGAAGGGGCTATTGTACTTATCGCGCAAGGTAAGGTTAAGGTGAGGTTTCGGTGTTAGTAAAGATATGTATTAAGCATGAGATTAATTGAAGGGTGATATCATTTGTAGGTTGGTGACTAAGGGAATCGCAGCACGCTTGCTTACCAGGTGTGTACATACACTGCACACACAAGTAGATCGGTATAAGCCAAAATGCTAAAAAGCCGAAATGCTAAAAAGCTGAAAGTTTGGTTACGGTAGTCTTGCGAGTGCTCGGACACTCGTGAGGGGGAAACTGATAGGTTGTCTAAGGCCAACGGGCTATTCCATGGACTTGGGCTGTGATCTGGCCAACCGGACCAGAATAGGCTTAATAGACGCGATGGGCTGTTGGGCCTATAATAGGTAAATTTTGATAATTGATGCTATGTGATAGAAAATCTGTGTGTGAGCATGAATATAAGGTGATTTGGGCCTAACGGGCCATATAAAGGAGATTTGGGCCTGATGGGCCATATGAATGTGAATTGGGCTTGATGGGCCATATAAATGAGATTGGGCCAAGTGGGCCACACGCATGTATGTAGGGGTTTTGGGCCTAGTATATGATAACTACATAAAACTTAATTAATCTATTGCGACCGTGGACAAGTCATAGGGTTAAGGTGTGGCAACGGGTATATGCATGTCTAGGATTGGATCTAGGGAGAGCTTAGTACTTAAGCGGTCTTAATTGCTCACCTCCTCTTCTTTGGAATCCTACCTGGTGCATAGTATTCGTTCATCTTAGCTCACAGGATTTGTTAACAGGCCGAGGTATGTGGAAACCGTATAAAAGAGAAAATTATCGAAATACCCCTAAGGGTGAAAATAACCAAAATACCCCTAGGTGTTGAATGTAAATTTTATGGATGTGACACGCATATCTGCTGCATACATATGATATTCTGCTTAGGTTGCATATGGGTTGGGAAGTTTGGAACGGAGGAAATAAATGAGGATCGCATGGTTACTTGACAATCGTAGATCCACTGACGGCTTTTAAGCCCAATATGTGAATGAAGGTAGTTCTACAATCGGGCTAGCATTGATTTGTCGGTTGGGTGGGTCAATATTTATATCCCCACATGATGTGACGGGGGACGGAGTTGGGGTGTAGCGAATGGATTATTGGGATGGGATTGCATTGCATGTTTGATGTATGATGATTTTTGAATGCTTGTTTTTCGTTGAGGGTTGTACACACTGAGTTTGCGAAAACTGACCCCCTCTTTTATTTTATTTTATTTTTAAGTGATGCTCAGTAGGAGGTTCGATGTTTGGAGGGACTCTGGGTGGCCAGCTAGTAAGACAATTTGGAATTTTTTTTTTATTTTAAAGCATATAAGTCTTTGATTATCAAGTGATTAGAGACTGGATTCTAATAAGGCCTCCCATTTTGTTATTTGGATTATTATTTTTATGTGATGTAATTATAAGAAGTTGAACATGGTTTCTTAAACTATAGTATGCCTTTTCTACGTTTTCGCAAAATAATTTTTTTTTAAAGTGACTTATTTCATCAAATTATATGTTTTGAATAAGTGATTGAAAGGAGTTTTTTTTTTGATAATTCAGATTTTCTTTTATTTTAAGAAGGGTTTTCAATGAAAACATAGTTTTTGCTAAAACACTTTATTGTGACACGTTGAATTTGGCCATAACGTCTGGGCCGGGATTGGGGTTTACATTTAGTGGTATAAGAGCCCGATTGCAAAACCCGGGTTGTGAAGTGGGCCTTATTATTATTTGGTTTCATTTTTCTACGTATTACTTTGATTTTAACAATATTTTGAATCATAATCTTGTTGTGCGACACACCGAGTCTCCAACGTCGAACCAAGTAAGTATGCTTATTGTTAAGTTTGTTTAAATTGTTATATAGTAGATAGTTAAAGGGCTACTTTAGATGATTTTGTTAGAATGGAACAAAAGCCCGCAGGAACTTGAAACTGTAGAGGATTTTTGAAAATAATCTTCTTCTTAAATATTTTCATAAAACATCAGTTTAATTATTAAACTAATGAAAACTTCATAAAAGTTTTAATCAAGATAATACGTGAATCAACGATGAGTGCTAGAAGAGGTGCAATAGGCCGTGGCCGAGCCGCGAAAGTGTTAGGGCTGAATCGTCGGCATCAGGCCATATGCCTGATGTTGGAGAAGAAGAGGCTTCGGCCTCACCTATGGCTGGGGATGGACCATATGATTGGGCCGCGGGAGAAGATGCATTGTCGCAGGCAATGCTGAGGTTTTTGGAAAGGGTCGTTGGGCCCAACAATGGCACTGGAAATCGAGGATCCATTCCGGAGCGACTTCAATCAAATGGGGCTGAGATTTTTAAGGGCGTGGCTGGTGTGGCTTCTAACGTGGTGGAATATTGGTTGGAGGCCACTAAAAGGATAATGGAGGACTTGGACTGTTCACCAGAACAAAAGTTAAAAGGAGCCGTGTCACTACTTAGGGAAGAAGCCTACCAGTGGTGGCTAATGGTGAAAGAGGGCACCCAATCGGAGCGGGTCACTTGGGAGTTTTTCAAAGCTGCATTCTAAGGGAAGTATGTGGGTGCAAGCTATGTGGATGCTAGAAGGAAGGAGTTCCCGAACTTGACCCAAGGAAACAAATCGGTGGCGGAGTATGAGGCAGAGTTTCTATGCCTTAGTAGGTATGCAAGAGTAATGGTGGCAACGGACTATGAGCGTTGCGTTAGGTTTGAGGATGGACTGAGAGATAGCCTTAGGGTATTGATAGCTCCACAAAGGGAGTGAGTTTTCTCGGAGTTGGTGGAGAAAGCAAAGATAGTGGAGGAGGTAAAGCGCACTGAGCGCTTAAATCGGGAGAAAGAGAGGGGTAAGAATAAGAGGGAGGCTGAGACCCCGGTTGTTGGATAGAGGCTTAGGGCTAAGGCCAGAAATAACGGGCCAATTAGAGCAGAGGCCCCTACTGCTAATCTAGGGGTACGACCTTGTACTGATTGTAGGAGAAGCCACAGAGGTGAGTGTTGGAAGAAGGATGGAACCTTACGAATGTGCATCGACTATCGACAGTTAAACAACTTAACTATTAAAAACAAGTACCCTCTGCTGAGAATCGATGATCCTTTTGATCAGTTTAAGGGAGCGTCTGTTTTCTCGAAGATTGATCTGCGGTCAGCGTATCACCAAGTGAGGGTTAAGGAGGCGGATGTTCATAAGACAACCTTCAGGACTCGTTATGGGCACTACGAGTTCTTGGTGATGCCATTCGGGCTGACGAACGCACCTGCTTCTTTCATGGATCTAATGAATCGGGTTTTCCAACCCTACTTGGATCGGTTCATGGTAGTCTTTATAGATGACATCTTGGTGTACTCAAGGGATGAGGATGAGCATGATGCGTACTTAAGGATTGTGTTGCAGACTTTGAGGGAGAAGCAGCTGTATGCCAAATTCAGTAAGTACGAATTTTGGCTAAGGGAGGTTACTTTTCTAGGACATGTGGTGTCAGCTAAGGGGATTAAGGTAGATCCCCGAAAAATCGAGGTAGTGTTAGAATGGAAAACACCCAAGTCAGTATCGAAAATTTGAAGTTTTCTGGGCTTGGTAGGATACAATAGACAGTTTGTTGAGGGCTTTTCAGTAATTGTTGCACCCTTAACTAAATTTTTGAGGAATGAGGTACCATTTGTTTGGACGGACAGGCAGCAAAAGAGTTTTGGAAAACTTAATAAAGTTTTAACGGAGGCCCTTGTGTTGATTCAGACAGTGCCTGGGAAGGAGTTTACGGTTTATAGTGACGCGTCGCATGTTGGCTTAGGATGTGTATAGATGCAAGAAGGAAAGGAGGTTGCGTATGCATCACGGTAACTTAAGACTCACGAGGTGAATTATCCAACCCATGATTTGGAGCTAGTTGCGGTGGTTTTCGCACTAAAGATATGGAGGCATTACTTATATGGGGAGAAGTGCGTAATTTATTCGGACCACAAGAGTTTGAAGTACCTCCTTACCCAGAAGGAGCTAAACCTTAGGCAGCATAGGTGGGTGGAATTATTGAAGGATTATGATTACAAGATTGAATACCACCCAGGCAAAGCAAATGTTGTAGCCGATGCGTTAAGTCGTAGGGCTAGTTAGACTTGAGAGCTATGCTCGCCCGTTTAAGCTTGTTCGATGATGGTAGCTTGTTAGCTAAGCTACAAGTAAAGCAGTGTGGGTCAAACAGATAAGGAGTAAGCAATTAGTGTATGAGACTTTGAGTGCTCATTTTAAACAAGTGGAGAGTGGGGAGACATCGGACTTTAGGATAAATAGTGAAGGAGTATTGTGTTTCCGTGGGAGAATGTGTATACCAAAGGACGATGATCTAAGGCAGTCCATTCTGCGAGAAGCACATAGCGGTTCCTACGCTATGTATCCTGGCAGAAACAAGATGTATCAAAATTTACGTGAGCTATATTGGTGGCCTGGACGTAAGCACGAGGTTATGGAGTTCGTAGGTAAATTCTTGGTTTGTCAAAAGGTGAAGGCGGAACATCAGTTGCCCTCAAGGCTGCTTCAGCCAGTAAAGATTCCTCTCTGGAAGTGGGAAAGGTTAACTATGGACTTTGTTAGCGGGATACCCTTGACGCCTGCTAAGAAAGACTCGATATGGGTTACAATGGATCGATTAACCAAGTTTTCCCATTTTATATCGGTTCACACCGACTACTCGTTGCAAAAGCTAGCTAGGCTGTATGTGGCAAAGATTGTAAGATTTCATGGAGTGCCAGTATCCATAATATCTGATAGGGACCCACGTTTCACTTTGTAATTTTGGAAGAAGCTGCATGAGGCGTTGGGTACTAGGTTGAACTTCAGTATGGCATTCCACCCTCAAACTAATTGACAGTCAGAAAGGGTGATCCAAGTATTGGAAGATATGTTGAGGGGGTGTGTGATTGAGTTCCGAGGTAGCATGGAAGACTATTTGCCATTAGCCGAATTCGCATACAATAATAGCTATCAAGCAAGCATTGAGATGGCTCCATACGAAGCACTGTATGGGCGAAGGTGTCGAACTCCAACATGTTGGACGGAGTTGGGCGAATGAAGAGTTTTGGACCCTGAGTTAGTAGCAGATACTGAGGATAATGTGAGATTGATCCGAGATTGGTTGAAGGAGGCCTCAGATAGGTAGAAGTCGTATGCTGACCTTAAGCGTCAAGAAATAGAGTTTGTAGTAGGGGACTTAGTTTTCCTTAAGGTCTCTCCTTGGAAAAAGATATTAAGGTTTGGACAGAAGGGTAAGCTAAGCCCAAGGTTCATTGGGCCATATCAGATTATAAGACGGATTGGGCCAGTCGCTTATCAGTTAGAATTACCTCCTGAACTAAGCCAGATCCACGATGTGTTCCATGTTTCCATACTGAGACGGTATCGCTCGGATCCTTCACATGTCGTGGCGATTGAGGAAATCGAGGTCAGTCTAGACCTAACTTTTGAGGAAGAGCCCATACAAATAATTGGTCGAGATGTTAAAGAACTGAGAAGGAAGTCTATTCCATTAGTCAAAGTGCTTTGGCAGAATCACAAGGCTGATGAGGCTACTTGAGAACCTGAAGAAGTGATGCGACATCAATATCCTCAACTATTTGAATTAGGTAAAATTTCGAGGATAAAATTTCTTTTAGGGGGTAAAGTTGTAACACCCCAAAAATCCCGAAACCCAAAAATCCCGAAATCTTGAATTTTTCCTTTTTTGTGCTTAGTAATTCCGGTTAAGTGTTAGTTACGCGATAGTAGGTCTTGGTCAAGGTTTGAGTTCGAATCTAGGGGTAGAAGAAATTATAGTTTAATAATTAAAAGGACCTTGTTGGCAAGTAGTTGGGCTTTTAAATAAAGATAAGGGAAAATGACATCAAAAAGCCTTGTGGAAGAGTGGCTAAGTGACGCCACTTAGAGTGTAGGGAGGTGGCGTTAGTAGCTAGCAAGGAGTTTCAAGGTTCGAATCCTAGCTTTGTGTTTTTAGAAGTTTAATTTTGGCCTTCTAGAAGGTTGGAAGTGGTGTGAAGATGGACTTCAAGGGGAGTGTTCAGAAGAGAAAATTTAGGAAAGGATCAAGGGGTTATCAGGGAGAAAAACCAAGAGATAAGAAGGGGGAAGAGATGGAGCCGAATGGGGAATTGAGGGCCAGGCAATTCGGTTATAAGGGCTATAAATAAGTGCCGAATGCAGGGTTGCCAGGCTAATGTCGAATTTCCTTCACCCTGTTACTAGAAACCCTTTCCGCTAAAAGTCGAAAACCCTTTTGTTTTACTCTCTTTTCTTTGTGCCAGTTTCTATTCTTTCTCTACACAATTTTCTTTGTTTCGCTTAGCTGATTCCTTCTTCTACTCTTCATCTTTAATCTATACCAAATAAACCTTATTCACCATACTAAGTTTAAAAGCCAAAAAGCCGAGTCTTCCAAGGGTCAAATACTCTTCGACCGAATCTAGTGTAACTGTTTGTTCTTCTAATCGGTTTTGCTAAGAATCTATTACGCTGTTCTTTCCTCACTCTTTCTAATCAACTGTGGTAGGGAATTAGTATCAGATCTCGGATCTTAGCTCTCTGATGAAATTGCTCTTTAAGTGTTTGCGGTTTTGGTAAGTATTCCTCTCCCATTGGCTAAGGTGGTCGAATGTTCATAGTTATGGTAAGGGGACTTGTGTTTGATACGAGTCACCTATTATTCTGGTTTTAATAGTTAAGATTGGTGCAGGTCTAGTAGTTGATCGTGGTTAGTGATTTAAGAAGGGGCTGTTATACTTATCGCGCAAGGTAAGGTTAAGGTGAGGTTTTGGTTTTAGTAAAGATATGTATTAAGCATGAGATTAATTGAAGGGTGATATCGTCTGTAGGTTGGTGACTAAGGGAATCACATCACGCTTGCTTACCAGGTGTGTACATACACTACACACACAAATAGATTGGCATAAGCTGAAATGCCAAAAAGTCAAAAATTTGGTTGCGATAGTCTTGCGAGTGCATAAACACTCGTGAGGAGGAAACCAATAGGTTGTTTGAGGCCCATGGGCGATTCCATGGACTTGGGCTGTGATCTGGCCAACTGGACCAGAATAGACTTAATTGGCCCGATGGGCTGTTGGGCCCATAATAGGCAAAATTTGATAATTGATGCTATGTGATAGAAAATCTGTGTGTGAGCATGAATATAAGGTGATTTGGGCCTAACGGGCAATATAAAGGAGATTTGGGCCTGATGGGCCATATGAATGTGAATTGGGCCTGGTAGGCCATATAAATGAGATTGGGCTAAGTGGGTCATATGCATGTATGTAGGGGTTTTAGGCCTAGTATATGATAACTACATAAAAATTAATTAATATATTGTGACCGTGGACAAGTCATAGGGTTAAGGTGTGGTAACGAGTATATGCATGTCTAGGATTGGATCTAGGGAGAGCCTGGTACTTAAGCGGTCTTAATGACTCACCTCCTCTTCTCTGTAATCCTACCTGGTGCATAGTATTCATTCAGCTTAGCTCACAGGATTTGTTAACTGGCTGAGGTAAGTGGAAACCGTATTAAAGAGAAAATTACAGAAATGCCCCTAAGGGCGAAAATGACCAAAATACCCCTAGGTGTTGAATGTAAATTTTATGGATGTGACACGCATATCTACTGCATACATATGATATTCCGCTTAGATTGCATATGGGTTGGGAAGTTTGGAGCGAAGGAAGTATACGAGGATCGCATGGTTGCTTGACAATCATGGATCCACCGACGGCTTTTAAGCCCAATATGTAAATGAAGGTAGTTCTGCAACCGGGCTACCATTGATATGTCGGTTGGGTGGGTCAATATTATTTCCCCACATGATGTGACAGGGGACGGAGCTGGTGTGTAGCGGATGGATTATTGGGATGGTATTGTATTGCATGTTTGATGTATGATGATTTTTGAATGCTTTTTTTTTTGTTCAGGGTTGTACACACTGTGTTTGTGAAAGCTCACCCCCCTCTTTTATTTTATTTTATTTTCAGGCGATGCTCAGTAGGAGGTTCGATGTTTGGAGGGACTCTGGGTGGCTAGCTAGCAAGACAATTTGGACTTGTTTTTTTTTTCCCTTTTAAAGCTTATAAGTCTTTGATTATCAAGTGATTACAGACTAGATTGTAATAAGGCCTCCCATTTTGTTATTTGGATTATTATTTTTATGTGATGTAATTATAAGAAGTTGAACATGGTTTCTTAAACTATAGTATGTCTTTTCTTTGTTTCCGCAACTAATTTTTTTTTAAAGTGACTTATTTCATCAAATCATATGTTTTGAACAAGTGATTGAAAGGAGTATTTTTTTGATAATTAAGATTTTCTTTTATTTTAAGAAGGGTTTTTAATGAAAACACGGTTTTCGCTAAAACACTTCAATGTGACACGCCGAATTCGGCCATAACGTCCGGGCCGAGATTGGGGTGTTACAGGCCGCTATTGTTTTCGCATTGAAAATTTGGAGACATCATTTGTACGGTGAAAAGTGTCATATCTGTACTGACCACAAAAGTTTAAAGTATATAATGACTCAGAAAGATTTGAATTTGCGACAACAGAGATGGCTCGAGCTATTGAAAGATTATGAGTTAGTAATTGATTATCATCCGGGGAAAGCAATGTAGTCGCAGATGCTTTGAGTAGAAAATCTCTATTTGCTTTGAGAGCGATGAATACAAGATTGATTTTGTCTAATGATGGTTCGATTCTAGCAGAGTTGAAAGCTAAAACCAGTTTTTCTTCAGCAAATTTGTGAAGCTCAAAAGTGTGATACCAAGTTACAAGCTAAAAGAGTGCAATATGAGTCGAATAGTGATTCAGAATATTAGATCGGAATTGATGATTGTTTAATGTTCCGAAGCAGAATCTGCGTACCAAAAAATTCCAAGCTCATTCAGAAAATTTTGTACGAAGCACATAGTGATTCTTTATCTGTTCACCCTAGGAGTACCAAAACGTAAAATGGCTTGAAATAACTGTATTGGTGGTCGGGTATGAAACGAGACATTTCAGAATTTGTATCAAGATATTTAGTGTGTTAACAAGTTAAAGCTGTACATCAAGTACCTTCGGGATTGTTACAACCAGTGATGATACCAGAGTGGAAATGGGATAGAGTTACAATGGATTTTGTATCGGGTTTGCCTTAGTCTCCGAAAAAGAAAGATACTATCAGGGTTGTTGTAGATCAACTAACGAAGTTCGCACATTTCATTCTGGTACGTACAGACTATTCACTTGATAAATTAGCTGAACTGTACATATCTGAGATCGTTAGATTGCACGGGGTGCCAATTTCGATTATTTCGGATAGAGATCCGAGGTTACATCACGATTTTAGAAGAAAGTGCAAGAAGCTTTGGGTACGAGGTTGAATTTTAGTATAGCATTTCATCCACAAACTGACAATCAGTCTGAGAGAGTAATTCAGATTCTCGAAGATATGCTTCGTTGTTGTGTTTTGGAGTTCAAAGGCAATTGAGAGAAATATTTGCCGTTGGTTGAATTTGTATATAATAACAGCTTTCAATCGAGTATAGAGATGGCACCATACGAAGCTTTGTATGGTCGTAAATGTAGAACTCCATTGTATTGGATTGAATTGAGTGAGAAAAAGATTCAAGGAGTTGATTTGATTCGAGAGACTGAAAAGCAGCTTCAGATCGACAGAAATCGTATGCGGATTTGAAATGAAAAGACATTGAATTTCAGATAGGTGATAACACTACACCAAAATAGGATTTTAGCGGCGTTTTTAGCGGTGTTTGAAAAGAAAACGCCACTAAAAATTGAATAGATCGAGTATTAGCAGCGTTTTTTGAGAAAGCGTCGCTATAGATCAACCTATAGAGGCGCATTTTTAAAAACGCCGCTAAAAGATTAAAGAGAACGACGTCATTTTTTTGAGCTTCAGTGGCATTAGCGGGGCTTCCCAAAAAATGCCACAATAGATCCAACATTAGCGGCGTTTTTAAGAAAGCGCCGCTAAAAGATTAAACAGAACGACGTCGTTTATGTTGTTAGCAGCGCTTCCTAAAAAACGCTGCAATAGATCCAGCATTAGCGGCGTTTTTAATAATGCGCCACTAATGGTCCACATATAGTGGCGTTTTTAAAAAAACGCCGCTAAAAAGATTAAGCAGGACGACATCGTTTTTCTTTGAGTTTTAGTGGCATTAGCAGCCCTTTATGGAAAACGCCGTTATAGATCTAAGCTATTTTAAGTTTTATAGATTATGGGTTTAAGGGTTAGGGTTTAGGCTTGATGGTTTATGTTTTATGATTTAAGGTTTTGGAGATTGTAGCTTAGGGTTTAGATTAATTAGTATTTTTAATTTATATATTAAATAATTTCTTATATAATTGTAAAGAGATAATATTAATTTTAATATTATATTAAAATTATAACAAATTATTTATTGAAAAATAAATAAAAAAGTAATGATTGATATGGATATGTAATTATCTATTTTGGATAGGACCAAATTATAACAAATTAAATAAGGCCTTATTTTTATTTTGAATTGATTTTATTTTGATCATATCTAAAACCGACTTTATAAACAATATAAATTAACTACACCATTCACTTAGCTATGGGAAAGTTACTTAATTGTGAAAAGTTACAGTTTGATAAATAAACTATTTAGAAGTTTTCATTTAATTAAGTTACAAAGCTGTTAAAATCAATGTTATGGCTTTCTCTAATCCCTAACCCCTAACCCCTTAAATCAATAACCCTTTAAATCCCAAACCCTAAATCTCTAGTCATAAACCCTAAACTATAAACCTTAAACTCTAAATATTAAACCTTGAATCCTAAACCATAAAACCCTAAACTATAGACACTGAACCCTTAAACCCTTAAATATAGATTCCTAAATCATAAAATTGTAAACCTAAATCACTAGACCCTAAATTATAGAGCTTAAAACTATAAACCCTAAATCCAAAACCATAAAACCTTAAACTATAGACAGTAAACCCTTAAACACTTAAATACTAAATCTTAAACCTGTAAGAATAAATTTCATATGGATATATATAGATATATAGATATTAATGTAAATGAACGACACAAACATATAAAAATGGGAAACCATATTTCAATCTCTATTCTCTAAATATTCAAATTATATATACCATGTAATGTTTTAATAAAAAGTTAATAATATTAACTATTTAGATTAATTAATAATATTATAAAAATATATAGACTAAATGATATTAAAAATTAAAGTATATGCAAATAAATCAAATTTAAATATATTAGAGAGACCAAATTAAAATTTAACCATGTATTAATAGTAAATAATAATAATAATAATAATAATAATAATAATAATAAAAGAGAAAAAAAGGAATGAAAAAATATTGCATAATTAGTGGTGTTTTAGAAAAAAAAACACCGCAAACATGTATTAATAGTTTAAACTATGTCGTTTTGAAGTTTTGTTATTAGTGGCACTTTTAAAAAAACGCCACAAAACATCTATTAAGAGAATGTAAAACGACGTCATTTACATCTTTGTTATTAGTGGCGCTTCTATAAACGCCGCAACAGGTGTGAATTACCAACGTTTTCACTAGAAAATGCCACAAACATCTATTAATAGATTGCAAAACAGCGTCGTTATTACCCTGTTATTAGTGGTGCTTTTTATAAAAACGCCACAAAACATCTAAAGAGATTTTAAAACATCATCGTTTTATAGCCTTTAATTAGTGGCGCTTTTATAAACTCCACAAAAGGTGTGAAATACCGTTTTCACTAGAAACTCCATAAAAATCTATTAACAGATTGCAAAAACTGCATCGTTTGTAGCCTTCTAATTAGTAGTTCTTTATAAAAACGCCACAAATATTTATTAATAGATTGAAAATGGCGTCGTTTTTTTGAAACCCTAAGTTCCTTTTACTTTTCCCCAATTTAGTTTACCCCGATTGCTTTTCCCTTTACTTCGTCTGTTTTAGAAATCCCCTAAAATTTCCCATTACTTCCAAACCCTGGTTTCAGAAATCCCCTATAATTTCCCCTAAAGGGATATCCTCAAATCGTTTTCCCCGAAGTCCCTTTGATTTGCTCTGCTATCAATAGTTTTCCCATAACCCCAAATCAAAATTTTTGATTTTGCACCCTAACTGTGTTTGTGTCTTCCCCAACTTAAACTCGATTTCATTCCCCCATTTACCCATTTTCCTTTCTCTCATTTTCCCTAACTGCGTCTGCGTCTGCGTCTGCCTCTTCTCGCCGCCGCTTTTGCTGGAATTTCAAGTCCTATAGGTATTGTTACTACTTATATGGACATTTTATTTAGTTTTAGTCTCTTTGAAAATGGATAATGCATGTCATCTTTTTGTTTATATTGATTTTGTTAGGTTGTATTTTATTACTTTATAAGCTTCGAATTTATATTTTTTTTACGAGTACAATGTGTCTTACTTGGGTGTTTAGGAAATGATGAGATCTTGAGAAAAGGGTTTTCGAGTTTGAGAAAAGGGTTTTCCAGTTTGTTCATGTTATGAGATCTTGTGTTCATGTTGTTCATATACAACAATTACTGTTGTTGACCATTTGTAAAAAAAGAATCATTTACCTGGTGATGTAAGAGTAATGAATTTTTACTGAAGTGAAATTGTATTAAAATTTATGCATATAATAGTATAACTAAAAAGATGCAGCAATATAAAAATATGATCAAAAGCAAAGTAACTCGTATATTAAATCAGATAGTCAGTACCATACTTATTTACAAATAAGTAAAGAATCATTTACCCGGTGATGTAAGAGTAATGAATTTTTACTGAAGTGAAATTGTATAAAAATTTATGCATATAATATGAGTTGGAAGCCAGTTAGTCAATACCATACCTTGCGGCGCACTGCTTTTGCCTTGATACTAGTTCGCACCAGATCTGACATGTTTCAAAGTATTAGTATTTTTAAATATTTTTACATATATATCTTTATTCTAATTTTTAGTTTCTTAATAACTTAAATGTTATAATACATGATTTATCTCAATTACATCCATATATGTTATATATACATAATATATCTCAATTACATCCATATAAATATATTTATATGTAAATATAAGTTTTAAAATTATTAATTAGGTTCAATAACTTAATTTATAACTATATTTTAATTTTAAATATAATTATAGAAAAATAAAAAAGGAACATTTAAAAGATTGGATTAAAATATCAAAATTGTGTACCAATCGGTATGATAATAAATTGACCGATACAGTTGAAACACAATCAAATATCCAAAATGCACTTAAAATTTGATGAAATGTAACATAGACTACTTGATACCAGTTTAGGACTGGAACAGTACTTATTGGCAAGTATTGGTACGGTACTGACTACCGTGGTTGGAAGACTGAATTTAGTTAGGATAAACTTGAGAACTAAAGTTTTATGTGTTAGTTGCTTGAAAATCAAATTAACTATTCTCCATAGTTGACCAAGCTTCTTTTTCTTGTTGAATTGGATTATTGGTTATCCTTTTTACCTAGCCTATCTTTCTAGATGAAGATCTTTAGCTCAGAATCACGATGAAAACCGTGTTTAGCTTACCAATTCATCATAAAGGATTATAACTTTGCTTTAATTTTTACTTTTGCAGATTGAGCTCATCAAAGTGCAAAATATTGAAGCCCCTTTAGTTCATGTAAGACTAATTTCTTTCTGTTGTTTTATCTTTCTGCTAGTCGTAGAAACAGTTTCTCCTTCCAAGAATATAACCTTTTGAAATGTTTTTCTTTTCCCCCGATACAAGGAGAAATATCTTTTTCATTCTTGGCATATAGTTTTCGATCTAACATTTGATAATGTGCAACATCTTTTTCAATAAGTGCCTTTTTATTTGTTTTTCTGTTAAGGACACATGTTTGATTTTGATTCCTACTAGTGAACAATATTTGGCTTGGAAAGAAACACTAAAATTTCATAAAGTGATATATTCCAAAATTCTTGCAGTTGATTCTGATTTCTAAGATTAAACTCGTTGTAGATGTTTAAGTTTCCATGAAGGTAGGGCACTCTATTGGTTCATATATAGCACTAGAAATGCTAAGGAGGCTGCTAGAGAAGGTGAAAGGCCATTTTCAACTAATTTATTCGACATAATTTTTAACGTTCAAGTTTGTGAAATGAAAAAAATTGTTTCATAAAATTCCTCATCTCGTGTTTTAGGTATTGGTTCATATATAGTACGGTAGGCCCACTAGTATAGTATCAATAGCAAGGAACACATAGAGTAATGCCATTTCATTTTTCTTTACTTATTTACAAATTGATAGAATTCAACTTATAGGTTAATGATATAGGTTTAATGCACTGCTTCCTTGGATGGGATTCGTCCACTTTGTTTAATGCATTTTTTACTATTCAATTTGCAATTTTCAATATCAGGTATACGTTTCAGATGCTTTAAAGTTCACAGGCACTATGAAATAAGTCATTTTTTGGGAGCACTTTTCTAATATCAAGAACTTCGAGATTCACAATCAGTTTGTTTAATGCATTTTTCCATTACACGTGTGATGATGATACTAGATAATCTATTTGGTTAATGCAGATTTGATTACACATAAATTTCCTGTGTAATGAAATTGATGTTGCAAATTAACAGGTTTATAGTTGTGAGGTTTTCTACTTATGGATTAACTTTTGATATCCATTAGCCTTGTACTTTATTAGAATGTGTTATATTTCCTCAACAATGTCTAATTTGAGTTTATAGAAGCAATAAACCCATGTTGTAAATGGTGGATGTAGTAAACCCATGTTAGTCTAATTTCAAAGGGTTTTTGAATTTCCATTTTAGTCTATAAATTTTCAAGTTTATTACTATACATTTTTTGTAATGTAAAAATCAAATTACTATTCATGTTTATCCTTGGATTATTTTTTAATTTCATGGTTGTTCATTGTTTGCAGGTTTAATTTAATTTGCTAGAATTGACTCTACCATCCAATTTACAATTTCTAAGAGGTATGTATATTTAATTTGATAAATCTTTATTTGATGTCTCTACATTGAAATCTGCCATGTATTCCATGAGCTAAGTGAATTTTTGCTCAATTAGCAACCTTTTAATAATATTATACCTCTCTACATGTATGCTTGCCACGTGAATTTTTTCTACCCTATTTTTGTAATTTGTGATTAAATATTTCTATATTTCTATATTTCTATCACGATTTTTAATAAATTAAATTATTAGTATAATATGTCCCATCACCGATACAAATATTTAATAAAATATTTTATATATTTTTATAATTAAATTTAAATTATTATTGAAATATTCTCGTCTGCTTTATCACAAATATTATCGTCTGTTTTATCATTTAAGTTAAAACATTTTATTAAAAATAAATCATAGCTTTTAAGCTAAATATGGATGTTCACACAATGCTTTAACATGTACTTAAGAAAAGATGACTTGTAAACATAAATTAAATTAAATGTGGACTATTGTACATCTATATTTTAACTGCACATATGATTTGTCAAATAAAAGCAAAAGACATGTCTATATTAAAACAAGGTTCAATCTTATTTTAATTAATATAATTTAGATTAATTTATTTAAATATTATTTAATTAATATAATAATATAATTTGGATTAATTTATTTAAATATTATTAAATTAATATAAATATTATTTAATTAAAATAATTTTTTTCCATGTGATTTTCCACATCGTCAAAATTTATTTTTATTTTTTTCCAAGGTATAAAAGATGGAATGTTGAAGTAATAAATTTATTGCCCATTTAATATATAAGAACATATTAAATCTAGGAATATGGAATGCTGAAAATAATTAAAATATTATATCATTTTAATATATAAGAATTTATACTGTATAAATTCTTAATGTGCAAAATTTATAAGATTCTAAAAATATATATACTTGAATACATCACTAGTACGTAAAATATATATTTGAACTTACATAACTCATATAACTCACATAACTTACATAACTCACATAACTTACATAACTCACATAACTTACATAACTTACATAATACATAAATATATATCATATCATAACTTACATAACTTAATTAGAGTTATAAATAAACAACTTACCCGTGTAATTTATTGTCAACTTTAGAATTCAAGAACTACAAAATGGATAGGAGTTGGATTGTGACAGCCCTAATTTGACCCTAGTCGGAAAGTGGTTGCGGGACCACAAAACCGAGTCACAAAATTATTTAAATGCTCTTTTCTATGTTTATTATATGTGAAGTATCATGTATGAAAGTATCATGTCTTAATTTTGTCATTTGGATGTGAAATTATTAAAAAGGACTTATGTGTAAAACTTTGAAAATGTGATAGGTTAAATTGTAGTGGTCAAATAATGCATGGTTTAAAAAAAATGTGAACTTGCATGTCAAATTCCCCACTTTTGAGATAGTGGCAGGCCATGATGATATTTGATACAAAATATATGTATTTTATATTAGTATTATAATAACTAAATGGTTTTATAATATAAAATAAAGATAAGTAAAATAGCTAAAGGGTGAAAAAAACAAAGTGCTCATTTTTGTTTCTTCTTAGCCGAATTTAAAGAAAGAAAAGGGAGCTAAGCCATTCGGTCACCTTTAAGCTTGAATTAAGGTAAGTAATTCATGTTAGTTCTTGAAATTTTAGCGTATTTTAAGCTAGTTACTAAGTCCCTTACTTAGCCTATGTCAAAATTTTGAATTTTGTGGTGATATGTGCAATTGGCCATGGAAGAATTTGAAGGGAATGGTTGTTGTGTTTATGTTTTAATGAGTAATTGTGGATGGGTGAAGTTTGAGCTAGTTAAATGTTCATATAGGTGGATTAGATAATAAGGGGAAATCGGCTTGTGTGTATGTGTAGTTGCCAAATGTGAATTTAGATAACATTTGAGTAATGTTTGCATTTTAAAATGATGGAATGGAGATTTAAGCTTGATAAAAATTTGTTAAGAATGAATGAAAGAAATATGTGTATTCGGCTATGGATGATTGGATAATAAATTGGTGTGGATGCTTTGAATGAGATATGCACAATTATAAGTTGAATTTAAGGTTTGTTAAATTTGTCCTTATCATTGCCGAATGAGTTTAATGGTTAAAGAAAATTGTTAAGTGCTTAGTTAATGTGCATTCGGTCATTTAGGATGAGTATACATTTGATAATATTTTGATGCTTTGAAATGGAATTTAATTATTAAATGAGCTCTAAGCTTGTTGAATTTTGAGATGTGATTGGGAGCAAATTTGACATGAGCATATTTTGCTAATGACATGTTGATAAATGTTCAGTTATGGTACCATGATATTAACTTAGTTATCAAGTTGCCGAATGTGCTTATAAGTAAGTGAAGTTATGTTATAATTGAGCTAAGTGTGGCTAATAAAGCCTATTTAGTTTTCTTGCTATATTTGACCATAAATATGTTTGAGTGATTTCGATTATAGCTTAACGTTTAGTTAAGCATGATTGATGTTTTTAATTATATAGTTGTATAACTGAATTTGTTTTGGTTGAGTGTTATTTTGTTAAAGGATTGCTATTATTAAGCTTAAAGGCATTCAGTCATGAGATGGATTAAGGTGAATAAATGTTTATTTGTTTGCTTGAATTAAGCTCAAGAGCAAAGGGAGCCAAATTCGGATAGGGGGAAAGCAAAAGTAGTTGATTAATCAAACCGTAATTGTTCAATGACATTCAAGGTAAGTTCTTAAGTGTTTAAACTTGATTATTTTTATATGCCTAAGAGTTAAATTAATATGGCAAAGAGAATGTTAATTTATTTAGTTAATGTGCCGAATATATAATGATTTAAGGCTATAAGCCGATTATGGCTATTATGCTTAAGTTGAATTGGATTTGGAAATTTGATGCACTAAATGAGTGTTACAATGAATAAACTATGCCGTATATGTGCTGGAAGAGATATCGCGATTTGTGATTAATGAATATCTAAAGGAAACCATGATGTGTGTAAAATTATTATTAGTCATATGTGGTAGCCGAATGTGGGTTGGTACTAAAGTGATTAAATTTAAACTTCGATGAGGTAAATGTTAGTGATCGATGATATAAGTTATACATTATAATATATATTCGGGTTTCAAACCTAGCAGGCCTTGTGCTGGTGATGAATTTCGGGCTTTGAGCCTAGTAGGTGTAATGCCGGTGAAATGATATCAGACTTAAAGGTCTAGCAAGTTTTAAGCTGGTGAATATTATCGAGCTCAGAGCTTAGAAGGCGTAATGCCGGTGAAATGATATCGGACTTAAAGGTCTAGCAAGCTTTAAACTGGTGAATATTATTGGGCTCCGAGCCTAGCAGGCGTAATGCCGGTGAAATGATATCGGACTTAAAGGTCTAGAAGGCTTATTACCGGTGATGAAATCAGGTTATTACCTAGCAGGCAAATTGCCGGTGAACTATTTAAAGTGTGGTGCTATAAGACTATGGGCTAATACGATATGTGGATTCGTTCCGTAAAGTAAATTATTCAGGTACGAACAACCTAATTATGTACATGTGAATTAAATGAATTTGATGATTGATGTGAATCGAACATATGAGAAATGGTTTCATGTTTATGTTCAACTATGAGACCTTATGTTAGATCAGCAATTGAATTTGTGTAATACATTAAGTTGACCAGGTATATGTTATATACCTATATATGTTAGATTGATCGGAATTGAATCATGGATGTGAAATGAGAAGTATATGTGAAGATGTTATATATATCTGAAATAGAATTTATAGTGACCTTGTAATCATAGGTCCATGCTTGTGATGAATAAAAATGTGATGAAATTGAATGGTGATATACATGTTTAAATAATATGAATGCAAAGAATGTGTGAAAGAGTAAATTTGTAATAAATCTGCTTGGGATAGTAGCAGTAATGCGATTTTTAAAAATCACCATAAATTGTGGGAGTTGAGTTAGAGGCTGAATAAATATGTAATTAAAGCTTAATGAGTCTAGTTTCTTATAAAAGAAACTTTGTAAGCAAAAGAATTGCCGATAATGAGATATTTGAAGTGATGTGGGACAGAGTCAAAATGACTTCTAAATCCCCTATTCTATTTTATAAAATCATTATAAATTGTATAAAATGACCATAAGATAAAATTTATATGCTTAGACTCCTTGATGAATCTAGTTTCAAATGAAATAAACAAGAACATATTTTGAATTCTGTACAATGATAAATTTGATTCGTAGTTAAGAGTGGTTAGAATAGTCAAACAGTGAAACAGGGGAAATTTTAAGAAAATATGGTATTGAATGGCCAAACAAAAAATTCTGAAAATTTTATGGATAGAAGATATATGAATCTATTTTTAGGGAAAATTAATGACACTTGATTTGGAGTTTCGTAGCTCTAGTTATAAATAATTTAGTGACTATTGCTCAAGAAGACAGATTGTAGTGAATTTGTGATTATGTTGCAAACATTGATAAAACTTGTTAATGAGTTGCTAATTGTTTTCTTATAAACTTACTAAGCTTTGAAGCTTACTCCCTGTTCTCTTTCCCCATTTCTTATAGGTCTGTACAATAGCTCGAGTTGGAAGGGCCAGAGATAACACCACACTATCGAGTTATCATGTGAGGTGAGAAGGATTGTAAACCATTAAGGTTTAAGGCATGTATAGGGGACTCCATTTTTTTCTGAGTGTAAGTTATGTATAATGATAATGTGTAATCATATGATATAATTTCATTGTTTATAAAGTTTTGAATGTATGAATAATTGTATGAGTGTTTAGGATTGTTCAAGGTGGCAAATGGCTTGTCATATAGCGTAGAAGTGTCCACATAGATGACACATGGGCGTGTGTCTAGGCCGTGTGTGATACATGGTCACACCATACGGGTGTGTTCTTAGGACGTGTGTCCCCTGCAACTTAAATCCCTGTTCTGTTTTGGTAACATGACCATGTCTAATGTCACACGGGCGTGTGACGTAGTTAAATGCTAAATTTCTTAAGTGACTGAAGGGTCTCGGTTTATCTCCTAACCCACTTATATGTGTGCTATAGGCCCGATACGTAAATAAATAATAAAATTGAAATTAGATGTATTCCGTGAAGGTAATTTTTGAATGCCACAGCCTGAAATAGTGTAAAAGTGTTCGGTAGCACCTTGAACCCTGTTCCGGCGTCGGGGCTGGGTAAGGGGTGTTACATGGATGAAATTGTCAAGGGTAAGCAACGCCTATCGAAATGGAGTACAAACTTTTTAAATTTTTTCATTTTAGAATGCAAGCCAAGAGAATATGATTCTTTGCCTGTGTAAGAAGTGTGGCAACATCAATTGGCATTTTCGTGAAGTTGTCTACGAACATCTAATTGTTGGTGGCTTAATTCGGGGGTATAAAAAATGAATTTTCCATGGAGAGTATACATCTAGTGGAACTTCTTCAACAATTAATCCGACTTATCCTAATACTGATTACCACCAGTATGTTAGACAAGATGACATGGAAGGTATGTTATTGGATGCATTTAATATGCACAGTCATGTTGAGCAATCGTTTCCACCTGACTTTATTGCATCTGATGATTGTAATATTGGTGGAAATGTTTTTTGTAAAAAGAAAACAAGTGCACCTGATGAGGAGCTAAATGAAAAAGTGGCGAAGTTCTACAATTTACTGAATGAAATGAACGAAGAACTTTACGAGGGATCAAAATATTTGAAATTGTCCTTCTGCATTCGTCTATTTCACTTAAAATGTTTAGAAGGGTGGACCAAAAACTCTTTTACAATGCTGCTAGAGTTTTTGAGAGAGATGTTTCCGTTTGCAAAAATCCCCCAGTCTTATCAAGATATGAAGAGACTAATAAAAGATTTCGGCTTTGGGTACAATAAAATTCATAGTTGCCCAAATGACTGCATGTTGTACTGGGGTGATTAGAAGAACCAACAGTCTTGTCATGTTTGCGGTAAGTCTCGTTGGATGAATGAGAATATAGAAGATGTGGATGCGGATGCGGATGAAGGTGGGGCGCAGTTAAGAAATAAGCAGTCAAGGTTTTACGATATTTTCCCCTAATACCAAGACTTCAAAGGATTTTCATGTCGTCAAAGACGGTCGATTCTATGAGGTGGCATAATGATCAACGAACGGATGATGGATTATTAAGGCATCCTATTGATTCTTTAGCTTGGAAATCACTTGACAGTAAATTTCCAAGCTTTGCAAGCGATCCTTGGAATGTGAGGCTTGGGCTAGCAGTTGACGGCTTTAATCCTTTTAAAATCATGAGTACTTCGTATAGTACTTGGCCTGTAGTGCTTGTTCCTTACAATTTGCCTCTATGGATTTGCATGAAGCAATCTTCATTCATTTTATCAATGATTATCCCTGGAGAAAAAGACCCCGAAAATGATATTGACATCTATTTGCAGCCACTTATTGAAGATTAAAAACAGTTATGGTCAGGTGTTGAGACATATGATGTATTGAGAAAGGAGAACTTTAATTTACGTGCAGCTTTGTTGTGGACAATTAATGATTTCCTGGCTTATGCTAATTTATCAGGTTGGAGTACTAAAGGACGTTATGCCTGTCCTTATTGTGCTGCCTAAACTTGTTCGAAGTGGTTGTATAATGGGAAGAAGTTCTCTTACATGGGCCATCGTCTGTGGTTAGATGGAAATCATAAATTTAGATTTCAGAGGACTCTATTTGATGGTACTGAAGAGTACAGATGAGCTCCTGAGTAGACCGTTGGATCTGAAATCTTGTTTATGTTAAAAGATATCAACTTTAGTTATGGGAAGATGAATCAACGACCTAACACGTAAAAAAAAGGAAGATCGAGGGATGAATCTGATGATGAATCTGACGAACAGGATGATCCTAATGAGGCTGACTTGTGGAAAAATGGGAGTATTATTTTTTAGTTATCTTATTGGGAGCACAACATTTTACGCCACAATCTTGATGTCATGCATATTGAGAAGAATGTTTGTGAGAACATAATTGGGACAATTTTGAATGTCGATGGAAAATCAAAAGACAATCTTCAGAGTTGACTTGATTTAGTTGACATGAGAATTCGGCGTGATCTTTATCCTCAAGTATTTCTGAATGGTAAATATCGATTGCCACCTCTATTTTTTCAATGTCAAAGAAAGAGAAAGAGGTGTTCTGCATGGTGTTGAAGGATATAAAGGTCCCAGATGCATATGCGTCAAATATATCTCAATGTGTGAGTCTTAAAGATCGAAGATTATATTCATTAAAATCACATGATTACCACATCTTGATGCAAGGTTTACTCCCAGTTGTTTTACGGTGCTGTATGTCAAAAAATGTGACGTCCTGTATAATTGAACTATCCAATATAATGAAAGCTATTTGTGGCAAAGTTTTGGATGTTGAAGAACTTGAGAAAGTACAGGATCGAGCCACTTTGACTTTATACAATTTGGAGAAGATCTTTCCACCTTCCTTCTTCACTATTATGGTGCACTTGGTAATTCATCTCCCTCATGAAGCAATACTTGGTGGACCAATTTTTTATCGATGGATGTATCCTATAGAAAGGTGCTAATTTATTTGTGATGTATTCATTCATTCGCATCTATACATTTAGTCACAGCTTTTGATAAATATTGTATATCGTGTTTAGGTTCCTAAGCAAATTGAAGTCTTATTGTCGCAATAAGCGTTAACCAGAAGGATCAATTGCTGAAGGCTACTTGGCAGAGGAGTGCATGACCTTCTGTTCTAGATATTTAGAAGATGTTGAAACACGATTGAATAGACCAAATAGAAATTCTGTGCTCAATGATCATAACTTAGTAGAAACTTATTTATTCCAAAGTTATGGAGAACCAATCGTCAAAGTTGAAATTGCAGAATTAGATGATATATCGTGGATACAAGCACATCGATATGTACTTTTTCACCACGATTCAGTTGAACTGTTACGCCAGTAAGTTCTAAAATTTCCTCACATATTCATCATTTTTATTTGTTTATCTTCTAACCAATTAAACTTGTTTTTAACATAGTGAGTACAAACAAATTTTGAGATCTCGTTCAAGCTCTCGAAGATTACAACATCGAGAGATTAATAAGTTATTCACAGAATCTTTTCATGAATGGTTAAGCCAAACGGTATGTAACTGAAGTTAATAAGTTACATATAATTGCAAAATTTAGTTAATCAAATAAGAATGTTTTTACATAATACATCTATAATTACTCAATTTACTTTCGATTCAATAGGTTTGGAGTGGGAAGGACGTCAACAATGAAATTAAATGGCTTTCCCAAGGTCCGAACAGAGTAATAAAAAGATATAGTGCATTCCTCATCAATGGATACAGATTTCATACAAAATATCGCGAGAGAATGAGGAGAACTCAAAATTGTGGAATTGTTGTTAATTCTTCAATTACAAGTAATGCTAGTGCTAGGGACAGTTGTAACACCCCTTACCCGTTACCGTCGCCGGAACAGGATACAAGGTATTACCAGAACATAACACATACCATTAAACATAACCGAGATATAAATATGTCATCCAATTTGATAGTGCATCGTATAACATATGTCTTGAACAATATTAGCCAACTTTAATGGCTTGATGCTAACAAGTCCATTCCCAAGATAACGTCAAACTCACCAAATGGTAACAGCATCAAGTTGGCCGGAAAACAGTGACCTTGAATCATTAATGGGCAATTCTTGCAAACCTTGTCAACTAGCACATATTGGCCTAAGGGTTCGACACTTTAATCGTAAACTTAGTAAATTCAACAGCAACTTTTATTGGATACTAAATTCATGCAAATATAGGAATGAGTGGACCCGGATCAATCAATGCAATAACAATAGTATCATAGAGAAAATGTACCAAGAATGACATCGGAGATGATGCATCTTCTCGAACGATAGCATAAGCTCTAGCAGTGCTCTAGCTTCGATCTTGCCGTTAAATCTTTCATCACGCTTTTACTACTAGTCCCACCTCCAAGATTTCTCGGTGGTCTACCTCTACTAGCGGTGGTATTCGCCTAGCACTCAAATCTTTCTTCTTTAACTTTCTCCGGACAATCTCTAATAAAATGCTCACGAGAACCGCAGACTGAAACAAGCTCGCTTAGTCCCCAACACTCACCATAATGTTGCTCGCCACATTGTCGACACTCGGCTTTCTAGGTCGCACATTACCCACACTTGCCACCAAAGTAGCTTGAGCTTTAGACCCGAATATGCTCTACCACGATCTCTGTGAATCCCCAATTGAAACTGCATTCGAGGGTTTATCTCTTTGGACCTCTTTGGTTGAGATTGAAATGGCTTGCTTATCTGTCTTTTTCTCGACATCTCGAGCCTCAATAGCAGCTTTTCTTCTTTCTTTGTTCAATTCTTGACTTTAAGAGCTCGATCAACCAATACTACAAATTCTTTCAACTCCAAAATTCCTACAAGCACTTTAATATCCTCATTCAGCCCATCTTCAAATCTTCTACACATAATAGCCTCGGTGGACACACATTCCTAGGCATACTTGCCGAGCCTTACAAATTCGCGTTCATACTGCTACGACATTTTCCCTCGCTTCAATTCAAGGAACTCCTTCCGCTTTTGATCAATAAATCGCGACTTATGTATTTCTTTCTAAATTCTTCCGAAGAAATCCCAAGTAACTTTTTCTTTTGGCACCATCGCAACCAAAGTCTTCCACCGGTGGTAAGTCAAATCTCTCAAAAGTGATACAAAGACACTTTAAGCATTCCTCGGTGTACATGAGAGCTCATCAAATACACGGGTAGAATTTTCAAGCCAGAATTCCGCTTTCTCAGGATCATCATCGACCTTTGCTCTAAACTCTTCGGCCCTTTGTTTTCGAATCTTGTCAACCGGAGGCTTGTTCATTCTTACCAAATCTATACCTTGAGTAGCTACAAGAATCGTCTAAGGTATAGGAGGGGGTGGAGGAGGTTGAGCATTTGGATTTGCTCGAATAAATTCAGTATACCAATTGTTCATCATTTGGAGAAAGGCATCCCGAGCCTCATCTCCTTGTCTCAATGTCTCAGTCTACTTTCCACAAAGCGGTCCCTTGTGCGGGAGCCGTGCATTACTAGCAACATCATCACCGCAGCTTCCTTCAGATCCATTACTATATTAAAACAAAACACAGCTTTAGAATAATCAGAGTCACCACACTATCACAATATTTTTATGGGATGTATAGCTAGACTTTTACACACACTTTATTAGTCCGAGAACCGACTAAACCATAGCTCGATACCACTAAATGTAACACCCTTACCCGCTTACATCGGAACAGATACAAGGTATTATCGGAACATAACACATACCATTAAAAATAACCGAGATATAAATATGTCATCCAATTTGATAGTGCATCGTATAACATATGTCTTGAACAATATTAGCCAACTTTAATAGCTTGTACAAAGTAGCTGGTCGAGTACTGTAACTAATATTTTAAACCTAGACAAATACAACACGTAACAAAATAATTAAGCCTACTATACATGCCATAATTCAAAACATTTAGTTCAAATACCCTAAAGTGTGATAGTGCGGGTAGATCTTCACGATCCTTAACTCCCGAGCAAGCCGGAGGACACTATAAGACAAAAGAGAGAAACAAAGTAAGCTTATAGCTTAGTAAGTAAGTATGTAAATACTAATTAAAGAATCTAACATGTTTACACAACAATTCAAGTATATCTACTTTAATTTCACTATTCATTCCACTTTGATTAAGCTGTCTCTGCATAGGCCATATTCACTAAATAAATCATAACTCGAGTTACAAAACTCGAAATTCAAATCCGTAAAATTTCCCTGAATCTAGACTCATAAAGATTTTTGCTAATTGTTTTCTATAATTTTTGGTTCAGCCGATTAGTACAGTTTATTAGTTAAAGTTTCCCCTGTTACACAGCTCGACTGATCTGACCTCTGTTCACTATGAATTGAATTTCTCTCCGTACACAATTCAAACAACCCTGAAGTCTATTTCATTTAAAACTAGTCTCAATAAGGAATTTAGGCATGTAAACTATATTTCTTAATTTGCTTTGTACAATTTTTAATGATTTTTCAAAGTTGGAACAGGGGATCACGTATTCATCCTGAGCAAGTCACATACAATTGTAAATATCTCAAAATATAGAATTCCTTTGCTTGCTCTGTTTCTTTTACATGAAAGTAGACTCATTAAACTTTAATTTCACATCTCATTCAACTTCTAATTATATTCCTCCTATTTTTGGTGATTTTTCAAAATCACGTCACTGCTACCATCTAAAAACAGTTTTAATGCTAATTTCACTCTTTCACACATTCTTTATGCTAACCTCATTTTATCTTATATATGTATATACCACAAATCATTTTCACCACATTTCATTTACCAAAAGTGTAGGTCCAAACCACAATATCACCACAAAACCATCCTGTTGAACAATTCGGATCAATCCTCGATATTTAATGGTTTCAGACACATCCCCACCATCATACTTCATTTAGTTCGGCTCTCTTGTACACATGGTGAACACTTAGTACCACTCATGCGACCTAGCCGATTTGTCTCAGAGCTCTCTTGTCTACATGGTGTCCTTCACTTGGAATCACGCATGCACCTAGCTACATTTATCTTTCACGTAGCTCTCTTGTCTACATGGGATACATCTCGTATCACACATGTGACCTAGCTACTACAGGTGTCTCATAGCTTTCTTGTACACATGATGTGCACTCAAAGATCATACATGTGACCTAGCTACGCCCTCTATTTCATTCGATCTCCAATGTTCAACCGGATCTCTCTCTATATTTATTTCCATTCTTCCAATAGTCGATATATATTTTAACATCAGCTAGTATATTTATATAATAGGCTGAAATATAAGAATGTACATGAAATTATTGTAATATTTACATACAAACTTACCTTGGTGCAAAATGTGGAAATTTTGCAATTTAGTCCAAAACTTTTTCCTTCCCCCGTTCGAGATCAATTCCGCGTCTTTCTTGATCTATAATAACACATTTAGCTCATTTAATACTCATACTATTTATTTCAATCCAAAAATCACATCATGGAAAAATTACATTTTGCCCCTAACTTTACAAAATTACAATTTTGCCCCTAGGCTCGAATTTAATTTCAGCCCTTATTCTTATGTTTTATGATATGCTGAACATTTTTCTCTTCTACAACAACATCAAATTCTCACTCTATCATATAGTTATGAACAATAGGTATTTTTACCGATTATGCCGTTTTACTCGTTTTCACTTAAAACCGAGTAGTACAAGTTATTTAACATAATTTAAAACCTCATATTCTATCATAAAACATCAAAATACACAAATTTCACCTATGGGTATTTTTCCCAATATGAACCCTAGGTTAAATTATTACTAGCATAAGCTTAATCGAGCTTCCGGGATTCCAAAAACGTAAAGAACATTAAAAACGGGGCTTGAAATCACTTACTATGGAGCTTGAAAATTGAAGAAACCCTAGCTATAGAGAGAGGAGAATTCGCAGCAACTAAGGAGGATGATGATCAATTTTGTGTTATTTTTCCCATTTTATTTCATTTAATATCCAAATGACCAAAATGCCCTCCTTACTAAACTTTCAAAAATTCCTTCCATGTCCTAATTTTGTCCATGAACTTAAAATTGGTCAAATTGCTATTTAAGACCTCCTAATTAATATTCCAAAACAATTTCATACTAAAACTTCCGGATGCAAATTTTGCAACTTATTCGATTTAGTCCCTACTTTCAATTTAAGCACTTTAGGCATAGAATTTCATCACGAAATTTTCACACAATCATGCAATCATATCATAAACCCCAAAATAATTATAAAACAATTATTTCTATCTCAAATTTGTGGTCACGAAACCACTATTCCGATTAGGCCCTAATTCGGGTTGTCACAACAGTAATCCGGTTGAGGGTAATGTGGAGTATTACGGACTTCTTATCGACATTATTAAGTTGGATTACTATGGCAGATGGAAAGTTGTCTTATTTTGATGTGATTGGGCTGATGTTAATATTGCTCGCGAAATTAAAAAAGATCAATTTGGTTTTACAATGGTTAATTTCTCACGCTTGATTCACACTGGACAACAATTGATGGACGAGCCATACGTATTTTCTTCTTAAGTGAAACAAGTTTTTTATTCAAAAGATCCAACTGAAGAGGGTTGGTATGTTGTACTCCGGAACACCCCTAGAGACTTGTTTAACATGGGTAAAGTAAATAGATATGACATCATCGAAAGATCAAAAACATTACCTTTTCCAGAACAAAACTTAGATGAAAACACCCCTAGTACTAGAACACAACATCAATGGGTTTGACATGATGTGGATGAAGATATTTACGAATAATGATGTAGTAAGATTTTACGATTTTTTAATTATATATAATATTATAATTTTAATCTTGGTCATGTTATATAATTTAACTATTTTATATGTACTATTATTGTTGTAATTTGTTACTAAAACTTCAACTATTTTATGTGTATTGCAGGAAAAATGCGTAGAAGAAGATTACGAGATTTAAGTATTGTCCAGAATACTCCAAATTCGGAAAAAGCAAATAGTGAACAGCAGACAGTTGTTGGATCTTCGAATGGGTCGAAGACACTTGACAAGCCTGTAGAATTTCAAAGTAATGTTAAGTTCATTTTACATGTGTTGACTTTTATTATTGATTTATTTGTCAATTTTAATAAAATAATATACCATTTTTTAGCTGAAAATGGTGGGACGCGCAGAGGTCGAGGACGTACACTGCTTAAAGATTTATACGACTTAAATCCTGTCGAGCGTGTCAAAGTAAGTAGAAATAGTCATGGTCAGCCTGTTGGATCTGAAGCTCGACTTTTAGCAGGCTATTTGGGCATTATAGCATGAAATGCCAATATGTTGCCCATCAACTATGAATCATGGCATCACATGCCTGATAGCAACAAAAATTAGGCTCTCGATAATATTAAGGTAACAAAACGTTAAAGTAATTTATAATACTTCGGTTTAACTTTCATTAATATTTACATTCTAAACTTGTGTTTTTTTAGGAGAGATTTGCTTTAGAGGTCTCCGATGACTATATCAAGAAGGCATTGGGTAAAAAATGGAGAGACCATAAAAGCACTTTGAAAAAACTATATTTTAAGAAAGACATCAGCCTCGAGGAAAAATTGAGAAATGTCCCGCCGGGAATGCTGAGGTACCAATAGGAAGATGCCGTTAGATTCTGGAATTCAAAGAAAGGAGAGATATTATGTATTTCCAAACTCTTACATATAGTGTTTACTATATACATAATAATAATTTCATTATGTAGGACCGTGAGCGAGTTGGAACAAGCAACAGGCAAAAATAAAAATTTACGCACATGGCAGGGTCGAGAAGTTTTGCTTCTGTAATTGAGGTTGAGGTATTATGAATTTATTAATTCTGTCAAATATTAATGACTTTGTACTATTAAATAATATTTTTACTACTATATTGTAGGAAGTCTCGTCAGGTCAAAAAGTTGGACGCCTTCAGCTTTTTAAGATTACGCATAAGAAGAAAGATGGATCTCCTATGACATCCGAAGCTGGAGAAATTATGGTATATTAACTTAATAAAATTTGATTTATTACAAATATTTATAATGTTTAATTATAATGGTTTAATTCGTCATTAGTAGTTTTAAATAATGTTAAATTTGCATTCCTTTTTATTATATATTTCTTTTCTAACTCTTTGATTGATTTATTAGGAGAAACTAAAGGAGAAGAAGGCGGAGTACGAAGCGATTGCTTCGACTGATAGTTTTTTTAATATTTAGAACATTGATAATAGAATTATCACTGAAGTTTTGGGTCCTGAAAGGTATGATCGGGTTCGATTTCAAGGATCTAGTGTTACCCCGACCCAATATTTTAGATTCGGCTCCCAGCAATACATGCCTTCCGAGAGTCAAGCTCAAGTCAAGTTCGAGGTTAAGGGACCAGATAGCTCAGATGCAAGCGAGCACAGTTGAGCAAATTGTCGAGGTTCAAAGAAAATATGAAGAACTCCAGCAACAACTTATAGCGGAGGCAGCAGCGAGGGAGGCAGTGGTAGTAGCAAGGGAGGCAGAGGCAGCAGTGATGGCAGCAGAGAAGAGTAGAAAGTACGATGAGCTCCAGCTACAGCTTCAACAAATGATGCAGATGTTTTAGCAGTCGCAAAAGCCGCCATCTTAGACATTAGTTTCTTCCTTGTAAGAATGTTTTTAACATTGTCACATTTAACATTATTGTAAGAATATTACTTAATTTATTAATTTACATCATAGATCTTTCATTGAAATTGAAGTATCATTTAGATTTAATGTTTTTTATTGTATTTTTTATATTACATTTGCTGTTTTTGGTTGGATTTCATGCTATATTTGCTGTTTTTGGCAGGATTTAATGCAAAAAGGGTTGGATATTGGTGTAAAATGTACATTTTAAATCTACCAAAATTAGTGGCGTTTGTGAGAAAAGTGCCGCTAAAAGTTATGACTTTTAACGGCACTTCCCCAACAAACTCCGCTAAAAGCCATGACTTTTAGCGGCGCTTTTCTCACAAATGCTGCTAAAAGTCTTGATCTTTTTTCCCTTTTTTTTTCAGATAAACGCCACAAAATTTGGCGGCGTTCCCTATAGCGGCTGTTTTGCGGCGCTTGGGAAAACGCTGCTAGTAGCTGTTAAAAATTTCCGCTAAAAGTCTATTTTCTTGTAGTGTAAAGTGTTTCTGAAAGTTTCCTAGTGGAAGAAAATCCTTTGATTTGGTCATAAAGGTTAATTGAGTCCGCGTTTCATTGGGCCATACGAGATCATTGAAAGAATAGGATCAATGGCATATCAGCTAGCATTACCGTCAGAATTAGAAAAGATCTACAATGTGTTTCATGTGTCAATGTTGTGCTAATATACATCACTTTCATCGCATATCATTTCTTCTACAGAGATTGAAATTAAACCCAATATGACGTACTAAGAAAAATCGATCAGAATTTTAGCTCGAGAGGTTAAACAATTAAGAAATAAAACCATAGGCCTCGTGAAAGTACTTTGGCAATGTCACGGGGTTGAAGAGGCTACGTAGAAACTTGAGGAAGCTATGAGAAAACAATACTCTAACCTGTTCACTGGTAAGATTTTCGGGGACGAAAATCCCTAAGGGGGAGAGTTGTAACAGCCTATTTTTAGTCAAATTTGAACAGTGGTTTCGGGACCACAAATCTAAAGTTGAAATAATTATTTTATTATTATTTTAATTTCTACAGCATGATAATATGTTTGTGGACAATTTTCGTTAAGAAATTTTATCATTTAATTAGTTAATTTGAGAAAAAGGACTAAATCGCATAAAGTGTAAAAATGTTGTTCTATTAGTTAAAGGTATTTAATACTTAAGGAATCTTAAATTAGAGGTCCTTATGTTGTAATTAGACCATGATTAGTGTGAGTGGACAAATATGGACATGATTAATGAATTTTAATGAATTAATATTAAGGTTAATTTGGTAATTTGGTTATTTAAATTATAATAAATAAAATAAAACCAAATTCTAAGTGCTTTCATCTTCCTTAGCCGATTCTTAGTATGAAGAATAGTAATTTTAAGTGATTTGATGTTTGATGATAAATTATAAATGTTTCATTTTAGTTATACAAGTTCATTAAGTGATTTTTAGTGAAAATGTAAATTAGGGATTAAATTGTGAAATATGAAAACTTTGTGGTTAAAATGTAAAATAAATGAAAATATGGGTTGTTAGGGACTTAATTGAAATTCGGCTAGCATGAGTTGTGGTTGAATTGCATTAATTTGTGTTATTATGAAATAAGGACTACATTGTAAAAGATGTAAATATTAGGGGCAATTATGTAAAAATGCCTTAAAGTGAATTTTGGATAAATTGAATAGACAGGTTATTAAATAATTTAATTTTGCTTACATTTAGATCAAGAAAGGTGAAATACGGACTTAGATCAGGAAGAGAACAAAGTTACGGAATAGTTGACTCATTTTGCCATTTTAGGATCCGAGGTAAGTTCGTATGTAATAAGTTTCATTATAAATGTATTTTAAATGCTTTGATATTGCATAAACTATGAATACAAGACTTCAGACATGTTCGACAATGCTTATATGGTGATTCGACATTCAAGATCCCGTTTGAACCTTAGGAATAGATTTGGATACTAGTGATGTAACACACCAAACCCAGCCTAGACGTTACGGCTGAATTTGGTGCGTCACCTCAACCTTTTTTCAAATTTGATCTTTCCGGTAAAAATCCATTACTGAATCTAATCCTTTTATTATTACCTAACTAAAGTTCTCATCAAAACGTTTACCAATTTGCTTGCCTTTGGGGTATTACTTCATTTTAAACCGCGGAAGCATTTTAAAAACTCGTTGTTGAAAGCTCGAGTTCTTTAGAAAAAAAAAACGTGTTACTTTGAAAACCCGTGTTTTCCTAGACTAGTAGTTTAGTATAAGCAATCAAATTCCAAATTAAAATTTAAAACCCACCAGTGGCTTTATTACATAAATTTAAAACCCAAGATGAAATCTAACTGCAATTAAAAAAAACAAAAGCAGTAGTGTGGCCATCTCCGAGTCCCTCACAGCACCAATCCATCTAAGCTTGGGGATTACCTGCACAATTTAACAACAGGGTGAGTTTACGAAAACTTAGTGTGTAATCCCAATATCAATCGACAAATGATCAACACAAGATCAATACGATCGGGGGCAAGCCCTATTCAAGATCAAGATACCGGGCGAAGCCCTATTCAAGATCGATCAAATGCATAATGCAACCAATCCCATAACCATCCAGTACACCACCCGTACCAACCAGCGCACCTGTAGGGATATCAATCGACCCACCCAACCAGCACACCAATATCGTAGCAAAGCTGCCAGTAGTAATAATAACGCAGCATAGCTACCAGTAATAGTAAATGTGGCAAGCCACCAGTGAAATATATATGTGACAAAGTCACCAGTACAATACTTCCTCCATATCATGAGCCCAACCCCATGCAGATGTCGTGTCATAAATAATATGTGCATGTAATATGTCATACTCAAAACCAGTCATTTAAAAGTACTACGCACATCATTTAACCTACCACTAGCGTTATAAGGGTTATATCATCAGTTAGGGGCAAAACAGTACTTACGACCCTTTAGGGGTATTTCGGTCATTTAATAGATTTTAAAGTCTCGATACAGATAACGGCCACATCGAAGGTCTACAGTCACCTTGTGTGACTCTGATAACTCATTCAAGTGAAACAGTGAAATGGGCCTCAGCCCAACATTCGGCCCAAGTGGGCCCACAGACTCGTGTGGCCCATTGACTAATTCCTTGTAAAGCTCCAATCTTTAGGTTTTCTGTGTTTCTGTGATTTTTAAAATTTGTGTGTGTTCTAGTTGGTTAAAATATATATTTTAGTAGGTTAGTGGTCCTTTGGAAGGCCCAAACTTAAGTTAAATCCGTGGTAGTCTTCAGAATTTTAATTTTATGAACAGGTGATGCATTGGCATTTGGGCTTTTAAGAGTAAAGCGGTAAAAGATGACACAAAAAGGAGTGTGGTGTAGTGGCAAGGTGGCGCCACTTAGGGAACAAGGAAGTGACGCCATAGAGGAAGCAAGGGGTCCAAGGTTCAAGTCTTGGCTCTTGCAATATATTTTGGTTTTTCTTTTCAATAAATCTGGAAGCAAGAAGGTGCAATTTAAAGTTTAATGTGTAGGATTTATGACACAAATGAGTTGATGGCCTAGTGGTGGTGGGAGTTGGCATGTGACAGGACTTTGGTTTGAATCCCTTGGCACGTAAGGGTTGATTATTTTGCTATGTTGGGATGGCAAGAGTTGGTGTTGGTTTTAAACTCTGGTGATGGAGGGATCCCACATTGGGAAGCTAACATAAGAGTAGATGGAGAGCTGGCTTTAAATAGAGCAAACCATGAGGAGAGTAGGCATACCCTTCTTGGCTGATCCCTTTCGCTTTGTGACGTGCTCGTTTGGGTTAGGCGTCAGCTAAGAGTGTTTGGAGCACGGATTAACTGCATTCTCCTAACAGGTGTGTATTTCTCATTACTCTAGCAGTAGGACGGCTATTTCGGGCCGCGATGGGCTGAAATGGGCCATGTGGTCCCAATGGGTCCGTAGGCCCAAGTGGATAAGTTGTAGAATTACTAAAATACCCCTGTAGGATAGAATTACTGAAATACCCTTGTAGGGTAGAAATATTGATTTACCCCTGGAGGGTAAAATGACTGAATCGGTAAAAGTCAAAATACCGAAACGTTAGTATTTTGTGAACTCGCGAGCGTTCGAGCACTCGTGAGACAGTTGTTAATGAATATGGTGCATTTGGATGATTAAAGTGCAGAGTGTACATTTTCGTGCACAATGGTATTTTTGGGCTTAATAGGCCAAAAACGGGCCGATGGGCCAACGGGCCCACTTTGGTAAAAAGACAAGGTAAGTACTTCTGATTACTTGGTAAACGTTAGAATGAGCATGAAACCTTAGCAATAGGTAATAATTACTGAAATACCCTTATGCATGTAAAATTACAATTTTACCCCTAGGGTTGTTTTTTTTTTTTAAAAGCATGACGTTCTGTTTCTGTATACGTATGCCATGACATATTATTTCTATTGCATGGGACATGGGTTTATATTGATGGAGGAAGCGTTCTGACAGCTTCGTTGCAATCTGGTGGCCTCGCCACATATATCTGTTTTGGTGACTTCATCACAATATCTAGCAGCCTCGCTGTAATCTAGTGGCTTCACCACATATATATATCTGTTCTGGTGGCCTAGCCACAATATCTGTATCTAGTGACTTCGGCACAATATCTGGCAGCCTCGCTGCAATTTCTGTGGTGTGTAGCGGTTGGGTGGTTCGAGTAGTCTCCCCACATGGTGTAAGGCTGGTACGGGGGTGTTATGGATGGCTCTGGGTTGGGATTTCTGCATTCATGATATATTTGTTCTGTATCTGCTATGGGCCTATGGGTTTCATTCGATTTCAGATCGGGCCAAGGCCCGTATAAGTCTGACTCGAGGTTTGATCTGCTTTGGGCTATGGTTGGGTTATGTTCCACATCGAGTTTACGAACTCACCATTTATTTTCATCTCTGCAGAAATCCCCAACCATAGTGGGCTTGGAGCCGTGAGGATTCGAGTAGCCACATCATCTCGCAGTTGGTTTTTCTAAGTTAGTTTATTTTTATTATTTTTATATTTTGATTTAATTTTAGGTTTTAAGTTGTAATAAGGTCGCTATTTAAATTTCTTTTTTCCGCTATGATTTTATTTTCTGATTATATTTATACTATGACGAAACTGCTAGTGTTAGGCTGTGCGGGTTTTCAAAATTAATGAACGTTTTCAAGGCTCAACAAGCACAACAAATGGATAGCCTAAAGATTGATAAACTGGCTTTTTATTCAACCGCTGTTTTTACAAAGACCACCCCAATCACTTAAACCAGCGAATGCATACTAAGTCGTAAGTCCATGTGACACGTTAGATATGGCCATAACGTCTGAGCCGGGTTTGGGGTGTTGCATTCCAGCCATGGCTCTGCGAATTCCACAGCCCAGTCCAATATTTTCCATCTTTTGTAAACTTTAATCCGCGTGGGCCCACGAGCCCATTGGGCCCATTAGGCCCATCGGCTCATAGAGGCCCACAACGGCTCAAGCCCACGAGAGCGCTGGCGGTGGCCTTTACAGTCTGTCGACCAAATTTTGTGGCTCAATTGACCTTGCGAACGTTCACGAGCTTGTACAGTTGCAAATGCCGAAGTTTCAGCTTTTCGGCTCTTCGGCTTCTGCCAATTCATAGTTACGTAGTGGTGTGAGTACACACCCTTTTGGCTTATGGTCAGTAATATAGTGGTGTACGGTTACACACCTTATTTGGAAAGAAAGACGTCGACCCCTGCGCGCTCAACCTAAATCCAAAGCAATGAACCTTAGTCAATTCTCCAACGCTTGGGTTAACCCCCAACTATGTACTCACCAATTCCCAACAATAAGCATCGCTTACCTTGCTAAAACCAATGAGGCTTAAACCACCCTTATCCAACGATCACTCGTCTATAAACCATAATCTGCATCAACAACCCATTTATTCAGTAACTTAATAATACTCCATCAAAACCAAATGCACTTCTTACCACGACGTGAACTAAAACGAAAGGCTATAGCATTTGGCCCACCCCCTTAGGTAACGTCACAACCCCCTAGCACCCTTTGAATGAAAAAGAAAATGTTAGATGAGCCCATCACGATATTCAAGAGGATTTGGCTCAGAAATACCCAAATCGAACAAGAACACAAAAGGAGCCTTTAACTATTCGGCCAGGGAAAGCACTTACCTTTAATTAACAGAGACTAAGAATCGATTAGGCCACCACCGCTTCGGTCACACAGAGAGAGAAACAAGCGGCTAACTTCAGGAGAGAAAGAACAATGAAAAGGATGAAAGAGGAGTTAGGTTCGGTTTCTTCGACTTTAGAAGTAAGAAGAAAAGATGTTTGAGACAACAAAAAGAAATAGGTTACTAATGTTTGGCTAAAGAGGATTCGGCAAGCTTGACTGAAAGAAGAAAAGAGAAGAAATTGGGAGGAGGGAGAAGTCACTTACAATCAGCACCAAAGGCTAGCAAAAAGAAAAGCCAAAAAGTTGCAAAGAAGGATTCGGCACCTACCCCAAACAACAATTGCCGAAAATGCCTAACCCAAACCCCTTGACCGAATTTGCACCCCCACACACACCCATTTGGCTACAACTCCCTCCCAATTCAAATTCCATGATAATCTCCATGATTTTCTCCACATAATCCTCCCCTTATCTCTCCATGATCCATTCCCAAGACTGGTTCAAACTCTCACACAGTAGAGTCCGAAAACACTTCAAACTCTTGCCGCCCCCTTCTAGAAAAATTAAATACTCTTTTGCTTGCCATGGGATTCGAACTCATGCCTCCTCAATTGCTCCACACGTCACTTGCCACTAAGCTACAAGGCACTTTGTGTCATCAACCAACCACGATTATTGATAAGGCCTAAGTGCCAGCGCTTAGGTTCTTTTAAGAGTAAAAACAAAGATGCTGCAAAAGCCGAAACTTGGACCCAGGACCTCCCAAACACACCTAAATCAACTAACCACTATAGCAAACAGGAATTTATGCTAAAATCGCCAAAATTACAAACCCTAAATTTTTAGGGCGTTACAACTCTACCCCTTAAAGAAATTTCGGCCTCAAAATTTACCTGTTCAGAATAAATGAGGGTATTGATGCCACATCGACTCTTCTAGTTCCCATGTGGCCTCCTCTGCACCGTGATTGCGCCAAAGTACTTTTATAATATCCCGAATTAGGGCCTAATCAGAATAGTGGTTTCGTGACCACAAATCTGAGATAGAAATAATTATTTTATAATTATTTTGAGGTTTATGATATGATTGCATGATTGTGTGAAAATTTCGTGACGAAATTCTATGCATAAAGTGCTTAAGTTGAGATTAGGGACTAAATCGAATAATTTGCAAAACTTGTATTCTAGAAGTTTTTAGTATGAAATTGCTTTGGAATATTAATGAGGAGGTATTAAATACAAATTTGACCAATTTCTAAAATTTTGGACAAAAATGGCCTTGTACATGAAAATTTTCAAAGAAAGGTATTAAGGGTATTTTTGTCATTTTGTAATTAAAATTAATTAAAAGGGAAATTAAGGCCAAAATGTGTTCATCTTCATCAAGCCTTGGCCAAACCTTACCTCTCTCCATAGCTAGGGTTTCTTCAACTTCCAAGCTTCATAGTAAGTGATTTCAAGCCTCGTTTTTAATGATTTTTATGTTTTTGGAATCCCGGTAGCTCGATTTAGCTTATGCTAGCAATAAGTCAACCTAGGGTTCTTATTTGGAAAAATACCCATAGGTGAAATTTGTGTATTTTGGTGTTTTATGATAGAATATGAGGTTTTAAATTATGTTAGACAACTTGTGCTACTCGGTTTTAAGTGAAAACGAGTAAAAGGGCTTAATTTGTAAAAATACCTAATATCCATAAGTACATGCTAGAGTGTGAATTTGATGTTTCCATAGAAGGGAAAAATGATCAGAATGTCATAAAAACATAATAAAATATGATGAGGTTTAATTTACGAGCCTTGGGGCAAAAGTGCAAATATGTGAAAGTTTAGGGGCATAATGATAATTTTGCCAAAGTTCGTACTAAGGGCTGTTTTGATGAATGTATGTATTAAATAAAATTAATTTGGTATCATAGATCAAGAGAAACAAGATTCAAGTCATGATCGAGGGAAAAACAAAGTTTACGAGGAATAGGCTCGATTGCTAATATTTTGTATCGAGGTAAGTTTATGTGTAAATAAGGTAACATAATTTTTATTTTAAGTGATTTAATGATATTTGTATGATATGATATTTATTGTCATGAAATATTGTGCTTTGTGAATTATTATTTGGTAATATGCAAATTATGTGAATAATTTGATAAGTATGAGATGTTAGCAAGTATCGGTTTTTACATTTCAAAGAAGGTGATCAAAATGTAAAATTGAGAAGAATCCCATTTGAACCTTGGGAATAGATTAGGGTACAAGTGACATGTCACTAGGATGGTTGCGTTCCGGACTCGTTGAGTTGAGTTCCGAGTTCGTGAGATGTAACTAGGCATCCGAGCTCGTTGAGTTGAATCCAAGTTCACTTATGGATGCGAACGCCCGAGCTCGTTGAGTTGAGTCTGAGTTCGTTTATGGGCGGGTTACATGGTAGCTTGGCAACATAGATTTCAAATGCTATTGAGCTTGTTCAGTTATGAGTATAGCACTTACGTGCACACTATCCGCGTATCCGAAATTATATTCCGATGTGTTCAATGAGAAAATCCTAAGAGAATATGAAGAATAATTAAAACGATAGTGATTCGATGATGAATGTGTTGAAGAAGTGAAAATGGATAGGTACGAGTTTAAATTCCTGGTTGAGAACTTGGTGAGACAAAATTGTGGTAAGATAGTAAGTATTCTTATGTTATGTGTGTTTTAATGATGTTTATGTTGGATTGCATGATCATGTTACTTATTATTTGCATGTGAACTTACTAAGCATTTATGCTTATTCCCTCCTTTTCATTCATTGTAGTTTTGACAAGCTGGCTTGAGAATCGGGATAGGTCGAAGGCTCGTTCACACTATCTGAAGACCTAAATTGGTAAAATGGCTTGTATATTTTGAATGTGGCATGTATAGCACTATACTCACTTTGTGTAAATCGTCATATGATATGGTTATGGTTTGGTAAGAAAAGAGTTTGTAAATGATTAGCTATCGGAATGGCTAATCAAGTTTATATATGATAACATGTATGCTTTATGTCTTAATTAAACCATGAAAATCCTTGAAAAGATAAATTTTCCCACAAAACAGAATCAGACAGCAGCAGTGACGTGAATTTGAAAAATCACTAAAATAGTAGAAATTGAATTAAATGACAAATAAGCTATGAAACTGAATCTTGATAAGTATATTTCCATATGGAAAGAACAAAACAGGTAAATGAGTTATATTTTATGAGATATTTAAGTTTTGGTGGAACAGGGTCATAGTGGTCTCTAAATCCCCTGTTCTGAATTTAAAAATTTACCATAAATTGTACAAAAATAATTAGAAGTCATACTATATATGTACAGATTCCTTATTTAGTCTAGTTTTAAGAGAAACAAACTACATAATCATTAAAACTCTGTAAAGGGACATATCTGATTTGTAATACACAGGGGTTAGAGCAGTCAAACCCTGAAACAAGGGAGACTTTAACTAATAAACTGTACTACTTTTCCCAACCAAAAATTCTTGAAAACAATTATTAGATAGATATATGAGTCTAGTTTCAGAAAAAATTTATGGATCTTAATTTTGAGTTTCGGAACTCAAGATATGAATTTTTAAGCAACTGTGACGCAGTTAGTCAGCTTGTTTAAAATTTTTTAAAATAAATTGTTTGAGCTGTTTAATTAATGAATTAAGTTCGTTAACACCTCGTGCTTGACTCTAGCAATGATCTTGGGTACGGGGGCATTACATTTAGTGGTATCAGAGCAGGTTTAGTCGGTTCTCAGACTAATGTGTTGTATGTACAGGTTTTGCTATACATGCCATATATATATATTGTGATAGTGTGACAACTTCTGACCTTTTAAATGATTTTTTTATAGTAAATGGATCCCGATCCAGCTGTGGCTGATGATGTAGAGAGTAATGCACCAGCTCCAGCTGAAGGGGAGGTGCCAACTGAAAATCCACCTCCTATTGTTGGTCAAGGAGGAGGAGAAGGGGCTCGGGAAGCCTTTCTCCAGATGATGAATGCCTAGTAAACTGAGTTCGTTCGTACGAACCCGAATCCACAACCTCCCCCACCTCCCCCGATTCCTCAACCTGTACCCCCGATGCCTCAAGGTGTAGACCTGATGAAATTTCACAGAACTCCAGTTGACAGAATCCGTAAGCAAGGGTTCAAAGAATTCAGGGCAAATGTTGATGATGATACCGAGAAAGCAGAGTTTTGGCTTGAGAATTCTATTCAGGTATTTGATGAATTGTCTTGTACACCTGAGGAATGCTTGAAATGTGCTATATCATTGTTGAGGGATTCAGCCTATCATTGGTAGAAGACATTGATTTCAGTAGTACCAAAAGAGAAAGTAACTTGGGAGTTCTTTCAAGAAGAATTTCGGAAGAAATACACTAGTGAAAGATTTTTTAATCAGAAGCGTAAAGAGTTTCTTGAGTTGAAGCAGGGCAACATGACAGTTACTGAATACGAAAGAGGGTTCGTTAGGTTGAGTAAGTATGCTAGAGAATATATTCCTACAGAGGCTAAAATGTGTAGACGATTTGAAGACGGACTCAATGAAGACATCAAAGTATTTGTTGGGATTCTTGAATTAAAAGAAATGGTAGTACTTGTTGATCGAGCTTACAAGGCTAAAGAACTACTTAAAGAGAAGAAAAAAGTAGAGGCTGAGACTAGAAATTGGAAGAAAAGATCAACGAGCAGTTCATTCTCATAGCAATCTAGAAAATCTAGAAATATGAATCCTGGTTCTCAGATTTCGGCCGGACAATCATATGGAAATTTTAAGAAGCAAAATGTGGGTCTTAAATCTCAGACTACTTCCGTGGCTAGTGTGGGGAATTTGAGATTTGTTAAGCCCGAGTGCCAGCGGTGTGGTAGAAATTATTTTGGCCCATGTAGAGTGAATGAATGTTTTCGGTGTGGTTCTCTGGATCATTTTATTAGAGACTGCCCAGAGAGAGTTGAGAAAGAAAATTTTCAGAGTGTAGAAGCTAGTGGTGCAGACTCGAGGGGAAGATTTTCGAGAAAAGCTAGAAATGAAGCAAGCAGCAAGAATGTAGTCAGAGATTCAGCAGCTAAACCTGAAGTAAGGACTCTAGCTAGAATTTATGCCATAAAGGCACGTGAAGATGTTTCATCACCTGACGTGATTACTGGTATATTTTCTCTTCATGATGTTAATGTTATTGCCTTGATTGATCCCGGTTCTACTCATTCATATATGTGCATAAAATTGGTGTCTAGTATGAATATACCTATTGAGTACACAGAATTTATGATCAGAGTGTCGAATCCATTAGGCAAATGTGTGATAGTTGATAAAGTATGCAAGAAATGCCCTTTAATGATTCAGGGTCATTACTTTCCGACCGACTTGATGTTGTTGCCGTTTGATGAATTTGATGTTATTTTGGGTATGGATTAGTTGACATTGCATGATGCTATAGTAAATTGCAAAGAAAAGGTTATAGAATTAAAGGGTGAAAGTGGTAAAATTCTGCAGGTTGAACCAGGCAAATCAGAGGCATTATCTAGTGTGATTTCTTCGATGTTGGCTCAGAGATATTTAAGGAAGGGTTATGAAGCTTATTTGGCGTATGTACTTAATACAAAAGAAATTGAAAAGAAAGTTGAATCAGTGCCGATTGTGTGTGAATTCGCGAATGTATTTCCAAAAGAGTTGTCGGGTTTGCCTCCAGTCAGGGAAGTAGAATTTGGTATTGAGTTGATACCGGGAGCAGCTCCGATCTCGATTGCTCCATATAGAATGGCACCAGCAGAGTTGAAAGAATTAAAGTCGCAATTGCAAGAGTTGACTGACAAAGGCTTTATGAGACCGAGTTTTTCACCTTGGGGTGCTCCCGTGTTATTTGTGAAAAAAAAGGATGGTTCTATAAGATTGTGTGTTGACTATAAGTAATTAAACAAGGTGACAATCAAGAGCAAGTATCCGTTTCCGAGAATTGATGATTTGTTTGGTCAGCTGAAAGGAGCGACATGGTTTCCAAAGATTGACTTGAGATCTGGTACTACCAGCTGCGAGTAAAAGAGTCAGATGTGCCTAAAAATTCTTTTAGAACAAGGTACGGTCAATATGAATTTTTAGTTATGCCATTCGGGTTAACAAATGCTCCTGCTGTGTTTATGGATTTGATGAATCGCATATTTCGGCCATACTTGGACAAATTTGTTGTGGTATTTATAGATGACATCTTAATTTATTCGAAAGATAAGACAGCGCATGCCGTGCACTTGAAAACAAACTTTGAGAAATAAGCAGTTATATGCCAAGTTTAGTAAAAGTGAATTTTCGCTTCGAGAAGTTGGATTTTTTGGGTCACATTGTTTCAGGTGATGGTATACGGGTTGATCCTAGTAAAATTTCGGCCATTGTTGATTGGAAACCACCGAAAAATGTAACCGAAGTTAGAAGTTTCTTAGGGCTAGCTGGGTATTATCAGCGGTTTGTAAATGGATTTTCTATAATTGCTGCTCTTATGACTAGACTACTCTAAAAGGATGTTAAATTTGAGTGGACGGAAGAATGTCAACAGAGTTTTGAAGAATTGAAAAGTTATTAATCAAGCACCGGTGTTGGTACAACCTTGAATCGTAAAGAATTTGTGGTGTATAGTGATGCTTCTCGAAATGGCTTAGGATGTGTACTTATGCAAGAAGGAAAAGTGGTGGCTTATGCTTCGAGGCAGTTAAAATCTCACGAAAGGAATTATCCGACTCATGATTTGGAATTGGCTGCTATAGTGTTTGCTTTGAAGATTTGGTGGCATTATCTGTATGGTGAAAAGTGCCGAGTATATATCGACTACAAAAGTCTTAAGTACTTGATGTCACAAAAAGACTTGAATTTGAGACCGCGAAGATGGTTAGAGTTATTGAAAGATTACGAGCTTGTTAGTGACTACCATCTGGGAAAAGCGAATGTGGTTGCCGATGCTTTGAGCAGAAAGTTGCTATTCGCTTTGAGAGCTATGAATACTCAATTAAAGGTATCAGATGATGGTTCGATTTAAGCAGAGTTAAGAGCAAGACCGATGTTTTTACAAAAGATTTGTGAAGCTCAGAAAAGCGATGAAGATTTACAAGCCAAAAAAACAAAGTGAGGTTGATACAAGGTCAGATTTTAGAATCGGTTCTGATGGTTGCTTGATGTTTAAAAACAGGATTTGTGTACCGAAAAATGATGAGTTGATTCAAAAGATTTAGCATGAAGCACATAATGGTTGTTTGGCAATTCACCCGGGCAGTACGAAAATGTATAATGACTTGAAGAAAATGTATTGGTGGAGTGGAATGAAAAGAGATATCTCTGAGTTTGTATCAAAGTGCTTAAGTTGTTAACAAGTGAAAGCTGAACACCAAGTACCTTCGGGACTACTCCAGCCTATCATGATTCCTGAATGGAAATGGGATTAGATCTATTAACTCCAGGGAAGAAAAATGCCATTTGGGTAATAGTTGACAGACTAACTAAATCGGCTCATTTTATTCCGGTACGTACGGATTATTCTCTTAATAAGTTGTCTGAATTGTATATCAGTGAGATTGTTAGACTTCATGAAATACCTTTGTCAATCATTTCAGATAGAGATTTGAGATTTACTTCGCAGTTTTGGCAAAAGTTGCAAGAGGCATTAGGTACGGTTAAATTTCAAGATCGCTTTCATCCACAAACCGATGGACGATCGAGAGAGTGATTCAGATTCTTGAAAACATGCTCAGATGTTGTGTATTGGAATTTCAAGGTAGTTGGGAAAGGTACTTACCGTTAGTAGAATTTGCTTATAATAATAGTTATCAGACGAGTTTGAAGATGGCACCTTATGATGCATTGTATGGTCGTAAATGTCGGACGCCATTCTATTGGACTGAACTCAAGGAAAATTAGATTTATGGAGTTGATCTAATAAAAAAACTGAAGAAAAAGTGAAAGTGATTTGAGATTGTTTGAAAGCTGCTTCGAATAGACAGAAATCTTATGCGGATTTGAAACGAAAGGAAATCGAGTTTCAAGTTGGTTATAAGGTATTTTTAAAAGTGTCTCCATGGAAGAAAGTTCTTAGATTTGGACGGAAGGGCAAGTTAAGTCCGCGTTTTATTGGGCCGTATGAAATAATTGAAAAAGTTAAACCAGTAGCTTATCGACTAGCATTGCCATCTGAATTACAGAAGATGCGTGTGTCTTCCATATATCTATGCTACGTCGGTATCGTTCGGATCCTTCACATATAATTTCACCGACGAAATTGAGTTACGACCGGATGTGACTTACGAAGAAGAGCCGATTAAGATTTTAGCTCGAGAGGTCAAACAACTAAGAAATCAAAGTGTCGCTCTCGTGAAAGTATTGTGGCAAAAGCACGGGGTAGAAGAGACTACATGGGAACCTGAGGAAACCATGAGAAATCAATACCCACACCTGTTTACCGGTAAGATTTTCGAGGACGAAAATCCTTAAAGGGGGGAGAGTTGTAATATCTCGAATAAGGGCCTAATCGGAATAGTGGTTTCGTGACCACAAATCTGAGATAGAAATAATTATTTTATACTTATTTTGAGGTTTATGATATGATTGCATGATTGTGTGAAAATTTCGTGACGAAATTCTATGCATAAAGTGCTTAAGTTGAGATTAGGGACTAAATCGAATAATTTGCAAAACTTGTATTCTAGAAGTTTTTAGTATGAAATTGCTTTGGAATATTAATGAGGAGGTATTAAATAGCAATTTGACCAATTTTTAAAATTTTGGACAAAAATGGGCTTGTACATGAAAATTTTTAAAGAAAGATATTAAGGGTATTTTAGTCATTTTGTAATTAAAATTAATTAAAAGGGAAATTAAGGCCAAAATGTGTTCATCTTCATCAAGCCTTGGCCGAACCTTACCTCTCTCCATAGCTAGGGTTTCTTCAACTTCCAAGCTTCATAGTAAGTGATTTCAAGCCCCGTTTTTAATGATTTTTATGTTTTTGGAATCCTGATAGCTCGATTTAGCTTATGCTAGAAATAAGTCAACTTAGGGTTCATATTTGGAAAAATACCCATTGGTGAAATTTGTGTATTTTGGTGTTTTATGATAGAATACGAGGTTTTAAATTATGTTAGACAACTTGTTCTACTCGGTTTTAAGTGAAAACGAGTAAAAGGGCTTAATCGGTAAAAATACCTAATATTCATAAGTACATGTTAGAGTGTGAATTTGATGTTGCCATAGAAGGAAAAAATGATCAGTATGTCATAAAACATAAGAAAATAGGATGAGGTTTAATTTACGAGCCTTGGGGCAAAAGTGCAAATATGTGAAAGTTTAGGGGCAAAATGTTAATTTTGCCAAAGTTCGTACTAAGGGCTGTTTTGATGAATGTATGTATTAAATAAAATTAATTTGGTATTATAGACCAAGAGAAACAAGATTCAAGTCGTGATCAAGGGAAAAACAAAGTTTACGAGGAATAGGCTCGATTGCTAATATGTTGTATCGAGGTAAGTTCATGTGTAAATAAGGTAACATAATTTTTATTTTAAGTGATTTAATGATATTTGTATGATATGATATTTATTATCATGAAATATTGTGCTTTGTAAATTATTATTTGGTAATATGCAAATTATATGAATAATTTGATAAGTATGAGATGTTAGCAAGTATCGGTTTTTACATTTCGAAGAAGGTGATCAAAATGTAAAATTGAGAAGAATCCCGTTTGAAACTTGGGAATAGATTAGGGTACAAGTGACATGTCACTAGGATGGTTGAGTTCCGAACTTGTTGAGTTGAGTTCGAGTTCGTGAGATGTAACTAGGCATCCGAGCTCGTTGAGTTGAGTCCGAGTTCACTTATGGATGCAAACGCCCGAGCTCGTTGAGTTGAGTCTGAGTTCATTTATGGGCGGGTTACATGGTAGCTTGGCTACATAGATTTCAAAAGCTATTGAGCTTGTTCAATTATGAGTATAGCACTTACGTGCACACTATCCGCATATCTGAAATTATATTTCGATGTGTTCAAAGGGAAAATCCTAAGAGAATATGGAGAATACTTAAAATGATAGTGATTCAATGATGAATGTGTTGAAGAAGTGAAAATGGACAGGTACGAGTTTAAATTCCTGGTTGAGAACTTGATGAGACAAAATTGTGGTAAGATAGTAAGTATTCTTATGTTATGTGTGTTTTAATGATGTTTATGTTGGATTGCATGATCATGTTACTTATTATTTGCATGTGAACTTACTAAGCATTTATGCTTATTCCCTCCTTTTCATTCATTGTAGTTTTGACAAGCCAGCTTGAGAATCGGGATAGGTCGAAGGCTCGTTCACATTATCTGAAGACCTAAATTGGTAAAATGGCTTGTATATTTTGAATGTGGCATGTATAGCACTATACTCACTTTGTGTAAATGATGATATGATATGGTTATGGTTTGGTAAGAAAAGGGTTTGTAAATGATTAGTTATTGGAAAGGCTAATCAAGTTTATATATGATAACATGTATGCTTTATGTCTTTATTAAACCATGAAAATCCCTGAAAAGATAAATTTGCCCACAAAACAGAATCAGACAGCAGTAGTGACATGAATTTGAAAAATCACTAAAAATAGGAGAACGGGAATTAAATGATAAATAAGTAAAACTAAAGCTTGATAAGTCTATTTTCATATGGAAGGAATGAAACAGGTAAATGAGTTATATTTTATGAGATATTTAGGTTTTGGTGGAACAGGGTCAGAGTGGTCTCTGAATCCCCTATTCTGAATTTAAAAATTTACCATAAATTGTACAAAAATAATTAGAAGTCATACTATATATGTACAGATTCCTTATTTATTCTAGTTTTAATAGAAACAAACGACATAATCATTGAAACTCTGTACAGGGAGATATCCTATTTGTAATACACAGGGGTCAGAGTAGTTGAACCCTGAAACAAGGGAGACTTTAACTAATAAACTGTACTAATTGGTCAGCTTGTTAGAAAATTTTTAAAATAAATTGTTTGAGCTGTTTAATTAATGAATTAAGTTCGTTAACACCTCGTGCTCAACTCTAGCAACGGTCTCGAGTACGGGGGCATTACAACTTTAACCAGTGGAAGAGGCTTCCTTTTTAATACCTTAACATCACGCTCCAATATCTGCACTGATTCTTCCTCGATGGTTAGATCGGGCCTAACTTCAATTTCCTCGACTGGTACAACGTGCGAGGGATCAGAACAGTATCGCCTAAGCACCGAAACGTGAAACACGTCGTGAATTTTCTCCAACTCCGGAGTCAACTCAAGTTGATACGCAACCGGTCCCACCCGCTTAAGTATCCGGTAAGGCCCAATAAATCTAGGGCTCAGCTTGCCCTTCCGTCCAAACCTCATAATTTTCTTCCACGGTGATACCTTAAGAAAGACATAATCCCCTACAGAGTACACGATCGCTTTTTGCTTTAAGTCTGCATAGGACTTTTTCTTATCAAACGCCTCTTTCAATCGATCTCGAATCTGCTTTATCTTGTCTTTTGTATCAGCAATTAACTCTAGCCCCAATATTCAACGCTCACCCAGTTCTGTCCAACAAGTAGGGGTACCACACCTACGACCATATAACATTTCGTACGGTGCCATTCGAATACTGGACTGGTAGCTGTTGTTATACGCAAACTCCGCCATCGGAAAATAATCCTCCCAGCTGCCCCTGAAGTCCAAAACACAACTTCTTAACATGTCTTCCAATATCTGTATTACTCTCTCAGACTGTCCATCCGTCTGAGGATGAAACGCAGTACTGAAATCCAGTCGCATACCCAACGCCTCGTGTAATTTCCTCCAAAACCGAGATGTGAACCTAAGATCTTTGTCAGATATGATAGAAACTGGTACTCCATACAACCATACAATCTCAGCTACATACAACTTGGCCAATTTCTGTAACGAATAATCAGTGCGGACCGGTATAAAGTGGGCAAACTTAGTCAGTCGGTCTACAATCACCCAAACTGAATCCTTCTTAGAAGGTGTCAAGGGTAAACCACTTACAAAATCCATGGTCACCCTCTCCCACTTCCAGAGTGTGATCTTAACTTGTTTCAGTAACCCAGAAGGTACCTGATGCTCTGCCTTAACCTGCTGACACGTCAAGCACTTACTCACATAATCGGTAACTTAGTGTTTTAACCTAGGCCACCCATAAAACTCACGAAGATCCCGGTACAACTTGTTCCCACTAGGATGCATGGCATAAGGGCTACCATGCGCCTCTCGCAGAATAGACTGCCTCAGACCAGAATCATTCGGCATACACACTCTTCCACGGAAACATAACACCCCTACCCCATTCTGCCCAAAATCTGAAGTCCCACTTTTTTCCACTTGCTGAAAATGAGGAACTAGCGATTCATCCAACAACTATTTCTCCTTAATTTGATCAGTCCAAGTCAATCTCACTTACAGTTCAGCTAACAAGCTACCATCATCGAATAGGCTAAGGCGAGCAAACATTGCTCTTAAATCAGAGACAACTCTACGGCTCAGTGCGTCAGCTACCACATTAGCCTTGCCTGGGTGGTACTCAATTGAACAATCGTAATATTTAAGCAACTCAATCCACCTTCGTTGCCTAAGGTTCAACTCCTTCTGAGTAAGGAGATACTTGAGGCTTTTATGGTCTGTATAAATAATCGTTCTTTCCCCATACAAATAATGCCTCCAAATTTTTAGTTCAAACACCACCGCTGCTAATTCCAAATCATGAGTGGGATAATTCGTCTCGTAAAGTTTAAGCTGCTGCGACGCATAAGCAACCACCTTCCTTTCTTGCATCAACACACACCCCAATCCAACGTGTGATGCATCACTTTAAATGGTAAATTCCTTCCCAGACTCCGGCTGTATCAAAACAGGACCCTCAGTTAAGACTTTCTTCAATTTCTCAAAACTCTCCTGCTGTTTATCGGACTAAACAAAAGGCACCCCTTTTCGTAGCAATTTAGTCAAAGGTGCAACTATCACTGAAAACCCTTCCACAAAACGTCTGTAATATCCAGCTAAACCCAGAAATTTTTGAATCTCAGATACAGTCTTTGGTGGTTTCCAACCCAGTACAGCTTCAATTTTTCGAGGATCAACCCTAATCCCCCCAGCGGACACCACATGACCCAGAAATGTCACCTCATGCAACCAAAACTTGCACTTACTGAATTTTGTGTACAATTGTTTCTGTCTCAAAATTTGACGGAGAATCCGCAAGTGTTCATCATGCTCCTCCTCACTTCCCGAATACACCAAAATACTCAGTTCATCATGTCCATGAAAGCAGCTGGTGCATTCGCTAACCTGAACAGCATTACTAGGAACTTTAATGACCATAACCAGTCCTAAACGCTGTCTTATACACATCAGCTTCCTTAACCCTAAGCTGATGATACCCAGATCGAAGATCTATTTTGGAGAACATAGCAGCTCCTCATAACTGATCAAATAGATCATCAATCCTCGACAGTGGGTACTTATTCTTAATGGTTAGACTATTCAACTGATGATAGTCAATGCACATGTGCATGGACACATCCTTCTTCTTCATAAACAATACCAGTACTCCCCAAGGAGACACACTCGGTCGAATGAATCCTCGGTCTAACAACTCTTCAATTTGAGCCTTTAACTCCATTAGCTCCTTTGATGCCATCCTATTAGGGGCGGACACCGGAGCTGTTCCTGGTAGAAGCTCAATTCTGAATTCCACCTCACGGTCTAGGGGCAAGCCCGGAAGCTCTTCTAGAAAAACATCCGAAAACTCCTTAACAGTTCTAACATCCTCAATAGCAAGACTTTTAGTCTCAAAGTTGCTAACATATGCCAGGAAAGCCTTACAACCCTTCCGAACCAGCTTCTCGGCTCTTAACGCCAATATCACATTAGACAAAAAATCTCTTCTCTCCCCTATTACAGTCACCTCCTCATCCTTCACAGTCCACAACACCAACCGCTTAGCAGCACAATCCAGCTTTGCACGATACTTCACTAGCCAATCCATGCCTAAAATAATATCAAATTCCCCGAATGGCAGTTCCATCAAATTCGCAAGAAATACGACCTCTTGAACTTCCAAGGGCACATCCCTGAACAATTTATCCACCCTGACCGATTGATCCAGCAGACTCAACATCATCATTTTACTATCAGTGTTCTCAGATTGAATACCCAACATTCCAAACACAGTGCACACAACATACGAATGCATGGATCCAATATCAATTAAGGCAACATAAGGAAAATTATACATCAGGAACGTACCGGTTATGACATCAGGGGCGTCACCATCCTCTCGGCGATGAGCAGCATAAACCAAGGCTGGTTGTCTCGCCTCAGTATTACTAGTGCCTCTACCTGGTGCTCCACGACCACGTCTAAACCCATTTCCTCCTCTAGCCTATCTACGACCCCTCAGTGGCTGACCACCTCTCACTGGCTGAACATGACCCTGTCCTGTCACTTGCATCTGAGTGGGCTTCTGAGGACAATTCCTTACCTGATGATCTAAGGATCCACACCTAAAGCACGCCCCAATCTTTTTTCAACACTCACCCAAATGAGATCTTCCACATTCAGCACAGGGCTGCGGTCCTGCAACAACAACAGGATCTCCAACTCGAATCGGCCATCAAACTTGGCCCTCTTAACAGGCCTACTCGCAGAGCTAGAGGATCCAAAGTCCCTTTTGCCTCTGCCCCTATCCTTATCACGATTCTGGCGCGCAGAGCGCTTCACATCCTCAGCAATCTATGCTTTCTCCACTAAAGCAGCAAAGTCTCGCTCCCTCTGTGGAGCTATTAAAACTCTCAATTCATCACGAAGACCATCCTCGAAGCACATACAGCGTTTGTACTCAGTCGCTACTATCCCACAAGCATAATGACTCAACCACAGGAACTCCGCCTCATATGCCGCCACAGTCCTATTCCCTTGGGTCAAGTTTAGAAATTCCTTCCTTCGGGCATCCACATAACTCGTGCCCACATACTTCCCCTGAAAGGACGCCTTAAAGAAATCCCATGTCAGACGGTCAGCTTGTGTACCTTCCCCCACAGTGAGCCACCATTGGTAAGCCTCATCTCGCAGTAACGACACTGCCCCTTTCAATTTCTGCTCCACAGTACAGTCTAGATCATCCATTATCCACTCCGTAGCCTCTAACCAATATTCTGCCACGTTCAGGGCTACACCAGAGATACCCTTAAAAATCTCTTCCCCATTGGATCAGAGTCATTCAGAAATTGACCCCCGGGTCATTGATCCCGTACTCGCTCCAGCAACTCTTTCAAGAACTTGCAGCATCGCCTGAGACAAGGCGTCATCCCCAATTGCTCGATCATGAGACCCAGTCTCAGTTACTGGTGAAGCCGGTGACTCCCTAGCAGGCATGTGACCTGACGCTGAAGACCCAGCCCTAGCACCCCCTTGGCCTCTTCGACGGCCTCGCGTACCACTTCCACGAGTACCCTTGGTGCTCATATCTATATACGTTTAAAAGTTTTATGCTATCAGTTTATAATTCTAGTTTGACATTAACAGATATTTTATGATAAACATTATTTAGAGTTTTTTTTCTGCAGATCGAGATCCACTACCAATATCAGTCTTCTACAGTCTCAGTTTACTCTAATTAGAGATTTAATGCTACTATCTATAACAGTTTTCCAACATCACATTACAACTTACAATAGTAAATACCAGCAGAGAACTTACAGATTTGGCGCCAGAGACTCGGTGTGCCACACCTTCAGTAACATCATTTCAGAAGCAAGTCAAATACCGTTGAAAATTTCCAAAACCAAATTTCAGAAAAACCTTTTTAAACCCCAATTTTAGAAAAGAAGGAAAAATACTTTTGTAACACCCCAAACCCGGCCCAGATGTTATGGCCGAATCTGACGTGCCACATTGGAGTTGAAAACTCACGTTCCGTTTTAGTGTTTTAAAACCATACATTAATTTGAGTTAACAAAGTGTATGGAAGCTGGGCACCAGGTAGGTATGCGAGACAGAGGAGGTGAGCCATGAAGGCTGCTTAAGTACCAAGCTCTTTAATTGGATCCAATCTTAGACATGCCCACAACCATAGCCACACTTTGTTATATCGAGCTTAAATTTGTTTAAGTGGACGTCTTTGATAAATTGATTAATCGTGGTGTTGAGATATTTTGAAAACAAGTATCATTTTGAAAACACGTCCTAAGTCTAGCCCATTTGAATAATTATTAACCAATTTTTAAAGTTATTAAAATTAAAATAATTCCGAAAAGAAATAAAAGGAAAGTTGAAGTTGGCCTTATTACAACCCAAAAATAAATAATAATTAAAGGAAATTAAATGAAAACAAACACTTATTTAAAAGCCCAAAGATGATCACCGTGGCCACTCTGAATCCTCTCCGGCCCAAGTCCCCACATCAAGGCTCACCGCAAGGTTAAGGAAAGGGTGTGAGTTTGGAAACTCAGTGTGCAACAAGCCCTTTCAGAGCCCAAAACAATAACGGCTGTTGGGTCTAAGCCCAAATCCAATCTCAATCATGCATCGGGTCGTAGCCCTTTTCATATTTCATATTTCATAATCATTGGGCAAGCCTTTTCATATTTCATATTATCGGGCAAGCCTTTATCAGAAACGGTATGGCCCTTAGGCCCATTTCAATGTCACATATAATTTCAATGAAAGAATGCAACCCGCTTGGGGAGACTACTCAACCCACCATCCGCTACTCTCCACCCGCATCAACCAACACACCATGTGGGATTAACTCGACCCACCCCGCCAAACTCTCCAATCGGCAAAGATAGTCATTTATCATATAACTAGAGGCCTAGCCTCTTTAATAACCGAGGCAAAAGCCCTTTCAATAATCGGGCATAAGCCCTTTTATAATCGGGGCATAAGCCCTTTTGATAATCGGGCATAAGCCCTTTTGATAATCGGGGCATAAGCCCTTTTCACTTCCTCCATCCATATAAAACCCAACCCAATGCGCTTATGATTACCTCATGTGCATATCATACATATCATGTGCATATCATACATGTCATGTGCATCTCATACATACCATATTTATCAAAATCCCATGTATTAAAATCATACATAAACCCTAGGGGTATAATGGTCATTTTTACCTAGGGGCAAAACGATCATTTTCATGGTATAAGGGTAATCTCATAATTTTACCAAAAATTAGGGTTTCCATGTTCATTAACGATTACTAACAATCCATGGGTGCAAACAGTGATTCTGGCCCATTTTTAGCGAAATCGAGTTATTGGGCCTAAAACCCCTAATGGGCCCTACTTATCCAATTTCGTCATCTAGGCCCATTTAGCCTATATTCCATAACGGTTTTAACAGTCTTATCATGCCATATAACGATTTCGTTTTCTACCAATTTTTACCCAAATGGGCCCAAAAGCCCAATGGGCCCCACTTCTACCGAGGCCCAACTTACCAAGAACGCCAAAAATCACATTCTTACCGCTTTCCATCGTTCTCGATCACCGCCTCATCGATTCTAACTAACTAGTGAGCGTCATTGCTCATAAGTCCTCGAAATGCCGAATTTGGCATTTCGCTTTTCGCATTTTATCGCTTTAAGCTATGAAAGGGTTCGTTACACACCTGATTTGCGATATTCCTTGACGAGATCTCCTATGCGATTTCTCCTATAATCAATTGTTAAATAGATCAGCTCTCAATAATTGAACCAAATCAAGAACTTTCCAATATTAACACTTACACATTCGGCCACCATCCATAATGGCCTTAGGCACCTTACCTTTGTCGCGATTGATGACTAGGCCTAGCTACTCCGACGATCCAAGCTACTCCAAATCGACACTACACCTTGCTGCTCCTTCAATAAATAAACCAAAAATATTAAAAGAAGACCCCATAGAGTCTATGCCCATATTCGGCCATCTCCCTAAACTTGGAGTTTGACTTTTGGCCAAAGCTACACTAGGAATTGTTTAGAGTTTGAACACTTACCATAGTCTTTCTCCTCTTGAATCTGGATGTCTAAAAGGTAAAGGAACCGAACGCCAACTATTGAAAAGGAAGAAAAAGGTTGCTGGTCACAAAGAATCAGCACCCCTATCTTCATCGATTTCGCTTTTTAAGACTTCGCAAAAAATAGAGATAAGGGAAAGAAACAATGGTGAATGGAGGAAATAGTGGGCTGATTTGAAAGAAGAAAAAGGAAGAAAAATGAATAGGAGGGAGGTAGATTCGGCCGAAAAGAAAAGAGAGAAAAGGCTACACACCAAAGAAGAAATCGGCACAACTAAGACCCTAATGCCGAAATTACTAACCTAATGCCCTTTGCAGAAAAATCCTCTCCAATCTCCCTTATTCGCCAACTCTATCTCCCTATCACATCCCTAAAATCTCCCCCTTATCCCTCCTTAATTTATGCATTTGACTTGATCCAACTCTCCTCTTACAGTAATCCACTTAAGTTCCAACACTTACCCTTCCCGCACACAAAATAAATACTCTTATTTGCCAACACAGGAATCGAACCTGTGTCTTCCTCTATGCCCACACGCCACCTTTTTAGGAGCTTAGTGGCGCCACCCTTGCCACTCTACCAAAGCTCTTTTGTGATACACTTTACCCACAACTTAATATAAGGGCACCTAGCCGTAACCCCTAACTCCTAAGTCCAAAATTTAAAAATTCTACCGGTTTTGGCCAACTCATGGGCCTTCCATAAGCCCATTTACATACCCAAATTATGAATTCCATCATCACATACCAAATTTTAGAAATTTACTTAAAATATCAAGAATCGCTGAAAACCCGAAAATCGGGATGTTACAACTCTACCCTCCTTAAAGAAATTTCGCCTTGAAATTTACTCGTCCAAACAGTTGAGGGTATCACGACGATTGCCTCTTCGGTCTCCCAAGTAGCTTCTTCCTTGCCATGGTTCCTCCAAAGTACCTTCACCAACGGATCGACCTCTTTCTCAACACCTTGACATCATGATCAAGTATTTGCATAGGTTCCTCTTCAAAGGTCAAATCCGATTGCACCTCAATTTCGCAATCGCACGATATGAGTTGGGTCGAACGATATCGCCTTAGCATGGACACATGGAAGACATCGTGAATGCGATCCAGCTCGAGGTAACTCTAGTTGATAAGCCACCGCCCTATCCGCTTAATGATTCGATAAGGTCCAATAAACCGTGGGCTCAACTTACCCTTCTTACCAAATCTCAAGATCTTCTTCCAAGGCGAAACTTTCAAAAGACCATGTCTCCCACCGCATATTCAATATCCTTACGCTCAGATCGGCATAAGACTTTTGTCGATCCGCGCCTCTTTAACCTCTTCCTGATTACCTTAATCTTGTCTTCAGTATCTGCTACCAACTCTAGTCCAAGTATTTGCCTTTCCCCCAATTCTGCCCAACAAGTAGGCGAGCGACACCTTCGCCCATATAGTGCCTCATATGGAGCCATCTGAATACTTGCTTGATAACTGTTGTTATACGCGAACTCCGCTAAGGGCAAATGGTCCTCCCAGCTGCCTTTAAACTCAATAGCACAACCCCTCAACATATCCTCTAAAATCTGAATAACCCTCTCGATCGCCCATCCGATCGAGGGTGAAAAGCCAGATCGAATCCAATCGCGCCCCAATGCCTCATGCAACTTCGCCAAAATCGAGATGTAAACCTTGGGTCTCGGTCTAAAATTATCGATACTGGCACACCATGCAACCGTACTATTTTCGCCACATACAATCTGGCCAACTTCTGAAGTGAGTAATCGGTTCGGACAGGTATGAAATGAGCAGATTTCGTGAGTCTATCCACAATCACCCAAACCAAATCCTTCTTAGAAGGTGTCAACGGCAACCCACTTACAAAGTCCATAGTTACCCTTTCCCACTTCCAAAGTGGTATCTTTACCGGCTGTAACAATCCCAAAGGTAGTTGATGCTCGGCCTTCACTTGTTGACATGTCAAACATCTCCCAACAAATTCGGTCACTTCTTGCTTAAGCCCAGGCCACCAATATTGCTCTCGTAAGTCTCGATACAACTTACTCCCTCCTGGATGCATAGCACAAGGTCCATTATGTGCCTCTTTCAAAATCATCAATCTCAAATCGGAGTTCTTCGGCATACAAATTCTCCCTCGAAAACAAAGAATTCCTCGCTATTTAACCCAAAGTCGATTCTCCCCTTCTCAACTTGTCAAATCGAGCAACCAACGACTCGCCCTCCAACTGCTTGCTTCTTAATCTGTTCTACCCAAGTCGGTCTCACCTGTAACTCTGCCAACAAACTCCCGTCGGCATACAAACTTAGACGAGCAAACATCGCCTTTAATTCCGCCACAGCTCTTCGACTTAGCGCATCAGCCACGACATTCGCCTTACAGGTGGTACTCAATCGAACAGTCATAGTCCTTTAACAACTCTATCCACCTTCACGCCTAAGATTCAGCTCCTTTTGAGTCGCAAGTACTTAAGACTCTTGTGATCTCAGATAGATGATGCATTTCTCTCCATACGTAATGCCTCCATATCTTAAGTGCAAAGATTACACGCCAATTCCAAGTCACGCGTAGGGTAGTTCACCTCATGTGGCTTAAGTCGTCGTGAAGCATAAGCGACCACTTTACCCTCTTGCATCAACACGCAGCCCAAACCTACATGTGACACATCGCCAGCACACGTTGAAATCCTTACCACCTCTGGTCAATCAATACTTGGCGCTTACAAAACCTTCTTCAACTTCTCAAAAGCCTCTTATTGCTTATCTGTCCAAACAAAAGGTGCTCCCTTCCTTATAAGTTTCGTTAACGGTGCTGCCATCACAGAAAATCCTTCCACGAATCTCCGAAAATAACCTGCCAACCCGAGAAAACTTCGAATCTCTGTTACCGACTTCGATGGCTTCCATTCCAAGATTGCTTCAATCTTTCGAGGGTCCACCTTGATCCCTTCAGCAGACACAACATGCCCCAAGAAGGTAACTTTCTTCAGCCAAAACTCGCACTTACTAAACTTTGCATAAAGTTGCTTCTCCCTTAACACTTGCAGTACTACACGAAGATGCTCATCATGCTTCTTCCGCTTCCGAATACACCAACATATCATCAATAAAATGACTACAAACCGATCCAAGTATGGCTGGAATACCCGATTCATCAAATCCATGAATGCCGCCATTGCATTAGTCAACCCAAATGGCATTACCGAAACTCGTAATGACCGTGACGAGTCCCGAACGCCGCCTTATAAATATCCCCTCTTTAACTCTTAATTGATGATATCCCGATCAAGGTCGATCTTAGAAAACACCGAGGCTCCTTTTAATTGGTCGAACAGATCATCGATTCTTGGTAACGGATACTTGTTCTTGATAGTCACTTATTCAACCGCCGATAGTCAATACACATTCAGATAGTCCTATCTTTCTTCTTACTTAACAGTCTGACGTGCACCCCACGGAGAAACACTTGGTCTTATAAACCCTCTATCCAACACTCTTGAATCGAAGCTAATTCTACCAACTCCTTTGGTGCCATCCGATAAGGCGCAATGGACACAGGAGTCGCTTCCGGGTAGTAAGTCGATTCCAAACTCGACTTCTCTGTTCGGGGTAATCTAGGAAGTTCATCTCGAATACATCCTCGAAATTCTTTAATAGTCCTAACCGACTCCACCGTTATCTCCTCAAGTCCCGCTTTGACTTACAAAGGCCAAGTACGCCTCACAACCTTTCCGAATCAACTTCTCGGCTCTTAACGCCGAAACAACATTGGATAAATAATCCCTTCATTCCCTATGACCATTATCTCCTCATCTTCGCGTTCTTAGTACCGTCCTCTTTGCAAAGACAATCCAACGTCGCCTTGTGCTTAGTTAACCAATCCATTCCCGAATAAGATCAAAATCCCGAAATGGCGCTCCATCAAATCTCCTTCAAAGATTTTATCCTGTGTCACTAACTCTGATCGCCCTAAAAATTTTATCTACCTTAACCGAATGTCCCAATGGACTTATTATCGATACCCCACTCACGCCTTCTCGGAAGCATATCCAAAGCCCCAGATACATCACAAGCAACATACGAGTGGGTGGAACCCACATCAATCAAAGCGATGTAAGGCATGCTATGAATGAAGAACGTGCAGTTATAACATCGAGCGCCACCCTCCTCACGACGTCGTGCAAAGATAAACCAACGCCGGTTGTCGAGCTTCAAGATGTCCAAGACCTCTGTCAGGTGCACCATGTCCTCGTCCATTACCATTGCCACCTCTACCTTGCCCACGACCCCTCTGTGGTGGTGGTCCTCCTCGCCGTGGTTGGACATCCCTTTGCTCTGTCGCTAGCTCCTGAGCGGTCCTCCGAGGACACTCTCTCAACTTATGCTCCTTTGACCCACATCGAAAACATGCTCCAGTTCGCTTCAAAGACTCCCCATATGCACCCCGCCACAGTCCTTGCAAGCTCAAGGTCTATAAGTATTTATCGAACCGCTCGAACCGGTTCCTCCATCCTTGCTCTTTAACACTTCGATTCGTGGCACTCGAGGGTCCAAATCCTCTTGAATCTGGGTCGATCCTTCTCACGATTCTGTCGCCACTCACTTCACCTCCTCGGCTATCTTAGCCTTTTCTACCAAAACAAAGAAAACCACGCCCTCCGTGGAGCTATCAATATCCTAAGCTCATCGCGAGACCATCCTCGGCGGACATCGCTCATATTCATTGCCACTATACCACTAGCATATCGACTCAAATTCAAAATTTCGCCTCATACTGCTCATGCCTTATCACCTTGAGTCGATTCAAGAATTCCTTTCGACGAGCATCCACATAGCTTGCTCCAACATACCTCCCTTTAAAGGCGCTTTGAACAATTCCTGTGTTACTTGCTCAATTGGGGTACTCTCCCTACGGTGATCCACCATCGATATGCCTCGTCACGTAGCAAATGACACGCTCCTTTCACTTTTGCTCCACCGAAAGCGCCTAGGTCGCCCATGATCCGCTCATACCTCCACCAATATTCTCGCCACATCCGGCCACTCCAGATACACCCCTAAATACTTCGCTCCGTTGGCTTGAGTCGCTCCGATATAGACCCCTATTCACCGTCCCAAACTTAGCTCCACCACTCTTTCTAAAACCCTTAACATGGCTTGGGATAAAGCGTCATCCCCAAATGGATCATAAGACCCAGTCTCGTTGCTTGCGGCACACTGGCTCCTCACCGGCCTATGCCCCGAGGATGAAGATTCACTTGCACCTTTCACGACCACGTCCGCAGCCTCGTCCACGAGCTCCTCTAGTACTCATATCGAATTATCTGATTTACGAATTTTATGAAATTAGTATAACGTTCCACTGTTTATTAAGAAAATGTCTTATGTAGATATAGCAGTTCAAGGATTGTTTTCGTATCATCATAGCCTAGCTACAGTCTCATTCCTACCGTTTACAGCTCTACCCTAGCTAAGGTATCATAGTAGGGTCTCAGCACTATTCATAATATCATATCAATATCATATATTGCAAGGAAAATATACTTACAGACTTGGTGCTGGGGATTCAGTGCGCCACTTCTTTCTCCAAAAAAAAAAACCATGTTTTTGATTATCGAAAATAGAAATTCGAAAACTTTGATTTGAAAACGCCCTTTATTTTGAACTCTTGATTAAAACAGAAAGACTGGTACCTTTTTAACATATATTTTTCGCAAAACATCTTTAAAATGAACTTTTCGTAAACCATTTCCAAAAATACCCTTCTTAGGGCTAAGTTTTCAAATAGATTTTCGGACCCGATCCACGTACCGAGTTGTTGCAACCTAGGCTCTGATACCACTAAATGTAACACCCCAAACCCGGCCCAGATGTTATGGCCGAATCTGACGTGCCACATTGGAGTTGAAAACCCACGTTCCGCTTTAGTGTTTTAAAACCATACATTAATTTGAGTTAACAAAGTGTATGGAAGTCGGGCACCGTAGGTATCCGAGACGGAGGAGGTGAGCCATGAAGGTCGCTTAAGTACCAAGCTCTTTAATTGGATCCAATCCTAGACATGCCCACAACCATAGCCACACTTTGTTATATCGAGTTTAAATTTGTTTAAGTGGACGTCTTTGATGAATCGATTAATTGTGGTGTTGAGATATTTTGAAAACAAGTATCATTTTGAAAACACGTCCTAAGTCTAGCCCATTTGAATAATTATTAACCAATTTTTAAAGTTATTAAAATTAAAATAATTCCGAAAAGAAATAAAAGGAAAGTTAAAGTTGGCCTTATTACAACCCAAAAATAAATAATAATTAAAGGAAATTAAATGAAAACCAACACTTATTTAAAAGCCCAAAGATGATCACCGTGGCCACTCAATCCTCTCCTACCAAGTCCCCACATCAAGGCTCACCTGTAAGGTTAAGGAAAGGGGGGTGAGTTTGGAAACTCAGTGTGCAACAAGCCCTTTTCAGAGCCCAAAACAATAACGGCTTGTTGGGTCTAAGCCCAAATCCAATCTCAATCATGCACTGGGCCGTAGCCCTTTTCATATTTCATATTTCATAATACTGGGCCAAAGCCTTTTCATATTTCATATTACTGGGCCGAAGCCTTTTCATATTTCATATTACTGGGCCGAAGCCTTTACTGTAAACGGTATGGCCCTTAGGCCCATTTCAATGTCACATATAATTTCAATGAAAGAATGCAACCCGCTTTGGGAGACTACTCAACCCACCATCCGCTACTCTCCACCGCACCAACCAACACACCATGTGGGGATTAACTCGACCCACCCCGCCAAACTCTCCAATCGGCAAAGATAGTCTTTATCATATAACCGAGGCCTAGCCTCTTTTAATAATCGGGCAAAAGCCCTTTCAATAATCGGGGCATAAGCCCTTTTATAATCGGGGCATAAGCCCTTTTGATAATCGGGGCATAAGCCCTTTTTCACTTCCTCCATCCATATAAAACCCAACCCAATGCGCTTATGATTACCTCATGTGCATATCATACATATCATGTGCATATCATACATGTCATGTGCATCTCATACATACCATATTTATCAAAATCCATTATATTAAAATCATACATAAACCCTAGGGGTATAATGGTCATTTTTACCTAGGGGCAAAACGATCATTTTCATGGTATAAGGGTAATCTCATAATTTTACCAAAATTAGGGTTTCCATGTTCATTAACGATTACTAACAATCCATGGGTGCAAACAAGGATTCTCGGCCCATTTTTAGCGAAATCGAGTTATTGGGCCTAAAACCCTAATGGGCCCTACTTATCCAATTTCGTCATCTAGGCCCATTTAGCCTATATTCCATAACGGTTTTAACAGTCTTATCATGCCATATAACGATTTCGTTTCTACCAATTTTACCCAAATGGGCCCAAAAGCCCAATGGGCCCCACTTGACCCCGAGGCCCAACTTACCAAGAACGCCAAAATCACATTCTTACCGCTTCCATCGTTCTCGATCACCGCCTCATCGATTCTAACTAACTAGTGAGCGTCATTGCTCATAAGTCCTCGAAATGCCGAAATTTGGATTTCGCTTTTCGCATTTTATCGCTTTAAGCTATGAAAGGGTTCGTTACACACCGATTTGCGATATTCCTTGACGAGATCTCCTATGCGATTTCTCCTATAATCAATTGTTAAATAGATCAGCTCGCAATAATTGAACCAAATCAAGAACTTTCCAATATTAACACTTACACATTCTACCACCATCCATAATGGCCTTAGGCACCTTACCTTTGTCGCGATTGATGACTAGGCCTAGCTACTCCGTGATCCAAGCTACTCCAAATCGACACTACACCTTGCTGCTCCTTCAATAAATAAACCAAAAATATTAAAAGAAGACCCCATAGAGTCTATGCCCATATTCGCCATCTCCTAAACTTGGAGTTTCGACTTTTGGCCAAAGCTACACTAGGAATTGTTTAGAGTTTGAACACTTACCACGCCTTTCTCCTCTTGAATCCGGATGTCTAAAAGGTAAAGGAACCGAACGCCAACTATTGAAAAGGAAGAAAAAGGTTGCTGGTCACAAAGAATCGGCACCCCTATCTTCACCGATTTGCTTTTTTAAAGACTTCGGCAAAAATAGAGATAAGGGAAAGAAACAATGGTGAATGGAGGAAATAGTGGGCTGATTTGAAAGAAGAAAAGGAAGAAAATGAATAGGAGGGAGGTAGATTCGCTGAAAAGAAAAGAGAGAAAAGGCTACACACCAAAGAAGAAATCGGCACAACTAAGACCCTAATGCCGAAATTACTAACCTAATGCCCCTTGCCAAAATCCCTCTCCAATCTCCCTTATTCGCCAACTCTATCTCCCTATCACATCCCTAAAATCTCTCCCTTATCCCTCCTTAATTTATGCATTTGACTTGATCCAACTCTCCTCTTACGTAATCCACTTAAGTTCCAACACTTACCCTTCCCGCACACAAAAATAAATACTCTTATTTGCCAACACAGGAATCGAACCTGTGTCTTCCTCTATGCCCACACGCCACCTTTTTAGGAGCTTAGTGGCGCCACCCTTGCCACTCTACCAAAGCTCTTTTGTGATACACTTTACCCACAACTTAATATAAGGGCACCTAACCAGAACCCCTAACTCCTAAGTCCAAAATTTAAAAAATTCTATCGGGTTTTGGCCAACTCATGGGCCTTCCATAAGCCCATTTACATACCCAAATTATGAATTCCATCATCATATACCAAATTTTAGAAATTTACTTAAAATATCAAGAATCGCGAAAAACCCGAAAATCAGGATGTTACAACTTTTCTGCTACCCATACCACAGCCGAGTTTTGTAACCTGGCTCTAATATTACTAAATGTAACACCCCAAACCTGACCTAGACGTTACGGTCGAATTTGGTACGAAACCTCAACCATTTTTCAAATTTGATCGTTTCAGTAAAAATCCATTACTGAATCTAATCCTTTTATTATTACCTAACTAAAGTTCTCATCAAAACGTTTACCAATTTGCTTCCCTTGGGGGTATTACTTCATTTTAAACCACGGAAGCATTTTAAAAACTCGTTATTGAAAGCTTGAGTTCTTTAGAAAAAAGCGTGTTATTTTGAAAACCCGTGTTTTCCTAGACTAGTGGTTTAGTATAAGCAATCAAATTCCAAATTAAAATTTAAAACCCACCAGCGGCTTTATTACATAAATTTAAAACCCAAGATGAAATCTAACTGCAATTAAAAGAAACAGAAGCAGTAGTGTGGCCATCTCCGAGTCCATCACAGCACCAATCCATCTAAGCTTGGGGATTACCTGCACAGTTTAAAAACGGGGTGAGTTTACAAAAACTCAGTGTGTAATCCCAATATCAATCAGACAGTGATCAACACAGTATCAGTACAGTCTGGGCCGAAGCCCTATTCAGTATTAGTACAGTCTGGGCAAAAGCCCTATTCAGTATCACTATAGTGCATAATGCAACCCATCCCATAACCATCCAGCACACCACCTGTACCAACCAGCGCACCTGTGGGGATATCAATCGACCCATCCAACCAGTACACCAATATCGCAACAAAGTTGCTAGTAGTAATAATAACGCAACATAGCTGCCAGCGTAGCAAGCCACCAATGAAATATATATGTGACAAAGTCACCAATACAGTACTTCCTCCATATCATGAGCCCAACCCCATGCAGATGTCGTGTCATAAATAATACGTGCATGCAGTATGTCATACTCAAAACCAGTCATTTAAAACTACTACGCATATTATTTAACCTACCACTAGCATTATAAAGGTTATATCATCAATTAGGGGCAAAACAGTACTTACGACCCTTTAGGGTTATTTCGGTCATTTAACAGATTTTAAAGTCTCGATACAGATAATGACCTCATCGAAGGTCTACAGTTACCTTGTGTGAATCCGATAACTCATTCAAGTGAAACGGTGAAATGGACCTCAGCCCAACATTCGGCCCAAGTGGGCCAACAGACTCGTGTGGCCCGTTGACCTAATTTTAGCCATGGCTATGCGAATTCCACAGCCCAGTCTAATATTTTCCATCTTTTTAAACTTTAATCCGCGTGGGCCTACGAGCCCATTTGGCCCATACGGCCCATAGAGGCCCACAACGGCTTAAGCCCACGAGAGCGCTCGCGGTGGCCTTTACAATCTATCGCACAGGTTTTGTGGCTCGATTGACCTTGCGAGCGTTCACGCGCTCGTACAGTTGCAAATGCTGAAGTTTCGGCTTTTCGGCTCTTCGACTTCTGCCGATTCACAGTTACGCAGTGGTGTGAGTACACACCCTTTTGCCTTATGATCAGTAATAGAGTGGTGTACGGTTACACACCTTTTTTTTGGAAAGAAAGATGTCGAGCCCTGCGTGCTCAACCTAAATCCAAAATTATGAACCTTAGTTAGTTCTCCAACGCTTGGGCTAACCCCAACTACGTACTCACCAATTCCCAACAATAAGCATCGCTGACCTTGCTAAGACCAATGGGGCTTAAACCACCCTTATCCAACGATCACCCATCTATAAACCACAATCTGCATCAACAACCCATTTATTTAGTAACTTAATAATACTCCATCAAAACCAAACGCACTTCTTACCACGACGTGAACTAAAACGAAAGGCTATAGCATTCGGCCCATCCCCTTGGGTAACGTCACAACCCCCTAGCACCCTTTGAACGAAAAAGAAAACGTTAGATGAGCCCATCCTCACGACAGTCAAGAGGATTTGGCTCAGGAACACCCAAATCGAACAAGAACACAAAAGGAGGCTTTAACTATTTGGCCAGCGAAAGCACTTACCTTTAATTAACAGAGACTAAGAATCAGTTAGGCCACCACCGCTTCGGTCACACAGAGAGGGAAACAAGCGGCTAACTTCAGGAGAGAAAGAACAATGAAAAGGATGAAGAAGGAGTTGGGTTCGGTTTCTTCGACTTTAGAAGCAAGAAGAAAAGATGTTTGAGACAACAAAAAGAAACAGGTTACTAATGTTTGGCTAAAGAGGATTCGGCAAGCTTGACTCAAAGAAGGAAAGAGAAGAAATTGGGTGGAGGGAGAAGTCACTTACAATCGGCACCAAAGGGTAGCAAAAAGAAAAGCCAAAAAGTTGCAAAGAAGGATTCGGCACCTACCCCAAACAACAATTGCCGAAAATGCCTAACCTAAACCTCTTGACCAAATTTGCACCCCCACACACACCCATTCGACTACAACTCCCTCCCAATTCAAATTCCATGATAATCTCCATGATTTTCTCCACATAATCCTCCCCTTATCTCTCCATGATCCACTCCTAAGACCGATTCAAACTCTCACACAGCAGAGTCCGAAACCACTTCAAACTCTTTCCGCCCCCTTCTAGCAAAATTACTCTTTTGCTTGCCATGGGATTCGAACTCATGCCTCCTCAGTTGCTCCACATGCCACTTGCCACTAAGCCACAAGGCTCTTTGTGTCATCAACCAACCACGATTACTAATAAGGCCTAAGTGCCAGCACTTAGGTTCTTTTAAGAGCAAAAACAAAGATGCTGCAAAAGCCGGAACTTGGACCCAGGACCTTTCAAACACCCTCAAACACACCTAAATCAACTAACCACTACAGCAAATAGGAATTTATGCTAAAACTAGCAAAATTACAAACCCAAAATTTTTAGGGCGTTACAAGTGACATGTCATTAGGGGATTATTGTGATTATGTGATCTGGGTGCTAGTCCTGTACGTCCTATCGGTGGTTGAGTATACCGGCATGTGTTGCGGTTACTTCACAGCTTGTGTGAGCAACACCGTGTAGCTATGTCTTGACCCAAAGCTTGTGCGAGCAAGCTTGTTGATAGCTCTAGTGTGAGCAGTATATGTGATATGAGATTGAGATAGCTTTAGCTATATATGTGGCACTTCGAGTGCGAGATACATTGACCTGGCTTCAGGCCATGCTATTGGCACTTTGGTGCGAGTTTCTCGAGTATCCAACAGTATTCCAAATGGTTCAATGGGTAAATGAAAGATGTGATTGTGTATGAGATTGATACGAGATGGTACAGGTATGTACATGAACCGTATAAGCTTAAATCGAAGAAGTTGTGAAGTTCATATATAAGATTATGTTTGAAAATATGAAAGGCTTGTTAGTTAAATGAATTCATGTTGATAAGTTCAAATTGATGATTTGTATATTCATGTTAAGATTGATTTTATTTCATACGAGCTTACTAAGCTATAAAGCTTACTTTGTTTATTTTCCATGTTTTATATTGACTTCAAAGCGAGCTCAGATTTGGGGATTGTCGGAGATTTCGTTACACTATCCTACTATCACTTTGGTACTTTTTGAGCTTATGTTTTAAGTATATGGCATGTATAGGGACTTAGGTCATTTTGGTAATGTGTTGTGCCATTTGAAATGGCTTGTAAATTTTTATATTTTGGTTTGTTTATATAGCCATGAGTGTTGGCTTATTTTAGGTTATTTTGGTTGTTTGAATCATGTATTTATATTTGTGTATGTAGCTTATGTGATGTTTTGAAATTTGAACATGTGATGCTTGTGGATAGTTAGTATTATAAATATCTAATAGCTAAGTTTTAAATGGCTGAAATGCTTGAGAGTTTAGATCAAATAATGCATATTTGTAAATGGTCATTTTGATAATTTGAGAAGATAAAGATTGGTATGAATTGGATGGCAAATTGGAATATTGTGTATCTTGTATATTGCTGGTATTGAAATGGTATAAATGATACTTGGTTGAGGTTGATTAGTGCTGTAACACCCCGAAACCGTGGCCATTACCGGGGTCGAACACGAGGTGTTATCGGGCTTAATTCATCACTTATACAGCTCAAACAATTTATTTTAAAACTCCCAGACAAGCTGTCAATCTGCGTTATAGTCACTTAAAAATTCGTATCTTGAGTTCCGAAACTCAAAATCAAATTTTGTAAATTTTTCCTGAAACTAGACTCATATATATATCTAATAAAAATTTTGTAGAATTTTTGGTTGGGCCAATTAGTACAGTTTATTTGTTAAAGTCTCCCCTGTTTCAGGGTTTGACTACTCTGACCTCTGAGCATTACGACTTAGATATCTCCCTACACAGGGCTTCAATGCCTATGCCGCTTGTTTCCAATGAAACTAGACTCAATAATGAATCTGCAAATATAAAGGATGACTTCTAATTATCTCTACAAAATTTATGGTGAATTTCCAAATTCAGAACAGGGGATCCAGAAATTGATCTGGTCCTGTTTCATAAAACTTTAAACATCTCATAAAATATAGCTCATATGGTCGTTTTGTTTCTTCCATATGAAAATAGACTCATCCAGCTTCAATTACATATTTTATTCATTATTTAATTCCATTTCTACAATTTTTAGTGATTTTTCAATTTCACATCACTACTGTTGTCTGCATCCATTATTAGAGTAAATTTTTACCTATTAGAGTAATTTAACATACATATCACCAAGTATGATCATGACTAGCCATACCAAAGGCTAATCATTACCAAACATTTCCCTACTACTCAATAACCATATCATGAATGTAACACCGGAAATGATTAGCCATGACAAACGGCATAATAATCAAATAGACTTTAACTATTACTTATAACTAAGTATCATAAGACCAAATCCAACTTAACATTTATGCCATTTTCGCATGGCTAAAAGTATACATACCAAGGTTCAAACAAAACATAATAGCCTATACATGCCGAAATGTTCTCTTAGACCAACTAAGAAGAAGATACCAAAAAGTTGCAAGCTGGTGTGATGACTTCGACGATGGTCCCGAGCACACAAAAATGGATCAAAGGAACCTAAATAAGTGAAAATAAACACACCAAATGAGTATATAACTCAGTAAGTCATAAGCATTACACTGCCGTCCATTTATAAAGTATCATAAAAGAAAACAATTAATGCAAGATTAGGTACTCCATCCATACCGACTATGCTATAATTTCACGCACATTTATCATTACATGCCCTCAACTAGCCAAGCCTCCATTGACATCTCGTATGATATTCGATATGATATTTGACGATTTCCACACATCATTTTATTTTCGCTTAGATTATACTAATAATAGCATTTCATCTATTCCACAATAATCTTATGTTCCTAACTTCAAATATAATCACCACATAGGTTCAAGACTTACCAAGCTCGGCCCAAATATAAACATAACGCTCTATTCCTCATGAACTCAAAGTATCTACTCATTCCACATCCATGATCTACTCGATAAAGTCGCACACTTAACGTTAATAATTATTCAAAATATATAGTAAGTCCGCACACTTAGTGCTTATTAATCAAACTCGCACACTTAGTGCTATACAATTAAACTCGCACACTTAGTGCCAATCTCATTATCGTAAATTTTTATACCCGCACACTTAGTGCCAAATCAACAACTCAAGACATCTCACTTCTTTTTACACTCGATAATTTTGTCACTACATACATTTATATATCATTCCATTCGCATAATTACATAGGTATTATGATTATTTAAATCAATACAAAATGTATGCTTAATAACTTACTTTGTGTTGGGTAAAACGGTTCCAACTCTCGGCTACTCGATGTTCTTTCCTTTGCCTTTGCTTGATTCTCCTCCTTTAACTTCTTGAGCTTAATCAACAAATTAACTAGTTTAACCGCCTTGCTAAATATTTATATCAAAATATTAATGATTTCATATCATAGGAGATACATGACTAATTCTTATCTTCCTACCATATGTTTTTGAGCTATTCTACTAATAACCATATGCTATCACCCTACTATCAATAATCCAATCACGCATGCATATATATATAATTGGACATTCGGCAACCACCCTTGCTAATTACTTATTTTTAGTCGATTATATATATAATCCAAAAGTAATATCACGAATGGGCATACATTTATATATATATATATATATGGCCGAATGTGCAAAACTTAGACTCAACATCACCTATGCTCTTAATTTGATGGCCGAATATGCATATATATATGATATCAACTATACTATCATCTTTAATTCATCTAAACACAAAATTTCATCTCAAGAACACTTGACCGAATTTTTCCTAATCTAGCATGGCTTCACATCTATTTGTAACATCCTATAAATCCACATATACCACATTTCTACATAAATTTTCTTTCACTTTTCCACTACTTCCATTCACAACATCAAAAGCACCATACTCTTAGCATTTACCTCTTCCTAACCATATGCCATCTAAGTACCCCTTTAGGTAGAAAATTAACATATGGGTTGTAATAAGACATTGGCTACTAACTAGATTTTCACAAGAATTTAGTAAAAGTAACATAAATCCTACCTTAATCAACCCCTTTTGAGTTAGCCGAATGTTTAGAACATTTCTTCCTTCGTTCTCCTAACTCACGGCAACTGCAAAAAGAAAGAAGATGAATACTCCCTCTTCCTTCCTTATTTTATTCATCTTTTCTTTTTAATTCCTTTCTTTAGTTTATTTTAATTGTTAACTAATAAAAGAATTACATTGAAATTCAACCTAGTGGATGGGCATCGTGGCTTGGCCAGCCACTACTTGGGTTCTTGGGCAATTTGACATGCAAACCCAAGTTTCCTCACTTTGTTATTATTTAATCCTTACATATTCTCCTATCATATTTTCTTAAGTTCTCAACTAAGTCACATGAAATTCACATTCATAAGTCTAAATTAAAACATCAAATTTTCACACATGCACTAATACACATAGAGGATATGCAACCAAATTTTAAATAAATTTTGGGACTCGGTCTTGTGGCCCCAAAACCACATTCCGACTAGTGTCGAATTAGGACTGTCACAAGTGCTTATTTATGCCTTGTGTTTGTGCCTTTGAATTGTGGTATAGGTACATGCAAGTTTGGGTGGCAAAATGGCTTGGTAAATAGCCTATTTTTGTCCACACGGGCAGAGACACAGAAGTGTGTCTTAGACGTGTGTGATACACGATCATGTACACGACCGTGTGTCCCCTGGTGTTGATTTAGAAACCAAGTCAGTATGCTCCACATGGCCTCACACTCAAGCGTATGACTTGGCTGTGTGGCATAAGTCAGTATATCCTACAGGTTTGGCACGGCCTAGCACACGGCTTGGCACAAGGGCATGTATGGCCATTTTTAGAGCACACAGGCTAGCTACACGAGCGTGTGTGTTGGTCGTGTGACCCAAGTCAATGAGTTACATGGGTCGGACACAGGCTGGGGCATGACCATGTGCTCCCATTTCAAATGTCCACACGGCCTACGGCACGGGCGTGTCTTTGGCCATGTGAGAGACATGGCCGGGCCACACAGGTGTGTGTCCCTTATTTTGAGAAAATTTCTTAAGCGTTCAAAAAGTTTCCAAAGTTATTGGTTTAGTCCCAAACCACTCTCAATGCATGTTTAGGGCCTCATAGGCTTGTATTAGGAACAAAAATGATTGTTTGTGAATGAAATGTAACACCCGTTACCCATGTCTGACGTTGGGACAGGATACGAGGCATTACTAGACTTAATCACAAAAACATATATATAACCGGGGCCATAAAATTTTGTTCAATTTAAAACATTTCATTCACATGCATATTGTCCCTTATATGGGCTTAAGAGGCCCAAAACATACATCGAGAGTGGTTTGGGACTAAACTGACAACTTTGGAAACTTAATAAATTTTTCCATAAATCAAGGCCACACGCCCGTATGGATAGGGGCACACATTAGCATTTAATATAGCTAAAATTAGACCAGCATCAAATAAGGTCAATCAAGTAACCAGTACTCACAAAATAAACAAATATTTTCCATCTAGGCATCTGTAACTATAATTGCTTTCTCTGAGATTAAATCAATAACTAACTCGAAATCTTTCATCATCGCAAATCATTAACACTGTTTTAAATTTTCGATCTTTCTAGGACATTCGATACTTTAACTTTTTGGACTAGGAAGCATGTGACATTTCCCATTGAACACACGAAATCATCCAATTTTCAACACAGACATAATAACAGCTATCTCTAAATCACCAGTGTAACAGTTCTTTTTAATGTGACATTAATCGTTTGAAAATACAAACTATCTCTTTATATTCTTGTATTAAAACATATTCCAATCTGTTCATTAGTACATCACAAAAATCACAAATTCTTTACTCAATTCAGGCGATTCTAGAATCATTGCTTCGGTTAACCATACCTTTAATTGTTTGAAACTTTACTAACACGAATCCAACTACTCAAGCTTTCATAAATGTGTTAACTTTTCAAATCCGAACAACATTAACTCGTAATAACATCATTCCGCTAGAGCAATCCAATAAGTATATCTCTATATCATACTTTCTAGAATATATATACTCATGAATTTACATAATTTATTCCTTTAGCTCTAATATATTGAGTGAACCACTCATTCATTATCTCAAAGAAGGCTTGTTTAGCCTCTCCATCGTGGCTAATCGTAATCGGCCTAGAATCAGTCGGCGCTACCCCTTGAGTAGGAGCAGGCGCATTACTTTCTACGTCATCTGTTATGGCTCGATTGGGATCCATTTACTATACAAAAACACATTCTAATTATTAGGAATCCTCACACTATCGCAATATATAAATATGGTATGTATAGCTAGACTCATACGCGCTATGTTAGTCCTAGAATCAGCTAGACCGTAGCTCTAATACTAATCAAATGTAACACCCCTAACCCGTATCCATTGCCAGACTAGGGTTACGAGGCATTACTGGTCTTATCACAATTCATACAAATAAACATCACATTTCACAACTCGAAATCCAATCACATCAATGCTTGCAACTTAATCAAATATCGAATCTTAAGTCATAACATTACATAATTAAAATATATTCTAGCATATATATATATAATCATATCATATACAGAACATATAACAAAACAACTATTCCGTTAATCGAATATCAAACATATTATTATAAAGCTTTTTCACATTACAAATTAAACTTCTAACAAACCATATTTCGCTACTAAAATTTTTCATTCATTTGTGCGGCATTAGTGATATAAAGATATGACCAAATATGCTTTAATTACCATTATACCATGATGTTCAAACATTTAAATTAAAACTATGTATGTTTCACTTTATAAACTAAACACAAAAATAACTATACCAATCCATATCACATGGTTATATATCATTAACTAACTTTATAACATAATCCTATCTACGTTTAAACTTTATTGAAATATGCAAGTCACCATAAAAATAAACATAGCTATAATAAATTCCAATGCAAAATTATCTATAATAACATTATAAGCTAATCATCATGTCAAAATTCAAACACACTTAACAAATTCATTCCTTACTTATTCGGCTATCAAGGTTAACCACATATATAGTACAAATTATGCCATTCAACCACAAGCTTAAATACACCATTTTCTAATCATAACAAAGTTGATCATTTCACAACCAATGACTTAATAGGCATAATTTATTAATTAAACCTATTACTACTCGAATATAATCATGCATTTAATCCACTTATTAACTAGTCATATAACCAATACAACATGTTTATAATATAATCATGAAATCAAACGAATTCATCCTAATTTATAAGTACAAATGCCGAATCAAATCATGTTTATTACACATACTATGCTTTATACCAAAATATAACATAAGACCAACTTGCCTCTTATCAATTCGGGTATTAAATTTAACCACAAGAATCATACAAATTTTATATACTTTGTAATATGCCAAAACGTCACTTATAAAGCTAATATATATAAAAATCTTATTGAGCATTTCTCACTGCTGAAACATATGATCAAACACGACAAACATATATGTCATGGATTAAGCTTATCAACATGAACTAATTTATAATTCATTCATATCAGTACTCGACTAAAACATATAACCAAAACACCGTTCAAACATGTCATGGAACATACTTACCAAAATGTACTTATCCCATGACACATTACTAAACCATCAACCAACTTAATAATCAAGCCGAACCATATAGACAAATACCACACACATATACACCATGAAATATACTCTAATAATAAGTCTTAACTGAATGCATATAAGCATTAATATCAAGATTAAGCCATTTTTGCATGGCTAAATATATACACATTCAAAATAAACTAACACAAAGGCTAGCCTATACATGCCATAAGTTCATAGTTTTAAACTTTTGTAATACTGAAATAACGATTGATAGTGTGACGGATTTCCTTGACGATCCCTGAGCTCGTAACCAACTCCCAAAATCTACAAAACAACAAACAAATACACACTATAAGCTAAAATAGCTTAGTAAGTCATAAGCAAATAATTTATTTTTAATAACATCCTTAATTCAATTAAAGCAGACCAAACAAACAAACCTTAACTAAATGTACATATATCCAAACCAAACAAACCTTAACTAAATGTACATATATCATTCTTATAAGTTCAAACATATCTCATAAACATGAACATTTTAATATCAATGGTCGAATGTACATATACTCATAAACATATATAATACTAACTTTTATATGCATATTTCGTATATATATATATCACAAGTACACACTTACCTTATTTTTCCCAACCTTTTAACTTAGCACATACCTGACCTCTTGGCTCGATTTTACATTCGATCAATATTCGATATTGCCCGTGGAACCATTCAGAATTAATAAGGATACTCAGATAATCAAAAGGCTCGTACAATGGTAACATCTCAAACATGGTCTTACATGTAATTACATATCGATGCCATTGTCCCAGATAGTGTCTTACACAAACTCGTGTACGATGCCGATGTCCCAGACATGGTCTTACACGTAAATCACAAATCGATGCCAATGTCCCAGATATGGTCTTACTCAAAATCACATATCGAAATCCTATGTCATGACATATGTATCCTAACTATTCCTACGGTTCGTACGGGACTTTCGGACGTCGTAACTCAATCGATTCAGGCTTATAGTACTTCTCCATCTTAAAAAAATTCAGCTTGAACATATATATACAAGCAATATTTCTATTCGGCACAAATATAATATATACAATTGAATTTAACAACATTTTTTACTTATGAACTTACCTCGTACGAAGACAAATAGACCGAGTCGACTATTCAACAACTTTAGATTTCCGTTGATCCAAATTCGATTTTCTCTTTTCTTGATCTAAATTAATATAAATTAAACTTATTTAATCAAATATTCAATCAAATTCATCCAAAAACACATAAATGGGCTAATTACACTTTTGCCCCTGACATTTCACATTTTTCACAATTTAGTCCCTATTTCACAAAACACAAAAAATTCAAAATTTGACTACACCCATGTTAGGCTGAATTTACCCCTAGCCCATATAAGCCCATATGTTTCATTTATTTCACATTTTGACCTCTCAATTTGTAAAATTTACAATTTAGTCCTAAATAGACATTTTTATAAAAAAAATACTTAATTAAACATATTGATCTAACTACATATATTTTTTTTCATTATCAAACACAAAAATCATCAAGCCTTCAACAATGGAAAAACACAAAATCATTATCAATTTCTAAAATTGAGACATGGGCTAGCTAGAACACAAAGCAACGATCTCAAAAACGTAAAAATCATCAAAAACCGAGCAAAACACATACCCAAATTATGCTTTAAGATTGACGAACCCTAAAACTCCATGGATGAACGTCTCCTTCTCAAGATTCGACAAAACAAATATGAATGCCACTTATTCATTGTTTTATTTTTATTTTATTAACATTAGTTCATAATTTACCATTTTAACCTTAATGAAATAATATAATCACTTTATAATGGTTTACCATTTTGTCCATGCATAATTCTAATGGTTAATTTACAACATAATGATTGCATATAATAAAAGCCATAGCAAATAGGTACTTTTACATAAAGCATGCTAGTTTTGCATTTTACACAATTAAGTCCTTTTTTAAAATTCGACAAAAACGATAAAATTAAATCACGAAATTTTCATAAATATCAATTCACACATTGTAACACCTGCACTCCGAGTCCGTTACGGAATCGAACACAAGGTGCACACAGACTTAACTATTTTCACAAATCCATTTAGAAATTTCTGCATGTCGGTTAATGCATCACCGCCACCTTAAAAATCATATCTTGAGTTTCAGAGCTCTAAAATTTGTTTCATAATTTTTCCCTGAAACTAGACTCATATTTCCATCTACAAATTTTTTCTAGAATTTTTGGTCGAGCCAATTGGTACAGTTTATTAGTTAAAGTCTCCCCTATTGCAGGGATTGACTACACTGACCTTCGTGCGTTACGAAATGGATATCTCCCTGTACAGGGCTTTAATACTGATGGCGTTTGTTTCTATAGAAACTAGACTCAGAGAGGAATCTATACATATATGGCATGACTCCTAATTATCTCTGGTTAATTTACAATAAATTTCTAAGGTCGGAAAAGGGGATCCAGAAACCGTTCTGGCCCTGTTTCACAAGAACTTTAATATCTCTTAACATGTAACTCCTATGACCGTTTCGTTTCTTCCATATGAAGGTAGACTCATCAAGGTTCATTTACATAATTTATTCACTATTTAATACCATTCCTACTATTTTTAGTGATTTTTCACATCCACATCACTGCTGCAGTCAGCATCTACCTTTAAGGTAGGCTTTACCTATTTCATGATTTCCATGATTCAATTGGCCCTTTTGCATACATAGCACAAAGTGTGATCATGATTAACCATTCCAATGGCTAATCGTTTCAAAACAATTCCAGACCCCATAATGATCAACATACAAACGATTATAGTATTATACTAAAACGATATAAGCCATTTTCGCATGGCTATCCAAGTTTACACAAACCGAAAGGTACATGACCTTCAACAAAAGGGTAGTCCTATACATGCCATTTAAAAGTTCAACCAAAATTATACCAAAATGGAGGCTTTGATAGTGTGGATGACTTCACTTCAATGATCCCGAATCCGATAGCTAACGAGCAAAATCTATAAAACAGAGAAAGAGAAAACGGAGTAAGCAATTTATGCTTAGTAAGTTTGAGCAAGAAATTCCAAGACAACAAAAGCATAGCATTCATAAAGCTAACGGATAATTTCATATGCACAAATTCTCAATATCATACTCATTTCACATTCCAACCCCTATGTTCATACATAAGGGATCACCTTAGTCAAATACCGGAAACTCATTACTCGATCGAGCGAATATTATTCAAGGAATCAACTAACTCAAGCTCATATGAACATACCTCATTGCTGGAATTTTTTCAAGCGCATTAACTGAAATTTTACAGCAAGATCGCTTATTCTAGAATCACGCACTTCGAATTTAACCGGATATAACGACTCGCTCAAATGCCTTCGGACGAAGCCCTATTATAGCGACTCGCACGAATGCCTTCGGACTTAACCCGGTTTAGTAACTTGCACAATGCCTTCGGCTTAGCCCGATTTATTAACTCGCACGAATGCCTTCGGATCCTAGTCCGGATATAGTCACTTAGCACAAAGCCTTCGGGACTTAGCCCGACATCATTCAATAACCGAGCACAATTATCAATAAATTATGACACATTCAGTATTTCATTTTCAATAGCAAAACTCAAACACAAGGCACTTTTTACACTTGCAATTTCGCTCAATAGCCACACACAAAGAGCATGATTTTAATTTGCTTTAAACATGATCTAATCAATTCGAATTTAAGCTCTATTACTCAAGAACTTACCTCGGACGTGGTCGAACGATTTCGACGGCTATTCGACGACTTTTTCCTTCCCTTATCGGATTTAGCTCCCTTTGCTCTTGAGCTTAATTTAACAAATAAATTGGTTTTATCATTTGAGCATCGAAGAGGAATTCAAGATACTTAGCCAATATATATACTCATTAGGCATCCAAGTCGCATATGTACGAAATCATGAATCGAACTCAACACATTAGTTAATATTCCTCTTAGCCAATTTTCTAAGCCAAGAATAGGCATCAATATGCTTGCCTCTAACCAATGCATGCACACCAATTTCCCTCATGTGGCCGAATATACATGTCCATGTTGAGGCCAATTATACACTTAATACCACACAAAACAACATACATTTTACTACTAACGCATTACATATCGTAGCTCAATACACATCTCTCATTTACTTCATAATCGAGACATCATCACAAGCAAATATACACCTTGAAATAGCATATATGTCATACCAATACATCGTGTGCAAACATATATACATATATATATGCTAGAGCTGAATCTCAAGTTGATTGTAACTAAACATGAACAAAATTTCAATACACAAATCTTACTTTCCATGCAATGAGCATAAATCACACTTATGGATGTACCATGGCCAAATACATCACAACACCATAATTTTGGTCATGATTAAACAAAGAACTTAGTATCTCATTCAAAAATGCTAAAAGAAAATCTAAGAGTCCTCAATCCCCCATCACATGTATCATTATCAAGCTTGATATTTAGCATGCAATGGCATTAACACCACATTTACTTTGGTCGAATTTCATTCCCATGACATAGCAAAGATTTGAACCATGGGCTACCAAGAACATCAAGCTAGCAACTAAAACATGCATGAATCTCATGGCACAACCTCAAACATACCTTAATCTTGATGCAAGTATAGCCAACCTCTTCCTAATCCTCTTCCAAAACAAACATGAAGCAAAATTCCTTCCTTCCTCTAGTATTTTCGGTCAAGAGAGAATGAAAAGATGGATGAACAATTTTTATCTTTTCTCTTCCACAATGCACTGCAATGGGGGGTTTCACCACACACACACATTTTTTTTTCTTTATTACCCATACTTATTTGTTTATTGTTTCTCCCTAATGCACCAACAAAACATGTTTCATGACATGTTTAGCCCATGATTCCTTGTCATGGCCTACCACTACAACTTGGGGGAATTTGACATGCAAGTCCTCCCTTGACTACATGCACTATTAGGTCCTTATAGATTAGCCTTTCACTTTTCAAAAGTGTCACACAAGTCCTACTAACTGAATTCACATGCAATCGGCTAAATCGAACTTGAAATTTTCACACATTCATAATTACATATTCTAGACAATAAATATTACATTCAAACATTTCGGTGACTCGGTTTAGCGGTCCCAAAACCACTTCCCGACTAGGGTCAATTTTGGGCTGTCACACACATTATAAGCACGGAAAATAATATTAAAATATTTTTTTGACTCAAATTTTTGGTCCTGAAACTACTATTCTGAATAGGGTCTAAACCGGGCTATTACATAATCTTACCATAAAATTTTTAGAATTTTTGGTTTAGCCAATAAGTACAGTTTGTTCTTCAAATTCACCCCTATTTCATTGTTCAATAGTTCTAACCGCTCTTCACTAAAATTTAATTATCTCTTCATACGGGATTTAGAAGATGTTCCCGTTTGTTTCGTTTGAAAATAAACTCATTTGATTCTAATCATATAAATTATAACCTATAATAATTTTTGTGTAATTTTTAATGATTTTCCAAAGTTAAGACAGGGGAGCCCAAAATCACTTGACCCTATCTCACAACAATTCAATTATCTCATAATATGAATTTCCTTTTGCTTACACAGTTTCTTCTATGTGAAACTAGGCTTAATAAGCTTTAATTTCATATTTTATTTACCCTCTAGTTTGATTTCTACAATTTTTGGTGGTTTTTCAAAGTTGGACTACTGCTGTTGTCCATGACTGTTTTAGTACACATTAATTTTGTATATTCACATTTCCAAGCATATAACTTAACATCATTCAAATGTCCAAAAACCCTTATCTATCCATACATTCATAACCATTTTTAATAGGCATTTACGCTGATCCTTTCCTCTTTTCATTATTCATTGAACCACAAAATTAAAGAAATAAACACATAGTACCTCAATTCAATTTGGCTTAAAAGCTTCACACATGATCATCAATTAAATTTACCATATATTTATACCTCATGAACATATACCCATAACCATAAGGTCATCACAAAATCATTCTCATAAACATGACTTGTAGCAGCCCGATTTTTGGGGCTAGTCAGAATAGTGGTCTCTGGACCACAAATTTGAAGTCAGAAAAAAATTTAATTATTATTTCAGAGTCATAGCATGTTATTAGTAGTGTATGAAAAATTTGGTGAGTTAATTTTGACGTTTATAAGCCCAATTGCAAAAAAAAGGACTAAATCGCATAAAGTTCAAAAGTCTTAAATTGTTATGAATCTTAATTTGGAGTCTTTAAAGGGAAAAAATACCCTTAGATCTTAGCTTGGCTGGCCATGAGAGATAAAAATGTTGAAAAGTCAACATTAGTTAAATGGATGACATAATGTGTAATAAAATAATGCCTAAGCCTAGCTATCATCTTTTTTTTTTCTTTCATTCTTCCTTCTCCCACCAATTTTTTAGCCATTGTTAGGGGTTTTGAGCTTAAAATATTTCAGCAACTTATTCCTCTTGCAAGTAAGTGATTTACATACTTTTTGTTGATGATTTTTACATTTTTGGACCACTTAAAGCATAAGCTTTCTATTAAGGGGAGTATTTTGCAAAATGGTGGAGAGTTTAGGGTTTTGCCATTAAAGCATATGCGTAGTTTTCTAAAATTTTATGGAATAATATGAGTATTAGATTGTAATAAACAAATTTTGTGAAAGGATTTCTCATGAAAACCCTAGTAGGAACTATATTGCATAAGTTGAAAGTTTGATGATAAATGTGCGAGATAGTGGGAATTTTGGATTGCTATAAGAGTAAAAATGGTTCGGATAAGATTTTAATAGGAGGAAATTCGATAAAAATTGATTTTCGGACCTAGGGGTAAAATAATCATTTTACAAAAGTCTAAAGGCAAAATGGTCATTTTGCCCAAATATAGATTATTGGGTGCCTAGATTGATAAAATGATTAAATTTGTGAATTTTTGTTATTATAGATCAAGAAATACCAAATCCGAACTTAGACCGGGGGAAGGCCAAACAAGTTGATTCAACAGTTTAGACACCATATTTTGTAATCTAGGTAAGTTGTATGCAAATATTACAACTACATTGTCATTATATGCAATGAGTTAATTTAGCATGAATTACTTGATTGTGGAAATGAGAAGGCATGATGATAATTAAGATAGTAGAATTCCCGTTTGAACCATGGGAAATAAATCGGATATTCATGCCATGATGTATGGACTATTATGAGCTAGTGTATGACATGTCTGGGACATGCATCAGCCACATTACGAGTTAAGCTAGTGTAAGACCATGTCCAAACATGGCATCGATAGTGAGACGAGAGCTAGTGTAAGACACATCTCGAACATGTATCAGCCTCGAGATGTAAGCTAGTGTAAGACATGTCTAGGACATGCATCTGCTATGAGTTAAGCTAGTGTAAGACCATGTCCAGGACATGGCATCGGTATCCTATCCCATGTTGAGGCTTATTGAATATCCGATAATGTTCTAAATGGTTCAACGGTGAGAGTTATGGTTTAAAATTAAGAGAAAAGTATAACCGTATTATGAATGATACAGGTACCTATTTGGTATGTATGAGACATGAGTTCAAAATATATTATATGATGTGTAGGGGGATGTGATGAGTAAGTTATGCTTATAACTATTTTATATTAAGAGCATGTTGATGAATGGTATAGTTGCTGCTATGTATTTGCATGCTTCTTACTAAGCTTTATGCTTACTCCCTCTTTTTTCTATTTTTTTATAGTTTGCCTAAATAGCTCGAGGATCATCGGACCTCGGAGGCTATAATCACACTATTATCCTGAACACTCGGTATAGTTAGAATTCTTGTTTTTGCGTATGGCATGTATAGGGCTAAACTTTAATGTTGTGTGTCATTGAGAAATAGCCAAATGTGTTGGCTAGGAATGAATACATTTAATTTTGTATAAGGCCATGGATGATGGTCAATACTCATTTTGATATTCCTAAATAGAAGATGATATTTTCATGGATGAGTATATTATACAAATGAAATGTTGTCCATAGTGGCTATTTTGGCTATGTGATATACCCTTGTATTGGCATAGAGTGATTTTATGCAGGTTATGTATGTAAGGGTGGCAAAGAGGCTTGGTAAATAACCTCATTTTGTCTACACGGGTAGGCACACGGGCGTGTGTCTAGGGCCCGCCACATGGGCTTCTGATCCGACCGTGTGCCCCCTGCACGTAAAATTTACAAGTCAGTATGCATGATAGTAAACACACGAGTAGAGACACGGCCGTGTGTCTTAGCCGTGTGAAGGGCACGGCCTAGCACACGGGCGTGTGCCTTGGCCGTGTGACCCTTAAGAATTGCTAACGTCAGAAACATAATGTCCAGGTTTTTGCGTATGGGCTTCTCATGGCCGTGTGAAGGACACGGGCGTGTGCTAGGCCGTGTGAAAACCCCTGTAGGTGTGAATTTAGAACTAATTCCACACGGGTAGAGGATACGAGTGTGTCCTTGTATTGTTTAGTTCGTGTGAGCCTTACTAGCCGGCAGCATAACCATGCCGAATTGGTCACATAGGCGTGTTGCCCCTCCCACACGGACGTGTGCCCCTGTGTCTAGTAATATTTTTCAGAGTTTGTGAGAAGATCTGAATCATTCCTGAATGATTTTAAATGAATGTTTGGATCCTCGTAGGCCTTTATTATGAAGTTCTTGATAAAGATCAGAAAGGTTTTAAATTTGACCTAACTTTTTGGCGACTCAAAAATGTGTGAATGTATGTGTTCAAGTCAGATAACACCTCGTATTCCTTCCCAACGTGGGGTACGAGTGTGGGGTGTTACATGACTTACTTATTTGCATCCTTACCAAAGATGCATCTTAAACCAAATCATTTCTCATGAGTTTTGTGTACATACCTGTACTACATCATGACAATCATTCCTTTTCACAACTTTAATATCATCTTTGAATTACCTGTTGAACCACTTGGAATACTGAAGGACGTTCAAAATCATCATGCACCAAATAGAGTGCCAAAGCCATGTCCCAGACATGGTCTTACATGGATCCACATATAGATGCCATATCTCGAATATGGTCTTATACAAAATCTCATGTCAATGCCAATGCGATGTCCCAAACATGGTCTTACACTAGCACACATATCAGTGCTGATGCCATGTCCTAGACATGGTCTTACACTGGCTCACATATCAATGCTAATGCCATGTCCCAAACATGGTCTTACACTGGTCACATATCAACGCCGATGCCATGTCCCAAACATGGTCTTACACTGGCTCACATATACATTTCATGCAATATTTAAACAATAGATATATAATAATAACAGCAAGTTGCATTATTTTCATACAAACTTACCTCGATACCAAAAATAATGAAAAGGACCTAACCATCAAATATGCGTTTTTCCCCCGTTCTTGGTCAAAACCTCATTTTCTTTTATCTAAAACATCACATTTAACTTATTTATTAGTCACATGGTTCAATGTGATCCAAAAATCACATTATGAAAAATTTACGTTTTTGCCCCTAAACTTTGTCATATTTACACTTTTGCCCCTGGGCTCATAAAATGATTTTTATTCAACTTCCTCACTCTTTAAGCCTAGCTGAGTCATTTTCATAACTATATCAGCCCACAATTTCCACTAAATCACACTTTTATGACAAATTTTATAACTTTTACAAATAGGCCCTTTTATATATTTTCACCGAAAATCACTTAGTAAAAGTCGTTTCTCAAACATCAAACTTACATATTCCTCCATTAAACATCAAACTTACATCAAAATACACACATGTAACACATGGGTAAATTTTAAACATGAACCCTAACTCAAAATAAGGCTAGAAATAGGTAGATCATGCTTCAAGGATCTCAAAAACGTGAAAATCATTAAAAATGGGGCAAGAACGAACTTACTATTGAGCTTGGAAAGCTTGAACAAAGTGCAAAATTTTGGCCAAAGGTTGAAGATGAGCATAATTTTGGCTTTTATTTTTCCTTTTTATTATTTTAATTACCAAATGACCAAAATGCCCCTAACTTAAAAATATTCTATTTCACCCATTTCATGTACGTTTTTGTCTGAAAAATTAACCAATGGTCTAATTACCATATAAGGACCTCCAATTTAAAATTTCATAACAATTGGACACCTCTAGATGTAGAACTCAACTTTTTCACTTTTCACGATTTAGTCCTTTTGACTAAATTGAGTGCCCAAACGTCAAAATTTTCAAACAAAATTTTCACAAAATCATTTCGTGAAATCGTAGACCATAAAAATATAATGAAAATAGATTTTCTTATGTCGTATTTGTGGTCTTGAAACCCCTATTCCAACTAGACCTTAAATCGAGATGTTACATGAAATGTACATGATTTGATTAATTGTATGTGAAATGTTGGTTTAAAATGTGTTATAAGCCTGGCAGTTCTTCATAACCCTATTTTGAAATTGAATAGGGGTGAGGGGTGTTACACGTTCAGGTCGTTTTGGTGTAAATAGTAAACTTGTTTTGGTATAATGGCATGTATAGGTTAACTTGGTCAATGTTGGCATGTAAATGGTTGTTTGTAATCTAGCCATTGGAATGGCTAGTTGTAACACCCCTATCCTGTATTCATCACTGGAGTAGCTAACACCCCTAACCCGTATCCGTCGTCAGATTAAGGTTATGAGGCATTACCCATCAAAAGCACAATTCCAAACATTGATATATACACATGAACGAGTCTCGAAAATCAGTCAAAATTTATTTCATGAACTAACATAGCACTTAAATTTGAAGCATTTCATATCATACATAAACATATAGTCATATCATTCACATGCCATAAAATGATTTATAACATTCAAATATTAAAGCATTTACGGACTTTAACAAGGATATGATATAAATCTAAATGATTATTTAGTTATTTTAAATACATGAGTATACACTTATTTTCCAAATTAACGCTAATGATATCATTACTCAACCCAAATTCAAGCATCATATTATTATCTAATATCAATTATATTTATACTTAAATCATATGTCAACACATTATACAAACAAATATCGTAATAAATATTTGCAGAATGACTAACCCAATTAGTGCCGAATATCTAACTTCAAAGAAAACAACCACATAAGTCACATAATTTTGCCTAACATTTATGCATGCTAATACCATGTAATAGTTCATTTATGAAACTAACCTTTATGACTTAAATGAATGTTTTGTCAAGGTAACCGAATACTTATAACTAAATATATAAATTTCATACTTATCAATGAACATAGACCACAACCGAATTTCCAAATCCCCATATTCTAAATCATTTTATTTTATAAACATATAATTCAAATGATACATCAAACCACTTCAATACATGAATAATCATAAATGGCGAACCATAGGTAGCTCAAAAAGAAATATTCATATCTCCCATCTCATATTCGAATGCCATTACTTCATTTATGGTCATTTAACTAATACATATTTATATTAGTAACATGAATATTTCCATACCATATAATGAACATATCAAGACAAAGTTATTTCATGTTCGGACATAATAAACCAACCTATAATGCCGAAACACATATAATTCATTATCCTAATACAACCACCCCATTCACATATACCCTACTCTATGTATACCTTAGTTGAGTGAGCCATATATTCATCCAAAATCATTAACCATTTCCAAAACATAAAACACCTATCATGAACATTATGCCTTCATAGTACTTAACAATATAACCAAAATGATTTCAAGCCACAACCAAGCATAACTGAAATCAAACATAGAAATTAAGCCATTTTCGCATGGCCATTATACAAAACCAAAGTTCATCATTTGAAACATACTCCAACCTATACATGCCATAATTCGAGTTTAACTATAAAGGTACCAAAATTAGTAGATAGTGTGATGATCTTGCTGACAATCCCTGAGCTCGTAACTTGATTTAAAATCTATAAAACAGAAACACATATAAACACAGAGTAAGCCTTTTATAGCTTAGTAAGTCATAAGAAAATGTACAACCAAATAACATTATCAACCTAATTAAACCAAGCCAAATTTTATTATCATAACACATTTGGGTTCAAACATATAAAGTTCAAATTATATATATATATTCATTCTTAAATATCACCTTGGCCGAATGTTCATGTAACCAAATTATCAGTGTTATCATTTAACTTCCACAGCTAAATAATTGTTACAAACCTAGTTTACATACCATAAACACATAAGCTCATGTGTCACAATATAGTTTCATATACATATATTAATTATGTGGCCTGTAACACCCCAAATTTTAGGCCTAGATGAAATGGGCTTTGGGTCTCATAAAACTTTTAACTGAGCAAGAAAATGACAAATGACATGTTGGCTTTGAGGGTTTAAGGAATTTGAAGTGTCGAGGTATGTCGGAGAAGTTCTGGGTTAGAGTTTTGTGGTGGAGGAATTTTAATTTAATTATTAAAGGAATCAGGGTGGGTCGATATTTATATCCCCATATGATGTGTATCGAGGGACGGAGCTGGTGTGTAGCTGATGGATTATTGGAATGGGATTGCACTGCATTGCATTGCATGTTTGATGTATAGTGAATATTGAATGATTGTTACTCTTCGAGGGTTATACACACTGAGCTCTCGTAAACTCACCCCTCTTTTATTTTATTTTCAGGTGATGCTCAGTAGAAGGTTCGATGTTTGGAGGGACTCTGGGTGACCAGCTAGCAAGATGACTTGGACTTGTTTCTCTTTTAAAAGCATATAAGTTCTTTATTTTATTAAGTACTTTTCAGACCGGAATGTAATAAGGCTTCTTTTTTATTATTATTTGGATTATTATTTTATGCATTGTAATTACGAGAAGTTGAACATGGATTTTCTAAACCTTAGTTTTTTATATACTTCGTTTCTGCAACTAAATTTCAAAATGACAGGTTTTCATAGGTTTTCATAAAATCATATGTTATAAACAGGTTTTTGTGATTGAAAAGAGAGTTTAATAAGTTTATTAAGGTTTCACATTTTTTTCAAGGAAGGGTTTTGTAACACCCTTACCTGCTATCACATTTAACAGGATACAAGGTATTACCAGAACATAATACATACCATTAAACATAATCGAAATATAAATATGTCTTGAACAATATTAGCCAACTTTAATGGCTTGTACAAATTAGCTGGTCGAGTACTGTAACTAATATTTTAAACCTAGACAAATATGACACGTAACAAAATAATTAAGCCTACTATACATGCCATAATTCAAAAGTTTAGTTCAAATACCCTAAAGTAGGATAGTGGATAGATCTTCACGATCCTTAACTCCTGAGCAAGCCGGAGAACACTATAAGACAAAAGAGAGAAACAAAGTAAGCTTATAGCTTAGTAAGTAAGTATGTAAATACTAATTAAAAAAAATCTAACATGTTTACACAACAATTCAAGTACATCTACTTTAACTTCACTATTCATTCCACTTTGATTAAGCTGTCTCTGCTGCGTCATATTCACTAAATAAATCATAACTCGAGTTACCAAACTCGAAATTCAAATCCGTAAAATTTCCCTGAATCTAGACTCATAAAGATTTTTGCTAATTTTTTTCTATAATTTTGGTTCAGCCGATTAGTACAGTTTATTAGTTAAAGTTTCCCCTGTTACACAGCTCGACTGATCTGACCTCTGTTCACTACAAATTGAATTTCTCTCAGTACACAATTCAAACAACCCTGAAGTCTGTTTCATTTAAAAATAGTCTCAATAAGGAATTTAGGCATGTAAACTATATTTCTTAATTTGCTTTGTACAATTTTTAATGATTTTTCAAAGTTGGAACAGGGGATCACGTATTCATCCTGAGCAAGTCACATACAATTGTAAATATCTCAAAATATAGAATTCCTTTGCTCGCTCTGTTTCTTTTATATGAAAGTAGACTCATTAAACTTTAATTTCACATCTCATTCAACCTCTAATTATATTCCTCCTATTTTTGGTGATTTTTCAAAATCACGTCACTGCTACCATCTAAAAACAGTTTTAATGCTAATTTCACTCTTTCACAAATTCTTTATGCTAACCTCATTTTATCTTATATTTGTATATACCACAAATCATTTTCACCACATTTCATTCACCATAAGTGTAAGTCCAAACCACAATGTCACCACAAAACCATCCTGTTGAACAATTCGGATCAATCCTCGATATTTAATGGTTTCAAAGACACGCCCCCACCATCATACTTCGCTTAGTTCGGCTCTCTTGTACACATGGTGAACACTTAGTACCACTCATGCGACCTAGCCGATTTGTCTCGTAGCTCTCTTGTCTGCATGGTGTCCGTCACTTGGAATCACGTGATGCACCCAGCTACATTTATCTTTCACGTAGCTCTCTTGTCTACATGGTGTCCTTCACTTGGAATCACGCATGCACCTAGCTACATTTATCTTTCACGTAGCTCTCTTGTCTACATGGGATACATCTCGTATCACACATGTGACCTAGCTACTACAGGTGTCTCAGTAGCTTTCTTGTACACATGATGTGCACTCGGCATCATACATGTGACCTAGCTACGCTCCATCTATTTTATTCGATTTTTCCAATGTTCAACCGGATCTCTCTCTATTATTTATTTCCATTCTTCCAATAGTCGATTTATACTTCAACATCAGCTAGTATATACATATAATAGGCTGAAATATAAGAATGTACATGAAATTATTGTAATATTTACATACAAACTTACCTTGGTGCAAAATGTGGAAATTTTGCAATTTAGTCCAAAACTTTTCCTTCCCCGCTCAAGATCAATTCGCGTCTTTCTTGATCTATAATAACACATTTAGCTCATTTAATACTCATACTATTTATTTCAATCCAAAATCACATCATGGAAAAATTACATTTTTGCCCCTAACTTTACAAAATTACATTTTGCCCCTAGGCTCTGGAATTAATTTCAGCCCTTATTCTTATGTTTTATGATATGCTGAACATTTTCTCTTCTACAACCACATCAAATTCTCACTCTATCATATAGTTATGAACAATAGGTATTTTACCGATTATGCTGCTTTTACTCGCTTTCACTTAAAACCGAGTAGCACAAGTTATTTAACATAATTTAAAACCTCATATTCTATCATAAAACATCAAAATACACAAATTTCACCTATGGGTATTTTTCCAAATATGAACCCTAGGTTAAATTATTACTAGCATAAGCTTAATCGAGCTTCCGGATTCCAAAACGTAAAGAACATTAAAACGGGCTTGGAATCACTTACTATGGAGCTTGAAAATTGAAGAAACCCTAGCTATGGAGAGAGGAGAATTCGCAGCAACTAAGGAGGATGATGACCAATTTTGTGTTATTTTTCCCATTTTATTTCATTTAATATCCAAATGACCAAAATGCCCCTCCTTACTAAACTTTCAAAAATTCCTTCCATGTCCTAATTTTGTCCATGAACTTAAAATTGGTAAAATTGCTATTTAAGACCTCCTAATTAATATTCCAAAACAATTATTTCTATCTCGGATTTGTGGTCACGAAACCACTTTTCCGATTAGGCCCTAATTCGGGTTGTCACAGGTTTTCAAAGAAAACAAGGTTTTCGCTAAAACACTTTAATGTGACACGCCAGATCCGGCCATAATGTTCGGGCCGGGTTTGGGGTGTTACATTTAGTGGTATCAGACCCCGATTACAAAACTCGAGCTGTGAAGTGGGCCTTATTACTTGGTTTTTTGTTTTAAAAAAATTTTGACTCACAATGTTTTGGAAAAAGAGAAGTCTTGCTGAGCAGCACACCGAGTCTCCGACGTCGAACCAAGTAAGTTATTTTGTTCTTAAGACTGTTTAAATTGCTGAGTGGCCAGATGATTATGTTAGAATAGAACTAAAGCCCGTAGAATCTTGAAACTGTAGAGGATTTACAAAAACAACCTTCTCTTTAAATACATTCGTAAAACATCGGTTTAATTATTGAAACTAACTAAAACTTCATAAAATTTCTAATCCAGAAAATACGTGAATCGACAATGAGTGCTAGAAGAGGTACGAGAGGCCGTGACCGAGGCTGTGAAATTGTTAGGGCTGAATCATCGGCATCGGGCCATATGCCCGACGTTGGAGTAGAAGAGGCTCTGGCCTCACCTGTGGCTGGGAATGGACCGTATGATCAGGCCACGAGATAAGATGCATTGTCTCAGGCAATGATAAGGATTTTGGAAAGGGTCGCTGGACCCAATATGGCATGGGGAATCGGTGGTCCATTCCGAAGCAACTTCGATTAAATCGGGTTGAGATTTTTAAGGGCATGGCTGGTGTGGCTCCTAATATGGCTGAATACTGGTTGGAGGCCACGGAAAGGATAATGGAGGATTTGAACTGTTCACCTGAACAAAAGCTAAAAGGGGCGGTGTCACTACTTAGTGAATAAGCTTACCAGTCGTGGCTAACAGTGAAAGAGGGCACCCAACCTGAGCGGGTCACGTGGGAGTTCTTCAAGGTGGCATTTCAGGGGAAGTATGTAGGTGCGAGTTACGTGGACGCTAGAAGGAAGGAGTTCCTGAACTTGACACAGGGAAATAAATTGGTGGCGGAGTATGAAACAGAATTTCTACGCCTTAGTAGGTATGCAAGAGTTATGGTGGCAACGGACTATGAGCGTTGCATGGCAACGGACTATGAGCGTTGCATTAGATTTGAGGATGGACTAAGAGATAGCCTCAGGGTGTTGATAGCTCTACAAAGGGAGTGAGTTTTCTCGAAGTTGGTAGAGAAAGCAAAGATAGCAGAGGAGGTGAAGCGCACTGAGCGCCTGAATCAGGAAAAAGAAAGGGGTAAGAATAAAAGGGAGGCTGAGACTCTTGGTGTAACACCCCTTACCCGTACCCGAGGCCGGGATAAGGTACGAGGCGTTACCGGACAAACATACAAACATTAAACTAAAATACAGGCCATAAAATTTCATTCATATTTCAAAACGTTGATTCACTTACACATAGTCCCTTATTTGAGTCTATGGAGCCGAAAACATACTTTAGAAAGGGTTCAGCACTAAACTGAGAACTTACGAAAATCTTGGAAATTTCATGCTTTAAGGTTCCACATGCCCGTGTCCCAAAGTCGTGTTCCATACACGGCTGAGACACATGGCCATGTCTCTGCCTGTGTGGAATATACCTATGCTATTTTCCAAGCTTTGGTCAACCTTAATCTCTTACACACTTATACATTTATACCAAGACATTCATCTTACCAAATATCTTCAGCTTAATCATCAAGCATTCATATTTAAAGCTAGATCATATCTTTATAAAATACCATAATTTAGATGTGCAGAATAACATGTTTGCCTGAAACATTTCAATTCAACTCCATACCCAACAAGCATTACATTGAGACTAGTCATATATATATATATATATATATATATATACATGTCATGATACATATCATTCTCTTTCTGCTTTTCTTATAAACATATATCATTTATTTCATTATATCAATATTCCATATACCATAGTTTCCATGTATTCCACATATATTTATTTTCCTCCTCATCCTCTCCATTCCACATCCTTAATGTAATAGCATTCTTGTAAGTATGATTTCACAATTTACTAATAAATGCTCACAACAAACTGTCCACACAAGTCATAATCACTTACTTATTTATAATTCGAGCTACAGAGATCCAAATTAAGATCCGTAAATTTCCCATGAAACTAGACTCATATATATTTCCACCATAAAATGTTCATAATTTTTGGTTTATCCAATTAGTACAGTTTATTCATTAAATTTTCCCCTATTTCACTTTCTCGACGCTTCGACCTCTCTTCACCGAAAATTAATTATCTCACAAAGATGTAACTCGCATAATGTTCTTGTTGATTTATCTTGAAAATAGACTCATTAGGGATTTTAAAAATATAAGTTTTAGCCTCTAATTATTGTTTTCCAAATTTTTGTAATTTTCCAAATTCAGAACAGGGGATCACATAATCATTCTAAGCCAGTCTCACAAAAACATAAATATCTCAAAATATAGAATCCTTTTCTTGCTCTGTTTCCTTTATATGAAAATAGACTCATTAAGTTTTAATTTGATATCTCATTCAGTCTCTTATTCAATTTATACTATTTTTGGTGATTTTTAAAAATCACGTCACTGCTACTGTCCAAAATAGTTTTATTGCTAATTCACTCTTTCAGACTTTCTTTGTATTAACCTCATTTTAACATACATATCACAAATCATTTTCACTACATTTCATACATCATAAGTTTAGGCCCATGATTACAAGGTCACCATAAAATCATCCTCACGTATAATTTACTTGTTTATAACCTTACCACATCCCGGTCACTTAATGTACGCATCATTCACATAACCAAGTTCCTGCACTTATTCATCACAAAACTCACAAAGCAATACATAGAGAGTCTCCCGTTGAACACTTCGGATCAATCCTCGATACTTGGTGGTTTCAGCACATAGCTCCACCCATCATATAGTTCGGCTCTCTTGTACACATGGTGAGCACTTAGTTCCACCCATGTGACCTAGCCAGTTTATCTCGTAGCTCTCTTGTCTACATGGTGTCCTTCACCTGGAACCACGCATGTGACCTAGATACATATATCCCATAGCTCTCTTGTCTACATGGTATACACATAGTATCACCCATGCGACCTAGCTACATCATAATGTCTTGTAGCTCTCTTGTACACATGATGTGCACTCAAAGACCATACATGTGACCTAGCTACATACCATCTCAGATCATCCAATCTTTCCAAGGTTCAACCGGATTTCTCTCTTTCCAACAATTTCACCAATCAAGTAATTATCAACAAACATATTTTCAATATTATTATAAAATATCATAATACAAGTAAAATTGATGTATTACTTACATATAAACTTACATCTCATTTAGTATCAAGGTAATAACATTAAATTACACATTGCCTTATTAAAATCATATGAACTTACAATTTCTCATAATATCCATAATCATAGAAATCACATTTATGTATGATAATTCAATGCACTTCATGTACCATAGACATATTTTTAAATCAATTCATAAACTGGGCACCATAAACATTTAATTTAACATAATTCAATTAATTCACTAAATTTAACTTTCAAATATAAATTACAAGATTATTGTTGTATTATTATCACACCAATTTACATACTTTCAACACCTCAGAAATCCTAGTAAATATATCAATTTTACATTGAAACATGCATAAATTAATGCTTATTATACATATGAAATTACCTCGATACTAAAACGGCCATTTTACCAACATTCCCAATTTTCGATTTTTCTCTCATTCTAGGTTCAAATCTCATTTTCCGATATCTAAAACATCATATTTTACTTATTTAATTAATTTACTATTCAAAACAGTCCTTAACTCAAACTTTGGAAAAATTACAATTTTGCCCCTAAACTTTTGCATATTTACACTTTTGCCCTTAGGCTCGGGAATTAAACTTCATCCCTTATTCTTATGTTTTATGACATGCTGATCACTTTTCCCTCCTATGGCAACATCAAATTCTCACTCTAACATATACTTATGACTATTAGGTATTTTTACCGATTAAGCCCTTTTACTCGTTTTCACTCAAAACCGAGTAGCACAAGTTGTCTAACATAATTTAAGACCTCAAATTCTATCATAAAACATCAAAATAAACACATTTCACCTATGGGTATATTTCCAAATATGAACCCTAGCTTAAATTATTGCTAGAATAAGCTTAATCAAATTAACGGGATTCCAAAACGTAAAGAACTTGAAAAGCGGGTTAGAACGGACTTACTATTGAGCTTGGAAAGCTTGAAAACCCTATCCATGGCTTCCCCCATGCTAATTTCGGCCTCCATGAAAAAGATGAGTCAATTTTGGCTTTATTTTCCCTTTTTATTTCTTTTAATTACCAAATGACCAAAATGCCCTTCCTTACTAAACTTTCAAAAATTCCATCCATGTCCAATTTTTGTTCATAACTTAGAAATTGGTCAAATTTCTATTTAAGACTTCCTAATTAATATTTCAAAGCAATTTCATACTAGAAACTTCTAGAATGCAAGTTTTGCAACTTATTCAATTTAGTCCCTAACTTCAAATTGAGCACTTTATGCATAGAATTTCTTCACGACATTTTCACAAAATTATGCAATCATATCATAGACCTAAAAATAGTCATAAAATAATTATTTCTATCTCGTATTTTGTGGTCCCGAAACCTCTATTCCAACTAGACCCAATTTTGGGCTATTACACTTGGTGTTGGAGAGAGGCCTAGGGCTAGGGCCAGAGATAATGGGCCAGTTAGAGCAGGGCCCCTTGCTGTTAATCCAGGGGTTCCACCTTGTGCTGATTGTGGGAAACGTCATGTATGCGAGTGTTGAAAGAGGATAGGAGCCTGTCTAGCTTGTGGATGTATGGAGCAAAGGATCAAGAATTGCCCTAAAATACCAGCTCAGGTGCCAGGCATGGGTAAAGGTGATGTATAGCCACCGAGGGGTGGTCAACAGCGGCCCAAAGGCCATGGTCAGGCTAGGGGTGGAAACGGCTTGGGCCGTGGAGCACCAGGCAGAGGTGCTGGTCATGTTAAGGTGAGACAGCCAGTGTTGGTCTATGCAGCACGTTGTCGAGAGGACGAAGACGCTTCAGAGGCAGATATTGGTACGTACTTTATCCATGAGGTGCTATTTACTTAGTTTGGAATTAGAGTACGCAGTGGGAGCGTGGTGTGGTAGTTTATGTTATGCAGCTGTACTAATAGTTGGGAATTTCGAGGACGAAATTTCTTTTAGGGGTAGAGTTGTAACGCCCCGAATTTTGGGCCTAGATGAAATGGGCTTTGGGTCTCATAAAATTTTTTAGTGAGCAATAAAATGACAAATGACATGTTGGCTTTAAGGGTTTAAGGAATTTGAAGTGCCAAGGTATGTTGGAGAAGTTCTGGGTTCGAGTTTTATGGTGGAGGAATTTTAATTTAATTATTAAAGGAATCAGGGTTGGGAGTAGTTGGGCTTTTAAATAAAGAAAGGGGGAAATGGCATCAAAAAGCCTTGTGGAAGAGTGGCTAACTGACGCCACTTAGGGTGTAGGGAGGTGGCATTAGTAGATAGCAAGGAGATCCTAGGTTCGAATCCTAGCTTAGTATTTTTTTAAGAGTTTAATTTTGGCCTTCTAGAAGGTTGGAAGTGGCGTGAAGATGGGCTCTAAGGGGAGTGTTCAGAAGAGAAAATTTAGGAAATAGATTGAGGAGTTATCAGGGAGAAAAATGAGGAGATGAGAAGGGGGAAGTGATGGAGCTGAATTGGGAATTGAGGGTCAGGCAATTTGGCTAGAGGCTATAAATATGTACTGAGTTTGGGATCCTAGGCTAATGCCAAATTCTTCATTTTTTTTTAAGTGCCGATTGGCTTTCCATCTTTGCTAGCTGATTCTTTTGCCATTCTTTCTCTCCTCAGATCTCTTTTGATTTACCCTTTAGGTTAGCCGATTCCTTCTTCTACCCTTATTCTTTAATTTGTACCAAATAAACCTTATTCACCATATTAGTTTGAAAGTCGAAAAGCCGAATCTCCCTTGGGCCGAATACTCTTTTGGGGTAAGTACCTTATCTCTTTTTCAGCTAGTATTATTAATATTGATTACTCCCCTCCCTTACTCTTTTCAATCAACATTGGTAAGGAATTAGTATCGGATCTCGGATCGTAGCTCTCTGCCGAAATTGCTCTTTAGGTGTTTGCGGTTTTGGTAAGTATTCCTCTCCTATTGGCTAAGGTGGCCAAATGTTCATAGTTACGGTAAAGGGACTTGTGTTGGATACGAGTCACCTATTATTCTGGTTTTAATAGTTAAGATTGGTGTAGATCTAGGAGTTGATCATGGTTAGTGATTTAAGAATGTGCTGTTATACTTATCGCGCAAGGTAAGGTTAAGGTGAGGTTTCGGTTTTAATAAAGATATGTATTAAGCATGCGATTAATTGAAGGGTGATATTGTTTGTAGGTTGGTGACTAAGGGAATCGCAGCACGCTTGCTTACCAGGTGTGTACATACACTGCACACATAAGTAGATCGACAAAAGTCGAAATGCCAAAAAGCTGAAAGTTTAGCTACAGTAGTCTTGCGAGTGCGCGAACACTTGTGAGGAGAAAATCAATAGGTTATCTGAGGCCCATGGGCGACTCCATGGACTTGGGCTGTGAATTGGCCAACCGGGCCAGAATAGGCTTAATGGGCCCAATGGGCCATTGGGCCCATAATAAGCCAAAAATTGATCATTGATGCTATGTGATAGAAACTCGTATGTGAGCATGAATATAATGTGTTTTGGGCCTAAAGGGCTATATAAATGTGATTTGGGCCTAAAGGGCCATATAATGTGATCTGGGCTTAATGGGCCATGTGAATATAATTGGGTCTAGTTGGCCATATACAGGTATGTGAATTTGTCTGGGCTTTGTAAGGGGTTTTGGGACTAGTATATGATGACTACATAAAACTTAATTAATTTAATGCGACCATGGACAAGTCATAGGGTTAAGATGTGGCAACGGGTATATGCATGTCTAGGATTGGATCTAGAGAGAGAGCTTGGTACTTAAGCGGTCTTAATGACTCACCTCCTCTTCTCTGGAATCCTACCTGGTGCATAGTATTCATCATCTTAGCTCACGGGATTTGTTAATGGGACAAGGTAAGTGAAAACCATAATAATGGGAAAATTACCGAAATGCCCCTAAGGGCGAAGATGACTGAAATACCCCTATGTGTTGAATGTAGGTTTTATGGATATGACATGCATATCTGCTGCATACATATGATATTCTGCTTAAGTTGCATATGGGTTGGGAAATATGGAACGGAGGAAGTATATGAGGATCACATGGTTGCTTGACAATCGTGGATCAACTGACAGCTTTTAAGCCCAATGTATAAATGAAGGTAGTTCCACAACCGGGCTACCATGGATGTGTATCGGTGGGTGGGTCGATATTTATATCCCCACATGATGTGTATCAGGGGACGGAGCTGGTGTGTAGCGGATGGATTATTGGGATGAGATTGCACTGCATTGCATTGCATGTTTAATGTATGGTGAATATTGAATGATTGTTACTCTTCGAGGGTTGTACACACTGAGTTTTCGTAAACTCATCCCCCTCTTTTATTTTATTTTCATGTGATGCTCAGTAGAAGGTTCGATGTTTGGAGGGACTTTAGGTGACCAGCTAGCAAGACGACTTGGACTTGTTTCTCTTTTAAAAGCATATAAGTTCTTTATTTTATTAAGTACTTTTCAGACCGAAATGTAATAAGGCTTCCTTTTTGTTATTATTTGGATTATTATTTTATGCGTTGTAATTACTAGAAGTTGAACATGGATTTTCTAAACCTTAGTTTTTTATATACTACGTTTCCGCAACTAAATTTCAAAATGACAGGTTTTCATAGGTTTTCATAAAATTATATGTTATAAACAGGTTTTTGTGATTGAAAAGAGAGTTTAATAAGTTTATTAAGGTTTCATATTTTTTTTCAAGGAAGGGTTTTTAAAGAAAACAAGATTTTCACTAAAACACTTCAATCACATGCCAGATCCGGCCATAATGTCCGGGCCGGGTTTGGGGTGTTACATTGCCGAATATACACAATCACACATGCATATAATTAAAACTCATTCAATAATATTCACAAGCCCGAATACACTTACCTCATTTTAAGTAATAACAAACTAATTCATACCTGCCCATTAACTCTTTTTACACATTCGAACATAAATTATCTTTGCTCGATGAACCATTCGGAATTGGATAGGACACTAGGATGGTCACACATATATCGTACAATGCCAACGTTCCAGACGTGGTCTTACATGTAGTCACATATCGATGCCACTATCTCATACAGGGTCTTACTCGCACACTTATATCGAAGTCACATATCGATGCCATGGTCTTACTCGCACACATATATCAGAATCCTATGTCATGACATATGTATCCTAACTATTCCTAAGGTTCATACGGGGCTTCCGGATGTCGTAACTCGGTCGAAACGAATTTGGAAACATACTAACCAAGCTTTTTCACATTCGTCTATAGCATGTATAAAATCATATATTTCATTTCAGCATATATATATCGCATTTAATTAAAATTAAGTATGTCTATTTGCTTATAAACTTACCTCGGACGATATAAAATGGAATAGGACAACTAGTCGACAACTTTCAGTTTCCCCCATCCAAATCCGATTTCTTTGGTTCTTGATCTAAAAATATTCAAATTAAACTCATTCAAACATATTTTCATTCCATTTAGTCCAAAAACACATAAATGGGCAAATTACCATTTTACCCCTGATATTTACACTTTTCACAATTTAGTCCCTATTGCACAAAACAGAAAATATGCAAAATTTCAATATACCCATGTTTCGCTGAATATACCTAGTATTCATACAAGTCTATATATTTCATTTATTTCATATTTTAGTCCCTCAAATTATTATTTTTTCAATTTAGTCCTAATTACTCAAAATCATCAAAAACTCCAATACAAAACATGTTAATCTAAAACATATCTTTCATATTTCGTCATCAAACAACAATAATCAAAAGCTCTCAATAATGGCATAACTCAAAATATTCACCAAAACAAAAAATTCAAGCATGGGTCTTGCAGATAACTTAGCAACGATCTCAAAAACGTAAAAATTATCAAAAATCGAGCTAAACACATACCTTGATTGAGCTTAGAATTGACCGAACCCTAGCTTCTTTTCTTTTCTTTTGTTATTTTTATTTCGGTCATGAACAAAAATTATGAACCATGTTTTAATTTTTTATGTTTTATTATAAACATATTATTATTACATAATTTACCTATTTAGCCTTAGTTTAAATTATTCATATCCCACTAGCTAATGGCCAAATGTGTCCATGCAAAATTCAAGGGTATAATTGCATAATAAATACCCTACATTAAAAGAACAAGGCAATTAGGCACTTCAATAATTAGCATGCAAATTTTGCATTTTACGTGATTAGGTCCTTTTATTCAATCGGACACCTAAACAATAAAATTAAATCACAAAAATTTCACAGATATAAATTCACACAAAATAAACACAGAAAATAATTTTTAAATATTTTTCTGACTCAAAATCGTGGCCCCGAAACCACCGTTCCGATTAGGGTATAAATCAGGCTGTTACAGTAGGGTTACGAGGTATTACCAATCAATACACAATGTATAGCATACATTTATCAAACATAAATCATTCAATACAATCACATTATCCCTTACAAGGGCCTACAAGGCCTTAAACAAGCTTTATAAGTGGTTCGAGACTAAATTGATATCATACAAAAATTTTGAAAACTTAGTAAAATTTCAAACATACAGGGGTCACACGCCTGTGTGAACTGGCCGTGTGTCTCACATAGCTCCAAACACGCCCATGTCTCAAGCCATGTGAAAATAGGGCATACATACTGACTTGGGTTACACAACCAACCACACGTTTGTGTGTCCAGCCCGTGTGCCCTTTGAAGTGGCCACACACGCTCGTGTGCTAGGCCGTGTACTAGGCCAAGCCAAAATTTTAGGGTATACTGACTTATGCAACAAGGCCAAGTCACACGCCCGTGTGCTAGATTGTATGCTAATTAAGGGGTATACTGACTTGTACCACACGGCCAGTCACATGCCCGTGTATGAGACTGTGTGGAGCATACTGACTTCAATTCAATTTCAACACCAGGGGACACACGGCCGTGCAACTTGACCGTGTGTCACACATGGCTGAGACAAAAAATAGGCTATTTACCAAGCCATTTTGCCACCCCAATTTATCATCCACCTACACAGCTCACATGACACATAATAATAGCATAATTCCAATCAACCAAATCAAGATCAAAACATGCTTTCCCAATATCAACAATTCAAGTATCCAAATACCAAATTAGGCCATGCAAATTTCCTACCGAAAACTCATCATCATAATTCATCAATGTGGTCATAATCAAATATGCATTATTTATCTTGATTCAATAGCATACATAAAATTCTACTACTTGATATCCATAATACCTATCATTAACAAACAACACATTTCATTCATCACCTTATAATATAAGCCATTTGTACAAATATAAACACAACCTAATCAACCAAAATATGTCAACTTCCTTGGCCATATACAAACCAAACATAGATATTCATAAGCCAACTCAATGGCTATATTCACAACCAAAATACCACATTTAGCCTATACATGCCACATACCATATATACAACTCAAAAGTACCAAATAGATGTTCGATAGTGCAATGATGTCCCCGACGACTCCCGGATCCGAGCTAGCCTTGATTCACTATAAAACATAAAAAAATAACATGAAGTAAGCTTCATAGCTTAGCAAGCTCTATATGAATAACTTAATTCATCAAATAAATATAAATCAACCAATTATACACATTAACTACAAACCTTTCTCATGTCTCAAAACATGATCAAATACCATCTCATCGTGTAACAACCCGGTTTAGACCCTATTTGGAACAGTGGTTTCGAGACCACAAATTCGAGTTAGAAAAATATTTAAAAATTATTTTATGTGTTTATTATGTGTGAATTTATATCGTTGACATTTTTGTGTTTTAATTTTACCGTTTGAGTGTCAATTTAATAAAAATGGCTTAATCACGTAAAGTGAAAATTTGACGGTTAATTGTAAAAGGGCCGAATTAATGTTATCTTAATGGCATGAGGTATTTAAGTTGCAATTAGGCCAATAATTAGTAACATGGACGGTAGTGGACAACAATAGTAAGCTTTTATATTATTTTATAAAGGTTAATAAGGTAATTCAGTAATAAAATGATAATAAAATAAAACATAACATGCATTTTGTCCATCCTTTCTTTTATTGCCAAATATTAAAGGTGAAAGACACCATTTTTAAGCAAGCTAGGTTCGGCTCTTATGTTCTTTAATTAAGGTATGGATTTTGTTCAGTTTTTGATGATTTTTATGTTTTTGAGATTGTTGCTTTGTCTTCTATCTAGCCCATGTCTTAATTTCTGATCTTGTTGATGATTTTGAAATATGCCATTGATGAAATTGTGAGCTTTGTGATGTTAGTTGTTGGAAAATAAAAGATATGTATTGAGTTGATGTGACACCCCTAATGTGACCCTAGTTGGGAAGTGGTTTCGGGACCACAAAACCGAGTCATAAAAATAATTAGCTGTCATATTTGATGCTTATTATATGTATATATGCATGTGTGAAAATTTCATATTTGAATTTTGTTTAATTGTAGGTGAATTCTAGTAAATAGGACTTATGTGAGAAAATTTAGAAATGTGCTAGGCAAATGTAAAGTTGCCTATTAATGCATGTTATAGAAATGATGGGGTTGCATGTCAAATTGCCCAAAATTTGAGCTAGTGGCGCCATGCTATGGGTCATAGCATATTTTAAGCATGGTGTGTTAATGCTTCATGTTGGAAAGAATAAAATAAAAGAGTTAGTAATAAAATAAGGGGATGAAGGGTGAAGAAAAAAAAAGTATCATCTTGTTCTTCTTAGCCGTACAAGAAGAAGAAAGTTTTTGGTTGCTTTAATTTTTGACTTAGAAGATGGCTAGAAGGAGGAAAAACTATGATTTTAGCTAGTTAGGTAGCTGAAATTTCAAGTAACCCGGTAATCCATCGAAGAAGAAGGAGAGGGCTGCAACAAAAAGAAAAAAAAAATGGAGACAGCTTGCATGTTGAAGGAAACTAAGGATTTAGCTTGTTAGGAGTTGTATCCTAAGTTGCTTAAGAGCAAAGAGGATCAAAGTCGGATAGGGGAAAAGAGAAAGTAAACGAATAGCCGTGGACATCTAATCGTCGACCACTTCCGAGGTAAGTTTTAAGTGATTAAACGTTGAGTAAATTCAATCATAATAGAACATAATGAGTTGATTTAATAAGATATGATGTGGCCATGATATGTTTTAAACTCAAATGGTAAGTTCATAAGTGTTTGGACTTGGAAATTTAAGAGCAAATTGTAATAATTTGCTTAGGACAGCAGCAGTAACGTGATTTTAGAAAATCACCATAAATTGTTGGTGTGGAATTATAGGCTGAATAAAATATGTAGTCAAAGCTTAATTAGTCTAGTTCCTTATAAAAGAGGCCGTGTGAGCAAAGAAATTTCCTATAAAGAGATATTTGAAGTTGTGTGAGACGGTGTCGAATGACTCAAATCCCTGTTCTATTTTTAGAAAATCGTTATAATTTTCAAAAAAATGGTTATAAGGTAAAATTTATATGCTTAGACTCCTTAATGAGTCTAGTTTCAAATGAAATTGAATATAACACATTTTGAATTCTGTACAATGAGAAATCTGATTCGTAGTGAGGAGTGGTCAGATTAGTCGAACAGTGAAACAGGGGAAAACTTTAAGAAAAATCTGGTATTGATTGGCCACACCTAAAATTCTGAAAATTTTATGGATGAAAGATACATGACTCTACATTCGGGGAAAATTAACGGCAATTGATTTTGAGTTTTGTAGCTCCAGTTATAAACAATTTAGTGACTGTTGCTCAGGAAAACTGCTTGTAGTGAATATGTGATTTTGTTGTAAACTTTGATGAAACTATTTGAGTTGCTTATAAGCTATTGCTGAAATTGATGTACAAGAAAAATATGAAATATGTATGAGATATATATATGTGATAAGGCCTAATGGCCGATGTGATGAATGTGAAAGTGTGTATATGTGATAAGGCCTAATGGCCGATGTGATGAATGTGAAAGTGTGTATATATGTGATAAGGCCTAATGGCCGATGTGATGAATGTGAAAGTGTGTATATATGTGATAAGGCCTAATGGCCGATGTGATGAATGTGAAAGTGTATATATATGTGATAAGGCCTAATGGCGATGTGATGAATGTGAAGGTGTATATATGTGATAAGGCCGAATGGCCAATGTGATGAATGTGAAAGTGTATATATGTGATAGGGCCCAGTGTGTGTGATGGATGTGGAAGTGTATAAATGTGATAAGTCCCGAAGGGCATTTGTGTTAGTACTATATCCGGTTAAAACCCCGCAGCTTTATGCGGAATATTATCACCGATTAATGATCAGAGGCTTCGTGCTCGTACTATATCCGAGCTCTAATGACCCGATGACTACGTAGGAGATTTGTCCGTAAGCCCGAACTAAAGGTTTTGTTGAAGATTCAAGTAAAGCGTAAGATTATGCGACTTCACGGGACAATTAGTAATAAATACGCTAAATGCGTTAAGTTGGTCAGGTATGTATTTTGAGATTATATTTAAGTTTGATTTAGACTAAATCACAAGGTCGTTATGTGATGCACATGTGAGTAAAGCAATGAGACTGTTCTATGATTATTGTGCATTTGGTCAATGTGGAAAGTCAGGGAAAAAAAATATGTAATGTACCTATGATCATAAGAGGTCACCATTAAGTGAGAATTTATCTGCCTATTACATATGATGAGACGTGCATATTCGGAAAAGGGGATGGTATGCCCGAAGGAAGAGTGAAATAAAAATACGAACAACTATGTTATAATTTGATTGTTATCCGCTGACACGGCTTAAAACTTACTAAGCATTGTAATGCTTATTCCGTACTTTGTTTCCTCTGCTTTATAGATCTCATTTGGAAGCTACAGTGCTCGGGGATCGTCAAGAACTAGTCACATTATGACCATCCACTATTTGGTACTGCTACGTTTTGGAATATCTTATGGCATGTATAGAATAGACTAGTAGTGAGAGGATATTTTGGTTAATGTATAGGACTACCCTTTTGTTGTAGGTCATGTACCTTTCGGTTTGTGTAAATTTGGATAGCCATGCGAAAATGGCTTAAGTACACTTTGATCATAGCATTATAATCGTTTTGTATGTCGTCCGTCGAGAGGTATGGAAATGTTGGTAACGGTTAGTCATGGGAATGGTTATTCATAATCACTTTTGGTATATGTATGACAAACTCTAGTTGATCCATGGAGGATCATGAAATAGGTAAAGTTTACCTTAAAAATAGATGCTGGCAGCAGCAGTGATGTGGCTGTGAAAAATCTCTAAAAATAGTAGGAATGGAATTAAATAGCAAATAAATTATGTAATCGAACCTTGATGAATCTATTTTCATAGGAAAGTAACGAAACATTCATATGAACAGTATATTATGAGATGTTAAAGTTTTCGTGAGACAGGGCCAGAACGGTTTCTGGATCCCCTGATCTGAATTTGGAAATTCATTATAAATTAACCAGAGACATTTAGAAGTCATGCCATATATGTATAGATTCCATTTTGAGTCTAGTTTCTATAGAAAGAAACGGTATCAGTATTGAAGCCCTGTACAGGGAGATATCCAAATCGTAATGCATGAAGGTCAGTGTAGTCGCACCCTGTAACAGGGGAGGCTTTAACTAATAAACTGTACTAATTGGCCTGACCAAAAATTCTAGAAAACAATCTGTAGATGGATATATGAGTCTAGTTTCGGGGAAAAATTACGAAACTGATTTTCGAGTTGTGGAACTCAAGTTATGATTTTTAAGGTGACAGTGACGCAGTTAGCCAGTCTTCTGGAAAATTTTTAAATGGACTGTGAGAGTAAATGAATTAAGTCGGTTAGCACCTCGTGTTCGACTCTGGCAACGGTCTCGGGTACGGGGTGTTACAGTTGATATATTTTGTCTTTGAATTTTTTATGAATTTGGGTAATTTGGGCTAAATTGTAAAAATGAGATTTTGAGGGACTAAACTGAGAAATAAATGAAATATGTGAGCTTGTTTGAGCACCATAAAGTTTCGGCTAAGCATGGGTGTATAGAAATTTTGTGTATTTTGTGTTTTGTGAAATACGGACTAAATTGTGAAAAATATGAAATGTCAGGGGCAAAAGTGTAATTTTCTCATTTATGTGGTTTTTGGATTAATTTGATTGAATAAATGATTAAATAAGTCAAATTTGTATTGAATTAAATCAAGAAATGTGGAAATCGGATCTGGATCGGGGAAAGTCAAAAAAATTTTAATAGTTGTTCCGGTCCGTTCGTGTTAGAACAAGGTAAGTCATAAGTAAATAAATGTTGTTAAATTGAAATATATATATATATATATATATATATATATATTATATGTGTTAATTTGATTTGTGATGAATATAAATATATGTGCCAAAGGGTAATACAAATAAATATATTATGAATTGAATTATTATTTATTATATGCTATTGAACTATGATGAATGATTATACAAGTTGAGAAATATGAGACATCCGAGAAAGTATCGACAAAGTTCTGACATCCGAAAAGCCCCGTATAAACCTTAGGAATAGCTAGGATATATATGTCATGATATAGGATTCTGATAAGTGATGTACGAGTAAGACCATGGCATCGATATATGTGTGTGAGTAAGACCACGTTTAATATGTTGGCATCGATATGTGATTTCAATATATGTGTGCGAGTAAGACCATGTCTAGTATGTTGGCATCGATATATATGGTTACAAGTAAGATCATGTCTGGGACATCAGCATCGTATTTGTTTCGAGTAAGACCCTGTTTGGGACAGTGGCATCGATATGTGATTACATGTAAAACCACGTCTGGGACGTTGGCATTGTGCGATATGTGTGATTATCCGAGTGTCCTATCCAATTTCGAACGGTTCAATGGGCATTCTATGAAATGAATAAAAATGTGAAATTGTATCTGATTCAGGTATGTGTGACTTGTTATGAAATTCATAAATGAAAGGTAAGCATGTATCATATGACTATATGTGAAATATATGATAAAGAATGGTATGAGTGTATATAAATGAATGATATGTTATATATATGTTTGTTATATGAATTATGGTTCTATGTTTCGATATGAGAATTATGAAATAAGAAACATGGTTTTGCTATATGATTTAAGGTTTGAAAACTTGAATAGATAATGAAATTAAAAGGGTTGATTTGGTGTATGCTTTATATGTAATATATATTTAGTAAAATAAAGTTGATCTTGGTTAACTATATTATTCAAGTATGTGAATTTGGTTTATGTCAATTTGGTTATACTGAATTTGGTTTATGGATTTTGAGTTTGGAAGTGCTTATAAAGAAATTGATATAACTTTATGTATGATTTTTAATAAATGACTATATTTTAATTGGCGATATAATGAATATAAAGTAGTTTGATTTATATAATTGAGCTAATAGTTGTTATTCAAATTTGAAAGCATGATTCTATGTTCATTGATAAATAAGATAAGTGGAGTTATTTTATGTAGTTATATGAATTTCCGATTACAATGAATGTTTGTATATGATTTAGATTTGTTAAATTTGGTTTAGTGACATTGGTTTATAAATATCATTGAAATGATTTATTTGCTTATGGCTTACTAAGCTTTCAAAGCTTACTCTGTGTGTTTTTCCTATGCTTATAGAATTTCAGGGACAGCTCAGGTTGGAAGTTGTAGGAGATGTCATCACACTATCCGGTTATCATTTCCGTAAATAATGTTTTGAGATTTGGTTAAGTGGCATGTATAGGCTAGTTTCAATTTGGTTTTTTTTTAATTTGTATATATATTTAGCCATGCGAAAATGACTTAATAATGTTGTTATTGGTTACGTACTTCCGGTCATAAGTAGCTCATTTTGGAAGTATGATATATGGTATATCTTAGTTGATGAATGTGTTTTTGCTTCATTGTATATGTTCTTATAAGAAAAGTTATGAGATGATATTGCTATGTAACACCCCCTCACCTGTATCCAACTCCGGGACAGGGTTCAAGGCATTACCGAACTTAAACATTCACAAAAATACAAAATTGGGTTACCAAATTTCGCCCAAAACTAAAACTTTTCAAACACATGCATATTGTTCCTTATACAGGCCTTCGAAGCCTATAACATACATCAGGGTGGTTCGGGACTAAACAGAGAACTTTCGAAAGTCTTTGGGCAACTTAACAATTTTCTAGCTTTGGAGAGTCACACGCCCATGTGGGTTGGGCCGTGTGGTTGCACACGTCTGTATGGCTTGGCACATGCCCGTGTCCTCAGCCCATGTAACTCTCTGATTATGACGTCAGCAACCGTTTAAGGGCACATGGCCAAGGCACACACCCGTGGCCAAAGGCCGTGTTCTCCACACAGCTAAGACACACGGCCATGTCTCTACCCGTGTGGTCAAGACTTAGGCTAATTTCCAAGCCTTTTTGTGATCTTTACATACACACACATACAAGATTTCAATGGCATTCATCATGTACATATGCCATATACTTCTCATACATAGTGAACAAGCACAATCACATAACCACATCACAAGACATTAACACACATCATGGATAAATAGGCTTACAAGCCAAAATCATTATAAGCCATATCTCATGGCTATAAACAAAAAATCAATATAAACCAATACCCTTGGCTAATCACAACAATAGTCATCATAGAAAAACTAAGTCCCTATACATGCCACTCATTTGAAAACATTTAATATACACATATCAATACTCCACAGATAATGGCTCAATAGTGTGATGCTGCCTTCGATGATCTCCAACCCTGAGCTAACTTGACAAAACTAAAAGAAATGGAAAGGATGGAGTAAGCTTTATGCTTAGTAAGCTCGCATGAAAATAACAAGCAATGCGATAACATGCTATTTTCATTTTTTTTCTATTTATTCAAATTCTAGCTAGGCTATTTTCCCGAGTCACAATCATTAAATTATTTATATATGGAGCTACAGAACTCCAAATAAAGATCTGTTACTTTTCCAAAAAACTAGACTCATATCTATTCTTATCATAAAATTTTCAGAATTTTTGGCCTAGCCAATAAGTACAGTTTATTATTCAAAGTCTCCCCTATTTTTCTATTTGACAGCTTCGACCTTTCTTCACTAAAATTTATTTATCTCATGGTACAAGACTTGGATAATGTTTTTGTCTATTTCTCCTAAAAATAAGCTCATTAAGGATTTCATTCATATAGATTTTAACTTGTAATTATTTTTTCAACATTTCTATTGATTTTCCAAAGTTGAGACAGGGGAGTCTGGAATCACTCTGACTCTGTCTCATAAGAATTAAAATATCTCATGATACAGAAACTTTTTTACTTTCACTGTTTCCTTTATGTGAAACTAGGCTCATTAAGCTTTAATTTCATATTTTATTAAGCTTCTAACTCAATTTCCATTATTTTTAATGGATTTTCAAATTCAAAAAAATGCTGCGTCCAAATCTATTTTGGTACAATATAATGATCACTATCATAAGATCATTTCCAACTATCATGAACTTACCATTTCATGGATCCCTTACTCATTTTTTTCACAATGGAGCTCAATATAAAAGTTATTATTTATCATGGGCACACTTAGTCTCATGACAATGCAAAATGTAAATTTTTCTTAGAAGAGCTCATCATTTATCATTTCATTGATATACATCATATTAATCTCATTGAGCTTCTAGGAAATTCCGATGAATTATCCATTTATCGTCAATTCATAAGAATGATCATTTCATGTATGCACTCCTGCGAACATAACATCTTATGGTGGGATTACCAGTCCAGGCTAAATCCCCAGTATTGTAAACTCATAAGGTGATGTCAGGATTACCAGTCCAGGCTAAATCCCTTTTTGCGACAAACTCCCTTACTGAGTTTGAATCTGAATTGCCAGTCCAGGCTAAATTCAGACCCTAATCAGATTACCCATCTGGGCTAAATCCATAATGCACATGTATTCTTCGGGAGGCTCGATCATCCATAGGAACACTCGTCCGGGCTAGATCCTTTTCATAATTGAGATCAACGGATTACACGTTCGGGCTAAATCCTTTCTGCAACACAAGCAGGATCTCAATTCGCTTGTAAATCATGTTTTATCCATCAAATTCCCTTTTTAACCTCAATCGAGACATTTTTTTGACAAATCATTTTCAAATATGCATTTCATGTAATTTCATGCCATCAATAAGTGCACTTATCATGCACTCATAAATCATACAATTAGGCATGTTAGGAGTTTACTTTAAGTTATCCGAACTTACTTGTCGAAATCTTGTCAAATACAACCGTGTAGCAATTCATACAACCCAAGTAATAGTAATTTAGCATTCAATTCACGTAACAATAATTTGCCATTCAATTTCACATGACACAACAAGGATTACATTTTTCCATATCATACACACCATCCATCAACTTCTCTTAAACATATTAAATCATAAAATTTATTCCATATCAATAGAGAAATACAATTCATGCATGGTATTGCATTATTATTAACACACGAACTTACCTCGATCCATAAACGGCAATTTACCATTTTAGTCTATAACCTTGTATTTTCCTAATTTAAGCCTGAATCTCGATTTCCTTGATCTCTAATATCACATTTAGCCTAATAATTAGTCAAATTATTCATACGGGTCAAAAAATTATATTTTTACAAATTTACATTTTGACCCCTAAACTTTTGCATATTTTCACTTTTGCCCCAAGGCTCGAAAATTAAAATTCTTCCTATTTTATTATGTTCTATGACATGGTGATCATTTTTCCCTTCTATGGAAACATCAAATTCTCACTCTAGCATGTACTTATGAACATTAGGTATTTTTACCATTATGTCATTTTACTCGTTTTCACGTAAAATCGCTTAGCAAAAGTTGTTTAACACAATTTCAAGCTTCATATTCTACCATTAAACATCAAAATACATGCATATCATTCATGGGTAAATTTTTAAACACAAACCCTAGCTTAAATAAATGGTAGAAATAGCTAGAACATGTTATCGGGACTTCAAAAATGTAAAGAACATTAAAAACGAGGCTCGGGATCACTTACAAATGAGCTTGGAAAGCTTGAAAACCCTATCCATGGTGTTTTTCATGAGACATTCGGCCATGAGGAAGAAGATGAGCAAATTTGGCTTATTTTGGCATTTTTAATTCATTTAATTACCAATTTACTAAAATACCCTTAATGACAAACTTTTAAAAACCTATCATACCATGTCTATTTTTGTCCACAAACTTCAAAATGGTCTAATTACCATTTAAGGACCTTTAATTTAGAAACTCAACAATTAGACACTTCTAATATGTAGAACTCAACTTTTGCACTTTTTACAATTTAGTCCTTTTGACCAAATTGGGTGCCCAAATGTCAAAATTTTCGAACAAAATTTTTAAAAAATCATTTCATGAAATCGTATACCATAAAAATGTAATAAAAATGAAAATTTTCTCATCAGATTTGTGGTCCCAAAACCACTGATTCGATTATGCCCAAAATCAAGATGTTATATGATATGCCTTGTGAATTTGGCTATTTGGTGTGGTTTAATAATGACCTAATTTTTATGTATAATTTACTATGTGAATTGAACTGGAAAATATTGTAATTGATAAATTTGATTCAGTCATATTATGAGACAAACTAGGTTTATAATGTGTATATGCATTTGGCTTTGTGCTAGGTATATATATGTATTTTAATTATATGCATATGTTATTGATTCATGGATAGGTATTTTAGAGACCATGGTGGTTGGTTTAATGCTCAAATTTGATATGTGTCATATATGCAGATTAAAGTCTTGATAAGGAATGGATGTGTTTTTAATTGCTAATTTGTTTGTTACTTAAGTGCATAAGTAATGGCTATTGACGATTATGATTTGTGGCCATATGGTTATTTTATAATGTGTTATATTTAAAAATTTGATAGTTGAATAAGTGAGAAATGATTTGGTGGTGTATATGACATTTTGGCGTGAAGCATAGCATATGCAATTATCATGTTTTAATTCGGCAAATATAGTTAGAAAAGGGCAAATGATGTTCATGTTTAATGATTGTTGGATTTGATAATTGGAGGCCAATTTAATGATGAAAATAGGGATAATGGACTTGTTATGTTTATGTGATATTTAGCATACAAATTAGGTGTACTTAAAATGGTTGTTTATGTTTAAAATTGTTGACATGACTATGGTGTAATGTATATAAGTTTATAGTGACAATATATAAATAGTTGATCATGTATAAAGTTACTAACATTTTATGTGCAAATGATTATTGAACTGTGAGATTTGACCAAATTAGTTTAACAGGCACAGGAATAATGTTTATTAAATGTTACGTTTGTTATTTAGTTAAAGACATGGATTGAAATGGCTTAGACGGTTTAAATCCTATAAATACGAAACATGTGTAAATTGGTTTTGTTGTATAATAACTTAGTTCTAATAATTGGAATTGATCAATAATATTGAAGTAATTGAATTGATGAAGCATGGTTCATATATGATTTTTTACTAATAAAACTTGAATGATTTCATTAGCTATGTGTTTTATATGTGATTTGATTAGTAATTTTTAAATGAATCAAATGCCTACATACGGATGACTTGGAGTATGCTCGATATATGAATGTGAAACACATGTGGTTCAAACTAAGCTTTGTAAGGTACATGTATTATAATTTTGTACATGTTTTAAATTGAAAGACTATTCTGAGGTGTGTTTTGTTTGGTAATGCCTCGTAACCCTAATCTGGTGATGGATACGGGTTAGGGGTGTTACATTTAGTTGGTATCAGAGCTATGATTTAGTCGATTCTAGGACTACCATAGCATATGTGAGTCTAGCTATACATGCCATAGATAACCTGCGATAGTGTGATATCTCCTGACTCTAACGAAAATTGTTTTGATGAGACAGACAAGTTTTCCAACCGAGCTAATTTTGATAGTACAGAATGTATATTCAAATTTTTGAATTGAAATATGTTGATTATGAGTTGAAACTCATAAAGGTATATGACTATGTTTCTAGGATACTCATATGAGTATATGAGTTGTGATATGTGGCCTATGATTACTATATGGAATGTTTTATTGTAAATTATTAAATTGAGTTGACATATAAATATGTGACAAGCATAAAAGTGAGTAAAAGCAAATGTTTATTAAATGAAATGAGAATGTGAAATTAGTAAAGAACTGGCTATTTCTGATAGTATGTGATATGTGTATTTGTGTATGCGTTAAACTTAAGACTTTACTACCCTCACCCCCTTATCTGTAAAATGTTACAATGAAATCTGTAATATTTGGATTGAATAAGCTCATGAGTGTGGAATTTTAAAATTTTGTGCTCAGAAAATTAATAATGTGGTTAGAAAATTGAATGAATCAGCAAATGAAGACAGTATTAAAAGAGATATAGAATAGTTCTGAAGACTATTCAGATTATGCAACGTCACTGTTAAAGAAGTTAACTCTGATCAAATGACCCATTCAGGTATGTTATCTAAAGAAAGTATTAACTGAAAGCTTATCTGAATTGATTTCTGTCAGTGAAGGGATAATGTTTGAATTGTATAGATCGCTGAGTGCAGTGGTTATAGTTAGATAATTACTATAATTTCTTCTGGATATTCTATGTGTACATTTATCCTCAGAAGTACATGTGATTGTTTAATTTCAGGAGGATATTTATCGTATGAAAACATTAGCTAAACATACTAATAGACAAAAGCATCGTTGATTTGTTTGAGTTTTGTTCGACATTGCTTCATCTTTCTCTGGTATTTTATTCCATTGTGTGGATATGAAAGTCGACGGTAAAACCTGAATAAGGCTAATATTTTGTTTCTACTGGTTATTGTTCTATTGAATATACGTGAAGATTATATTGCTTCTGTTATTGTGGATTTCTGTATTTATGAGTGACATTATTCTTTCTGGACCTTTTCTAGGATATCATCGGAATTGATATCATTCTATATGGGTTGTAATCCTCAGATATTCTGTGTAGCATCAGATATTAAAATTTTGCTATTCCAATTTTCTTATGATCCCATGTGATTATCTGTAAGAGATCTCTATTTGACAGAAATGGCTATATCTATTATAATCATAATTTCTATTTTGAAATTTGGGAATACTGCAATACCGTTATCAGAGTTATAAAAGTTGTGCTTTTGCATTGGTTGTTGTTCAAATCATATTTGATTTTCTTCTGGGTTCAAATGCTTTATTAACAGCTGAGATATTATCTATTGTTACGGGTAAAACATCGGTCTTATTATGACATTATGATTTTTATCTGATAAGTATAATTCAAAACTGTGATGATTAATATAGAAGACAGCTTTCTTATAAACTCTTTTCTAGTTTTCATGAAAGATTTGACATCGACAACAGTAAAAGTGATAGAAGATCAAGATTAAATCTGTATAATGATATGTCTGGGGTTATCCTTTTAATGAGAAGAAAAGATTTCTTCGAAAAGACCGATTCAGTGATTTAGTCTGACTCGAATTATTTAATTAAAAAGATGATTGAACTATATGTATTTGACTCTATCCATTAGACTGGAAATGAGCTTTGAATGTACATATGTGATTTAAGGGATAATCTTGAAGACTTCATAAAGAATTATATCTGTCGGAACAATTCTACTTGAGAAATGTTGTGGTAAATTAAAGTTAATTCGATTGTTGTAGTTTTCCTTTTTGCACGGAGATATTGTCAGCTAAAACATCAGTTCTGGTTCAGTCTGAGTTAAATAAAGAGTTTATGATTTTCAGCCATACGTTATTGCATGATTCGAAATGTGTTCTAATACAAGAATGTACAGAGATATCTTGTGATTTCATACAATTAAAACTGCATAAAAAGAGTTATGTGACATATTTGATGACTCTAAGAGTTTAAAAAGTTTAATGTCAGAGAAAGATCCGAACTTGGCACAACAAGGCTAGCTCGAAATCATCAAAAAACTTTTGAGTCTGTAAGTGATTATTATCTAAGGGAAATGATTATAGTTTCGGATGTTCTGAATGGGAATTTTTTTTTGTTTTTTACGAGCAACGAAAACGTGATTGATCTTATCAGATGATGAACAATCGTTAGTTGGATTTGAAGCTAAATAAATGTCTATTTAGCGAAGTTGTAAATTTAGAAATGTGTCAGTGAATTATAAGTTAAAAGGGGTTCAGCATAAATTGATTTTTTATTCAGAACCTCAGATGTGGAATCGAAGATTAATTGTTATTTCGAGATAGAGTGTGTATACTGAAAAGCTCTACGATTACGTAACAACTGTAACATCCTGAATTAGGGCCTACTCAAAATAATGGTTTCGAGACCACAAATCCGATGTTAAAATAATCATTTTATAATCATTATGAGGACTAGGATATGAAAATAAGCATATGTTAAAGTTTCATGAAGAAATTCTATGTGTAAGGTGTCCAATTGGAAATTAAGGATCAAATTGAATAAATTGCAAAACTTGGGTTTTAGAAGCAATTAGTATGAAATTTCTATGGATTATTAATTAGAGGTCCTTAAAGAGTAATTTTCCCAATTTTTAAGTTTTTGGACAAAAATGGGCATGCATGGAAAATTTTGGAAGTTTAGTAATGAAGGGCATTTTGGTCATTTGGTTAATTAAAGAATAAAAAGGGAAAAATAAGCCAAAATCATGTCATTCATCTTCTCCATGCTGCCGAAATTTGCATGCTCTCCATAGCTAGGGTTTTCAACATTTCAAGCTCAATAACCCCGAGGAACCAATTCCAGAGGTTGACCGTGGAAAACGAAAGGTTTCTGAATAATCGAAATACGAAACTGAAGCAATTACCAGGTAAGTTCGTATAACCCGAAGTAAAATTTTAATACACTTAAACATGCATGTTCTTGAATGTATGAAAATTTAGATATTCATGGCATGATAATTCATGAAATGTGCTTGAGTAAATGAAAGATGATAAATGTCTCGGTTGAAATAGAAAGGGAAATCCGATGGATAAATTATGGCTTACATGACGTGAGATCCTGCATGTGTTGTAGAAAAGGATTTAGCCCTGACGGGTAATCCAATGATCTCAAAATAGAAAGGATCTAGTCTAGATGGGTGTTCCTTGAGTGATCGAACCTCCCAAAGAATATGGGTGCATTAAGGATTTAGCCTGGACGGGTAATCCGATTGAGGATTAAATTTAACCTGGACTGGAAATTCAGATCCCAGCTTATGAGAGCAATTTTCGTTGAGAGGGATTTAGCTTGAACTGGTAATCTCGACATTGCTCTATGAGTTACTACTAATGGGGATTTAGCCTGGACTGGTAATCTCGCCGTAAGATATAAGGTTCACGGGGGTGCGTACTCGAGACGATCACTTGTATGACTTGATGGTAATTGGGCTATCCATTGAGCTTTCCGAGGAATTCAACAGGACTAACATGAGAAATAGAAATGGAAATATTGAATTGATGAGTTCATCTAAGACTAATGACATGATGTTTTGTTATGAGACTAATTTGATGATTGAGTGTATGTGATAAGGAAACTATGTCATGCTTGTTGGAATTATTGCCTAAATATGATTGTATGCTAATTAATCGGTAAGTTTACTTTCCAGTTGTCCGGACTTACTAAGCATATAAATGCTTACCCTTTTCTCCTTTCCCTGTCTTACAGAGCTCGTGGACTCGTGAAGATTGGAAGACGGTTGGAGAATCAACACAATATCAACTTGTTCTACTTTAGTATATAGATACTTTTATTTTATTTAATGGCATGTATAGGATTTTTGGTTATTTTGTTATATGTGTCATTTGGCTAGCTAATGTAAGGGCCTAAATGGTATACTTATTCCTTTGTATATGGCCATGAGATATGGCTCATATTGATGTAGGTTGTAAACCTACTAATGATGCATGTCTATGTTTAAATGTTTTATGAGATATGATGATGAGGCTTATCATGAATGGATGATTGAAAGAGGACCTAATAATTTGAGAGTGGACATAGCATATAATGGTATGTGGTTATAATATGGCCTAAGTGTAAAATATAAAATGTGTTATGTTAATCCCTAATACGAAAAGGATAATTCAGCATGTACTAAACCGATGAGATGAGGTTAACATGCATTATGTCAAGGTTGTTTAAGAGTATAATTAGGCCATGCTAAATACCATTGAAGTCTCTAAGTGTGTATGGATGAAAGAGGGTGACCAAAGGCTTGGAAAATAATCCTAAAAAGGTCCACACGAGTAGACACACGGGCATGTGTCTAGGCTGTGTGTGATACACAGTCCCATAGGCGTGTTGCCTGGCCGTGTGTCCCCTGCACTTAAAATTTTAGGTCAGTTTTCATGGTAGTAAACACACGGTAGAGACAAGGCCATGTGTCTCAACTGTGCAGAGGACACGGCCTAGCACACGGCATGTGCCTTGGCCGTGTGCCTCAAAATGAATGATGATGTCATAAACAGAATGTTCAGGTTTTTGAACACAGGCGTGTCTAGGCCGTGTGAAAATCCCTGTAGGTTTGAAATGAAAAATAAATCCAAGTAACTCAACACGGGTGGGACACACGACCGTGTCCCTAAGCACACGGGCATGTGAGGCATAACCCCAGTAAATTTTTTAAAAATTTTCTATAGTTCTCGGTTTAGTCCTGGATCAATTTTAATGTACGTCTTGGACCTTGTAGGTCCATAATTGGGACACTATGATGTTATTTGGTCGATTTTAAATTAGAATGAAATTCTATAACCTGTATTTTTTGAAAGTGTCTGAGTATGTGTCTGGTAACGCCTCGTACCTTGTCCTAGTCTCGGGTACAGGTAAGAGGTGTTACAACAACTGCTACAAGAAACTCTCAGTGGTAGTTTGTTTATTCATACGGGATTAACAAGATGCACAACAATTTGAGATGTGATATCATTAAATGAATGTGAAATGTGGTATTCTTGAATTTGTTAATTATAGAAATAGAATGTTGATCAATTCTGTATCGGGATTATCTTTATCTTTAAAAAAAGATAGATGTTATCTGAATTATCGATGACTGTTAAGTCTTTCTGTATGCATGGATTTCTCTTTTGATAAATTAGTTGAGTTATTCATTTCAGGGATTGTCAGTTTGCACGTGGTGCCCATTTATCATTGTTTCAGATTGAATTCTAGAAGTTATATTGTGATTCTGGAAGAAATTACTATAAGTTTAAAGTACGAGATTGTGGTATAATCAGAAAAAGCAAAATTCAAATTCTTGAAACTATGTTTTGTCAATGTGTAAGAGTTTGAAGGCAACAAAGAAAGACTATTGTTGTTCGATAAGCTATCATGTGATTATATTAATGACATAATATGAGGTATCGTATGGTTGCAGTTATCAAACTCTATTGTTTCGAGATTGAGTTCTATGAGGTAATTATCCGCGGGATTAATGTTATCGAAGAAATTGAGTAGAAAATGAAGGTAATTCAATACGGTTATAAACAGTTCAGTTTGATATGATGTATAGTGAAAGACAGATCAGAATCTTACTTAAGAGATTAAAGAAATATGAAATTCGAAATCACGTGTGAATTTGTAATGTACTATGTGGAAGTAAATCCTTAATCTACTCTCTGGTAAGATTTTCGGGGACAAAAATCCCTAGAGGGAGAGTTGTAACAACCCGGTTTAGACCTTATTTAGAACAGTGGTTTTGGGACCACAAGTTGGAGTCAGAAAAATATTTAACAATTATTTTATGTGTGAACTTATATCTGTGAAATTTTCGTGATTTAATTTTACCGTTTGAGTGTTGATTTAATTAAAAGGGCTTAATCGCGTAAAGTGAAAATTTGATGGTTAATTGTAAAAGGGCCGAATTGATGTTGTCTTAATGGCATGAGGTATTTAAGTTGCAATTAAGCCAATAATTAGTAACATGGACGGTAGTGGACAACTATAATAAGCTTTTATATTATTTTATAAAGGTTAATAAGGTAATTTAGTAATAAAATGATAATAAAATAAAACATAACATGCATTTTGTTCGTCCTTTTTTTTATTGCCGAATCTTAAAGGTGAAAGACACCATTTTTAAGCAAGCTAGGTTCGGCTCTTATGTTCTTTAATTAAGGTATGGATTTTGTTCAGTTTTTTATGATTTTTACATTTTTGAGATCGTTGCTTTATCTTCTATCTAGCCCATGTCTTAATTTCTGATTTTGTTGATAATTTTGAAATATGCCATTGATGAAATTGTGAGCTTTGTGATGTTAGTTGTTGGAAAATAAAAGATATGCATTGGGTTGATATATTTTGTCTTTGAATTTTTGATGAATTTGTGTAATTTGGGCTAAATTGTAAAAATGAGATTTTGAAGGACTAAAATGAGAAATAAATGAAATATGTGGGCTTGTTTGAACATCATAAAGTTTCGGCTAAGCATGGGTGTATAGAAATTTTGTTTATTTTGTGTTTTGTGAAATACGAACTAAATTGTGAAAAATATGAAATGTTAGGGGAAAAAGTGTAATTTTCTCATTTATGTGTTTTTTGGATTAATTTGATTGAATAAATGATTAAATAAGTCGAATTTGTATTGAATTAGATCAAGAAATATGGAAATCAAATTTGGATCGGGGAAAGTCAAAAATTTTTGAATAGTCGTTCTAGTCCGTTCGTGTTAGAACAAGGTAAATCATAAGTAAATAAAGGTTGTTAAATTGAAATATATATATTATATGTGTTAATTTGATTTGTGATAAATATACATATATGTTCCAAATGGTAATACAAATAAATATATTATGAATTGAATTATTATTTATTATAAGCTATTGAACTATAATGAATAATTATACGAGTTGAGAAATATGAGACATCCGAGAAAGTATCGACAAAGTTCCGACATCCGAAAAGCCCCATATGAACGTTAGGAATAGTTGGGATACATATGTCATGACATAGGATTCTGATATGTGATGTACGAGTGAGACCATGGCATCGATATATGTGTGCGAGTAAGACCACGTTTAATACGTTGGCATCGATATGTGATTTCAACATATGTGTGCAAGTAAGGCCACGTCTAGTACATTGGCATTGATATATGTGGTTACAAGTAATACCATGTCTGGGACATCGGCAACGTATTTGTTTCGTATAAGAACCTGTTTGGGACAGTGGCATCGATATGTGATTACATGTAAGACCACATCTGGGACGTTGGCATTGTGCGATATGTGTGATTATCCGAGTGTCCTATCTAATTCCGAATGGTTCAATGGGCATTCCGAGAAATGAATAAAAATGTGAAATTGTATCCGATTTAGGTACGTGTGACTTGATATGAAATTCAGAAACGAAAGGTAAGTATGTATCGTATGACTATATGTGAAATATATGATAAAGAATGGTATGAGTGTATATAAATGAATGATGTGTTATATATATGTTCGTTATATGAAATTATGGTTCTAAGTTTCGGACATGAGAATTATGAAATAAGAAACATGGCTTTGCTATATGATCTTTAGTTTGAAAACTTGAATAGATAATGAAATTAAAATGGTTGAGTTGGTCTATGCTTTATATGTAATATATATTTAGTAAAATAAAGTTGATCTTGGTTAACTATATTATTCAAGTATGCGAATTTGGTTTATATGAATTTGGCCTGTGCGAATTTGATTTATGGATTTTTGAGTTTGGAAGTGCTTATAAAGAAATTGATATAACTTTATGTATGATTTTTAATAAATGACTATGTTTTGGTTGGCGATATAATGAATATGTGCGAGTTTGATTTATATGATTGAGCGACAGTTGTTATTCGAATTTGAAGGCATGATTATACGTTCATTGATAAATAAGATAAGTAGAGTTATTGTATGTAGTTATATGAATTTAAGAGTACAATGAATGTTTGAATATGATTTAGATTTGTTAAATTTGGTTTAGTGATATTGGTTTATAAATATCATTGAAATGATTTATTTGCTTATGTCTTACTAAGCTTTCAAAGCTTACTCTGTGTGTTTTTCCTATGTCTATAGAATTTCAGGGATAGCTCGGGTTGGAAGTTGTAGGAGATGTCATCACACTATCCGGTTATCAGTTTGATAAATAATGTTTTGAGATTTGGTTAAGTGGCATGTATAGGCTAGTTTCGATTTGGTTCTTTTTTATTTGTATATATATTTAGCCATGCAAAAATGGCTTAATAATGTTGTTATTGGTTAAGTACTTTCGGTCATAAGTAGTTCATTTTGGAAGTATGATATGTGGTATATCGTAGTTGATGAATGTGTTTTTGCTTCATTGTATATGTTCTTATAAGATAAGTTATGAGATGATATTGCTATGCCTTGTGAATTTGGCTATTTGGTGTGGTTTAATAATGACCTAATTTTTTATGTATGATTTGCTATGTGAATTGAATTGGAAAATAATATAATTGATAAATTTGATTCGGTCATATTATGAGACAAACTGGGTTTATAATGTGTACATGCATTTGGCTTTATGCTAGGTATATATATGTATTTTAATTATATGCATATGTTATTGATTCATGGATAGGTATTTTAGAGACCATGGTGGTTGGTTTAATGCTCGAATTTGATATGTGTCATATATGCAAATTAAAGTCTTGATAAGGAATGGATGTGTTTTTAATTGCTAATTTTTTAGTTACTTAAGTGCATAAGTAATGGCTATTGAGGATTATGATTTGTGGTCATATGGTTATTTTATAATGTGTTATATTTAAAAATTTGATAGTTGAATAAGTGAGAAATGATTTGGTGGTGTATTTAACATTCTGGCATGAAGCATAGCATATGCAATTATCATGTTTTAATTCAGCAAATATATTTAGAAAAGGGCAGATGATGTTCATGTTTTATGATGGTTGGATTTGATAATTGGGGGCCAATTTAATGACAAAAATAGGGATAATGGACTTGTTATGTTTATGTCATATTTAGCATACAAATTAGGTGTACTGAAAATGGTTGTTTAGGTTTAAAATTGTTGACATGACTATGGTGTAATGTATATAAGTTGATAGTGACAATATATATATAGTTGGTCATGTATAAAGTTACCTAACGTTTTATGTGCAAATGATTATTGAACTGTGAGATATGACCAAATTAATTTAAGAGGCGCAGGAATAATGTTTATTAAATGTTACATTTGTTATTTAGTTAAAGACATGGATTGAAATGGCGTAGACGGTTTAAATCCTATAAATATGAAACATGTGTAAATTGGTTTTGTTGTATAACAGCTTAGTTCTAATAATGAGAATTGATCAATAATATTGAAGTAATTGAATTGATTAAGCATGGTTCTTATATGATTTTTTACTAATAAAACATGAATAATTTCATTAGCTATGTGTTTTATATGTGATTTGATTAGTAATTTTTAAATGAATCAAATGCCTACAAACGGATGACTTGGAGTATGCTCGATATATGAATGTGAAACACATATGGTTCGAACTAAACTTTGTAAGGTACATGCATTATAATTTTGTACATGTTTTTGTTGGAACGCTGGTGCCTTCAAGGCGCAGCTGAAAAATAAAATAATTTAAAACATTCCGGCGATCCAAACCGTGGATCCATGTGTAAGGAACGTATCGGGGTGATAAAAGGTTTCGAAATTACCGAAACTTCAATCTGATTAGACAACGACGCCTAAGCAACGGGAATCCTGAACCACTATCGAACCAAGCCGCAACCTTTCTGATGTCGGCCTCTACGTAGTCCACCCAGTTGACAATGAACGGTAGAAAAATCTCAGAAACTATTTCAGTGATTTCTATGCTTGACGGCTGCTAGACCCTTTTGCATAGTTTCGGGCTTATTTATATATTATCTCTTTAGGGTTTTTACCCTTGCCATATATAACACCCTTTTAATTGGCATATCTTTTAATGAATATTAATTCATTAAAATTAATGTGAACATAATAGTCATCATTAAAATAAATATAATAATGTTTAACTGAAAATTATAATTACATTAATTATAATAAAGATTTGATAAACTATATTTATTTAAACTTATATACTGAACCAAATTCATATACTAATGAAATTATGTTACGATTATGTGTACAACATCCTTGTATATATAGAATGTTCAACAATTTGATTGCCCAATTAAATTAATTCTATAATTAATTTAATTCATCGACAATCGAATACAATACCAACTATGTTTTACTCGTTCATTTCAACCATAGGGTGTGACCCTATAGGTTCTTGTAACGTTAGCGTAATATTAGAACGATTCTAATGTTACAAACAATGAGTGGCATCTAGCAATGCATCATTGCTACCTAAGTTACGAGAAGTCATAATTCGACATAACCTTTTGTGATTAACCTTTCATGCATTAATCCTTAAGTCCTATATCTTTGGAATGGACACAAGTCATGGAATAGTCACACTTGCATAGTCCATCCCATGTTTCTTGATACCTTAAGTGAACTATGATACACAAATAAGTATGACATCTCATATCAACTTATTTGAGCATGGACATACATTTCTAGTCTCACTCAATCAAGTGGCCTAAGATATTACTCCCATTATGTAGGAGGGACTTATCCTATATTGATCAACCATATCCCTCTACATAGATTGTGGTATATCCGATATTAGTCTTTATAGAACAACCTGTTACGATGTTTGTTTGACTATATTAAAATATACAACTCACGATGTTGGGATAATGATGATCTCAAGTATGAGGATCATATACATATTAATCACTATGAGTTATGTTGTGACAATTACATAATAATCCAAGAAACATACTCATAGCAGGTCAGTCCAATATGTTGTTCTCTAACACACATATTCATGCATTGATTTTGACACTCCATATTAATGACAACTCTTTATCATCAATCAACTACATGTTAGTCTTAATGTATTATTGTTGTCCTAGCCAACAATAATACTTGACTAAGGATCTTTTAAGAATAATCATATTATTCTCAGGTCATTATTATAAAATAGTTTATTTATGTACACAGAAAAAAAGCTGAAATAATAATGGCAATGCCTTATATCAATAAACATTATAAATCAAGTATGTTATTACAACCATCTCGTGATTAATCTTTGGGCATACTCTTACAGTTTTTAATTAAAAGACTATTCTGAGCTGTGTTTTGTTCGGTAATGCCTCGTAACCCTAATCTGGTGACAAATACGGGTTAGGGGTGTTACACATCGAATTTTCTCTATTTAATACTCAAATAGGTTCTGTACATACCTCTATCACCTCATACTAACCTCTTTCTTAACCATATTGTTCATTTACCCGTTGAACCATTCGAAATAGAAATTAGATACTCATGAATCCCATACGATAAGCGCTTATACCATGGCCCATAGCCAAATCAAGGTAACTTATCTGAAGAACTAATTTCATGGCTCGAAGCCAAAACACCTGATATGCATAGTTCAAAGCCAAACCAGTATAACTCACACCTGAAGTGCTAATATCATGGCCCGAAGCTAACTCATCCGATATGCATGGCCCGAAGCCAAATCAGTATATCATCTTATAACATGTCACAATTGTCCAAATTTATTTCTAAGGTTCAACCGAGATGTCCAACTTGTCGATTCCGTCTTCGAATAATTTCATAGAGTCGTATTTACAATTCATACATTAATGAAAATCTCATAATCGCATTTTAGGCAATATCAAAGCATTTAACATACATTTATAATGAAATCGTCACATACGAGCTTACCTTGGTTATGGAAATGGCGAAATGGGTCAATTACTCGATAATCTGGCCTTTCCTGCGATCTAATTCTGGATTCGTCTTTTCTTGATCTAAATATATTCAAAATTAACTTCTTCGATCTCATATTCTTTCAATTTAGTCCAAAACATATATTAAGGCCTTTTTACATATTAACCCTTAAATTTTCACATTTAATCAATTTAGTCCCCATTTCACAAATACACAAAATTCACATAATTTCATTAAACCCAAGCTTGGTCGAATTTCATATAGGTCCCTAGCAGCCCAAAAATTTCATTTATTTCACATTTCAACCACTCAATTTACATATTTCACAATTTAATCTCTATTAGGCATTTTCATAAAACATCACTTAACAAAACATGTAAAACTATCATCAGCTTTCATATTTCCACACTAAACATCAAAGAACTCATAAATTCAACAATGGAAACTCTCAAAATCTTTAATAGTTTCAAAATCTAAGGTAAGAGCTAGTTAGAATACAAAGCAACGATTTCAAAAACGTAAAAAATCATTAAAAACCGAGTCAAAATCACTTACCAATTAAGAGCACAAGTGACTGAATAAACAAAACCTAGCTTTGGCCTTTTCTTCTTCTTTAATTTCGGCAATATGATGAAGATGGTGCCAATTTTTTTTTTACTTTTTTTTATTTTATTAACCTTTATTTATCAAATACCAAATTTACCTTAAATTATAACATTTAAAATCACATAAATTTTGTCGATAAAAGTCCACTATCATTTAAAATGGTCTAACTACCATTTAAGGCCATCATATTTAAAAGCTAAAGCTATTTGACACCTTTAACAAGTAAAATGAAACTTTTACATTTTACGCGATTAAGTCTTTTTTTCTCAAATTGAGCAATTAAACAGTAAAATTACATCATGAAAATTTCACACATTCATAATTTCATGTTGTGAACACATAAAATAATTTTAAAATAATTTTCTAACATTAGATTTGTAGTTCCAAAACCATTGTTCTGATTTAGCTAAAACCGGGCTGTTACACTAGTATTGGTATATTTAGTGAATATATACTTGATGTTATAATATGGTTAATATATGTATGCTTGGTATGGTTAGATTGAATTATGGTAAACATATATATCTTTTAAAAAGGTAAGTTTGAATACATGTGATGATATATCAAGTATAATTTTAATGTTGGCTTGGTTTTAACATCTTGAATTAGTTGGTATACATATGCAAGTATGAATGTAGATACAAGGCAAATTTTGGGTGAGAAATAAGGCTTGAAAATGGCCTTGCACACGGGTAGACACACGGGCGTGTGTCTCAATCATGTGTGGCACACAGACTTGCGCACGGACCTGTGGTTTGACCGTGTATCCCCTGCGTCTTAAAAATTGAGAAACAGAATGCTCAGAATTGGTCACACGGGCAGAGACACGGGTGTTTGTCTTAGTTGTGTGAAACACACGGCTCAACACACGAGCATGTGTTTAGGACGTGTGAATCCTACACCTAATTTTTGAAAATTAAATTGTCTACACAACCTAGCATGCGGGCGTGTGGTCGGCCGTGTAACCCAAGTTAGAGAGTTACACGGGTATGAACACGGGCTGGGACACGGTCGTGTGTCTCACATAGAATGCCCGTACGGCCTAGGATATGGGCATGTCACTTGGCCGTGTGAGCCACATGGCCTAATCACACGGGTGTGTGTCCCCTGCACTTGATAAAAAATTTGAAATTTCGCGAAAAATTCTCTAAGTTCCTGATTTAGTCCTGACTTGTTTCAAATGCATAAATTGGACCTCGAGGGTCCATCTAAGGGGTAATATGATTAACTATGATTGATTCTTGATATGAATAGTAATTTATATGAATTAATTACATTTATTCTGTAAACTCCGGTAATGCTCTTTAACTCTGTTCCAACGACGGATCTGGCTTAGGAGTGTTACAGGAGTTATGCTCTAATATTGTTCCTTTGAGGCTCAATCTTTGGAAGAGGAATTGTTCTCCAACACCTTTTTGTTTGTTGTAAGAGATGGAGGAGGAGCCTATTGAACACATCTTTTATGGATGCAACTGGGTAAGAAGTAGTTGGTTTGAATGTTGCTTTGATTTTTGAATTTACAAAGAGTATATATATTCATTTGATGCATGATTCACTAAAATTCTGTCAAATGTTGGGGGGTTGAGGGTTTTACCGCTAAGATCGTTTTTATATGTAGGTTTATTTGGAGAAAGAGGTGTGAGGTCATTCTTGGTGGTAAGTAAGTGGATATTAATGATGTCATCTGTGTGACAGCCCAAAATTGACCCTAGTCAGAATGTGGTTTCGGGACCACAAAACCGAGGCATAAAAATAATTAAAAATTTATTTTGATGCCTATAATATGTGTGTGCTCATGTATGACATTTTATGATGATTGATTTAGTGTTATAAAGGTGAATTCCACAAGAAAGGACTTAGTAGTGAACTTTGAAAGTACGATAGAGAAATGTGTGATGACTAATTAAAGCATGCATGCAAAATAATGGACTTGCATGTCAAATTCCCCTTTTTACAAGTGATGGCCGGCCATGACAAAGAGATATGGGCTAAACATGTCATGAAACATGTTTTGTTGGGAATTAGGAGAAATAATAAACAAATAAGCATGGGTAAGAAAAGAATGAAAAAAAAATGTGTGTGAGAGAGTAGCATTCCCCATTGCCGTGCAACCAAGAAGAGAAAACAAAAAATTTGTTCATCCTTGTTCTCTCCTTTTGGCCAAAAATACTAAGAGGAAGAAGAGATTTTGCTTCATTTCCTTTGTTTAGAAGAGATCTAGAAGGATATTTGGCTAAACTTGCATCAAGATTGAGGTATGTATGAGGTTGTGTCATGAGATTCATGCATGTTTTAGTTGCCAACTTGATGTTCATGTTAGCCATGGTTCAAATCCTTGTTATGCCATGGAAGTGGTATTTGGTCAAGGTTGGTATTGTGATAAAGCCATTGCATGTTAAGTGTGAAGCTTGATGATGATGCATGCAATGATGGATTGTCTACTCTTGAAATTTCTTTGTAGCCATCTTGAGTAAGACTTTGAGTTTTCTTTTGTTTAACCATGATTGAAGATAAAAGGGCATGATTATGATGTATTCGGCCATGATGCATTCATGAGCATGGTTCATGCTTCTTGCATGTTAGTTAAAATTTGTGTTTTAGATGGCTATGGACACCTTGAAATTCGCCATGCTCATATATGTATATATATGTTTGCACATGATGTTTTGGCTATGAAGTAAGTGATGAATATGTTTGTTTAAAGAAGAAAATGTTGAAGAATGCTTGTGAAATTGCAAGCACATTCGCCTAGCACACATATGAGTGCTTGATGCTATATTATAAGTTTTGAGCTACAACATGCAAAGCATTAACTAGTAAAATGCATGCTGTTTTTGTGTGGTATTAAGTGCATAATTGGCCTCAACATGGACATGTATATTCAGCCTTAGGTAGCCTATTGAAGGCCTTAGCTTTTCCTTGATGCCCGAATGAATTGTATTGAATTGCTTGATGTAGTATAAAATGTGCATGACCATTGTGTATTCAAGCTAAAGGGTGGCCATTTGACCATTTAAACTCCTTGTCATATTCGGCCATAAGCTAGCACAATGAGGTTTTAATAAATTGAATTTGTTTGAATTAGCTCAAGAGCTTAGAGGGCCACAATTGGACAAGGGGAAGGAAAAAGTGATCGAATAGCCGTAAAAGCCGTTCGACAACATCCGAGGTAAGTCCTCAAGAAGTGACCTTAATTGAATTATGTGGAATGAAATATGGATGTATTGATTATTGATTTATGTGTGTATGAGTATTGAATGATACCCGGCTAAGTCCCAAGGCGATTATGCTAGTGATTATAATTGTGTTTGAGCCTTAGTAACGAAAATGAAATATGTATGTCCAATGATTATTGATGTATGTGTGCATGAGAAATTGAATGATACCGGGCTAAGCCCAAGACAATTATGCTGAAATTATATCCGGTTAAGACCGAAGGCAATTGTGCTAGTGGCTACATCCGAGCTAAGACCAAGGCATTCGTGCGAGTCATTCTATCCGGCTAAGACCAAGGCATTCGTGCACGTGGTTATATCTGGTTGTATTCCGAAGAAGCTTGGGCTGGAGGTGAGTGTTGGTTGCTGTAATAAATTCAATTAGTACGCTCGAAAAGGCCAAAGAATAAGGTACGTTTATATGTGCATTGGAAAGTCGACATATTTGAGCAACATTCGCTCAATCGACTAACAATTTCAGCTATTGGAATGGTTGATACTTTGTGAAAGTATATAATGATGAAGTGTGAAGTAAGAATGATTATGAGAATGTGTATTAATGAAATGATGCATTTGGTTATGTGAATGTATTGCTTAAATTAAAGCTGATTTTATTCCTTGAGACTTACTAAGCATAAAATGCTTACCCCATTGCTTTGGCTCTCTGTTTTATAGATTACGCCGATAGCAATCGGATTCGGGATCATTAAAGTCAAGTCATCCACACTATCAACGCCTCTATTTTGGTATAAATTTTGGTTGAACTTTGAAATGCCATGTATAGGACTACCCTTGTTGGTTTAAATATGCTGTGATGTATATGTGTACGGCCATGCGAAAATGGCTCGTAAAAGTGAAGTACTGAACTTAGACTATTTGCGGTTTGTATATATATATATGGTGTCATGATGTGATTATGGATTGGAGATGGGAATGTTGGTCACATGATCAGCCATTGGTATGGTTAAAATGATCATATATGAACCTATGTATGGCAAGACTAGTTGGTTCATGGAGACTACAAAATAGGTAAGACCTACCTTAAAAACAGATGCTGCCAGCTGCAGTGACGTGAATGTGAAAAATCACCAAAATTTGTAGGAATGGTATTAAATAGTGAATAAGCTATGTAAATGAACCTTGATGAGTATATTTTCATATGGAAGAAACGAAATGGTCATAGGAGTTACATGTTAAGAGATATTAAAGCTATTGTGAGACAGGGCCAGAACGGTTTCTGGGTCCCCTGTCACAACTTTAAAAATTTACTATAAATTATCCAGAAAGAATTAGGAGTCATTCCTTATATTTACAGATTCTATTTTTAGTCTAGTTTCATTAGAAACAAACGGCACCAGTATTAAAGCCCTGTACAGAGAGATATTCAAGTTATAACGTGCGAAGGTCAGAGCAGTCGATCCCTGTAACATGGGTGACTTTAACTAATAAACTGTACCAATTGGCCCGACCAAAAATTCTAGAAATAAATCCATGGATGGATATATGAGTCTAAATTCAGGGAAAATTTACGAAACCAGTTTCCAAGTTTTGAAACTCGAGATATGATTTTTAAGGCGACGGTGACGCAGTTTTCCAGCCTGACTGGAAATGTCAAATTGGGGGACAAAATATGTGAACTTGGCTTGTTAACCCCTCGTGTCCGACACCGGCGATGGTCTCGGGTTCGGGGTGTTACAATTTTATTGGTATCAGAGCCAGGTTTAGTCGATTCTAGGACTACCGTGATGTGTTTGGGGTCTAGCTATACATGCCATTAAATGATGAATCGATAGTGTGGTGATTTCGACAATTTGACTTTGTGTTTGTTTATAGCAATGGATCCCGATCCCACCGAGCAATAGCTGATGATGTGGAGAGTGTGGCGCTGCTCGCGCAAGGGACAGCGCCGATGGACTCTCAACCTATGGCCAGCAATCCGAATGATGAGGCTAGGCAAGCCTTTTATAGTGTGATGAACGAATGGTTTAATCAATACATTCGAACTAACACTACTGTTCCACAACCTCCATTCCCGACAAATGCAACCCCGCACCTACAATACCTCCGGTGATCGACCAAATAAGGTCAAGTAAGCCCCAATCGATAGGATTTGAAAACATGGGGCCACTGAATTTAAGGCTACGGATGATGATGATGCCGAAGCGAGCTGAATTTTGGTTGGATAACACTATCCGGTGCTCGATGAGCTATCCTGTACACCGATGAGTGCTTAAAGTGTACCATCTCCTTGCTACGCGAGTCCGCCTACTATTGGTGGAGTACTCTGACTTCTGTGGTTCCTAGAGAGCAAGTGACTTGGGAGTTCTTTCAAACCGAGTTCCGAAAAAAGTATATTAGTCAGAGATTCATCGACCAAAAGCGAAGGGAATTCCTTGATCTTAAGCAAGGTTCTATGTCAGTTACCGACTACGAACGAAAATTTGTGAGGCTTAGCCGGTACGCGCGAGAATGCATTTCGTCTGAAGCCATTATGTGTAAACGCTTCGAGGATGGGCTGAATGATAATATAAGGATGTTCGTTGGCATTCTCGAAATACGAGAGTTCGTAGTACTTGTTGAGCGAGCTTGTAAAGCCGAAGAGCTTAGAAAGGAGAAACAAAAGTTGATGTGGGAACCGGAGAATTCGAAGAGGTCCTCGGAAAGTCTCTTCAACAGCATCGAAGAGATTTCGAGATGATGTGAGCCGGTCTAGAGGCGTTTGGGCTTTTCTAGACGAGGACGCGATCGACCCTGTGACCACACGAGTCACTTCGATCGCCATGGTGGAAATGATCGCCGAGAGAGGCGAGTGTCTACATTGTGGCAAATGGCATTCGGGAGCTGTTGGTTTCGTGATTGCTCCTGCTATAAGTGTGGATCGGCCGACCACTTTATGAAGGATTGCCCGAGGATGCTTGAGCAGAATGTAAGTCGAGTGGAAACCCGGTGCTACCATTTGCCGAGGTAGGCCACCTAGAAATATGGGCAATGTCGTTGGCGGTCGAGAGGATCTAGAGATGCTACCATCGATCCGAGGCTTGTGCCCTGCTAGGACTTATGCCATCTGCGCACGCGAGGATCTTGCCTCTCGGATGTCATTACCGTACTTTCACTCTTTTCAATACTAATGTGATTGCTTTGATTGACCTTGGTTCTACTCATTCTTATATATGTGAAACCTTAGCATCCAAAGAAGACTTTGCCTATTGAGTCTCTTCGAGTTTGTAATTCGGTGTCAAACCCTTGGGTCATTACGTGCTTGTCAACAAAGTGTGCAAGAAAAGTCCCCTAGTGTTCCGAGGTTCTTGTTTTCCGCGGACTTGATGCTTTTGCCGTTCGATGAATTGACGTTATTCTTGGTTTGGATTGGTTGACCATGCACGATCACGGTTGTAAATTGCAAAAGCAAGACTATCGATTTGAGGTGCGCGAATAATGAGATAATTCGGGTTGAGTCTACGGACTTAAAGGGGTTGTCACCGTAATATCGCAATGTTGGCCCGAAAATACATAAGAAAAGGTGCGAAGCGTACCTTGCGTCGTGCTCGATGACAAGGAATCGTAAAAGAAACCCGAATCTGTGCCCGTGGTTTGTGAATACCGGATGTTTTCCACGAAGAATTGCCGGTTTACCACACTGTTCGGAAATAGAATTTGGCATCGAATTGGTACCGGTACCACTCAATTCGATAGCTCCGTATCGTATGGCACCAACGGAATTAAAGGAGTTGAAAGCTCGATTACAAGAATTGGTGGATAGAGGTTTTGCTCGCCTGAGTTGTTCGCCTTGGGGTGCGCCGGTGTTGTTTGTGAAAAGAAGGATGGAACCATGCGGTTGTGATCGACTATCGTCGACTTAATAAAGCGACGATAAAGAACAAATATCCGTTACCACGTATCGATGACTTGTTCGATCAACTGAAGGGAGCCTCGGTGTTCTCGAAAATAGATTTGAGATTGGGCTATTATCAATTGCGAATCCGAGATTGGACGCACCCAAGACTTCCTTCGAGCGAGATATGGTCACTATGAGTTCCTAGTGATGCCGTTTGGGCTCACTAATGCCCTCGGTATTTATGGATTTAATGAATCGGATCTTTAGACCATATTTGGATCGATTCAGTAGTCGTGTTCATTGATGACATCTTGGTCTATTCAAGAAATGAGACCGAACATCTTGAACACTGCGGTTAGTGCTTGCAAATTTTACGGGATAAGCAATTATATGCTAAGTTCACAAGTGTGAGTTCGGTTAAGAGAGGTTAGCTTCTTGGGTCATGTGGTATCTGCATCGGTATTCGAGTCGACCGAATAAAATTTCAGCCATACTTAATTGGAAGCCTCAGAAATATTACCGAGGTTCGAGCTTTTTGGGGCTTCTTGTTATTACCGACGATTTGTAAAGGTTTCTCAACGATAGCCACGCCGATGACGGTTACTCCAAAAGGATGTTAAGTTCGAATGGATGAGAAATGCCAAAAAGTTTCGATCAATGAAAACTTATTTGACTGAAGCCCCAATTCTAGTGCAACCCGAGTCCCAAGCAAAGAGTTTGTCATCTATAGCGACGCCTCCTACTTGGGTTAGGTTGTGTATTGATGCAAGAAGGTCGAGTTGTGGCCTATGCGTCGAGGCAATTAAAGCCACATGAGAAAAATTATCCGACTCATGATCTCGAATTGGCCGCCATCGTGTTCGCCTTAAAGATTTGGCGACATTACTTATTTGGTGAAAGGTGTCATGTGTACTCGGATCACAAAAGTCTCAAATATTTGATGACCCAAAGAGACTTAAATCTGCGACAAAGACGTTGGCTCGAGTTAAAGGATTACGAGCTGGTCATTGACTATCACCCGGAAAGGCGAATGTGGTTGCGATGCCTTGAGTCGTAAATCATTATTCGCTTCGACGATGAGCGTGCACTTGTCATTCGATCCGATAGTGTGTTAGTAGCTGAATTGAAAGCCAAACCACTATTGATACATCAAATTCGAAGCTCGAAAGTCGACGACGAGTTGGTCGCAAAGCGGGTGAGTGTGTTCGAACAAGGACTCGAATTTCAAATCGATGATGACGATTGTTTGAGGTTCGAAGTCGTCTGTGTGTTCCAAAATTGAACTCATTTTGATAATTCTGAATGAAGCCCATTGTAGCGAATGGCAATCCACCCGGGAGTCTGAAGACGTACAATGATTTGAAACGCCGGTTTTGGTGGCATGGTATGAAGCGAGACATCTCCGACTTTGTTTGAGATGTTTAATATGTCAACAAGTGAAAGCGGAACATCGGTGCCTTGAGATTACTTGACCAATCACGATACCGAATGGAAATGGGATCGAGTCACAATGGACTTTGTATCCGGACCGCCATTGTCATCAAGTAAGAAGGATGCGGTTTGGGTCGTGGTAGATAGATTGACTAAGTCGGCCTACTTTGTCCCGTCGTCGGATTTTTCAATGGAAAAATTAGCGAATTGTACGTTTCTCGATTGTGAGATTACACGGGTGCCTATTTCCATCGTGTCGGATAGAGATCCGAGATTTACCTCGCGATTTTGGAAAAAGTTGCAAGAAGCTTTGGGTACCAAGTTGCATTTTAGCACCGCTTTTCACCCCCAAACCGATGGTCAATCCGGCGGATAATTCGGATACTTGAGGATATGTTGAGATGTTGCGTCCTCGAGTTTAGTGGTTCATGGGAGCGGTATTTGCCGTTGATTGAATTCGCTTACAACAACGACTTTCAATCGAGTATTAAGATGGCACCCTACGAGGCTTTGTACGGTCGTAAATGCCGTACACCATTGTTTTGACCGAGCTTGGTGAAAGCAAGATTTTCGGTGGATTTGATTAGAGATCTTTGAATGAAAGTGAAAGTAATCCGTGAAAGTCTAAAGATAGCCTCCGATCGTCGAAGTCGTGACGCGGATCTGAAGCGTAAGGATATTGAGTATCGTGGGTGATAAAGTGTTTCTCAAGGTATCGCCTTGGAAAAAGATACTCGATTCTACCGTAAGGGCAAGTGAGCCCGAGTTCATTGGGCCATATGAGATATCCGGCGAGTCGGTCCGATGGCATATCGTTTGATTTTGCCCCGAACTCAAAAAGGTTCACGATGTCTTTCATGTTTCGATGCTTGACGCTATAGATCCGATCCATCGCACGTGATTAGTCCATCGAAATTGAAATTCAAGCTAATATGAGTTATGAGGAAGAACCGATTCGTATCCTATCACGAGAAGTGAAAGAGTTGCGAAACAAGCGGGTTCGCTAGTGAAAGTGTTATGGCTCAAGCACGGGATAGAAGAAGCTACTTGGGAGACCGAGAACTCTATGAAAGAGCGATATCCAAACCTATTTATCGGTAAGATTTTCGGGGACGAAAATTTCTTAAGTGGGGAGAGTTGTGACACCCAAAATTGACCCTAGTCGGAATGTGGTTTCGGGACCACAAAACCGAGGCATAAAAATAATTAAAATTTATTTTGATGCCTATAATATGTGTGTGCTCATGTATGACATTTTATGATGATTGATTTAGTGTTATAAAGGTGAATTCCACAAGAAAGGACTTAGTAGTGAACTTTGAAAGTACGATAGGAAATGTGTGATGACTAATTAAAGCATGCATGCAAAATAATGGACTTGCATGTCAAATTCCCCTTTACAAGTGATGGCGGCCATGACAAAGAGATATGGGCTAAACATGTCATGAAACATGTTTTGTTGGGAATTAGGAGAAATAATAAACAAATAAGCATGGGTAAGAAAAGAATGAAAAAAAATGTGTGTGAGAGTAGCATTCCCCATTGCCGTGCAACCAAGAAGAGAAAACAAAAATTTGTTCATCCTTGTTCTCTCCTTTTGGCCAAAAATACTAAGAGGAAGAAGAGATTTTGCTTCATTTCCTTTGTTTAGAAGAGATCTAGAAGGATATTTGGCTAAACTTGCATCAAGATTGAGGTATGTATGAGGTTGTGTCATGAGATTCATGCATGTTTTAGTTGCCAACTTGATGTTCATGTTAGCCATGGTTCAAATCCTTGTTATGCCATGGAAGTGGTATTTGGTCAAGGTTGGTATTGTGATAAAGCCATTGCATGTTAAGTGTGAAGCTTGATGATGATGCATGCAATGATGGATTGTCTACTCTTGAAATTTCTTTGTAGCCATCTTGAGTAAGACTTTGAGTTTTCTTTTGTTTAACCATGATTGAAGATAAAAGGGCATGATTATGATGTATTCGCCATGATGCATTCATGAGCACGGTTCATGCTTCTTGCATGTTAGTTAAAATTTGTGTTTTAGATGGCTATGGACACCTTGAAATTCGGCCATGCTCATATATGTATATATATGTTTGCACATGATGTTTTGGCTATGAAGTAAGTGATGAATATGTTTGTTTAAAGAAGAAGATGTTGAAGAATGCTTGTGAAATTGCAAGCACATTCTACCTAGCACACATATGAGTGCTTGATGCTATATTATAAGTTTTGAGCTACAACATGCAAAGCATTAACTAGTAAAATGCATGCTGTTTTTGTGTGGTATTAAGTGCATAATTGGCCTCAACATGGACATGTATATTCGCCTTAGGTAGCCTATTGAAGGCCTTAGCTTTTCCTTGATGCCCGAATGAATTGTATTGAATTGCTTGATGTAGTATAAAATGTGCATGACCATTGTGTATTCAAGCTAAAGGGTGGCCATTTGACCATTTAAACTCCTTGTCATATTCGCCATAAGCTAGCACAATGAGGTTTTAATAAATTGAATTTGTTTGAATTAGCTCAAGCGCTTAGAGGGCCACAATTGGACAAGGGAAGGAAAAAGTGATCGAATAGCCGTAAAAGCCGTTCGACAACATCCGAGGTAAGTCCTCAAGAAGTGACCTTAATTGAATTATGTGGAATGAAATATGGATGTATTGATTATTGATTTATGTGTGTATGAGTATTGAATGATACCCGGCTAAGTCCCGAAGGCGATTATGCTAGTGATTATAATTGTGTTTGAGCCTTAGTAACGAAAATGAAATATGTATGTCCAATGATTATTGATGTATGTGTGCATGAGAAATTGAATGATACCGGGCTAAGCCCAAGACAATTATGCTGAAATTATATCCGGGTTAAGACCGAAGGCAATTGTGCTAGTGGCTACATCCGGGCTAAGACCAAGGCATTCGTGCGAGTCATTCTATCCGTGCTAAGACCGAAGGCATTCGTGCGTGGTTATATCTGGTTGTATTCGAAGAAGCTTGGGCTGGAGGTGAGTGTTGGTTGCTGTAATAAATTCAATTAATGCGCTCGAAAAGGCCAAAGAATAAGGTACGTTTATATGTGCATTGGAAAGTCGACATATTTGAGCAACATTCGCTCAATCGACTAACAATTTCAGCTATTGGAATGGTTGATACTTTGTGAAAGTATATAATGATGAAGTGTGAAGTAAGAATGATTATGAGAATGTGTATTAATGAAATGATGCATTTGGTTATGTGAATGTATTGCTGAAATTAAAGCTGATTTTATTCCTTGAGACTTACTAAGCATAAAATGCTTACCCCATTGCTTTGGCTCTCTGTTTTATAGATTACGCTCGATAGCAATCGGATTCGGGATCATTAAAGTCAAGTCATCCACACTATCAACGCCTCTATTTTGGTATAAATTTTTGGTTGAACTTTGAAATGCCATGTATAGGACTACCCTTGTTGGTTTAAATATGTGTGATGTATATGTACGGCCATGCGAAAATGGCTCGTAAAAGTGAAGTACTGAACTTAGACTATTTGCGGTTTGTATATATATATATGGTGTCATGATGTGATTATGGATTGGAGATGGGAATGTTGGTCACATGATCAGCCATTGGTATGGTTAAAATGATCATATATGAACCTATGTATGGCAAGACTAGTTGGTTCATGGAGACTACAAAATAGGTAAGACCTACCTTAAAACAGATGCTGCCAGCTGCAGTGACGTGAATGTGAAAAATCACCAAAATTTGTAGGAATGGTATTAAATAGTGAATAAGCTATGTAAATGAACCTTGATGAGTCTATTTTCATATGGAAGAAACGAAATGGTCATAGGAGTTACATGTTAAGAGATATTAAAGCTATTGTGAGACAGGGCCAGAACGGTTTCTGGGTCCCCTGTCACAACTTTAAAAATTTACTATAAATTATCCAGAAAGAATTAGGAGTCATGCCTTATATTTACAGATTCTATTTTTAGTCTAGTTTCATTAGAAACAAACGGCACCAGTATTAAAGCCCTGTACAGAGAGATATTCAAGTTATAACGTGCGAAGGTCAGAGCAGTCGATCCCTGTAACATGGGTGACTTTAACTAATAAACTGTACCAATTGGCCCGACCAAAATTCTAGAAATAAATCCATGGATGGATATATGAGTCTAAATTCAGGAAAATTTACGAAACCAGTTTCGAGTTTTGAAACTCGAGATATGATTTTTAAGGCGACGGTGACGCAGTTTTCCAGCCTGACTGGAAATGTCAAATTGGGGGGCAAAATATGTGAACTTGGCTTGTTAACCCCTCGTGTCCGACACCGGCGATGGTCTCGGGTTCGGGGTGTTACAATCTGTATAATAAAATCTGCTACTTAAAAGTATATGGTTGTCAGGAAAGAATGTTCAGTTGAGAGGGATTTAAAGTAGGATGGTGTTCTTGAATAAGTTTGGGGAAGACCACCTGAAGGATGGGTTAAGATTAACTATGGTGGGACATTCGATGTTAAAAATGGTAAAGTTAGTGTAGGTGTAATTTGTAGAGACTATAGAGGAATGGTTCTTGATAGAACAGCTGAGAAAGTGATAGCGGATGAGGCTGAGGTTGTAGAAGCTAGGGCGATCACTAAAGGGATCGAACTTGCTGTTAAAAACAGATAGGAGAATGTGTTTCTGGGGACTGATTCTCTTATTGTCTTCTGTGAAACTAAGAAAAATGATTTTAAGAGAAGGTTGAAGTTGAAACTGATTTTGAAGAGGTTTGATACTTTGAAAAAATAGGTGAACAACTTTTTAATCTAAAGGATTAGAGGGGATATTAACAAAGTTGTGGAATGGGTAGCTAAGCATGCTAAAGTGGAGATGTGTTTTGAGGGTTGGATTCACCACCCACCATCTTCCTTGGTGTTTATCTTGGAAAAGGATGGCCTGTCATCTTTGCCTATTGCCTAATTTCGAACTCGACCTAACATTAGTAAGTTGATTTTATGTCTGCTCTTTTAACTTTGTTAGACTCTTATTTTCCTTTGTTGTTCAGTGATGTTTTTCTTTATTGCTAATACTATGGTGCTTTGTTTGTTCAATCAGTACATGAAAGTGTTTTTCTAGCAAAAAAAGAAAAAGGTTAAACTAAAACTGATATTTCACTTTAAAGACAATAAAAAAGTTAAAAAAATAAGACGTCATACACAATTTAAATTAAACAATTTAAAATATTCTTGAGTAAATAATTTATCATTTAAATAATATAATAATTTATATTAACAATTTAAATAATTTTAATCTTTTTAACTATGACGTAATATTTTATAAACATTTTCATAATTATGATATTTAAAAATCTTTCACTCAATTCTTAAATAATATAAAAGATTAAATGAAAATAAATAATTTAATTTTATAACTAAAATTTTAAACTTTGAAACATCAATTCCGCAAAGCGTAGCATATTACTAATTTAAATAGCATATTACTAATTTAAATAATAAAACTAAATATTAACTACAAGCAAAATAAACTAGTTTACAATTGTTTCAACTGCGGTCCAAAATTCCAGTTGGAGCACAACTGAGAATACGAAAAGGAAAGAGAAAGCTCAAAGAGGCCTACCTCCTTAATAGTTCCCTTCGAATCTAGAACCACTAAAACAGAGACAACCCATTACAGATAAAAGCCCCAGATTTAGACTCTGGAGTGAATTTGTAACATAAAACCCATTGCGGCAATTTTTTTTTTTTAATTCTCAGTTTTCTTTGGATTGAAGCTTGAAGAAAGCCAAGCGTTCTAGTCTGGAAAGGAAATGAAACGAAACGAAAGAGAAGTTGGAAAAGAGATGAAAGAGCTTTAGGTTGGGCCCATCTACTTTAGTAAATGTCGAAATCAAATGGTCCCAACTTTTGAGCAATCCCACGAGCTGTGCCTAGCAACACAAAATCAACCCACATGAGTACATGTGTTACTGTCACAGATCCCAGCTACACAGAAAGATGCCAGAAAAGGGGCGCCAGCTAGAAACAACTAAGCGTACATTAGGTTCTTTTCTTTCCCCATATATATATATATATATATTAACCAACTCTACATCTCTTTTCCTTCATTATCAATTTAGAATTTAGAGAGAAACATGGCTATATTCCAACATATTATTTTGCTTCTCTGTCTCTCATTGTTTTGCGCGACAAGCTTAGTTTCTTCACACAACAGGCATTACACCTCTCCAAGCGTTCCACGTTTAACAGACTTGTTTAGCCATGTCTCAGTAAATAAAAGTTTTTCCAACGTTTTTGGTGGACCAAATATCAAGATTCTCAACAATGGGTCCACGGCCACTTTTGCTCTGGACAGAACCTCAGGTGAACTAATCAACACCCGTTTTGGCTTTTTACAGAAAATCACTTTTCTTAGAAATCTAGTTAGCTCTCAAATCTCAGCTAATCTCTCAATGATCTCCTTTCAGGGTCAGGATTGGCATCTTGGAACAAATATAACTACGGATTCTTCAGTGCAGCAATAAAGTTGCCTGCAGGTCTCACATCTGGAGTGGTGGTAGCCTTCTATGTAAGCTTCTTTCCTTCTGCATTTAACAATTTGTATATATATATGTATGTATGTATATATATGAACATTTGTACTTGGTTAAATGGCTCATTTGTGATGAAAGTGGGATATCCGAATATGTGCAGTTGTCTAATGCAGACATGTATCCACACAGTCATGATGAGATTGATATTGAATTGCTTGGAAATGATAAACGAATTGATTGGGTCCTCCAAACAAATGTATACGCAAATGGTGTCAGTACTGGAAGAGAAGAGAAATTTTATTTCTGGTTTAATCCAACACTGCAGCACCATTACTACAGCATTCTTTGGAACAGTCATCATATAGTGTAAGACTATTGAAATCAACTCCATGTTTAATCTCACAAAGAAAGCCTAAATTTTGATCACCTTAATGGAATATTAATGAACTGCCTGCCTTTAAAAAATATTGCAGGTTCCTAGTTGATAATATACCAGTGAGAGAGTTCCCAAACAATGGAAAATTCTCTGCCGCATATCCCTCGAAGCCAATGTCGCTTTACGTCACCATATGGGATGGGTCGCAATGGGCAACTCATGGAGGGAAATACCCTGTGAATTACAAGTATGCTCCATTTGTAACTTCGCTGACTGACTTGGAAATGGTTGGGTGTATGGTAAATCCTAAGCAGCCTAATTCATCTTGTTCCAGTGCCAGCGTGTCAAGTATCGACCCTGTCGAAGGACCTGACTTTTTTAAGCTATCGAATCAACAGATGTCCGCCATGGTTTGGGCTAGAAGGAAGCTCATGTTTTACTCATACTGCAAAGATACATCAAGGTTTAAAGTCTTACTTCCAGAATGCAAGTAAATTGTACTATGATTATTATATAGTCACATATATATACATTCTTTTTTTTCCTATTCTAAAGATTATTTTCCCATCAAGGAGCAATAATGATATGTTCCCATTTGTTATTAGAAAGAAATCATAAAGCATTATAGTTTATACTCCCGTATCTATGCTTTTATATTGCTGCTTTTTCATAATTACTCGCATTCGAGAGTTAATGAGATTAACAAATTACTATGTGATTAGTTCAATCTAGGTCAATATTATCTCTGAGGGAAGACACGAACACCAAGGATCTCCCCTGCCTTTTGGGACCGGAGAGAGTACAATTTAAAGGGTAAAATTACACCACAATGAATTACAGGTTATTTTCTTTTTTTTCACCCAATAATGAATTTTTTTTTTAAATTAGTCACCAATTTTTCAAATTTAGCTCTCAACTTTTATTTATTGTATCGATTTAGTCATAATTTGAAAAATTAACTCTCAAAATTTACAAATAGTCTCAATTTAATCTTAATTCTAATTTTTTAAAATATATAAAAATACATAAATATTCTAAAAAATATAACAATAAATTTACATTTTATATTAATACTAATATTGAATAATAATATTATTTAATATTAAATAAAAAACTCCCCTCTCCCCCACCCTTCTCCCTCTCTTTCTTGCCACTGTCCCTCTCCATCTCTACTACATCAAGCCAAATTTGTCCACCTGTTTGTTTTCACTTAATTGGCAACCTTGACTGCTTTGGATTTCATACAGAACAAGTGCTTCCTTAATCGACTTGGTCTCCTCCAAGAACCCTAATTTTAATTCTGTTTCTTAGAATACGCCACAAAAGCCCTAAACTCTTTTTCTTTTTAATTCTTTTAACCAAAAATCTAATTTGTTTTGTTTTGTTTTTGTTTAGATCTCAATTCAATATCTACTTTTCTTCCAAGAATGGTTCAAATCATCTTAATATACTTGATTCTTCGTGTTCTTTGCTGGTTGGGCCTTCCTTTAAGCTTTATTGTGATTTCATTCGGTTTTGATATTTATTCTTCAAATCTATCCAACCATTTGTTTTCACTTAATTGGTAGCCTTGACCCCTTTGGATTTCATACAGAAAGTGCTTCCTTAATCGACTTGGTTTTCTCTAAGAACCCTAATTGTGTTTCAATTTCCTTGTTCTTTTATTACATTATTTGTGTTACAGCCTTTTTAATTTTAAATTAGATTGTTTGAGTTTTGGGCGGGGTCGAACTCCAAGATTCCTTTCATTCATCTAGAGCCCAAAGTAAAATCTGCAACTTGGAAAGACTTTTGATCTTGTACCGCATGCATCATTTCATAAATGATCAATTCATATTCAATAAGTAAAGATCATCAAATAAATTAAATTCATTGTAATAGAAAAAGAACAAGTAAATCGAGCAAAAACAAGGATCTTGAAAGAGATCAAGTCGGTTCATGAATAGGACTTGTTCTTGATAAATTCCAATTGAATTAAGGATGCCAAGAAGGGAAAACAATCAATTAAGAAAAGATTCGAATAATTGATAAGGACGCGTGTGGAATAGGATCCCAAGTTTGTTCAAGTCATGAATTTGTTCTACGACTCTAGACAAAAGATAAAACCTGGATTTTGACTAATCTTGAGAATGAAACAATCTGAGGCTCCTTAGGACATCTTCACGCCACTAAAACCCTAAAACTTAAACCCTAAACCCTAAAACATTTTTTTTCATTTGTTTAACCGAAAATCTAATTTTTTTTTTAGTTAAGATCTCAATTCAGCATTTTCTTTTCATCCAAGAATGGTTCAAATCATCTTAATATACTTGATTCTTTATGTTCTTTATTGGTCAGGCCTTCCTTTAATCTTTCTAATGATTCCATTTGATTTTTATCTTTATTCTCCAATCTGCCCAATCATTTGTTTTCACTTAATTGGCATCCTTGACCCCTTTGGATTTATACAAAACAAGTGTGTCCTTAATTGACTTGGTTTCCTCCAAGACACCTAATTTTGATTCAGCTTCCTTGTTCTTTATTACTTGGTTTGTGTTGCAGCACTTTTAATCTAACTTGGATTGTTTAAGTTTCGGGTGGGCTCAAACTCTAAGATTCCTTTTCTTCATCTAGAGCCCAAAATAAAATCTGCAACTTGGAAAAACTTTTGATCCTGTAACGCATACGTCACTTTATAAACGGTTGATTCGGATTTAATAAATAAAAAACATTGAACAAATTCAATTCATTGTGATAGAAAAAGAACAAGTAAACTGAGCAAGAACAAGGATCATGAAAGAGATAAAACGGTTCATGAAGAGGACTTGTTCTTAATAAATTCCAAATGAAGTAAGGATGCCAAGAAGGGAAAACAATCGACTACGAAAAGATTTGAATAATTGATAAGGACACGTGCGGAATAGGATCCCAAGTTTGTCCAAGTGGCAGATTTTTCTACAACTTTAAACGAAAGATAAAACTTGGATTTTGACTAATCCTGAGAAAAAAACAATCCAAGGCTCTTTAGGACGTCCTCATGCCACTTGTAACACCCCTATAACCCGTATCCGTCGCCGGGGTGGGTTATGAAGAGTTACCAATTCAAAACACTACATTTGTACATTCACACTTACATAAGTTCATTAGCAATTATATGCATAGCCAAACACAATCAAAGATCGAAATTCAGTCTTGTATCGACATTCAAAAGTTGTCATATTCACATGGCTATTATTCAACAACATCTCAAAATATCATTCACTTAAGTCTATTCTATACATGCCATACTAGCTCCAAAACATAGTAGTACCAAAATGATAGATAGTGTGACGAGTTGCTGACAATCCTCCCGAGCAGGTGACTGGAGTCAACAATCTATAAAACAGAGAAACATAACAAACGGAGTAAGCTTTCATAAGCTTAGTAAGTTTTAAGCAATGCAAACAAACAAACTCAATTATACTTTGATCATTCAATTTCTCAAGAGGCCATTTTCTAGGTATATTGCCATTTGGCTGAATATACACAAGCACATAATATCATTTAAGCACCATCCAAGCTTCATGATGCAATGTTCTAAAAATACTAATATAATATCCTAAAATGCAAATATATCTACTTAAGTACAAATAATTAACCAAGTTTAGAGGCCTAAAATATAACTCTTTTCAAGAGTTATCATGTGTCACCTTGATTTTGTATGCAAGATTTTCCACACGGCATCAGTGAGTTACACAACCTGGCAACACGACCGTGCGACCCTGATTACACGGGTACAGTGAGCTACACAGTTTGGCCACATGACTGTGTAACCCCTTTTTTTAAAATTTGTAGATTTAAAAACTTTCTATTTTATTTCAAACTAGTCCCAGATTATTCCTGAATTATCTTTAAGGCCCCGATTTAAGGTTAATAATTTTATTTATGCTACGAATGACATTTTAAATTGATAATTATGTTATTTAATTTGATATTTGAATGGTTAAATATTCGTATTTGTTATTATATGCATGGTAATGCTCTGTAACCCTAATCCGGCGACGGCGATGAGGTGTTACACATGGAATTTTCAAGCTTGTAAATTTTGAAGGATAATAGATAATTTGTTATTATTAGGTGTATAATAGACTGGATGTAATAACCTAGATGAAAATGTATAAAGTGTACCATAGGATGAATAAAATATACGGATCCTTGTTAATAAATAATTTGATTTGCTAATTGCTTGTTTAAGTAGATGATTGCTTGAAAAAAATTTATTTCTAGGTGATTAATTTTGGAAAGACCTTAGGCATTATTTGGAATATCCTAGAGCCTAAAAGCTTACCTGTTGCTATGTACCCCTAGTTTATATATCTTTGAGCCTCAAGTACCCTTTTCTTGTGAGCCTTGGTATCAAAGCCTCGAGCCTAAATGAGTCTAGTACTCGATCCTTCTCTTTCATATTCTTTATTGCACTATGTAATGGACGTCAGGCCATAGGCATTGAAGGATAGGTAGAAACATTATGATGCCTTTTTGTGTGGAAAAAGAAAATGAAAGGATTACATGAATTAGTACATTTAAAAAAGTAAATGAAAAAGTGAAAAATAAAGAAAAAGAGAGATAAATCAAAATTAAGCTGAGAATGAGAATGTTTCATTCTGTGATTATAAATTTTGTATGTACTAGTCCCACGTAATACCTTCTAACTTTTTGGATAAATAAGGTAGGCTAGAGAATGAGAAATAAGGAGATGAACTTGTAAATAAATTGGTGATGAGTAGGGAACAATGACGTGTGCTTAACTGTTACTAGTGCTTGAACACATTTTGAGTATATGTTGTTTGAATTTCAAACCATCCTAAGCCTCAGAACGCTACAAGCCTAGAAGGCCTTCGGGACCTGAATAAGTCACCAACACAATAATTTATAAATAGCTTGTATTTGTTTGAATGAACCTGACCAATTCTTTTTAAATATCTATGAGCGATCTGCATTTTGATAGATAACACTTGTATATATGTTCATTTACATTGCCTCTATATTTATTAACAATTTAATTTAGTGAACTAATTATGTTTGCAGTAGGAATAAACAAGTTAGCTAGATATCACTCTTAATTTGCATGTGAGGTAATTCTTGTAGAGTTTGATGTTCTACCACTATGTAACATAATTTTCTAATTTAGTCCAAGAGCCGTCTTTTCTTTTGCATGTTTGGTGTGTTTGCTTAAGGACAAGTAAAGAGTTAAGTGTGAGGGGATTTGTTCTGCCACAAATTGATGTGGAAATTTAGGCTTTCTCGATCTATTTAAGGAACTTATTCTTGAGCAAAATAGCACATTTTGCATATTTTTTTCATAATTTTTAGATTTTAAGTTAATAAGTGAAAATGTCTAGTTTTTGCTCAATTTATGACCCAATTTGGCCAATAGTGTCATTAAGGGGGCCTAACGTGTGATTGAGTGGTGTAGGGACGAGTTGGAGGTTTAAAACTAGTGAGAATGGCACAAAAGGAAAGGGTATCGCGACATCCACACCATGTAATTTTGATACCTCCAACAATAGAGAAGATTAGAAACACCCTTCAGTTGTATCACGATATCCACCCTTCCAAGAAGACCCTAAGGCTTGACATTTCTAGAGGAATCGCAATATCCTCTTGTGGATATTGTAACATTAAAACCGTCATGGGGACAAAATTTGACAAAAAAGGTAGTTTTTGTCCAGCTGGTCCACTAATTACCCAAGGCTTGTGTAGGGGCAATTTTGGCAAAAACAAAATCATCAGCTTTCAACCTAGAGACACACACATTAGCTTAGTTTTAGCCTTATTTTTCTCTAGGTTTTCTTGTAGTTTTTCTGCACTTGTTCTAAGGTTTTCATTTTCTCTTCTTTATTAGTTTTAGAGTTTTTTTTTCTACATTTACTTCTTGTTCTTGATATTCTTAGTGTTAGTTAAGTATGTTATCATTGTAGCTTAGGTTTATTTACACTTTCAGTCCTAGTACCTTAGTTGTAAGGCATTTTTAGCTTTAGTTTAATGTATTTCAGTTTTTTCTACTTTAAATCTGTTAAAGTTAGTTTCTTTTATGTTTATTTCTTTAGATTTCTTTATTGAATGCTTTTAGTTTCATGTTCTTTAAGTTCTTTTTTTTCATAAAAATATCAACTTTTATATTTTTATTAGGCTTTACTTTAATGGTTTCTTTGCTTTTCATTTTCATGTTAATTCCTTTTATTTTCAGCATGAATAGCTCAACCTAAAAGGGGGTTGGTTGATGGAGATGTGGCTAAGGTAATTTTTGGATAAAGGACTAAATCGTAATAATTGGACTAAATCGAATAGACCTAAATACTTAGGAAGTGACGCCCCTAAGGGAATATATAGGCAAGTGAGATCGAAAGGTAATCTTGTTGTGCACTTGTTCATTAGTCTTGAATTAACTGGTGAGATCGAGAGATAAATCGAACTAATTCATCTAAGTCGATAAAATTGATATTTTAAGATAAATTGGAGCCACTTAGTTATTTAAGTTATTTAAGTCCTTTTTTCGAGAATTGATAACCACATTGAAATTTGCCAACCACCATTAGTCATTTATTTGGTTAAATTCTTAGTTTTATACGCTTTACAATTTAGTCCCTAGATTACCATATTTAATTTTCTTCCAAAATTTCCTTGTTATGATTTGTCGTACTATAAAATCGTATTAGTAGTTGCTTAGACTCTTTCGTGTACAGTATTTACCACTCAATCACCATCTCATTTGGGTTTGATCCTTGGAATACTCTGGTATTCCAATGTAAAACTACAAATATTACAACTGACCTGTATGCTTGCAGTAAAGCTACGCTTATAAAATTGTTTTATAAAATTGTTTATCTTATGCGCACATGCAACCACGGTTAACTCTTTATTGATGGATTTAAATACTATAATAAGTACATATGGTTATATCCTCTAAGGCGCAAAACATATGTTCTCGAAAATTTTGTCAAATTTAAGTCCATTGTGGAAAACTATTTCAAACATGAAATAGTCACCTTATACACAGACAATGGGAGGGAGCATATTGCACTTCATTCATTTCTAGCGTCTACTGGGATTATACATCTCAAAACACTTCCAAATACTCTAGAACACAATGGCTTTTCAGAACATCATCACAGTCATATTATTGATATCGGTCTCACTCTTCTCCAGCATGCATCCATCCCTCTCTTTTTTTGGCATTTTGCCTTTGCCACAACTACTTATCTTATCAATCGAATGCCTAAATCCAATCTCTCCATGATGTCATCATTTGAAAATTTGTTTGGTCGTCCACCTAACTTTAAAAAGCTTTGTGTTTTTGGTTGTCAGTGTTACCTTTGATTGTGTTCATATACCTCTCACAAATTGGAACCTCACTCTCGTACTTGTATTTTCTTAGGCTACTCATTCACACAAAGTGTCTATCTAAGCTATATTGACTTTCCCCTAAAATATTTACTTCTCCTCATGTTGAGTTTATTGAAGATGCTTTTCCTTTTTCCATGCATGTCTTATATGTCTCAACCTCAAGTTCATCATCATCTTCTTCTCTTTTCTTTAATGTTCCATCTACCTTACATGTGATGCTGTCAGTTCACCTCTCTTGCTCAATTAAACCAGTAACAACCCATTTTTTAGTGAAAATCAGAATAGTGGTTTCGGGATCACAAATCTGATTTGAAAATAAATTTATTTTTATTTTATTACATGGTCCGTAATATGTAAAAAATGTCATGTGAAAATCCCGATAAATAATTTTATTGATTATGTGCTTAATTAGGGAAAGGACAAAACCGCATAAATGAAAAATTTGAATTCTAGTAGCAAGAAAGATTAAATAGTTATGGAATTTAAAACTTGAGGCCCTTATATGGTAATTAGACCATTAAAGAAAAGTATGTAGATATTTTGGTGAGTCATCCATGGAAATTTAGAAAAAGGACAAGGACTAAATTGGAATTTGACATAATTTAATTAATTAAAAAGATGATAAAAAATATCATGTTATTTTTCTCATCTTCTTCCCCAAAAATACATGGAAATTTTCATGGCTTAATTGGGTAAGTTTTCTTGTCTTGATTTTAGTAATTTTGATATTTTTGAAACTGGGATAGCTTAATCTATCTACTTAGGGGATCAATTTGAAGAGTTATTAGAGTATGGAAATTAGGTTATGGATGTATATGCTGAAATTTTGAAATTTATGGTAGAAAGTGAAAGGTTGTTGATAGATAAATAACTTTTACAAAGTGATTTTTGATAAAAACATGATTTAAGGATTAAAATGTAAAGTTGTGAAAATTGATGAAAATTTCTAAAATTTATAGAAAATATGTGTTGTAAATTTTATGTTGAAATTCCGACTAGGCTTGGAATAGGGAGTAAATTGCATAAATTTCTTCGAGCCTAGGGACGAAATTGGAATTTATGGAAAAGTTAGGGACAAAATGTTAATTTTGCCTAGGACGTAAATTGAATCCAAATGAATATGAAATGTGTGAAATTGATGATTAAAGTTATTTATATAGATCCGGACAACACAAATTTGAGGTTAGATCGAGGAAAAGAAAAGGTTTCAGATTAGTAGATTTTATACACGAATCAATGTCGAGGTAAGTTCGTGTATCTTAATGAGCATGTAAATATGTTAACTTAAATGTTATGATTGTATGCAATATGATTTACATTTATGTGAATATTTTAATGTGTGAATGATTGCATGTTCCGAAATGTTGGAAAAGGGTAAAGTCTCTTTTGAATATTGAATTCCGATGAATATATATGCTTTCCCGAAATGAATGAGGTCTTGCATTTGTTGCTGATAGGATTTAGCTCGAATGAGTAATCCTAATGACCTCGTTATAAAAAAGATTTAGCCCGGACAGGTAATCCTGATATAATTCCACTTGAGCATATGATACAATTAGGATTTAGCTTGGACTGATAATCCTAATTAAGCTCTTCTGAGCATACGTTACATAAAGGATTTAGCCTGGACTGGTAATCCTGTAATACGATATATGGCTCGAGAGTGTGTTCTTTGATTAAATGCCCTAAAGGGTACTCTTGAATAGTAATTGACAGGTTATTGAATTGTACACCTTGAGTGTACTACTCGAGTATCCATTGGAATTTCAATGATTCAACGAACAAAACTCTTGGAATAATGAGAGAATTAAAAGATGAAATGATAATGTCTTGAAAGAATATTGCATGATGAGCTCATCTATGTTTACTTGATGTATATGAAAATTTTGTGTCTAACATGTTAAATTGAGTGCATGTGTATAGGTAATTTTGCCAAGTTGATGGAAAACATAATATTGTATACTTAGATTTAATAAACGAGATTGGTAAGTTTAATTTCTATTATACGAACTTACTAAGCATGTAATGCTTACTCTATTTTATTTTCCCCTATTTTATAGTGTTCGGAAGCTCACGAAGGTTAGAGATAATTGGAGCATCATCACATTATTCTCTAGCTTATTTTGGGTATATATAGAAAAATCATTTTGGCATAATGGCATGTATAGGCTAATTTGGGCATAGATGGTTTAAATATGTGGTTTGTAATCTAGCTATTGGAATGGCTAGTAATGGTTGGTTTTGATATACTTGTAATGTCATACTATGGTAGCTACATACATGTTAAATGGTTACTTAAATTATGCCTAACATATGGAATATACCAAAGGTAAGATTATAAACATGTATGCATATAAAGATATGCCATGTTGAATGATAGAGTTTGCTTAATTTGAATGCTTGAAATGGTTGGTATTTGGATGTGAGTTTTAGTGCAGGTCATTAGTATGATTTTGGTTGAGAAATGAAGCTAGAAATGGCTTCATTTTGTCTACACGGACAGACACATGATCTTGTGTCTAGACTGTGTATGACACACGAATTGGTACATGGGCGTGTGGTTAGGCCGTGTGTCCCCTACACCTTAAATTCTGAGAAATAGAACTCTCAGAATTGAGCACACGGGCAGAGACACGGGCTTGTTCTTAGCCGTGTGTACTACATGGTTAGAACACGGGTGTGTGTCTTGGCCGTGTGAAACTTGAACCTAAATTCAAAAAATAAAATTAACCACACAGCCTAGCACATAGGCGTGTGGCATGGCTCAGAGAGTTACACGGGGTCGAACACGGGCTGTAGCACGGGCGTGTCCTAGGGTCACATGGGCATGTTCATTGGACCACATGGGCGTGTGAGCCGTATAACTTAGAAAATTTTTGAAATGTCACGAAAAATTCTTAGAGTTTTTGATTAAGTCCCGACTTGATTCTGATGCTTATATTGGGAGTCGAGGGTCCATTTAAGGGATGTTTTGAATAATCTCGAAAAATGAATAGTGATTGACATGATTTATCTATAAATGTTCTAAAAGGTTTGGTAATGCTCTGTAACGTTATTTCAGCGATGGATACAGGTTAGGGGTGTTACATTTAGTGGTATTAGAGCTACGGTTTAGCCGATTCTTAGATTTAATATAGCAAACAAGAGTTTAGCTATACATGCCATTATATAATTCGTGATAGTGTGATGTCTCCTGTTCATTTTAAATGATTTTTCATATAGTAATGTCATCCAACCAAGCTAGAGATAAATCCGGGGAAGCTGGAAGCAATGCTTCAGCTTCGGTTCAAAGAGTTGCATCTGCATCTAGTAGTGAAAGGCCCATATCTGAAGGCAGAAGTGAGGAGGTAAAATAGGCCTTCTTTCAATTGATGAATGAATGGTTTATTGAGTATTTAAGAACAAACCCCGTTGTGTAACACCCCGAACCCGAGACCATCGCCGGTGTCGGACACGAGGGGTTAACAAGCCAAATCCACATATTTCACCCACCAATTTGACATTTCAGACAGTGCTGAAATCAAGGCCATGTCACCTTAAATATCTCGAGTTTCAAAACTCGGAAACTGATTCCGTAAATTTTGCCTGAATTTAGACTCATATATCCATCCATGGATTTATTTCTAGAATTTTTGGTTGGGCCAATTGGTACAGTTTATTAGTTAAAGTCACCCATGTTACAGGGTCGACTTCTCTGACCTTCGTGCGTTACAACTTGAATATCTCCCTGTACAGGGCTTTAATACTGGTGCCGTTTGTTTCTAATGAAACTAGACTCAAAATGGAATCTGTACATATAAGGTATGACTCCTAATTCTTTCTGGATAATTTATAATAAATTTTTAAAGTTGCAACAGGGGACCCAGAAACCGTTCTGGCCCTATCTCACAATAGCTTTAATATCTCTTAACATGTAACTCCTATGACCGTTTCGTTTATTCCACATGAAAGTAGACTCATTAAGGTTCATTTACATAATTTATTCACTATTTAATACCATTCCTACAAATTTTGGTGATTTTTCAAAACCACACCACTGCTGCTGCCAACATCTGTTTTCCAAGTAACCATTACCTATTTCATGATTTCCACGATTCAAATGGCCCTTTTTGCACACATAGCACAAAGTGTGATTATGATTAACCATTCCAATGGCTAATCCTTTCAAACAATTTCATACCCCATAATGATTATCATACAAACTATTATAGAATCATACTAAAAACGTATATAAGCCATTTTCGCATGGCTATCCAAGCTTACACAAAACCGAAATGTACATGACCTTCAACATTAGGGTAGTCCCATACATGCCATTTCAAAGTTCAACCAAAATTATACCAAAATGGAGGCTTTGATAGTGTAGATGACTTCGACTTTAATGATCCCGAATCCGATTGCTACCGAGCAAAATCTATAAAACAGAGAGCCAAAGCAACGGAGTAAGCATTTTTATGCTTAGTAAGTCTCAAGCAATAAAATCAGCTTTAACCAAAGCATTACATTCACATAGCCAAATGAATCATTTCATTAATACACATTCACATAATCATACTTACTTCACCATCCCAACTCTTATGTTCATACACAAATAACGGCTTCGTTAAGGCCGATAACTCGTTCCATCATAGGAGCGAATATTCATACGCTCTTACTACTAGCGCATAAAGCACACACAACACATACCTTGTTATTGGGAAGTTTCACAAGTGCATTAGCTGAAAATTTTCCAGCAAGCTTATAATTTTCAAATCACATACCTTGAGTTTAACCGGATATAGCTACTCGTTCAAACGCCTTGGGACATAGCCCGTTATGGTAACCCGCACAAAGGCCTTCGGGACTTAACCCGGATTTCTAATTTGCACAAATGCCTTGGTCTTAGCCCGATGTAGTCACTAGCACAATTGCCTTGGTCTTAACCGGATGTAATTACCAGCATAAATGTCTTGGGACTTAGCCGGATATCATTCAATTGCTCATGCACACATATACATCAATAATCATTTCCCATTCATATTTCATTTTCGTTACTAAGGCTCAAACACAAACATATCACTAGCATAATCGCCTTGAACTTAGCCCGGGTATCATTCAAATACTCATACACACATAAATCAATAGTCATTACACATCAATTTTTCATTTCACATAATTGAGTAGGGTCATTTCTTGAGGACTTACCTCGGATGTTGTCAAACGGCTTTGACGGCTATTCGATCACTTTTCCTTCCCTTATCCAATTGTGGCCCTCTAAGCTCTTGAGCTAATTCAAACAAATTCAATTTATTAAAGTCTCGCTTGCTAGCCTTGGCGAATACACATATCATTGATTCAACATCACATAACTAAGCACTTTAGTCAATTTTCTTTAATTACGCACACATTGGCCTTAGCTCACAACAAGGTAGCCGATTACCTAAGTCAAGAATAGGCATCATTAAGCTTGCCTCTAACCGAATGCATGCACAATAATTCCCCTCATGTGGCCGATTATGCTTAGTCATTCTTGCATAAAATCAAAAATAAATTGCAAGATTTTCACATCATATGTGTACTAGGCCGAATGTACATGCAAATTTCACCACATTCTTCAACAAACTTCTTCTTTAAACAACATATTCATCACTTTCTTCATAATCAAAATATCATGTGCAATCATATATACACATATAAGTGCAAGGTCAATTTCAAGGTGTCCATAGCCATCCAAAACACAAATTTTAACTAACATGCAAGAAGCATGAACCATGCTCATGAATGCATCATGGCGAATACATCACAATCATGCCCTTTCAACTTCAATCATGGTTAAACAAAAAAAAAACTCAATGTCTTACTTAAAATTGGTACAAAGAAGTTTCAAGAGTAGTCAATCCATCATTGCATGCATCATTAGCAAGCTTCACATTTAGCATGCAATGGCTTTAACACAATAACAACTTTGGCCAAATGCCATTTCCATGGCATAACAAGGATTTGAACCATGGCTAACATGCACATCAAGTTAGCAACCAAAACATGCATGAAACTCCTAACACAACCTCATACATACCTTAATCTTGATGCAAATTTAGCCAAATCTCCTTCTAGATCTCTTCTAAACCAAGCATGAAGCAAAAATCCTATCTCCTCCTTAGTATTTTCGGCCAAAAGGAAAGAACAAGGATGAAAAATTTTTTCTTGTTTTTCTTTCACTTGCACGGCAATGGGGAAAGGATGAGCTATTTTTTGATTTTTTGTTTCTCATCCAACATCATTAATTATTTTATCGTTTAATTCATCATGCATTAACAAAACATGTTTCAACATGTTTTCTTTGCCCATAAACCATGTCATGGCGGCCACTAGCTTGTTTTGGGGAAATTTGACATGCAAGTCCATAGTTTTGCATGCATGCTTTAATTAGTCATCACACATTTCCTATCGTACTTTCAAAGTTCACTACTAAGTCCCTTCTAGTGAAATTCACCTTTATAACACTAAATCAATCATCAAAAATGTCACACATGAGCACACACATATTATAGGCATCAAAATAAATTTTAAATTATTTTTATGCCTCGGTTTTGTGGTCCCGAAACCACATCCCGACTAGGGTCAATTTTGGGCTGTCACAACTCTCCCCCACTTAAGAAATTTTCGTCCCCGAAAATCTTACCGGTAAATAGGGTTGGGTATCGCTCTTTCATAGAGTTCTCGGTTTCCCAAGTAGCTTCTTCTATCCCGTGTTTGAGCCATAACACTTTCACTAGTGGAACCCGCTTGTTTCGCAACTCTTTCACTTCACGTGCCAGGATACGAATCGGTTCTTCCTCATAACTCATATTGGCTTGAATTTCAACTTCTGATGGATCAATCACGTGCGATGGATCAGATCTATAGCGTCGAAGCATTGAAACATGGAAGACGTTGTGAATCTTTTCGAGTTCAGGGGGCAAAATCAAACGATACGCAACTGGGCCAACTCGTTCGGAGATTTCGTACGGCCCAATGAATCTCGGGCTCAACTTGCCCTTACGGCCGAATCTAAGTATCTTTTTCCACGGCGAAACTTTAAGAAACACTTTATCTCCCACCTGATACTCAATGTCCTTTCGTTTCAAATCCGCGTACGACTTCTGACGATCGGAGGCTATTTTCAGACTTTCACGGATTATTTTACTTTCTGTTCAGCATCTTTAATCAAATCCACTCCGAAAATTTTGTTTTCACCGAGCTCGGTCCAAAACAATGGTGTACAGCATTTACGCCCGTACAAAGCCTCGTAAGGCGCCATCTTAATACTTGATTGAAAACTATTGTTGTGGCGAATTCAATCAAAGGTAGGTACCGCTTCCATGAACCACGAACTCGAGGATGCAACATCTCAACATATCCTCAAGTATCTGAATTATCCGCTCGGATTGACCATCGGTTTAGGGGTGAAAAGCGGTGCTGAAATGCAACTTGGTACCCAAAGCTTCTTGCAATTTCTTCCAAAATCGCGAGGTGAGCCTCGGATCTCTATCCGACACAACAGAAATCGGTACCCCGTGTAATCTCACAATCTGAGAAACGTACAATTCAGCTAGTTTATCCAATGAAAAATCCGTACGCACGGGGATAAAGTGAGCCGACTTAGTCAATCTATCAACAACAACCCAAATCGCATCCTTCTTACTTGCTGACAATGGCAGTCCGGACACAAAGTCCATTGTGACTCGATCCCATTTCCACTCGGGTATCGTGATCGGCTGAAGTAATCCTGAAGGCACTTGATGTTCCGCTTTCACTTGTTGACATATTAAACATCTCGAAACAAAGTCGGAGATGTCTCGTTTCATACCATGCCACCAAAACCGACGTTTCAAATCGTTGTACATCTTCGTACTCCCCGGGTGGATTGCCATTCGGCTACAATGGGCTTCGTTCAGAATTATCGAAATAAGTTCCGAATTCCTTGGAACACACAGACGACTTCTGAACCTCAAACAATCGTCATCATCGATCTGAAACTCCGATTCCTTGTTCGGAACACACTCGACCCGTTTTGCAACCAACTCATCGTCGACCTTTTGAGCTTCACAAATTTGATGTATCAATAATGGTTTGGCTTTCAATTCAGCTACTAACACGTTGTTGGATCGAACGGACAAGTGCACATTCATCGCTAAAAAGCGAATAATGATTTACGACTCAAGGCATCCGCAACCACATTCGCCTTTCTCGGGTGATAGTCAATGACCAGCTCATAATCCTTTAACAGCTCGAGCCAACGTCTTTGTCGCAGATTTAAGTCTCTTTGGGTCATCAAATATTTGAGACTTTTGTGATCCGAGTACACATGGCACCTCTCACCAAATAAGTAATGTCGCCAAATCTTCAAGGCGAATACGATGGCAGCCAATTCGAGATCATGGGTCGGATAATTTTTCTCGTGTGGCTTTAATTGCCTCGACGCATAGGCCACAACTCGACCTTCTTGCATCAATACGCAACCTAACCCAGCGGGGGCGTCACTATAGATGACAAACTCCTTGCCGATTCGAGTTGCACTAGAATTGGGGCTTCATCAAATAAATTTTCAGTTGATCGAAACTTTTCGACATTTCTCCGTCCATTCGAACTTAACATCCTTTTGAAGTAGCCGTCATCGGCGTAGCTATCGTTGAGAAACCTTTACAAATCGTCGGTAATAACCTAGCAAGCCCCAAAAGCTCGAACCTCGGTAATATTTCTGGAGGCTTCTAATTAAGTATGGCTGAAATTTTATTGAATTAGACTCGAATACCCGATGTAGATACCACATGACCCAAGAAGCTACCCTCTCTTAACCGAACTCACACTTGCTGAACTTAGCATATAATTGCTTATCCCGTAAAATTTGCAGACTAACCTCGGTGTTCAAAGATGTTCGGTCTCATTTCTTGAATAGACCAAGATGTCATCAATGAACACAACTATGAATCGATCCAAATATGGTCTGAAGATCTGATTCATTAAATCCATAAATACCGCAGGGGCATTAGTAAGCCCAAATGGCATCACTAGGAACTCATAGTGACCATATCTCGTTCTGAAGGCAGACTTGGGGACGTCTGAATCTCGAATTCGCAATTGATAATAGCCCGATTTCAAATCTATTTTCGAGAACACTGAAGCTCCCTTCAGTTGATCGAACAAGTCATCGATACGTGGTAACGGATATTTGTTCTTTATCGTCGCTTTATTAAGTCGGCGATAGTCGATCTACACCTCATGGTTCCATCCTTCTTTTCACAAACAACACCGGCGCACCCCAAGGCGAAAAACTCGGCGAGCAAAACCTCTATCCACCAATTCTTGCAATGAGCTTTCAACTCCTTTAATTCCGTTGGTGCCATACGATACGGAGCTATCGAAATTGGAGTGGTACCGGTACCAATTCGATGCCAAATTCTATTTCCCGAGCAATTGGTAAACCGGCAATTCTTCGAGGAAAACATCCGGTATTCACAAACCAGCGCACTCGATTCGGGTTTCTTTTACGATTCCTTATCATCGAGCACATACGCAAGGTACGCTTCGCACCCTTTTCTTACATATTTCCGGGCCAACATTGCTGATATTACAGCTAGTAACCCCTTTAAGTCCGTAGACTCAACCCGAATTATCTTGTTATTCGCGCACCTCAAATCGATAGTCTTGCTTTTGCAATTTACAACCGCATCGTGCATGGTCAACCAATCCAAACCAAGAATAATGTCGAATTCATCGAACGGCAAAAGCATCAAGTCCGCCGGAAAACAAGAACCTCGGAACACTAGGGGACTTTTCTTGCACACTTTGTTGACAAGCACGTAATGACCCAAGGGGTTTGACACCGAATTACAAACTCAGAGACTCAATAGGAAAAGTCTTCTTGGATGCTAAGGTTTCACATATATAGGAATGAGTAGAACCGGGGTCAATCAAAGCAATCACATTAGTATTGAAAAGAGTGAAAGTACCGGTAATGACATCCGGTGAGGCAACATCCTCGGCGTCGCGTATGGCATAAGTCCTAGCAGAGCACGAGCCTTGGATCGATGGTAGCATCTCTAGATCCTCTCGACCGCCACTAACATTGCCCACATTTCTAGGTGGCCTACCTCGGCGATGGTAGCACCCGGGTTTCCACTCGACTTACATTTTGTTCAAGCAACCTCGGGCAATCCTTCATAAGGTGGTCGGCCGATCCACACTTATAGCAGAGCGATCACGGAACCAACAGCTCCCGAATGCCATTTGCCACAATGCGACACTCCGCCCTCTCTCGGCGATCATTTCCACCATCGCGATCAAGTGACTCGTGTGGTCACGGGTCGATCGCGTCCTCGTCTAGAAAAGCCCGGCGCCTCTAGACCGGCTCACATCATCTCGAAATCTCTTGATGCTGTTGAAGAGACTTTCCGAGGACCTTTTCGAATTCTCCGGTTCCCACATCAACTTTTGTTTCTCCTTTCTAAGTTCTTGACTTTACAAGCTCGCTCAACAAGTACTACGAACTCTCGTATTTCGAGAATGCCAACGAACATCCTTATATCATCATTCAGCCCATCCTCGAAGCGTTTACACATAATAGCTTCGGACGAAATGCATTCTTGCGCGCGTCGGCTAAGCCTCACAAATTTTCGTTCGTAGTCGATGGCGACATAGAACCTTGCTTAAGATCAAGAAATTCCCTTCGCTTTTGGTCGATGAATCTCTGACTGATATACTTTTTTCGGAACTCGGTTTGAAAGAATTCCCAAGTCACTTGCTCTCTAGGCACCACAGAAGTCAGAGTACTCCACCAATAATAGGCGGAATCGCGTAGCAAGGAGATGGTACACTTTAAGCACTCATCGGGTGTACAAGATAGCTCATCGAGCACCCGGATAGTGTTATCCAACCAAAATTCAGCTTGCTCGGCATCGTCGCTATCCGTAGCCTTGAATTCAGTGGCCCCATGTTTACGAATTCTATCGACTGGGGGCTTACTTGACCTTATTTGGTCAGTTACCGGAGGTATTGTAGGTGCGGGGTTGCATTAGTCGGGAATGGAGGTTGTGGAACAGCCGTGTTAGTTCGAATGTATTGGTTGAATCAATCATTCATCACACTATAAAAGGCTTGCCTAGCCTCATCATTCGGATTGCTGGCCATAGGTTGAGAGTCCGCCGGCGCTGTCCCTTGCGCGGGAGCAGGCGCCACACTCTCCAAATCATCAGCTATTGCTCGATTGGGATCGGGATCCATTGCTATAAACAAACACAAATTCAAATTGTCAGAAATCTCCACACTATCAATTTATCACTTAATGGCATGTATAGCTAGACCCCAAACATATTACGGTAGTCCTAGAATCGACTAAACCGTGGCTCTGATACCAATAAAATTGTAACACCCCGAACCCGAGACCATCGCCGGTGTCGGACACGAGGGGTTAACAAGCCAAATCCACATATTTCACCCACCAATTTGACATTTCCAGACAGGCTGGAAATCTGCGTCACTGTCACCTTAAAAATCATATCTCGAGTTTCAAAACTCAGAAACTGATTCCGTAAATTTTCCCTGAATTTAGACTCATATATCCATCCATGGATTTATTTCTAGAATTTTTGGTCTGGCCAATTGGTACAGTTTATTAGTTAAAGTCACCCATGTTACAGGGATCGACTGCTCTGACCTTCGTGCGTTACAACTTGAATATCTCCCTGTACAGGGCTTTAATACTGGTGCCGTTTGTTTCTAATGAAACTAGACTCAAAATGGAATCTGTACATATAAGGTATGACTCCTAATTCTTTCTGGATAATTTATAATAAATTTTTAAAGTTGCGACAGGGGACCCAGAAACCGTTCTGGCCCTATCTCACAATAGCTTTAATATCTCTTAACATGTAACTCCTATGACTGTTTCGTTTATTCCACATGAAAGTAGACTCATTAAGGTTAATTTACATAATTTATTCACTATTTAATACCATTCCTAAAAATTTTGGTGATTTTTCAAAACTACACCACTGCTGCTGCCAGCATCTGTTTTCCAAGTAACCATTACCTATTTCATGATTTCCACGATTCAAATGGCCCTTTTTGCACACATAGCACAAAGTGTGATTATGATTAACCATTCCAATGGCTAATCCTTTCAAACAATTTCATACCCCATAATGATTATCATACAAACTATTATAGAATCATACTAAAACGATATAAGCCATTTTCGCATGGCTATCCAAGCTTACACAAAACCGAAAGGTACATGACCTTCAACATTAGGGTAGTCCCATACATGCCATTTCAAAGTTCAACCAAAATTATACCAAAATGGAGGCTTTGATAGTGTAGATGACTTTGACTTTAATGATCCCGAATCCGATTGCTACCGAGCAAAATCTATAAAACAGAGAGCCAAAGCAACGGAGTAAGCATTTTTATGCTTAGTAAGTCTCAAGCAATAAAATCAGCTTTAACCAAAGCATTACATTCACATAGCCAAATGAATCATTTCATTAATACACATTCACATAATCATACTTACTTCACCATCCCAACTCTTATGTTCATACACAAATAACGGCTTCGTTAAGGCCGATAACTCGTTCCATCATAGGAGCGAATATTCATACGCTCTTACTACTAGCGCAAAGCACACACAACACATACCTTGTTATTGGGAAGTTTCACAAGTGCATTAGCTGAAAATTTTCCAGCAAGCTTATAATTTTCAAATCACATACCTTGGAGTTTAACGGATATAGCTACTCGTTCAAACGCCTTCGGGACATAGCCCGTTATGGTAACCCGCACAAAGGCCTTGGGACTTAACCCGGATTTCACAATTTGCACAAATGCCTTGGTCTTAGCCGGATGTAGTCACTAGCACAATTGCCTTGGTCTTAACCGGATGTAATTACCAGCATAAATGTCTTGGGACTTAGCCGGATATCATTCAATTGCTCATGCACACATATACATCAATAATCATTTCCCATTCATATTTTATTTTCAGTTACTAAGGCTCAAACACAAACATATCACTAGCATAATCGCCTTCGGAACTTAGCCCGGGTATTATTCAAATACTCATACACACATAAATCAATAGTCATTACACATCAATTTTTCATTTCACATAATTCGAGTAGGGTCATTTCTTGAGGACTTACCTCGGATGTTGTCGAACGGCTTTGACGGCTATTCGATCACTTTTTCCTTCCCCTTATCCAATTGTGGCCCTCTAAGCTCTTGAGCTAATTCAAACAAATTCAATTTATTAAAGTCTCGCTTGCTAGCCTTGGCGAATACACATATCATTGATTCAACATCACATAACTAAGCACTTTAGTCAATTTTCTTTAATTACGCACACATTCGGCCTTAGCTCACAACAAGGTAGCCGATTACCTAAGTCAAGAATAGGCATCATTAAGCTTGCCTCTAACCGAATGCATGCACAATAATTCCCCTCATGTGGCCGATTATGCTTAGTCATTCTTGCATAAAATCAAAAATAAATTGCAAGATTTTCACATCATATGTGTACTAGGCCGAATGTACATGCAAATTTCACCACATTCTTCAACAAACTTCTTCTTTAAACAACATATTCATCACTTTCTTCATAATCAAAATATCATGTGCAATCATATATACACATATAAGTGCAAGGCAAATTTCAAGGTGTCCATAGCCATCCAAAACACAAATTTTAACTAACATGCAAGAAGCATGAACCATGCTCATGAATGCATCATGGCCGAATACATCACAATCATGCCCCTTTCAACTTCAATCATGGTTAAACAAAAAAAAAACTCAATGTCTTACTTAAAATTGGTACAAAGAAGTTTCAAGAGTAGTCAATCCATCATTGCATGCATCATTAGCAAGCTTCACATTTAGCATGCAATGGCTTTAACACAATAACAACTTTGGCCAAATGCCATTTCCATGGCATAACAAGGATTTGAACCATGGCTAACATGCACATCAAGTTAGCAACCAAAACATGCATGAAACTCCTAACACAACCTCATACATACCTTAATCTTGATGCAAATTTAGCCAAATCTCCTTCTAGATCTCTTCTAAACCAAGCATGAAGCAAAAATCCTATCTCCTCCTTAGTATTTTCGGCCAAAAGGAAAGAACAAGGATGAAAAATTTTTTTCTTGTTTTTCTTTCACTTGCACGGCAATGGGGAAAGGATGAGCTATTTTTTGATTTTTTGTTTCTCATCCAACATCATTAATTATTTTATCATTTAATTCATCATGCATTAACAAAACATGTTTCAACATGTTTTCTTTGCCCATAAACCATGTCATGGCGGCCACTAGCTTGTTTTGGGGAAATTTGACATGCAAGTCCATAGTTTTGCATGCATGCTTTAATTAGTCATCACACATTTCCCTATCGTACTTTCAAAGTTCACTACTAAGTCCCTTCTAGTGAAATTCACCTTTATAACACTAAATCAATCATCAAAAATGTCACACATGAGCACACACATATTATAGGCATCAAAATAAATTTTAAATCATTTTTATGCCTCGGTTTTGTGGTCCCGAAACCACATCCCGACTAGGGTCAATTTTGGGCTGTCACACGTTGTACGACAACCTCCCCCACCAGCTCCTCAACCGATTCCTGAGCTACCACAGGGTGTTGAACCCGCTAGAATAGGTAAGCCTCCAGTAGATAAAATTTGTAAGCATGGGGCAGAAGAATTTAGAGCTACCACAGATGATGATCCTGAAAGGGCTGACTTTTGGTTGGAAAATGCCATCCGAGTTTTTGATGAATTATCTTGTACACCTGCTGAATGTTTGAAATGTGCAGTATCTCTATTGTAAGATACAACTTATCATTAGTGGAACACCTTAAATTTAGTTATACCGAGAGAGAACGTTACATGGGAATTCTTCCAGGCTGAATTTAGAAAGAAATATGTTAGTCAGAGATTTATGGATCATAAAAAGAAAGAATTTTTAGAACTCAAGCAGGGAGACATGACTGTATCTGAGTATGAACAAGAATTTCCTCGGTTGAGGAAATATGCCAAAGAATGGGTTCTAACTGAGGCTGAGATGTGTAAACGCTTTGAAGAGGGTTGAAATGAAGATATCAAGTTATTGATTGAAATTCTTGAAATAAGGGAATTTGCGATGTTAGCCGACCGAGCACATAAAGCTAAGGAATTGAGAAAAGAAAAGAAACAAGCTAAAAGAGAGGCTCGGGTTTCTGGAAAAAGGATTATGAGTAAGTCACAATCATCTACTTCTAAGAAAATGAAGAAGTATTATGATCGTGTTACTACCTCTACGGGGTATTCTTGAAAAAAGCGAGGCTCTCAACGCTCTAACCCGAGGTCTTTGTCACCATCTGTAACCAGTGTGGGTAGTGTAAGTAATCCCAAACCAAAGTGTAAGCATTGTAACAAATTTCATTTTTGGGAATGTCGCTTGAGAAGTGGAGCTTGTTAACGATGTGGCTCATTTGACCATTTTCTCAGAGATTGTCTAGAAAGAGCTGAAAAAGAAATAGAACTAGCTCCAAAGCCGAGTAATCCTGTTTCAAGGGCCAGACCACCCCGTCACCCCGGTAATGTTAGTGGTAGTCAAGGTACTACCAAGGATACAATAGTTAAATCTAAGGCGTGAGCACCTGCAAGAACATATGCTATTCATGCTAGAGGAGATGCTTTTGCACCAAACGTCATTACTGGTACATTTTCTCTACTTGATATGGATATTACTACTTTGATTGATCCTGGTTCCATACATTCATACATATGCACAAACTTAGTGTCTGTTAAAAATTTACCTGTTGAATTTACTAAATTTCTGGTTAAAGTTTCAAACCCCCGGGCCAGTGTATTATGGTTGATAAATTCTGTAAAAACTGTCCGCTTATGGTAAAAAGTTATTGCTTTTTGGCTAACTTGATGTTATTGCCATTTGATGAAGTTGATGTGATTTTAGGAATGGATTGGTTACCCCAATATGATGCAGTGGTGAATTGTAAACAGAAATATATTGTATTGAAATGTCAGAGTGGTGAATTACTTCATGTTGAATTTGATAAATTGGATGGATTACCTAATATGTTTCAGCAATATCAGCACAGAAATACGTCAGAAAGGGTTACAATGCTTATCTCACATATGTGTTGGATACTAAAGTATCTGAGTCAAAGATTCAGTAAGTCTAGATTTTATGTGAATTTTCGGATGTATTCCGAGAAGAATTACCAGGTTTACCACCGAATAGAGAAGTGGAATTCTCTATAGATCTTGTTCCGGGTACAACACCAAAATCCATAATGTAACACCCCTAACTCGTAACCATCACTGGAATAGGTTAAGAGGCATTATCGGACTTATAACTCAAATCAGAACCACCATACATCAATTATCATCTCATTACTAATAAAATTCATTCATTCACATTTAAGATTCACATAAAATCGAGTATACAATGCTTCAACATGCATTCAGGACCAAATTGATAACATACAAAAGTTTTAGAACTTATAAAAATTTTCAAGTTTTAAAAGGTCACACGCCCGTGTGAACAGGCCGTGTACCTCACATGGCTTGGACATGCCCTTGTGTCCAGACTGCGCCATAACAGAGCATACATACTGACTTTCCCACGCGACCATAAGACACGCCCGTGTGCTTTGCCGTGTTCGAACTTGACTTACAATTGTAGGGTACCCCAGGGGACACACGACTGTGCAACATAGTCGTGTGTCGCATACAGCTGAGACACACACCCGTGTCTCGGCCTATGTGGACAAAAATAGGCCATTTGAATAGACAATTTACCACCCCAAACTTGGCTCAACCTATAAGCAAAGAAATAAGCATTTTTGCATAACCAATTTAGCCAAATTCCACACCAAATCTTAAGCTATTCATCTCATAAAATAGCCACCCAATTCCATACTCACAAACCTTATCAATTCATTCCAAACATGGGTAAATTCATATCAAAACATTTACTTCCATACATCATTCAAATCCATACTAAACCTACCAAAACTTACCAACAATTACCATTTCTTTAGACCATCTAAAACATACCACAATTGCATAATAAAATCACTTACCATAAACCATTATCAACTATGAGTTCAAGCACAAATTAGCCAAATCACGTGGCTGAGTATATACATCACAAAACATACTTCAACAACTACTAGCCTATACATGTCACACTTCAAAATATACATTTTCAAAAATATCGAAATGAGGTTCGATAGTTTGGTGATGATCCTTGACGATCCCCGAGCTTGTAGTAGCTTTGATATCTATAAAACAATGCAAACACACAAAGTAAGCTTTCAAAAGCTTAGTAAGCTCGTACTAAAATCATCAACAGTATATAAAACATAAACCATCAACACTTAAGTAATTACAATTTCTCAATTCATCTATCAAATCTATACCAACACAATCCATAAGTTCTTACCAATTCAATGAGCTTTATAAACATAATATCATCTATCACATAGGTATCATACTTGCCTGAACATTTTCATATTTGTTCATTTTCATTCTCACATCTTGTTCGAATACTTTAAGACTTTCCAAAAATCACCAATGCTTTAAACATCCGCACACTTAGTGCTTAAATATTAGCTGAAGCTAGAACGATTTCGCACACGTAGTGCCATCTCAATTACCCAAAACCAAGTCGGTATCGCACACTTAGTTCCTCAAGTAGCTGAAGCTAGTTTAAATCGCACACTTAGTGCCAAATACTTTCAATTCATCATCATATTTATCCAGCTCAATTATATATACATCTATGCATAATCAAAACAACAACATGTATTTATAATGTCATGTTCTACGTACGAACTTACCTCGTACTCGAAGTTGTCGACTCGAACGTTTATTCTATCATCTTCGACTTCCCTCGATCTAAATCTGAATTCCTCTTTTCCTAAGCTATATGTATTCAAAATTAATCCTCTTATTCACCAAATCATTCAAAATAATCCATATACACACAATTAGGGTATTTTGGGAAATAGCCCTTATATTTTCACATTTCGACACTTTAGTCCCTAATTCACAAAATCACAAAATACACAAATTTTACTTGTACACAAGCCTAGTAAAATTCTCCTAACTCTCATACAAATCCATACATTTCATTTATTTCACATTTTAGTCTCTCAAAATAATATTTTTACAATTTAACCCAAAATATTCAATTTCATCAAAAATCCAAACACAAAACATTTAAATCTAACATCAAGCTTCCATAATTCATCAACTAACATCACAAAGCTCATAGTTTCATCAATGGAACATTTCAAAATCATTACCAAAATCAGAAATTGAAGCATGGGTTCAATAGTATATGAAGCAACGATTACAAAAACGTAAAAATTATCAAAAACCGAGGTAATTACATACCTCAATCAAGTAAAGTAAGTGTCAAACCCTAAGCTTGGATTTTTCTTTCTTTTTCTTTGATATATTCGGCCAAACAAGATAATAATGGACTTATTTTCATGTTTATTTAGTATTAACACATATTAATAATCAAATACCAATTTTTCCATTTATTTAAAACATTTTAATTCATCCATTTTAAGGTCATTTATGACCAATCCTACTAACCATGGTCCAATTACAACATAAGGACCTCAAAAATAAAAAGCCATAGCAAATAGGCACACTTAACATCTAACACACAACTTTTACCTTTTACGCAATTAGGTTTTTTTTGCAAATTAAGCACAGAAACAGTTAAATTTGTACATGAGACTTTCACATATGTTAATTCACTTATAATAGGCACAGGAAAATAATATTAAAATATTTTTCTAACTCAAATTTGTGGTCCTGAAACCACTATTCCTACTAGGGTCAAAACCAGATTGTTACAATTCTCCCCCATTAGGTATTTTCTTCCCCGAAAATCTTACCATTAAAAAAATCCAGATATTGCTATCTCATCGAATCTTCAGGCTCCCACATGGCCTCTTCAATACTATGTCAATGCCACATCACTTTGACTAACGGAATTTTCTTATTTCACAATTTTTTAACCTCACGAGCTAAAATACGGATCGACTTTTCTTCATAAGTCATATCAGACTAGATTTCAATATCAGATCGGGAAATTACATACAAAGGATCGGATCTATATAATCGAAGCATCGATATGTGAAACACATTATGAATATTTTCTAATTCTAGTGGCAACAATAGTCTATAAGCTATCGGCCTAATACGCTCGATAATCTTATACGGCCCAATGAACCTCGGACTCAATTTGCCTTTTCTACCAAACCGAAGCACTTTCTTCCATGGAAATACTTTCAAAAAAACTTTGTTTCCGATCTTAAACTCAATGTCTTTTCTTTTCAAATCTGCATATGATTTTTGACGATCAGAAGCTGCTTTCAAACTTTCTCGAATCACTTTCACTTTCTGTTTCGTTTCTTTTATCAAATCAACCTCGTGAATCTTATTTTCGCTGAGCTCTGTCCAATACAAAGGTGTACGACATTTGCGACCATATAAATCTTCGTACGGTGCCATTTTAATGCTCGACTAAAAACTGTTATTATACGCGAATTCAATCAAAGGTAGATATTGTTCCCACGTACCTTCAAACTCAAGCATGCAACATATCAACATATCCTCGAGTATCTGAATAATCCACTCAGATTGACCATCTGTTTGCAGATGAAAAGTAGTACGAAAGTGCAATTTAGTACCTAGTGTATCTTGCAACTTCTTCCAAAATCATGATGTGAATCTCGGATCTTTGTCTGACACTATAGACAATGGCACACCATGCAATCTCACAATATCATAAATGTATAACTCAGCTAATTTATCAAGTGAGTAATCGAATCTAATTGGAATAAAATAAGCTAATTTTATCAATCGATCGACTGCAACCCAAATTGCATCTTTCTTTCTCCGAGACAAGGGCAAACCCAAAACAAAATCCATGGTCACTCGATCCCATTTCCACTCCGGAACATAATCGATTGTAACAATCCAGATGGCACTTGATGTTCAGCTCTAACTTGGTGACATATCAAACATTTAGAAACAAAATCAAAGATAATCAAACATTTAGAAACAAAATCAAAGATATCTCTTTTCATTCTAGACCACCAATAATGTTGTTTCAGATCATTATATATTTTCGTACTTCCCGGATGCACAGATAACCAATTATTACGAGCTTCACTCAAAATTATCTAAATTAACTCTGGATTTCTCGGAACACAAATTCTATCTCAGAATCTCAAACAATCATTTTTATCAACTCTGAATTCTGAATTAGACTCTGAATCATACTGAGCTCGTTTAGCTAAAATCTCATTATCAACCTTTTGAGCTTCGATAATCTACTGTAAGAACAAAGGTCTTGCTTTTAATTAAGCTAAAAATGAACCATTATCGGTCAGAATCAAATGAGCGTTCATTGCACGCGAAGCAAACAATGATTTCTAACTTAAGGCATCAGCGACAACATTTTCTTTTCCCAGATGATAATCAATCACAAGTTCATAATCTTTTCTAGCCATCTTCTTTGTCACAAATTCAAATCTTTCTGAATCATCAAATACTTCAAACTCTTATGATCAGAGTATACGTGACACTTTTCACTGAACAAGTAATGGTGCCAAATCTTTAGAGCAAACACAATCGCAGCTAATTCAAGATCATGCGTTGGCCAGTTCTTTTTGTGCGGCTTCAATTGTCTCGAAGCATAAGAAATGACTCTTCCTTCTTGCATTAAAACACATCCCAAACCAATTAATGGAGCATACCTATAGATCACAAATTCTTTACCCGATTCAGGTTGTACCAATACCGGAGCTTCAGTCAACAAGGTTTTTAACTGTTTAAAGTTATTCAGACATTTTTCAGACCACCCAAATTTCACATCTTTCTATAACAGTTTTGTCAACAGAGTCAGAATCATCAAAAAACCTTTCACAGATATTCCATAATAACCAACTAGTCCTAGAAAACTACAGACTTTAGAAACATTCCTCGGAGGTTTCCAATCTAAAATAGCTAAAATTTTTCTCGGATCAACCCGAATACCAGATGCTGATACAATATGACCCAGGAAACCAACTTCTCGCAACCAGAACTCACATTCACTGAACTTCACATACAACCGTTTATCTCACAAAGTCTGTATCACTATTCTCAAATGCTCGGTATGTTTGGATTCATCACGTGAATAAATCAATATGTCATCAATGAGTACCACAACAAATTGATCTAAATACGGTCTAAAAATTCTATTCATCAACTCCATAAAGATAGCAGGTGCATTAGTCAATCTAAAAGGCATAACTAAGAATTCATACTGACCGTACCTCATTCTAAAAGCAGTCTTCAGAATATCTGAGTCTTTCACTCGCAGCTGATAATAGCTTGATCTCAAATCTATTATCGAAAATACAGCAGCTCCTTTCAACTGATCAAACAAATCATCAATTCGAGGTAGAAGATACTTATTCTTGATAGTCACTTTATTTAACTGACGATAGTCAATACACATTCTCATTGTACCATCCTTCTTTTTCACGAATAGAACCGGAGGACCCCAAGGTAAGAAACTAGGTCTAGCAAAGCCTCTATCGGTTAACTCTTGTAACTGTGACTTTAATTCTTTTAGCTCAGTCGGAGCCATTCTGATGGAGCTATCGAAATCAGAGTAGTACCAAGTACCAATTCAATGCCAAATTTTACCTCTCTAACCAGAGGTAATCCCGGAAGTTCTTCAGGAAACACATCAGGAAACTCACAGACAACAGGTACAGATTCAACTTTCCTTTCTGACATTCTCGAATCAATCACATATGCAAAATAAGCTTCACAACCCTTTCTCACAATACTTAAAGCTTTCATCGAAGATATCACAGCAGGCAATCCATTCAAATCACTAGATTCAATTCTGACTATTGTATCATTCTTGTATTTCAAATCAATAGTTTTCCATTGCAGTTCACAATAGTATCATGCAAAGTTAACCAATCCATACCCAGAATTATATCATATTCATCAAAAGGTAATAGCATCAGATTAACCGGAAAACAAGTGTCTCAAAACATTAACAGACAATTCTTGCAGACTTTATCAACCAGAACACATCTGCCTAAGGGGTTTGAAACTCTAATTATAAATTCAGTAGACTATATAGGCAAAATCTTACTGTTCACTAAGTTCATGCATATATACGAATGTGTCGATCATGGATCTATCAAAGCAATCACAGAAGTATCATAGAGAGTAAATGTGCCCGTAATCACATCTGGTGATGAAGCTTCCTTTCGAGCTCGAATAGCATAGGCTCTGGCAGGTGCACGAGCCTTAAATCTAACAGACGTGTCTTTTTTTCCTCTTTGACTACCGCTTACATTTCCTGAATTTCTGAGAGGTCTACCACAAGAAGCGTTACCATTCTGTCTCAGATTCTGAATATTATCTTTTTCAGCTAAATCGGGACAATCTTTTATAAAATGATTTCTTGAACCACAACTATAACAAGCTCGGTTATTACTTTTTCCCCAGCATTCACTGAAGTGTCGTCTTCTATACTTATCACACTTAGGCTTTTCATTCTTTGCATTATCAACATTGGCAACAGAAGTAGTTGAAGATTTGAAATTTGATTGCGATCTAGCACGATCTTTGTTCGAATGTCCCACTCTAGTCTTTGAACTACTACTATCATATCTAAATTTCTTTGATCTAGATTGAAATGATTTGCCCAATGATCTCTTTCGTACCTCTCTAGCTTCCAAATTAACTTTTCTTTTCTCTTTTCCAAGATCTTCAGCTTTACATGCTCGTTCAACAAGGACAACAAATTCTTTGATTTCTAAAATCCCGACTAATAAACGAATATCCTCGTTCAAACCATCTTCAAATCTCTTACATATTATTGCTTCTGAAGATACATATTCACGGGCATACTAACTCAACCTTACCAATTGCCATTCGTATTCTGTGACAGACATACGGCCTTGTTTAAGCTCGAGAAACTCATTGCGTTTCTGATCAATGAATCTTTGACTGATATATTTCTTCTGGAATTTAGATTGGAAGAAATCCCACGTAACTCGTTCACTTGGAACTACAGATGTCAAAGTTTTCCACCAATGGTACGTTGTATCTCTCAAAAGGGAAACGACATGTTTTATGTATTTCTCGAAATTCAATGACAATTCATCAAATACTCGTATTGTGTTTTCTAACCAAAACTCGGCCCTTTCAATGTCATCATTTGTTGTAGCTCGAAACTCTTCGACCCCATTTTTTCTAATCTTGTCAACTAGTGGTTTACTTAACTGAACTGGATTCATTGGTGGCATAACAGGAACTTGAGAAGGATTAACCGGGGGTGGAGGATGTTGTATAGCCAGATTGGTTCTAATATATTGGGCAAACCAATCATTCATCATCTGATAGAAGGCTTGTTTAGCCTTACCATCACGGCTACTCGTAGTCGGTTGAGAATCAGCTTGCACTGTCCCTTGCGCGAGAGCAGGCGCATTACTTTCAACATCGTCTACTACGGCTCTTTCAGGATCCATTTGCTGTATAAAAGCACATTTCAATGTCAGGATTCATCATAATATTATAGTTCATAAATATGGCTTGTATAGCTAGACTCACAAACGCTATGGTAGTCCTAGAACCGACTAAACCATAGCTTTGATACCAATAAAATGTAACACCCCTAACCCGTAACCGTCATCGAAATAGGTTAAGAGGCATTACCGAACTTATAACTCAAATCAGAACCACCATACATCAATTATCATCTCATTACTAATAAAATTCATTCATTCACATTCAATATTCACATAAAATCAAGAATACAATGCTTAAACATGCATTCAGGACCAAATTCATAACATACAAAAGTTTCAGAACTTATAAAAATTTTAAACTTTTAAAAGGTCACACGCCCGTCTCAATAGGCTGTGTACCTCATATGGCTTGGACACGCCCGTGTGTCCAGACCGTGCCATAATAGAGTGTACTTACTGACTTGTCCACACGGCCACAAGACACGCTCGTGTGTCTTGGCCGTGGTTGAATCTAAATTGGACCACACGGCTAGCCACATACCCATGTGCTTTGGCCTTGTTCGAGCCTGACTTACAATTATAGGGTACCCCAAGGGACACACGACTGTGTAACATAGTCGTGTGTAGCACACGACTGAGAACATGCTTATGTCTCTGCCCGTGTGGACAAAAATAAGCTATTTGAATAGCCAATTTACCACCCCAAACTTGGATCAACCTACAAGCAAAGAAATAAGCGTTTTTGTATAACCAATTCAGCCAAATTTCACACCAAATCTTAAGCTATTCATCTCATAAAATAGTCACCCAATTCTGTACTCATAATGTAACACCCTAAATTTTGGGCCTAGAAGTAATGGGCCTTGAGTTTGGGATCGGTTAGAAGGCAGCTTAAATAAATGAAATGTGTTTAAATATTTTATAATTGTATGTTTAGTCTAATTGTTAAGTGATTTAGGAAGGATTGGTAGTGTGGAAAAAGTCTTGGGTTCGATCCAGGGCTTTAGCAAAATTTTGCATTTTTTTTCTAAAAGAACCTAAGCATTAGGTGGAAGGCTTATTAATAAGGCCTGGTAAAATCTGACTCAAGGAAATGCTTGGCTTAGTGGTAAAAGGCATTGGTAGCAAGCAGGAAATCCAGGGTTCGAGTCCTGGCCTTGGCGAAAATTTTTATTGTGCATATGATTAGTAGGGAAGCAAGCGTTTAGGCCTTATAAATATGTTTGGTGGAAATTCGACACAAATGATGCGCTTGGCCCAGTGGTATGATGGCGTTAAGAGTAAAGAGAGGTGCTAGGTTCAAGTCACGGCATGAGCAAAAGTTGTGGGTTTTTTTAGACAACCTGGAGGTCGGCAGAAAGACTTTATAGTTAATTAGAGAGGAAGAACGACATAAATAAGGTAGGTGCCGTAGTGGCAAGGAACGTATAACGCAACCAAGAGATTAGGGGTTTGAAGCTGAATGGTAGCAAATATTTTTATGATAACCTGGTTGCGAGTTAATAGGCCCTAAAAATAGTTAGGGATGGAATATGGCACAAGAGTGCCTGCGGTGCAGTGGCGAGAAGCATGCTATGGATATGAGAGCTTGCAGGTTTGAATCCCAGGCCTGGCAAAGTTTAAATTTTTATTCTTTAAGAAAATGAAGCTTAGGCATATAAGCCTTATAGTTAAATGTGACCGAATGGTAGCACAAGATAGGATGTGGTGCAGTGGCCAACAGCGTGTTGACAAGTTGGAGGGCTAGAGTTCAAGTAGTGGCATGCGCAAAAGATTTTAATTTTGCTACTCAACGTAGGGAAGGATTGCTATTCGGTGGAAGCAATTTGAATGCAATTCAAATTGGAATTGTTGGCTAAAATCAAGGGGATTAGGATGAGGATTAAGTGTAGATATGATGATGATAAAAATTGGAGAAATTGAAAGGAATTTAACTGGACGAGTTTAAGTCGATTGGGGAGTGTAGGTTTGTATTTTTATTTATTTATTTAGTATAAATATGTGTGTCGTATGGGCAAGTAAGGGAAATTTTTTGTTTTTGTGTGCTTCAGTCGCATATCATCTCCTCTTTTCTTTAAGCCAAACTCTTGATCTTTTCTTCCCTATTTTAATGGAATCAACCTCTTCCCTCTTAACTTAGCCGACTGTTTCTTTTTCATTTAAAAGTCGAGTCATACACTTTGGGGGTTTGATTTCTTGTTGGCAAGCGATCTCGTAATCGGTAAGTGAATTAGATCTTCTTTGGCTTTTGTTAAATATTTCTAAGTTCTTTCGTTTCTACATTCTTAAAAGCTGGCTTTTCTTTATCCTTTCCAATACTTTCGTTAACCGATGGTTTCTCCATTTATTTCTCTTTTTCCCTCTCATTCAAGAGTGTGATAGCTGGCTAAGTATTAGTTGATGGAAAAAGGGGGTTCTAGCAGAGACGTTGGGATAGAGGCTCCCAAGTTTAAGCGACGTAAGGTGTCAGCTGTTTGGGACTTTCCGCCTGGATGCGGAAGGGGGACTACGTTAGATTTCGAGTTACATAGGCAGATCACAGCCGATAAATATAGTCAAGGTTCGGATGATTATGAATACTTAGTACTCCAGGTGATAAGGTGTGTACTTCTACCCTATGATAGCTTGATATAAAGCTGAACGTGTGTTCATACACTGCACACACACAAGTAGATCAGCAAATCCTGAAAAGCCGAAATGCCGAAAAGCTGAAATGCCGAAAAGTCAAAAGTTTGGTTACAGTAGTCTTGCGAGTGCACGAACACTCGTAAGGGGGAAACTGATAGGTTATCTGAGGCCCCATGGGCGATTCCATGGACTTGGGCAACCGGGCCAGCATGGGCTAAATGGGCCCAATGGGCTGTTGGGCCCATAATAGGCAAAAATTGATAATTGATGCTATGTGATGGAAAATCGTATGTGAGCATGACTGTAAAAGTGATTGCGCCTAGTGGGCCATATAGATGTGATTTGGGCTTAATGGGTCATATGAATAAGATTGGGCCTAGTGGGCCATAAGCATGTATGTGGACTTGTTTGGGTTTGTAATGGGTTTTGGGCCTAGTATATGATGATTGCATAAAACTTAATTAATTTATTGAGACCGTGGACAAGTCATAGGGTTATGGTGTGGCAACGGGTATATGCATGTCTAGGATTGGATCTAAGGAGAGCTTGGTACTTAAGCGGTCTTGATAACTCACCTCCTCTTCTCTGGAATCTTGCCTGGTGCATAGTATCCGTTCATCTTAGCTAACGGGATTTGTTAACAGGCCAAGGTAAGTAAAAACCCGTAATAAAGGAAAATTATCGAAATGCCCCTAAGGGCAAAAATGACTAGTATACCCCTATGTGTGGAATGTAAGATTTATGGATGTTAAATGTATACCTGTTGCATTCATATGCATTCATATGATACTCTGTTTAGGTTGCATATGGGTTGGGAATTATGGAACGGAGGAACTATATGAGGATCGCATGGTTGCTTGATAACCGTAGATCCACTGACGGCTATTAAGCCCAATATATGATTGGCAGCTTGCTGCAATGAAGGTAGTACCGCAACTAGGATACCATTGATGTGTATCAGTTGGGTGGGTTGATATTTATATCCCTACATGATGTGTACCGGGGGACAGAGTTGGTGTGTAGTAGTTGGATTATTGAGGTGGGTTGCACAGCATTGCACGTATGATATTATTGTAATATTATTATGATGTGGGCTTTGGCCCAACTGAGGCTAACATGGGCTAAGGCCCAAAGGCCACCATTATTGAATTGGGCTTAGGCCCAAAATTACTGATGATTGCTTTATACTCGTTGAGGGTTGTACACACTGAGTTTTCGAAACTCACCCCCTCCTTTTAATTTTTCAGGTGATCCTCAGTAGGCGGTTCGACGGATGGAGGGACTCGGAGGTGGCCAACTATCATAAAAAGTTTAGACTTAGTCTTTATGTAATATTTAATATTTTTCTTTTAAATTATTTCTATTTGATTTGGGTTATAACAAAGTCTTTCCTCTGGCTAATATTTCAAAATAGGATTACTATCGTTTTTATGCTTTATATTTATTAGAAGTAGAACGGTAAACCATAACTGTTTTTTTAAATACTACATTTCCGCAACTAAATTTTCAAATGACAAGTTACATTTAAATTAAATGTTTTAAACAAAGCTTCCGCAACTGAAAAGAGATTTTACAAAGCAATTGAGGTGTATCATTTTAAAGAAGGGTTTTCAATGAAAACAAGGTTTTCACTAAAACACTTCAATGTGACACCCCAGATTCGGCCATAACGTCCGGGCCGGGTTTGGGGTGTTACACATAAACCTTTCCAATTCATTCCAAACATGGGTAAATTCATATCAAAACATTTACTTCCATACATCATTCAAATCCATACTAAACCTACCAAAATTTACCAACATTTACCATTTTTTTGGTCCATCTAAAACATACCCCAATTGCATAATAACATCACATACCATAAACCATTATCAACTATGAGTTCAAGTACAAATTAGCCAAATCATATGGCTAAATATATACATCACAAAACATATTTCCACAACTACTAGCCTATACATATCATACTTCAAAATATACATTTTCAAAAGTACCGAAATGAGGTTCAATAGTGTGGTGACAATCTTTGACGATCCCCGAGCTTGTAGTAGCTTCGATATCTATAAAACAATGCAAACACACAAAGTAAGCTTTCAAAAGCTTAGTAATCTCGTACTAAAATCATCAACAGTATATAAAACATAAATCATCAACACTTAAAAAATTACAATTTCTCAATTCATCTATCAAATCTATACCAACACAATCCATAAGTTCTTACCAATTCAATGAGCTTTATAAACATAATATCATCTATCACATAAGTATCATACTTACTTGAACATTTTCATATTTGTTCATTTTCAATCTCACCTCTTGTTCGAATACTTTAAGACTTTCCAAAAACCACCAATGCTTTAAACATCCGCACACTTAGTGCTTAAAGGTTAGCCGAAGCTAGAACGATTCCACACACTTAGTGCCATCTCAATTACCCGAAACCAAGTCGGTATCGCACATTTAGTGCCTCAAGTAGCCGAAACCAGTTTAAATCGCACACTTAGTGCCAAATACTTTCAATTCATCAACATATTTATCCAGCTCAATTATATATACATCTATGCACAATCAAAATAGCAACATGTATTTATAATATCATGTTCTACGTACGAACTTACCTCGTACTTGAAGTTGTCGACTCGAACATTTATTCTATAATCTTCGACTTCCCTTGATCTAAGTCTGAATTGCTTTTTTCTTGATCTATATGTATTCAAAATTAATCCTCTTATTCACCAAATCATTCAAAATAACCCATATACACACAATTAGGGTATTTTGTAAAATAGCCCTTACATTTTTTTCACATTTCGACACTTTAGTCCCTAATTCACAAAATCACAAAATACACAAAATTTGCTTGTACACAAGCCTAGCTGAATTCTCCTAAATCTCATACAAATCCATACATTTCATTTATTTCAAATTTTAGTTTCTCAAAATAACAATTTTACAATTTAACCCAAAATACTCAATTTCATCAAAAATCCAAATACAAAACATTTAAACCCAACATCAAGCTTCCATAATTCATCAACTAACATCACAAAGCTCATAGTTTCATCCACGGCACATTTCAAAATCATTACTAAAATAAGAAATTGAAGCATGGGTTCGATAGTATACGAAGCAACGATTACAAAAATGTAAAAATTAGCAAAAACTAAGCTAATTACATACCGCAATCAAGCAAAGTAAGTGTCGAACCCTAAGCTTGAATTTTTCTTTCTTTTTCTTTGATATATACGGCCAAACAAGATAATAATGGCCTTAGTTTCATGTTTATTTAGTATTAGCACATATTAATAATCAAATACCAATTTTGTCCCTTGTTTAAAACATTTTAATTCATCCATTTTAAGGTCATTTATGGCCAATCCCACTAACCATGGTCCAATTACAACATAAGGACCTCAAAAATAAAAAGCCATAGCAAATAGGCACACTTAACATCTAACACACAGCTTTTACCTTTTACGCGATTAGGTCCTTTTTTTGCAAATTAAGCACAGAAACAGTTAAATTTTCACACATGTTAATTCACTTATAATAGGCACAAGAAAATAATATTAAAATATTTTTCTAACTCTGATTTGTGGTCCCAAAACCACTATTCTGTCTAGGGTCGGAACCAGACTATTACACATAACACCTTACAGAATGGCTCCTACTGAATTGAAATAACTGAAAGTACAGTTGCAAGAATTTATTGACAGAGGTTTTGCTCAACCTATTTTCTCACCTTGGGGTGCATCGGTTCTGTTTGTAAAGAAGAAAGATGGATCATTGAGGCTGTACATTGATTACAGGCAACTCAACAAAGTTACAATAAAGAAAAAGTATCCATTGCATCGTATTGATGATTTGTTTGACCAGTTAAAATGTGCCACTGTATTTTTAAAGATTGATATTTGTTCCGATTACTATCAACTATGGGTAAAAGATTCAAATGTGCCAAAGGCAACTTTTAGAACCATGTATAGACACTATGATTTTCTTGTGATGCCATTTGGTTTGACAAATGCACCTACAGTGTTTATGGGTTTGATGAATAGAATTTTCAACCCATATTTAGATAGGTTTGTGGTGGCATTTATAGACGATATAGTATATGCTGAAAGTGTCAGGGCGGACCGAAATAAAATTTTAGCCATTGTTAACGGGAAGCCATCGAAGAATGTGTCTAAAGTCTAAAGTTTTTTAGGACTAGCTGGTTATTATCGGAGGTTTGTAAAAAGTTTTTCAATGATAGATTCTCTTATGACCTACCTATTGTAAAAAGATGTGAAATTTGAGTGGTCTGATAAATGCCAACAGAGTTTTGATAGATTAAAAGCTTTCTTGACAGAAGCTCCAGTGCTAGTTCAGCCAGAATTGTGTAAGGAATTTATAGTTTACATTGATGCGTCGTTGAATGGTTTAGGCTGTGTTTTGATACAGGAAGGTAAAGTAGTAGCCTATGCTTCAAGATAGCTAAAACCACATGAAAGAAACTACCTGACAAATAATCTTGAATTGGCAGCCATAGTGTTTGCATTGAAAATTTGGCGACATTACCTATTTGGTGAAAAATGTCACATATTCACGAATCATAAAAGTTTGAAGTATTTGATGACTCAAAAAGATTTGAATTTGAGACAACGCATGTGGCTTGAGTTATTGAATGATTATAATCTGGTTATTGATTATCATCTGGAAAAGTCAATGTGGTTGATGATGCCCTGAGCAGAAAATCCTTGTTTTCCTTGCGAGTTATGAATACTCGACTGTCATTATCTAATGATGGTTCAATTATAGCTGAGTTAAAAGCTAAACCAATGTTTTTGCAGTAGATCTTTGAAGCTCATAAAAATGATAGTAAATTGCAAGCAAAACAGATACAAAGTAAATCAACTTTTGACTCAGAATTTCATATTGCGACTGATGATTGTCTGTTATTCAGAGGCGGAGTATGTGTACCGAAAGGTTCAAAACTAGTACAGAAGATTTTGAATGAAGCTCACAATGGTAACATGTCTATTCATCTTGGTAGTAATAAAATGTATAATGATCTAAAAAAGATGTACTGGTGGCCGGGAACGAAATGGGATATTTCTAAGTTTGTGTCTAAATGTTTGATATGTCAGCAAGTTAAAGCTGAACATCAATTTCCTTCTGGCTATCACAGCTAGTTACAATACTAGAATGGAAATAGGAAAGAATTACTATGGACTTTGTATCGAGATTACCCCTATCTCCAAAGAAGAAAGATGTCATTTGGGTAATTGTTGATCGGTTGACAAAGTCTGCACACTTTATTTTGGTATGTATGAATTATTCTTTAGACAGATTGGCTAAATTATATGTCTCCGAGCTTGTTAGATAGCATGGAGTGCCTTTGTCCATTATTTCAGATAGAGACCCTCATTTTACATCTTGATTCTGGAGCAAATTGGAAGAAGCTCTAGGTACTTAGTTACACTTTAGCACGGCATTTCATTCACAGATAGATGGTCAATCTGAACGTGTTATAAATATCTTGGAGGACATGCTTCGGTGCTGTATACTTGAGTTTGAAGGTAACTAGGAAAAGTATTTGCCTTTGGTTGAATTTGCTTATAATAACAGTTAGTAGTCTGGCATCAGAATGACGCTGTATGAAGCTTTGTATGGTTGCAAATTTAGAACTCCATTGTATTGGATAGAAATCAATGAGAAAAAGTTACACGGAGTTAACTTAGTTTGTGAAACCGAGGAAAAAGTGAAAATAATCCATGACAGTTTGAAAGCAGCCTCTAATCGTCAAAAGTCTTACGCTGATCTGAAACGAAAAGAAATAGAATTCCAAGTCGGTGACAAGGTATTCTTGAAAGTATCCCCTTGGAAGAAAGTTCTCCGGTTTGGTCATAAAGGAAAACTGAGTCCACGGTTTATCGGACCATATGAGATTACAGAAAGAATTGGACATGTTGCATATCGATTAGCTTCACCACCAGAACTTGATTGGATTCATAATTTTTTTCATATGTCTATGCTACGTTGGTATCGATCCGATCCTTCACATGTTATCTCTCCGAAAGAGGTAGAGATTCAGCTTGATATGACAAATAGTGAAGAACAGATCAAAATCTGAGCTCAAGAAACAAAAGAGTTAAGAAATAAAAAGGTTGTATTAGTAAAAGTTCTTTGGCAATGACACAGTATAGAATAGGCTACTTAAGAACCGGAGGATTCGATGAGGAAGCAATATCCGAACCTTTTTATTGGTAAGATTTTCGAGGATGAAAATCCTTAAGGGGGAAAGTTGTAATAGCCCATTTTTTAGTGAAAATTGAAATAGTGGTTTCGGGACCACAAATTTGATACGAAAATAAAATTTATTTATTTTATTACATGGTCCGTAAGATGTTAGAAATGTCTTGTGAAAATCCCGATAAGAAAATTTTATTGATTATGTGCTTAATTAGGAAAAGGACTAAATCGCATCAAATGCAAAAGTTGAATTCTAGTTCTAGAAGGATTAAATAGCTATGGATTTAAAACTTGAGGTCCTTATATAGTAATTAGACCATTAAAGAAAAATATGTAGATATTTTGTTGACTCATCCATGGAAATTTAGAAAAAAAGGTAAGGACTAAATTAGAATTTGGAATAATTTAATTAATTAAAAAGATGATAAAAGATATCATCTTATTTTTCTCATCTTTCCCCCCAAAAATACATGAAAACCCTAGGAGAGAAAGAAAAAACTTTCATGGCTTAATTGGGAAAGTTTCCTTGTCTCGATTTTAGTCATTTTGACATTTTTAAAATCTGGATAGCTTAATCTATCTATTTGGGGGATCAATTTGAAGAGTTATCAAAGTATGGAAATTAGGTCATGGATGTATATGTTGAAATTTTGAAATTTATGGTAGAAAATGAAAGGTTGTTGATAGATAAACAACTTTTACAAAGTGATATTTGGTGAAAACATGATGTAGGGACTAAAATGTAAAGTTGTGAAAATTGATGAGAAATTCTAAAATTTATAGAAAATATGTTCTGTACATTTTATGTTGAAATTTCGGTTAGGCTTGGAATAGGGAGTAAATTGCATAAATTTTATTTTTCGAGCCTAGGGACAAAATTAAAATTTATGGAAAAGTTAGGGACAAAATGGTAATTTTGTCTAGGACAAAAATTGATTCCAAATGAATATGAAATGTGTGAAATTTATTATTAAAGTTATTTATATTGATCCGGACAACACAAATTCGAGGTTAGATCGAGGAAAAGAAAAGGTTTCAGATTAGTAGATTTTATACGTGGACCAGTGTCGAGGTAAGTTCATGTAACTTAATCGAGCATGTAAATATGTTAACTTGAATGTTATGATTGTATACAATATGATTTACATTTATGTGAATATTATTAATGTGTGAATGATTGCATGTTCAGAAATGTTGGAAAAAGGGTAAAGTCTCATTTGAATATTGAATTCCGATGAATATATATGCTTTCCCAAAATGAATGAAGTCTTGCATTTGTTGCTGACGGGATTTAGGTTGGACGAGTAATCCTAATGACCTCGTTATAGAAAAGATTTAGCCCGGACGGGTAATCCTAATATAATTCCACTTGAGCATATGATACAATTAGGATATAGTCTGAACTGGTAATCCTAATTAAGCTCTTCTGAGTATACGTTACATAAAGGATTTAGCCTGGACTGGTAATCCTGTAATAGATATATGGCTCGAGAGTGTGTTCTTTGATTAAATGCCCTAAAGGTAACTCTTGAATAAGAATTGACGGGTTATTGAGTTGTAAACCTTGAGTGTACTACTCGAGTATCCATCGAAATTTCAATGATTCAACGGACAAAACTCTTGGCATGATGAGAGAATTGTGAGATGAAATGATAATGTCTTGAAAGAATATTGCATGATGAGCTCATCTATGTTTACTTGATGTATACGAAAATTTTGTGACTAGTATGTTTGATTGAGTACATGTGTTTAGGCAATTTTGCCAAGTTGATGGAAAACATGATATTGTATGCTTAGATTTAATAAATGAGATTGGTAAGTTAGTTTCCATTATACGAACTTACTAAGCATGTAATGCTTACTCTATTTTATTTTCCCCTGTTTTATAGTGTTCGAAAGCTCACGAAGGTTGGAGATCATTGGAGCATCATCACATTATTCTTTCGCTTATTTTTGGTATATATAGTAAAATCATTTTGGTATAATGGCATGTATAGGCTAATTTGGCAATAGATGGCTTAAATATGTGGTTTGTAATCTAGCCATTGGAATGGCTAGTAATGGTTGTTTTTGATATACTTGTAATGCCATACTATGGTAGCTTCATACATGTTAAATGGTTGCTTAAATTATGCCTAACATATAGAATATACCAAGGTAAGATTATAAACGTGTATGCATGTAAAGATATGCCATGTTGAATGATAGAGTTTGCTTAATTTGAATGCTTGAAATGGTTGGTATATGGATGTGAGTTTTAGTGCGGGTCATTGATATGATTTTGGGTGAGAAATGAAGCTAGAAATGGCTTCATTTTGTCCACACAGGCAAACACATGGGCGTGTGTCTAGACCATGTATGACACATGACCTGGTACATGGGCGTGTGGTTAGGCTGTGTCCCCTACACCTTAAATTTTGAGAAATAAAGTACTCAGAATTGAGTACACAAGTCGAGACACAGGTGTGTTCTCGGTAGTGTGTGCTACACGGCTTAGAACATGGGCGTGTGTCTTGGCCGTGTGAAACCTGCACCTAAATTTGAAAAATAAAATTAACTACAAGGCCTAGCACACGGGCGTGTGGCATGGCCGTGTGCACAAGTCTGAGAGTTACACGGGGTCGAACACGGCCTGTAGCACGGGCATGTCTCAGGGTCACACGAGCGTGTCCCTTGGACCATACGGGCGTGTGAGCCCTGTGACTTAGAAAATTTTTGAAATGCCGCGAAAATTTTTAGAGTTTCCGATTAAGTCCCAACTTAATTCTAATGCTTATGTTGGGCCTCAAAGGTCTTTTTAAGGGACGTTTTGAAAATTCTCAAAAAATAAACAGTGATTGATATGATTTATCTTTAAATGTTCTGAATGTTCTAGTATTGCTCCGTAACTCTATTCAGGCGACGGATACGGGTTACAAAACGTTCACCTTCTGTCCCATCCACGATCTTCGATGATGATTCCGCACCGCCTAACTTTTTCTCTATATCTCTCAATCCCCTAATACGTTTCAACGTGCCCAGAATCAGTAACAATGGTCACCTAATGCTCACCCGCTCAAAAAATAACATTCATAAATTGAACCCCAAATATTTTCTTATCTCTTCCAATATCCCCACTAATGTTGAGCCCATAAGTGTAAATCAAGCTCTAACTAATCCAAGATGGCCTTCTACTATGCCTACTGAGTTTGACGCTCTACTTCATAATGGTACCTGAGATATTGTTCCTTCTAGTGGGTTGTAAATGGGTGTTTCGAATCAAGCGTAATCCTGATAGATCTATTTCTAAGTGCAAAGCTCATCTCGTTGCCAGGAGTTTTCACCAACAACTCGGTATTGATTACTATGACACTTTCAGCCTAGTTGTTAACCTATTACTGTTTATCTTATTTTAAGTCTAGCTCTAACACGCTATTGGGCTCTTCAGAAGCTTGATGTTAATAATTTTTTATGGTCATCTTACTGACGAGGTTTATATGGTACAACCACCTGGCTTTATTGATCCAAAATTTTCCCGCTATGTTTGCAAATTCAAGAAATCGATTTACAGTCTTAAGCAAGTGCCTCGAGCATGGTACCAAGAACTTTGCAACTTTTTACTTCAGTTGGGTTTCATTAATACTCAGTTTGACATGTCTTTCTTTGTGTTCAATCATGATGGGATCATTGCTTATTTCTTGGTGTATGTTGTTGATTTGATTCTCACGGGCAACGATACTACCTGCATTTCTCGCATAATTTATCAATTAGCTGTCAAGTTCTCTATCAAGGATTTGGGATCACTATCCTATTTTCGGGGTGTTTAAGTTCTCTTTCATCAATAGTCAAGGTTTCTTGCTCAACAGAAGTATATCATGAACTTACTTGCTCGCCACAACATACATTCTTCTAAACTGGTATAGACACCTATTATAGTTGGTACTACACTCTCACTTTATGATGGATCTTCTCTAACATATGCTACTTTGCATAGACAGGTTGTTGCGAGTCTTCAGTATCTCTTTACAATGCACCTAGACATTGCCTTTGTGGTTAATAAACTATCACAATTTATACATGCACCACCTGATTGTCATTAGGGTGCTATCAAGCGTCTACTCTGCTATCTAAATAGTACTTGTGATCTTGGACTTCACCTTCGCACCAGCTCTTCTCTATCACTTTATTGTTTCACTGGTGCTAATTAAGCTGGAAATTCTGATGACCATACATCTAAAAGAGCCTATGTCCTCTTTTTTGCCCTAACCCCATTTCTTGGAGCTAAAAAAGACAACGCTCTATGGCCTGCTTCTCAACTGAAGCTGAATATAGAGCAATTGCCTCTACTACATCAGAAGTTCATTGGGTCAGGTCTCTACTTGTAGAACTTGGGGTCTCACTTCCCTCACCACCGGTAATTTATAGTGATAACATCAGGGCACATATCTTTGTGCTAATCTCGTTTTTTACTCACGCATGAAGCACATCTCTATTGATTATCATTTTGTTCAAGATCTTATTCAACATTCTATGCTGCGCCTGTCTCATGTGTCCTCTGCAGATCAGCCTATTGATGCTCTAACAAAGCCTTTATCTAGGAATAGACTGCTTGACCCAGTCTTCAAGATTAGTGTCTCCCCTAGATCACCATCTTGAGGGGGCTTAATAGGATATCTTCTATAATACGATATCTTCTAATTTGATTTTATTCAATCTTTCATTTTCTAGATTATTCTTATAATCTTCTAAAATATAATAGTTGATTATCTCAATTATTTTGTTTCCTTATTTTTAGGATTATGCTTAGTTGTCTTAGTATTAAATTCAGCATTGGAACTATATATATATATATATTTATCATTTTGTGTAAAATACAACAAACTATTCTCTATAAGCTTTACAGAATATACATATTTATATTTATATTATTTAACAAAATATTTTTGTTTGGTAATCATTGTTAAAAATAATTAATATATAATATTTAAAATAAGTCTTTCAAATTATTATAAGTAATTGTTATAATGAAAAAAGTAGTTATGTACGATAAACATACTAAAAATTTATACTTTTTATTTTTCAATCTTAATTTCTTTTTTATCTTTACACAATCAATACAAATGTTTTTTATCTTTTTTTGTATTTTTGTCGTATGATAATTCAACTTATCTTGGTGTAAACAAAATAATTAAAATAATAAGATATTGTTTATTGATTAATTTGAATAGTTTAAATTATAATGAATGTGTAATTGAAGATGGACTACTTTAATACTTACTATGAGTTTGAATAGAGATAAATCAACAACTTTATCTTGAAAATTTATGTAAATATCTTAAAGATTAAATTTTAAAATACAAAAGTATTTTGATAATTGAGATTAAATTTCAACTTAATTTGAATGTCTACACTAATAATAAATAAAATTAATTATGATTTTGGTGTATTAACATTATCGAATTAACTATTAACTTTTAATTTTAATTTTAAAACAGTAAATTTAGTTCTTTTATTTTATTTTTAATATTAAAAATATTTTTAAGATTTTATATTTAATCCTTTTTTAATTTAAAACCAAATAAAAATGTTATTAATTAAAAAGTAAGTTCAAATTGTATTAAATATAATCAAATTAAACTCTATAAATTCTGCTTCAAAATCAACTTATCTAATTTGAATAAGATTGTCACAATATATTTTCTAATTTTATAATAGTTTATTTTCATAAGTGAAACTTGAGATTATTAAGTTGTCTAATTGTATTATAAAATATGAAATAAATTAAATAAAATTTAAAAACTTCAACTTACTAATTAAAAAGAGGTATATTTACACAAATTTAAAAATCAAAGGTATATTTACACAAATTTAAAAATCAAACTTCTAAAAATTATAATAAATTATAATAAATTCTAAATAATTTTACAAATATATTTAAATTTTTATTTTAATCCTCTACTTAAATCTATCATTTTCGTCATCATTTTCTATCTTGATCTTCTTTTCAACCTAGTATCCTCGTTATCATCTTCGATCAACATTGAATTTTTATGTAATTAATTACTTTGCAGTTGCAAATTACCTAAACAAATATAAAATTGTAATAATAAATAATAATAATTAATTTTTGTAAATTAGAGATTTTTTGTAAAATTATAAGTCTAATATTAATAAAAATAGCATAAAGTAAAATTAAAATTAATAAGATCATACAATTGTAAAGTGAATAATAGGATTATAGTAGAAAACGAATAAGGGTGATTTTAAAATAAACCTAGTAAAATATGTATAATTGTAACACCCTCGACTCAGCCTAAGAGTTTCGGCTAAGTCGAAGGCATTACATTCAATCACCGAGATGATCTTGTATAGCCATTCTTTTCAAGTGTTGATTTATATGGAAAACGCTCTTTTTTTTTTTTAAGAAAGATGTTCATTAATTTAAACCGACTTTACTTAATAAATTGATTACAACATTATTAATGTGAAGTTTTAGGAAAATAATTTTAGGTATTTAAGAAAAGACTTTATCAAAACTTTAAGTATTTTGCAAAGTAGAGAAACACATTTAAAGTAATGGTAGTTTTCTAAACCGAAAGAGCATGCAAATATCAGAGTATTAACTAAGTATCATACTTTAAAATAAATAACTAATCAATCCCAAACTTTAAGATATAAAAGCAAGAAATTAATAATTACAATCCCAAACTTTTTAAATAATAAAATAAGTTGCTAATCTGAGAGTCCTTCGATGCCATACTGAGTCCTAATTTTTTGCATTACCTGAGAGGTAAAGGAAAACGGGAATGAGCTTACAACGACTCAGTTGAACACTAACTTATAAATCAATATATATAATTGCACTAACAGAAAAGCATAAAAATAACAACGATTTAAGCATAACATATGGAACATATAGTAAATCAAAGTATATATTGTTTATGTATGATGCAATGCAAATGCAAATTTCCCACCCATCCATCATAACCATCCTTGAGCATCGCTCGACACACCAAAACACATATAAAAAACTAACCATCCTTGATTTCCTGGTGAAGATGGCCGTTCACTTGTCATCTGTGACAATGACTTTTCTTACCATCCTGGTTGCTCGGTTTTGATAGCTTTTTAAACTACCATCTCGACTTATCTGATTTTGATGACATTGCCACCTACTTCGTGCAGTACTGGCTCTCAGTGTGGACTTAAATTGCCACTATCTCTTACGGAACTCCTCCGTCCTCCATAAATGTTTTTCATAGAATTATGCACATATTCTTAACATATCATGCTATTTATCATATTTCTATTCTTACATTCAGTATTTCATACTCACATTCAATGGCATGTAAACATGTGTCCATTCTCATCAGTTTCATGTATACAATTAATTTTAAGACTAAAAAAATTTCACACATGTAAGGTTTTCGTGTGGTCTAACACACTTGGTTTAGTTAACACATGCTTAAGTTGGGTTTGCACATACAAGGGGTTAAGTTAACATGCACTTGAGGGGTTCGCACCTTAGGGGTTTGTACATGTGAGTTCGTACTTTAGGGTTCATGTAACACACCTAACTCGTATCTATCATTAAAATAGGGTTACAGAGCATTACTAGAATTTACAAAACATGTATCAGGCTGTAACAACTCGTTTTCAGGTCAAATTGAAACAGTGGTTTTAGGACCACAAATCCAAAGTCAAAATATTTATTTTATTATTTTAATAAGGTTTAAAGCATGATAGATTATTTATGTCAAAATGTAGTAAAGAAATTTTATTATTTAAATGCTCAATTCGATAAAAAGGACTAAATCGCGTAACGCGTAAAAGTTGAGTACTATTGTGTAAAGGTGTTATATGGCTATAGCTTGAAATATGGGAGTCCTTGAATGTCAAATAGACCATATTAAGGGTTATTGGAAGTTGTTAGCTTGGTAAATTTGAAATTATTAAAGTTTATTAAGGTTATTTTGGTAAAATGTCAATTTATGTTAATAATAATAAAACAAATAAAAATTTCATTATTCATTCATCTGCCCAAACCAGTTTTGAGAAATAAAATCATCCATTTTAAGGCTTGACATTCGGCTAAGCTTGAGGGAGCAATTAAGGTACGGTTTTGACTCGGTTTTTAATGATTTCTATGTTTTTGAGCTCGTTGCAGCTTAATCTAGCTAGCCCGTACCTTCATTTTTTAAACTGTTATAGATTTTGAAAAGTGCCATTGTTTAATACTTGAGTTATTTGTTATTAAATGATGAATTTTGGAGGTTTGATGATAGTTTTACTAGTTTTGTAAAGTGATTTTTGACAAAAATGTAAAATAGGGACTAAATTGTGAAATTATAAAAAAATAGTAGTTAAAAGTGTGAAATAATGAAATTTTTGGGCTGCTAGTAGTATATAGGAAATTTGGCTATCTTGGGTTATAGTCTAATTGTGTAAATTTGCCATTTTGTGTATAAAGGACTAAATTGCAAAGTAGTTAAAAGTCTAGGGTAAATTTGTAATTTGGCCAAAAATGAATGTTTTAGGATAAATTGAATTGAATGAATGTTTGAATGAGTTAATTTAATATCATATAGATCAAGATAAGCAAATACTAGAATTAGATCGGGGGAAACGAAAGGTAGTCTAGTAGTTGACGGTTATCCGAGCAACTCAAGGTAAGTTCATCTAATTAGAATCAAACTATACTATACATGAAATGGTTGAATTTAATGTTTATAATTGAATTATCTGAGATATGAATACTTTTATGATATATAAAATTTGTTACCAATCTTGAGTTGAACTATATGAATTCATTAGATACGAGTGATGTGTTACTGTACTTATTGAAATGATCGAGCTCCTGCTTTTGTTGCTGACTCACCATAGCTTGTATAGGATTACTGATTCAACTTGAAAGAGCTTACTGTTTACCTTATTAGAGCTTCCCGTTTCCAGCTCAATCGAGCTTACTGTTATCAGCTCATTATGAGCTTACTAGCCATGTCTCGAAAGAGCATGTATGATGATGAATTGACAGATTATTGACATTGTTCACTCGATTATCCTTTGAAGTTCTAATAGATTCAATAAGCCTAAATAATGTTATATGAACAAGATATGGTTTATATATTAGTTGAATGACTAACATCTGGTGATTATATGTACTTAGGTGATGGATTTATATTGAATTGTTGGCTTGTTATTATCGCAATTGATTACTTTAAATGGTAAGTTTAATTTTGAATTATACGGGCTTACTAAGCTTAGTAGCTTACTCTATTTATGTTTCTATGTCTTTTAGAGGTTCGCTAGCTCACTTGTTCCGGACAAGTCCGTTTGGTATTTTGAACTTTTGAACCTATGTTAATATGGCATGTATAGGCTAGTTTGATAGTATAAGTTATGTTTTGGAATCATGTTTTGAGTAAGAATTGTATACAAGTTAAGCTATGTAATTTGGCTAAATTGGTACTATGTTTTGGTTGTATATGTATGTGTGTTTGAACATGGTATGTTTTTAGCATGATAATGTTTGAATGAAATTATGCAAAGGTAGTCTTGACTTATGGATGTTCAATGGATAGATTGTATATGATGTTATATAGATGTATGGACGTGTGAATGGTAAGTTTGGATATGGCTTATAATGTGTATTAAATTGGTTCAATTGGTTGCAAATTGAATTGTTTATATGGGGTCAAATTTTAAGGTGTATGCTTATGTTTTAGGGTGGCAAATTTGGCTATTCAAATGGCTTATTTTTGTCCACACGGGTATGTGTCTCAGCCATGTGCGACACATGGTCACGCTACACGGCCGTGTGTCCCATGGGGTACCCTACGAATTAAAGTCAGTATACCCTCTAGTTTTGACACGGCCTAGACACACGGGCGTGTCTAATGGTCGTGCGTGGCACATGGGTTGGCACACGGGCGTGTGGTTGGCCGTGTGGCCAAGTCAGTAGCCTCCTTAATTTTCACATGGCTTGGCACACGAGCGTGTCTTGTGGCTATATGGATAAGTCAGTATGTATACCCTGTTTTGCCATGGCTTAGACACATGGGCACGTCTAATGCCGTGTGAGGCCCACGGCCTGTTCACACAGGCGTGTGACCTTTTAAAAGTTGAAAATTTTCTAAGTTTTTGAAACTTTTATATGTTACCAAATTGGTTCCGAATACATGTTTTAAGTATAGTATGCTTGATTTTAAGTTCATATTATATGTGAATGAATGACACTTATGGTAATGAGATGATATTTAGTTTGAAATTGTTCTGAACTGAATGACAAGTCTGGTAATACCTCTTAACCTATTCCGGAAACGGTTACAGGTTAGGGGTGTTACATTTTATTGGTATCAGAGCCATGGTTTAGTCGGTTCTAGGACTAACGTAGCTTATTTGAGTCTAGCTATACCTGCCATATATAAAACTGTGATAGTATGACGACTTCTGACGTTCTTGAATGTGTTTTTATATAGTAATTCATCCTAAACGAGCTATAGTAGATGACGTAGAAAGTAACACGCCAGCTCTCGCTCAAGGAGCAGCACCTACTGAATCTAGACCTGTGACAAGTAGTCACAAGGGTGAGGCTAAAAAAGCCTTTTTTCAAATATTAAATGAATGGCTCACACAGTATATACATACGAACCCAACTGTTCCGCAACCTCCAACCCTACTGGTTTTTCAACTGATTCCAGTAATTCCTCAAGGTACCGATCTTCTACGATTGAATAAACCACCTGTTGATAGAATACGGAAACACGGGGCTGAAGATTTTAGAGCTACTACTAATGATGACCTTGAAAAGGTTAAATTTTGGCTTCAGAACACGATTCGGGTATTTGACGAATTGTCCTGCACACCTGAAGAATGTATAAAGTGTGTGGTATCATTGTTGAGAGATACTACGTATCAGTGGTCGAATACCTTGACATCTGTAGTTCAACGAGTCACTTGAGATTTCTTCCAAGCTGAATTTAGAAAGAAATATATTAGCCAAAGATTCATCGACCAGAAGAGAAAAGAATTTCTTAAATTGAAGTAGGGTCATATATCAGTTACAAAATATGAACGAGAGTTTCTGCAACTTAGCAAATATGCTCATGAATGTGTATCGTCTAAAGCTATTATGTGTAAACAATTCAGGGATGGATTAAATGAAGAAATCAAAGTGTTGGTGGGAATTCTTGAGCTAAAAGAGTTTGTTGTTCTATTTGATCGAGCCTGTAAGGTCGAAGATATGTGTAAAGAAAAAATAAAAGCTGATTCCGGGTTTAGAGAGTCTAGAAAAAGATTTACGGGTAAATCACATCAATCAACATCAAAGAAATTTAAAGAAAATCACCCTCATTTTACAGCTTCTGAGGGAATTTCTATCAAAGATAGAAATGCGAGACAATCAGGTTCAAAAGCTCCGGCAACATTTGTAGCCAGTGCAAGAAGTGTTAAAAATGCTACATCTGAATGTAAACATTAAAATAAGCGACATTTCCATGAATGCAGATTGGTGAGCGGATCTTGTTTTAAATGTGGATCTATGGATCATTTTCTCCGTGATTGTCCAGAAAAGTTCATAGCTGAAAGAGAACAACCAGTGAAAACAAGTAACACGACTGTTAGAGGGAGACCGCCCAGAAACACTGAAAATGCTAGTGGTATTCAAGGTGCTTTAGAAGATTCGACTGTGAGATCTGAGGCACGAGCACTTGCCAGAGCATATGCTATACGTGCACGAGAGGAACCATCATCACTAGACGTTATCACTGGTACTTTTTCTCTTTTTGATACTGATATAGTTGCGCTGATAGATCCTGGATCAACCCATTCATATATCTGTATGAATTTAGTATTTAAAAAGAGTTTACATCTTGAGTCTACAGAATTTGTTATTAAAGTATCGAACCCCTTAGGCAAGTTTATTTTGGTTGATAAAATTTGTAAGAATTATCCTCTGATGATCTAGGGTTACTGTTTTTGGGCTGATTTGGTGCTTCTACCATTCGATGAGTTTGATGTGATTCTAGGTATGGACTGGTTGTCTATACATGATGCAGTTGTGAATTGTAGAAAGAAGACTATTGAATTGAAATGTCAAAATGGTAAGATTCTTCAGATTGATTCTAATGATTCGAATGAATTACCTACTGTAATATCATCTATGTTAGCTCAGAAATACTTGAAGAAGGGCTATGATGCATATCTTGCGTATATTTTGGACACGAAGGTGTCAGAATCAAAGATTGAATATGTACCTATTGTTTGTAAATTCTCGGATGTATTTCCAGAAGAATTACTGGAATTACCGTCGATCAGGGAAGTCAAATTTGGTATTAATTTAATACCAGGAACAACTCCGATATCTATAGCTCTGTACAGAGTGGCTTCAACAGAATTAAAAGAGTTGAAAGCTCAGTTGCAAGAATTGTTAGATAGAGGTTTCGTACAACCAATTTATTCTCCTTAGGGTACGCCAGTACTGTTTGTGAAAAAGAAAGATGGCTCAATGCCCATGTGTATCGACTATAGATAGTTGAATAAAGTGACTATAAATAACAAATACCCTCTCCCGTGGATTGATGACTTATTTGATTAATTGAAAGGGGCTATGGTATTTTCAAAAATCGATCTGAGATCGAGTTACTATCAGTTGCGAGTTAAAGAGTCGGATATGCTGAAAACCACTTTTAGAACAAGATATGGCCATTATGAATTCCTTGTTATGCCTTTCAGTTTAATTAATGCTCCTGCCATTTTTATGGACTTGATGAACCGTATATTCAGGTCGTATTTAGACATATTTGCTGTGGTATTCATTGACGATATTCTGATCTATTCCCGAGATGAATTTGAACATGCCGAACACTTATAATTGTGTTACAAATTCTTCGTGATAAACAATTTTTTGCGAAGTTCAGTAAATGTGAGTTCTGGATTTTTGGGACATATTGTTTTAGTTGATGGTATTAGAGTTGATGCGAGCAAAATTTCTGCTATTGTTAACTGGAAACCTCCGAGAAACGTATCTAAAGTCCGTAGCTTTTTGGGACTAGCGGGCTATTATCAAATATTTGTAAAATGTTTCTCAATGATTGCAACACCATTGACTCGACTACTACAGAAAGATGTGAAGTCTGAATGGTCAGAAAAGTGTCAACAGAATTTTGAATAGTTGAAAGCACTGTTAACAGAAGCACCAGTTTTGGTTCAACCTAAATCGGGTAAGGAATTCATGATTTATAGTGATGCATCACTAAATGGATTGGGTTGTATTTTAATGCAAGAAGGAAAAGTTATAGCTTATGCTTCTAAACAGTTGAAACCGCATGAAAAGAATTATCTGATGCATGATTTAGAACTGGCTGCGATTTTTTTTGCATTAAAGATTTGGCGACACTACTTATATGGTGAAAAATGCCACATTTTTACGGATCATAAGAGCTTGAAATATCTGATGTCAAAGAAAGATCTGAATTTGCGACAATGAAGATGGCTTGAGTTATTAAAAGATTATGACTTTGTGATTGATTATCACCAGGGTAAAGCTAATGTGGTTGCTGATGCTTTGAGCCAAAAATCATTGTTTGCGTTACGAGCCTTGAATACTCAGTTGATGTTATGTGATGATGGATCTATTTTAGCTGAATTGAAAGCTAAACCAATATTTCTGCAATAAATTTGTAAAGCTTAGAAGAATGATCATGGACTACAAGCTAAACGAATTCAATGTGAGTCTATTTCTGATTCAGAATTTCATATTGGAACTGATGATTGTTTAATGGTCTGAAATAGAATATGTGTACCAAAAAATATAGAACTTGTTCAGAAACTTTTGCATGAAGCACACAGTAGTCGCTTTTCTGTTCATCCGGGTCGTACCAAGATGTATAATGATTTGAAACAGCAGTATTGGTGGTCAGGAATGAAACGGGATATCTCGGAGTTTGTATTAAAATGTTTGATTTGTCAACAAGAAAAAGCTGAACATCAAGTACCATCTGGTTTACTGTAGCTTGTATTGACTCCTGAATGGAAATGGGATAGAGTCAACATGGATTTTGTGTCGGGACTGCCCCTAACTCCGAAAAAGAAAAATGCTATCTGGGTTGTCGTTATTGACTGACAAAATCTGCTCATTTTATACCGGTACGTACAAATTGCTCTTTGGATAGACTAGCTGAATTCTACTTGTCTAAAATCGTACGATTGCATGGTGTACCACGGTCTATTATCCTCGATAGAGATCCAAGATTTACATCAAGATTCTGGAAGAAATTTTAAGAAGCTCTTGGTATGAAATTGAATTTCAGCACAGCTTTTCATCCTCAGTTGGACGATCAATCCAAAAGAGTTATACATATACTTGAAGATATGTTGCGTTGCTGCATTCTTGAGTTTAAAGGTAACTGGGAGAAATATATGCCTCTGATTGAGTTTGGGTATAACAACAGTTTTCAAACGAGTATAAAGATGGCACCTTACGAAGCTTTATATGGTCACAAGTGTCAAACACCATTATACTGGACTAAGTTGAATGAGAAAAAGATTCACAAGGTGTCCTTGCATGTCAAATAGACCATATTAAGGGTTAGTGGAAGTTGTTAGCTAGGTAAATTTGAAATTATTAAAGTTTATTAAGGTTATTTTAGTAAAATGTCAATTTATGTTAATAATAATAAAACAAATAAAAATTTCATTATTCATTCATCTTCCCAAACATGTTTTGAGAAATAAAATCATCCATTTTAGGGCTTGACATTCGGCTAAGCTTGAGGGAGCAATTAAGGTACGGTTTTGACTCGGTTTTTAATGATTTCTATGTTTTTGAGCTCGTTGTAGCTTAATCTAGCTAGCCCGTACCTTCATTTTTTAAACTGTTATAGATTTTGGAAAGTGTCATTGTTTAATACTTGAGTTATTTGTTATTAAATGATGAATTTTGGAGGTTTGATGATAGTTTTACTAGTTTTGTAAAGTGATTTTTGACAAAAATGTAAAATAGGGACTAAATTGTGAAATTGTAAAAAATAGTAGTTAAAAGTGTGAAATAATGAAATTTTTGGGCTGCTAGTAGTATATAGGAAATTTGGCTATCTTGGGTTATAGTCTAATTGTGTAAATTTGCCATTTTGTGTATAAAGGACTAAATTACAAAGTAGTCAAAAGTCTAGGGTAAATTTGTAATTTGGCCAAAAATGAATGTTTTAGGCTAAATTGAATTGAATGAAAGTTTGAATGAGTTAATTTGATACCATATAGATTAAGATAAGCAAATACTGGAATTAGATCGGGGGAAACAAAAGGTAGAGGAGTAGTCGACGGTCATTCGAGCAACTCAAGGTAAGTTCGTATAAGTAGAATCAAACTATACTATACTTGCAATGGTTGAATTGAATTTTTATAATTGAATTATGTGAGATATGGATACTTTGATGATATACAAAATTTTTTACCAACCATGAGTTGAACTATATGAATTCATTGGATACGAGTGACGTGTTACTGTACTTATTGAAATGGTCGAGCTCCTGCATTTGTTGTTGACTCACCATAGCTCGTATGAGCTTATTGATTTACCTTGAAAGAGCTTACTGTTCATCTCAATAGAGCTTATTGTTTCCATCTCAATCGAGCTTACTATTATCAGCTCCTTATGAGCTTACTGGCCATGTCTCGAAAGAGCATGTATGATGACGAATTGACGGATTATTGACATTGTTCAGTCGATTATCCTTTGAAGTTCTAATATATTCAACGAGCCTAAATAATGTTATATGAACAACATATGGTTTATGTATTAGTTGAATGACTAACATGTGATGATTATATGTACTTAGGTGATGGATTTATATTGAATTGTTGGCCTATTATTATTGTAATTGATTACTTTAAATCGTAAGTTTAATTCTGAATTATACGCGATTACTAAGCTTAGTAGCTTACTTTGTTTCTGTTTCTATGTCTTTTAGAGCTTTGTTAGCTCACTCGTTTCGGACAAGTCAGAGTTGCACTTCACACTATCCAAATTTTTGGTTGGTATTTTCAACTTTTTAACCTATGTAAATATGGCATGTATAGGCTAGTTTGATAGTATAAGTTATGTTTTGGAATCATGTTTTGAGTAAGAATTGTATATAAGTTAAGCTATTTGATTTGGCTTAATTGGTACTATGTTTTGGTTGTATATATATATATATATATATGTGTGTGTGTGTGTGTGTGTTTGAACATGGTATATTTTTAGCATGATAATGTGTGAATGAAATTATGCAAATGTAGTCTTGACTTATGGATGTTAAATGGATAAATTGTATATGATGTTATATACGTGTATGGACATGTGAATGGTAAGTTTGGATATGACTTATAATGTGTATTAAATTGGATCAATTGGTTGCAAATTGAGTTGTTTATATGGGGTCAAATTTGACGGTGTATGCTTATGTTTTAGGGTGGCAAATTTGGCTATTCAAATTGCCTATTTTTGTCCACACAGGCAGAGACACGGGCGTGTGACTCAGCCGTGTGTGACACTCGGTCACGCTACATGATCGTGTGTTCCATGGGGTACCCTACGAATTAAAGTCAATATACCCTCCAGTTTTGATACGGCTGAGACACACGGGCGTGTCTAATTGTCGTGTGTGGCACTCAGGCTGGCACACGGGCATGTGGTCAGCCGTGTAGCCAAGTCAGTAGCCTCTTTAATTTTCACATGGCTTGGCACACTGGCGTGTCTTGTAGCTGTGTGGATAAGTCAGTATGTATACCTTGTTTTGCCATGGCTTAGACACAAGGGCGTGTCTAATGCCGTGTGAGGCACACGGCCTTTTCACACGGGCGTGTGACCTTTTAAAAGTTGAAAATTTTCTAAGTTTTTGAAACTTTTATATGTTACCAAATTGGTCCCGAATGCATGTTTTAAATTTAGTATGCTCGATTTTAGGTTCATTTTATATGTGAATGAATGTCATTTAAGGTAATGAGATTATATTTAGTATGAAATTGTTCTAAACTGAATGACAAGTCTGGTAATACCTCTTAACCTATTCCGGCAACGGTTACAGGTTAGGGGTGTTACACAGGGATTTCATATAATTTGTCATTCATAGTAGAAATCAATCATAATGTCCCTTATATAAGCCCTCGAGGCCCAAAACATATATTAGAAATAAGTCGGGACTAAACTGGAAACTCAGAGAATTTTTTGCGAAACTTCAAAAAAAATTCTAGGTACAGGGGACATTTGAAATAGGGCACACAGTCTTGTCCCAGCACGTGCCCTTACCCGTGTAACTCTCTGACTTGGGTCACACGCCCATGTGCCAGGCCGTGTGATCAATTTTGAGCATTCTATTTTGAAATTTCAAAGATGCAGGGGACACACAGCCAAAACACACATCCGTATCCTAGGTCATGTGTCACACACGGCTGAGACACACACCCGTGTCTCTGCTCCTATAGACAAAATAAGGTCATTTCCTAGCCATATTTCTCACCCAAACTTGTCTTCCAACTACATTACCTCTTAAACACATACCCAAAACAACAAAAAACATTTGAATCAAGCAAAAACCAAGTCTTACGCAAATCAAATCATCATATTTTTCTAAGTATCCATACTTAACAATTAGTTCACTTACATATATATTCATGTTTGTACCAACTATACCAACTCAAACCATATTACAATTTGCCTATTAGTTAACCATCAGTCAGTTATACCAAAATACAGATCAACCATGATAAGGCCATATACTCATATATATATATCAAAATGTATCAAACATAAACCATTCAAATGGCTAATCACAACAAAACATTTACATGCCATCAATGGCCAAATTAACTGATACATGCCATTATACCAAAGTTGATTTAATAAATTTACTGAATAAGGGCGATTGATAGTGTGATGTGGCTCCAACCAGCTTCCAACCTTAACGAACTTCCAAGTTACTATAAAATAGAGGAAATAAAATAGAGTAAGCATTTAATGCTTAGTAAGTTCGTATAACGGGAAATTAACTTACCATTCATTTACATTCAAAGTAAGCATGCAAAATTCATCCAAAGAAATTTGGCAATTTGTCTTAACACTTATAACCTCAAGAAACATGTTAGTCATGTATTTCATGTGAATATCAAGAAACAAAAATAAGCTCATCATGTAACAATTTTCATATACATCTATTTTCCACATCATATATTCATATAACAGATAAATTTCCATAATAATTCATCTCAAGTTCAAATTATTCCATGTCGGAACTTTTCCCATTGTATTTATTTGAAATATCGATGGATACACAGGTAATTCACTTGAAGTGTACAAAACTGTAACCCATCAATTCATATTCGGGAATGCTCATACGAGAACATAAACGTGACTCGTCCCTAGGGATGAAATTCAAAATGAAATTTAATCCTTATTCCAAGCCTAGCCAATTTTTACATATCACAATAGCAGCCCATGTATTTCATGAAATTCAAAATTTTTCTATGAATTTTACAACTTTTCAATTTAGTCCTTAAATCATAATTTCATCAAAATTCTCTTTACAAAAATTGTTTATCTATCAACAACTTTTCATTTCTACAATAAAATTTCATAATTCAACTCTATTCATCCATGGAAAAATCTTATCGCTTTGATAACTTTACAAATTAATCCCCGAGATAGCTAGATTAAGCTATTACGATATCGGAAATATGAAAATTATTAAAAACGAGACTAGAAAACATACCTAATTAAGCCAAAATAGCTTGCTTGAGTTCAACACCCATAAATAGGTTTCCATGTCTTTAATTTGGGAAAGATGATATAAAATGATTATATTTCTTATTTAATTAAAATATCATCTTTTATTATTTCATCTTTCCAATTTAGTCATTTTCTTTATTTAATTTTCCATGGATGAATTATCATACTTACCTACTAACTCCTCTTAATGGTCTATTTTCCATATACATACCTCAAATTTTGAATTTCATAACTACTAGAACTCAACTTTTGCATTTCATGCAATTTGGTCCTTTATCAATTAAACATGTAATTTATAATGCCCTGAATAATTTATTTTGTTTCTATAAATATTTGACATAAGTGTGTATCTGGTTCAATGGTTATTATATATAGGATTTTTCCTAAGTCATTTATCACCTTTTACTTAAAATTGTTGTTAAAACTAAATAATTGTTTAATAAATTAATGAAATATATGAAAATATGAAATTAGGACATAGAAATTATTAAAATATGATTTTATACTTTATTATATAGTTTTCATACAATAAATGGCTTATTTTATATTTATTTGAATAAATTATATTTTTAAGACATAAAGTGGGCCATGCATAATTAAATTAAATAATAAAATATAAAATTATATTTAATAATTCATTTTAAAATATTTCATTAATAATTTGGGTTTTAAATTAATTAAATTAATTGAATAAATTTTATTCTTTGGTCCTCTAACTTGTTGATTTATTCTAGACAGTTCGATAGCTTTGCTGGATTACAAAACCGTCCAAATTAGGGACCAAGTCAACCCAAAATTCGGCTACACATGGCTGTCCATAAACCACTTTTTGGTTTAATTGCACAAGGTCCTTGAAGAGTTGAGGAAATTAGAAATTTACCTGAAGATTTGCACTTGATCGAGTCTCAGTCTTGAGTTGTTGTGGCATTCAAATTGACCAAAAATTAAGCAAAAATCAGCTCAACTTCCTAAATTTATGTCCAGTCATCCATGGAAGATGCTTCAAAAGATGAAAACTCCTATTTTTTAGTAAACTATCCCCCTCTACTCGCCTATAAATAAGACCTCATTCTCACATTTCTACTCATCCCTCATCTCTCATCCTTTATTCCTCATTCATTCTCTTAGCATTCTTCTTTTCTCCCCACGCCTATCATCATTTTTTCATAAAGATTTTAGCATTTGAGCCTCTCAAAGAACCCTTGGTCGGCCACCTTAGAGAACCATCAACAAAAGAGTAAAGTAAAGGAACGAAGGAGCCTTGTCAGTCAGAGTCTTGGGTGACAGCCACTCTGAATTGGGTTTAATCTTTCTTTTCTTTAATTTAATTAAAAGATGTTTTCTGTGTGTTCTTTGTTCTTATTTACAACAATATTAGATTAATTTTATTTAAGCGAGGATGATTACTTTCATTAAATAATATTTATTAGATTCATGCTTATAATGTTTGTGCCTCAATCGATCATGTTTTCAATTAAAATCAAGTTTGTATTTAGTTCATACATGATTGAAATGCACCTAAATTAGCTGAGCGATCCTAACCAGACGATGGCTAGTGGACGCTTAATTGAAATGTGCATGCTCAATTTAGATCCTAACCTGATTAAATTGCAGGTTGCATAGCAACCCTAACTAGGCTCTGTTATCTGCATAATTTTTAGATTTGTGTTATTAAACTGTTTCAAACCTAACACGTTCCTATTACCTTGCATTAATACTAAGAAACCCTTAGTAAATAAGGATCAGTAAAATGTGTATTTACTAAGTAAAGGATTTCGAAAGGACCTAACGTGGTTTCCAAACTCATGAAAGATCGAGTTGCCATGAAATGTTTTTCCAAATATTACTAAGCATGTTGATAATAAGTTGAGTTTAATTAAAGTAATTTTCCTAGTTTATTTATGTTATAATTGTTGCAAATTGTGTTTAATTTTGCTAAAATCTATTTCATTCATATAGTTTGCATACTTAGGTTAATTTCCATTAGGGATCATTGCATTTAGTCTAATATATTTTAATCATCACTTCTCAACTAAATTGTGTTTTTATTTACCAAATTGTTAATATAATTTTACAAATTAAGTGACTTAGCACAAATGCAATCCCTATAGAGACGATAACTCGATACTTACTTATTACTTGATAACGGCTGTATACAATTGCACAAACCTACGCATTACAAGTTTTTGGCACCGTTGCTGGGGATTGTCAACTGTTGCCATAGTCATTTCTTTTGTGAAATTATTTTTTTTCAATTTGATTTATTTTTAACATTACTAACTTATTATTTTTAATTTTGTGATTTTCTTTTCAGATGTTTATGAGCATAGATCGAATTATCAATTTACTCCCTATAGACCCTCAAATTGAGCGAACTTTCAAACAAAGAAGACATGAATGAACAGCTCAAAGACAAGTCGAGATGGACCTTGCATCAGACAATATGCTGTGCCACTTTTCAGTAAGTTAAATCCAGGAATTAGAAGGCCAGATATTGAGGCAACCCAATGAATTGAAACTAGTGATGTTTCAAATACTACAAACGGTGGGCCAATTTAGTGGTATGCCCACAGAAGATCTACATCTCCACGTTTGATTTTTTATGAAGGTGAGTGATCCATTCAAGATAGTGAGTGTGACTAAAGGCGCACTGAGGTTGAAGTTATTTTCGTACTCGTTGCAAGATCGAGCATGAGCATGGATCAATTCATTGCCACCAAGTTCCATATCTACATGGAAAGAATTAGCAGAAAGATTTTTGGTTAAGTATTTCCCGCCTAGCAAGAACGCTAAGATGAGGAACGAGATAACAACTTTCCAACAATTGGATGACGAGTCTTTGTATAAGGCTTGGGAACGATTCAAGGAGCTACTTCATAAGTGTCCTCATCATAGGATTCCTCATTGTATTCAGTTGGAGACATTCTATAATGGTTCAATGCACATGCAAGATTGATGGTAGATGCTTCTGCGAATGGTGCAATTTTGTCTAAGTCTTATAATGAGGCTTATGAAATCATCGAGAGGATCAGGAGTAATAACTATCAATGGCCAAAAAATTGTACGGCTTTAGGAAGAAGTGTAGACAAAGTCCATGAAGTTGACACCCTCACTTCGTTATCAGCTCAGGTATCGTCTATTTCCTCTATGTTAAAAGAGTTTACCGCTAATAGTACTAATAATTTTGCAACTCGGCCACCAAGTTCGTACGAATTAGTTTCCTGTGTGTACTGTGGGGAAGGTCATTCTTTTGAGAATTGTCCATCAAATCCCGAGTCAGTGTACTATGTGGGGAACCAATATCAAAATAGGAGTGGACAAGGACCCCAATCCATCTTCTATAATCCTTCATGGCGTAATCATCCTAACTTCTCTTGGAGCAGCCAAGGAAATGGATCGAACCACAACTAATTGCAGCGTAGACTCAACCAATCTCAAGGGTTTAATTAACAAGCTTCAAAACCACCTCAAGCTGAGGCATCAAACAGATTGGAGAACTTGTTGAAAGCGTACATGGTAAAGAATGACGTGTTGATCCAAAGCCAAATAGCAACACTGAAAAATTTGGAAAATCAAATGGCTCAATTAGCTACAGAGCTTCGTAATAGACCGCAAGGAACCTTGCTGAGCAATACTGAGAATCCAAGAAATTTAGGTAAAGAACATATCAAGGTAGTGGCATTGCAAAGTGGTAAAATTTTAGAACCCTGATTAATTGATGCCAAAGATAAGCCCGTTGAGAAGAATCAACCATCTGTTGAAATTCCTACACCAAACTAATCAGAATCCGCAAAGACTGACAAGGTAAATCCTAACTTAGTGAATTCAGATACTTTAACATCTTCTTTAGATACAGATTTACCTATTTAGAAAAGTTGTCTAGTTCAACTGAAAGTTCCATCACCTCCATATCCACAAAGATTGCAGCAACATAAAAAGAAACAAGAGGTGCAATTCAAGAAGTTTTTGGATGTTCTAACGTAGTTACAGATCAATATTCTATTAGTGGAGGCTTTAGAACAAATGCCGAATTATGTGAAGTTTATGAAGGATATACTGTCCAAGAAGAAACGACTGAGTGAATATGAGACTGTTGCCTTGGCAATGGAGGGCAGTGTGTCCCTACTGAACAAACTACCACCAAAATTGAAAGACCCAAGAAGCTTTACCCTGTAACATTGGTGAATCTTTCTGTGGTAAAGCTTTGTGTGATTTAGGAGCAAGTATCAACTTGATGCCTAAGTCTATTTTCAAGATGTTAGGGATTGGTGAAGTAAAACCTACAACTGTGACACTTCAGCTAGCAAATCGATCTTTAGCATATCCCGAGGGAAAGGTCGAGGATGTTTTGGTAAGAGTCGATAAATTTATTTTTCCTGCTGATTTCATTGTCTTAGATTTTGAAGCAGATAAGGAAGTGCCCATTATCCTTGGGAGACCTTTCTTAGCCACAGGAAGAACATTAATTTATGTACAGAAAGATGAACTCACCATGCGAGTTCAAGATGATCAGGTAGCCTTTAACATTCTTAAAGTGATGAAATTTCTCAATCTAGCTAAAATGGAAGAGATAGAAACCTTGGTTTCTATGGCAAGTAATTTTGAAGAAGATCTATTGGAGAAAGCCTTAGATCTTGACCTTTTGGAGGATGAAGAAGGTGAAGAAAACATTGCTTTGATGGAAGCCAATCTGAGAAATTTTATTTAATCCACACGGTTTGAACCGTTGAAGTTGGAAGTTAGAGAATTTGTCCAACCCAAGTTGTCAATCGTAGAACCACCTAAACTCGAACTACTTTCCCATTTGAAATACGTTTATTTAGGTGACTATTCTACTTTATTCTATGATTATTTCAACAAGATCAAGAGGAGCAACTAATTATTATTCTAAAGAAATTTAAGAAAGCAATTGGTTGAACCATAGCTGATATTTGAGGAATATGCCCTTCTTTTTGCATGCATAAAATCATTTTGGAAGAAGGTGAAAGAGATCGAATTAATGGGCAAAGGAGGTTTAATCCTATTATGAAAGAAGTTGTGAGAAAGGAAGTGATCAAATGGTTAGATACAGGAATCATCTATCCTATTTCAGATAGTTCGTGGGTAAGTCTGGTACAGTGTGTGAGAAAGTTGGAATAACGATTGTCGAAAATGAGCATAATGAGTTAATTCCAACAAGAACTGTTATCGGTTGGAGAATTTGTATTGATTATAGAAAATTGAACAAAGCCACTCGGAAGGAGCATTATCAGTTGCCTTTTATGGATCAGATGTTAGATCAACTGGCAAGTACCAAAGTTACAGTATTTACTGACCATGCGGCTATTAAATACTTGCTTATAAAGAAAGATGCGAAACTGAGGCTAATTCATTGGATATTGTTACTCTAAGAATTTGATCTTGAGATCCAAGACAAAAAAATGTGTCGAAAATCAAATAATTGATCATCTGTCGAGGTTGGAACAAGATGAGGTAACTCGATCATGTGTGCCTATCAATGAGAGTTTCCCAGATGAGCATTTATTTGAGGTAAATCGAATTCATGAAACACCTTGGTTTGCTGATTTTTCCAATTATCTTGCATGTGGAATAATTCCTCAAGAAATGACATACCAACAAACGAAAAAATTCATTCATGATAGTCGGTATTATTTTGGGGAGGATCTGTTTTTGTTTAAACAATGTGCAGATAATATAATTTGAAAATGTGTAGCTGAAAGTGAGATTGCTGAGATCTTGTATCATTGCCATTTAAAGATTTTGCAAGCAGGTTTCTTTTGGCCTACGCTATTTAAAGATGCTTATGCTTATGTGAAGAACTATGATAAAGGCCAAAAGGACCGAGAATATATCGAGGAGGAATGAGATACCCTTGACAAACATTTTAGAGATTGGATTATTTGACGTATGGGGCATTGACTTCTTAGGCTCATTTTTTTTCTTCGTATGGGAACAAATACATCTTAGTTGGGGTTGAAGCTGAAGCATACCCTACAAATGATGCTAAGGTAGTCATGCGATTCCTACATAAGTATGTGTTTACACGATTTGGGACATCAAGAGCTATTATTAGTGATGAAGGTTCTCACTTTATGAACAAATGGCTTAAGTGGTTGCTTGACAAATATAATGTGAAGCACAAGATTGCTACTACCTATCACCCCCAGTCCAATGGGCAAGTTGAGAGAGTGAACTGTGAAATCAAAGGTATCCTTGAAAATGTAGTACGCCCTAGCAAAAAAGATTGGTCTTGATGGCTTGATGATGCATTATGGGCCTATTGAACAGCATTTAAGACACCGTTAGGAATAACTCCTTATCAGTTAGTTTTTGGTAAGGTATGTCATTTGCCATTAGTTTTGGAGAATAGAGCTCACTGGGCCTTGAAGCAATTGAACTTTGATCTTAAGCAAGCCGGTGAGAGAAGGATGTTACAACTGGATGAGTTGGAAGAGTTGAGGTTGTTTTCCTATGAGAATGTCAAAATGTGTAAAGAAAGATCAGAAAGATGGCATGATAGTCATATACAACCAAGCAAGTTTAAAGAAGGTCAGAAGGTTTTGTTGTTTAATTCAAGGTTGAAGTTATTTCCTAGGACGCTTAAATCCCAATGGAAAGGACCCTATACCATCTACCGTGTGTATCCTTATGGTGCTATTGAATTATACGACAATTACGGATGTATGTTTAAGGTTAATGGTCAACGTCTCAAATATTACTGGGATGGTGAAGTTGAGCGAGTTGAATCCTCATTCAAATTAAAAGACCCTTGATTTTTCATGAACTCATTTTGTAAATAAATAAATAATTAGAACTTATTTCTTAGCTTATTACATTTAATTAATTCTGTCTAAGGAGATTGGAACTTAAGCAGGACCGCTGTGACCCTTCCAACCTTTCCTGGGAATTAATTTAATGTAATTTCTTAAGAAGAAATTTTCTATTTAAAATTTAAAATTTTTAAGTTTCATTTGTTTTGTTTAAATTTTAAAAGGGGGTCAAATTTGCCCGAAGTACAAATCAGTTTTTTTCTTGAGACAAGACAATTTAAGGTTGAGGCCCAAGATAGCAGCATAAAGGAGGGAAAAATCCATACCTACTGCTGCCACTCCCATTGCTTACCGCCCAAGTAACCTTAATGTAACTAAATTTTTGCTACATATTGCTCTAATTTGTCCCTATATTAACCTCTCTTCATTCTACTATTTTTCATATCCCTCAAAGAAATTTGCTTACACCCTAAAAATCCCTAAATCTCCATTTTGTGCCGTCAACCTCAAATCCCAAAAGAAACTCTAGTTCTCTTCCCTTTTTGCTGAAATTAACTGTTGCCGCTGCAAGAAGATTGTCGAAGCACCAACTTTGTTGCCGCACATTGCCATTGTCACCGCCATACACTACCGTTGCTGTTACACGCTATTATTGCCGCCGTACCACCCTTGCCATCACACGATTTTTGCCGTAGCAAGTTCACCCACTTGCTGATTTTTTTTCTTTCCAGTAAGCAGAAACTTTCCTGAATTTTTGGGAAAAGATACCATGTCTCGCAAAAGAACTAGATAATCAAAGACTACTCCTGAAAACTCAATTTTGATCGATGAATAAGTGAAAAAGAGATTTGATTCAATTTTCAAGCATCAACCTGTGATGGCAGAAAAAGGCTTTAACTTGAAGAGTAATGATTTGATGGTTGTTCCTATGCCAATTAGAAAAATAATCAATGCTCTCAAGTGGGAAGGATTTTGTGATGCTCGTTCACTTCCCGATGATGAAGTAGTTCAAGAATTCTATGTAATTTTGACGACACCAGATGCTACTGAGGTCATCATTCGAAAGAAAAAGGTACCTCTTACTTCTAAGTCCATCAATGATTTGTTTAACTTACCTGATATTAAAGAAGATGAGTACTACCCTATGATGAACAATATCAATTGGGATTTTCTTCAATAAGTGCTTGATGTTGTGACAAATTCGGGATCCCAATGGATTATAAGAAAGTATGGGAGCCATTCTTGCTGAAGGGAATACCTAAAACTAGTAGCAAAGGTGTGGTTTTATTTTGTTCGCTACAGTTTTATGTCTATCTCACATAGTTCCACCATCTCGATAGACTGGATGCTCTTGTTATATACAATCTTGATAGAAAAGTCCATTAATGTTGGGAAAATTATCCTCAAGGAGATTCACGATTGTGCTAAAAAGAACGCAGGAAGTGCTTATTTCCCATCATTAATCACTTCACTTTGCTTAAGGGCCCATGTTAAAACACAAGCAAATCTAAAGGGGCGATATGTTCAAGGGTGCATTTCAACTTATGATCTTGAAAGGTTAGTAGAGAGGGTGCATGAGCTGAATCAAGGCGAGCAAGAAGAGCCAACTGAGGTAGATACTGAGGAGTCAAAAAATAAAACTGAGACTAAAGCTAATTCAATTATAAACACTAAAGAGAAGAATCTGATATGGAACCGAACATCCCTAAACCAAGGGTTTAGCCAGAAGAAGAACCAGTCAAGCTAAGTGTTGAACCTAAATCTGCAACTCCTATGCTGAATTCTACAAGTGTTTCAAAGAAATCGGAGTTGTCAATTTTGATGGATATGTGCAAGTTCATGCACAACCAGCAACAAACTTACTAGAAATATGCAAAAATTAGAGATGACTCAATTCGAAATTCTTTTAAGAATATCTCTAATACTTTTGTTCCTGAGTTCCCAGATGCTATCTTTGAGACATGGACGGAATATATTGACGATGCAAGCGAAGATGGAGCTAAAAAAGATAAGGGGAATGAGTCAAGAAAATAAAAGGAAGGACTCTTGTCTTATTATTTATTTATTTTTAGGTCCTTAGGAATTTATTTCTTTCGTAATTAGGATTTAATTTCTGCACAATAAAACATAGCAAGCATGAATAAACTTAACAGTTCTTTAGAAAGAAAAAAACTAAGTAATATGGTAATGGGAATGAACATGTCTAGGATTGGGTTATTAGGAAAGACTTGGTATTTAAGCAGTCTTAATGACTCATCTCTCTTTCTTTACAACCCTACCTTGTGACATCCCTAATTTGACCCTAGTCGAGATGTGGTTTCGGGACCACAAAATCGAGTTATAAAATTTATTAAATATTAAAATTCATATCTACTATGTGTGATAGTGCATGTGTGAAATTTTCATGCTTAAATTCTGTTAGTTGAATGTGAATTTTAGTCAAAGGGCTTATGTGAGACATTTGTGAAATAGGTTAGGTAAATATAAAGTGATCTATTAATGCATGTATTCAAAATGTGGACTTGCATGTCAAAATACCCATTTTGGGATAGTGGCGGTCATGATATTGTTTTATATATAATATGTATTTTTGATTTAACATTTTATATTACAAATGAATTAATAAATAAAAGGAGATATTAGATAATAGTTAGTGGGAGGAGAAACCAAAGTTGGTTCATCCTTGTCCTCCATTGCCGTAGCTTAAAGTGAGGGGAAGAAAGTTTTGTTGTCTGATTTTTGCTTAGATGATGGCTAGAATGAGGTATGTATTGAATAATTCTTGAAAATTTATGCATAATTGAGATGATTAGTTCAAATTTTACTTATCCCATAGATTAAACTTAGGTTTTGAGGTTGGAAATTGATCAATAAGCTTGAAACTCATAGTAGATATTTTTTTGTGACATTAAGATGGTTGGTTATATATTGACTTATTAGCTTTGAAAGTTGAATGACATTGGTTATTTTGTTCATGTGGGTATTCGGCCTTGTGAATGTTATGGAATAAGTTTCAATTATGTACATATGTGATTTTTGAATAATCGGTCATTTATCTAGTATATGTATAAATGGTAAATTGTTTTTAACTTGAAAGTTGAGATTAGTGTATTTAAAGAGAGTTGCCGAATGTGGTCCTTGAAGATGTTTTAATGAATAAAATGTGTAGTTGAGTTATAACATTCGGTTAAGGATTAAGGGTTCTAGCAAGTTTGGTATAATGTATAGTTGTAAATCGCCTTGTATTTGACGTTTTTTTTAAGGATAGGAAACGACTAATTAAGATGTTGTTGGATAAAATTCTAGTCAGGTTATGTTAAAGCATTCGGCATTTCTTATAGTATTGTATACTAGAGTGGGAAAAGATTAGTAATTATTTTAAGTGAGTTATGATCTTAATAGGAGCAAAATAGAATCGGCTATTTTAAATGGATAGGTGAACCCATTATGAAATTGCTACTTTGATCTTGGAATGAAAATTTTAAATGGAGGTTAAATTTGTTTGGTTAGGGCCGAATAGGGTTTATAAGTTAATGGTATGCTATATATAAATATATATATATAAATATATAGTTAAATTTGTGTATATGAAAGCGTGGTAAGTAATGTGAATTTTTGTTTGTGCATGCGAATTAGGTATTGGTATAATAAGCATAAAAGTTAGTCATGGCATATTTTATAAACATATTATGCATTGAAGTTATATGATTGTCAAATGTGACTATTAAAGAAGTAATGTTGAATAAGTAATTAAACAAATTCATTTGTTTTAATTAAGCTCATGAGCAAAGAGGATCTAAATCGATAAGGGAAAGGAGAAAGCAATCGAGTAGCCTATCCGCAGCTTGTTCAAATAAATCGAGGTAAGTCTTTGAGTAATGGAACTTAGCTTAACATTTGATAAATGATGATATATATTTATATGAACATAATAAATAAAATGTGACCTAATGGTTCTACTTGAATTACATATTGAAATAAATAAGTTTCTAGCATATAAGTTTAGTTATAATGAAGAATGATATGGAATACGGGTAAAGATGGGACTATGAATTGGTGTAATTACCTATAGTAAAATGATAAGGAATAAGTTACTTCTATGAGCCTTAGCCGATTGGTTATTAGAAAAGTGATATTTAAATTATGATTTGTATGTGATAATAAGAAGTACTTATATATGATGATATGTTTTAAACTCAAATGGTAAGTTCTTAAGTGTTTGGACTTGGAAATTTAAGAGCAAATTGTAATAATTTGCTTAGGACAGCAGCAGTAGCATGATTTTTGAAAATCACCATAAATTGTTGGAGTGGAATTAGAGACTGAATAAAATATGTAATCAAAGATCAATGAGTCTAGTTTCTTATAAAATAAACAGTGCAAGCAAAGGAATTTCCTATAGAGAGATATTTAAAGTTGTGTGTGACAGTGTTAGAATGAATCTGAAATCCCCTGTTCTGTTTTTAGAAAATCATTATAAATAGTAAAAAAATTGTTATAAGATAAAATTTATATTCTTAGACTCCTTAATGAGTCTAGTTTCAAATTAAATAAACAAGAACATATTTTGAAATCTGTACAATGAGAAATTTGATTCGTAGTGAAGAGTGGTCAGTATAGTCAAACAGTGAAATAGGGGAAAACTTTATGAAAGTTCTGGTTTTGATTGGCCAAACCAAAAATCCTGAAAATTTTATGGATAGAAGATATATGAGTCTATTTTCGGGTAAAATTTACGGAACTACATTTGGAGTTTCGTAGCTCCAGTTACAAATAATTTAATGATTGTTGCTCAAGAAAACAGCTTGTAGTGAATCTGTGATTTTGTTGTAAACATTGATGAAACTAATTGAGTTGCTTATAAGCTATTGCTGAATTGATGTACAAGATAAATATATAGGTGGTGAGGCCAAAATGGCTAAAATATAAATGTGTGCAAGTTATCCAAATGGCTATTTTATAATCGTAAGCAATGTATATGTAATATGTGTTGATAGTTTTATAAATTGAAGGTGTGGTGACTTATATGTTGTTTAATGAATAGTTGTCATGAGAAGAATGTAAGTCATGTGTGTATTTTCTTATTTAGTTGGAAGTTTATTGAAAGGGATATATATATATATATATATATGAATATATAAATATGTGTTGAAGTCAAATGCTATTATGACATGAAGTTAAGGTACATGCTATACGCTTATATTCGAATGAGGTTAATGAATTACAATTGTGATAGTTTGTGTGAAATATGGTAACATGTGATTAAATATACATGGAATTTGGAAAGTATCCGGGTTAAGACTCACTGACTGCGTGATGTGGCCTAATGGCTCTTGTGAAATGAGACTAGCTATATTGAGATACGAATAAGTTCGAATGAAGTGATACCTTATTAATGTGTTTCCTTGTTGGAAAAATCGAAGGTATGTGAATTGATGTGTATACAACTTTGTGAATTAACTATGATGATATATCAGGGCTTAAAGTCCCGCAGGCTTGGTACTGGTAACTGGATTCGAATTTTTTTTAAAACCTAGCAGGCTATGGCTAAGTGCCTTGAATTATTTTAAACCGAAGAACATTTGTATATCTTTAAGATAAGGATTTAATTAGTTTCATAAAAATTTACTAATTTGAGTTGTATTCAGCAGGATGTGCAAATACAAGGTATGGATTGCGTTTAGTCATTTATGTATATGTGATAAGGAATATGTTTGGTCCTTTATATACGTATACGAAACTTTAATACTTGTCATGATTTTATTATTTGAAATATTAATGTGAATATGAACTAAAGAACTAAGCTCCTAAATACATATCTACAATTATGTATGTGCACGAAATGAGTGCATATGATTAAGTGGTTAGAGGTATTGAAAGATTGAATTGGTAATTGGTAATTATGGAAACGGTAAGTGTACAAAGGTTAAGTATATGGTAAGTGATACTTACTTGCTATGTGAACTCGATTTCGTTTGTATTACAAATGTACTTGGGGAATCACTTATGAGATGGTTATAAGTTATATTCAACGAGTATTGACTCTATCAAATTGTTTATGTAAGATGAAAACATGAATATGTGCTTCCAAATATGGAAACCGAATGTGATTATAGTGTTATGTTTTAGTTCGACTGATTAAACTAAAAGTAGCATTGATGTTTTTAAATGCGAAGGGGTATATACTCTTAAATTTGGATGAAATAGATGAATTACATGTGCATACATAGGGTTTAATCTATTTGACCGAATGGTGATATATCTTGACATTTCAAAACGTGATTTGTGTAAGGCCTAATCTTAAGCGACTTAGTAATAAATCAACAATTACGGATGATCAGCACATTAAGTTGGCTAGGTATGTATTATGTACTTGTGTAGGCTTATTAAGCCCATCGAGACTTCACTTGGATTTTGTGTAAGTTATAAATGTATTTAATCCAGCAAAGTTAATTGTTTTACTTAAGACTTACTAAGCCTTGAAAGCTTACTCTGTTGTTACGCTTTCTATTTTATAGATTATCAAATTTGGCCTTTGCTCGGGATCGTCAACAACTCGTCACACTATCACTATCCAACGTTTGGTACCGCTATGTTTTGGATTATTTTATGGCATGTATAGAATAAACTAGTAGCGGAATAATATTCTGGTTAATGTATATAAGCAATGCAAAAATGGCATCTTTTGAATGTGTACTTATGGAAGTTTAATTTTATCCCTAGTTGTATTTAGCATTTATCTAAATGAATGATCTTTATTTCAAGAAAAAAAAAAGTTAAAAAAATTTTACTGTTCTGACATGAGTTACAAGTCTGGTAATACCCCTTTCCTATTCCGACAACGGTTACGGGATAGGGGTGTTACATACCTGGTGTTAAGTTTTTATTCATTACTTTGTTCTTGCAATGAGGACATTGCTTCTTTTTAAAGGGGGTAAGGCAAATAAATTGCTCATACTTTTAAATTTTTTTTCAAGTATGTTTCAATCATTTCTTTCATAAGTATGTTTTAATAAATGAATGTTTAGAGATATTTTTTTGTTAATAAGATACTTTGTATACAAGTATGAATGATGATTTTATCTGAGTGAAAGTATGTTATCATGAAGAATGGAATGCTTGTATGATCTTAACCTTAGTAATGTTTTCCTTGAAAACTTAGTTTCTTTTGAGATTAGACATACATGAAGGTTTATATCTTTAGAATTGACTTAGTAACTTTCTTGAGGTGAAATCCTAAGGGACATAAAAATCTAAAATGATATAGGCACTATTTCTTTGGATCGTTTGAGCCTTTTCAAGCCAACCCTATGATATTTGACCCTTGAAACTGAAATTTTGAGCTTAAAAGTCTATTTATTGCAACGAACCTACATTATAAGCCACATTACCATCTTTTAAAGTTATCGTAATTTTGTGCACCGATCTTAACTAAAGTTGTATTGGTAAGCAACATCTGAGGAAGTTTTCATAAAGATGTATGTGCTCATGCTTAAAAAAAAGTGAAGAAAAGTTTGCTTAGTCTCCAGAAAGGGAAAAATGTATGAGCTTGAGTTCAAAATAAGTTTGGGGGTATTCCAAAGGTTCACTTAAAGAAAAAAGTTGTATAACGAGAAACCAAGACAAAGTTAAAGGTTAAGATTTTTAAAACTGAAATGTCCCATCTCTTAAAATCTCTACATTTAACCGAGCCCTATTAAAACCTTATAAAGGACATATTGATTTGATGATTATGTCACCTACATTAGTGGAGAGGAAGTCCTAACTTCAACATATGAAGATCATAAATAAGCTTCGTGATTGTTTACTTGATTGATACGAAATTATGTTGAATGAAGAATGTTACCTATGATTGTGACATACACGCAAGCTATGATTCATGTTGGCATATTTTGAAGCTTAGTATAATCTTAAGGAATGTTGTATATGAATTACTTGTTAATAAAGAAGATTGATGAGCATGAAGTTATTAATGCATGATTATAAGACAAAGATTGATGCTACTTACAAAATTAGCAATCTTGCCTTAGCAAGACCTTTTGTTGTACATGAACATTACTCAGGACGAGCAATGATTTAAGTTTGGGGGTGTGTAAATGGAAAAACATATAGGATTTTTTAGAGTTTGAAGAAAATGTATTGGTGGTCGGGAATGAAGAGAGACATTTCAGGGTTTGTTTCTAAGTATCTAGTTTGTCAGCAAGTAAAGGCTAAACACCAAGTACCTTTGGGTTTGCTTCAACCCGTAATAGTTCCCAAATGGAAAAGGGACCGTATAACCATGGATTTTGTATCGGGGTTGCCTTTGACACCAAGGAAAAAACATTCTATTTGGGTCGTTGTTGATAGACTTGCCAAGTCAGCACATTTTATACCGGTGTATACCGACTACTCCCTTGATAAATTGGTTGAATTATATGTTTCCAAGATCGTGAGACTTTATGGAGTACCTTTGTCGATTATTTTAGATCGAGATTCGAGGTTTACCTCACGGTTTTAGAAGAAGTTGCAAGAGGCATTGGGAATGAAACTGAAATTTAGTACGCCATTTCACCCGCAAACCGACCGTCAGTCGAAGAGAGTAATTCAGATCTTAGAAGATATGTTGAGGCGTTGTATTCTATAGTTTCAAGGCAGTTGGGAAAAGTACTTACCGCTGGTCAAATTTTCCTACAATAACAGTTACCAGTCAAGTCTGAAACTGGTGCCTTTTGAGGCTTTGTATGGGCGTAAATGTCGAATGCCTTTCTATTGGACCAAGCTGAGAGAGAATCAGATTCACGGGGTCGATTTAGTTAAGGAGACCAAAGAGAAAGTTAAGATGATTCATGACTGTTTGAAGGCCACTTCGAATAGACAAAAAACTTATGCAGATTTGAAATGAAAGGAAATTAAGTTTTAAGTCGGTGATAGGGTGTTTTTGAAGGTATCCCCGTGGAAGAAGGTTCTCCGATTTGGAAGGAAAGGCAAATTAAGTCCATGGTTTATTGGGCCTTATGAGGTGACCAAGAGAATTGGACCGGTAGAATACCGATTAGCGTTTCCATCAAAATTAGAAAAGATACACAATGTATCCTATGTGTCTATGTTACGTCGCTACCGTTCGAACCCCTCGCATGTAATCTCGCTGGCAGAGGTTGAAATTAGCTCATATATGACTTATGGTGAAGAGCTGGTTAAGATTTTGGCTCAAGAGACTAAACAGTTGAGAAATAAGAGTATAGCACTTGTAAAATTTTTGTGGCATAGGCATGGAGTCGAGGAAGCCACATGGGAACCCGAGGAAACTATGAGAGACCAATACCCGAACTTATTCACTGGTAAGATTTTCGGGGACAAAAATCCCTAAGGGGAGAATTGTAACAACCCAATTTTGGGCCTATCGGAATAGTGGTTTCAGAACCACTAACCCTAGGTTAGAGAAATTATTTTTATATTATTTTATGTGTTGTGGCATGATTATATGAGTGCATGAAAATTTTGGTGGATTAATTTTAGCGATTTCATGCTTAATTGTGAAAAAAGACTAAATCGCATAAGGTACAAAAGTCCTATTTTAATAGTAAGGGTGTCAAATAGCTAGAGAACCAAATTTGGGGGTCATTAAAGGGCAATTAGACCCTTAAAATAGAGGTGGTCGGCCATAAGGACAAAAGGGATGAGAAAGTCAAAGTTAGGTGGCCTAAATTGAATAAAATAAAACCTAAGAAAAAGGCTACCATCTTTTTTTGTTTTTGCTTCTTCTTCCCCCATTGATTTTCCTCCAAGAAAATGGCCATGGAAGCTTGAAAAATTTCAGCAACTTAAATCCTTTACAAGTAAGTGGTTTTGAGGGCTTTTCTTGAATATTTTTGTACTTTTGAGGTCCTTGTAGCTTGAGATTTTTCACAAGAGGACTATTTTGCAAAATGGTTGAAAGTTTAGGGTTTTTTCATGATAGTAGACATGTTTATTTCTAAAATTTTATGGAAGAATATGAGTTATGGTTGTGAAATAAACAACTTTTGTGAAGTAGTTTTCATGGAAACCCTAACTAAGGACCATTTTAGATAAGTTGTAAAATAGATGTTACATGTGTGAAGTAATGAGAATTGTGGTTGCTTCTGGTATGAAAAGTATTCAGCTAGGCTTGGTTAATGAGAAAATGTGATAAAAATCGATTTTCGGACCTAGGGGTAAAATGGTCATTTTGTGAAAGACTAAGGGCAAAATGGTTATTGTGCCCAATTATGAATTTTCGAGTGTCTAGATTAATATAATGATGAAATTGTAACACCCCTAACCCGTACCCGTCGCCGGAGGGTTAAGGAGTATTACCATACAAGCACGAAATTCCATTTAACTTTATTCGAATAACTCCCGTCGGCACACTTATAAAAACCAAATTCCAACTTGTTTTTTTTCCAATTATACAATATACAAAAGAGTCATCTCAAGTTAATGGGTACATTGATTCATTCTTAAGTTCAATTCACATCAAAACATGGAAAACATTAATCAAATATCAACCACACATTTACATTAACTATGTGGAACACATATAGTAACTTAACAAGCCATTTTTCGCATGGCTATACATATATACATCATCAAAAAGATACTTATTTAACATCAAAAAGTCAAGCCTATACATGCCATTATCAAAGTTTAGCTACTAGAGTACTGAATGGGCTTAGATAGTGTGGACGACTTCGACTTTGAGATTCCCGAGACCGTAGCTAACGAACGAGATCTATAAAACAGAGAATTAAGGACAACAGAGTAAGCATTTCTATGCTTAGTAAGTTTTAAGCAATGAAATCATTTAAAATTAAAGCATAGCATTCATAAGGCTTATCATCTTTTCTTTGACCGAATGTAACCATGACTAAATATACCACTATTGTTCATGCATGTCATTTTAAATTTTTCCTTAAACACAAATTCATATCACGTAGATAACTTCTTTTTATCCAACCAACTTCATCATTTGGCTGAATACATCTAATTCAATTACAAGGCTAAATAAATACATATACGCATATTCACATATTGATGTTACTTCACACTTCAACCAATATACTCACATGCTCAGAGCCAATCTTAACATATTTCCACTTGAATAAAAATTCATCTATCCCGAATAAGCTATAGACTTCATACAACCCTAAGCAATGGCCGGAAGAGCACTATCCAAATGAAATCACAATTTAAACCAAATCAAATTTTACAACGTATATACGGTACATACCTGACCATCTTAGGGTTTGAGCACATTAATTGGAATTATTACAGCAAGATCACACATTTCCAACACAAATGCTTTTGGGACTTAGCCCAGATATAACACCAGCACGAATACCTTCGGGACTTAGCCCGGATATAACACCAGCATGAATACCTTCGGGACTTAGCCCGGATATAACACCAGCACAAATGCCTTCGGGACTTAGCTCGGATATAACACCAGCACGAATGCCTTCGGGACTTAGCCCGGACATAACACCAGCACGAATGCCTTTGGGACTTAGCCCGGATATAACACCAGCACGAATGCCTTCGGGACTTAGCCCGGATATAAATCTCACACAAGGCCTGTGGGCCTTAGCCCGGTTATAATCCTCAATTATCATGCACATATATATATCATAACACATTAGCATTTCATTTACATTACTAGAACACAAGCACAACATGCTTATCAACCATTCCACTTTTAGCTCAATAGCCACATACAAAGAACACGATTTCGTTTTGCTATCCAACATGATTTCTATAACCATTCGGCTACAAGTCATATGCACAAATTATTTATCTCACTACGTAATTCAAGTAGAACCATTAGGTCACCATTTATTTATTATGCTTATATATATCATGATTTTATCAAATCATAAGCTAAGTTCCATTACTCAAAGACTTACCTTGTATCTTTCTGAACAAATTTCGGGTTGGCTATTCCGTGACTTTAGCTTTTCCCTTATCCGATGTTGCCCCTCTATGCTCTTGAGCTATGTTAAACAAGTTTAATTATATTAAACCTTATTCATACCTCTCATTCAATAATTACACTTTCATTCCAATATGACACACACACACACACAATTTTCCTTTACATACACATTCGGCCAAATACAACTATGTTACAAGTCACAACTAAATTATTGATTTGATCAAGTTTACATAATCTTTTAATCAAACTCATTATTTGTAACACCCCGAACCCGAGACCGTCGCCGGAGTCGAACACGAGGTGTTAACAGACTTCAAACCACTTATTAGAAATTTCCCAGACAAGCTGCAAATCTGCATACGAGTTGCATTAAAAATCATATCTTGAGTTATGAAACTCTAAATCCAGTTCCGTAAATTTTCCCCGGAATTAGACTCATATATCTATATGGTAGAATTTTTGTAGAATTTTTGGCTGGGCCAATTCGTACAGTTTATTGGTTAAAGTCGTCCATGTTCCTGGGTTCGACTACTCTGACCCTTGTGCATTACGACTTAGATATCTCCCTTTACAGAGCTCCAATACTTATTCTGTTGGTTTCTAATGAAACTAGACTCAAAAGGGAATCTATACATATAAAGCATGACTTCTAATTATCTCTGATTAATTTAGGGTGAATTTCTAAAGTTGGGACAGGGGATCCAGAAATTGCTCTAGCCCTGTTTCACAAGAGTTTAATTATCTCCTAACATACAGCTCATATGGTCGTTTCGTTTCTTCTATATGAAAATAGACTTATCGAGCTTCGATTACATAATTTATTCATTATTTAATTCCATTCCTACTATTTTTAATGATTTTTCAATCTCACATCACTGCTGCTGCCAGCATCTGTTACTAAAGCAACTATGCCTATTTCGTGATTTCTCCTTGATCTAACTAGTAATTCATCATACATATCACAAATTATGATCATGACTAGCCATGCCAAAGGCTAATCATTGTCAAACATCTCCCTACTACACTATTGCCGTATCATGAATTTTAACACCAAAAATAATCAACCATGACATATGGCATAAAAATCGAATTACCAAGACTTGCGACCTAACATTATAGAACCAAATCCAACCGAACATTTATGCCATTTTCGCATGGCTAAAAGTTTACATACCAAATTTCAACAAAACATATTAGCCTATACATGCCGAAATGTTCTCCTAGACCGACTAAAAAGAAGGTACCAAAAGTTGCTAGCCGGTGTGATGACTTCGATGACAGTCCCGAGCACGCAAAAAGACGAGTCCAAGAAACCTAAAATAGGTGGCAAGCAAACACCGAGTGAGTATATAACTCAGTAAGTCATAAGCACCACTCTACCGTCCAACAATAATAATCATAAGTGAAAAACAAATAATACAAAATCAATTTTTTCCAACCATAACAAACTATGTTACAATTTCTTAAATTTTTGGTTCGATCTCATGCCAAGTCCTTCAACCAAATCAAATGCCAAGTCAGCCCAATCGATTTAGATCCATTTCCTCAAGTTTGGAACAACGATGCACTAGATAAATTTATGCATACACCGCACAACCTCAATTTCGATATTTAGTTAGTAGCTCAATCACTTACCTCGTTCATGCACAATTTATATCAACAACCGAATGTTTCACACATAGTGCTTATTATGTTCGCACACATAGTGCCATAGTAAATCGCTAGTGCCATAGTAAATCGCACACATAGTGCCATAGTAAATCGCACACATAGTGCATTTGAGATTCCCTCATGCTTCAACCTCCCAATCGGCACACATAGTGCCACATAATTTTGCACACATAGTGCCCTATGTTGTTTCATCATGGTAAAGCAATTTACTTAACTCAAATTGTACATATGGTCATATTAATAAGTAGGAGAATCACTCAAAAATATCTATCCAAGGAGTTCTCACAAAAGTGCTTAAGGACTTACCTTGTGTTGGGTATGACGGTTCCGACCGGCTACTCGATGTCCTTGGCTTTGCCCTTGCTTGATTCCCTTCTTTAACTTCCCGGCTTAATAAATAAATTAACTAGTTTAATCATCTTGCTAAACATTTATAATTCAATTACACATGCATATGTATGTTTGTATATTCGGCAACCACTCTTACTAATTACCCATTAAGTCGATTATACACATAATTAAAGGTAACATCACGAATGGGCATACTTATGTATATATATATATATATACATAACCGAATGTGCACCAAAATTTTGATTCAACATCACCTACATACTCACTTTGATGGCCGAATATATATATACATGTACAATGTCATCTATAACATCATCTAAACACCTAAATTCTTCTCATGCACACTTGATCGACTTTTTCCCAATCTAGCATAGCTTCACCTCTATTTGTAATATCATATAAATCCACATGTGACTACATTTCTTAAGTTCAACATCTTAATGCCCATTATAGCCACTCCCATAATCTAAATCTAAAATTGGCAACATCCCTTTCAACTATGTTAGCCGAATACTCATTCTCTTCTTAGTCCTAAATTCGGCACCTCCAACAAAATGACTTAACAACTTCAACTTTCATGCTAACATAACAAGCAACTTAGCACATCCATATAACTAACATGTTAATAGCATCAAGGTATCAACTAAAATTTTAAGCTTCTTTGTCAAATCCCAACTCTCCAACAACCCCAAATCCAACCATGGGATAGATAGAATTCAAACTAACAACCAAAAATATACATGAATTTAAAGGAATAACTTCAACATACCTCCACCTAGATACAAGTATGGCGAACTCCTCCAAAGCTTTTCTCTTTCTTTTACTTGGTTTTTCGCTAAAGGATAGCAAGGATGAACACACCCTTTTTTTTGTTCATTTTCTTATTATTAATCTTTATTTCTCCTCTATTTTAATTACTTACCAATAGTAAATAATAAACAACATAATCTTGGAAGAATGAAGCCATGCTTGGCCGGCCACTCAACATAATTTGGGCATTTTGACATGCAAACCCAAATTTTCATATTTCAATACTATTTGGTCCTTACTTATTTACCTATCAAAATTTTCTAAGTCTCTCAACTAAATCCTTTCAAGCAAGATTCACATTCCTAAGATAAAATTAAAACATCAAATTTTTATACAAGTACTACCACACATATAAGGTATGCAAATAAAATTTTAACTAAATTTTATGACTCGGTTTTGTGGTCCCGAAACCACATTCCGACTAGGGTCAAATTAGGGCTGTCACATTATTCATGACATAATAAACATCAAGAGCCGAATATGTGATCACTTAGTAAGCTTAAATTCATGTGAACTTAAGTGTTAAAAATGTCTATGAAATATTTACTCACTATCTTCTATCTTTAACTCAATTTCCTAGCTCCCAATCGGCACACTAGGACCATCTTAATTCATTTCTCATCTTGATAACATAAACATGGCAAAGTAATTCCCATAAACAATTATCATCAATTCATTCATTCTCTAGGGACAAAGCCAAATGTTCAACAAGCAAATAAGGCACACAAAGCATGACTTCTTCAATTAAACCTACTATTCTCTATTTCATTGATTTTAACATCAATTTTACTTAGCAACTTCTCACTTTACAATTCGGCAACCATGAAAGCTTCTTTTTAAGCATATTGACTAAATTCTCAATTATCCAAATCTTAACAAAATCTAGCTAATGGCCGAATATAAATACTTTGCCCCATACCCACAAATTCACCTATTCTAAGCTCAATTTGCCAATTAAGTAAATAACACTAATGTTGAGCATTATTTGATAACTTGTCTTAAGTAGCTGACTAAATTCATGTTCCTAATTCATAATTTCAAGTATTTCATTCACAAGTTACACAAATTATGCTCAAAACCTCAAATTCAATTTCGGTAAGCACAAACATGTTAGCCAAAATTCCCCAAAGCACCTAAACCACTACTATGCATATCTAACAAGTTTAAACCTCACTTATCCACTTTTACTCATAAGAGCATAAAACAACCACCATTTCTTACCATCCATATCATGGCCGAATGCCCAAATCACCATAGAATTCAAAATTTCAAAATGGGCTAAGTTAAATACTTAGCTATCAACCACACTTAAAAAAAATTCAAAGGAAATAACATGAAATTTTTACCTTAATCAAGCAAAAATCAATGAGTGACCGAAAGCCTAGCTTTCCCTCCTATATTCGGCAAATGAAGAACAAAAGATGAACTAAGCCTTGTTCTTTTCACCTTTCACTATTTTTATTTATTTTATTTTAACACCAATAACATATATAATTATAATTATATTATAATACAAATATATGTATAAAATACATACATTTCAATGATTATTCCACATGGCCGGCCACTATAAAAAAAAACATGTCAATTTGACATGCAAGTCCTTGTGTTTTAAAGTCACATAATAGAAGGCCATTTCAAAATTTACCTAACACATTCTCAAAATTTTCACACAAGTCCATTTTCAATTAATTTCACATCAATTTGCAAAAATTAAAGCATTTAAAAATTCACACAGGCATAAACACATATTTTAGACATAAAATATTATATTCAAATATTTCGGTGACTCGGTTTAGCGGTCCCGAAACCACTTCCCGACTAGGGTCAAAATAGGGCTGTCACAACTCTCCCCCCTTTAGGGATTTTCATCCCCGGAAATCTTACCAATAAATAGATTTGGGTATCGTTCTTTCATAGAGTTCTCGGGTTCCCAAGTAGCTTCTTCGATCCCGTGCTTAAGCCATAACACCTTTACTAACGGAACCTTTTTGTTTTGCAACTCTTTCACCTCGCGAGCTAGGATACGAATCGGTTCTTCTTCATAACTCAAATCGGACTGAATTTCAATTTCTGACGGACTAATTACATGAGAAGGATCAGATCTATAACGACGGAGCATCGATACATGAAAAAATGTTGTGAATCTTTTAAAGATCAGGGGGTAGAATTAGTCTATAAGCAACTGGCCCAATCCTCTCTAAAATCTCATACAATCCGATAAATCTCGGACTCAATTTGCCTTTACGGCCAAAACAGAGGATCTTTTTCCATGGCGAGACTTTCAGAAAAACTTTTTCTCCAATCTAAAATTCCATAGTTTTACGTTTTAAGTCCGCGTATGATTTCTGACGATCCGATGCTACTTTCAAGCTATCACGAATTATTTTCACTTGTTGTTCGGCTTCTTTAATTAAATCCACCCCATATAACTTATTCTCGATGAGTTCGGTCCAAAACAAAGGTGTAAGACATTTACGTCCGTATAAGGCCTCGTAAGGCGCCATCTTGATACTCGTTTGAAAGCTATTATTATAGGCAAATTCAATCAACGGTACGTATTTCTCCTACGAGCCACTAAACTCAAGAATGCAACATCTCAACATATCCTCGTGTATTAGAATTGTTCTTTCGGACTGACCATAGGTCTGGGGATGAAAGGTAGTGCTAAAATGGAGCTTGGTACCTAACGCCTTATGCAATTTCTGCCAAAACCGTGAAGTAAATCGGGGATCTCTGTCTGAAACAATAGAAGCCGGCACCCCGTGCAATCGTACAATCTGAGAGACGTATAATTCCACTAGCTTATCAAGTGAAAAGTCCGTACGAACAGGGATGAAATGAGCTAACTTCGTTAATCTATCCACAATAACCCAAATGGAGTCTTTCTTGCTCGGCGTCAGCGGTAAACCAGGCACAAAGTCTATCGTAACTCGATCCCATTTCCACTCGAGTATCATGATCGGCTGAAGTAACCCCGAAGGCATTTGATGTTCTACTTTCACTTGTTGACATATTAAACATCTTGATACAAAATCAGATATGTCATGTTTCATACTATGCCACCAATACTGACGTTTTATATCATTATATATTTTTGTGCTACCAGGATAGACCGACATTCGGCTACTATAAGCCTCGCTCAAAATCATCGAAATAAGCTCTGAATTTCTCAGAACACACACACGATCCCTGAACCTCAAACAATCATTATCGTTAATTCGAAACTCTGAATCCACACTTGATTCACACTGAACTCGCCTAGTAACCAACTCATCGTCGACTATATGAGCTTCACAAATTTGTCGTATTAACACTGGTCTTGCTTTTAACTTGGCTATCAACACATCATCTACCGACAACGATAATTGTACGTTCATAGCTTACAAGGAAAATAATGATTTTCGGCTAAGAGCGTCCGCAACTACATTAGCTTTTCCTGGGTGGTAGTCAATGACAAGCTCGTAGTCTTTAAGTAACTCCAACCATCGTCTTTGTCTCAGATTCAAATCTCTTTGAGTCATTAAATATTTGAGACTTTTATGATCAGAAAAGACGTGGCATTTCTCACCGAACAGATAGTGACGCCAAATCTTCAGAGCGAAAACAATAGCAGCTAGCTCCAGATCATGAGTCGGATAGTTTCGCTTGTGAGGCTTTAACTGCCTCAAAACATATACGACAACTCGACCCTCTTGCATCAAAACGCAGCCCAAACCGTTCAGAGATGCATCACTATAAATCACGAACTCCTTGCCAGATTCTGGCTGAACTAACACTGGGCTTCCGTCAAAAGCATTTTCAGCTGGTCGAAACTTTTCTGACACTTTTCAGACCACTCGAATTTGACGTCCTTTTGCATCAATTTTGTCAAAGGTGTCGTGATCATCGAAAAACCTTTTACAAATCGTCAGTAGTAACCGGCAAGTCCCAAGAAGCTCCGAACTTCCAAAACATTTCTAGGAGATTTCTATTTGAGAATGGCTGAAATCTTGTTTGGATCAACTTGAATACTCGAAGCAGACACTATATGTCCCAAAAAGCTGACCTCGCACAACCAGAACTCGCATTTACTGAATTTCACGTACAATTGATTATCACGTACAGTCTGAAGCACGAGTCTCAAATACTCGGCATGCTCGATCTCATCGCGAGAGTAAATCAAAATGTTGTCAATGAACACCACCACAAATTGATCCAGATACTGTCTAAACACCTGATTCATCAAGTCCATGAAAACTGCAGGGGCATTAGTGAGCCCGAACGGCATCACTAAAAATTCGTAGTGTCCGTATCTCGTTCTGAAAGCAGTCTTTGGCACGTCGGAATCTCTAACTCTCAACTGGTAATAACCGGATCGCAGATCAATCTTTGAAAACACTGAAGCTTCTTTCAACTGATCAAACAGTTCGTCAATTCGGGGCAACCGATATTTATTCTTTATAGTGGCTTTATTCAATTTTCTATAGTCGACACACATTCTCATAGCCCCGTCTTTCTTTTTCACAAACAAAACTGGTGCACCCTATGGTGAGAAACTTGGTCTTGCGAAACCTCCATCCGTCAACTCTTGCAACTGAGCTTTCAATTCATTCAATTCAGTTGGTGCCATACGATATGGAGCTATCGAAATTGGTGTAGTCCTAGGTACAAGTTCAATGCCAAACTCTACTTCACAAATAGGTGGTAATCCCGGCAACTCTTCGAGAAACACATCCGAATACTCAAAAACCACAGGTACAGTCTCAAGCTCTTGTTCGGATACTTTTCTGTCTAACACATAGGCCAGATACACTTTACAGCCCTTCCTCACATATTTTTGAGCTGACATGGAAGTTAATACAGCTGATAGCCCGATTAAATCAGTGGATGCAACCCAAATTATCTCATTATTCGAACATCACAAATTGATAGTCTTTCGCTTGCAATTCACTACAGCATCGTGCACAGTCAACCAATCCATTTCGAGAATAATGTCAAACTCGTCGAAGGGTAAAAGCATCAAGTCAGCTGGGAAACAGAAATCTCGAACCATCAGGGGGCATTTCCTGCACACTTTGTCAACTAGCACATATCGACCCAAGGGATTCGATACTCGAATCATGAACTCAGTAGACTCAACAGGTAGAGTCTTACTGGATGCTAAAGTCTCACATACATATGAATGAGTAGAACCAGGGTCAATTAAAGCAATCACATCAGTATCAAAGAGAGTGAAAGTACTGGTAATAACATCAGACGAAGAAGCATCCTCGCGTACGCGTATAGCATAAGCTCTAGCAGGAGCACGAGCCTCGAATTTTGTTGTAGCATCCCTAGACCCTCTCTAATCGCCACTAGCATTCCCCGTATTCCTAGGTGGTCTACCTCGTGCTGTAGTAGTACTTGGTTTCCCACTCTGGTTCACATTTTGTTCGGATAATCTCGGGCAGTCTTTGATAAAATGGTCGGCTGATCCAAGAGGTCATGAAATCTACAGCTCCCCGAATGCCATTTTCCACAATACTTACACTCGGTCCTATCCCGTCGATCATTTCCAACACTGGCAACTGAAGTGGCTCGTGTACTCACAGGGGGTCGATCACCGTTTCGTCTGGAAAAACCCAAAGTGTTCTTTGATCGGCCTAAATCGTCTCGAAATTTTTTCGATGATTGCTGAAAAGACTTTTTTGAAGATCTTTTACGAAATTCTCCAGCTCCAACATCAGCTTTTCTTTTCTCCTTTCTAAGTTCTTCGGCTTTGCAAGCTCGCTCGACAAGTATTATGAACTCTCGTATTTCAAGAATGCCAACAAACATTTTTATATCTTCATTCAACCCATCTTCAAAACGTTTACACATAATAGCCTCAGATGATACACATTCCCAAGCATATCTACTAAGTCTGACAAACTTCCGTTCATAATCAGTAACTGACATGGAACCCTATTTAATCTCAAGAAATTCTTTTCATTTCTGATCGATGAACCTCTGACTGATATACTTTTTTCGAAACTCAGTCTAGAAGAATTCCCACGTCACCCATTCTTTGGGCACAACAGAAACCAATGTATTCCACCAATAATAGGTAGAATCACGTAGCAGAGATATGGCACATTTTAGGCATTCATCAGGTGTGTAAGATAGTTCATCGAATACTCAGATAGTATTGTCTAACCAAAACTCAGCTTGCTCGGCATCATCACTGTCTGTAGCTTTAAATTTAGTAGCCTCATGCTTTCTAATTCTGTCTACCGGGGGCTTATTCAACCTCATATGATCAATCACTGGAGGTATCATAGGTGCAGGGGGTGTATTTGTTGGAAGTGGGGGTTGTGGAGCAGCCGTAGTTGTCTGAATGTATTGGTTGAACCAATCATTCATCACATTATAAAAGGCTTGTCTAGCCTCATCATTTTGATTGCTTGCGTTAGGTTGAGTCTATCAGCGCGGTCCCGTGTGCGGGAGCAGGCGCTACACTTTCAACATCATCAGCTATTGTTCGATCGGGATCGGGATCCATTACTATACGAAAAATGTTTTTAACTGTCAGAAATCATCACACTATCGTATTAACACTTAATGGCATGTATAGCTAGACTCATACGTGCTACGTTAGTCGTAGAATCGACTAAACCGTAGCTCTGATACCAATTAAATGTAACACCCTTAACCCTCCAGCGACGGGTACGGGTTAGGGGTGTTACAGAAATGAATGAATCCGGGCCTAGACTAGGGAAAAGCAAAGCTAGTAGACTAAGCCAAATTAGTCCCGTACATTTTGTATACCGAGGTAAGTTGTATGTAAATAATACAACTAAATTGTTATTATATTTGTTTGAATTGATATAGCATAGATTGCTTGTTTGTGGAAATGACTATGTATGATGAATATTGAGATAGTAAAACTCTCGTTTAAACCTTAGGAAATAAATCGAATATTCATGCCATGACATTCGGGTTATTGTATGCTAGTGTAAGAACATGTCTGGCATCGGCATTGAGACGAGAGCTAGTGTAAGACATGTCTAGGACATGCATTGACCTCGAGATGTAAGCCAGTGTAAGACATGTCTAGGACATGCATCGGCTACGAGATGTGTCAGTGTAAGACCATGTTTGGGACATGGCATCGGCACAGATATGTGAAAGCTAGTGTAAGACCATGTCTGGGACATGGCGTTGGCCTCAATTTCGATAGTTAGTGTAAGACCATGTTTGGGACATGGCATCGACATTATACCCTATGTTTGAGGCTTGGTGAATATCCAATAGCATTCCAAATGGTTCAACGGTGAGAGTCACATTTTAAGTTAAACGAGGAATGTATAACCATATTGTGAGTGGTACAGGTACCTATTAGAAATGCATGAGATGTGAGCTCAATATATGCTATGTGAAAGGTATTGGATAGTGATGAGTAAGTTGTGCTTATGCCTACTTTTGTATTATGAGCATGATCATGAATGGTAAAGTTGTCGTTATATTTATTTGCATGCAACTTACTAAGCTTCATGCTTACCTCGTTTCTTTCCATTTTCTTATAGTGCCGCCTAATTAGCTCATGGATCAATGGACATCAGAAGCATCGATCACACTATCTCTTTTATTTTGATTATGGTATGTATAGGACCTTGACTTTTGAGTTTTGTCTCATTGTTAATTGGCCAAATGTGTTGGCTAAATCTAACACTTGATTCATTTTGTAAAAGACCATAGAAATTGGCTAACATTGAAAATCATTATATGAATGCAAAATAGCCTTCCATGAATGTGAAATTGTTGGTATGGTTGAATATAAGAAATTTATATAGGCCTTAGCTTTGGTTGTTTGGTTGAGAAATCATATTAAGTTAGACTTTGATATGTTGGTTGGCATTAAATTGTGTTTTAGGGTGGCAAAAGGCTTGGTAGATAGCTTTATGCTGTCCACACGGGTAGACACACGGGCATGTGTCTAGGCCATGTGTGATACACAGCCAGCCCCATAGACGTGTTGTCCAGCCGTGTGTCTCCTGCACGTAAAAAAAATTCAAGTCAGTATGCATGGTAGTAAACACAAAGGATTGAGACACGGTCGTATGTCTCAGCTGTGTGGAGGACATAGCCTCTGGCTGTCCGTGTGCCCCTAATTGGATGTTGATGTCAAAAATAGAATGTCAAGGTTTTTAGACAGGGCTAGTACCCAGGCGTGTCATGGCCGTGTGAGGGACACCGGCCATGGACACAGGCTTGTGTCAGGTCATGTGAAAACCCCTATAGGTTTGTATTTAGAATTTAATTCACATAGGCATGGGACACGGGCATGTCCCTAGATGCTTAGGTCGTGTGTCTCACACGGGCCATCAGCATGGCCATGTCATAATGGCCACACGAGCGTGTTGCCCTTCCACACAGGCGTGTGCCCTATTTCAAGGGTTATTTTTGTTTAGTCAGTTTAAGGACCCGAGTTGGTTCCAATTAGCTTCTAATAGATGTTTGAGGCCTCGTAGGCCCATTTTAAGGAGTTTAAACAAAGTTTGAAAAAGTTTTAAATTTAACCAAGTCTTGGTGACTCGAAAATAGTTGAATGCATGTGTTTAAGTTTAGTAATGCCTCGTATTCTGTCTCAGCGTAGGGCTCGAGTGTGGGGTGTTACAAAACAATCCCCCTCTCCTTACCTATAAATGAGACCTCATTCTTACATTTCTACTCATCCCTCATCACTCATCCTTCATTCATCATTCAGTCTCTTAGCATTCTTCATTTCTTCGCACGCCTATCATCATCTTTTCATAAAGATTTTAGCATTTTATCCTCTTAAAGAACCCTTGGTCGGCCACTTTATAGAACCATCAACAAAGAAGTGAAGCAAAGGAACGAAAGAGCCTCGTCAGTCAGAGTCTTGAGTGACAGCCACTCTAAATTGGGTTTAATCTTTCTTTTCTTTAATATAATTAAAAGATGTTTGCTATGTGTTCTTTGTTCTTGTTTACAACAGTGTTAGCTTAATTTTTTTTAAGCTAGGATGATTGCTTTGATTAAATAATATTTATTAGATTCATGCTTATAATGTTTGTGCCTCAATCGATCATGTTTTCAATTAAAATCAAGTTTGTATTTCATTCAGACGTGATTGAAATGCGCCTGAATTAGCTGAGCGATCCTAACCAGACGATGGCTAGTGGATGCATAATTGAAATGTGCATGTTCAGTTTAGATCCTAACCCGATTAAATTGCAGGTTGCATAACAACCCTAACCAGGCTCTGTTATCTGCATAGTTTTTAGATTTGTATGATTAAACTGTTTCGAACCTAACACATCCCCGTTACCTCTCACGAACACTAAGAAACCTTAAAAAATAAGGATCATTAAAATGCATATTTACTAAGTAAAGGATTCCGAAAGGACCTAACGTGGTTTCCAAACTCATGAAAGATCGAGTTGCCATGAAATGTTTTTCCGAATATTATTAAGCATGTTGATAATAAGTTGAGTTTAATTAAAGTAATTGTCCTAGTTTATTTATGTTATAATTGTTGCAAATTGTGTTTAATTTTGCTAAAATCTATTTCATTCATATAGTTGGCATACTTAGGTTAATTTGCATTAAGGATCATTTCATTTAGTCTAATATATTTTAATCATCACTTCTCAACTAAATTGTGTTTTTATTTACAAATTGTTAATATAATTTTACAAATTAAGTGACTTAGCACAAATATAATCCATGTGGAGACGATAACTCGATACTTACTTATTACTTGATAACGACTGTGTACACTTGCACAAACCTACGCGTTACAGTAAGGATGGGTGGGTGTTTTTAACCCCATATGGTGTGATGGGATAGTCAGAGTTGGTGTATCACCCTTAACCCGTATCCGCTATCGGAATAGGGTTACAAGGTATTACGGATCAATACACAACATGTATCGATCAATACACAACATGTATTGGCATGTATAGGCATGTATAGGCTATTGAAGGGTATAAATGATTTCAAGCACTTTAAGTCTGTGGCATGTATAGGAACTTAGTCAATTTGATATGTGTCATTTGATTTGGCCAAATGTATTGGCTCATAATGGGAATATGTTTCGTGTTGTATATGGCCATGTGATGTGGCTCATGTTGGTTATTGGGTTGTAAACCTATCCATATATGCATGTATGTGCTAAAAGGTTTCATAGGGTGTGGTCATGTTTGTTTGGTATGGATGAATTGTGAATGTGCCCTAGATTACTTGATGGTTTAAAAGTGACTAAATTAGTCTATGGAAAAACCTTATCATAAGTATGAAGTGTAAGAATGTGTTAATGATAATTATGGCATGAAGTTGATAAGTTTAAACTAGGTAAAGTATGGTGCCTTATGCATGAATAAATCGATATGTAATTGCCTCAAAAAGTGCCATTGAAGTTATGTTTAAGTAACTGCTAACGAGGGTGCCAAGTGGCTTGGTAAATAGCCATTTCCTGGGCCACACAGGCAAAGACACAGCCATATGTCTCATCCGTGTGCAGGACACAGGCATGTGACTTGGCCGTGTGCCCTATATCGTTGCTGACATCATAAACAAAGAGTTACATGGATGGAGGACAGGGGCGTGTCCTGAGCCACACGGGCGTGTGTGATCATACAGCCTGCCTACACGAGTGTGTGACTCTCCAAAATATGAAAATTTTTTAGGTGTTGTAAAAAGTTCATTAGTTCTCGGTTTAGTCTCAAACCTCCCCCGATGTATGTTTTGGGCCTCATAAGCCTATATAAAGGACATTATGAATATGAATGAATGTTTTTAATTTGAATGAAATTTTATGACCCGATTTTACATAGTTGTGTACGTTTATGTGACAGCCCTAAAGTGACCCTAGTCGGAAAGCGATTTCGGGACCGCTAAACCGAGTCACCAAATTATTTGAATATGATATCTATTGTCTAAAATATGTGATTATGAATGTGTGAAGGTTTTAAGCTTCGATTTAGTAAATTGCATGTGAAATTAGTCTATAGGACTTATGTGTGACACTTTTGAAATGTGATAGGTAAATCTATAAGGATCTATTAGTGCATGTAATCAAAGGGGTGGACTTGCATGTCAACTTCCTCCTTTTTAATTGCTAGTGGCCAGCCATGACAAAGGGTGATGGGCAAAACATGTCATAAAACATGTTGTGACAATGGTGTATGTTAGGAAAAATAAAATAAGGAGTATGGGTAATAAAGAAATGGGAAAAAAAAAAGAATGGTGTGAGTGTTCCCCCCCCATTGCCGTGAGTTGAGGGAAAGAAGAAAAAAAAATGTCCATCATTTTTCACTTCTTTTGGCTGAAAATTCTAAGGAAGAAAGAAAACAAGTTGTGTTCTTTGGTTCTTCTTGGCCGATTTGAGAGGGGGAAGAAAGGAGTGAAGCAATCGGTCATCTTAGGTCGATATTAAGGTAAGGAAGTTGATACTAGTTCTTGAAATCCTAGTTGATTTTGAGTGAGATATCAAGTTATTGTTGGTAACCCATGTTGAAATTGTGATTTTGGAATAAGTAAGGTTTTCGGCTATGGAGATTAATAAGGGTGATGGTTGTGTTTCATGCTAAATCTTGATGATTATGAGTTCCTTTCTTGGGTCTACCTTAGATCCATGAAGTATATTTTATTTGGTGTTGTTGGAAGTATCGGCCATGGTATATCCATAAGCATGATTTATGCTTATTGCATGATAGGTAAGATTTGTGTTTTGGATATATGTTTATATTTGGTTATAATCAACTTGTGATTCGGCTCTTGCACAGATATATATATATATATATATATATATGTTTGCACATGATGTATTGGTATGACATATATACTATCTCAAGGTATATATTCACATATGATGATGTTTCGGTTATGAAGTAAATGATTGATGCGTATTGAGTTACAATATGTAATGCGTTAGTTAGTAAAATGTATGCCATTTATGTGTGGTATTAAGTATATAATTGGCCTCAACATGGACATGCATATTCGGCCACATGAGGTGGATTGGTGTGCATGCATTCGGTTAGAGGCAAGCATATTGATGCCTATTCTTGGCTTAGATAAACGGCTAAAAGAGAGTGTGGACTATTGTGTTGAGTTAGATTCATGATTTTGTACATATGTGACTTTAATGTCTAATGAATATATATGGGCTAAGTACCTTGAGTTCCTCTTTTTGATACTCAAATGATTAAATCAATTTATTTGTCAATTTAAGCTCAAGAGCAAAGGGGAACTAAATCCGATAAAGGGAAGGAAAATGTGGTCGAATAGCCATCGAAATCGTTCGACAACATCCGAGGTAAGTTTTCGAGTAATGGAATTTGGATTATGATTTGATTAGATCATGTTTTAAGCAAAATCAAAATCATGCTCTTTGTGTGTGGCTATTGAGCCGAAATTGCAAGTGTGATAAGTGTCTTGTGTTTGAGTTTTGCTAATGAAAATGAAATACTGAATGTGTCATGATTTATTGATAATTGTGCTTGGTTATTCGAATGATGTCCGGCTAAGTCCCAAGGCTTTGTGCTAAGTGACTATATCCGGACTAAGATCCAAGGCATTCGTATGCGAGTTACTAAATTCGACTAAGATCCGAAGGCATTTGTGCGAAGTTACTAAATCCGGGTTAAGTCCCAAGGCATTTGTGCGAGTTACTATAACCGGCTATGTCCCAAGGCATTTGAACGAGTAGCTATATCCGATTAAACTCAAGGTACGTGATTCGGGAATGAATGAACTTGCTGTAAAAATTTCAGTTAATACGCTTGTGAAATCCCAACAATGAGGTATGTTTCAGATGTGCTTTGAATTAGTTGAGCCCTTACAAATAAGTATTCGCCAGTTGATAAATGAGCTACCGCCTTTGGCTAAGTTGATCTTTGTGTATGAATATAAGGGTTGGTAATGTGAAGTAAGTATGATATTGAGAATTTGTGCATATGAAATTATCTGCTTAGCTACATAAATACTATACTTTGGTTGTGTCTAAATTCATGACTCAAACTTACTAAGCATTAAATGCTTACTCCGTTTCTTTGATTCTCTGCTTTATAGATTTTGGTTCTTCACTATCGACTCGGGATTTTTGAAGTCGAAGTCGCCCACACTATCAAAGCTCCTTTTGGTATATTTTTGGTTGAACTTTGAAATGGCATGTATAGGACTACCCTTTTGTTGTAGGTCATGTACCTTTCGGTTTTGTGTAAATTTGGATAGCCATGCGAAAATAGCTTAAGTATACTTTGGGCATGGTATTATAATCATTGTATGTTGTTCATTAAGAGGTATGGAAATGTTTGGAAACGATTAGCCATTGGGATGGTTAATCATGATCATATTTTGTGCTATTTATGTAAAAGGGCTAGTTGAATCATAGAAACTATGAAATAGGTAAAGCCTACCTTAAAGATAGATGCTGACAGTTGCAGTGACGTGGATGTGAAAAATCACTAAAAATATTAGGAATGGAATTAAATAGTGAATAAATTATTTAAACGAACCTTGATGAGTCTATTTTCATAGAAAAATAACAAAACGATCATATGAACAGTATGTTAAGAGATATTTAAGTTTTTGTGAGACAGGGCCAGAACGGTTTCTGGAGTCCCTATTCTGACTTTGGAAATTCATTATAAATTTACCAGAGATAATTAGAAGTCATGCCATATATGTAAAGATTCCTTTTCGAGTCTAGTTTCTGAAGAAACAAACGGCATCAGTATTGAAGCCCTGTACAGGGAGATATCCAAGTCGTAATGCGCAAAGGTCAGTGTAGTCGATCCCTGTAACATGGGGGACTTTAACTAATAAACTGTACTAATTGGCCCTACGAAAAATTCTAGAAAAAAATCTGTAGATGGACATATGAGTCTAGTTTCAGGAAAAAATTACGAAACTGATTTTCGAGTTTTGGAACTCAAGATATGATTTTTAAGGTGACAGTGACGCAGTTAGCCAACTGCCTAGAAATTTTTTTAAAAGGGACTGTGAAAATGAGTGGTTTAAGCCCGTTAACCCCTCGTGTCCGACTCCAGCAGCGGTCTCGGGTACGGGGTGTTACAGTTTAAGTCCGATAATGCCTCGTACCCTGTCCCGGCCTCAAACTTGGGTAAGGGGTGTTATATTTAGTGGTATCAGAGCTATAGTTTAACCGATTCTTGGGCTAACCTAGCATGTGTGAAGGCTTAGCTATAAATGCCACAGATTTGTGATAGTGTGATGTCTCCCGATGCGAATAAGAACCATCTTGTTTAGACAAAGGTACTCTCCAATCGAGATACACCCGACCGTGTTGATAGTGGTACTAAGGTAATTGAGTAAAGTGCAATTATGATGAGTTAAAACTCGGAAAGGTACGAAAAAGAATTCATGATATATATATGTACATATAATAGACATGAGAAACATGAAATAGAATATGTAAGCGACATAATGAGCTTATTAACGATTGATCTATAATTCCATAATGTATAAGAATGATTTGCTCGAGTGAATGTATGTGTTCAGGTAACTTACCAAAAATATTAGTGGAATGAATGTCCATGTATAATTATTTGAATAATTATGATTGGCAAACTCGTATAGTTTAAGTAAATGTGTTAAATCGATTGGATTGATTTATATGATTGTAATGATATGTATATGATGATGTGCGAGATGAAAGTTTTGATTGTGATACATTTATTCATATTTGTTGGCCCTCACATGATGTTATGTGTTTGATATGTTTGATTAAGTGAATGTGACGAGAAAAGACATTTGAAATTAATAGAATGTATGCATAAGTGAACTTGATTGAATAAGATAATCGAAAAATCTGTGAAATACAAATGTGAATGATAGTTTGCCTGAAATGAATGATATAATTGTGACGTCACTTTGATGACGAAAGTTGTGTCATATGTATATGTGTATGAGAGATGAGTTAGGAACTTACGACCTCACCCTTCCCCCTTACCAGAGTGGTATTTTGTAATGGAATTTTGTGAGAAATGTATTGAATGAATTCACAAGTGTGAAACTAAAGAGTTTAATGATAGAATAGCTATGAATATTATCAGAGATTAAGAACATCTTGATAAATAAAGCCAGAATTAGTAAGGTATTAGATCGACCCAGAAAATTTTGTGATTCACGCAATATCACAGTTGGTGAAGAAGTTAACTTCAAAAAATTGATCTATTTTGATACGATGGAGAGAAAAGTATTAATCAAAATTTCTTCAAAGCTGATCTCCTTTAGCGAAAAGAATAATATGAAATTTTTTATGGCTGAAATAGTTAGAGGAATAATATTTGAAATGCATGAAATCTAAGTGTGACGGTTATGGCTGAAAAAATTATGCTAGTCTCTTCTAAGGTGTTCTATGTGTTTATTTGTCCTTAGAAATATTCCTATGGCTATTGATCCTCTGATGAAATTCTTGTTATGTGGGGATGTTTTCTAATTGTGATATCAGACGAAAGTATTGTCAGCATGACTGGTTTATAATCTATGTTGCTCTATTTCCCTCTGGCATTCTAATACATTTCGGCTGTTGCGAATGGATGGGAAAATGTGTATGAAGCTATGATTCTATTTCTTCTAAATATTAGTTTATCTGATTTATATATGGGAAGGTACATTGTTATTGTTACATCTAACCTTAGCGGGTCTGAATGATGTTTTTCTAAACTTCTTTTCTTTGGGGGATTATTGAAATCTTTCATACTTTCTTATGAGCTATGTTCTCGATATTTCGATACAGTATTGTATCTTGGATTTCTTTATTTTGGAATTTTCCAACTTGGATTTCTTCCTCTTGGTTTTCATGTCATCTTTATTTCATAAATTGTGCTTTGGTTTATGATGACTATGTTGACTATGATTATGCTTTTGGTTTGATTATTGGTAATATGGTGACCTTAGTATTTGGATTTTTCAAATTTTCGTGTAAGGATCTAACATCGGCAAAGACTGCTTAATTTCAGTAATGTGTTGCTACATGAATTGTGAAATGTTTTAAGACCGTAAGCAACGTGATAGCTTAGAGTATCTAATGTTATAGAAAGATCTAAATTTTATATATAGTGAAGATGAAATGCGTATTAAAAGATGGTGAGATAGTATCGAAAGATCTTTGAGGAAGTAAATTGTGATTACAAGTGTTTGGAGAAAAATCCAAAACTTATACAGAGATTCTACAAGAAAACTCACTAAAATAGTGTGTTAGTGATCGAGTTTGGAACTTGATATTTCTGATCATTGTGTATGAGTAATTGAAATACTAATGGAGTTAAAGCTGAACAACAGGCTTTACCAGAACTACCTTCGTCAGTATTGATATTAGAATGGAAATAAGAAAGGGATCATTCTTAAGGCCATACCAGGAATTTCCCCTGTCTTATAAAGAGGAAAAAAAATGTTATGTGGCTTGTTGATTAAATGTTTGATGAGTTCTATGAAATTTTGTCGGTATGTACAGAAAAATTTTCGCTCATCAGAATGGGATTTCATGTGTGACAGCCTTAAAACGACCCTAGTCGGAATGTGGTTTTGGGACCACAAAACCGAGGCATAAAAATAATTTAAAATTTATTTTGATGCCTATAATGTGTGTTAACTCATGTGTGACATTTTTTATGTTTTGATTTAGAGTTATAAATGTGAATTTCACTGGAAAGGACCTAGTAGTAAACTTTGAAAGTATGATAGGGAAATGTGTGATGACTAGTTGATCATGCATGCAAAAAATGAGGGGTTTGCATGTCAAATTTCCCCATTTAAGAACTAGTGGCCGGCCATGACAAAGGGGGATGGGCAAAACATGTCATGAAACATGTTTTGTAAGTGGTTTATGTTGGAATAAATAAAATAAGTTGTATGGTAATAAAAAATGAAAAAAAATGTGTGTGAAGGCTTCTCCCTCCCCTTGCCGTGAGTTGAAGAAAAGCAAAGAAAAAAATTGTTCATCCTTTTCATTCCTTTTGGCCGAAAACACTAAGGAAGAAGGAAGGAGTTTTGCTTCATGCTTGGTTTGGAAGAGGATTAGGAGGAGGTTTGGCCATACTTGTATCTAGATTAAGGTATGTTTGAGGTTGTGCCATGAGATTCATGCATGTTTTTAGTTGATAGCTTGATGCTCTTATTAGCCCATGGTTCAAATCTTTGTTATATCATGGGGATGGTATTTGGCCAAGGTGGATTTTGTGTTAATGCCATTGCATGTTAAATATGAAGCTTGCTAATGATACATGTGAAGGTGGATTGATGGCTCTTGGACTTTCTTTTTAGTATTTTTGAATAAGACATTAAGTTCTTTGTTTAATCATGACCAAAAATTATGGTGTTGTGATGTATTCGGCCACGGTACATCCATAAGTATGATTTATGCTCATTGCATGGAAAGTAAGATTTGTGTTTTGGATTTATGTTCATGTTTAGTTACAATCAACTTGAGATTCGGCTCTAGCATATATATATGTATATATGTTTGCACATGATGTATTGGTATGACATATATACTATCTCAAGGTATATATTTACTTATGATGATGTTTCGGTTATGAAGGAAATGATAGATGTGTATTGAGTTACAATATGGAATGCATTAGTTAGTAAAATGTATACCGTTCATGTGTGATATTAAGTGTATAATTGGCCTCAACATGGACATGCATATTCGGCCACATGAGGGGGATTGGTGTGCATATATTCGGTTAGAGGCAAGCATATTGATGCCTATCCTTGGCTTGGAAAATTCGGCTAAGGAGAGTACTAACTAATGTGTTGAGTTTGATTCATGATTTCCGTACATATGTGACTTTAATGTCTAATGAAAATATGTGGGCTAAGTACCTTGAATTCCTCTTTCGATGCTCAAATGATTAAATCAATTTATTTGTTAAATTAAGCTCAAGAGCAAAGGGGAGCTAAATCCGATAAAGGGAAGGAAAAAGTGGTCGAATATCCATCGGAATCATTCGACAACATCCGAGGTAAGTTTCCGAGTAATGGAACTTAGATTACGGTCTAATTAGATTATGTAATAAACAAATCAAAATCATGCCTTTGTGTGTGGCTATTGAGCAGAAATCGGAAAGGTTTGATAAATGTTTTGTGTTTGAGCCTTAGTAACGAAAATGAAATATGGATGTGTCGTGATTATTGATATATGTGTACATGAGCATTTGAATGATACCCGGGCTAAGTCCCGAAGGCATTTATGCTAGTGATTATATCCGGGCTAAAACCCGAAGGCATTCATGCGAGTTGTTATATCCGGGCTAAGACCCAAAGGCATTTGTGCAAGTTACCAAATCCGGGTTAAGACCCGAAGGCAATTGTGCTTGTGGTTATATCCGACTAAATTCCGAAGAAACACGGTTTGAAGGTGAGCGTTTTGGTGCTGTAATAATTTCGGTTAATACGCTCGAAAAACCCATACGATAAGGTATGTTCACATGTGCATCGGAAAAGTCGATTCGTTTGAAATAGTCTTCGTTCAATCGACTAACGAACTTTCGGCTCTTAGATAGGTTGATACCTTGTGTATATATATGTTGATGAAGTGTGAAGTAAGTATGATCATGAGAATGTGTATTAATAAAGTGATTCATTTAGCTATGTGAACGTAATACTTTAGTCAAAGCTGATTTCATTACTTGAAACTTACTAAGAAATAAAATGCTTACCCCGTTGCTTTGGCTCTTTGTTTTCTAGATTTTGTTCGTTAGCTATCGGATTCGGGATCATCGAAGTCGAAGTCATCCACACTATCAAAGCCCTTTGCTACTCTTTTAGTTGAACTCTGGATATGGCATGTATAGGACTACCCTTTGCTGTTTTTCAAGTACGTTTTGTGATGTATGTTTGTACAGCCATGCGAAAATGGCTCGTAAAAGTGGAGTATAGCATTAGACCATTTGTGTTTATGTATATATATATGGTTTCATGATGTGACTATGGACTGGAATGGAAGTGTTGGGCAATGATCAGCCCTTGGAATGGCTAAATATGATCATATGTGGACCTATGTATGACAAAACTCTAGTTGGTCCATGGAAACCACGAAATAGGTAAGGTTTACCTTGAAAACAGATGCTGACAGCAGCAGTGTTGTGGATTTGAAAAATCACTAAAAATTTTAGGAATGGAATTAAATAGTGAATAAATCATGTAAATGAACCTTGATGAATATACTTTCATATGGAAGAAACGAAACAGTCATATGAGTTATATGTTAAGAGATATTAAAGTTCTCGTGAAACAGGACCAGAACGGTTTCTGGATCCCCTGTTCCGACTTTGGAAATTCATTATAAATTAACCAGAGATAATTAGGAGTCATGCCTTATATGTATAGATTCCTCTCTGAGTCTAGTTTCTATAGAAACAAACGACATTAGTATTTAAGCCTTGTACAGGGAGATATCCAATTCGTAATGCATGAAGGTCAGTGTAGTCGAACCCTGGATTAGGGGAGACTTTAACTAATAAACTGTACTAATTGGCCTGACCAAAAATTCTAGAAAAAAATATGTTGATGGACTTATGAGTCTAGTTTCAGGGAAAAATTACGAAACTGATTTTCAAGCTTTAAAACTCAAGATATGATTTTTAAGGCGACAGTGACGTAGTAACCAGCTAGTCTGGAAATTTTTTTTTATGGACTGTGAAAACAATTAAGTTAAGTCTGTGTGCACCTTATGTTCGACTCGAACGGACTCGGGTGCACGGGTGTTACAATTTTATTGGTATCAGAGCTACGGTTTAGTCGATTCTAGGACTACCGTAATGCGTTTGGGTCTAGCTATACATGCCATTTTATGTGATTATTTGATAGTGTGGATATTTCTGACATTTGAAATTGTATTTATTTATAGTAATGGATCCCGATCCCAACCGAGCGATAGTGATCATGTGGAGAGTGTGGCGCCTGCTCCGTACAAGGGACAGCCATGACTCTCAACCTAATGCTAGTAATCCGAATGATGAGGCTAGGCAAGCTTTTTATAGCGTGATGAATGATTGGTTCAACCAATACATTCGAACCAATACTACTGCTCCACAACCTCCATTCCCGACAAATACCACCTCAAGACCTACAATACCTTGATGAATCGACCAAATAAGGTCAAATAAGCCCCGCTTGATAGAATCAAAACATGGGGCTACTGAATTTAAAGCTACGGATAGCGACGATGCCGAGCAAGCTGAATTTTGGTTGGACAACACTATCCGGCACTCGATGAGCTATCTTGTACACCGATGAATGCCTAAAGTGTACTATCTCCTTGCTACGCGATTACGCCTACTATTGGTGGAGTACCACGACTTCATTGTGCCCGAGAGCAAGTAACTTGGGAGTTTTTCCAAACTGAGTTTCGGAAAAAGTATATCAGTCAGAGATTTGTTGATCAAAAACGGAAGGAATTTCTTGAGCTTAAGCAAGGTTCTATGTCAGTTACTAATTACGAGCGAAAATTTGTTAAACTTAGTAGATACGCTCGGGAATGTATTTCGTCCGAGGCTATCATGTGTAAACGCTTCGAGGATGGGCTGAATAAAGATATAAAAATGTTTGTTGGCATTCTTGAAATACGAGAGTTCGTGGTACTTGTCGAGCGAGCTTGTAAAGCCGAAGAGCTTAGAAAAGAAAAACAAAAAGTGGATGTGGGAACTGGAGAGTTTCGTAAAAGATCCTCAGGAAAGTCTCTTCAACAGGCATCGAAGAAATTTCGTGATGATGTGGGCCGGTCTAGAGGCACTTCGGGCCTTTTTAGACGAGATCGTGATCGACCCCCTGTGGGTACACAAGGCACTTTGGTTACCAGTGTTGGGAATGAACGTCGAGACAGAACGGAGTGTCAGCATTGTGGCAAATGGCATTCTGGAAGTTGTAGATTCCGTGACCGCTTCTATTACAAGTGCGGATCGCTTGACCACTTCATTAAAGATTGCCTGTGGTTGTCCGAATGTAATGTAGATCGAGTGGGAAGCGGGAGCTACCACCGCCGAGGTAGACCATCTAGAAATACGGCAATGCTAGTGGTGGTCAAAGAGGATCTAGAGATGCTACGACCAGATCCGAGGCTCGCGCTCTGCTAGGGCTTATGCCAGACGCGACGTGAGGATGCTTCCTCGCCGGATGTTATTACTGGTACTTTCACTCTCTTTAATACTAATGTGATTGCTTTGATTGACCCTGGTTCTACTCATTCTTATATATGCGAAACCTTAGCATCCAGTAAAACTTTACCTATTGAGTCTACTGAGTTCGTAATTCGGGTGTCAAATCCCTTGGGTTGTTACGTGCTTGTCGACAAAGTGTGTAAGAAATGCCCCCTAGTAATTCGAGGTTCCTGTTTTCTGGCGGACTTGATGCTGTTGCCGTTTGACAAATTTGATATTATCCTCGGTTTAGATTGGTTGATCGTGCATGATGCGGTTGTGAATTGCAAAAGCAAGACTATGGATTTGAGGTGCGCAAATAACGAGATGATCCGAGTTGAGTCTACGGACTTAAAGGGGTTGCCAGCAGTAATATCATCAATGTTGGCCCAGAAATATGTAAGAAAGGGGTGCGAAGCATACCTTGCGTATGTACTTGATGATAAGGAGTTAGAAATAAAACCGAATCGTGTCGGTGGTTTGTGAATACCGGATGTTTTTCCAAGAATTACCGGGTTTGCCACTGCTCGGGAGATAGAGTTTGGTATTGAGCTTGTACCGGGGACTACGCCAATTTCGATAGCCCCGTATCGCATGGCACCAACCGAGTTAAAGGAGTTGAAAGCGCAGTTGCAAGAATTGACGGATAGAGGTTTCCCTCGACCAAGTTTCTCACCTTGGGGTGCACCAGTATTGTTTGTGAAAAAGAAGGACGGAACCATGAGGTTGTGCATTGACTATCGTCAGCTGAATAAAGTGACGATAAAGAATAAATATCCATTACCGCGTATTGATGATTTGTTTGATCAACTAAAGGGAGCCTCAGTGTTTTCAAAGATAGATTTGAGATCGGGTTATTATCGATTCTTGGATTCGAGATTCGGATGTACCCAAAACGCTTTCGACGCAGGTACGGTCACTACGAGTTCTTAGTGATGCCGTTCGGGCTCACTAATGCCCTCGCAGTATTTATGGATTTGATGAATCGGATCTTGAGATGATTTGGACCGGTTCGTAGTTGTGTTCATTGATGACATCTTGGTCTATTCAAGAGATGAGACCGAACATCTTGAACACCGAGATTAGTGCTGCAAATTTTACGGGATAAGCGGTTATATGCTAAGTTCAAGCAAGTGTGAATTCGGTTAAGAGATTAGCTTCTTGGGTCATGTGGTATCTTCATCGGGTATTCGAGTCGACAGAGAAAATTTCAGCCATACTTAACTGGAAGCCTCAGAAATATTACTTGAGGTTCGAGCTTTTTGGGACTTGCTTACATTACTACGACGGTTTGTAAAAGGATTCTCAATGATAGCCACACCCATGACGAAGCTACTTCAAAAGGATGTTAAGTTCGAATGGACGGAAAAATGTCGAAAAGTTTTGATCAACTGAAAACTTATTTGACTGGAAGCTCAATTTTAGTGCGGCCGAATCGGGCAAAGAGTTTGTCATCTATAGTGATGCCTCCCTACTTGGGTTAGGTTGCGTATTGATGCAAGAGGGTCAAGTTGTGGCCTATGCGTCGAGACAATTAAAGCCACATGAGAAGAATTATCCGGCCCATGATCTCGAATTAGCTGCCATCGTATTCGCCTTGAAAATATGGCGACATTACTTATTTGGTGAGAAGTGCCATGTATTTTCATATCACAAAAGTCTCAAATATTTGATGACCCAAAGAGACTTGAATCTACGACAAAGGCGTTGGCTTGAGTTGTTGAAAGATTATGAGCTGGTCATTGATTATCACCCGGGAAAGGCTGATGTGATTGCGGACGCCTTAAGCCGGAAATCACTGTTCGCTTTGTGAGCGATGAATGTACACTTGTCTGTTCTACCCGACAATGTGTTAGTAGCTGAATTAAAAGCCAAACCATTATTGATTCATCAAATTCGTGAAGCTTAGAAAGTCGATGATGAAATGGTTGCAAAACGGGCTGAGTGTGTTCCGAACAAGGAATCGGAGTTTCAAATTGATGATGATGATTGTTTGAGGTTCAGAAGTCGTTTGTGTGTTCCAAGGAATTCAGAACTCATTTCGATGATTCTGAACGAAGCCCATTGTAGCCGAATGCCAATTCACCCGGGGAGTACAAAGATGTACAACGATTTGAAACGTCGATTTTGGTGGCATGGCATGAAACGAGACATCTCCGACTTTGTTTCGAGATGCTTAATATGTCAACAAGTGAAAGCGGAACATCAAGTGCCTTCAGGATTACTTCAGCCGATCAAGATACCCGAGTGGAAATGGGATCGAGTCACAATGGACTTTGTGTCCGGACTGCCATTGTCCGCAAGTAAGAAGGATCCGATTTGGGTTGTTGTTGATAGACTGACTAAGTCGGCTCACTTTATCCCCGTCGTCTTCGATTTTCCATTGGATAAACCGCTGAATTGTACGTTTCTCGACAGTGAGATTACACGGGTACCGATTTACAGTGTGTCGGATAGAGATCCGAGATTCACCTCGCGATTTTGGAAGAAAATGCAAGAAGCTTTGGGTACCAAGTGCATTTTAGCACCGCTTTTCATCCACAAACCGATGGTCAATCCGAGCGGATAATTCGGATACTTGAGGATATGTTGAGATGTTGCATCCTCGAGTTCGATGGTTCATGGAACGGTATTTACCTTTGATTGAATTCACTTACAACAATAGTTTTCAATCAAGTATTAAGATGGCGCCTACGAGGCCTTGTACAGCGTAAATGCCGTACACCATTGTTTTGGACCAAGCTCGGTGAAAGTAAAATTTTCGAGTGGATTTGATTAAAGATGCTGAACAGAAAGTAAAAGTAATCCGTGAAAATCTGAAGATAGCCTCCGATTGTCAGAAGTCGTACGCGGATCTGAAACGAAAAGACATTGAGTATCAGGTGGGAGATAAAGTGTTTCTTAAAGTTTCACCTTGGAAAAAGATACTCAGATTTGGCCGTAAAGGCAAATTGAGTCCGAGGTTCATCGGGCCATATGAAGTATCTGAACGAGTCGGTCCAGTTGCATATCGATTGATTTTGCCTCCTGAACTTGAAAAGATTCACGACGTCTTTCATGTTTCGATGCTTCGACGTTATAGATCTGATCCATAGCACATAATTAGTCCATCAGAGGTCGAAATTCAAGCCGATATGAGTTATGAAGAAGAACCGATTCGTATCCTAGCACGTGAAGTGAAAGAGTTTCGAAACAAGAGGGTTCCGCTAGTGAAAGTGTTATGGCTCAAACACGGGATAGAAGAAGCTACTTGGGAACCCGAGAACTCTATGAAAGAGCGATACCCAAACCTATTTACCGGTAAGATTTTCGGGGACGAAAATTTCTTAAGTGGGAGAGAGTTGTGACGGCCTTAAAACGACCCTAGTCGGAATGTGGTTTCGGGACCACAAAACCGAGGCATAAAAATAATTTAAAATTTATTTTGATGCCTATAATGTGTGTTAACTCATGTGTGACATTTTTTATGTTTTGATTTAGAGTTATAAATGTGAATTTCACTAGAAAGGACCTAGTAGTAAACTTTGAAAGTATGATAGGAAATGTGTGATGACTAGTTGATCATGCATGCAAAAATGAGGGTTTGCATGTCAAATTTCCCCATTTAAGAACTAGTGGCGGCCATGACAAGGGGATGGGCAAAACATGTCATGAAACATGTTTTGTAAGTGGTTTATGTTGGAATAAATAAAATAAGTTGTATGGTAATAAAAAAATGAAAAAAAATGTGTGTGAAGGCTTCTCCCCTTCCCCTTTGCCGTGAGTTGAAGAAAAGCAAAGAAAAAAAAATTGTTCATCCTTTTTCATTCCTTTTGGCCGAAAATACTAAGGAAGAAGGAAGGAGTTTTGCTTCATGCTTGGTTTGGAAGAGGATTAGGAGGAGGTTTGGCCATACTTGTATCTAGATTAAGGTATGTTTGAGGTTGTGCCATGAGATTCATGCATATTTTTAGTTGATAGCTTGATGCTCTTATTAGCCCATGGTTCAAATCTTTGTTATATCATGGGGATGGTATTTGGCCAAGGTGGATTTTGTGTTAATGCTATTGCATGTTAAATATGAAGCTTGCTAATGATACATGTGATGGTGGATTGATGGCTCTTGGACTTTCTTTTTTGTATTTTTGAATAAGACATTAAGTTCTTTGTTTAATCATGACCAAAAATTATGGTGTTGTGATGTATTCGGCCATGGTACATCCATAAGTATGATTTATGCTCATTGCATGTAAAGTAAGATTTGTGTTTTGGATTTATGTTCATGTTTAGTTACAATCAACTTGAGATTCGGCTCTAGCATATATATATGTATATATGTTTGCACATGATGTATTGGTATGACATATATACTATCTCAAGGTATATATTTACTTATGATGATGTTTTGGTTATGAAGGAAATGATAGATGTGTATTGAGTTACAATATGGAATGCATTAGTTAGTAAAATGTATGCTGTTCATGTGTGATATTAAGTGTATAATTGGCCTCAACATGGACATGCATATTCGGCCACATGAGGGGGATTGGTGTGCATGCATTCGGTTAGAGGCAAGCATATTGATGCCTATCCTTGGCTTGGAAAATTCGGCTAAGGAGAGTACTAACTAATGTGTTGAGTTTGATTCATGATTTCCGTACATATGTGACTTTAATGTCTAATGCAAATATGTGGGCTAAGTACCTTGAATTCCTCTTTCGATGCTCAAATGATTAAATCAATTTATTTGTTAAATTAAGCTCAAGAGCAAAGGGGAGCTAAATCCGATAAAGGGAAGGAAAAAGTGGTCGAATAGCCATCGGAATCATTCGAAAACATCCGAGGTAAGTTTCCGAGTAATGGAACTTAGATTACGGTCTAATTAGATTATGTAATAAACAAATCAAAATCATGCCTTTGTGTGTGGCTATTGAGCCGAAATCGGAAAGGTTTGATAAATGTTTTGTGTTTGAGCCTTAGTAACGAAAATGAAATATGGATGTGTCGTGATTATTGATATATGTGTACATGAGCATTTGAATGATACCCGGCTAAGTCCCGAAGGCATTTATGCTAGTGATTATATCCGGCTAAGACCAAGGCATTCGTATGAAGTTGTTATATCCGGGCTAAGACCTGAAGGCATTTGTGCAAGTTACCAAATCCGGGTTAAGACCCGAAGGCAATTGTGGTTGTGGTTATATCCGACTAAATTCCGAAGAAACTCGGTTTGAAGGTGAGCGTTTTGGTGCTGTAATAATTTCGGTTAGTACGCTCGAAAAACCCATACGATAATGTATGTTCACATGTGCATCGGAAAAGTCGATTCGTTTGAAATTGTGTTCGTTCAATCGACTAACGAACTTTCGGCTCTTAGATAGGTTGATACCTTGTGTATATATATGTTGATGAAGTGTAACACCCCGAACCCGAGACCGTTGCCGGTGTCGGACACGAGGGGTTAACAAGCCAAAACCACTTATGGCACCGACCAATTTGACATTCCCAGGCAAGCTGGAAAACTGCATCGCTGTCGCCTTAAAAAGCATATCTCGAGTTTCACAACTCGGAAACTGATTCCATAAATTTTCCCTGAATTTAGACTCATATATCCATCCATGGATTTATTTCTAGAATTTTTGGACGGGCCAATTGGTACAGTTTATTAGTTAAATTCACCCATGTTACAGGGGTCGACTACACTGACCTTCGCGCGTTACAACTTGAATATCTCGCTGTACAGGGTTTCAATACTGATACCGTTTGTTTCTAATGAAACTAGACTCAAAAAGGAATCTGAAAATATAAGGCATGACTTCTAATTCATTCTGGATAATTTATGGTAAATTTTCAAAGTCGCGACAGGGGACCCAGAAACCGTTCTGGCCCTGTCTCACGAGAACTTTAATATCTCTCGGTATACTGTTCATATGATCATTTCGTTACTTTCATATGAAAATAGACTCGTCAAGGTTCGATCACATAATTTATTCACTATTTAAAACTGTTCCTACAAATTTTGGTGATTTTCCACATCCACGTCACTGCAGCTGGCAGCATCTGTTTTTAAGGTAGGCTTTACCTATATTGTAGTTCCCATGAACCAACTATAGTCTAGTCATACTTAGGTCCACATATGATCATATTTAGCCATTCCAATGGCTGATCATGTGACCAACTCTCTCATTCCAAACCATAATCACATCATGAAACCAAATATAATTACAAACCACAAATGGTCTAATTCCATACTCCACTATTACGAACCATTTTCGCATGGCCGTACACATATACATCACAAGTACTTAAAACAACCGAGGTAGTCCTATACATGCCATATCCAAAACTCAACTAAAGGAGTACCAAAAAGGGCTTTGATAGTGTGGTTGACTTCAACTTCTATGATCCCGAATCCGATCGCTAACGAGCAAAATCTATAAACAGAGAAACAAAGAAACGGAGTAAGCAATTTATGCTTAGTAAGTTTCGAGCCATAATATACACACAACCAAAGCATAGCATTCAAGTAGCTAAACAATAATTCATATGCACAATTTCTCAAAGACATGCTTACTTCACAATCCCAACTCTTATATTCATACACAAATAACGGCCTAGTTAATGCCGATAGCTCATTTATCATTAGAGCGAATATTCATACGCACTTACTCATAGTGTGCAAAGCACACACAAAACATACCTTGTTGTTGGGAATTTCACAAGTGCATTAACTGAAAATTTTCCAGCAGCTTATAAATTTCAAATCACATACCTTTGGAGTTTATCCGGATATAGCTACTCGTTCAAAACACCTTCGGGACATAGCCCGGTTATGGTAACCCGCACAAATGCCTTTGGGACTTAACCCGGATATCACAACTCGCACAATTGCCTTCGGGCTTAGCCCGGATATCATAGCTCGTACAATTGCCTTCGGGCTTAGCCCGGATATCACAATTCGCACAATTGCCTTCAGGCTTAGCCCGGATATCACAATTCGCACATTCATTCACATCTTTGTTTCAATTTCATAACAAACTTTTATGCACATTTTACTTAATCAAAAATATCATTTCGGCTCAATGGCCATATACAAGGGCAGAATTTCGATTGCTTATTACTTCATTCAATCGAATCAAAATCTAAGTTTCGATACTCGAAAACTTACCTCGGATGTTGTCGAACGATTCCGATGGCTATTCGACTACTTTTTCCTTCCCTTTATCGGATTTGGTCCCCCTTTGCTCTTGAGCTTAACGAATACAAGTAGAAGTATTCAATATTTCTATCAATAATGTTTACTAGTAAATCACATTCGCATCTCATATCATCTCACTTTATTATAATTTATCATTCAACCTTTGAACCAAAACGCCATTATATGGCCACATATACATACATCCATATATTTAAGCTCAAGAATTTTAACATAACATCAAGTGCTCAAATTACTCATGTGGCCGATTACACATGGTCATAAATACACAAAATCAAAAATAATTTCAAGGGTTTTCACACTATACATGTACTAGGCCGAATGTACATGCAAATTTCACAACATTCTTCAACAAATTTCTTCTTTAAACAAACATATTTATCACTTTCTTCATAATCAAAATATCATGTGCAAACATATATACACATATAGGTGCATGGCCGAATCTCAAGGTGTTCATAACCCTCTAAAACACAAATTTTTACCAATCAAGTAACAAGCATAAATCATGCTCATGAATGCATCATGGCCGAATACATCACAATCATACCCCATTGAACTTTGGTCATGGTTAAACAAAGAACTCAATGTCTTACTCAAGATTGCTACAAAGAAATTTCAAGAGTAGTCAATCCATCATTGCATGCATCATTAGCAAGCTTCACATTTAGCATGCAATGGCTTTAACACAATATCAACCTTGGCCAAATACCATTTTTCATGGCATAGCAAGGATTTGAACCATGGCTAACATGCACATCAAGTTAGCAACCAAAACAAGCATGAATCTCATGACACAACCTCATACATACCTTAATCTTGATGCAAGTTTAGCCAAATCTCCTTCTAGATCTCTTCTAAACAAAGAAAATGAAGCAAAATCTCTTCTTCCTCTTAGAAATTTCGCCAAAGGAAGGAGGGAAAAGATGAACAATTTTTTGTTTTTCTTTCTTAGTCTTTGCTCAAAGAAAGGATGAATGACAACTTTTTTTTTTTTTTTTCTCTCTAGCTACAACACCATGGGGGCATCCATGCTCATTTTTTCTTTTTCTTTTTTTCATTTCTTAATTCTTTCTACATAATGCACTAACTAAACATGTTGGAAACATGTCCCTTGCCCATAATCTAGACATGGTCAACACTCATCCAAAATAAATGGAGTATTTGACATGCAACTCCATTTATTTTGCTTCATTCCTTTATTAACCTCTTAAAATTAGCTACATATTTTAAATCCTTTCACATGAGTCCTTTTCTTTCAATTCACAATCAAATTAACTAAATCAAAGAATTCAAAATTCACACATGCATTTTCCCATATTCTAGACAATAAATATTACGTTCGAGCATGTCGGTGACTCGGTTTAGCGGTCCCGAAACCACTTCTCGACTAGGGCCAATTTTGGGATGTCACAACTCTCCCCCACTTAAGAAATTTTCGTCCCCGAAAATCTTACCGGTAAATAGGGTTGGGTATCGCTCTTTCATAGAGTTCTCGGTTTCCCAAGTAGCTTCTTCTATCCCGTGTTTGAGCCATAACACTTTCACTAGCGGAACCCGCTTGTTTCGCAACTCTTTCACTTTACGTGCTAGGATACGAATCGGTTCTTCCTCATAACTCATATTGGCTTGAATTTCAACCTCTGATGGACTAATCACGTGCGATGGATCGGATCTATAGCGTCAAGCATCGAAACATGAAAGACATCGTGAATCTTTTCGAGTTCGGGGGCAAAATCGACGATATGCCACCGGACTAACTCGCCGGATATCTCATATGGCCCAATGAACCTCGGGCTCAACTTGCCCTTACGGCCGAATCGAGTATCTTTTTCCAAGGCGAAACCTTGAGAAACACTTTATCTCCCACGATGCTCGATGTCTTTACGCTCGGATCCGCTGCACGACTTCGACGATCGGAGGCTATCTTCGATTTTCACGATCACTATCACTTTCTTCAAAGATCTTTAATCAAGTCCACCCCAAAATTTTGCTTTCACCGAGCTCCGTCCAACACAATGGTGTACGGCATTTACGCCCGTATAAGGCCTCGTAAGGTGCCATCTTAATACTTGATTGAAAACTATTGTTGTAAGCGAATTCAATCAAAGGCAATTACCGTTCCCATGAACCACTGAACTCGAGGATGCAACATCTTAACATATCCTCAAGTATCTGAATCATCCGCTTGGATTGACCATAGGTTTGGGGGTGAAAGGCGGTGCTGAAATGCAACCGTTACCAGAGCCTCTCGCAACTTCTTCCAAAATCGCGAGGTAAATCTCGATCTCTATCCGACACGATGGAAATAGGCACCCGTGTAATCTCACAATCCGAGAAACGATAATTGGCTAGTTCGTCCATTGAAAAATCCGTGCGTCACGGGACAAAGTGAGCCGACTTAGTCAATCTATCTACAACGACCCAAATCACGTCTTTCTTACTCACGACAATGGCGGTTCGGATACAAAGTCCATTGTGACTCGATCCCATTTCCACTCGGGTATCGTGATCGGTGAAGTAATCCTCAAGGCACTTGATGTTCCGCTTTCACTTGTTGACATATTAAACACCTCAAACGACGTCGGAGATGTCTCGTTTCATACCATGCCACCAAACCGACGTTTCAAATCATTGTACATTTCGTACTCCCGGGTGGATTGCCATTCGGCTACAATGGGCTTCTTTCGAATTATCGAAATATGTTCAATTCTTTGGAACACACGACGATTTCTCTACGAAACAATCGTCATCATCGATTTGAAACTCCGATTCCTTGTTCGAACACACTCAAATTTCGCTTTGCAACCAGCTCATCGTCGACTTTCTCGAGCTTCACGAATTTGACGTATCAATAATGGTTTGGCTTTCAATTCAGCTACTAACACATTGTCGGATCGAACGGACAAGTGCACGCTCATCGCTCGAAAGCTAATAATGATTTACGACTCAAGGCATCCGTAACCACATTCGCCTTTCCGGGTGATAGTCAAAGACCACTCATAATCCTTTAACACTCGAGCCAACGTCTTTATCGCAGATTTAAGTCTCTTTGAGTCATCAAATATTTGAGACTTTTATGATCCGAATACATGGCACTTCTCACCAAATAAGTAATGTCGCCATATCTTTAAGGCGAATACGATGGCGACCAATTCGAGACCATGGGTCGGATAATTTTTCTCATGTGGCTTTAATTGCCTCGACGCGCAGGCCACAACTCGACCTTCTTGCATCAATACGCAACCTAACCCAAGTAGGAGGCGTCACTATAGATGACAAACTCTTTGCCGATTCGGGTTGCACTAGAATTGGGGCTTCACCAAATAAGTTTTCGTTGATCGAAACTTTTCGACATTTCTCCGTCCATTCGAACTTAACATCCTTTTGGAGTAAGCCGTCATTGGCGTGGCTATCGTTGAGAAACCTTTTACAAATCGTCAAGAATAACCTAAGAGCCCCAAAAAGCTCGAACCTCAAGAATATTTCTGAGGCTTCCTATTAAGTATGGCTGAAATTTTGTTCGGTCGACTCGAATACCCGATCAGATACCACATGTCCCAAGAAGCTAACCTCTCTTAACCAAAACTCACACTTGCTGAACTTAGCATATAATTGCTTATCCCATAAGATTCGCAAAGACTAACCTCGGTGTTCAAATGTTCGGCCTCATTTCTTGAATAGACCAAGATGTCATCAATGAACACGACTACTGGCCGATCCAAATATGGTCTCAAGATCCGATTCATCAAATCCATTTTCGAGAACACCGAGGCTCCTTCGCTTGATCGAACAAATCATCGCTACGCTGATAACGGATATTTGTTCTTTATCGCCGCTTATTGTCGACGATAGTCGATGCACGACCTTATGGTTCCACCCTTCTTTTCACAAACAACACCGGTGCACCCCAAGGTGAAAAACTCGAGCGAGCAAAACCTCTATTCACCAATTCTTGTAATCGAGCTTTCAACTCCTTTAATTCCGTTGGTGCCATACGATCGGTTATCGAAATTGGAGTGGTACCAGTACCAATTCGATGCCAAACTCTATTTCCGAACAGTGGTAAACCCGCAATTCTTCGTGGAAAACATCCGGTATTCACAAACCATCGCACAGATTCGGGTTTCTTTTCTAACTCCTTGTCATCTAGAACATACGCAAGGTATGCTTCACACCCCTTTCTTACGTATTTCGAGCCAACATTGCCGATATTACGGTGGCAATCCCTTTAAGTCCGTAGACTCAACCCGAATTATCTCGTTATTCGTGCACCTCGGATCAATAGTCTTGCTTTTGCAATTTACAACCGCATCGTGCATGGTCAACCAATCCAAACCAAGAATAACGTCGAATTCGCCGAATGGCAAAAGCATCAAGTCCGCCGGAAAACAAGAACCTCAAAATACTAGGGACTTTTCTTACACACTTTGTTGACGAACACGTAATGACCCAAGGGTTTGACACCGAATTACAAACTCAGAGACTCAATGGGCAAAGTCTTCTTGGATGCTAAGGTTTCGCATATATAAGAATGAGTAGAACCGTGGTCAATCAAAGCAATCACATTAGTATCGAAAAGAGTGAGGATACCGGTAATAACATCCGGTGAGGCAAGATCCTCGGCGTGCGTATGGCATAAGTCCTAGCAGAGCACGAGCCTCGGATCCGATGGTGGCATCTCTAGATCCTCTCGACCGCCACTAGCATTGCCCATATTTCTAGGTGGCCTACCTCGAGTTGTGGTAGCACCCGGTTCCCACTTTGATTTACGTTTTGTTCGGATAAACTCGGGCAATCCTTAATGGAATGATCGATCGATCCGCACTTGTAACAGAGCGGTCACGGAATCTACAACTCCCGAATGCCATTTGCCACAATATTGGCACTCCGTTACGTCTCGACGATCATTGCCAACACCGGCGATCGAAGTGACTCAGCGTGCCCATAGGGGGTCGATCGCGGTCTCGTCTAGAAAAGCCCGAAATGTCTCTAGATCGGCCTAAGCCATCTCTAAATTTCTTTGATGATCGTGGAAGGGCTTCCCAAGACCTCTTACTGAAACTCCTACTTCACTTTTCTTTTCTCCATATCGAGCTCCTCGGCTTTGCACGCCGCCGACAAGAGCCACAAACTCTCGGATTTCCAAAATGCCAACATACGACTTATATCATCGTTCACCCATCTTGAGCGTTTACACATCACGACTTCAAGAAATGCATTCGCTGCATACAGCTTAAGCCTCACAAATTTTCGTTCGTAGTCGGTAACCGACATGGAACCTTGCTTAAGATCAAGGAATTCCTTCCGTTTTTGGTCCATAATTCTCTGACTGATATACTTCTTTCGGAATTCAGTTTGGAAGAACTCCCAAGTTACTTGCTCTCTAGACACCACAGAAGTCAGAGTACTCCACCAATAGTAGGCAGAATCGCGTAGCAAGGAGATAGTACACTTTAACCATTCATCGGGTGTACATGATAGCTCATCGAGCACCCGGATAGTGTTGTCCAACCAAAATTCAGCTTGCTCGGCATCGTCATTATCCGTAGCTTTAAATTCAGTGGCTCCATGTTTTCGAATCCTGTCGACTGGGGGCTTACTTGACCTTATTTGGTCAGTTCTGGGAGGTATTGTAGGTGCGGGGTTGCATTAGTCGGGAATGGAGGTTGTGGAACAGTAGTGTTAGTTCGAATGTATTGGTTGAACCAATCATTCATCACACTACAAAAGGCTTGCCTAGCCTCATCATTCGGATTGCTAGCCATAAGTTGAGAGTCCGCCACGCTGTCCCTTGCACGGAGCAGCGCCGCACTCTCTACATCATCAGCTATTGCTCGGTTGGGATCGGGATCCATTGCTATAAACAAACACAAATTGATTGTCGTAAATCACCACACTATCAATTTATCACTTAATGGCATGTATAGCTAGACCCCAAACATATCACGGTAGTCCTAGGATAGACTAAACCGTAGCTCGATACCAATAAATTGTAACACCCGAACCCGAGACCGCTTGCGGTGTATGGACACGAGGGGTTAACAAGCCAAAACCACTTATGGCACCGACCAATTTGACATTCCCAGACAAGCTGGAAAACTGCATCGCTGTCGTCTTAAAAAACATATCTCGAGTTTCACAACTCGGAAACTGATTCTGTAAATTTTCCCTGAATTTAGACTCATATATCCATCCATGGATTTATTTCTAGAATTTTTGGTCGGGCCAATTGGTACAGTTTATTAGTTAAAGTCACCCATGTTACAGGGGTCGACTACACTGACCTTCGTGCGTTACAACTTGAATATCTCTCTGTACAGAGTTTCAATACTTATGCCGTTTGTTTCTAATGAAACTATACTCAAAAAGGAATCTGTACATATAAGGCATGACTTCTAATTCATTCTTTATAATTAATGGTAAATTTTCAAAATCGCGACAAGGGACCGAGAAACCGTTCTGGCCCTGTCTCACGAGAACTTTAATATCTCTCGGTATACTGTTCATATGATCGTTTCGTTACTTTCATATGAAAATAGACTCGTCAAGGTTCGATCACATAATTTATTTACTATTTAACACCGTTCCTACAAATTTTGGTGATTTTCCACATCCACGTCACTGCAGCTGGCAGCATCTGTTTTTAAGGTAGGCTTTACCTATATTGTAGTTCCCATGAACCAACTATAGTCTAGTCATACTTAGGTCCACATATGATCATATTTAGCCATTCCAATGGCTGATCATGTGACCAACTCTCTCATTCCAAACCATAATCACATCATGAAACCAAATATAATTACAAACCACAAATGGTCTAATTCCATACTCCACTATTACGAACCATTTTCGCATGGCCGTACACATATACATCACAAGTACTTAAAACAACCGAGGGTAGTCCTATACATGCCATATCCAAAACTCAACTAAAGGAGTACCAAAAGGGCTTTGATAGTGTGGTTGACTTCAACTTCTATGATCCCGAATCCGATCGCTAACGAGCAAAATCTATAAACAGAGAAACAAAGAAACGGAGTAAGCAATTTATGCTTAGTAAGTTTCGAGCCATAATATACACACAACCAAAGCATAGCATTCAAGTAGCTAAACAATAATTCATATGCACAATTTCTCAAAGACATGCTTACTTCACAATCCCAACTCTTATATTCATACACAAATAACGGCCTAGTTAATGCCGATAGCTCATTTATCATTAGAGCGAATATTCATACGACTTACTCATAGTGTGCAAAGCACACACAAAACATACCTTGTTGTTGGGAATTTCACAAGTGCATTAACTGAAAATTTTCCAGCAGCTTATAAATTTCAAATCACATACCTTCGGAGTTTATCCGGATATAGCTACTGCTCAAAACACCTTCGGACATAGCCCGGTTATGGTAACCCGCACAAATGCCTTCGGACTTAACCCGGATATCACAACTCGCACAATTGCCTTCGGGCTTAGCCCGGATATCATAGCTCGCACAATTGCCTTCGGGCTTAGCTCGGATATCACAATTCACACAATTGCCTTCAGGCTTAGCCCGGATATCACAATTCGCACTTTCATTCACATCTTTGTTTCAATTTCATAACAAACTTTTATGCACATTTTACTTAATCAAAAATATCATTTCGGCTCAATGGCCATATACAAGGGCAGAATTTCGATTGCTTATTACTTCATTCAATCGAATCAAAATCTAAGTTTCGATACTCAAAACTTACCTCGGATGTTGTCGAACGATTCGATGGCTATTCGACTACTTTTTCCTTCCCTTTATCGGATTTGGTCCCCTTGCTCTTGAGCTTAACGAATACAAGTAGAAGTATTCAATATTTCTATCAATAATGTTTACTAGTAAATCACATTCGCATCTCATATCATCTCACTTTATTATAATTTATCATTCAACCTTTGAACCAAAACGCCATTATATGGCCACATATACATACATCCATATATTTAAGCTCAAGAATTTTAACATAACATCAAGTGCTCAAATTACTCATGTGGCCGATTACACATGGTCATAAATACACAAAATCAAAAATAATTTCAAGGTTTTTCACACTATACATGTACTAGGCCGAATGTACATGCAAATTTCACAACATTCTTCAACAAATTTCTTCTTTAAACAAACATATTTATCACTTTCTTCATAATCAAAATATCACGTGCAAACATATATACACATATAGGTGCATGGCCGAATCTCAAGGTGTTCATAACCCTCTAAAACACAAATTTTTACCAATCAAGTAACAAGCATAAATCATGCTCATGAATGCATCATGGCCGAATACATCACAACCATACCCCCATTGAACTTTGGTCATGGTTAAACAAAGAACTCAATGTCTTACTCAACATTGCTACAAAGAAATTTCAAGAGTAGTCAATCCATCATTGCATGCATCATTAGCAAGCTTCACATTTAGCATGCAATGGCTTTAACACAATATCAACCTTGGCCAAATACCATTTTTCATGGCATAGCAAGGATTTGAACCATGGCTAACATGCACATCAAGTTAGCAACCAAAACAAGCATGAATCTCATGACACAACCTCATACATACCTTAATCTTGATGCAAGTTTAGCCAAATCTCCTTCTAGATCTCTTCTAAACAAAGAAAATGAAGCAAAATCTCTTCTTCCTCTTAGAAATTTCGGCCAAAGGAAGGAGGGAAAAGATGAACAATTTTTTGTTTTTCTTTCTTAGTCTTTGCTCAAAGAAAGGATGAATGACAACTTTTTTTCTTTCTTTCTCTCTAGCTACGGCACCATGGGGGGCATCCATGCTTATTTTTTCTTTTTCTTTTTTTTCATTTCTTAATTCTTTCTACATAATGCACTAACTAAACATGTTGGAAACATGTCCCCTTGCCCATAATCTAGACATGGCCGGCCACTCATCCAAAATAAATGGAGTATTTGACATGCAACTCCATTTATTTTGCTTCATTCCTTTATTAACCTCTTAAAATTAGCTACATATTTTTAAATCCTCTCACATGAGTCCTTTTTCTTTCAATTCACAATCAAATTAACTAAATCAAAGAATTCAAAATTCACACATGCATTTTCCCATATTCTAGACAATAAATATTACGTTCGAGCATGTCGGTGACTTGGTTTAGCGGTCCCGAAACCACTTCCCGACTAGGGCCAATTTTGGGATGTCACATGAAGTGTGAAGTAAGTATGATTATGAGAATGTGTATTAATAAAGTGATTCATTTAGCTATGTGAACGTAATACTTTAGTCAAAGCTAATTTCATTACTTGAAACTTACTAAGCAATAAAATGCTTACCCCGTTGCTTTGGCTCTTTGTTTTCTAGATTTTGTTCGTTAGCTATCGGATTCGGGATCATCGAAGTCGAAGTCATCCACACTATCAAAGCCCTTTGGTACTCTTTTAGTTGAACTCTGGATATGGCATGTATAGGACTACCCTTTGCTGTTTTTCAAGTACGTTTTGTGATGTATGTGTGTACAGCCATGCGAAAATGGCTCGTAAAAGTGGAGTATAGCATTAGACCATTTGTGTTTATGTATATATATATGGTTTCATGATGTGACTATGGACTGGAATGGAAGTTTTGGGCAATGATCAGCCCTTGGAATGGCTAAATATGATCATATGTGGACCTATGTATGACAAAACTCTAGTTGGTCCATGGAAACCACGAAATAGGTAAGGTTTACCTTGAAAACAGATGCTGACAGCAGCAGTGGTGTGGATTTGAAAAATCACTAAAAATGTTAGGAATGGAATTAAATAGTGAATAAATTATGTAAATGAACCTTGATGAATCTACTTTCATATGGAAGAAACGAAACGGTCATATGAGTTATATGTTAAGAGATATTAAAGTTCTCGTGAAACAGGACCAGAACGGTTTCTGGATCCCCTGTTCCGACTTTGGAAATTCATTATAAATTAACCAGAGATAATTAGGAGTCATGCCATATATGTATAGATTCCTCTCTGAGTCTAGTTTCTATAGAAACAAACGGAATCAGTATTGAAGCCCTGTACAGGGAGATATCCAATTCGTAATGCGTGAAGGGCAGTGTAGTCGAACCCTGGATTAGGGGAGACTTTAACTAATAAACTGTACTAATTGGCCTGACCAAAAATTCTAGAAAAAAATATGTTGATGGACTTATGAGTCTAGTTTCAGGGAAAAATTACGAAACTGATTTTCGAGCTTTAAAACTCAAGATATGATTTTTAAGGCGATAGTGACGCAGTAACCAGCTAGTCTAGAAATTTTTTTTTTATGGACTGTGAAAACAATTAAGTTAAGTCTGTGTGCACCTTGTGTTCGACTCCGGTAACGGACTCGGGTACGGGGTGTTACATCATGTCTCTATGATTATTGGAATTCTTGGAGTGCTAAGTCTTCATTAATTGAATTGAAATCTGGGTTTTATATTGTGATTTCTTGAGGAAGCTAAAAGAGACTCTGAAATTTAAGAGCAGCTGAGAGTTGAGTCCGCAAGCTATCAGGCTATATTAAATTATAGAGAGTATAAGGTCGAGATGAACTAGCTAGTTTTACTATTTGAATTTGAAAAAATTCAAGTACGTGTGTATACGTGTTACAATGACATGGATCTGACCTTCATGTGTAAGAACTCTTCAATAGAAGTGAGATTCAGTCGATGTGTTGTATAGTGAAAGAATCGTTCATGATTCGAGTATGAGAAAATAAAGAGATAAGTATTGAAGGTATGACCGAGTGGGAGTTCTGTGACAATGATTATGAGAAGAGAAGTTTTTACGAAAACCAAACCCTTTTCTGGTTAGATTTTCGGGGACAAAAATCCCTAAAGAGGGGAGAGTTGTAACATCTCGAATTAGGGCCTAGTCGAAACAGTGGTTTTGAGACCACAAGTCTGAATTAGAAATAAATTATTTTATAATTATTATATGGTCTATGATATGTTTATATGATTGTGTAAAACTTTCATGAAGAAATAATATGTGAGAAGTGTTTAGTTTGGCTTTAAGGACTAAATTGCGTAAAGTGTGAAAGTTGCATTCTAATAGCTAAAGGTATTAAATAGTTATAGAATTTCTAGGCCCTTATGTGGAAATTAGCCCATTAATAAGTTAGTTGAAGATATTTGTTTGGTATTATTGAAATTAATTAGAAATTAAAAGGGTAAATGGGTAATTAAGTTAAAAAGGTATAATAAGACAAAAATGCAAAAAGCTATCATCTTTTTTTTTTATTTCTCTTTCTTCTCCATAGATTTTTACCCATGGAAATGGCCATGGAAGCTTGAAAATTTCAGCAACTTCTAACCCTCACAAGGAAGTGATTTTGATGGTCATTTTTTATGATTTTTGTATTTTTGGAACCCTTGTAGCTTAATTTAGCTAATGAGGGGACTATTTTGCAAAATGGTTGAAAGTATAAGGTTTTTCCATAAGAATATTCATGTTGTTTGCTGCATTTTTATGGAAGAAAATGAATCTTGGTTGTTAAATAAACAACTTTTGTTAAGTGATTTTCATGAAAACTCCTAAAATGGACCATTTTGTAATAGTGGTAAAATAGATGGTAAAGGTGTGAAATGATGAAATATGTGGGTTGCTGTGTAAGTAAGATAAATATTCGGCTAGGCTTGGGTTGGGATAAAATTGAATGAATTTTATTTTTCAAGCCTAGGGACTAATTTGCAAATAAGTGAAAGTTTAGTTGATAAAATTGTAAATTTTCCAAAGTATATTTTTGGGTCAATTTGAATATTGTGAGTAATAAATAAGATATATTTGAAATATTATATCAAGAAAATTAAGATTCGAGCTTAAATCAAGAAAGTAAGTGGTTAAGGACAAGAAGGGAATAATTAGCTGTTTTTGCATTCGAGGTAAGTTCGTGTGATAATAATAATGCAATGTCTTATTTGAATTGAAATGCCTAATTTTTATTATATAATTTGTATGATTTGTTACGGACATACTTGACGAGGAATCGACAAACGAGTCGTATGATAAAATTGGTAAGACAATAATGTTATTGTGATTTGTGATTGCAATCTGAATTGATACGAAAATGATGATGCCTTGAATTATCTGTTTGTGGTACTATGTACGTGATGGTGTTATGCTTCACGAAATTATATTGTAAGCTATGTATATGCAATGACCAAAACATATGTCTATGATGTTTGATGACATTGTAATGAATGGTAACTTGGTGTTAAAGAGTGATATTACATGGAATATGAATGACGAGATTTGTTGTGGTAAAACTTTTGGTTGAACCTTAGGAATAGATTGGATATCCATGCCAAGACATTTGGTCGATATGTGTGCTAGTGTAAGACCATGTCTGGGACATGGCATCGGCCTTAATATGCGAGCCAGTGTAAGACCATGTTTGTAACATGGCATCGCATTGTTATATGTGTCAGTGTAAGACCATGTTTGGGGCATGGCATCAGCATCGATGTATGAGAGCCAGTGTAATACCATGTCCGGGACATGGCATCGACATTTTACCCTTTTGTATGAGGCTTATCGGGTATCCTTTAGTATTCCAACTGGTTGAATGGGTGATTTAAAGATTGTGTCGTGATTGAGAAAAGTTATGATGATGTTGCAAGTGGTACGGGTATGTGTGCAAAACTGATGAGAAATGATCTCAGTTTATGATGCACCTTTGGTAAGGATGCAAATAAGTAAGTCATGCCCATGAGAATGATTTTGTGATGACCTTGTGATTATGGGTCTATGCTTATGATGTATAAATATGTATTTTTACCATGAAGGTTGAAATGATTTGTAAGGTGTTATAAACTTAGTTATCATTATTCTACACTAAAACAGTTTTGGTCAGCAGCAGTAGTCTGACTTTGAAAATTCACCAAAAATTGTAGAAATTGAGTAAGAGCTTGAATAAAACATGAAATTAAATCTTATCGAGTCTAGTTTCACATAGAAGAAATGGTGTAAGTAAAAGAACATGTTATGATATATTTGGATTTCTGTGATACAAGGCTAGAGTGATTTCGGGTTCCCTTGTCTTAAATTTGGAAAATCATTAAAAATTGTATGAAAATAATTATGGGTTAGAATTCATATGACTAAATCTTTAATGAGTCTATTTTCAATAGAATATATGGGAACATTATCCGAGTTTCGTACTGTAAGATAATTAATTTTTAGTGAAGAAGGGTTGAAACTGTCAAACAGCAAAATAGGGAAGAGTTTAAAGAATAAACTGTACTTATTGGCTAAACCAAAAATTTTGAAAATTTTATGGCAAGAAGATATGTGAGTCTAGTTTTAGGGAAAATTATTAGATATTAATTTCGAGTTTCTTAGCTCATGATATAAATAATTTAGTGACTATGACTCGAGTAGACAACTTGAGATGAAGAAGAGTAAATAGTAGAATTTTGTGCAATTATGATTGTATTAACTTGTGAACATGTTGTGAGTATTGTTAAAAACATATTAATAAATTGCTTATTATTTTCATATGGACTTACTAAGCTATATAGCTTACCCCTTTCCTTTCCTTTCTCTCATAGTGTCACAAAAGCTAGCTCGAGTTGGAGATCGTCGGAGATTCTATTCACAAAAGCTAGCTCGAGTTGGAGATCGTTGGAGATTCTATCACACTATCCAGCTATTGAAGGCTATAAATAATTTTGAACACTTTAAGTCTATGTCATGTATAGGAACTTAGTCAATTCAATATGTGTCATTTTATTTGGCCAAATGTATTTGCTCATAATGGGAATATGATTCGTTTTGTATATGGCCATGTGATGTGGCTCATATTGGTTATTGGGTTGTAAACCTGTCCATATATGGATGCATGTGCTAAAAGGTTTCATAGGGTGTGGTCATGTGTGTTTGGTATGGATGAATTGTGAATGTGCCCTAGATTACCTGATGATTTAAAAGTGACTAAATTGGTCTATGGATAAACCTTATCATAAGTATGAAGTGTAATAATGTGTTAACGATAATTATGGCATGAAGTTGATAAGTTTAAACTAGGTAAAGTATGGTGCCTTATGCATGAATAAATCGATATGAAATTGCCTCGAAAAGTGCCATTGAAGTTATGTTAAGTAAGTGCTAACGAGGGTGCCAAGTGGCTTGGTAAATAGCCATTTTCTGGGCCACACAGGCAAAGACACGGTCGTGTGTCTCATCCATGTGAAGGACACGATCTAGCACACAGGCATGTGACTAGGCCGTGTGACCCTATATCGTTGCTGACATCATAAACAGAGAGTTATATGGGTGGAGGACACGGGCGTGTCCTGAGCCACACGGGCGTGTTGATCACACGGCCTGCCCACACGGCCGTGTGACTTTCCAAAATATGAAAATTTTATAAGTGTTGTAAAAAGTTCGTAAGTTCTCGGTTTAGTCCCAAACCACCCCCGATGTATGTTTTGGGCCTCGTAAGCCCATAAAAGGGACATTATGAATATGAATGAATGTTTTTAATTTGAACGAAATTTTATGGCTCGGTTTTACATAGTTGTGTACGTTTAAGTCCAGTAATGCCTCGTACCCTGTCCCGGCCTCGAACTCAGGTAAGAGGTGTTACAAATACTATCTCAATTTCATCCACTTAATAAATGTATATACATTTAAGTTCAATTATACGAACTTACCTCGTATACAGAATTGACGTATCAGGTCGACTACTCGATAATCTTGCTTTTCCCTCGATTTAAATATGAATTCTTTCTTTCTTGATCTATATAAATTCAAATTTGACTTATTCAATTACATATTCTTTCAATTTAGTCTAAAAATACACATTTGGGCATATTTGCATATTAGCCCCTAAACTTTCACATTTTATCAATTTAATCCTTATTTCACAAATACACAAAATTCACATAAGTTCTTTAAACCAAAGCTTAGTCGAATTACACATAAGTCCCTAACAACCTAAAACTTTCATTTATTTCACATTTCAGCCCCTCAATTTACATAATTCACAATTTAACCCATTTTTGACATTTTTGTCAAAAATCACTTTACAAAAACTATTAATCTATCAATTAACCTTCATAATCTATCATCAATAATCAAATTACTCAAGTATTCAACAATGGAAACTCTCAAAATCTTTAACAATTTCAAATCTACGGTACGGGCTAGCTAAATTACAAGGCAATGATCTCAAAAACGTAGAAATCATTAAAAATCGAGCTCAAAACACTTACCAATTAAGCCTTGCAAGTGCCGAACCCTAATGTGCATAAAAATGGTGTCTTTTTTTCCCTTTGAATTTAGAAATAGCAAGAAAGATGAACAAAAATCATGTTTTGTTATATTTTATTAACTTAATTAACTATTTACCATATTATCCTTTAATATAATCCATTAAAAATCATTTATGCATGGCCATGTTTGTCCACTTACCCTTTTAATGGTCTATTTACAACATAAGGACCTTAACTTTAAAGTTCTATAGCTATTAAACACTTTTAGCTAATAGAACAACACTTTTGCATTTTGCACGTGATTTAGTTCTTTTTATCAAATTGATTAATTGAACGATAAAATTAATTTACAAAATTTTCACACATATCAAATAGCATACACCAAAAATAATATTAAAATAATTTTCTAACCTCAGATTTTTGGTTCCAAAATCATTGTTCTGATTTAGCTAAAACTAGGCTATTACAGTTGGTACGTAGAGGATGGGGGTAGGATTTTGTGCTTCTGATCTGCATATATGTTCTGTTATCTGAATTTGCAAAGGGCTTAGGTCTGAATCTGAATCTGTATCTGACAGTGTATGATTTTACTGTATGTATTGCATGTCTATTTCTGTTGGGTTACACACTGAGTTTACGAAAACTCACATCTATTTGTTTGTTCTATTCAGGTAATCAACAAACTTAGACGAGTCGTGTGACGGAGGCTCAGCGGTGTCCACTTGATCGAGAACTATTTTACTTACTAAATTACATTTTTTATTTATAATTCTGGTTAAATTTGAGAGTTTGTAATTTTTGGGACTCTCCAGACTGTTGGTTTTTGTTTTTCTTTTGGATGCGATTTTTGACTCTTTCGTTGCGACGCACGATGGGAAACACGATTTTACGAAAACAAAGGTTTTTTTGAAAACACAAACTGGATTTCTTAAATATTACGGTTTTAAAACTTTCGCTATAAATTATGTTTTAGTAAGTAAATTAATTAAATAACACTTTCAAAAATAGTTATAAACGAATATGAACTATAAAACTTAAATGATTTGATGAAACGACTCTGTTTTCAAAACTTTACCTTGTGACATCTTCGAATTCGACCATAAAGTCTAGGTCGGGTCTTGGGTGTTACATAGTCGATCTAATTTTCTTAATGAATTTTTTATACGATATTCCTATCATACAGTAGACCATAAAATAATTTTAAAATAAATTTTCATACGGTCTCAGATTTGTGTCCATGAAACCACTGTTCTGATTTCATTGAAAACGTGTTGTTACAGTTCACGCCTAGGGATTCGCACATTAAGGGTCGCACATTAGGGTTCACTCACCTAGGGTTCGCACACCTAAGGGTTCACACGGTTGGGTTCTTATGCATATACAAGGTTCGCTCACAGGGGTTCTCATATGTAGGTTCACACTTTAAGGGTCACACCTAGTGGTTCGCTCATTAGGGATCGCACCTAGGGGGTTCGCACATTAGGGTGCACACACCTAGGGTTGGCACATCAGTGTTCACACACCTAGGGGTTCATGCAGATGGGTTTGCACCTAGGGTTCACATAGATGAGTTCACACATACAAGGTTTGCTCATAGGGGTTCGTACATGGGGGCTTGCACACAGGCTCGCACACTAGGGTTCACACATAGGCTTGCTCATAGAGGCTCGCACATATAGTTCTCATACAATTACTTACGTGAGGATTCACATGTTTAATAAGCTCGCATGAATAAAGGGTTTGCATATTTTATCATGTAGGGTTCACATAATAAACAAGTATGTTTTGCATAACTGAACATGTATGGTCCGCATGCTATATAGGGTTCTGGAAACACAGAAATTTACGCATTTTTACATACCCTTTTTAACTTAAAATCATACAGTTTCGATAAATTCTTGTCGAAAAATAATTAATTTTATAAAATAATTAAAGTGAACTTAAAATATGAACATATTGAATTTTATTTAATTTTATAATTATTTTTGATGAATTTTGGTTATTTTCGACAGATTGCACAAAGGGCGAAAAATGGCTCGGTAGACACTACTAGAAGCACAAAACCGAAAAGCAATTTGAAGTATTGAGGTGAACTAAATTTCAGCCTAATATGGTCCAAAATTATATGCATTAATTCGTAATATAATTAATTTTAATTTATATCCAATTTAATTTGGGTTAATAAATTATTATTAATTAATTTTGAAAAAGTGGTCCAATTGAACAGAACCGAGTGAACCGAACCGCCCAAGAAATGCACAGCCCAAAACCATCCCAAGGGCTGACCCAAATCAGCTTATTAGCCTATTATTTAAGCTTGCCAAGAGGCCCTCGAAGACTTGTTCAAGTTGCATCCAAACTCTCCATAATTGGTGGCTTTCTAGATTTGCCCCAAGCTTAATTTAGCAAGTTTGAGATCATCAACCTTGCCACATGTGTGGCCGGCCAAGGGAGGGCTCTTTGGCTGCTAATTTTAGCTATTTTTAGCAACCCTCTTCAGCTACAAAAACCCCCCCTTAAGCTGATCATTTGAAAGACCACCTCAATTCATTCACATCTCATCTCTCCTCTCTCACTTTCTCCTATCATTTTTCCATTTCAAGTCTCTTGCTCTTGTGCCAATTTCTCCCCTTGGGAAAGGGTTATTCTTCAGCCATTTTGGAGCAACATTTAAGTGTTAATAGCAGCCTTGATCGGCGAGGACAACAAAGAATGAAGACGGAGCAACCTAGTCAAGCCAAGGAAAAACACCGAATATTATTCTTGTTCCCTATCTCTTTAATTTTTGTTGTTGTTATAATGAACATATCTATGAATATTGATGTTGTTGGAATGGTTAATTTAACCAGTTTAGCTTGAATTTAATTCATGTTGGTTTGATTGTATTTCATCTACTTAAATTATTAAAATTGTGTTTTTGTTGTTATAGGCCTCAGCAAAATGCTTGATTAAGTAAAATCATGCCTAAGTTATTCTTGCATTACAATTTTGAGGTAGCTAATGAATTAATTATTTACACGGATTAAAATTGCAATTAATGGACGCAATACTTAATCAGTGCATGTTTATTCTTCTGAGGTAGCTGAAGGTTAAATTAGCAATGTATCTGACGATACACTTGCTTGCATAACTTGCAAGTTTATTGTGATTAAACTGTTTCAAGGTAGGGATACCTTGTTACCTTACATAGTCTTTTATGTGCTTATTAGATTTAATTAATCGGTTGAATTGACATAGGGATATGCAAGAGATTAGTTCGATTTAATGAGTATGTATGTGCCATAACATGTTTGCTTATTAAAATCTGTTGAATCGTTTGAATTAACATAGGGATATGTTAATAGATGAATGGATTTATGTAGGTGAATATGTTCATAAGTTAGCAAATTACCGAGTTGCCGTGAATTTATTCGTAACAACATAAACATGAGTTTAATAATTATAAGTTAAAGAAATGTAATTAAATCAACACAATTATGTCATCTTGATTAAATCATATTTTGAAATCGTGCATTTGAGATTTATTTCTTTAGTTATTTAGTTTAAAATCTTATTTTTCTTAATCACCCTTTTTAAAACAATATTTTTCTTCACCAAAGTGTTTTAAATTGCATTCATAAATAATCCTTTTCACAGTCCCTGTGGGTACGATAACTCAACATTTACTTATCACTTTATTACTTGTTGCAATTGTGTACACTTGCACATTTTCGTCGTTCTAAGTTTTTGGCGTCGTTGTCGAGGACTGTTTTAGAAGACATTATTTGTGAAATTGTTAATTTTGCATTTTGGTCTACTTTTTTCTATTAAATTTTAATTTTTTTTTTCTTTCAGGTGTTTATGAGTATTGATCAAATTTTTTACTTACTTCTCGTAAACCCTGAAATTGAAAGGACTTTCTGACAAAGGAGAAGACAAACGAGCCAAAGAAGGACCGAAGATATGAATTTCAAAAATTCAATAGGAACTTTCATTTATAATACTCACAATCTGATCCTTGTTACCGATGAGAGAAACTGTGCCATTCAACATTATGCCATTCCTCTATTCAACGAGCTCAATCTGAGTATTAGGAGACCCAAAATCGAGGCACAACAATTCGAGCTGAAGCCGATCATGTTCCAAATGTTGCAAAATATAGGTCAATTTAGTGGGATTCCTACTGAAGATCCACATCTTCATCTTCAGCTATTCATAGAAGTGAGTGACTCATTTAAACTAATCAGGGTGACTGAAGACGCCTTGAGACTGAGATTACTTCCATACTCCTTAGATAGAGCACAAGCATGGTTGAACTCCCTACCGTCCAATTCCATAACTACATGGCAAGAGTTGGTTAAACGTTTCTTAATGAAATATTTCCCTTCATCTTTAACCGCCAAGATCCAAAATGAAATCACTTCATTTTAGCAACTTGATGAAGAATCTTTATATGAGGCATGGGACTGGTTCAAGGAGTTACTACGAAAGTGCCCTCATCACGACATTCCTTGCTATTTTCAAATGGAGACTTTCTATATTGGTCTCAATATTCATACTAGAATGATGGTAGATGCTTCGGCAAATGGAGCCCTTCTTTCTAAGTCTTATAACGATGTTTACAAGATTATTGAAAGAATTGCCAGCAATAACTATCAGTGGCCAACCAACTGAGCAACCTCAGAGAGACGAGCAGTAGGAGTACATAAAGCAGACGCACTTGCTTCTTTGGCAACCCAGGTATCCTCTATGTCTCCTATGCTTAAGAACATAACTGTTATGGTTTCAATGGTAATCTGACAGGTCAGCAATTGAACCAATTCGAGGATATTTCTTGTGAATACTGTGGAGATGACCATTTCTTTGAAAATTGTCCATCGAATCAAAAGTCAAAATATTACATGGGAAATCAAAATTGGAATGTTCCACAGTCAAATTATTACAACTTTTCATAGAAGAATCATCCAATTTCTCCATGGAGTAATCAATGGGCAGACCATAGTGACTCTTCTATGTCATTTCGACCAAATTATCTACCATAATATTCTTAACAAGTGTAACAACCCACACCAACTGAATCTTTAAGTAATCTTGAGAATTTTCTGAAGGCGTACATAGTGAAGAATGATGAACTAATCCATAGCCAAGCAGCAACATTGACAAATTTAGGAAACCAAGCAGAACGGCTAGCCAATGAGCTCAAAGGCAGACCCCAAGGTATTTGGCCGAGTGATACAAAAAAATCTGAGAAGCGCGGGCAAAGAGCATTGCAAAACCACCACTTTACAAAGTGGAAAGACATTAGAGCCCAAGGTGGTTGAGGTTCAATATGAGCCTATTGTAGCTCAGGACAAAGAGGATGTTCAACCAAGTTTTGAAACTCTTGTATCACAGAAGTCAGATTTGGTGATCTTTGATGAGGTAAACTCTAAACTAGTTAGTTTTGATTATCTAACACTCTTGTCAGATGCAGAAAAATTTCCACAAAAGAGTTGTCCAGTTAAAGCTAAGATTCCACTATTGCCATATCCTCAACGATTCCAGAAGCAGGAACGAGATACTCAGTTGAAAGAAATTTTGGATGAAAAAGTGACTTTTAATGACTTCGATGCTGTTAAATCCCAAGATATAGTTGAAGATTGCTCTACTATTTCGAAGATGGAATTGCTGGCTTCTACAGAATTAGAGCTCAATTCTTTAGACGATCCATTAGAACATATTCTACTGGAGGATTCACCAAGTGATGATGAAGACAAGGAATGTTTGGCTTGGTTAGAAGCTAATTCAAAGGAATTTACTCAAGAAGTTCCACTCGAATCATTAGAGTTATCATCTCAGGAGTATACGCAACCAAAGTCGTTGATTGAAGAGCCAGCTAAATTGGAACTAAAGATTTTGTCTCCTTATTTGAAATATGACTATTTGGGTCTGTCTTCGAATTTTCCTGACATTATTTTAGTTGATTTCACCAAAGATCAAGAAGAAGAGGCACTTATGATTTTGGGAAGGCGCAAGAAGGGTACTGGATGCATTATTTCACATATTTGAGTCACGGTTTGAAGGATTTTTAGGAATTACAAGAAGTTAAACAAGGCCACCAGGAAAGGTCAATACAGGTTTTCTTTCCCTAATAAGATGTTGGATAGATTTGATGGGAAAGAATATGATTACTTCCTAGATGATTATGGTTGGTATGACAAATGGCCATTTGACACCACCATGGTCAATGACGATCCTAAATAAAATGGAGGGAGTTCTCTTCACTTTCTCTATCATTATTTTATATTTTTAGTTTTTTTTCCTCATTTGAATAAAATGGTAGACTTAGATAAAATTTTCTTTAGTTCATTACATTAATTAAAACTCTGTCTAGGAGATTGGAATTAAGCGGAACCATCCGTCACCCCTCCAGTCTTTCCTGGGAGTTTATTTTAATGTAATTTTTCAAAAAAATATTTTTCTAATTAGCCCAAAGAATTTAAGTATTTGTTTTGTTAAATAAAGGGTTAACTTTTAACCCCAAGCACTAATTTCTTTGAGTTTTTTTTTATTTATTTTCAGTATAGGAGCCTAGGATCCAAAAAGGAGTTGTCATTGGGCTTAAGACACTACTAAGAAGGGAAATATTCAACCCTTTTTCGCACAAACCTACATCCCTTACCTTGCGACATCACCACTCCCAAGTAGCCCAATAGTGCATCTCACTTAACCCCTTAATGTTGCAACCCTTAACTCCCTGAATCACCACCCCAAACACCTTTATTCGAAGTCCCCAACTACCACACCTAAACTATCCTTAAAAACGCCACCCTTTTCAACGTTAAACCCTACCCTCAACTACTCACCCACCTGCCCAAAACTGAAACCACCCTTAACAAATTTCCTAAGTTTGACACTTAGAGTCCCTTTATCTAGCACCATTCCACGAAGTCAATAGTTTGGAATAATGGCTATGATGCAACACATGCAGTGGCAGCAACAAGCTTATTAGAGATATTCAAAAATAAAGGATGACTTCGTGAGAAGCGCTTTTACAAAAATATACAATGACCCATTTATTTTTTTGCCTGAGTCTCCAGATTTCATATTTGAACCATGGAGTCCACTATCGAAGAGGGAGTGAAGCGATTCATGCAAAAACAAAGATGATGGAGCAAAAGATGAGTCGAATTCGGAAGGATCTGCAAATAAATAAAGGGGGGATTTTGACTTTATTTTATTTCTGTTCTTATGTCATTTTAGGATTAAGTTTAATTAGGAATTTTTATTTTTGCATAATAAAGCAAGAGATGGAAATCATGAATAAAAATGAACAAGTTGCAAAGCATAAAGTATAGCAATAGGTATATACATGTCTAGGATTGGATCTAAAGAGAGCTTGGTATTTAAGTAGTCAATTTGACTCACCTCCTCTTTTCTAGAATCTTAACTGGTGTATAGTATCTATTCACTTTTAAACAATGAGGACAGTGTTCATCTTAAGTAGGGGGGCCGAAAAATTGAAATTATTTCCACTCAGAATAAAATTTTCTTTTAATTATGATTAGGATATATTTTGTTCAATAAATTTGAAATTTTGTTAAGTATGCTAAACTTTAGTATAAATAAAGTTTGAATATTTCAATGATTAGTATGTTAGCTTAATAATGACATAAATGTATTTTTAATAGAGCATACAAATCGTACCATAAAATTTTTAGTTCCTTAGGAAAGTTAGACATGCATGAAAGTTTAAGTCTTTAGAATTGACTTAGTAGTTTCTTGAGGCAAAAATCCTAGGAAGCATGGAACATTGAAAATGATTTAGGCAACTTTTGTTTGGACCGTTTGAACCTTTCAAGCCAACCATGATGAAATTTTTATCCTTCGAAACCTCACTTTGAGACTATATAGCCTAATTTTATTTGAACCCTTGCAAATTTAGCCATCACTTCTCTCTTAACAATCTTAAAATTGTCTCAAACACTAGGCTCAGTACTATTCAAAGTATTCTTTGAAATTAAGTTTGGGAGAGTTAAAAAGAAGTATCAAATGCTCTAAAATTGTAGTACATTTAGTAAAATGCTCGTGTGAAAAAAAAAACGTGAGTTCTTAAAATAAGATGTACAAAAAAGCATGTGAAACCAAAGAAAGTTGATGTATTGAAGGTAATTATTTCGGAGGTCTGATGCAAGTTGAGTCTAGGGTTTTTAGCCTAAAATTATCTATCTTCTACCTACCCCTAAGCCCAGCCATGTTACAACCTTGTTAAAGACCTATTGATTCAAGTTCCAATGCTACCTACATTAGTGGATAGAAATTGCTACGTTCAACATATGAAGGCATAAGTTAAACTTAATGCTTGCAACTTAATCTTGAATAAGGGAATAAAATTAAATTGGTAAGGTTTAACATGACTTTATTAGGAAGCATTTAGTCTAATTTTTGCTATCATAAGAATGATTGAGATTAATTTGAATGATATGTATACAAAGTAGCATAAATAACAAATTTCTGGTTTTTTTAGCATAAGTATACCAAATTCATGATTGTTGGGAAGAATGTTGTTCTGAAGGATTTTTTCAAAGGTGTTTTCGAGAATTTATCTTTAAATTTGTGCATTACTCAGGATGAGCAACGAATTAAGTTTGAGGTGTGGAAACACGAAAATTACGCATTTTTACATACCCTTTTTAACTTAAAATCATACAATTTTGATAAAATTCTTGTCGAAAAATAATTAATTTTTATAAAATAATTAAAGTGCACTTAAAATATGAACATGTTGAATTTTAGTTAATTTTATAATTATTTTTGATGAATTTTGGTTATTTTTAACAGATTTGCACAAAGGGCGAAAAATCGCTCGGCAGACACTGCTAGAAGCACAAAACCGAGAAGCAATTTGAAGTACCAAGGTGAACTAAATTTCAGCCTAAGATGGTCCAAAATTATATGCATTAATTCATAATATAATTAATTTTAATTTATATCCAATTTAATTTGGGTTAATAAATTATTATTAATTAATTACGAAAAGGTGGTCCAGTTGAACCGAACCGCCCAAGAAATGGACAGCCCAAAACCGTCCCAAGGGCTGACCCAAATCATCTTATTAGCTGATTATTTAAGCTTGCAAGGAGACCCTCGAAGACTTGTTCAAGTTGCATTCAAACCCCTCCACAATTGGTCGCTTTATAGATTTGGCCCAAGCTTAATTTAGCAAGTTTGAAATCATCAAACTTGCCACATGTGTGGTTGGCCAAGGGAGGGCTCTTTAGCTGCTAATTTTAGCTATTTTTAGCAACCCTCTTCATCTATAAAAACCCCATTAAGCTGATCATTTGAAACACCATCTCAATTCATTCATCTCTTCTCTCCTCTCTCACTTTCTCCTCTCATTTTTCCATTTCAAGTCCCTTGCTCTTATGCCAATTTTTCCCCTTGGGAAAGGGTTATTCTTCATCCATTTTGAAGCAACATTGAAGTGATCATAGCAGCCTTGATCGGCGAGGACAACAAAGAACGAAGATGGAGCAACCTAGTCAAGCCACGGAAAAACACCGGATTTGATTCTTGTTCCCTATCTCTTTAATTTTTTTTTGTTATGATGAACATATCTATGAACATTGATGTGGTTGGAATGGTTAATTTAACCAGTTTAGCTTGAATTTAATTCGTGTTGGTTTGATTGCCTTTCATCTACTTAAATTATTAAAATTGTGTTTACGCTGTTATAGGCCTAGGTAAAATGCTTGATTAAGTAAAATCATGCCTAAGTTATTCTTGCATTACAATTGTGAGGTAGCTAATGAATTAATTATTTAAACGGATTGAAATTGTAATTAATGGACGCAATACTTAATCAATGTATGTTTTTTCTTATAAGATAGCTAAAGGTTAAATTAGCAATGTATCTGGCGATACACTTGCCTTGCATAACTTGCAAGATTATTGTGATTAAATTGTTTCAAGGTAGGGATACTTTATTACCTCACATAGTCTTTTATGTGCTTATTAGATTTAATTAATCTGTTGAATTGACATAGGGATATGCAAGAGATTAGTTCAATTTAATGAGTATGTATGTGCCATAACATGTTTGCTTATTAAAATCTGTTTAAATGTTTGAATTAACATAAGGATATGTTAAAAGATGAATGGATTTGTGTAGGTGAATGTAACAGTCCGATTTAGACCCTAGTCAGAACAGTGGGTTCGAGACCACAAATCTGAGTTCAAAAAATATTTTAATATTATTTTCTGTGTCTATAATATGTGAATTTACATCTGCGAAATTTCTGTGATTTAATTTGTCTGTTTCTGTGCTTAATTATGGGAAAGGACCTAATCGCGTAAAATGCAAATGTTGCATACTAATTGTTAATGGGAAAAATTGGCCTTGGCTTTTAAAGTAATGTCCTTGCATGTCTAATAAACCATTTTAAATGGTAGTGGACATTGTTGGACATCAATTATATGTTGAAAATATTATTTTAATAAGGTTAAAATGGTAAAATGCATATTAATGTATATTATAATAAAATGAAAACATGAAATTGGCCATATTATCATGCATATAGCCGAAAATCAAAGAAAAAGAAAAAGGAGAAAGCCATTTTAGGTTTCGACACTTTGATTGCTTGATTAAGGTACGGTTTTAACTCGGTTTTTGATAATTTCTACGTTTCTTTTATCGTTTCTTTTATCGTTGCTTCATGTTCTTCAAAACCCATGTCTGAATTTCTGGTTCTGTTAAAGATTTCATGAAATGCCATTTTTGATATCATGAGTTTTGTGATGTTTTTGAATGAATTATGAAGGCTTGGTAGATGGTTCATAAGTTTTGTCTTTGAGTTTTTGATGAAATTGAGCTATTTGGGTTAAATTTTGAAAATGAGGTTTTGAAGGACTAAATTGTAAATTAAACATGTTGTATGGGCTTATATAGAAGCCATGAAAATTCGGCTAGCCCTTGTTGCAAAGAAATTTTGCATATTTGTGATTTATGAAAAATTGACTAAATTGTCAAGGTGTGAAAATGTAAGGGCTAAAATGCAAAGTGCCCTAAATATCTGTATATGGATTATATTGAATGAAATGAATGGTTGAATGGTTGAATTTGTATTGTATTAGATCAAGAACAAAGAAAATTGGACTTAGATCAGGGGAAGTCCAAAATAGTTGAATAGTCGACTTGTTTTATCCGAAATCCATCTGAGATAAGTCAAATTACAATTACGTGTTAATTGAAATAAATTCTGCTCATATAAACTGTAATCTATATTGGATGGCCTTGAGTGCCGGATGAATATATTTGGAGTAAAGTAAGATAATATGTTAGTATCTGAAAAGCTCTGTATGTTTCTAAGAAAAGTTGACATCTGTCTGAGACATCGTGTAAGACCGTGCCTGGGACACAGGCCTCGATTGAGATTTACGTATAAGACCATATCTGGGGCATTGGCATCGTATCTGATTTTGTGTAAGACCCTATCTGGGACAGAGGCATCGATATTGAATTACATGTAAGACCACGTTCGGGACATCGGCATTGTACTTGTTTATAAGCATCTGTATCGTTTCTAACCTGTCTGATGATAGCGTACGAAATCTGATATTGAGTATATGAAATGTATAACCTATGAAGGTACGTTTGTATCGTACTAAATTTCTGAATATGAAAAACTCTGTCTCTGTGAAATATGTATGGAAATGAAGCATGACATATATTCAAACAAAGGAGCATGGTTAAGTTTATGAATTATTCTATGAAATGGTTATGAATTTTTATGGTTGATTTGTACTTATATGCTTTAGTAGTTAGACCAATTGTATTTGGCTTACTAAGCTCTTTGTAGCTTACTCTGTGTGATTACTGTATGTTTTACAGTTATTGTAGCTACTAAAGGCTCGGGAATAGTCGAGGATCGTCACCACACTATCGAACTCATTTTGGTACTTTTGAAAGTGTACATATTTTAAAGTATGGAATGTATAGGCTAGAAGGTCTATGTATTAAGTTTTGATGTATATATATTATGCCATGAGAGTTGGCTAGCAAATGAAATGTTGTATATAGTTTTAGTATTTGGTTGATGGTGCCAGTTTTATGAGCTAATATGTTTTTGTTATAATGAAGCATGTTATGAGTATAGAATTGGTTGAAAATTTAAGTACAAATGTTGTCTATTATGGCTTGTAGGGATGACCTCTAAAAGGGGTGGCAAATTGGCTTAAATCAAGCCTACATAGTGCCACACGGTCAGGGGACATGGGCGTGTCATACGGCCGTGGGTTAAAGTCAGTAGCTAGCTAGGTATCACACGGGCGTGCCTAATGGCCATAGGTGAAAGTCAGTATGGTTACCCTGATTTGGCACGGCTGGTTCACATGGGTGTGTCTGATGCACGTGTGAGGCACACAGCTTGGACACACGAGCGTGTGACCTCAATAGAATTGGAAAAATTTTCTATATTCTGAATTTTATGAATGTGTTCGGTTTAGCTCTGACCGTTATTAAATGTATGTTTTAGGTCTTGTAGACCATATTTAGAGATGATTGCTTATGAAATGATGTTAAATAATACCTGTTATTCTGAATTGGTCTGAAATATTCTGTCTGTCTGGTAATGCCTCGTAACCCTAATCCGATGTCGGTTATGGGTTAGGGGTGTTACAGTGAATAAGTTCATAAGTTAGCAAATTACCGAGTTGTCGTGAATTTATTCGTAACAACATAAGCATGAGTTTAATAATTCTAAGTTAAAGAAATGTAATTAAATCAACACAATTATGTCATCTTGATTAAATCATATTTTGAAATCGTGCATTTGAGATTTATTTCTTTAGTTATTTAGTTTAAAATCTTATTTTTCTTAATCACCCTTTTTAAAACAAAATATTTTTCTTCACCAAAGTGTTTTAAATTGCATTCATAAATAATCCTTTACACAGTCCCTGTGGGTACGATAACTCGACATTTACTTGTTACTTTATTACTTGTTGCGATTGTGTACACTTGCACATTTCCGTCGTTCCAAGTTTTTGGCTCATCCTATATAGCTCACATGTGCCTAGGGTTCACATATCTTGTGTAACTCACATAGTATCCAAGGTTCACATACAGGTTCGTATGCATGGGTTACATACATGGGTTCGCCTAGCATCTACCTAAAAGTTCACATGCAATTTCCTATAGGTTCGTATAGTTCTTATGGGGTTCACCTATACTGATTTCTTACTTTCCAGTACACCAGTTAATTATACACAATGACTTTAAATTTAGATCCTACACCTAATTTGAAGGCAAAAAAAACCTTAATCGGATGAGGAGATTAATGATCTATTTGGGGGGAGATGGACGATTTTGAAAACTTTGAATTCCTCGGTTGAAGATTGATTTGGCAAAGAAGGAACTTTAAAGTTTTCTTGAAAAATTCTCTAGATATCAATTCTAGGTTTTGAAAAGGGTTGGCTATTTATAAACTTTTTTTCTCTAATTGAAATAGGTTTTTGGGAATTCATGTAGAATTAGGACTATATAAAAAAAAACCAATTTTTGGCTGGGTTGTTTTGCAAATTCGGCACTTTTATGGGGTAAAAATAAAATATTTTGGTTGAATGCACACAAAGAATTTCAAACTTGGGACCTATGAGTAAGCTAAAGTCTTACCACTAAACCAGTAGGCTCATTCTTAATAACTTTAACAAAAACAATTTTTATGGCATACTAAATTCTTACCCTTTACTTAAAAAAATAGAATCTAAATTTTATCCCTATTTCTTCTAGTCCTATTTTTGGGATGTGACAATGTAAACTAAATAAATGTGTGATGAAAGGTTATCATAATTTTACCTCATCATCGATTAAAATGATTTTTCACTTGACTGAAACTTTCCACTTTGAAAAACAAATACTTTATAATTTTTGAGATATTTCAAACTTATCAATGTTAATAGTCTCCATGTTTTAGTGATTATTCAATTGCTATTTGTTTGAAAATGCTTAAGTGTTTAATGCTATTTATAATGATAAATCTTAATTGTTATAAAACTAAAACATTAATTAAATGATAATTAATTTAATATAATATTTATATTAATAACTAAATACTATGCTGAGTTGTGTAGTTTAAACAATAAACATTCTATATAAAAATAAAAATTATTATTAATACGTTAAATCACCTTTAACTCAACTATATAATGAATAAGAACCCTATTATTTACAAAAGTAACAACATATATTTTTATATATAATATCAATTTAATAATATAATAAATAATAAAATATTTTATTATTGATTCAAATGTACTTTTATATAAATTATAGATTATAAAAATAAAATAAAATATAGATAATTATGTATTTGAGGTTTTATAAAAATTTGTCCATTTTTAAAAATAATTATCCACTTAAATTTTAGAAAAAACCATCCACTTCAAAAGTTCTAATTTTAATTAAACTACTATTACTTAAATAATAATAATAATAATAATAATAATAGTAGCTATTAAAAATTTTAACTTCTTTTAAAAACATTTAAATATATATTAAATATAATTATTTTATATATAAAATATTTAATTTTTAATTCAAATCGACAAATTCTGCCAACCCAGTGACAAAAACAATATTTTATAAATATAAAAGTTTTGATTGAATTCCACGCAACTAAATTACTCTACGCAATTATAAAACAAAAAAAATTGACAAATTCTAATATTCATAGATAAAAGAAATTAAATTTATTATTAACTGTCATGTAATCGGGTATAAGAAATTGTTTTGCATGCTCCACACATAATTGCAAGGAAACTTCTAAACAAATTCAAATTATTGTTAGGATATAATACAATGGTTTGGTATATTTTTCCTGTAGTTCCAATAGAGTCGGAAGCGTGTAAATTATTGTACTAAAAAATCACACAAAGCTCAATTCCCAGGGAAGAGAGGTGGATCACAATGATCTCTTAAATACCAAGCCTTTCCTTAGTCAGAATATTCCTTCTATCGTAATTTAATAGCACAATTAAATACTACTATTATACCCTCAAATATTGAAAGAAAAATAGGACAAGAAAGAACACAAGATTTTTAACGAGGTTCGTAAATTATACCTACGCCTTGGGCACTAACACCGATGATAACTTTACTATCTCCAAAATATTACAAACAAATAGAATTCCTTAAGAATTCTCAAATGGGAGAAGAGAGAAAACTAAGAGAGAAAGATTGGTTGGGATGGTTGAAATGAGAAATGGTTAGGCCTATTTATAGTTGAGGTTCAGGGACTAACTTGCAAATGGCCTAAAAAATTAGGGACCAAAATTGCAATTATCCCATTCAATTTTAAACAACTTGCCTACCATTTTTCCTTTCGGTGCCACTTGCACCTCCCATTTTTGACTGTTCAACTCACCCTTTAATTGACTTTTCAACAATTTCCACCTTGAAGATTTGATTAGGATAATCACATCTTCACATACTTCCTTCAACTCCCCAAATTTGATAAAGCTATCTTTTGTAGTGCCTCCAAATGCGCTCTCGAGCTCCATACACCTGAAGGTGCTCAAATTTTCAGGATGTTAATCAAGTTCAAACAATGATTAAACTTGATTGTTGTTACCACCTTGGTCATCATATCTGCGGGATTATATGCGGTCGGAATCTTCTGAAGTAGAATTTTTCCTTTTTCAAAGACTTCACGCACAAAGTGATATCTTACGTCGATATGCTTGGTTCTTGAATGATAGACTTGATTTTTCGCTAAATGAATAGCGCTCTGACTGTCACAATATAGATTAATGTGACTTTGAACAACTCCCAAGTCTTTCAACAATCCATTAAGCCAAATAGCCTCCTTAACAGCTTCTTTAACTGCCATATATTCCGCTTCTGTAGTAGACACACCATCAGAGATCGTAAGGTAGACTTCAACTCACCGGGCTTTCGCAAGAGTAAATAGATACCTCGTAGTTAAACGACGCTTATCTAAATCACCAAAGAAAGTCGAATCAACATATCCAACTACAAACTAACCAAGTGCTTCATCCTCGCTCAAAAATTAAACCAACGCTCACGATTTTTCAAGATACCGTAGAATCCATTTCACACTTGCCAATGTCCTTTTCGTGATCATGCATATACCGCCATAACTCCAACACTTGTGAAATGTCGGTCACAGACACACCATCGCATACATCAAACTCCCAACTGCATTAGCATATGGGACTTTCGCCATACATTCTCTTTCATCTTCGCTTTGAGATAATTGAGCACCGAGTTTCAAATGAGAAGCAAGTGGGTACTTACATGTTTTGTGTTTTCATTTACACCAAAACATTGTAATACCTTTTTCAGATATTGCTTCGATTTAAACAAAGCTTGCCTCTCTGTCTATCTCTACTTATCTCCATGCCGAGAATCTTCTTGGCCTCACCTAGATCTTTCATCTCGAACTCTTGATTCAACCGAGCCTTCAAATTAACTATCTCTTTTGGCTCTTCAAGCGATTAACATATCATCAACATACAAGAGTAGATAAATGAAAGATCCGTCATGCGACTTCAGAATACACACAATTGTCATATTTGATTCTTGTGTACTGCTTTCTCATAAAGCTATCAAATCGCTTGTACCATCGCTTGGGGATTGCTTCAATCATATAGCGATTTGTTCAGCTTACAAACCCAATTTCTACCACCAGCATTTGTGTATCCTTCGGGTTGAGTCATATAGATCTCCTCTTCTAACTCACCATGCAATAAAGCCGTCTTAACATCAAGTTGAGCTAGCTCCAAATTCAACTGTGCTACCAAGGCCAACAAAATTCTAATGGAGGAATGCTTCACAACAGTGGAAAATACATCATTATAGTCAATTCCCTCCTTCTGAGCGTAGCCTTTTGCTACCAATCTTGCCTTGTAGCGAACATCTTTCTTGCTAGGAGATCCATCTTTCTTTGCGAATACCCACTTGCATCCGATTGCCCTTTTACCTTTCAGTAATTGCGCCAACTCCCAAGTATTGTTCTTCCGGAGAGACTGCATTTCTTCATCCATGGCGATTTCCATTTGTCACTTTCTAAGCTTTGCATTGCTTCTTGATAAGTGACAGAATATCATCATCAACAACGGAAGGGCGAGGCCACCATATCAAGAATCGTGCAGTTTACGAATTTCTCTCCGTGGCCTTGCAACCAGAATCGGTTCTGGTGTACTTAATGGTTCTTGGGTCGAACCTCTTCAACCTCTAATTCCTCCATTGTGGCTGGAGAATTAGACTTATTAATGTGGCAAATCCCCATCCGCTCAAACTCCACTGTTTTGGAGTACACTCCACCGCCGGGAGTATCGCTTGTCCAATATCTTCATCCGATACCTTTTTAATGTGGCGATTCATCAAAGGTAACATCTCTCACAGATCATTTTCTTTGTGCTTAAGCACCAAAGACGAAATCCCTTCACTCCGTAAGTGATTCCCATAAAGAGAGCTTTCTTTGCCCTCGGATCTAACTTTGACTCCTTCACACTGTAATATGCAAGGGATCCAAACACATGTAAGGAATCATAATCAGAGCGGTTTTCCGCACCATACCTCCATAGGAGTTTTTCTTTCTAATGCAAATGATGGCAACGATTAACAAGATGGCCAACAGATGTCACAACCTCACCCAAAATTGCTTGCCCAACTCAAAGATTGGACAACATACATCAAACTTTCTCCAAAGAATGTTCGATTCATACGCTCGCCACTCCATTCTGCTGTGGTGTATCCCTAATTGTGAAGTGTCGAACAATACCATACTCTTGGCACACATCGAAGAACGAATCACTTTTATATTCCCTTCTATTGTCCGTCCTAAGCCGCTTGATTTTCTTGCCAGTCTGGTTTTCGATCATAGTTTTCCATTTAAGAAAAACTCCAAGTACTTCATCCTTAGTTCTCATGGTATACACCTAAACTCTTCTGGAAAAGTCATCAACAAAAGTAACAAAATAGTGTTTTCCTCCCAACGAAGGTGTTTTGGAAGGCCCCTATACATCTGAGTGAATATATTCCAAAATACCTTTTGTATTATGGATAGCAAGGTCAATTTCACTCTCTTTGCTTTCCCGAACACAATGCTCACAAAATTTTAATTTGCAAACCTTTGCACCTTTCAACAATCCTTGCTTTGCCGAATTTGCAAGGATTTTTCACCGCATGTCCCAACTTCATATGCCACAACCGCATTAAGTCCAATTCTTTGTTACTGGAAGTCGCAATGATCGCTCCAATAATCGTACTACCTTTGTAGTAATACAAGTTATTTTTCCCGATGCCCTTCAATATCACAAGTGTGCGGATGTCACTTTCAAAATCCCATCTCTCATAGTAATAACCGAACCATTGGATTCCAAGGCTCCCAATGAGATGAGATTTTTCTTCAAACTAGGCATGTACCGAACATCAGTAAGAAATTTGGTTGATCCATCTTGATTCTTTAATTGGATTGAACCTATCCCAACAGTTTTACAGGCATTGTCATTGCCCATATAAACAACTCCTCCATTTAGTTCTACTAAATCAGAGAACTACTCCCGCTTAGGAGACATATGATAGGTACAACCCGAATCCAATATCACTCATTTGAATGGAACGACAATGATGATGCAACCAGTGATAGTTCAGAGTCACTAGTATCATGCTTTGCAACACAAGCATCTACAACAACTTTTCCCTATTCTTCGACTTTGGACAATTTTTCTTCCAAAGGCCTTTCTCATGACAAAAGGCACATTCATCTTTCCCAGTCCGGACTTTGACTTTGATCTCCTTTCGAGTTTTCTTCCGAGTGTATGAACGACCTCGGACTACTAAAGCTTTTGTATCTCGATTAAGTTTTTCTGCTTGTCCTTCTTTCTCTGCTCATAATCAGATAAGGCCGCATGACTTCGCTCGAGATATATCACTCCTGCCATGAAGTAGAGTAGTTTCTAGGAACTCAAACTCCTCGTGAAGTGACCCCAACAACATCAAAGCCAAATCTTCATCTTTGAATGTCTCATCCGTATTTAGCAAATCAGTGACTTAACTGATTAAATTTGGTGATGTGATCATTCATTGTGGTACTTGGGACATAAGTGAAGCGAAACAGTCTTTTCTTCAAGTGGAGCTTATTTTGACTGTTTTTCTTCAAAAAATTCTCTTCAAGTGCCACCCACAACTTATTTGCAGAAGTCTCCTTTGAAAAAGTATACATCTGCTCTCGAGAAAGGCATGATCGAATTGTGCCACATGCCAACCGATTGATCGCCTTCCAATCTTTCTCCCAGACATCATCTGGTTTCTCTTCATCAATGGCAATGTCTAGACCTCTGCTGAAAAGGGCATCTAGAACCTCACTTTGCCACATACCAAAATGGCCCGTGCCATCAAAGATCTCCACGCCAATCTTGCATTTGCAATTGTCGGTCTTGTCCACATGGACGATGTTGAAGCTCCTACACCAACCGCTTTCTCCATAATCTTTCAATATACCTAAGGAAATCTTTTCTAATGTGGAAGATCGGTTTAAACTACAACCACAGAGCATACTACGATTAACCTTCGACTCTGATACCACTTGTAGTTCCAATAGGGTCGGAAGCGTGTAAATTATTGTACTAAAAAATCACACAAAGTTCAATTCCTGTGGAAGAGAGGTGGATCACAAGGATCTCTTAAATACCAAGTCTTTCCTTAGTCGAATATTCCTTCTATCGTAATTTAATAGCACAATTAAATACTACTATTATACCCTCAAATATTGAAAGAAAAATAGGACAAGAAAGAACACAAGATTTTTAACGAGGTTCGTAAATTATACCTACGCCCCTGCACTAACACCGATGATAACTTTACTATCTCCAAAATATTACAAACAAATAGAATTCATTAAGAATTCTCAAATGGGAGAAGAGAGAAACTAAGAGAGAAAGATTGGTTGGGATGGTTGAAATGAGAAATAGTTAGGCCTATTTATAGTTGAGGTTTAGGGACTAACTTGCAAATGGCCTAAAAATTAGGGACCAAAATTGCAATTATCCCATTCAATTTTAAACAACTTGTCACCATTTTTCCTTTCGGTGCCACTTGCACCTCCCATTTTGACTTTTCAACTCACCCTTTAATTGACTTTTCAACATTTCCGTCAATTCGATCATACAAATCAACGACAATCTTAACTTTAACTAAAATCTAATTATATAATTAAATAAAATTTAATTTATGCATGATAAGTACAATTATATCAATAAATTTAATAATTTAATTTGTTAAAATATTAATCATATGAATACAACTAGCATAATTTAAATTCAAATCACATCTCAAGTAGTAAATACTCTTAACCCTCAAACCATTACATAGGATTCATAACTATTTTAATTTTATATATAGTTGTAAATGAATCACTTCCATATGATATATTTAAATTTATAATTATATAATTAACAAATAATTAACGATATAATAATAACCATGTGATATGTATTATTTAACACATATAACGATCTGTATTTTCTTTTTTTGGTAAGCATATTTATTCATTAACTATATAAATAGATTTTCGCATTTTATCTCTGGTGACCCGGTATCCCAAATATAAGACATTCTAAATATAAAATTAACGTGATTAGTACGGCTGTATATTATTTGTCATATATAGACCTATCTACGTCATTATATTAGACTACTCTATTTTCATTAATTAAATATGTAAGAATGGTAGGTCACTGTGCTTAATTGATTTTGATTAGAACTAATCATGATGGCCAGGTCCACCTAAATTTTAAGTTCGAGTCTAAAAGTTTTGTTTAAACTTAAATCTAAATTAAAAAATTCTAAGTTCGAATTTGACTTTACTTATATTTTCCAACAAATATATCAAATAAATTTAAAATATAATACATCAAATACATTAAAATATTAAAATAAATATTTTCTAATAAATTGAAAATATATTAAAAAATTATTTAAATAACACCTAGAGATAGTTACAACTTAGCAAGCAAATGTCTATAAAATAGTAATAAAATTAATAATAAAATAAGAGCTATACAATATTTAAACAATAACAACAAAATAGTAACAATATAATAGATAAATAGTAGCAAAACATTAGAGAAATGACAACAAAACAATTGATTCGGGTCGGCCTTGAGCAAAATAAATCCTACTGAGACTTGGCCTTTTTTCTAAATAAATTTTTTTTTGTTCAAACTCAATTTTTGAACCTATATTTTTATCTAAACCCTCTCACTTTTCAAGCGGACCTTCAAATTTGAATGGTGACCCAACCCCCCATCATCAGGTATAATTTTGATTATGAAAAGACTTGTTTTATTTTATTTTATTTTATTTTATTTTTGAATTTATAAAAATATTATTTTTTATGACACGTCTACCGTATAAATAAAACAAAAATTATAAAAATATATATATTTATAAAAATTATACTTAAAACAAATGCAAATTTGGTTTAATAGGTAAAATGAAGTTTTGAAAATTTGACGGTAAAATCTCATCATATATTAATTTTATAAATTTTATATAAAATATAAAATGACAAAATCATTCTCAAAATAATATTTATTACTTTATAGTTGAAAGAGGTTTTTAGTCTTTCAACTAAGATCATATTCAATATCATACCAATGGATACCGATGTGTTTCGTATACTATTTTGAATTTATCGATGTTCTAAAATATTTTTCACATATATAAACTTTTAGTTTCTTAAAAAATATTATATATACATGTAAATATATCATAATTAGATACATAAAAATATAAATATATTTTATGTACATGCAAATGTATCTCAATTATGTATATGTAAATATATTTATATGTATTCTATAAAATTTAAAATTATTAATTAGGTGAATTCATATAATTTAATATATTGAGATATTATGTATAATAAATTAAGTCTAACACACAAATTTGTTATCAAATGAGCTAAGCATATAATTTAATATATGAAACTCAACTAAATTGTTAGATAATAAATAATAAAAAGAAAACGTTAGATGATAATTACTTATGGTACACGAAAAAGGTTTAGCAACTTCAATTTCTCAATCTCTATCATTTGAAAGTCGTGGTTTTCATGTTGGAATTAGATTATACCAGAGCCATTTTTTGGAGGGATAGAAAACTGTGAGCAAAGTTTTGAAATTCCGATTTCATTATCTCTTTTTTTTTATTGCTAAATTTTTTCCACTTATTAAATCTAAATATTTAATAAAATCGATTATTTGAAGGATATTTTATTCAATTTGTATTTAAGTTTAAATATAATATTAGATCCAACACAAGCTAAAAGGTTGAGATTAATATGAAAATAGAGTTTTGAATTTTTTTTAATCCTCCCTTGTATTTGCATAGTAAAAATAGAAAGGAAAAAAAGTTGGGTGTTAGCTTTTTATTTTTATTTTTTGATTTTCTTTCTGTCTGTTTTATAGTCTATGTTCGAGGTTCGTGGCTATTCATTTCAATAATTTCATCTCCAAAGTTCGAACCTGGATCCTACCTTTAAGAGTGCAATGTGTTTTATCACATCACTTATCACATCGCTCATATTCATTTTATAGTCCATGTTCAGAGTTTGTAACTACTCTCAACATATCGTCCATAAAGTTCAAACTTGGGTCTCCCCTTAAAAATGTAATATGCTTTATCATTAGATCTAACACTTGTTCGTTAAGGGTTGAGAACATTTTGGTTCTCATTATAATTGCTATTGACTTTTTGCTAATTTATGATTGAATGCTTGATTTTAAAACTTTCTATGTCATAATTAATTATTGATATATAATGATTAAATTTGCCATTAATATTTGTACTTTGTGAAAGTTATGGATTTAGTCCTTGTATTTTAATATGATCAGTTGTAACCCTATATTTTTCAAAATTTGAAATTTTATTTCTAAACAAAATAGTAGCAATTAATTCGCTTTTGTTAAATTTAATTACTAGTCTTGTACTATGTGTACCATTGTAGATTTTGTTCATATTCTCCGATTTGATCATTCTAAGTCCTTATACTTTTCGAATTTTAAAATTTCAGTCTCGGTGCAAATGACAGTTATTAATTCATTATCAAGATTTTTAGTAAGCAATATGTGGAAATAATATTACACATGCAACAATATGCTTGACGAATCAAATTATGGAAATATCATGACTTAATGAATTTAATAGTTATAGTTTAATGATGATTGAGATTTTAAAATTTGAAATGTACAGGACTAAAAATAACCAAATTAAAGTAGAAGGACTAAATTGACAAATTTTATAAAGTATAGGGATGAATAGCAGAATTTAACCATATGTAACTCTTATAAGGATATTGTTTATATAATAAACAGAAAAAGAAAATGGGATGTGAAAGAAAAAAGAAAAAATATATATTTTTTGAATTTTCTTTTAATTGCTTCGACTTCTTCTCAACCATCCTTCAAGCAAGATCTATTTTCCTTTTTTTTCTTTCATTAAAAATACTTATTTTTTTTTCTATAACCCTTTAGACAAGCTTATTCTTTTTTTAATTTGCAAATTGAAACTCCTTATGCCTCCCGAAAAGACCCAATGAAGAAACACCAAAACAGCTTTCAAGAAATTGACACGCAAATGCAGTCGGGTTCTGATAGGGGCGGCGCCAAGGGCAGGCCGAGAAAATATCATTTTTGACCCCTTCTAGAATTTTTAAAGTTTATGTTATTTTTTATAAAATTACATTTTTATTTTAAAAAAATTATAAAAATACTAATTAATAAAATAATGAATTACATGAAAATATAGAATTAAAATTTTATGGGGGATTTTGAGTGGGATATGCACTGTTGATCTAAATTTTGTGGGATTTTAGTTTTGAAGATTTGTTTCAAAGAGTTGCTCTTGATTTATTTATTTGGGGTTTTAGGTTGATAGTAAAATAATTAAAAAAAAGTTTGGTTAGGAAAAAGAATAAAACAATGAGGGATGTTGAAAAGTGAACTAAAAACATGCCCATATTTGGAATTCAACAACTTAACTTTTATTAGGAGAATTCAATAACTCCTAATAAAAATATATCATTAGTGCATTCAACACGTCCTTAAAGATATTTGAGCTAAAAAAATTCATGATAAAAGATTTGATGTGCACATTTTAAATGACCTCATTAGAGAGATCAATTTAATTACTTTTATTTAATCGTATTTGTATCACTAAAAATAATGGCCAATATGGCCATGTAAAAAGGAAATTTCAACAAACACTTATGCAAATTAAATGGCAAACGTACAACTCTTGCTAATAGTTAATAGTCCAAAAATTAATAAAGGGAGACCATCCAAGTTGAAGTAGCCAAGGCAGTAGTTACAGTGACAGCTTGGTATGTTTTTACGTATAGATTACCAAAAACAAACCTTAACTGTAATATTTTTTCAATTTGTGAAGGGATCTAATTTTATATTAAGGACCATCCGTACAATTCCACTTTTATTAAAATTGACTGCGCATTTGAAAGGAATCTTTTAGAATGTATGCATGTCAAACTCTTCTACTGCTACTAATGATAATTGATAATAAGGCTAAATATACAGATCCTCCTATCAACTTGCTAAATTGTTTTTCCAAATTCACTTTGACTTTTTTTTTTCTTTTTCACATTGGCCTTTACAATTTGTATCCATTATATAAATTGGTGTCTATAATTAACTAAATTTTTAAATAATTAGATAGCGTGACTAAAATCAGAGGTGATACGTGAGCAATCAGGAGAACAAAATGTGTCTTCCTTTTAATTGTTCTTAAGAATTTAAAAATTGTAAACATTTTTTAAAAATATAGTATAAAAATTGAATATATATAATTCAAAAAATAAAAACAGTTAAAATTTCAAAAAATATAATAATTCAATAATTCAAAATACTTTGCAAATCAAAAATAAAGTTAAAATTTTAGAAATTACAAAAAATGGAAATATGAAAAATTCAAAAAATTTTAAATTTAAAAATTACAAAAAATAAAAAAATTATTAGAAACAAAAAAAATTGACATACATTGATCCGGTGCTAACCCGATGTTGATCGATGACCAGACGTTGATTGGATGTTGATCGGCACTGATCAATCAACTTTTTTTTTGTGAATATCTGAAATATTTATTGAATTTTTGTAATTTTCTAAAAATTAAGAATATTTTATTATTATTACAATTTTCATAATTTTTTATTTTTATTTTTACTATTTTATTTTTATTTATTTTCAAATATATATTATTTTTTATAATTTTTAGTATATATTTCTTATATTTTCTTTTTTGAATTCATACATATTTTATTGAATTTTAATTTTTTAGGATAATTAATGAGTAAGACACGTTTTCCTAGTTTATCTATGTGTTGCTTCCTAATTTGGTCAAGTTGCCTAATTATTCAAAAGCTAATGATGTTAACTTGAGTGACCAATTTGTATAACGGATGATTAATTTGTATAATAAATGTCAACTTTTGGGATTGATATGATTAAAAAAAGTCCTGGACCAATCTATATATGTTAAGCCTGATAATTATTAGAAAATTGGAAAAGAATACATCATCATCAGAGTAGATAGTTTTATTACGGAATCAGGATGAGAGATATATTTTGTTGGTGACCAATTGAAGTAATAATATTGTAGATAAAAATGGACCCAATTGGAAATCCGCAAATTTAAATTATATTCGATTGCTACTATTATTTTTTATTTTTATTATAATTATTTTAAATATTAATAATTTTGTTATTATATAAATAAATAGGATGAAAATGACACATAATTATTAGAGAAAGCTTGGCTAAGATAAAGCTAAGCTTCGCTCTCATTATACTGATAACCGCAAATTATTTTTGATCGATTCTGATTCACATATGTGTTTTAGATTTTTATCAGGAATCTGGAATTTATGCTATTTCCTTTTCAATTGATTCCCCTTTTCTACGAGTTTCTAATGATAAAATATTTTATTAATTAATAATATTATATACAAATTTTTTTGAAAGGCTAGAATTGAATTATAAATCTTTAAAAATTCAAAATATAATTATTTATCAAGTTTCAATTTCTAAAGGACTAAAGTGAACAAAATTTCAATTCTGGGGATGCCCATGCCTGCCTGATACAAAAATAATAAATACAATGCGTTTTAATATTATGGTTATAGGAAAAAAATAAGAAAGAAAAGCTTTAATTGCATTTTATGAAACGCTTTGGTAAAGAGGATTTAATGGACATTTACGAAGGTTAATGTAGAAGGTGGTCATTTTTCTTATCCAACTTTATTTGCTGGGATTTAATAACTTTTATTAAATCAACTCATATTATTATCTCTCACTGAATTAAATTTCTAAAATATATAATTTTATTAGAAAAGGTTTAAAATTCAAATTTCAATAACATTCTTTTTTTTAAATGTTATAAATTTGTCATTTTATTTAAAACCAAAGTATAAAGAATAAGATGGAAGAAATATGATGTTTAGCAAAAAAAAGAAAAAAAGAAAAAAAAGTTAATTTAGAAAACGTGTACAATCTGAATTAAATTTCTGTGCTTTAATTGACTGTATCGGCGGAGATAAGATTAAAGCCTTGCAAGTTGCAATCTTCCCTAAAATGTAGGGCCTTTATGTTTTTTATGTTTTCAGAATCAATAATGTACGGCTGCTTCAAATCGTCATTCCCCGTTGAATAAGTTTTAAATTTGCTAAATCTCAATACTAACATTATAAATTTAGCCTTATAAAAATTTTCTTTTAATTTTTTACTCTTACTCCTCCAAAATCAGTTGAGTTATTATTTTTATAATCAAAATATTAATTAAAATAGTAAATATTTAAGCATTGTTACCCACATCATAATTCACATGTTTCTCATGTTTTTTTTAAATTTTTTTGGAATTTATTAATATGACATATAAAATAAATAGTGAAATTTCATTATAAAATACAAATAAATTTACACACAATTTATCATATTAATATTATTAAAATTTTAATGTTTTAGTCATCAATTTGGTTAAAAAGCAATTTAATTTTCTTTTGAAATGTTAATTTAACTCAAAAGGAATAAAGAATCAAATTGCTAAAAATATAAATATTGAAGACCAAAATATCATTTTACTACTCTAAAATGAATTTGTTAGTTCGGACAATTTCAATTTTGATTATTTCATATTTAAATTATTTAATTATGTCTTTAAAATTGTTTGTTGAAATTATTTCCAACTTGGAATTATTTTAAAATAAAATTAATAATTTTTTATATATTTGATGAAATTAAATTCAGATTAAAATTAATTAAATAACAAATTCAAGTTGAAATGGACATGGACAAATCTAATTTGGCAGCCGTGAAATACCACCTTTTTGGTTTTTCTTCCCCAAACTTTCTCAATCCAATTATTGAACACGAATTCCAGCCAGACACAGAAACCAACCAAACAACACTGGTAGTAGAAAATTTGAACACCTTTTACAGTTTTTTGGTTTTATATTTGCTTAATATTCCTACAGATCCTTCTTAAATTTTTATGGTCAATTCTTTTCGAAACAGAGCAGTTGTAATTGAGAATTAATGAAGGTGTCGGTCTTGCCACCCAGATTTAGCCAAGTGGAGTTGCATGTGTGATTTCGTATATCCTGACAAATTTATGTCTGACTTGCCTGCCTCCTGCATGTGAATGTGTTATTTTTTGTCATTTAATGTATAAATCACCCTCTCTCATTCTATAAAACAACGTCTTGGCTTCTTCTATTTCACTCCCACTTTTTCCATTCTAGTTTCTCTTATTATTGGTCTCATTAAGGCTGCTCTTCTGCTCTCTTCCTTCCCAGCACAACATAAGTTATTCTGGTTTTTAGTGGAGGCGCCGGCGGCGGCGGCGGTGGCTGAAATTCAACAAATCTCGTAATCCGACATGGCGACCAAAGGGTTCGTTTTGTATCTGCTGTCGGGTTTTTCGATAGCAGTTCTCTCTGTTTTGTTCATCCAAAAAAGCAACAACGACGACATGAACCAGAGCTCAAATCTCTTAGAGTCCCCATATAATTTATCCACCACTGAAAAAGTTTGGCCTGTAAGTATTTTTTTTTCTCTTTTGTCGTAGAAGATCTTTATATATTTAGGTTTTGAATGGTGTTTGATTTGGGCAGGCATTGGAGTTGAACTGGAGGCTTGTAATGGCGACGGTGATAGGGTTTCTAGGATCAGCATGTGGTACGGTGGGCGGCGTTGGCGGCGGCGGCATTTTTGTTCCAATGCTTACCTTGATTGTTGGATTTGATACCAAATCTGCCGCTGCTATTTCCAAATGTAACTTCTTTTCTTATTTTTTCTGTTCCTTATCTCTCTGCCTTTTGAATTTTTGAAATCCAGTATCTCTAATCTCTAATTTAAAAATTAAAATCACACACCTTTGAATTTTAAATAGCAACTTTTAAGTATTAAAATGTCATATATTTAAATTTAACAAAATATTATCGATTGGATTGGATGAAATTAAGGGATTATTATATGAATTGGCTGCAGGCATGATCATGGGGGCATCAGCATCGTCAGTTTGGTATAATCTTAGAGTGCCGCATCCGACAAAGGAAGTGCCAATCATTGACTACGATTTGGCTCTTCTTTTCCAGCCTATGTTGATGCTTGGCATCACTGTTGGGGTTGCCTTGAGCGTCGTTTTCCCTTATTGGCTCATTACTGTGCTCATCATCATACTCTTCTTAGGTTTCTTCAACAATCCCAACTTTGCCTTTTGTTATTTCACTTTTTGATCTTTGTCCTGCTTCTTGGTTACCACTTTTTATGACATTGAAATGTTCTGTTTCTTTCTTGTTTATTTAGGTACGTCTTCAAGGTCTTTCTATAGGGGTATTGAAATGTGGAAAGAAGAGACAATTTTGAATGTAGGTTTTCAATTATCTGAGTAAATATCAAGTCATTTGTAAGACGAAATTATCATCATTTTTTTTATTTAATTTGTTAAAATTTGCAGAAAGAACTCACCAAGCCACAAGAATCTTTTGTTAATTCCAGGGGTGAATGTAAGATTCATTATAAGTAATACCTTTTCATATTTATCTTTAGACAGATTTGAAAATATATTTACTTTATTTTTTTCATCTTAAATTCTTGAATTTCAGTACTGATAGATACAGAGTACGAACCATTGGTTCCAAAAGAAGAGAAATCAAAACTGGTAAGTGAATTTCTTTAAAATATCCATGTCTAGATTCAAATGAATTAATTTCCTTTATATTGCAGCAAATACTGTGTTTCAATCTAAGGTGGAAAAGGCTTTTGGTACTGGCTACAGTTTGGGTACTTTTCACGGTTATTCAAGTCATCAAGGTAAGCTAAAACTCTATCACAGTTCATCGATAATTTGTTTCAACTGTTTATCTCAATGGTGCATTAAAATGTTGGATTTTTTTTATTTATTGCAGAATGATGTGGTTCCCTGTACCACTTTGTATTGGGTATTGTTTAGCTTACAGGTAACCTAATTTGATGAAGACTTGGCCAAATTTATGCTTTCTTTGATTCGGTGATTGAAGCAAGTTCATGTTTTATATTTCAGTTCCCCATAGCAACACTGGTTTTTGGATATGAAGCAACTAAATTATACAAAGAACATAAGAAGAGAATGAGCACTGGGAATGCTGAAACAGTTTGTGGAGCTTCAATTCAATGGAGTCCATTGAACATTGCATTTTGTGCACTTTGTGGCATCTTGGGAGGCACTGTTGGTGGATTGCTTGGTTCTGGTGGTGGATTCATTTTGGGTCCTCTCCTCCTTGAAATTGGCGTGATTCCACAGGTATATTTGACTCGTCATCCAATTTTTCTTTCTCCTCCTATACCTATGATAGATTTGGTATAAAATGTCAATTTGGTGGGTCATTCGGGTTTGTCAGTCAAGGTTTTTGTTTAGTTAATTTCAAATTTTTTCATTTGAGTTTGATAGTTGTTATGGATGATTTGGGTTTATTGGTTTGTACATTTTACATTTTGTTATTGGAGTTTAACATTAGGTTGAATTCTTTTTAGTCATCTTTACTGAAAATTATTTCGTGTTTGAATATCTTGTATTTCAATCATTTTGGATTCGATTTATTTTAAATAATTTTTTGTTTCAATCATTTTAGATTTGGATCGATAAATTTTAATTATTGAATTTTTAATGTGAAATCAATTTTTTTCAAATTTGAATTCCAGTTTGAATGAAGATGGTTTTTCTGAAACTAAAGCCTGTTTAAACAGGTGGCTAGTGCAACAGCAACATTCGTGATGATGTTCTCTTCATCCTTGTCCGTTGTTGAATTCTATTTGCTTAAGAGGTTCCCAATGCCCTATGGTAAGTCATATAGTTATTATCCCTTTACATTTCTTCGAATTTTATTATAAACGTGATAAAAAAATCTAACTTTTTTTTAAAATAAACTAATTTTCAGCTTTGTACTTGATGGGAGTATCTATTTTGGCTGGTTTCTGGGGACAGTATTTCGTGAGAAAACTAATAACAATCCTTAGGAGAGCTTCACTTATTGTGTTCATCCTATCTGGTGTCATCTTTGCAAGTGCTCTCACCATGGGTATAAATTTATTAAAGCTCAATGATTCTGCATTCTTAAATTTTAGCATTACAGAAGGACTAAGTTAATAATTTTAAGGACTAAGTTAATAATTTTACTTTTTTTTCCTTTTAGTTGTTGGAAACTGATAATTGTTTTTATTCATGTATATTAAACAGGAGTCATTGGCATTGAGAGAAGCATTCGAATGATTCACAACCATGAGTTCATGGGGTTTTTAAATTTTTGCAGCAGTCAATGATCGTTGACTAAGTAAGAATGTTGTTGGTCATCACCTTGTTGACCAATCCCAACATATTCAATGTCTCGTAAGAATAAAGAATTCCATCAAATGTGTGGTTGTGGAATGTGACTGTTAGCTTCTGGCTAACACCCCATTCTTCATTTATCTTATGTTTAATTGCATATTTATTATTCAAGTTTCCTGGTTTTGGAAATCAAATAAACATATTCAAAACCTCATAATTACAATATATAGATTTATGAAGCTTGAATTCAATGGACTCCAATCAACATTGTAGTTTGGTTCGGGATACTTGAATCCGCTTTTATTTAATACTTTTAACTCCTATTTCATTGATTTCTAGGTAACGTTCTATATTATATTAACTCTTACAAAATTAGACTACTATGTTAAGCTATGAAATCTTTAAGCTAAGAATAAATTATAGAAATGTTCACTAAATTATGGTTAATATTATGTTTCGATTATTCAACTTTTAAAAATTATGTAATAATCATCAACATTATCAAATTGTTAGATTTTGGTCACTTATTCATTAACTTTTGTTATCTTTTTAACAAGTTGAGACTAATCTGCCCTTATATGCTTGAAATTTTTCTTTTTTTTTTTGGTTGAGGCACTACATGAGCCAACTCCACATAAAGCATTGCCACAAGTTCCTCAATGTTTTTGTACCTCAAAAGCTCTTGATTGAACGCTTTGACTCTTGGAGCTATGTCAACTAAGGGTACTACAATAGAGCTTACCTTGTAAGAACTGTTGGAAACTAACATGGCTCATATGATAAAATTAAATTATTCAAGATAGTTTATGTAATAACTATACTCATAAGAATAAAAGATAATTACTCCTTTTTTTGGGTACAAAAGAGATTAACACCCAAACTTAAATAGTTAGCAGACTATCAGACATATCTTGGAGTAGTATAGCACAAACATCATCTGGCGGTTGCTGTAACACCCCCTACATCTGTCCGACGCAAGGACATGATATGAGGCATTAACGGACTTAAACGCAAACAATCATGCAAACCGGGCCATAAAATTTCATTCATATTTTAAAACATTTAATCACATGCATATAGTCCCTTATTTGGGTTTACGAAGCCCAAAACATATTTTAGAAAGGGTTTAGGACTAAACCGAGAACTTTAGAAAGCTCGGAGAAAAACTTAGAAATTTTTCTCATGAAACTGGGTTACACGCCCGTGTGCCATTAACACGTCCGTGTCCTCAGGCCGTGTAACTCTCTGTTTATGATGTCAGCAAATAAATTGAACCACACGGCCAGGCTACACGCCTATGTCACCAAGCTGCGTCCCTCACACGGTTGAGACACACGGCTATGTCTCATCCCTTGTAGTTAACTTTTAGGCTATTTTTCAAGCCTTTTCATTACCCTTACATGCACACACATATACTTGGATCCAATGGCATTCAATATCCTCAATTATGATACAAACATATCATTTACCTATCAACACGCATGTGTTACACATTCCCACATTAAGCCAAGACTAGCCATACCATAGTTATCTTTGTGCCAATTTATTTCAACTTATCATCAAACTTCCATGTTTAAAACATTATTATTTATCTCCATATTACACATTTAATTCATGGTCATAAAACATGCACCCAACACACATTACATATTGCCAACCATGCATGAAAAACAAACATAATCATATCTTCACATCATAAGCAATAAATCATTACTTGACTAGCTATACTTACAAGCCATAATCAATATGAGCCACATCTCATGGCCATATACAATAGCTCAAAATAGGCCAATACATTTGGCGAAATCATAATAACACATGTCATAGAGCTAGGTCCCTATACATGTCACTCACTTGATAATTCTAACATATGTAACAATATTCCAAAGGTATTGGCTTGATAGTGTGATGCTGCCTCCGACGATCTCCAACTCCAAGCCGACCTGACAACACTAAAAGAAATGGAAAGGATGGAGTAAGCTTAAAACTTAGTAAGTCCATATGAAAATAATAAGCAAATTATCAACATGATTCCATGGAAATATAATCATAATTACACTTTTACTTATTTTCTGGTCATGCTATTTTCTCGAGTCATAGTTACTAAATTATTTATATCTAGAGCTACAGAACTCCAAATTAAGATTCGTAAATTTTCCCTAACATTAGACTCATATATATTTTTATCATAAAATTTCCAGAATTTTTGGTCTAGCCAATAAGTACAGTTTATTCTTTAAATTTACCCCTATTCTGCTACTTGATAGCTTCAACCTTTCTTTACTAAAAATCAATTATCTCATAGCACGGGTTTCGATTAATGTTCCTGTTAATTTCTCTTGAAAATAGACTCATTAAGTATTTTAAGCAATAAATTATAACCAATAATTATTTTTGTAAAATTTTTAATGATATTTTCAAGTCAAAAATAGGGGATTCTGAAATCATCCTGACCCTGTCTTAAAAAAATTCAAATATCTCATAATATGAAATTCTTTTTCTTACACCGTTTCCTTTATATGAAAATAGACTCAAAAATATTTAATTTCATATCTTATTCAACCTCTAATTCGATTTCCACGATTTTTGGTGATTTTTTTAAAGTTACACAACTGATGCTGTCCAAAACTATTTTATTACAAATTTCAGTCTTACATAATTTCACTTAATCAATTCCATCTTACCGAAAGTTCGCTCAACAATCGAGCACATTGCTCATAAATCTCCAAAAACATATACCTGCACTTATTCATCACATGATCATGTTCACATGTATTTTCACTTAGTCGATTTCCCGTTGAACTCATCGGAATAATAACAAATACACGGTTGCCTGCACATATTACCACCCTTGTAACCGAAGCTATCTGGTACCCATAGTAGCCTGCACTTAGTATTATACATGCGACCAACAATCCAGTACACGTAGTAGCCTGCACTTAGTACTATACACGTGACCTAACCATCTGATACACGTAGTAGCCTGCACTTAGTACTACACATGCAACCTAACTGTCTGGTACACGTAGTAGCCTACAGTTAGTACTACACATGTGACCTAACCATCTGATAGACGTAGTAGCCTACACTTAGTACTACACACGTGATTGAGGTCGTCGGGTACGCATAGTAGCCATGCACTTAGTATTACACATGTGACCTAACTATCTGGTACACGTAGTAGCCTACACTTAATACTACACATGTGACCTAAAACCATCTTAAACACATAGTAGCTTGCACATAGTACTACACATGTGTTCTCACAATGGATCATTCGTATCATTTCTATTCCGAAGGTTCAACCGGGAAATTTCTCACTTTTCAACATTTAACAAACTCATTCATAGTCTATTTCGATTCGTAATTTACATCAAATGATCATTCTATAGGCAGCTGTATCTCATATAATAATGAAATATAATAACATCTAAAAAATTGATGTATTATTTACATACAAACTTATCTCGAATGCGAGCACGACTATTTATTCTGATTTAGTCCATAATCTCATTCATTCCCAATCTATGCTCGAATCTCATTTTCCTTGATCTATAATATCAATTTATCTTAATAATTAGTCACATTATTCATATCAGTCCAAAAATCATATTTTTATAAATTTACATTTTGACCCATAAACTTTTACATATTTGTACTTTTTCCCCAAGGCTCGTGAAATGATTTTTATACAATTTCCTTGCATTTTAAGCCTAGCCAAATCATTCTCATAATTATAGCAGCCCCTAATTTCCACTAAATCACACTTTTATGACAAATTTTGTAACTTTGCAAAACAGTCCTTTTTGACAATTTCACTAAAAATCACTTAGTAAAAGTCATTTATTACACACCGAGCATTCATTTTTTACCATTAGACATCAAAAAACATGCATGTAATCCATGGGAAAATTTTTAAACACAAACCCTAGCTCAAAATATGGGTAGAGATGAGTATATCTTGTTACGAGGATTTTGAAAACGTAAAAATCATTAAGAACGGGGCTAGAACGGACTTACAGTCGATCTTGGAAGCTTGGAAAACCCTATATATGTCTTCTCCATGCAATTTTCGGCCATGGGGTAGAAGATGGACAAAAATTGGCTTTTAATTTTGTTTTTAATTCATTTTAATTACTAGATTACCAAAATGCCCCTAACTTAAAAATATTCTATTTCACCCATTTCATGTCCATTGTTGTCCAAAAAATTATCCAGCGGTCTAATTACCATTTAAGGGCCTCCAATTTAAAATTTCATAACAATTAGACACCTCTAACATGTTGAACTCAACTTTTGCACTTTTTTACAATTTAGTCATTTTGACCAAATTGAGTGCCAAAACGTCAAAATTTTCGAACAAAATTTTCAAGAAGTAATCCCGTGAAGTTGTAGACCATAAAAATATAATAAAAACAAATTTTATTATGTCGAATTTGTGGTCTCGAAATCACTGTTTCGACTAGGCCCTAATTCGGGATGTTACAATTGCTCACAAATCGTCAGGCAAGGTCAATATCTCTAGCCTTGTTTGCCATGAAATCAATCATTGAATTAGTCTTTTAAGTTATTGATTATGAAAAAATGTTTGTGATGGCAGCAGTTTAATTAGTCTTCTAACATAGGTCCTTAGGCTATAAATTGCCTGTGAAACATTAAAGGTAATTAGAAGTTGGACAAGTGTGTATGAAGATGGTCAATGAGAGACGCATGCTTTTTTCTCTCCGGTTCATATGATTTCATTGCTCATGAGAATTGGTATATTCCTGATAAGTTGTGGGGAACAATGTGTAAATACAAAGGCCCTTAACGTGTAGTAAAGGAAAAGCTTCTGACTAACGTCAAAAGAGGTAGGCATGGTTTAGCTGATAATGCAACTTGTTGTATTTTTGGTGGTAGTAAGGAGCAATATTGCATGTGATTCGAGATTTCCATATGCCTAAGTTGACTTGATTGAAAGTGGTGCCCTCTCAAGCCCAACATAGGTTTTTTGCTATACCTTTGACGATTCGGGTAATTGAAATATTTGAAATGCTTTAAATTTTTACATTGATAATGCTGATTAGGGGAAATTTTACGGTATTATGTGTTGGAAATTATGGGAGAGTAGAAATGATTTATTTTTGAGGACTAGAATTTCCATGAAAATGATGTTGTGGAGCAAAGTTGGTCATGGACTAAACAATTGAAGTTGAGATTTGTTCATAGCTTAGTGCCATGGTCCAACATTTTTGTGCCACAATGCCATCATGACAACCTACTTAGTGGCCTTAGATGAGGTTTGAGACTTGTGATAGGCAATCCCTAACGGGGGGCACAAAGGGAGGTGTACAACATGATGGACTATTGAGTAAGCCATGAACAGACGAGATCGAGAGAGATAGTGATCCTATGTGACGAGATGAGGCAACATGTGGCTCAAGTGTGGGTTTAGAGAGCCAAGAAAGAAAAGTTTCCTTGTTTAAGACATAATAATGTTTCCAAAGTAAAGTTATATGAAATATTATGCTCTTTATGGGTGTAGTGAAAGGTGCCAGCTCTCTATCTTCCTTTCGCCTTGGCTAGTTGGTAGGACTTCCTTAGTGCAAGCGAGTTACTCTATGGTAATTGAGGTGCCATGATGTATGAGCATCAAGCAAGTGGAATGCTTGATGTCTCATAGGAGGAAAATTATGGATAGTTTAGGGCCAAATGGCCCCATATCGTGCATTGTGCTATACGAGGAGGCCGAACCCTAGATTTCTTTAGGCCCCATGAGATCCTCTACCCATGGTCCATTAATTAAAAGCATACAAAGGACCTTACAAGATGTAAAGGATAAAAGTAGCCGTACATGGAATCCATTTTTTAAAATGTCACACCAAGATTCGTTAAGTCTAGAGTTGTAAGGGGGATTCGTGGATTTAATTGAAAAGTTTTTAAATCTGGTGAGTTCTTTATGTAAATAAGCGCTTTTAGCAGACTGATTCTCCGAAGGGGTTGGATTTCAAGCATAGTTTTGCTAGTTTTGAACTAAGTAAATATTAGTAAGAGACATGATGATTAAGGTATTTCCAGGTGGCTGCGAATTGGTTTTGATGAAAGGGATTAGAAAGACTAATATATATAATATATATGAGAGGCATTCTTCTTCAAGAATAATTCTTTTATTTTTCTATACTTCTTTTCTCTGTTTTTCCATGGAAAAGAGAAATATAAATGAACATTCGTGCATGAAGGGGAAAGACTGAGGTTTAAGTCTTAGAAATTAGAAATCTTGCATGCTGGAAGCTTGTGTAGCAAGGGAGGAGTGTAGTAAGATGGATTTGGTGACAACTTCTAGGTGAGTTCTCAGACTGAGATCTTAAATGGATGTATCTCGTTTCATTAATATACTGAAAATGTTTAAATTAGTGTTTTACTTATAAGGAATTAACTTGTCGTGAAGTGTTGATGTATTATGTGTGCATGTGGTATTAAATGAAATTATCATTTGGTTGAGTCTAATCATGATTGAATATTTGGCATGAGGTATGTTGTTTAATGAGACTAAATTACATGGCTATGAGTAAATATGGTTATGATGCGTAAATGGTATGATTAGCGTACTATATGTCACATGATAGACAATATATGTTGGTTGAATGTTTGCATATCTATGCATGATATGTATGTGGCTTTGATGAGGTTCAAATAGTCATACACGGGATTGCATATGCATTATATTTATGTGGCTTTGAGAGAGGTTCAATTGGACTGAGCCAGGAAAGGAGATTAAACGATACAGGGACTCAATGTGTACTCGTGTATGAGAACCCTTCATGGGATGATTGAGAGCCCCTTGTGTGGGACGTATGAAAGCCCTTTATGGGACGAATGGAAGTCCATGGCCATGGCATTATCGTAAATATGGAAGTCCATCAGGACGATCATAAATCTGGAAGCCTATCAAGATGATCTTAAATGTGAAAATACGTTAGGACGATCTGAAATGTGGAAGTTCGTCAAGACGATCTTAATGTGGAAAGTTTGCCAGGGCTATCTTAATGTGGAAAGTTCATCAAGACTATCTCTTGTGGAAGTCCGTAAGGACTATCTAACAAGGGAAAAGTCTGCCAAGACTATCATTGTGAGGACAGTTCACCGGAACTATCTTTCTAATATGAATCCACACTATGTTCGTTTGTAAGAGTTCACAAACATGTGATCTATTATTTCGAAAAGACCATCGTGCCTATGTTAGCAAATAAAGTGAGATGGATACAAGTTATGACGGTCTTCTAGCTTATTCCCACAATTTTGCATTTACATAATTATTGAATTCACTTAGGTGAGAGTTTGCATATTTATATGGAGATTTGAATCTAATTTTGTAAGTCTGCCAAGTATAAGTTCGTTTCCTGGAAATCCATTACTATGTGCGAGTTATCTATGTATGTGGAACCATATTTGAAAGAAATAATAGTCTGCCACGACTGCCTCATATGTATGATTTTGGTAAGGGATTCATTATTAAGAATCCGCCACAAGGAGTAAGGGATTCATTATTAAGAATCTGCCTACAAGTTATCTATTTCAAAAAGTTAACTACCAGGAGTGGACTATCTGATTGCGGATCAAAGGAGGGATGAGATGTACTGTCTGATCTACATACTTGATTAGGATGAACAAACTTTCTATAATAAGTCGTGATAAAGTTTTCCTTATGACTCCAGGAGGATCATAGTACGAGTTTGAGTTCGGTATGACAAACCGCTGTTAATAGTTTGCAACATGGACCATTCGCCAAAAATGGTCTTATGTGCATATCTATAGTCATTGGTGCAAGGTGTGTTTTGAGAATTATTGATGGATTATCTTTTAACAGTTCCCAAGTAAGAGTCTGCGAGGGTTTCCCTCTCGAGAAAATAGAGGTATTAAAAGCCATGAAGGCAATTAATGAAAATAGAATTAGTAGGGAAAATCCACTAAGGAATCATCTTCTGTGATGACGAGAATGGTGTATCATCCTAATACGGGCAAGTCAATCGTGAAGTCCTAGCCATGAAATGCAAACGTGTTAGTGTTGTGTCAATAAGGTATGAAAAATCATTAAATGCCTTAGAACTTATTTGTGTTATTATGTTTTGCAAGGAAATAAGAGATTTTGGAAGTTCGAGAAAGGACCAGGCTAGAGTTCGTCATGCATCAACAAATTCATTTGTTGATGTAATATGCACATATTTGGACAACCTAGAGGCGGATTCTAAAGGTCTTTGTTGTAAATGAATTAAGTAGCTAGAATGAAAATTTTTAATACTAAATGATTATTTTAACATGTTAATGATTACTTGGTAATTGTTGTATGTTAAACTAAAGTTTTATCATTGAAATAAATTCTTAAAAGTTTGAATTTACTTTAGTACTAGTATAAATATATTTTTTGTCTTCATTCTTTTATTATTGTGGATAATAATGCTAAAAGTATAAGTTGAATTTTAGACTAGAATATAGCATCCTAGAGTCTAAACTCGGTGATCTGGTCGGGTATGAGGTGTTAAATTTTATTGGTATCAGAGCTTTGATTTAGCTAGTCCTTAGGAAATAAAATTTCAGAAATTAGCCTCTGTGTGCATGTTATATAAATTCTGGCTTACTCCCTTGAGCTGTTGTGAAGTTATATTGTGTGTTATATAGTATATATATGTATTGGTGGAAAAAATATGGAAAATCTATGGTAATTGAAGACTAATATGCTGCTGATTTAAGTATGAATACTCATAGAAATAAAGGAATTTAGGTAAAGAGATTAAGCAATTATGAAGGTCTAGAGAAGAGTTGAAATTTTCATTGATGAAAGAAAGAGACAAGTATAATTATAGAAAGAAAAAATTAATTCTCTTCTTCATTTTCCAGAGTCGCAATAGCGGGAACTTTTGGAGCTTCTTCCTTGGGACCAATTCTTTCTGTGGGAGTAGAGCTAGTTAACCATGGATCTTGAGAATAGAAGAACTTACCTGATTCTCTCCATTTCCTCTAAAAAATTTTCTATTCTCTGCTTGAAGGCTTGAGAATGTCGAAGTCAAGATTCGAATTTGTGAGTTTGCACATGTAATTGAAACTTACCAAACTCACATGAAATGGTCCTACGACAACTTGGGCATGCAGTACTAAATTAAATATTAACTTAGGTAGATAGATCTTGTTGCTAGCCTAATCTCCACCTTATAATTCTCTAGAGCATCGTGGTTTTCTTTTTGGAACCGTTCCAAGTCTAAGAGGCGTTTTTCCTCTAGAGCTTTCTTATTAGCCTCCAGCTAGTGGATCTTCTCATTCATTTCCTTCTTTAAGGAATTGTACTTAGACTCCTATATGGATTTAGAGTTAGAGAGCTCCTGGTTTTGGAAAACTGTAACTTCATGAATGTGGCAGAATTGAGTAAGTGATTCCTCGAGAGAATTCAAGGAATTCTCAAACTCTATATGCTTAGCCTTATTCTCTCCATAGGCTTTGGAAAATGCCCAGCAGAGAAGTCTGCATTTTGCCATCATTAACTGTGAAAGAACCTATTGACTCTTCTAGCAAATGTTTCTAGACAGTGGAAGAAGAAAAAGAAAGGTAGATGTTATGATAATACGATAAGAGACGAATACTTTTAATTGTGAATAATATGTTAAATGAGTTGATTTAAGTTACATGAAAACATTAGTATGTTCTTATAGTAAATTGCATATGTAATTGGTTATTGGGTTGTTTTCATATAACTTTGTGAATGCTTGTGAATATATAAGTTAAACTTGTGAGTTATTAAAACATGTATATATTGTTTTAGTCTTGACGAATTATTATGAAATGAATTAATGAAGCATGAACATATAATTTAGACTCGAATGGAATATGGTTGTAAATGTGTTGTAGTATGCTCTTGATTGACCTTTGATTTTGTGTGTACATTGTTGTTACTCTGAGCATTCACTGAGCTTGTTAAGCTCATCGACTCCCTTATTAAACTTTGCAGATTAGTAGTGTGCTGGTGTGAGCGGCGTGGCTTTTCAAGGGGTGATCCAAACAAGTCTTTTATTTTAGTAGGTGTTTAATTATTGATTATGTTTTGGGGAATAATGCAATGTGGTGGACACATGTTGATAATTGCTATGTTGTTATGACGGTTAGTTTAGAGTTAATGCTTTTAAGATTTATGAGACTTGGTGCTTGATTAATCACCTGGTTATACGGATATGATTCGACCTTTAAAACTGATTATATATGCGTTATAATGATTTTTAGGAGTTATAATCATTGCTCACATATGTTGTATTTTTCTGGTCTAAAGCAGAGGTATCGATATTCATATGTTAAAAACAATACCTCTGAAAATTTCAAAGTGTAGGAAGTCAGTCTTGATAATTGGAATCGATACCTTGGCCCGAGTATCGAATCTTGGGGGGTAAAATTATCGATACTTGTTCAGTGGTATCGATATTTTCTGGTAGTTGGGTTTTTGATTGAGAAACAGTAAGCTAGTTTGGTACTGATCTTTCAAGCGATATCGATACCACTTGAGAGAATTATTGATACCACGTATAATATCGATACATACGTGACATATTTGTAAAAATTGCTAAATAGTCCTAAATCATGATTATTTGATGTTATAAGCTCGTTTGAAGTATAATTAGCATGTCCTATTAATAACCATCATGTTTTCGTCATAAAACTTATATGAATGTTAAAATGGAAGACGTTTTGTTGAGAATGAGCTTTTACTTGTTATATTTGGCATAAGATGGTGGTCTCGCACCTTGATATTCAGGCTTGGCGATCAGGCAGGTATGGGGTGTTACACAAAAGGTAGGTTCCACAGGAACTAGCTATGTTTCATGAACAGGTGTGTCCTTGGAAGTGGTGGACTCTACTTGAGGGATATCAGGAGAAGCAACTCTTCCGTTAGTTATCATTGGAGCCTTCTCATGCCTGCAATGAAATAGCTGTTCATCGTTGCTACCTTCGACACTTAGAGACCCTTCCTCTTCTTAGGGCCTCTTGTGGTCACTATTGTTGGCTTTTAGTTTTGGGATAACAATTTCTTCCTCTTACAAATTATCCATCAATTCTTTAACATCAAGCGAGGCCTGGAGTTATAACAATAGTGTCAGGTCTACTAAGAAGAAGAGCTCTACTAGAAGACTCACCTTTATCACTCACAGATAAGGTAGACCAATGACGGGAACATATATTACAGGCAGAGTAAAAGAAGTTAGTAGGTTCCCTTATTCTCCCCACCAATGATAGGGCTAATTCATTAGTGGCTGTAACAACCCGATTTTGGGCCTAGTCGGAATAGTGATTTTGGAACCACTATTCTGAGGCCGGAAGAAATTATTTTTAATGTTATTTTATGTGTTAAAGCTTGATTATATAAGTGCATGAAAATTTTGGTGAAATAATTTTAGCGATTGCTAGCTTAATTGAGAAAAAGGACTAAATCGCATAAAGGAAAAAAGTTTTGTTTTACAAGCTAAATATGTTAAATAGCTAGAGAAACAAAATTTAGGGTGTTTAAAGTGAAAATAGACCCTAAAAAGTGTGCTTGGCCGACCATAGAGAGAAAGAAAGTAGAAAAGTCAAAATTTAGTGTGGTTGGTGACTTAATTTTAACTAGAAATAGAATAAAATAAAACAAAAAGGTATCATCTTTCTATCTTTCTATCTTTCTTCTTCCCCACTGAAAATGAAAGCAAACAAGGGGGTTTTAAGAGCTTAAGCTTTCAGCCACTTAGTTTTCTTGCAAGTAAGTGATTTTGATGACTTTTCTTGATGATTTTTACAATTTTGGGACCCTTGTAGCATGAACTAGCTAATGGAGGGACTATTTTACAAAATGGTTGAAAGCATAGGGTTTTTCCATGAGAGAATTTATGTTTTTTTTCTGAATTTTTATGGAAGAAAATGAGTCTTGGTTGTGTAATAAATAACTTTTGTGAAAGAAGTTTGCATGAAAAAACCTAAAAAGGGTTATTTTGTAAAGTTATAAAATAAGTTATAAATGTGTGCGATAATTGAAATTGTGAGTTGCTATAGTTATAAAAAGAATTCGGTTAGGCTTGATAAAGGAGGAAATTCGATAAAAATTGATTTACGAGTCTAAGGGTAAAATCGTAATTTTTGTAAAGTCTAAGGGCAAAATGGTTATTTTGCCAAATTGTGAATTATAGGATGTTTTAATTAATGTAATGATTAAATGAGTGAATATAATCATGTTAGATCAAGGAAATCGAGATTTGGGCTTAAATTAGAAAGTACGAGGTTATAGACTAAAATGGAATAATTGGCTGAAATTTACATTCGAGGTAAGTTTGTATTATAACAATAGTGCAATGTTATGTTTGAATTATAATTCTTTACTATTATTGCATATATTGTATGATTTATTATATATATTGGAAAAGTTGATGAAATAGCGTATATGATGTGGAAATATGACATGGAAGAATATTACATGAAATGCAAGAAAATGATGATCCATGACAAGTGACATATGCAATATGGAATATATGTTATGTAAATTCTTAAAAGCTTATTTGCTATTTGAGTTATGCCTTATTATGCTATGAAAGGGAAATTGATACTATAGATAGTGAGATCGACACTTCGAGTAAGTTCGACAGAGATAGTATAAATAAAAAATCCCGTCTGAACCTTAGGAATAGTCTAGGGTACAAGTGATGTGTCACTAGGAATTAAGAAATCCAAACTTGTTGAGTTAGTCCAAGTTCTTGATATATATGAGGCAACTGAACTCATTGAATTGGTCTGAGTTCATTATGGACATGCGCATCCGAACTCATTGAATTGGTCCGAGTTCATAATGGATGCGATACATGTAATTGGGTTCTAGGCAATGGTCTTGTGTGTCCTACCAGTGGCTAGGTAATCCTTGAGTTGGTTTCTTTCCCTGGGAATGTTAAGAAAGGGGAAGAATAAAAGGCCTTCTTGCTGATTGTCAAAATGGAACATTTTGCATTGGATACCTGATAGCTTGTGTGAGCAGCTCGTGTAGCTACACCTTGACCGATAGCTTTTATGAGCAAACCCGTGAGTAGCTCCATTGTGAGCATTACATGTTATGAGGTAGCTTTGGCTACGTATGTATATGCGGAACTTATGTGTAAGTTTTTTGCGTATCCAATAGTATTTCAAGGGTTCAACAGGTAATGCAATAGATGTGATGAAAGTCCCGAGGAGGGCATGTCAAAGAGGTATGGTTATATGATATATTACGATGAGTACATGTATGTACACTAAGCTTATGGTTATTGGGACTTTGAAATGTTGAGACATTGGTGAGCTAAGATGTATGAATTATGATCATAAATTTTGTTGCAGTATCATGTTAACTTATATTGTGCATTTGAACATGGAATTCATGAAATGGTGAGTTCATGATTAGTCGAAAGTGAACTTATGATAGTTATCATTATATTGCACCAAAACAGTGTTGGATAGAAGCAGTTGTATGAATTTGAAAATCCACCAAAAACAGGGAAATTGAGTTAGAGACTGAATAAAATATAAAATTAAAGCTTAATGAGTCTAGTTTCACGTAGAGTAAACGTGTTAGAAAAAGAGTTTCATATTATGAAATATTTAAATTGTTGTGAGATAGATTTAGAATGATTTTGAAATCCCCTATTCTAATTTGAGAAAATCATTGGAAATTGTAAAAAAATAGTTATAGGTTATAATTTGATTTGAATCCTTAATGAGTATATTTTCAAGAGAAATAAATAGGAAGATCATCCCAGTCCCGTATTATGACATAATTAATTTTTAGTGAAGAGGGGTCGGAACTGTCAAACCGCAAAAAAAGGGTAACTTTAAAGAATAAACTGTACTAATTAGCTAAGCCAAAAATTCTAAAAATTTTATGGTAAGAATATATGTGATTCTAGTTTCTAGGAAAATTAGTAGATCTTAATTTGGAGTCTTGTAACTCCAGATATAAATAATTTAGTGACTGTGACTCGAGAAAATAGCTTGACCTAATCATAGGTAAAAAGACAATTATGGTAGTATTACCTTGAGATCAAGTTGTAAGAATTAGTGGAAGCATATTGATAAATTTCTTATTATTTTCATATTGACTTACTAAGTGTGAAGCTTACTCCTTCCTTTCCATTTCTTTTAACTTGTCAGGTTAGCTCGGGGTTGGAGATCGTCGGAGGCAGCATCACACTATCAAGTCACCACCTTTGGAATAATGAAGCATATGTTAGAAACTTCCAAGTGAGTGGCATGTATAAGGATCTAGTTTTATGGCATGTGTTATTATGCTTTGGCCAAATGTATTGGCTTATGTTAAGTTATGTGTATATGGCCATGAGATGTGGCTCATATTGATTACGATTTGTAAATCTAGCTATTCATGTTATGTCTAGTGTTTATGATGTGATTATGTTTGTTTGCCAAGCTTGGTTGGTAATATAACATGAGTGCTAGATGGATAAGTTGATAACCATAGTATAATGGAAAAAGTGATCATCAAAATGACAAGTCTTATGGATGTGAAATAAGGAATCTAGACTTGGTAATTCATTAGTAGATGCATTGTTTGTAGGAGGACATGCTAATGTTATGAATATATCTTAATAAGGAGTGTTTAATCACTAAAATGATGCCATGATTTTTGGTTTTAATATGTATAAGATTTTAAGTGTTTATGGGTAACATGAAGGCTTGGAAAATAACCTAAGTGTTGACTACACGGGCCGAGACACGATTGTGTGTCTCAACCGTGTGAGGGACAGGGTCTGGAGACACGGGTGTGTGGCCTAGCCATGTGGTTCGATTTGCATGCTGACATCATAAACAGAAAGTTACACGGCTTGAGGACACGGGCGTGTCCCTATGTCCACACAGGCGTGTGACCCTGTTTCATGGAAAGTTTTTTCTAAGTTTTCCCAAAACTTTCTAAGGTTCTCGATTTAGTCCCGAATAAATCTCGATGTATGTTTTGGGTTTCGTAGACCGAAATAAGGGACGACATGCATGTGTTTGAAAAGTTTTCAATCAAAAGAAATTTTATGGCCTAGTTTTTGCATGTATGTATATGTTTAAGTCCTGTAACTTCTCGAACCCTGTTTCGGCGTCAGATATGGGTAAGGGGTGTTACAGTGGCTCCATAAGGCTACGTTTCACTGGGGAATTTTTTTCTTCGGGGATTCGAACCCAACACTAAGCTCGCTACTGAAAAGCCATTAGGGCTTTGTTCTTATAAACAATATCGAAATATGTTCCTAATTGTTAGCAGGTTCTTCAGCTGTAGAGTACAACCAAACTTTAATCGGTTGTATTGGGCTTTGGAGATTTCAAAATCAAATACTTGCTTCTAGAGACAAGTGGATTCTTGAGGGATGGATCACCTAGTGGGAAAGTTGAATCCACCATCAAATTTCCTCTTTACTCTTATAAATTTTTGGCGGTTCAAGTGGAGATTTGAAGCTCAATTTTTTATAATGGGCTCGTGGCCTTGGCGAGTACAAAAATGAACCATCCCAGCCGAGACGTCTTGGGTGATAACCTTTAATTGGTAAATGTATTGAAATATACCAACGAATGGTGGCTTGTAATGCTTGCTGTAGTTAATTAAGGATGCAGCCAAAGCTCACCAAGAATGGCTAGTAAGCTGCCTTGGTGCATTCTCGTAATCATTCAACATTGTACAAAAGAAAGGATGAAGAGGAAGATGGAAGCTTGCTCTAACAAGTATAGTGGGAGGATGAACCCATCATTGGAGTCACTTAATCGAGATTCCTCTTCCACAATTTTGAAATTATAGCCAAAGTTGGGTAATTTGATTCCTTTGACTCCCAAGTGCTTAACCATATCTTCTTTGGTAGTCGAACATCTATAAAATGGGGATTCTACCAGCATAACAGCTCTGCAATTTCGTGGCCCATCACCACCTTCTGTAACACCCCGAACCCGAGACCGTCGCCGGAGTCGAACGCGAGGTGTTAACAGACTTCAACCCACTTATTGACAATTTTCAGACAAGCTGCCAATCTGAGTACTAGTCGCTCCAAAATTCATAACTTGAGTTTTACAACTCGAAAATCAGTTCCGTAAATTTTTCCTGAAACTAGACTCATATGTCCATCTACATATTTTTTTCTAGAATTTTTGGTCGAGCCAATTAGTACAGTTTATTAGTTAAAGTCTCGCCTGTTGTAGGGATCGACTACACTGACCTTTGTGCGTTACGAATTGGATATCTCCCTGTACAGGGCTTCAATACTAATGCCGTTTGTTTCTATAGAAACTAGACTCAGAGAGGAATCTACACATATATGGAATGACTCCTAATTATCTCTGGTTAATTTACAATGATTTTCCAAAGTTGGAACAGGGGATCCAGAAACCGTTCTGGCCCTATTTCACAAGAACTTTAAAATCTGTTAACTTATAACTCATATGACCATTTCGTTTCTTCCATATGAAAGTAGATTCATCAAGGTACACTTACATAATTTATTTGCTATTTAATACCATTCCTACTATTTTTAGTGATTTTTCACATCCACGTCACTGCTGCTGTCAGCATCTGCCTTTAGTAGGCTTTACCTATTTCATACTTTCCATGATTCAATTGGCCCTTTTTACATACATAGCACAAAGCGTGATCATGATTAACCATTCCAATGGCTAATCGTTTCAAAATAATTCCATACCTCATAAGGGTCAACATACAAACGATTATAGTTCTATGCTAAAAGCGATATAAGCCATTTTCGCATGGCTATCCAAGTTTACACAAACCGGAAGGTACATGACCTTCAACAAAGGATGGTCCTATACATGCCATTTCAAAGTTCAACCAAAATTTGTACCAAAATGGGGCTTCGATAGTGTGGATGACTTGACTTCTTTGATCCCGAATCCGATAGCTAACGAAATAAACCTATAAAACAGAGAGCCAAAGCAACGGGTAAGCATTTTAATGCTTAGTAAGTCTCAAGCAATGAAATCAGCCTTGACTAAGGTATTTTATTCACATGGCTAATTAAACCACTTTACTAATTCACATTCCCATACTCATACTTATTTCACATCACCGACCCTTATGTTCATACACAAAAGAACAACTTAGCCCAAGGCCGGTAGCTCGTTTATCAACTTAGCGCATACTTACTTGTAAGAATTCAATTAGTACAAGCACATACAAACATACCTCATTGCTGGAATTTTCACAAGTGTATAAGCTGAAATTTTCACAGCAAGATTGCTCACTTCCGAATCACATACTTTCGGATTTAACCGGATATAGCGACTCAAGACGATTGCCTTGGTCATAACCGGATTTGGTGACTTGCACAAAGGCCTTGGTCTTAGCCCGGATATATCAACTCGCATCGAATGCCTTGGTCTTAGCCCGGATATATCAACTTCGCACGAATGCCTTCGGTCTTAGCCCGGATATATCAACTCATACGAATGCCTTCGGTCTTAGCCCGGATATATCAACTTCGCACGAATGCCTTCGGTCTTAGCCCGGATATATTTCCAATGTTCACTTACACATATCAATATTCAAGACACGTCCATAGTTCATTTTCGTTACTAAAGCTCTAACACAAAATATTTATCAACCTTTACTATTTCGGCTCAATGGCCACACAAACAAGGAGCATAATTTTGATATAATTCAAGTAGGGTCATCACTCAAGACTTACCTCGGATGTTGTCGGCGATTTCGACGGCTATTCAACTACTTTTTCCTTCCCTTTATCGGATTTAGCTCCCTTTGCTCTTGAGCTAATTCACACAAATTTAACTTATTAAAATCTCATCATGATAGCTTATGGCGAATATGACAAGGAGTGTAAATGGTCATATGGCCATCCTTTAGCTCAAATACACAATGGTCATGCACATTTTACATCACAACAAGCAATTCAATACATTCAAACATCAACGTGAAGTTCAAAGTACTTGGCCCTTATATACATTAGGCATCAAAGTTGCATATGTACGAAATCATAAATCGAACTCAACACATTAGTTAATATTCCTCTTAGCCGAATTTTCTAAGCCAAGAATAGGCATCAATATGCTTGCCTCAAACCGAATGCATGCACACTAATTACCCCTCATGTGGCCGAATATACACTTAATACCACACAAAAAAAAAACAGCATACATTTTACTACTAACACATTACATATCGTAATTCATTGCACATCTCTTATTTACTTCATAATCAACACATCATCACAAGCAAATATACACTTTGAATTAGTATATATGTCATACCAATCCATCATGTGCAAACATATATTCATGTAGGTGCAAGGGCCGAATTCTCAAGTGGCTTATATCCAAATATATACACATTTCCAAAGCTTAAATCTTACTTACCATGCAACATGCATGAATTATACTTATGGATATATCATGGCGAATACCACAACACCACACCATTTCAATTTGGTCATGGTGAAACAAAGAACTTAGTATCTCATTCAAAAAATGCTAAAAGAAAATCTAAGAATCTTCAATCCTCCATCACATGTATCACTTTCAAGCTTGTCATTTAACATGCAATGGCATTAACACCACATTCACTTTGGCCGAATTTCATTCCCATGACATAACAAGGATTTGAACCATGGGCTAACAAGAACATTAAGCTAGCAACTAAAAACATGCATGAACCTCAAACATACCTTAATCTTGATGCAAGTTTAGCCAACCTCTTCCTAATCCTCTTCCAAACCAAGTATGAAGCAAAACTCCTTCCTTAACCTTAGTATTTTCGGCCAACAAGAGAGTGAAAAGAGATGAACAAAATTTTTCTTTCTTCCTTTAGGACATTCGCCAAGCTATGGAGGAAGATGGACACTTTTTTTTTGTTTCTCATCTACTAACATTAATTGTTTATTCCATACCCTTATTTTATTCTTTCCATCATAACCCATTTACCAAACATGTTTCATGACATGATTTTTGCCCATAAATCCTTGTCATGGCCGGCCACTAGCTATGGGGGGGGAAATTTGACATGCAAGTCCATTGTTTTGCATGCATCCTTTAATTAGTCATCACACATTTCCCCTCATACTTTCAAAGTTTATTACTAGGTCCTTTCTAGTGAAATTCACATCTATAATTCTAAATCAAAGCATAAAAAATATCACACATGAGTTAACACACATTATAGGCAATAAAATAAATATTAAATTATTTTTATGCCTTGGTTTTGTGGTCCCGAAACCACATTTCGACTAGGGTCGTTTTAAGGTCATCACAACTCTCCCCACTTTAGAAATTTTCGTCCCGAAAATCTTACCGGTAAATAGGTTTGGATATTGCTCTTTCATAGAGTTCTCGGGTTCCCAAGTAGCTTCTTCTATCCCGTGTTTGAGCCATAACACTTTCACTAGCGGAACCCTTTTGTTTCGCAACTCTTTCATTTCACGAGCTAGGATACGAATCGGTTCTTCTTCATAACTCATATCGGCTTGAATTTCAACCTCTGATGGACTAATTACGTGCGACGGATCAGATCTATAGCGTCAAGCATTGAAACATGGAAGACGTTGTGAATCTTTTCAAGTTCGGGGCAAGATCAAACGATACATAATCGGGCCAACTCGTTCGGAGATTTCAATGCGGCCCAATGAATCTTGGCTCAACTTGCCCTTACGGTAGAATCTGAGTATCTTTTTCCACGACGAAACTTTAAGAAACACTTTATCTCCCACGATACTCAATGTCCTTTCGTTTCAAATCCGCATACGATTTCGACGATCGGAGGCTATCTTGATTTTCACGGATTACTTTTACTTTCATTCAGATCTTTAATCAAATCCACTCCAAAAATTTTGTTCTCATCGAGCTCGGTCCAAAACAATGGTGTACGGCATTTACGCTCGCACAAAGCCTCGTAAGCGCCATCTTAATACTTGATTGAAAACTATTGTTGTAAGCGAATTCAATCAAAGGTAGGTACCGCTTCCCACGAACCACCGAACTCGAGGATGCAACATCTCAACATATCCTCAAGTATCCGAATTATCGCTCGGATTGACCATCGGTTTGGGGTGAAAGGCGGTGCTGAAATGCAACTTGGTGCCCAATGCTTCTTGTAATTTCTTCCAAAATCGCGAGGTGAACCTCGGATCTCTATCCGACACAATGTAAATCGGTACCCGTGTAATCTCACAACGAGAAACGTACAATTCAGCTAGTTTATCCAATGAAAATCCATACGCACGAGGATAAAGTGAGCCGACTTAGTCGATCTATCAATAATAACCCAAATTGCATCCTTCTTACTTGCGACAACGGCATCCGGACACAAAGTCCATTGTGACTCGATCCCATTTCCACTCGGGTATCGTGATCGGTGAAGTAACCTCAAGGCACTTGATGCTCCGCTTTCACTTGTTGACATATTAAACATCTTGCAACAAAGTCGGAGATGTCTCGTTTCATACCATGCCACCAAAACCGACGCGTTTCAACTCATTGTACATCTTCGTACTCCCGGGTGGATTGCCATTCGGCTACAATGAGCTTCGTTCGAATTATCGAAATAAGTTCAATTCTTTGGAACACACAAACGACTTCAACCTCAAACAATCGTCATCATCAATTTGAAACTCCGATTCCTTGTTCGAACACACTCACCCGTTTTGCACGCAACTCCTCATCAACTTTACGAGCTTCACGAATTTGATGAGTCAACAATGGTTTGGCCTTTAATTCGCTACTAACACATTGTCGGGTAGGATAGACAAGTGTACATTCATCGTCAGAAAGCAAGCGGTGATTTCGGCTTAAGGCATCCGCAACCACATTAGCCTTTCCGGGTGATAGTCAATGACCACTCATAATCCTTTAACACTCGAGCCAACGTCTTTGTCGCAGATTTAAGTCTCTTTGAGTCATCAAATATTTGAGACTTTTGTGATCCGAATACACATGGCACTTCTCACCAAATAAGTAATGTCGCCATATCTTTAAGGCGAATACGATGGCGACCAATTCGAGATCATGGGTCGGATAATTTTTCTCATGTGGCTTTAATTGTCTCGACGCATAGGCCACAACTCGACCTTCTTGCATCAATACGCAACCTAACCCAAGTAGGGAGGCGTCACTATAGATGACAAACTCTTTGCCGATTCGGCCGTACTAATCTTGGAGCTTAGTCAAATGAGTTTTCAATTGGTCAAAACTTTTCGACACTTTTCCGTCCATTCAAACTTGACATCTTTACAAGCGGTTTAGTCATGGGTGTGGCTATCATCGAGAATCCTTTTACAAACCGTCGGTAGTAACCGCAAGTCCCAAAAAGCTCGAACCTCGAGTAATATTTCTTGGAGGTTTCCGCTAAGTATGGCTGAAATTTTGCTTGGTCGACTCGAATACCGATCACGAGATACCACGTGACCCAAGAAGCTAACCTCTCTTAACCGAACTCACACTTGCTAAACTTAGCATATAACCGCTTATCCGTAAAATTTGCAACACTAATCTCGGGTGCTCGCATGTTCGGTCTCATCTCTTGAATAGACCAAGATGTCGCCGATGAACACAACTACGAACCGATCCAAATATGATCCGAAGATCCGATTCATCAAATCCATAAATACCGCAGGGGCATTAGTGAGCCCAAGCGGCATCACTAAGAACTCGTAGTGACCATATCTCGCTCAAGGCGGTTTTGGGTATGTCGAATCTCGGATTCAAGAATCGATAATAGCCCGATCTCAAATCTATTTTTGAGAACACCGAGGCTCCTTCAGTTGATCGAACAAGTCATCGATCGTGGTAACGGATACTTGTTCTTTATTGTCACTTTATTAAGGCGACGATAGTCGATGCACAACCTCATGGTTCCGTCCTTCTTTTCACAAACAACACCGGTGCACCCCAAGGTGAAAAACTCAGGCGAGCAAAACCTCTATCCATCAACTCTTGCAACCGAGCTTTCAACTCCTTTAATTCCGTTGGTGCCATACGATATGGAGCTATCGAAATCGGTGTGGTCCTGGTACAAGCTCAACGCCAAACTCTATCTCCGAACAGTGGCAAACCCGCAATTCTTCGGAAAACGTCCGGTATTCACAAACCACCGCACGATTTGGGTTCTATTCCTAACTCCTTATCATCAAGTACATACGCAAGGTATGCTTCACACCCTTTTCTTACATATTTACGGGCCAACATTGATGATATTACAGCTGGCAACCCCTTCAAGTTCGTAGACTCAACTCGGATCATCTCGTTGTTTGCGCATCTCAAATCAATAGTCTTGCTTTTGCAATTCACAACCGCATCATGCACGGTCAACCAATCCAACCCAAGAATAACATCAAATTCATCGAACGGCAAAAGCATCAAGTCCGCCGGAAAAGCAGTACCTCGAATTACTAGGGGCATTTCTTACACACTTTGTCGACCAAAGACATAACGACCCAAAGGATTTGACACCGAATTACGAACTCGAGAGACTCAATAGGCAAAGTCTTCTTGGATGCTAAGGTTTCGCATATATAAGAATGAGTAGAACCAGGTCAATCAAAGCAATCACATTAGTATCAAAGAGAGTGAAAGTACCAGTAATAACATCCGGCGAGGAGGCATCCTCGCGTCTGCCAGATAGCATAAGTCCTAGCTGGGCGCGAGCCTCGGATCTGGTCGCAACATCTCTAGATCCTCTCGACCACCACTAGCCTTGCCCGTATTTCCGGATGGTCTACCTCGAGCGGTGGTAGTACCGGTTTCCCACTCCGATCTACATTCTGCTCGGACAACCTCGGGCAATCTTTAATGAAGTGGTCAACTGATCCACACTTGTAACAGAGCGGTCACGGAATCTACACTTCAAAATGCCATTTGCCACAATCGGCACTCCGTCCTCTCTCGTCGATCATTCCCACTCATCGGCGATCGAAGTGATTCGTGTGGTCACAGGGGTCGATCGCGATCTCGTCTAGAAAAGCCGAAGTGTCTCTAGATCGGCCTAAGCCATCTCTAAGTTTCTTTGATGATGTTGGAAGGGCTTCCCGAATACCTCTTCTGAAACTCCCTTGCTCCCGCTTCGCTTTTCTTTTCTCCATACTAAACTCCTCGGCTTTGCCGCTCGCTCGACGAGAGTCACAAACTCTCGGATTTCCAAAATGCCAACATACGACTTTATCTCATCATTCATCCATCTTGAGCGTTTACACATCACGCCTTCAAGAAATGCATTCGCAGCGTCGGCTAAGCCTCACGAATTTTCGTTCATAGTCGATAACCGACATGGAACCTTGTTTAAGTTCGAGAAATTCCTTTCGTTTTGGTCCATAAATCTCGATGATATACTTTTTCCAAACTCGGTTTGGAAGAACTCCCAAGTTACTTGTTCATGGGCACAATGTAAGTCGAGTACTCCACCAATAGTAGGCGTAATCACGTAGCAAGGCGATGGTACACTTTAGGCATTCATCGGGTGTACAAGATAGCTCATCGAGTACCCGGATCGTGTTGTCCAACCAAAATTCGCTTGCTCGGCATCATCACTATCCGTAGCTTTAAATTCAGTAGCCCCATGTTTTGGATTCTATCAACTGGGGCTTATTCGACCTTATTTGGTCAATTCACGGAGGCATTGTAGGTCTTGGGGCTGTGTTTGTTGGGAATGGAGGTTGTGGAACAGTAGTATTAGTTCGAATGTATTGGTTGAACCAATCATTCATCACGCTATAAAAGGCTTGTCTAGCCTCGTCATTCGGATTGCTAGCAACAGGTTGAGAGTCCGCCGGCGCTGTCCCTTGTGCGGGAGCAGCGCCACACTCTCCACATCATCGCCTATCGCTCGGTTGGGATCGGGATCCATTACTATAAATAAACACAAGTTCAAACGTCGAAATCACCACACTATCATATAATCACATAAAATGGCATGTATAGCTAGACCCCAAACGCATTACGGTAGTCCTAGAATCGACTAAACCGTAGCTCTGATACCAATAAAATTGTAACACCCGAACCCGAGACCGTCGCGAGTCGAACGCGAGGTGTTAACGAACTTCAACCCACTTATTGACAATTTTCAGACAAGCTGCCAATCTGAGTACTAGTCGCTCCAAAATTCATAACTTGAGTTTTACAACTCGAAAATCAGTTCCGTAAATTTTTCCTGAAACTAGACTCATATGTCCATCTACATATTTTTTCTAGAATTTTGGTCGAGCCAATTAGTACAGTTTATTAGTTAAAGTCTCGCCTGTTGTAGGGATCGACTACACTGACCTTTGTGCGTTACGAATTGGATATCTCCCTGTACAGGGCTTCAATACTAATGCCGTTTGTTTCTATAGAAACTAGACTCAGAGAGGAATCTACACATATATGGAATGACTCCTAATTATCTCTGGTTAATTTACAATGATTTTCCAAAGTTGGAACAGGGGATCCAGAAACCGTTCTGGCCCTATTTCACAAGAACTTTAAAATCTGTTAACTTATAACTCATATGACCATTTCGTTTCTTCCATATGAAAGTAGATTCATCAAGGTACACTTACATAATTTATTTGCTATTTAATACCATTCCTACTATTTTTAGTGATTTTTCACATCCACGTCACTGCTGCTGTCAGCATCTGCCTTTAGTAGGCTTTACCTATTTCATACTTTCCATGATTCAATTGGCCCTTTTTACATACATAGCACAAAGCGTGATCATGATTAACCATTCCAATGGCTAATCGTTTCAAAATAATTCCATACCTCATAAGGGTCAACATACAAACGATTATAGTTCTATGCTAAAACGTATATAAGCCATTTTCGCATGGCTATCCAAGTTTACACAAACCGGAAGGTACATGACCTTCAACAAAGGATGGTCCTATACATGCCATTTCAAAGTTCAACCAAAATTTGTACCAAAATGGGGCTTCGATAGTGTGGATGACTTGACTTCTTTGATCCCGAATCCGATAGCTAACGAGCGAAACCTATAAAACAGAGAGCCAAAGCAACGGGTAAGCATTTTAATGCTTAGTAAGTCTCAAGCAATGAAATCAGCCTTGACTAAGGTATTTTATTCACATGGCTAATTAAACCACTTTACTAATTCACATTCCCATACTCATACTTATTTCACATCACCGACCCTTATGTTCATACACAAAAGAACAACTTAGCCCAAGGCCGGTAGCTCGTTTATCAACTTAGCGCATACTTACTTGTAAGAATTCAATTAGTACAAGCACATACAAACATACCTCATTGCTGGAATTTTCACAAGTGTATAAGCTGAAATTTTCACAGCAAGATTGCTCACTTCGAATCACATACTTTCGGATTTAACCGGATATAGCGACTCATACGATTGCCTTGGTCATAACCCGGATTTGGTGACTTGCACAAAGGCCTTGGTCTTAGCCGGATATATCAACTCGCACGAATGCCTTGGTCTTAGCCCGGATATATCAACTCGCATACGAATGCCTTGGTCTTAGCCCGGATATATCAACTCGCACGAATGCCTTGGTCTTAGCCCGGATATATCAACTCGCATACGAATGCCTTGGTCTTAGCCCGGATATATTTCCAATGTTCACTTACACATATATCAATATTCAAGACACGTCCATAGTTCATTTTCGTTACTAAAGCTCTAACACAAAATATTTATCAACCTTTACTATTTCGGCTCAATGGCCACACAAACAAGGAGCATAATTTTGATATAATTCAAGTAGGGTCATCACTCAAGACTTACCTCGGATGTTGTCGAGCGATTTCGACGGCTATTCAACTACTTTTCCTTCCCTTTATCGGATTTAGCTCCCTTTGCTCTTGAGCTAATTCACACAAATTTAACTTATTAAAATCTCATCATGATAGCTTATGGCGAATATGACAAGGAGTGTAAATGGTCATATGGCCATCCTTTAGCTCAAATACACAATGGTCATGCACATTTTACATCACAACAAGCAATTCAATACATTCAAACATCAACGTGAAGTTCAAAGTACTTGGCCCTTATATACATTAGGCATCAAAGTTGCATATGTACGAAATCATAAATCGAACTCAACACATTAGTTAATATTCCTCTTAGCGAATTTTCTAAGCCAAGAATAGGCATCAATATGCTTGCCTCAAACCGAATGCATGCACACTAATTACCCTCATGTGGCGAATATACACTTAATACCACACAAAAAAAAACAGCATACATTTTACTACTAACACATTACATATCGTAATTCATTGCACATCTCTTATTTACTTCATAATCAACACATCATCACAAGCAAATATACACTTTGAATTAGTATATATGTCATACCAATCCATCATGTGCAAACATATATTCATGTAGGTGCAAGGGCGAATTCTCAAGTGGCTTATATCCAAATATATACACATTTCCAAAGCTTAAATCTTACTTACCATGCAACATGCATGAATTATACTTATGGATATATCATGGCGAATACCACAACACCACACCATTTCAATTTGGTCATGGTGAAACAAAGAACTTAGTATCTCATTCAAAAAAATGCTAAAAGAAAATCTAAGAATCTTCAATCCTCCATCACATGTATCACTTTCAAGCTTGTCATTTAACATGCAATGGCATTAACACCACATTCACTTTGGCGAATTTCATTCCCATGACATAACAAGGATTTGAACCATGGGCTAACAAGAACATTAAGCTAGCAACTAAAAACATGCATGAACCTCAAACATACCTTAATCTTGATGCAAGTTTAGCCAACCTCTTCCTAATCCTCTTCCAAACCAAGTATGAAGCAAAACTCCTTCCTTAACCTTAGTATTTTCGGCCAACAAGAGAGTGAAAAGAGATGAACAAAATTTTTCTTTCTTCCTTTAGGACATTCGCCAAGCTATGGAGGAAGATGGACACTTTTTTTTTGTTTCTCATCTACTAACATTAATTGTTTATTCCATACCCTTATTTTATTCTTTCCATCATAACCCATTTACCAAACATGTTTCATGACATGATTTTTGCCCATAAATCCTTGTCATGGCCGGCCACTAGCTATGGGGGAAATTTGACATGCAAGTCCATTGTTTTGCATGCATCCTTTAATTAGTCATCACACATTTCCCTCATACTTTCAAAGTTTATTACTAGGTCCTTTCTAGTGAAATTCACATCTATAATTCTAAATCAAAGCATAAAAATATCACACATGAGTTAACACACATTATAGGCAATAAAATAAATATTAAATTATTTTTATGCCTTGGTTTTGTGGTCCCGAAACCACATTTCGACTAGGGTCGTTTTAAGGCTGTCACACCTTCTCTAGTAAACCTACGACCCTGACCCCTTTGATTTTGGCCACCTCGTCCACTGACTATACCCACTGTACCTATCCTAAATCTAGCCATTCGAGGAAAGCTAAAAAGTAAGAAAGACAAGAATGAAAGATTGCCTTTGGAATAGATGAAGTTTTGGAAAAGGAAATCAAAATGCTATGATGATATAGTAGAGGGATGAAAGAAAAAATCAAGGAAGAAAAAATAGGGCTAAAAAATAACTCAAAGGATGAGAAATTTGGGAAAAACAAATTGAGGAAGTAACGATTCCCTTTTCTCTATGATTGGCTGTATAAGGCAATCGTCTCCTGAAAGTATCGAGTTTAAACCCTTAACAAATGTTGATGACTTATAGGGTTTTTCTTAAATCCTTGATATTAAGAAAAGTGGGGATATTTGCCAATGCAAATTGCACAAGTAAGTATTCATCAAGATTGAGTGTTAAAGAGTCATTATCCGTTAATGATATCAATTCCTGCACTTTGCAAATTTCACCTCACGTCTCTATAACAAGGCCATTCACCAAAGTGACAATTCGTGTAAATACATTCGTAATGTGATTTCTCACTTGGTTATTCAAAGGAGTGTTCCGCACACAGATTGCATATCATTAGTTGCATTATGATATGATTAATTCGCTAGATATCAAAGTACAAAAACCCCTCTTAAATGCCTTGTGTGAGATTATTATATGCTGCTTTATTGTGAATTATATTTTTTTCAACTATAAGGGTGGAAGAGTTGTCACATTGAGATTCGTTAAGTTTAAAGTTGCTAGAGGGATTCACGAATTTTATTGAATTTTTTTGAATTTGGCAAGTTCTTTTTATAAATAAGCACTTTTAGTCGATTGATTTTCGGAAGGCGTTGGATTTCAACCATAGTTCTTTTAGTTTTGAACTAAGTATATATTAGTGGCAGACATGATGATTAAGGTATTTCCAAGTGGCTGTGAATTGGTTTTGATGAAAGGGGTTAGGAGAGGCATTCTTCTTCGGGAATGATTATTTTATTTTTCCATTCTTCTTCTCTATATTTTTTCATGGAAGAGAGACAGATCAAAGACCATTCATGGATGAAGGGGAAAGACTGATGTTTAAGTATTAGAAATTGGAAATCTTGCATGTTAGAGGTTCATGTAGCAATGGAAGAGCATAGTAAGATGGATTTGTCGATAACTTCTAGGTGAGTTCTCAGACTCAGATCTTAAATAGATGTATCTTGTGTCATTAATATTCTGAAAATGTTTGAATTAGTGTTTTACCTATGGTGAATCAACTTGTAGTGAACTGCGGATGTATAGTGTGTGTATGTGGTATTGAATGCAATTATCGTTTGGTTAAATTTGATCATGATTGAATAGATGAGAGGTTTGGCATGATGTATGTTGTTTAATGAGATTAAATAACATGGCTATGACTAAATATGGTTATGATGCGTAAGTGGTATGATTAGCATACTACATGTCATATGATAGATAATATATGTTGGCTGAATGTTTGCATATGTATGCATGATATGTATATGGATTTGAGGAGGTTCGGATGGTCATACAAAGGATTGCATATTCATTATATTTATGTGGCTTTGAGGAGGTTCAGATGGTCATACACGGGATTGCATATGCATTATATTTATGTGGCTTTGAAGGAGGTTCAGTTGGACTAAGTTAGGAAATGAGATTAAATGATATGGAGACTCAGTGTGCACTCATATATGAAAGCCTTTTATGGGATGATTGAGAGTCCCTTGTGTGGGACGTATGAGAGCCCTTTATGGGACGAATGAAAGTCCATGGCCATGGCATTATCATAAATGTGGAAGTCCCTTAGGACAATCTTAAATGTGGAATTTTGTATGTACCATTTTAAATGTAGAAGTTCGTTAGGACGATCTTAATGTGGAAAGTCTGCCATGAATATCTTAATGTGGAAAGTCTGCCATGTATAGGTTAATGTGGAAAGTTCGTGAGGACTATATCTTGTGGAAGTCCATAAAGACTATCTAACATGGGGAAAGTCTGCCAGAACTATCCTTTATAGGAAAGTTCACCATAATTGTCTTATAAATATGAATCCACACATGGTCATTTGTAAGAGTCTGCAAATAGGTGGTCTATTATTTTGAAAAGGTCATTGTGCTTGTTTTAGTAGATTAAGTGAGGCGGATACAAGTTATGACGGTCCACCAACTTATTCTCACAATTTTAAATATACATTAATGATGGAATTCACTTGGGTGAGAGTTTGTAGATTCGTTCATGGATTCAAATCTAATTTTGTAAGTCTGCCAAGTATGAGTTCATTTTTTTGAAATCCATTACTATGTGCGAGCTATCTATGTATGCAGAATCATATATGAAAGAATAATAGTCTGACATGATTGCTTCATATGATTCTGTTAATAGGGCATTTGCTGTTAAGAATCCACCTACAAGTTATCTGTTTCAAAAAGTTAACCACCAATAGTAGATTACCTGATCGTGAATCAAATGAGGGATGAGATGTATTGTTTAATCTGCCTACTTGATTGGGATGAGCAGACTTTCTATAATAAGCCGTGATGGAGTTTTCCTTGTGGATCTAAGATGATCATAGTAAGAGTTTGAGTTCGTTAAGTCAAACTGCTATTAACTATTTGCAACTGGGACCATTCACCAAAAATGGTCTTATGTGTTTGTGTAACAGCCCAATTTTGGGCCTAATTGAAACAATGGTTTTGGAACCACTGTTCCAGGGCCAGATAAATTATTTTTAATGTTATTTTATGTTTTATAGCATGATTATATGAGTGCATGAAAATTTTGGTGAAATAATTTTAGCGATTTCATGCTTAATTGCGAAAAAAGACTAAATCACATAAAGGGCAAAAGTTTTATTTTATTAGATAGATATACCAAATAGCTAGAGAACCAAAATTGGGGGTCTTTAAAGTGAAATTAGGCCTTTAAATGAGTGATGGCCGGCCATGAGACAAGGAATTAAAATAGTCCAAATGGTTAGGTGAATTTTGGTAACCAAATTGACTAGAAATAAAATAAAATAAACAAAGAATGATATCATCTCTTTCTTATCTTCTTCTTCACCGAAATTTTCAGCAAAAGTAAGGGTTTTGAGGCTTTAAAATTTCAGCCAAACTATCTTCTTGCAATTAAGTGATTTAGATGCCTATTTTTGATAATTTTTGTACTTTTGGAACCCTTGTAGATGAACTAACTAATAAGGAGACTATTTTGTGAAATAGTTGATAGTCTAGGATTTTCCATGAAAGGATTTGTGATGTTTATTGAATTTTTATGGAAGAGAACGAGTCATGGTTGTAAAATAAACAACTTTTGTGAAAGGATTTTCATGAAAACACCTAAAATGGACCATTTTGTAAAGATGGCAAAATGAGTGATAAGTATGACTAATAATGAGAATTGTGGCCTTCTCCTACTATAAAAAGAATTTGGCTAGGCTTGGGTAGTGAGGAAATTCGATAAAAATCGATTACAAGCCTAGGGGCAAAATTATAAATTTTGTGAAAGTCTAGGGGCAAAACGGTTATTTTGCCAAAGTATAAATTATGAAATGTTTTAATTAATGTAATGATTAAATGAGTGAATTTCATCATGTTAGATTAAGAAAATCGAGATTTGGGCTTAAATCAAAAAGTACGAGGTATGGACTAAAATGGAGTAATTAGTCGAAATAGCATTCGAGGTAAGTCCGTGTGATTAAATAAGTATGATATACATGTTATTGTTAATATACTTGAAATCTATCTTGCTATGATTGTGTTGAATTTTATGTGGAACATATTGAATATAAGAAAGTGATGCCAAATGTTAATAACATGTATGTGATGATTGAATGCATTGGAAATTTAATGGAATATGATATTGCATTGAAACGAGTAAGTTGGGTGTAAATAATGCAACTACATGGTTATTATGTGTGATTAAATTGATATAGCATAAATTGTTTGATTGTGACTATGAGTAATGGTATGATGAGACTTATCATGATAAACTCCTGGTTAAACCTTAGGAATAGATTGGATAATCATGCCATAACATTTGAGTGATATGTATGCTAGTGTAAGACATGTCTGGGACATGCACCGGCCACATTATGAGAGCCAGTGTAAGACATGTCTAGGACATGCATCGGCATTGAGACGAGAGCCAGTGTAAGACATGTCTGGGACATGCATCTACCTCGAGATATGCAAGCCAGTGTAAGACCTATCTGGGACATGGCATCGGCCTCGAGATATGCAAGCTAGTGTAAAACCTATCTAGGACATGGCATCGGCTTGACATGTGTCAGTGTAAGACCTGTCTGAGACATGGCATTGACACCGATAGATGGGAGCCAGTGTAAGACCTGTCTGGGACATGGCATCGACTTAGATATGTGAGCTAGTGTAAGACCATTTTTGGAACATGGCATCGGCATCGTACCCTATGTTTGAGGCTTAGTGATTATCTTGTGGTATTCCAAATGGTTCAACGGGAAATTTATGATTTAAGTCAAAATGATAGAGCTTATGGCTACGTTGTGAGTGGTACAAGTACTTACATGAAATTGATGATATGTGAATTCAATTCATGTTGTATGATTAATAGGGAATGAATATGAGTAAGTATATGAGCATGTTGAGTAACACAGGCATGTATGCCAAACTCATGAGAAATGATTTCGGTCTATGATGCGCATTTGGTGAGGATGTAAATTGGTAAGTCATGCCTATGAGAATGATTTTGTGACGACCTTATGATTATAGGTCTATAGTTATGATGTATAAACATGTATTTTTACCAATGTGGTGAAAATGAATTAATAAGGTGTGATAAACATAGTATCATTAATTTACACTAAAACAGTTTTGGACAGTAGTAGCAGTCCGAACTTGAAAATCCACCAAAAATTGTGGAAATTTAGTTAGAGGATGAATAAAATATGAACTTAAATCTTAATGAGTATAGTTTCACATAGAAGAAACGGTGTAAGCAAAGGAGTTTCATACTATGAAATATTTAAAATGTTATGAGACAGGGTCAGAATGATTTTGAAATCCCCTGTTCTAATTTGATAAAATCATTGAAAATTGTACAAAAATAGTTATGGGTTATAATTTATATGATTTAAATTCTTAATGAGTCTATTTTCAATTGAAATAGATGAGAACATCATCTGAGTTCTGTATTATGAGATAATTAATTTTTAGTGAAGAGGGGTTGGAACCATCAGACATCAAAAAAGGGGTAAATTTAAGGAATAAACTATACTTATTTACTAGAACAAATTTTGTGGTAAGAAGATATGTGAGTCTAGTTTTAGGGAAAATTAGCAGATCTTAATTTGGAGTTCCTTAGTTCTAGATATAAATAATTTAGTAACTATGACTCGAGAAAAAAACTTGACTAGAACATAAGTAAAAATGAAAATAGGGTTGTATTACCTTGAGAAGCAAGTTGATAAATTGCTTATTATTTTCATACGGTCTCACTAAGCTATAAAGCTTACTCTCTCCTTTCCATTTCTTTAGTGTTGTCAGGTTAGCTCGGGGTTGGAGATCGTCGGAGGCAGCATCACACTATCAAGCTACCACCTTTGGAGCATTGATAGATATGTTAGCATTTTCAAGTGAGTGGCATGTATAGGAGCTCAGTTTTATGATATGAGTTAATGTGGTTAGCCAAATGTGTTGGCCTATATTGAGTTATTTGTATATGACCATGAAGTGTGACTCATATTGATTATGGTTTGTGAACTTATCTATCTATGCTATGTTCTAATGCTTGTGATATGATGATGTGATTATGCTTGCTGGCCATATATGGTTGGTGTTATGAATTATGTGCACGATGAATGCTTTATGGCCAATTGAAATGGTCATGGCCATGAATTAGATGTGTAACATGGAAATAAGTTGATAACCATAGTATAATGGTAAAACTGATCATCAAAATGACAAGTCTTATGAATGTGAATTAAGGAATCTAGACTTGGTATTGCATGAGTAGATGCATTGCTTGTAAGAGGACAGGTTAATGTTATGAATATGTCTTAATAAAAAGTGTTTAATCACTAAAATGATGCCATGATTTGTGGTTTTAATATGTATAAGGTTGTAAGGGTTATGGGTAACATGAAGGCTTGGAAAATAGCCTAAGTGTTGACTACACGGGCTGAGACACAGTCGTGTGTCTCAACTATGTTAGAGACACGGCTTGGAGACACGGGTGTGTGGCCTAGCCGTGTGGTTCAATTTGCATGTTGACGTCAGAAACAGAGAGTTACACGGCCAGAGGATACGGGCGTGTCAAAGACATAAGGGAGTGTCCGTATGTCCACACGGGCCCATGACCCTTTTTCATGGGGAAGTTTTTTAAGTTTTCCCAAAACTTTTCAAGTTCTTGATTTAGTCCCGAATCAATCCTGATGTATGTTTTGGGCTTCGTAGACCCAAATAAGGGATGACATGCATGTGTTTGAAAAAGTTTTGAATTAAAAGAAATTTTATGGCCTGGTTTTTGCATGTATGTGTATGTTTAAGTCCAGTAATGCCTCGTACCTTGTCCTGGCGTTAGACATGGGTAAGGGGTGTTACAGTTTGTCTATAGTCACTGGTGCAATGTGTGTTATGAGAATTATTGATGTATTATCTTTTACCAGTTAGCAAGTAAGAGTCCGCGAGGATTTCCCTCTCGAGAAAATAAAGGCATAAGAAGCCATGAAGGCAATGAACAAAAATAGAATTAGTAGGGATAATCCATTAAGGAATCATCTCCTGTGACGATTAAAATGATGTACCGTCCTAATGCGGGCAAGACAATTGTGAAGTCCCAGCCACGAATTGCAAACATGTTAGCGTTGTGTCAGTAAGGGATGAAAACTTATTAAGTTCTTTAAAAATTATTTGTGTTATTATGTTTTGTAGGGAAATAAGAGATTTTTGAAGTTCGAGAAAGGAACAGGCCAAAGTTCACTGTGCATCGACAAATTCGTTTCTTGATGTAATATGCTCACAATGGGATGACTCAGAGGTGGAGTCTCAGAGTCTTTTTTTTTTTTGTAAATGAAATTAATTAGTTAGAATGCAATTTTTTAGTACTAAGTGATTATTTTAACATGTTAAGGGTTTCTTGGTGAAATTGTTGTATTTTAAACTAAAGTTTATCATTGAAATAAATTCTTGAAAGTTTGAATTTACTTTAGTAGTAGTATCAAATATATTTTTGTCTTCATTCTTTTATTATTATGGATAATAATGCTAAAAGTATAGGTTGAATTTTAGATTGAAATATAGTATCTTATAGTTCGGACCTGGCGATTGGGCCAGGTATGGGATTTGATAGTAACTATCAAAGTAACAAAACTAGTTTTAAGCTGAAGAAAATGTGATCTTAGAAACTTTATGTTAGAGAAGTTATGAACCAAATAATATGTATTAAGCTATGATTTTAATTCTTACCAAGAACCCTATAAGAAGATGTTGGTTTCTAAATATTATAAAAGAAGAAGAAAAGCAACAATGTAAACATCTATACCCTACAAGTGATTAAATAAAGACCACCATTTCGACTTTTAAATTAAATGAAAACAAGAAGGAAAATGAAAAAGTAAGAATAGCAATCTTGATTAATATAGAACATAGTATCATAAAAGGAATCCTTACTTGAAAAAAAAAATTGAAAAAGCCTTAAGTTTGCACTTGAAAAGCAATTTCGTTGTAATTGCTACTGCAACAGAATCAAACATATTACATTAAAGAGAAAGTAAGCCAATGAGAAAAGCAAGTAGAGATAACACACAATGTTTGTTAACGCAATTGGATTCACCAATCCTTCTTTGTAGGGCCTTGCTCAAAGAATGATTTTATTCAAAAAATTGTGCAGTGCAATTATTGGCTAAAACCCAAACTACCCTTTACATACACGAATATTTGCAACCCCAAAGTCGGACCCAAATTGTTACAAACCAATCTCTCAAGTTCATCACTTTACAATTAATAAACCTCTCCAAAGAATACCTAAAAGAGTGTTTATTATTGAATACATATGTGGCATTTCACCTTGTTCTATAGTTGATGTTGAATTAGATGCTAAAGAGAATCACCTAGTTGTGATGATAGTGATAGTGACCTTTGTGAGCCAGAAGAAGTTGATAGTGAGAATTGTTTGCTAAAGTCCAGGAATTTATAAGAGCTAGAAATGTCATGTCCACCTAAAGAGTTGCATTGTGTTGAATTAAGTGTTCAAATTTTTTGTGATCGGATATGAGAAGTGAAGATATTTCATCTGAAAAGGCCAATAGGATATTGACTTATGTTCTGTGATCTTTGAAGTCAACATGGTTGACTCAAATCCAAGAGAATGGTGGCTTGATACTGGTGCCAAATGTCATATCTGCTGTGACAAAGACTATTTTTCTGAGTTAGAACCTTGTAAAAATGGGGAGAAGCTATATATGGGCAATGTTGCAACTTCGAAGATCGAGAGAAAGGGTACTGTGGTCTTGAAGATGACTTCTGGCAAAGTACTCAAGCTTCAAAATGTGTTGTATGTGCCTAACATACGTAAGAACCTTGTTTCTGGGACACTCCTTGGTGTACACGGTTTTAAAATGGTGTTTGAATCCAGAAGCTAGTTTTGTCTAAAAGGGAAATGTTTGTGGGAAGGGGATATGTATTGAATAACACGTGGAAACTTAATACAATCTCTGTAAAAGCAAAGACAATGAATAAGAATGTCGCTTCTTTCTCTATTTATATGCTTGAGTTAAATATGTTAAACCATTTGGTGAATATTGTGCACAAAATGATATTATTCATGAAGTGACACCACCATACTCTCCTCAATCAAATGGAGTTGTTGAGCTGGAAAATTGGTCTCTAAAGGAAATGATGAATGCATTGCTAAGAAGATGTGGGTTATCATAAAGCATGTGGGGGGAACATGTTCTATCAGCTAATTAAATTTTAAATAAGGTTCCCCGCAAGAAAATGGATAAGACAACATATGAGTTATGGTATGGTAGAAAACCATCCTACAACTACTTGAAAGTATGGGGGTGTCTTGCAAACGTAATGGCTTTGTTAACAAAGCTAATGAAAATAGGTCCTAAAATAGTGGATTGTATTTTTATTGGCTATGCAGATCATAGCAATGCATATAGGTTTCCAATGTATGAATCAAAGAATCTTGACATTCATAAGAATTCTATATTGAAATCAAAGAATGCTTCATTCTTTGAAAATATCTTACCTTGTAAAGCTAGAGAAGTTGATTCAAGTTTAACTAAATAAACATCAGACACTATAGATGAAAATAATAGAGACGAGGTTGAAACTAAGATAGAGCCAATAAAGATAAACGAGCAAGGATAGAAAAGTCTTTTGGATCGAATTTTCTAACTTTTATGCTAGAGGCCGAACCTCAAACGTATAATGATGCTATACGGTCATCCGAACGCACCACATGGAAAGATGCTTGTAACACCCCTTACCCGTGTCTAATGTCGGGACAAGGTACGAGGCATTACCGGACTTAAACATACACATACATGCAAAAATCGAGCCATAAAATTTCTTTTAATTTAAAACTTTTCAAACACATGCATGTCGTCCCTTATTTAGGTCTACGAAGCCCAAAACATACATCAGGATTGATTCAGGACTAAACTGAGAACTTTGAGAAGTTTCAGGAAAACTTAGAAAATTTTCCCATGACACAAAATCACACGCCCGTGTGGACTCAAGAACACGCCCGTGTGTTAACGCCGTGTCTCAACCCGTGTGGCCAACACTTAGGCTATCTTCCAAGCCTTTATGTTACCCTTAATCCTTCACATCTTTATACCCACCAAGGACACATATCATGACATCATTTTAATGATTTAGCATCCCATATTAAGACACGTTCATAACATTAACATGTTATTGTTCACACATTTCACATACTCTTATAATATCAAGTCAAGACACAACAAAACCTATTCATTAGCCTTGTCATTTACTGACCACTTTTACCAAATTTTCATAATCGTCATCTTATTTCCATATTACACATTTAATTCATGGCCATGACTATTTTGAATTGTCATAAAGCATTCATCATGGACATAATTCATAACACCAACCATATATGGCCAACAAGTATAATCACGTCATCACGTCACAAGCATTAGAACATAGCATAGATAGATAAGTTCACAAAGCATAATCAATATGAGTCACACTTCATGGCCATATACAAATAACTCAATATAAGCCAATACATTTGGCTAACCATAATAACTCATATCATAAAACTGAGCCCCTATACATGCCACTCACTTGAAAACGCTAACATATGTATCAATGCTCCAAAGGTGATAGCTTGATAGTGTGATGCTGCCTTCGACGATCTCCAACCCCGAGCTAACCTGAAAACACTAAAGAAATAGAAATGAGAGGGTATGGTTTATATCTTAGTAAGACCGTATGAAAATAATAAGCAATTTATCAACTTGCTTTTCAAGGTAATACAACCCTATTTGCATTTTTACTTATGTTCCAGTCAAGCTATTTTATCAAGTCATAGTTACTAAATTATTTATATATGGAGCTAAAGAACTCCAAATTAATATCTGCTAATTTTCCTTAAAACTAGACTCACATATATTCTTAGAAAAAAATTTTCAGAATTTTTGGTCCATCCAATAAGTATAGTTTATTCCTTAAAGTTACCCCTTTTTTGCTATCTGACAGTTCTAACCCCTCTTCATTAAAAATTAATTATCTCATAATAAGGACTCAAAGGATGTTCCCGTCTATTTATATTAAAAATAGACTCATTAATAATTCTAAGCATATAAATTATAACCCATAACTATTTTTTTACAATTGTCAATGATTTTATCAAATCAGAATAGGGGATTTTGAAATCATTCTAACCCTGTCTCATAACAATTTAAATATTTCATAGTATGAAACTTCTTTGCTTACACCGTTTCTTCTATGTGAAACTATACTCATTAAGATTTAATTTCATATTTTATTCAGCCTCTAACTAAATTTCCACAATTTTTGGTGGATTTTCAAGTTCAGACTGTTGCTATCCAAAACTGTTTTAGTGTAAATTAATGATACTACGTTTAGCACACCTTATTAATTCATTTTCACCACATTAGTAAAAATACATGTTTATACATCATAAGTATAGACCTATAATCATAAGGTTATCACAAAATCATTCTCATAGGCATGACTTACCTATTTACATCCTCACTAAATGTGCATCATAAACCAAAATCATTTCTCATGAGTTTTGCATACATACCTGTGTTACTCAGCATGCTTATAAACTTTACTTACTCATATTCATTCCTTATTAATCATACAAAATAAATTGAATTCACATCTCATCAATTTCATGTAAAATACATAAATGGTCATAAGCATAACTTACTCTCTTCCTTCCTTACTAAACATACAATGTAAATGAAGCTCGTATGTCGTAATTCTCATTTAGATACCTGTACCACTCACCACATGGTCATAAGTTCTTTCATTTTGATACAAACCATAAATCTTCCGTTGAACCATTTGGAATACTGCAGGATATTCATTAGTCCCAAACATGGGATAAGATGCTGACGCCATGTCCCAGACATGGTCTTACACTGGCTAGCACATCAAAGTCGATGCCATGTCCCAGACAAGTCTTACATTGACTTTCATATATCGAGGCCAATGTCGTGTCCCTGGTAGGTCTTACACTGGCTTTCATCCATCGGTGTCAATGCCATGTCCCAGATAGGTCTTACCCTAACACACAACAAGCTGACTCCATGTCCCAGACAAGTCTTACACTAGCTTGTTATCTCGAGGCCGATGCATGTCCCAGACATGTCTTACACTAGCATACATATCACCCAATGTCATGGCATGAATATCCAAATCTATTCCTAATGTTCAACCGGAAGTCTTCATTATATAAATTCTCATTCACAATGCAAATAAAAAATTCATACCATACTAATCATACAATACATGATAATATTGAATTAGCATTATTAACGTACAACTTACTCGTTTCTATGGAATATCATATTCCATCAAATTTCTAATGTATTCTATCTTCACATGAATGCTATTAACGTTTGGCATCACTTTCATCATACTCAATATCATCAACATATAATTTAATATAACCAAAGCAAGCTAGATTTCAAATAATTTTAACAATAACATGGATAACATGCTTATTTAGTCACACGGACTTACCTCGAATGCAATTTTGACTAATTACTCAATTTTAGTCCATAACCTCATACTTTTCGATTTAAGCTCAAATCTTGATTTTCTTGATCTAAAATGATGAAATTCACTTATTTAATCATTACATTAATTAAAACATTCTATAATTAACAATTTGGAAAAATAACAATTTTTCCCTTAGACTTTACAAAAATTACAATTTTGCCCTTAAGCTTGTAAATCGATTTTTATCGAATTTTCTCCTTTACCAAGCCTAGTCGAATTCTTTTTATAACTATAGCAACTCATAATTTCAATTATTTCACACATTTACAACTTATTTTACAAACTTTATAAAATAACCCTTTTTAGGTGTTTTCATGCAAACTCCTTTCACAAATGTTGTTTATTACACAACCAAGACTCATTTTCTTCCATTAAAATTCAGAAAAAAACATAAATAATCTAATGGAAAAACCCTAGAATTTCAACCATTTTGCAAAATGGTCCCCTCATTAGTTAGCTCATGCTAAAAGGGTCCCAAAAGTATAAAAATTACCAAGAGTGGCTATGAAAATTACTTACTTGCAAGAGGATAACCTAGATGAAATTTTAAAGCTTCAAAAACCCCCTCTTTGCTGGTATTTTTTGTGGAGAAAGAGATGAGAAGAAGATGATATCATTCCCTCTTTATTTTATTTTTTTTTAGTCAAATAAGCCACCAAATTCCACCTAACTTTGAAACTTGTCTTATCTTTATATCTATGGCCAGCCAACCTATATTTAAGGGTATATTTGAAATTTAAAGACCTCAAATTATGGTTCTCTAGCTATTTAACACATTTGGTTAGCAAAACAAAACTTTTTCCCCTTATGTGATTTAGTCCTTTTTCGTAATTAAGGTCACAATCGCTAAAATTAATTCACCAAAATTTTCATGCACTTATATAATCATGCTATTAAAAATAATTTCTCTGGCCTCGTAATAGTGGTTTCGAAACCACTGTTCTAACTAGGCCCAAAATCGAGTTGTTACAATGCTATTAAAAGTGAAATTGATTCCATCATGCAAAATCATACATGGGAATTAGTGAATCTTCCTCTGGGAATTAAACCATTAAATTCTAAATGGATTTTTAAATGGAAAATGAAAGCAGATGGAACAATTGATAAGTACAAGGTTGGATTGGTTAGAAAAGGTTATAGACAAAAAGAAAACATTGACTACTTTGATACTTTTTCTCCAATGTCCAGGATAACTTCCATAAGGATGATACTTGCAGTTGCGGCCTTGTGGAATTTAGAAGTACATCAAATGGATGTTAAAAAAACTTTCCTAAATGGAGATCTTGATGAATAAATGTACATGGAACAATTTGAGGGTCATGTAGTTATAGGACAATAAAGAAAAGTTTGTAAATTGGTGAAGTCTTTATATGGACTTAAGCAAGCACTAAAACAATGGCCTAAAAAGTTTGATAATGTCATGATGAAAAATGGCTTCAAGATTAATGAGTGTGACAAATGTGTGTATGTCAAAACTACCAATATTGAATATATAATCCTATGCTTATATTTTGATGACATACTCATTGTTGGAAGTAACAATGAAATGGTAAAACGTACCAAAGACATGTTAAATTCAAATTCTGACATGAAAGATATGAGACTAGCTAAGGTGATTTTGAGTATCTAAATTAAGAGGTCATCTGAAGGTCTCATATTGACTCAGTCACATTATGTGGACAAGATTCTTGGAAAATTTAGCAAGAATGAGTCCGGTATAGCCAGAACTCCAATAGATACGAGCCAACATCTGTTCAAGAATAGAGGTGAAAGTGTTAACCAAGTGGAATATGCAAGGTCATAGACAGTCTAATATACCTTATGAATTGTACTAGACTAGATATTGCTTTCACCATGAATAGTTTAAGTAGATTCACAAGCAACCTAGGGGAAAACCATTGGAAAGCAATTGTTAGGATACTGAGATATCTTAGATATAATCGGGACTATGGATTACATTATTCTAGAGATCCTGTTGTTTTAGAAGGATTCTCCAATGCTATTTGGATATTTGATATTCAAGATACCAAAGGCACAAGTGGATATGTTTTTACATTGGGAGGAGGAGCAGTGTCATGGAAATCCTCAAGGAAAACGATTATAACCAGATCCGCAATGGAATCTGAGTTTGTAGCTCTAGACAAATTTAGAGAAGAGGCAAAATGGTTTCAAAACTTCTTTGAGGATATTCTTGATTGGCCAAAGCCTATGCCCATAATATGCATATATTGTGATAACCAAGCAACAATTGGTAGAGCACAAAATGCAATGTATAATGGTAAGTCGAGAAATATGCGTCCCAACACAATACCATTAGAAAATTGATCTCAAACGGAGTTATCTTTATTGATTTTGTAAAATCAAAAGATAACATTGTGGATATGCTAACTAAAGGATTAAATCGAGATCAGGTTGATAAAACATCAAAATGAATGGGAGTAAAGTCCTTGAAAATAAAAGGCACTATGTGAAGGAAAACCTTACCTAGTTGATTGGAGATCCCAAGATCTAGGTACAAAAGGACAACCTAATTGCATAGACCTTATGAGGTCAGTGTGGGGGATTTTATCCCAAGTCCATTCCTATAATGTAAGTAGTGACTATTAATGGGATAGGTTAAGCAACGCTTTTAATGACCGTTGTGTGTTTCATTGAGCTGAGCAACATAAGTAACCTATGTGAGAGTGAAGTAGGGCCGCTTCGAGGAAACTATTGGGGCATGGTTCTCTCAAACTCTTGTAGAACAAGGAGATATTAACGGCTATGTGAAGATACCCATGAGAACTAAAACCTAGTCAGGGAGGTAGTTGTGTAAGGTATACCATCATTTACACAAACAAAAAAAGAGTTCAATAACATCACATCTACTGGTCAACTAGTAAAGTAAATATACTTTCATAAGGGAAGGTTCAAGGGTGGATGCATACTTATCCTATACAACTACCGGTCGTAGATTTTATCAACAGATCGAGTCATTGTTTTTCCTTTAAAACTATCAATTTTCAATCAATTTTCATTCATGTGGGGGATTGTAGGAAAAATTGTGATTTTTCGAAACTTTGAGGCATATTTTCAATTGGTAAAGGTGGAGAGTTGAATCATAAAGTTATGGTTTTATATTCTGCTCCATGAGACCTTTATAACGGTATATCATATGCTCAAAATGATTGAGTGCTGAATTAGAAATTAATGCCCAAAGTGAGCTACCTGTGAATATTTGTTGAGGAAAAGAGAAGCTTAGATCCCACATTGATTAAATACCAAGTGTGAGATATGTTTATATATGAGAACCTCCCCGAAGGGTGATTGAATGGCTAAGCTTGAAACCCTGCCTTGCGCACAGAGGGTGTAGATCCAAACCCATCGGGGTTAGGGCGCACGCGCACAACGTGGGCGACGCGAAATGTCCAAATTGGTCGGACCGAAAATAGGCATGTGGATATTTTAGCCCAACATGAAATTTATTTTTTTCTTAGCAAATATATAAACAAAATCTTATTTAAAAGGACATATATCCTAATTTATTTGATTCCAATCAATTTGATTTGATTTTAATCAAATTGATTTAATTACTACTTTAATGTAGATTTTGTATCTTTATTTATGGATATTTCCAAAATTCCTTCATATTGAATGCCTATAAAAGGCCTAAGAATTATTCTAAATTTTTTACACAAACTCTCTAAAACCAAGTCTATTTTACTCTCGAAAATTCTTCTTTTTTCCTCTCAATATTTTCAAACACCCCGGTGATAGAAAAAGACAAGGTTCGTTCATTGATCTTGTAGAGGTGCTACTGCTTCAATCATCGTGTTGCTGTATCCTGGGAGATAGTCGACCAAGGTTTCTCTAAGTACAGTAAGAGCGGCCAAATCTGTCTTAAGAAAACTGTGTAAAATAGGCCTCAACATCTAGTAGAATTTGATTCTTGATTCGATTTCTGGTTTTCTAATCCTATTTATTGGTTTTTCGATTTGATATTTTAAATAGAAATTATTTTATTTATTTTATTTTATATAAATAGTTGTTTATTTTATATATATATTTGTTCGCTAATGTATTTTGTCCGACATTTAATCACTTTATTTTTAGATATCAAAATTTAATTTCAGTTGATAACATCATTAAATTATTTTTGTTAAATTAGAAGATGTGACGTTTTAAAATAAAAAAACTCGAAACCATGTAAGAAAAAATAATATTATAATGAATTTAAATTTAACAAAATAAGTTATAAATAATTAAATTTGTATTTTTATCTCGAAAAAGTAAAAGCACTAAAGTACTAAAATAAAAATAAAAATACTAAATTTTAAATATAAAAAGATTATAGAGACTTAAAATATAATTTAATAATTCGATGATGATCACTAACTATGCAACACAACTTTTAACGACATTAGATGTGACCTTTTCATTATAGTAGTAAGGAAAGCCTAGTTTTATCTTTTATGGGCTAGTCCTCAAAGCCGAATATATATTTCATAGTTGAGAACAAACTCTTGTAATAATCCAATCTTTCTCTTTCATTTGTTTTTCTTTATTCTTCTAATTTATTAATTCATATTTCGATATGAACTTGAATTTGTCAAAAGAATGGTTAGATCGATTAATAACAAATAAAATAATATATACATACATATATATATATATCGATTTCACATTTATAAAAAGTTACTTTATTAGTATATTAAACTATTTTTTTCTCATTTTTGAACAATCTTTTTATTCCACACGGTATCATGTCAACTTGAATTCTAATTTGACTCGTATACTTACGAATCTGCCGCTTAGTGTTATATGTTTTACTACAATATTTCTAATCCGACATTTGTACGTTTAGCGATAGTCAAGTTGTTGGCGCCGTTGTAGGGGGTTTCGTCAATGAAAATTATCATTAATTTAATTATTTTGTAAAATAATACTAGTCGAAAGATAAAACAAGTTAGATAATTTGTTAATTTTTTATTTTCATTTTTTAATTTATTTAATTTTTTTAGATACCTTATTGACTATTTAATTTAATTCTGGATACAATTGATGATGAATTTGATGATACTAGCAGTTGGGATGAGGAAGATGAGATGTATGCATGGTATGATGATGAATGGTACGTTAATAAATGACCAAGTTAGGTAAATGAAGCTTCGACGATTTATGACGAAGAATACGAAATGCCCAGATATTCAACCCAGCAAGAATTGGACTTAACCATGGATGGCAAAGTTTACTAATATTTGTATGAGCAACATAGGAGCAATCAAAGATCATGTCAGAAAAAATGGAGCCTCGACAAATCAATAGAGTCATGATTGAAGGAGTGGAGATTATGAATATTCATCTCAAATTCCTCTGGAGTTGGATGAATGTAAGTCTTTTCTCCTTAGTCTAGAATCCCAAGCTAAAGCAAAGGATTTCCAAAAATAATTAGACTGATTAAAAACATCCAAATATCCAATTGAGCTATCTTGTAATTCGGATGAGACAACCTTATACAAATCAAATATGTCAACCTACACTAAGGATGTGATGGAAATAAAAGGACTGTTGGTGCAAATATTGGAAATGACAAAATCACTAAAACCAAATTGAAGTAAAGAGTCTTTGGACGAGATCAAACATGATGTACCCAAATCTTATCGTGAGGACTATTGTATCGTCGTCAACCACTCTGAATTAGATGGTAATAGTTAGCAAGAATTTGGAACTAGAGACCACGATGAGACATTGAATATAGTCAAAGGCATCTCCGATCCAATTGACATAGAGGTAGATGTAGAAGTAGCAGTAACAATAGATGGAAAAGTAAAGACTAACATAGGGCTTAAACTGTTCCTGAATGAAAGTGTAGTTGAGCTAATACACTTTATGGCCAAAATTAAGGAAGTGAGAATTGAAGAAATCGATGAGTTTGTTCCATTCTCATTTGATTCTCAAGATAAAGCTTAGTTAATAGAGCCTCACACGACATGGAGGTGAAGTGGCTTGAGGTAATAATAACCTAAAAAATAATTAGGGGTTGGCTCAGATTTGACATCAAATGGATTGTGATGTGGATGTTGCGCTAATTGAAAATAAGATGATATTAATGGAACTGATCGAAGTTGCTAGTTCAAATATATTGATAGTTGAGCAAACAACGGATCAAAGTGTCAAGAATCAGCTAAAAGTTCTTTTTCGGTGGCGATACAAATTGTCCCAAGTCTGAAAAAGGGCTTCTTATTTAAATTTATTTTAATTTTTAATTTCAATTGTAGTTTGATTATTTTTGTTTTGTTTATTTGAAGTTCTAATTTATATGTTTTACTTATTTCCTACAGTGGTCGTTGAGCTTGGGAAGTGGAAGAATCAAGAAATAGAAGAAGTTGAAATCTCGAGCATGAGAAAGATTGAAACAGTGAGTGAAGTCCAAATGAGGGACATTGTGTGGTCCCGATAAGCCTTCTACGTACCAACGTGGCCTTTCAGTGTCATTAAGAGCTGACCTAATTAAGTGCAAAATAGACAGTGATGTCGTGACGAGGGATGTTGCGTCATCCTGATGATAAGCTCAATGTTGCAATGAAGGGCAAGGGATATCGCAATGAGCAATGATGTAACAACCTTGGAACTTGTAACGGCTATGCGACGTTGTGACGACCTGAAGCTCCACGTCGTGACAAGGTGACGATTATAAAAGGTCCTTATCACGAGGATCCCTAACCCAGCCGCCTCAAATAGTTTTTTATCCTCTCTTTTTTGCAGCTCTCCGTCTCCAAGCCTAAGCACACTGAATCCATTCAATTTTTGTTACCCTTTTATCATTAGCATTTCAAATTTTGTAATTTTCTTTTTCATTCCTTTTGATTTTCAAGTTTATAACACTAAATCCCTTATTAAGTCTCAACAAATTTATTTATCGATGAGGAACGACAGTGGGCGATGGTGAAGCATTGTAACCTAGACATTTTGATAACAAAAGTGTAACACCCCTAGCCCGTATCCGTTGCCAGAATAGACCTACAGAGCATTATTGGAAGTTAACATCTCACACGAACAAATATTCAAAAGATTCAAAATATATCATAAATCATAGCAATATTATTCAAACTCATACTCATTGTCCCTTATACGAGCCTTCGAGGCCCTATAAACACATTAAAAATGAATCAGGACTCAATCAAAAACATATAAAATTTTTGGAAAAAAATTAAAAATTTCATACTATAGGGGTCATACGGCCATGTGACTCACAGAACTAAGACACACGCCTATGTCTCAGGCCGTGTGGGCATTCAAAATAGGGGTACACGATCGTATCCCAGGTTGTGTTTGTGTCTGTGGATCTCTCTAACTTGGTCACATGGCCAAGCCACACCCCCATGTGCTATCCCGTATACCCTTCGAGATGGCCTCAGACGCTCGTGTGCCAGGCCGTGAGCTAGGCCGTGTAACAGTCTAACTTGCAACCCTTTGTAAGGTACAGGGGACACATGGCTGAGACACACGCCCGTGTCTTAGGCTGTGTGGACAAGAAATAAGCCACTTTTAAGTCATTTCTTTCACCCAAATTATGCACACTCAAGCAACTCAAATACACCTAAATCAAACCTTCAAAATGTACCTAAAATGTGTATAATCAAGCTAAAACAGTGGGATACCAATTCATATAACCAACATGCCCTAAGGATGTAACACCTCAGATTTTGAGGTTAGAAGTTTTGAGATTTGAAGGTGGGGTTAGTGGCTAGATCAGACATTTGATTTTGTTTTTGCTTTCTAGTGTCAGAATGGCCCTGCTGGTCTGGTGGTTGGTTGTGAGTTAGTTTTCTTGGGGGTTCTAGGTTCGAGTCCTCATGTATGCTTTAAGAAATTATTTTTTTCATCTTCTAACTGTTTTGAGTTAAAAAATATTTATTAATTATTAATTTTATTTTTGCTATTTTTATTTTTTTGGAAAAATTGGCACGTTCTCTTCCTCTTTTTCTCTAGACATCCTCTCTCCCTCCCTTGGGTTTTTTTATGAATGAGAGATTTTTTTCTTTTTCTTTTCCTTTGCTGATTCTCAAATTAATTCCGAGTTTACCGTTGTTGATCGGTAGGTCTCTGAATTGGCTTGGGGAGCGAATCGAATGATTTGGGTGCTTATCTCGCAAATCAGGTGTGGGTTTCGAACCTCTTTTCTTCTATTTTTTGATTTGTTAATTCAATTCTATAGTATTTGATAATTTTGAGTGTGTAATAAACTTGGTAATTGCTACTAAATTGCTGTGAAGTTCAGTAACTTGTGTGTGTTCTGAACTGCTTATATTTGACATGAAAATGTTGTTGAATCTGGAGGATTTTTATAAGATTCTATTGTTTCAAGTGTGGTTAACGATTGGGGTTCGTTCTGATGTCGTAAAATTGAGATTTTAGCCTATTTCGGTGTGGTTTTGTAACCACACAGGTGGCCACATGGCCATTTGAAATTGGGATTTAGGGTTTCTGGACTGATTTGGGTGCCACACGGCCTGGCCGCATGGTCGTGTGGCTGATTTGGGGATTTTAGTTAACTTCCACACGGCTGTGTCCCTTCCCCACCTGGGCATGTGCGTTTGGGAATTAGAGTTATGTGATTTGGGTGCCACATGGCCTAGCTACACGACTGTGTGGCCAATTTAGGGATTTAGGGATTCTACACGGGCGTGTGTTTTGGACACATGGATTTGTCTGGTGGGCACACGGGTGTGTGAGACCTTCACACAGTTGTGTCTGCCCTATACCCTATTTTAGCACAAATGGACAGAGCGTTACATGGCTGAATCACATAGCCATGTACCTAGGTCACACGGGTGTGTACCTTAGCCACACAGTCGTGTGTCTCCTTTCCCACAGGCGTGTGCCTCTCCACATGGGTGTGTTGACCCCACATGACCTAGGCACTTCCACATGGTCGGAGCACACGGCCGTGTAACCCTATTTCATAAATTTTTATTCTGTAGCATAACTTTTCCACTCTGTTTCTTGTGCTGTCCAACAGTTGTTGGGGCCTCTATATAAGTATTAAGGACTCTGATACGGCTTAGGATCATGTGATTAACTATAAGCATGGTGTTAAACTTTTGATTTGATAGATCGTGTTTGTAATGTGTCAGCAAAATGAAACCGTGTCCAATAACTGTAAAGAAATTTGACATCGAGTTGTGTGTGTAAGGGCATTCTGATTCTATGTGTCTAATTCCAAAGAGTTTATTTTTGTAATCAGATGAAATTCTGTATTTGATTGACTGTTTACGACATTCTGTGTCTGTGTGATTGTTCGTGTTTGGTGTGTATTATTGCATTACATCATGATTTAGGGTTTGGTTGTGAAGAGAAGGAAGACTGATTTTGATGTGATCTAGAAATTTAACTACAACATATTTGTACAGCGGGTTATCGCAATACACTGTATTGTATCTACATTAGCTTTGCTGTGTTTATCTTGCAGTTTAACTGCAACATATTTTACAATGGTTTACCACAATATATTGTACTAGATATATGTCAACCTTGCTGCGTACTATTATCTGAGTGGCTTAGTCCACATACATCGTGTGTAGGGTTGGATGGGCCTTCTTAAGTCCTATGTGGTGGGTCTAGTTGGATGAGCTTAAATAGCTCTATTGGGGTGTCATTGGGGGACGAAGAGGTGTTTTGGCTAGATGGGTGGGTTTTCACTACTTGACTGCATTCATAAGCATCTGATCAAGTGATTGGGTGTAAGTTTGTTTGTCTGAACTTTGTCTGTTTGACTTATCATTTGTGATTATTCTTGCGTGTAATGAGGTTTTGTAGCATTGTGTGTAATGGTAAGTGCTTTACATGAGTGAGTTTGTTTGGGATGTTGGCTTCGCGTATACCTTCTGGTTTTGTATATCTCTGTAAATACGTTTCACTATTGTACTGCTATTTGGAATTTCGGTCTGTAATTCTGTTGTTAGTCATGTCTCGAACATACACTAAGCTTGTGTAGCTCACCCCCTTAGTGTTTCCCCTTTCAGGTACATTTCAAATTTCTGATGCTATACTCAGCACGCTGGAGGTCTTGGAGTTACGCGTTTTAAATAATTAGTTTAAGTATTGTTTTTTGAAAATTGTGGTATGAAATTTCGTATTAAATACATGTAAGTGTTATTGGACTGAGGTTTTTGTAATACAAAGATTTTATATCTGAGAGTTTTTACGGAATTTAAATACTGTAATGTTTTTCGAGATGTTAAACTAAGATTTCCCACAACCACTTCGATGATCAATGTGACCTCCGAAATTCAGTCTAAACTCCTAGGCTGGGTATTGGGGTGTTACAAAGGAACCTCAATTTACATGACATTAGGCTTTCCAAACTCATGCATAACTTAGTTATTTAACAACTTAATAATTGCAACTAATTTCCATACCAAATTCTACTAAAATAACCATACCAAAATCACATTCAAATATACCAAAATGGTCACTAAAACATACATCAACTTGATCATTCCAACATCAAGTACAAAAAGCACCAAAAGGCCAAATTATCAACCATCATAAGATCACATATATACAAGCCAACATGACAACTAATTCATTATCCAAAATACCACATTTACAAGCCAAACATAACGGCTATTTCATCAAGCATAAAACATCTATACATGCCATTAGAACCATGACTTAAAATCATAAAAATCTATTGATAATGCTGATGGATAATGTGATATATCTCCAAAGACCTTCCAACCAGACCAAACTTTTGATTTACTTGACGATAAAATGTAGAAATGAAGTCGGTTCATCCGAAGCTTTCTCTTTGCCTCGATCTAAAGCCGTTCGAGGCCTATCTTAATCTAAATGAATAAATTTAATCAATTTAATAACCCTTCTATTCAATTCAATCAAAATTCACATTTTTGTAAAATTACCCTTTTGACCCTAATATTTTGATTTCTTTACAATTCAGTCCTTAAGCTCGTAAAATGAAATTCATGCAATTTCACCCCTACCCTAGCCTAGCTGAATTCCATACAAGCTCATAGCAGCCCACACATTTCATTATTTCACAAATTACACCATGAATATTTCATATTTTACAATTAAATCCCTAATTGACAAATTCATCAAAAATCAACAAAAGTTGTTTATCTAACAACAAGATTTCATTTTCTACCATCAAAATTCAAAAAAAAAACATGGATTCATTCATGGAAAAACTAAATCTTTTAACATTTTTACAAATTAGTCCTTGGGCTAGCTAGATTAAGCTACAACGACTTTAAAAACATAGAAATTATTAAAAACGAGACAAAAACACACTTACATGCATAAGGAAGCAATGGCCGAATGAAAGAACCCTAAAAATGGCTTCTCTTCTTCTAATTTTCAATCAAACATCACAAGGTTGAAGATGATACAACCATTATACACATTTTAATTTAGAAATAATTATTTAATTACTTATTTAACCTTTTAATTAACCTTTGAAAACACATGTATAATGTCCATAAATGTCCACTCAAATTTCAAATGGTTTAACTACCTCAAAAACCCTCCAATCATTTAATATCATAGTCATTAGATCCCTTTAGCATATAAAGCTCAAATTTTGCACCTTTTGCAATTTAGCCATATTTATCAAATTAAGCATGCAAACGATAAAATTTCTTAACGAAATTTTTATACAACACTACTAACGTGCTGTAGACATTATAATAATAAATTAAATATTTTTACATCAGATTTGTGGTCCCGAAACCACTGTTCTGATTTCAATAAAAACGAGCAATTACAAAAAGATTGGTAATATTCAATCTTTCTCTAAGCTTTATATATTTTTGCTAGATTTTGAATGATATATTAGATAATCCAAATTTTGTTAGAATATATTCTATCATGCTTATTGATTGTTGAAATTGTCTCGCGAATTTAATTAGTATGTTTTTTTGAAAGCAAACAACATATTGGAAAATATCAGAATGCGATGTTCCCAATGACCCGAGGAGACGATTCATCTCAAATGAAGCAACCAAATGATTTGACAACTTCGTTAAACCACTTGTCCTGGAACATGACTTTGACTTTGCCAAGTAATTATTCCATGACCCTATAATTACGAGGATCGTGCGCTTAAAGTGGGATGCTTTTTACCAACAACCCCTTAGACTCGTAGTTCTAGCAATCATTCAAGAATTTTATGTAAACTTTCATGAGGCACAAGACCATAAGGTCTTTGTATGAGTGTAACAGTCCGTTTTCAGTGAAATCGGAATAGTGGTTTCAAGACCACAAATTTGACGTGTAAATATTTATTTTATTATTATTTTGATGTTTATGATATGTTAGTGGTGTCGTATAAAAATTTTGTTAAGAAATTTTAACGTTTGCATGCTTAATTTCGTGAAAAATACTAAATTGAAAATGATACAAAAGTGGAGTGCTAGTAGTTAAAAGTATCTATAAACTATGAAATTAATTTGTTAAGGGATTTAAATGGTAATTAGACCATTATTCTTATGAGTGGACAAATATGGGCACACTATTAAGTAATTTAAAGGTTAATGTTAAAGGTTAAGTTGGTAATTTAATAAATAAATTAAAAGTAAAAATAATAAAAAAGATGGTATCATCTTCCTTTTTGAATAAAACCACCAAAAAATAGAGTAGAAAAACACCATTTTTGGAGGTTGAACATTCAACTAGGCTTATTCACTTGAATGGTATGATTTTTAGTCTCGTTTTTAATGATTTTTATGTTTTCGGAATCATTGTAGCTTAATCTAGCTAGCCCGTAGACTAATTTGAAAAACTATTAAAGGATTAGGGTTTTGCCATGAACATGTTTGTATGATTTATTGTAACGCCCCAAAAATCTCAAAACCCAAAAATCCCATAATCCCGAACTTTCTTTGTTTTCGGTTTTGATAAAAATTGTGTTTTTGTTCCTAGCCATTTGATAATTATAGTAGGTCTTAATTAAGGTTTGAGTTCGAACCTAGGGGTAATAGTTTAATTATTAAAAGAATCAAGGCTGGCAAGTAGTTGGGCTTTTAAATAAAGTTAGGGGAAAATAGTATCAAAAAGCCTTGTAGAAGAGAGGCTAAGTGACGCCACTTAGAGTGTAGGGAGGTGGCGTTAATAGCTAGCAAGGAGGTCCAAGGTTTGAATCCTAGCTTAGTGTTTTTAGAAGTTTAATTTTGACCTTCTAGAAGGATGGAAGTGGCGTGAAAGTGGACTCCAAGGGAAGTGTTCAGGAGAGAAAATTAAGGAAAGGATCAAGGGGTTATCAGGGAGAAAAACGAGGAGATGAGAAGGGAGAAGTGATGGAGCCGAATGGGGAATTGGGCATGGGAAAATTCAGTTATAAGGCTTATAAATAGGTGCCGAATGCTAGGGTATGAAGCTAATGACCGAATTTCCTTCACCCAGTTACCAGAAACTCTTTTCTCTAAAAGCTGAAAACCCTCTGCCTTTCTTTTCTTTTTCTCCTTCCTTGTGCTGAATTCTATTCTTCCTCTACCTCATTGCTGACTTTTCTTTTTCTTTTTCCTTAGAGCTGAATAACCGTCTTTTTCCATACAAAATCATAAAGGGCCGAACCTCTTTGGCCGAATACCCTTGGTGCAGTTACTACTCCTTCTACTTCGGTCAAATCTACTGTAAGTGTTGTTCTCCCAATCTGTTTCTTTGCTAAGTATCGAATATTGTCCCTCAATCTTTCTAATCAATTGTGGTAGGGAATTAGTATCAGATCTCAGATCTTAGCTCATTGCCGAATTGCCACTTAGGTGTTGTAGTTTTGGTAAGTATTCCTCATCCATTGGATAAGGTTGGCCGAAAAGCCATAGTAAGGTAAGGGGAATTATGTTGGATACAAGTCACCTATTATTTTGGTTTTAATAGTTACAATTGGTGCAGATCTAGGAGTTGATCGTGGTTAGTGAAGGGGCTGTTATACTTATCGCACAAGGTAAGGTTAAGGTGAGATTCTGGCTTTTGGTAAAGTATCCGATAAGTATGCGAGATTAATCTTTGAGTGATATCAATTGTAGGTTTGGGCTAAGGAAATCGCAGCACGCTTTCCTACCAGGTGTGTACATACACTGCACAGACACAATGAATCAGCAAAAGCCGAAATGCCGAAATGCCGAAAAGCCAAAAAGTCAAAATGTCGAAAAGCTGAAAGTTGGGCTCTAGTAGTCACACGAGTGCGCGAACACTCGTGGAGTGGAAACCAATAGGATTCCTGAGGCCCATGGGCGATTCCGTGGACTTGGGTTGAGAATTGGCCTAATGTGTCGGAATGGGTTAAATAGGCCTGATGGGCTGTTGGGCCCATATAGGCAAAGATTGATAAGTGATGCTATGTGTTAGAAAATTTGTATGTGAGAATGAGTATAATATGATTTGGGCCTAATGGGCCATATGAAGGTGAATTGGGCCTAGTGGGCCATAAGAATATAAACTGGGCCATATAGGCCATTTGAATAAGATTGGGCCTAATGGGCTATATGCATGTATGTAGGGGTATTAGGCCTAGTATATGACGACTACATAAAACTTAATTAATTAATTGAGACTGTGGACAAGTCATAGGGTTAAGGTGTGGCAACGGGTATATGCATGTCTAGGATTGGATCGAGGGAGAGCTTGGTACTTAAGCGGTCTTAACGACCTACCTCCTCTTATCTGAAATCCTACTTGGTGCATAGTCTTCATTCACCTTAACTCGCAGGGCTTGTTCATGGGCCAAGGTAAGTGAAAACCGTAAGGGAAAATTACCGAAATGCCCCTAATGGCAAAAATGCCAAAATACCCCTAGGTGTTGAATGTAAGTTTTGTGGATGTGACATGCATACATATGATGTTCTGCTTAGGTTGCATATGGGGTGGGAACTATGGTACAGAGGAAGTTTATGAGGATCGCATGGTTGCCTGACAATCATGGATCCACCAACGGCTTTTAAAGCCCAATATGTAAATGAAGGTAGTTTCGCAACCGGGCTACCATTGGTGTGTGGGCTGGGTGGGTCGATATTTATATCTCCACATGGTGTGATGGGGGACGGAGCTGGTGTGTAGTGGATGGATAATTTGAATGGGATTGCATTGCATGTTTGATGTATGATGATTTTTGAATGCTTGTTTTCCGTCGAGGGTTGTACACACTAAGTTTGTGAAAACTCAGCCCCTCTTTTATTTTATTTTCAAGTGATGCTCAGTAGATGGTTCGATGTTTGGAGGGACTCTGGGTGGCCAACTAGTAAGACAAACTTGGACTTTTTTTTTAAAGCTTATAAGTTTTATTTTATTAAGTATGTTTCAGACCAGATTGTAATAAGGTTTTCATTATGCTATTATTACTTGAAGTATTATTATTTCCATTGTAATTATGAGAAGTTGAACATGGGTTTCCTAAATTATAGTATGTTTTCTACGTTTCCGAACTTAATTTCTAAATGATAAGTTTTCTTAAATCAAATGCTTAAAACAAGGCTTTCGCAACTGAAAGGTGTGTTTAATAAGGTTTCTTTTGTTTAAGAAGGGTTTTCAATGAAAACATGGTTTTTGGTAAATCACTTCAATGTAGCACGTCAGATTGGCTATAACGTCTGGGCCGGGTTTGGGGTGTTACATTTATAAAGTTCGACGAAAGATTATGAGTCTTTATTGATAAATAAACAAGTTTTGTAAAGTATTCTTTTTAAGAAAATGTCAATTAGGGATTTATTTGTAAAAATAGTAAAAGTACATGGTGAAATTGTGAAATAATGATTTCTATGAGTTTATATGTGTTCATAATAAATTCGACTAGTATGGGTTAAGGATGAAATTGCATCAATTTCCATTTACAAGCTTAAGGATTAAATTGTAAAAAAGTTATAATATTAGGGGCAAAAGTGTAAATTTGCTAAAGTATGAATTTTGGATTAAATTGAATAGTATGTGTATTAAATAGATTGACTTTACTTATTTAGATCAAGATAGACCCGCAGGGATTTAGATTGGGGTAAAGCTAAAGCTTTGGATTAGTTGACTCCGTTTCTACGCCTTAATCGTCGAGGTAAGTTCGAATGATTAAAAAATGTTTTAATGTTATATTGATTTATATGTTCATGTATTATTTGTCATGTAATTAAATAATGGAATCTAATGATGTCAAGATGATTATCAAGCCTCATTTGAACCATAGGAATATGTTGGATGCAAATGACATGTCATTAGGGTTTCATGTTTCCGGGCTGGTCCTGAATGTCCTACCGATGGTTAAGATCCTGCATTTGTTGCGGATACTCTATAGCTGGTATGAGCAGCATCGTGTAGCTTACATTTCAACCTACAACTTGTGTGAGCAAACCCATCTCACAGCTCGTATGAGCAACGATGTAAAGGAAAAAGAAAAGTTACGATTATATGTTTAGCACACTTCATGTGAGCTTTCCTGCATATCCAATGTTATTCTAAATGGTTGAACGGGCAAAAAAACAAAGGAATGGTAAGTTTTCAAATGAATTATGTTATGAATCTATGAAAAGGTTTGAAATGGAAATGATCAATGAAAGTATATCTATGTTCATGGAAAGGATGAGTTCAAAAGCATTATGTACATGTATACCTAGCTTACCATATGATATTTGGAGTGAATTATGTGTTAATGCACTAACATGTGTTGTTGATGGTGCTTAGGCTTGTGCCAAGCTTATGGTTGGATTATATCGTGTTTAATCATAATGTTATGCATTGAAATGGTAAGTTATGTTCATGTTTTATGAACTAACTAAGCATTATATGTGTCATAATGTTGCCTACATAAGAGTATGACGGCCTAGTAAGCAAAGTTAGACACTGAGGGACTAAATTACGTAGAGTCGCCACTAACCAATTAGGGCTAGGTTGGTTAGCCACCTATCGTCTAAAAATCTAGAATTAATACTACGAAAAAGTCCTAAAATATAGACTCGATCTCATCACCAAATTCCAGGTTCGGGAGTACGTGTGGAGAAGGTTATAGCACCTCCACAACGCCTATCCAAGGATAGTCTTATTGGGTCTTAAGAGCAAGATTTTTTTTTATCTAAGCATATTAATGTCTTAATCTAAGCTAAAATTTTATGGAAATCTTAAATAAAAGCTCTAAAGGAAATGCCTCTAGTTTACTTGTAGTTCAATTAAGATGTATTCACCAAACTTATCTAATTTGAAACTTAAATTGAAGATTTTTACTTTTAACGGGAGCCCTAAAGGATACCAAAATAATTCTAGTAAAATTAATTCCTAAAATTAATTCTATTTTAGAATTCTAAAAAACCTAGAAATTACTAATGAATTAAGAGAAATATTAAAATACATCTACAACTTATTCGATCTTTTATTATTATTATTATTTAAAAGATTTAATTAATAATGTTGAACCTATCAAGATCTTACAAAAGTATCCTATGTCGAGTTTATGATTTATCTTACTTTAAAATTCTTGATCTAAGATTTAAATTCATCAAAATCTCAAAATAATAAATCTTAAATAACATTTTTAGCTTTCTTAAAAAGTTTCTAAAATAAAATACTTACAAAGACCTACTCATGATTTACAATTCACCTAGAAAATTCTTTAGTTTTAATCTTGAATAAATTCTTAAAACGTATTTACTTATTAACTTAAGAATCTAATCCTATACAATATTTAAAACTAATTTAAAACCCTAAAAAATATCATACATATTATTTATAATTTTTCTAAGGTAAATGGTAGGTAAGACCTTAAGGACTCTTAAATCCAAATGTAAAAACCTTATGGTTTCATTAAAATATAACATCTACTTAACTAACTTCGTGTCAACAATTATGGGATGCAAAATGACTTAAAGTTCCCTCTTTTAAAACGAATAGTAATAAAATAGGAAATTTAATTAAATTGACTAAAGTTAAAGAAAAGTTAAAACTCTTTCAAAATGACAATAATAAAAAGAAAAATGAAATAAATAAGACATTAACATGATGATAATAACAATAACAACAACAATAATAATAATAATAATAATAATAATAATAATAATAATAATAATAATAATAATAATAATAATAATAATAATAATAATAATAATAATAATAATAATAATAATAACAATAATACACCTTATTCATAATACAATAAAAGAATCAAAGTAACATAATTAAATAATATTAACATGTATGTAAGGGAATGTGTATATATATATATAAAGACATGAAAATAAATAAAATGAAATAAGAATAAAAAAATTATAAAAGTGTGAATAAAACATTAAAATAAAGTGCATAATTAACATTAATTATTGATACGTGATATTTGTGACAGGTTTTAAAAATTTATAATTAATCGTTCTTGGAACTAACTATTATCACGATGAAGGCAAGTGTACCTATCGAACAGTAGTATAGTTGTAGCAAGACCGGATTGTCGAACCCAAAGGAACCAAGAGTACTAGTAATTACTTTCTTTTTATTATCTAACCTAAAAATTAAGGGATTTGTTTATCTAGACTAATTAACTAAACTAAGGGTGCATAGAGAGAAAATTAGAAAAAAGTTTTTGGAAAAACTCGATTGATTAAGACAATACACAAGGAAAAATCCACCTATACTTCACTTGTTATTTGACTCTGAATCAGACGATTTATTCATTTGACTTGATCCGTAGAAATCCCTAAGTTATATTATTATCTCTCTCGAGACTAATAATGTCTAACCCTAGGTTGATTAATTGAAATCTCTTTCTAATTAACGCCCTAGTGTTGCATTAACTCGATCTATGGATCCCCTTATTAGGTTTCACCCTAATTCGGCAAAATCTTATCACCCTATCTCTAAGCGTGCAATCAACTCCGCTTAATTGTGAAAAATTTACTCTTAGACAGGGTCTATTCCTCCTCTGAAAAAGAGCATTAACTTGAATCAATATCTTGGAATATTAAAACAAGAATTAAGAACACATAATTAAGAACAAGTCAAATATTTATCATACAATTCAGATAATAATAACAAGATCCGTCTTAGGTTTCATTCCCCTTAGGTATTTAGGGGGTTTAGTTCATAATTATAAAAGAAAACATCTCATAAAATTAATGAATACAAAACATAAAGAAAACCCAAAACCCCTGAATGGAAATTGAAGGGAGATCTTCAGTCTTGACGATGAATCCGGTTTCTGAGATGGACCAATCGGCTTCCCTTGAGTAATTCCTTTCCTCTTACTTCGTGTGTCTCTTCTAGGGGCCTTGTCAGGTGTTTAAATAGGCCTTAGAATGGCTAAGAGCCCTCAAAAGTGTCCTTTTTTGAATAGGACTATACTTGGGCTCGGCAGGGACACTCCCATGTGACACGCCCGTGTGCGATTGTTCCAACCTGTGGTCAAGGCTGTTGAATAGGCACGGGCATGTAGTTTACCCGTGTAAGTCGTGCTCCAATCCTGCCAAATGGACACGGTCGTGTGAGGAAGTCCAGGCCGTGTTGGTTTCCCATATGGGTCCATTTTCTCTATTTTCGGCCCGTTTCTCGCTCTTTTTACTCTCCTATGCTCACCTAAGTATAAAACACAAAATTAAAGAATTAGGAGCATTGAATTCACCAAATCTAAGGAGAATTCATCCATAAATGTGCTAAGCATGGGATAAAAATATGTATAAATTACGGTTTATCAAATACACCCACACTTTAAGTGTTTGCTTGTCCTCAAGCAAAATCCTCAACTCACAATCAAAATAAATTCTTCTTAATTTATAATCCCTATCAATAATATCTCAAAATAATCCATAAGTAATCATACATTGAAAATTCAACTAAAAGTACATCAAAGTTTCAAGCATTCCAAGTTGAGCATTTTATCATGAAAACATAGGTGTCCTACCTCATCTAAGTAATCACCTTTGATCAAAATATCACAGAGTTTAACATCCTTACTAAAGGTTTTCTCAAATCACTCAAGGTGTTTAAGGACATCAAATAAAGCACTCATTAGTTAATATGAAAACTTATTACCATAGGCTTGCTTGAAAATCAAATCTCTACCACTATATATTGAGATGATACATCAATCAAAAAGGTCTTTAGAGGATTGTATGTGGCTTTGGTTAGGGGGTGTGGTCACAAGATGAAAGAAGAGGTTAGAATCGAGATTGAATTGAAAAATTACTTAGCTAGAAAAATAACTAGTCATCAGTTGAATACAAGTGAGCTTCTTCTCAGAATATGGAATTAACACTTAAGCTCAAAAATGATGAATTACTACTAATATGTATGTAAGTATTGTATATAACTACTTTTTTTTTAAGAACAAGTCAAATAACATAGAACTTAATTATTGCAACGAAGAATAAGACATAGCTAAGCAATTAATTCAAATCAAATCTCGACAAAAATAGGGATCAAATTAGGGGATTTCAACAATAATGGATTATGGGTTTTTGGTTAATATTGAGGGTAAATCAATTAATGGCTTGTTAGGCTCAAAGGGGTTCACTAAGTGTTAATTATAAAGGTAGGCTTTTGTGGAGTGAGTGGGTTAAACCTAAGTGCCTTTATCATCTCGACATATCAAATCAAATGGTGTGGTCTTGACATGCATAATCAAGAAAGTTCTAGAATAAAAAATCAATACTAACGCACTCATAATAAAAGTGAGCATAAAATAAATAACATATGCTCTAAAGGCTCAACATTTCACAAAAATTATGGCTTTTTGATGTTTAAACTAGTGAATTTCAATTCAAGATAATACCTAAACTTAGGGAAGTAACCTAAAAGTTTTTAATTCTTCAAAAATCAACTTATCATGCTTGATTCCCTAATGTCTTAAAGTCTAAACAATCAATGCATAAACGCCTATGTTTTAATTCAAAACATATCAATAAAAATCATAAATTAATTAAAATTCATTCTAATAGTGATATGAGAAGATCACATGAGAACAAGACCAAATTCAGGGATTTCTGATAATGATATAGAAGACCCCCCACACTTAAGATGTACATTTCCCTCAATGTACAAAGATAGATATATTAAGATATATAATCATGAGATAGAGAAAGAAGTGAAACTTCCTAAATGATGAATGAACTCCTTGCATTGGAGTTATGGAGAATAATTGGCCGAGGGCAATGATGAGAGTGGAGGAGGATACTCTGGTGGTGGTAGAGGTGCATTAGTCCATAAGTCCTATGCCAAAAGAATATTATATCTGGCAGTAGCCATAGTCGTGGTCGAGCAGGACATGGCGATCGTGGAGAACCTTTGCCAGTGGAGTTTTTAATTCCTATTTGATGATGAGCTTTGGAGCTCTTTATAACTGTGATAGAGTCAGGAACTTTTTAAGAAGTATAAAGAAACATAACTACTCGTAAAGAAATAGCCGAAAAAAATATAAAATCTCAATATAAAATAGTATTAAAAGAAAATAAGAAGTAATTTCAAAATATAAGGATAAAAATAAACTAAATAGTAGGTGTTTATAAAGAAATTGGGGCATACGACCATGGGGCATGCTCGTGTGCCCTCAGTTCAGCCGTTGCATTTTGTGGTTTTGAAATTTAGGCTCGTCTGAAATTCGGCCCACGCCTGTGTTCTTTGGGCGTGTTGAGGCACACGACCATGTCACACGGTCGTGTCCTACTTCGTTCGCTTCTCCCACGCCGTGTTCAAATGCACACGCCAGTGTTGTTTTATCAGTCTTGAGCACCGGTAGTGGGCACAGGCGTGTCCCACGGCCTTGTTACTATCTCAGTTTCAACCACGGCTTCTAGACACGGGCGTGTCGCATGCCCGTGTTGGTTTGACAGACTCGCCCACGGCCACGTCGCATGGCTGTGGCCACTTATTGCATCCTGTGTTAAGGAAAAATTTTGCCCTATTTTTGCACGGCCTAAGGCACGCCCGTGTGCCCGGTCGTGTGGATTAGAAAACCTGTGTTTCAATGACTCAGTTAGTGATTAGGTGTTAAAAACTAAAATTTTAAAGAGGTCAATACTGTTAGTGCTCGGGTTGCCTCCCGAGAAGAGCTTATTTATAGTCTAAGCTCGACTTACCTTTCTGGTACATGGTCATGGTGGTGCGAGGAGTTTACACTCCTTATCTCTGCTATCAATTTTATCAACATAAGGTTTAAGACTAATACTGTTTACCTTAAAAGTGCCGAATTTGGGATGAATTACCTGAACTGTACCATATGGGAAAATACTGAGTACCGTAAGAGGGATTGCTCCGTTAGGTTCAGAAGTAGCAATATGAGGGTCTGCTGCATCTAGTAGTACTTTGTCTCTAACCTTAAGTTGATTTGGTGCGATATTGAGCTCGTCATGGCGTGGTTTTAGTTTATCGTGTGTCCTCGATTTATGTGTCCGCCATTCATCTAGTTCTTCGATTTGTAGCCTATGTTCTTCATAGATAGGTCCTTTGTTGTTGCTTGAACACTGCTCGTGTAGGTTCTTCGAAGTTATTTCCTACAAAGTAGGTTGCACCACATGGTCAGTTTTAGTAGAATGATTGATACAACCACCTTCAATTTTTGATGTGTTACTCAAATTACGAGCTTGAAGGGTTATTGTTTCATCTCCCACACGAAGTGTGAGTTCACTTGTGCCGACATCAGTTATTGTTCTAGCAGTTGCTAAAAAGGGCCTCCCTAAAATTAAAGGAATGTTACTATCCTGTTCTATGTCTAGAATAATGAAATCAATTGGGAATATAAATTTGTCAATTTTAACGAGTACATCTTCAATAATCCCCCTAGGAAATCTGATTGTTTTATCACCTAATTGAATACTCATCCTAGTTTGTTTGGGTTTCCTAAGACCTAGTTGCTTAAACATTTTGTAAGGCATGACATAGATACTAGCCCCTAAATCAGCCAAAGCATTATTAACATCTAGGCTACCAATTAAACAGGGAATCGTAAAACTCCATGGATCTTTTAATTTGTTGGCTAGCTTATTCTGTAGTATGGCTGAGCAAACCGCATTTAACTCCACAGGCAACGTCTCGTCCAACTTCCGCTTGTTTGTTAAAAGCTCCTTTAAGAATTTGACTGCGTTTGGCATCTGTGAAAGAGCTTCAATAAATGGTAAGTTAATATGTAACTTCTTTAATAATTTGAGAAATTTACAGAATTGTTCTTCTGTGCGGTCTTTCCTTGTCGCGTTTGGTATGGCACATGAGGTCTATATTCTTTACTTACATTTTTTTGGTCATTGTCATCCACCTCACCTTTACCTTTACTTACCATAGTTTCTTGCCTCGGTTCTGGTTCAGGTGCAACTAACCCTTCCTCATCTTGAATGGTAATTGCATTGATTTTCTCTCTTGGGTTAGATACAGTGTTACTTGGTAGGCTACCTTGTGGTCGTTCAGATATCAATTTAGCAAGCTGACCTATCTGAGTTTCAAGCCCTTGGATCGACGCTTGTTGATTTTTAAATGCTGTCTTGGTATTCTAAAAATGAGTTTTTGACACCGAGATGAATTTTGTTAGCATCTCTTCAAGGTTTGATTTTTTCTCTTACTGGTAAGATTGTTGTTGGAAGCCTGGAGGTGGTGGTGGTCTCTGATTCCCTTGGCCTCCCCATGAGAAATTTGGGTGGTTCCTCCAACCTGCATTGTAAGTATTACTATAAGGATTATTTTGAGATCGAGGATTATTACCCATGTAATTTAACTACTTGTTCTCCATGTTGTGGCCATAGGGTGAGTATTCTGAATTGCTTGATCCACCTCCACTTGCTTTGCACTGCATTACTGGGTGAACCTGTGAAGAACCAAGAAAATCGTCAATTTTTCTGTTCAAAAGTTCTACCTGATTAGAGAGCATGATGACCGAATCGACGTTAAAAACACCGACTATTTTCGTTGGTTTTGTCTTCATGACTTGCCACTGATAATTATTTAGTGACATCTCTTCTATAAATTCATAAGCATCCTTAGGTGTCTTATTATTTATAGTTCCACTAGCGGCTGTGTCAATCATCTATCGAGTCGAAGGATTCAGGCCATTATGAAATGTTTGAACCCATATCCAAAGTGGTAACCCATGGTGAGGGCATCTTCGCAAAAGGTCCTTGTATCTCTCCCATGCATCGTAGAGTGTTTCTAAATCCATCTGCACAAAAGATGAGATATCATTATGTAATTTAGCTGTTTTAGCTGGCGAAAAATATTTTAATTAAAACTTTTCGGCCATTTGTTCCCAAGTAGTGATTGGCCCTCGTGGTAATGAGTTCAACTACTGTTTAGCTTTGTTCCACAATGAAAAAGGAAATAACCGAAGGCGAATGACATCATCAAAAATGCCATTGACTTTAAAAGTGTCGCAAAACTCCAAGAAATTTGCCAAGTGAGTGTTGGGATCCTCGTCCTGCAAACCATCAAACTGAGCAAACTGTTGGATCATTTGAATGGTGTTAGGTTTTAGTTCAAAATTATTTGCAGCAACAACAGGCCTAACTATACTCGATTCAGTTCCTGTTATAGCATAATCATACATAGTACATGGAGCAGGATTCTGATTAGCAGTAATTGCAAGAGGTAGCGGATTTTCTTGGTTTTCAGCCATTTCCTCGGTTGTGGTTGAAATATCTTCCTCTTGCTCTTCCTCTGTGTATCTTAAGCTTTACTTTATTTCTCTTCGGTTTCTGCGAACTGTGCGATCAATCTCACTATCAAATAGTAATGGTCCCGACGGGTTTTTTTAGTCATACACTATAAAAACCTGCTAGGAACGAATAAAAGAAAAATTAGAAAAGAAAATAAAAATTTAAATTGCAAGTAAAATGGCTAAAGTAATAAAAATCTAGTGCTCCTAATATCTTCGTTCCCCAACAACAATGGCAAAAACATGATACGTGATATTCATGACAGGTTTTAAAAATTTATAATTAATCATTCTTGGAACTAACTATTATCACAATAAAGGCAAGTGTACCTATCGAACAGTAGTATAGCTTTAGCAAGACCAGATTGTCGAACCCAAAGGAACCAAGAGTACTAGTAATTATTTTCTTTTTATTATCTAACCTAAAAATTAAGGGATTTGTTTATCTAGACTAATTAACTAAACTAAGGGTGCACAGAGAGAAAATTGGGAAAAAGATTTTGGGAAAACTTGATTGATTATGACAATACCCAAGGAAAAATCCACCTAGACTTCACTTGTTATTTGACTCTGAATCAGACAATTTTTTCATTTGACTTGATCCGTAGAAATTCCTAAGTTATATTATTATCTCTCTCGAGACTAATAACTTCTAACGCTAGGTTGATTGATTGAAATCTCTTTCTAATTAACACCCTAGTGTTGCATTAACTCGATCTATGGATCCCCTTATTAGGTTTCACCCTAATCCGACAAAATCTTATCACCCTATCTCTAGGCGTGCAATCAACTCCGCTTAATTACGACAAATTTACTCTTAGAAAGGGTCTATTCCTCCTCTGAATAAGAGCATTAACTTAAATCAATATCCTGGAATATTAAAACAAGAATTAAGAACACATAATTAAGAACAAGTCAAATATTTATCATACAATTCAGATAATAATAACAAGATCCATCTTAGGTTTCATTCCCCTTAGGTATTTAAGGGGTTTAGTTTATAATTATAAAAGAAAACATCTCATAAGACTAATGAATACAAAACATAAAGAAAACCCAAAACCCCTGAATGGAAATTGAAGGGAGATCTTTAGTCTTGACAATGAATATGGCTTCTAAGATGGACCAATCGGCTTCCCTTGAGTAATTCCTTTCCTCTTACTTCGCGTGTCTCTTCTAGGTGCCTCGTTAGGTGTTTAAATAGGCTTTAGAATGCCTAAGAGCCCTCAAAAGTGTCCTTTTCCGAATAGGACTATACTTGCTTCAGCCTGTGGTCAAAGCTGTTGAATAGGCACGGGCGTGTAGTTTACTCGTATAAGTCGTGCTTCGATCTTGCCAAAGTAGAAGAAAAGAAAAAAAGAAAAATAGAATGCTTGTAGTTATGATTTTTTTTTAAGAATAAAAATAACGAAAAGCCTCTCCTTTTTTTTTTCCTTTCCTTTCATGTTTATGTATTGTTTTTTTTAGTCTTACTTATTTGTAAAAAATGATAATAATAATATTTAATAATAGTAATAGTAGTGATGATAATAATAATTTAGGCCTTTGATAGGCCCAAAAAAGAAAGAAGAAAAGAAAAATAAAGGTCTCAAATTGACCAAAACTGTGTGGGCTTCGAATAGCCCAAGAGAGAAAATAAATTTAAATGGGCCCCTAATTGAGCTTGGACAATAATGGGTGTCTACAATTGCCCCTCTTTGTTCGTGGCTTACAGAGTAAGGAACGTACAAAGACGTAGACACCTAACCACTATCAAATCCCACTCAAACATCACAGTAAAAGAAATAACAGGTTTTTGAGATTACCAAAATCGAAACAGATCAAAACATATTACTTTATCCAAAACTAGAAAAGTAGATACCAAACCTGGGCCTCTAGATGCAATGAAAAGTAAACTAGAAATGTAAACGAACCTCCACACCTGGGCTTCTAAACCTAGAAAAGTAAATGTTCCTCCACACCTAGGTCTCTAAATGCAATGAAAAGTGAGTGGACCTCCACACTTGGGTCTCTAGTGTAACAACCCGATTTTGGGCCTAGTCGGAACAGTGGTTTCGGGACCACAAATCTGTCAAGGAAAATTTTTTTTATTATACTTTTATGGTCTAGGGCTTCACAGAATGATTTCGTGAAAGTTTCGTTCAAAAATTTCGATGTTTGGGCACTCAATTTAGTCAAAAGGACTAAATTGTAAAAAGTGCAAAAGTTGAGTTCTACATGTTAGATGTGTCCAATTGTTATGGAGGTCCTTAAATGGTAATTAGACCATTGGTTAATTTTTTGGACAAAAATGGACATGAAATAGGTGAAATAGAATATTTTTAAGTTAGGGGCATTTTGGTCATTTAGTAATTAAAATGAATTAAAAAAAATTAAAAGCCAATTTTTTTTCCATCTTCAACCCCATCTCCGAATTTCATAAGGGGAAACCATGGTTAGGGTTTTTCAAGCTTCCAAGCTCGATTGTAAGTCTGTTTTAGCCCCATTTTAATGATTTTTACATTTTTGAGATCCTCGTAACTCGATTTAGCTATTTGCACCATTATTTTGAGCTAGGGTTTGTGTTTAAAAATTTACGATGGATGAAATACATGAGTTTTGATGTTTTATGGAAGAATATGAAAGTTTGGAGTGTGATAAACAACTTTTACTAAGTGATTTTTAATGAAATTTCATAAAAGGACCTATTTGTAAAAGTTGTAAAATATGTAGAAAATGTGATTTAGTGAAAAATGTGGGCTGCTATAAGAGGGAATATGAATATGCTAGGCTTGGGTATTGAGAAAAATGGATACATTTCATTTTACGAGCTTAGGGGCAAATTTGTAAATATGTCAAATTTTAGGGCAAAAATGTAATTTTGCCATAATATGTTTTTTGGATTGATTTGAATAGTATAATAATTTAATAAGTCGAATGTGATATTATAGATCAAGAAAAATGAAGTTCAGACTTAGAACGGGGGAAAAACGAGTGTTGGACGATTTAGTCCTTTTCGCGATTTTAGGTTGAGGTAAGTTCGTATGTTAATAAACGTTATTGATTTTGTGTTAATTATGCAATATTATTATATATTTGATTAAATTGTGAAAATTAAAGTAAACGTTCGAATTGAATAAAAACGCAGGATCGATCACGATCGTTGTGTTATGTAATATGAATTGACAATAAAAGACCATGGTTAGACCATGGCAATGTGCTAAGTGAAATAAGTGATTCACATGTACGACCATATCCAGGATATGGCATTGTGCTAAGTGAAATAAGACCATGGCATCTAAGTGAAATAAGTCCATGGCAATGTGCTAAGTGAAATAAGTCTATGACATCTAAGTGAAATAAGTCCATGGCATGGTGCTAAGTGAGAAATTTCCCTATTGAACCTTAGTAATAAAATAACTTTGGACACAAGTGTGGTACTATGTAAAGGCCACTTTGTGAATATAATAGCTTTGGACACAAGTGTGGTACTAAGTGAAGGCCACTTTGTGAATAAAATAGCTTTGGACACAAGTGTGGTACTATGTGAAGGCCACTTTGTGAATAAAATAGCTTTGGCTACAAGGGTGGTACTATGTGAAGGCCACCGTGTATCCGTTATTATTCCAATGTGTTCAACGGGAAATGACTAAGTGTAAACGAATATGACTATGTGATGATTAAATGTGAAAGAATTAGGAACCAATAATATTATTTGATGTTAAATTGAAATAATGTGTTTTCATTGAGGTTTAAGTGTATCAACTGACATAGCCAAGATGCAAAATGAAAGACTAATTTAAGTGATACAGGTGCATATGAAATCTATGTGAATGTTGAATGAAAGTTAATACAAAGAAAACGTGATAGAGTAAAATTAGCAATAAAACAGTTTTGGACATCAGCAGTTGTGTGATTTTGAAAAATCATCAAAAATGGTGGAAATTGAATTAGAGGTTGAATAAGATATGAAATTAAATTTTATTGAGTCTATTTTGACATAAAAGAAACAGTGTAAGCAAAAATAATTCATATTACGAGATATTTTAATTTTTGTGAGATAGGGTCAGAATAATTTTGAAATCCCCTATTTTGACTTTGGAAAATCATTGAAAATTGTATAAAAATAATTATTGGTTAGAGTTTATATTTTTAAAATTCTTATTGAGTATATTTTCAATAAAAAAATCGAGAACATCATCTGAATTCCATATAATGAGATAATTAATTTTTAGTGAAGAAGGGTTGAAACTATCAAACAGCAGAACAGGGGAGAATTTAAAGAATAAACTGGACTTATTGGCTAGAACAAAAATTCTAAAAATTTTATGGTCAGAATATATGTGAGTATAGTTTCAGAGAAAATTAGCGGATCTTAATTTGGAGTTCCACAACTCAAGATATAAATAATTTAGTGATTGTGACTCGAGTAGACAGCTTGAGATGAACAAGAGTAAATAGTGGAACTATGTGCAATTTGATTGTATTATCTTGAGAATATATTGTAAGAATTGGTAAAAGCATGTTAATAAATTTATTATTATTTACATACCAACTTACTAAGCTATATAGCTTACTCCGTTTATTTTCTGTGTTTATAATGTTCTCAGGTTAGCTCGGGTTGGAAGTGGCCGGAGAGCCTATCACACTATCAAATTAACAAATTGGGTATTGATGATTCTTATACTTAAGGTCATGGCATGTATAGAGGACTTGGTTATTTTTGTATGTGTCATAATTGTTTTGGTCTAAAATGTTGGCCTATGCTATTTGAAAGTTCATTGTTGTGTAAGGCCATTTGATGTTGGTATATTGGCTACATTATGAGTCCATGATGATGCATTTCAAGGATGTGTATGGTTACATATGTGGATGAATGAGTGGTGATATCTATGTGTGACGTAAATTTATACACAACGGCAAGTCAGATTAGTGCACAGGCTAGGGACATGGCCATGCGAGCCACACGACCGTGTCCTAATATCACACAAGAGTGTGCCCCTGTTTTTCATGAAATTTTTCAAAGTTTTCTACATTTCTCGGTTTGGTCCCGAACCATTTCCAAAGCATGGATTTGGGCTTTGTAGGCCCATATTAGGGACTTTAAGATGAAATGTGAAAATTTTTAAATTTGAACGCAAATTCATGACCCGGTTTTATACGATTGCATGTATTTATGTCCGGTAATGCCTCATACCCTGTTTCGGTGTCGAACACGGGTAAGGGGTGCTATATTTAGTGGTATCAAAGTTATGGTTTAGTCGGTTCTTGGACTAACCTAGCATGTGTAAGAGTCTAACTATACATGCCATATATGAACCATGATAGTGTGATACCTCTCAACTCTGATGAAATTGTTTTGTTAAGATAGAGGTGCTTTCCAACCGAGCTATTTTTGAAAACATTGCAAATGACATTGGGATATTTGAAAATATGTTTGTGATAAATTGAAACTGGAAAGGGTATGAATAATAGTTCATGACGTGTATGTGATGAGGTACAAAAATGAAACATCCATAAGTTGAGAATTATGAGTAAGATGTTATTATTTTGGTTGAATGTAATATTTCAATTGATTGTGATGATTTTATGAAACGGGTAAAATGTTATAAATGTTATGAAAAGGCTTTAAGCTGGACTGGTAGTATTGTTATATCTTATGTGACTATAGAGTGTGTATTATGAATATGTGCCAAAAAGGGGCATTTTTGAAAATGAAATGATAGATTGTTAATATACATACCTTGAGCATACTATCTAAATATTCCTTGAAATTAAAATAGTGTAAAGGGGAATTATTCTTGAAATATGGGAAAGTAACATAAAATGTAAATTTGTATTATGACAAGCATTCATGTTTGTTTGACCTTCATATGATGTTATGTGTTCGACTTGTATGATTAAGTGAATGCAGTAAGTAAACTTACTTAATATTTGTGGAATGCATGTATAAGTGCGCTTGTTTGAATAAGATTGTAACACCCCTTACCTGTATCCAAGGTCAGAACAGGATACGAGGCATTACCGGATATAATTGTAAACACACATGCAACTCTGAGCCATAAAATTTTATTCTTTTTAAAAACATTCATACATATGCATGATGTCACTTAAACGGGCCTACGAGGCCCTAAACATGTGTTGAAAGTAATTAGGTACTAAATCGATAACTTTAGAAATTTTTGGGAAAACTTAGGAAAATTTTCCATGAAACAGGGTCACACGCCCGTGTGGACACAAGGACACGCCCGTGTGCCCTGGACATGCCCGTGTCCTCAGGCCGTGTAACTCTCTGACTATGACATCAGCAAAGGAAATTTAACCACATGACCAAGCCACATGCCCGTGCGCTAGGTCGTGTCATCCACATAGCTGAGACACACGGCCGTGTCTCTGCTCGTGTGGCCAACACTTAGGCTATTTTCCAAGCCTTTTTTTTGTTGCCCTTAATCTCTTTCATACTTAAACATATCATAAACACATGTTATAACATCAATTCAATGGTCAATCATTCTTTAATAAAACCCAATTAAAGCATTTGCATGTTGCAATACATGTGTTTTTCAATTTCTCATGTTACACCAAGTTAGACATTCCAATTCACATTCAGTAGCCTTGTCATATTAATAACCACTTTTACCAATTAACCACAACATTTTACCCAACAGTCAATCTCTACTTATTCAACAAAGGTTCATGTTCAATCATTATCAATTTATTACCATGTCACGAATTTATTCCATAGCCATGACCACTTCGAATGGTCCTAAGGCATTTATTATGTACATATTCCATACACTTCCCATTCATAGTAATCAAGCAAAATCACATAACCACATCACAAGACATTAACACATAGCATGGATAAATAGGCTTACAAGCCATAACCATTATAAGCCACATCTCATGGCTATATACAATGAATCAATATAAGCCAATACATTTGGCTAATCATAACAACATCTATCATAAAAACTAAGTCTCTATACATGCCACTCACTTGAAGGTGTTTAGTACACATATGATAATACTCCATAGGTGATGGCTTGATAGTGTGATGCTGCCTCCGACGATCTCCAACCTCGACCTAACCTAACAACACTAAAGAAATGAAAAGGAGGGAGTAAGCTTTACGCTTAGTAAGTCCATATAAAAATAATAAGCAATATGCCAACATGCTTCTCAAGGTAATACAACCATAATTACACTTTTACTTATATTCTGGTCATGTTGTTTTCTTTAGTCATAGTTACCAAATTATTTATATATGGAGCTACGGAACTCAAAATCAAGATATGCTAATTTTCCTGAAACTAGACTCACATATATTCTTACCATAAAATTTTAAGAATTTTTGATCAAGCCAATAAGTACAGTTTATTCTTTAAATTTCCCTTGTTCTGTTGTTTGACAGCTTCAACATCTTTTTAATATAAATTAATTATCTCATAGTACGATATTTGGATAGTGTTCCTGTCTATTTCTATTGAAAATATACTTATTTAGGATTTAGTCATATGAATTCTAACCCTTAATTATTTTCATGAAATTTTTAATGATTTTCCAAATTTAAGAAAGGGGATCCCAGAATCACTCTGACCCTGCCTCACAAAAATTCAAATATCTCACAATATGAAATTATTTTTCTTACACCGTTTCCTTTATGTGAAACAAGGCTCAATAAAATTTAATTTCATATCTTATTTAGTCTCTAATTCAATTTCCACAATTTTTGGTGGATTTTCAAAGTCGGGCTACTACTGTTATCCCAAAACTATTTTAATGCAATATAATGATAACTATCATAAGTTCACTTTCAACTAATTGTGAACTCACCATTTCATGAATTCCACATTCAAATAAGCAATATAAGTTAACATTGTAACGCCCCAAAATTTGGGGTCTGTAAGTTTGTTTGGTTTAACTCGATTTGCTTGTTTGGTGAGGTGGATGAATGGTTTGGGTGCGTTTAGGGGTGTCAGTGAAGCACGGGGGTCAAGTTTTAGCTTTTGTGAAATACTATTTTTCTCTCTTTAAGAAACCTTAGACGCTGGCACCTAGGCCTTTTAAATAAATGTGGTGTTTTGCTAGCATAAGTAAGCCGTGTGGCTTGGTGGCTTGTGGCGTGCTTTGGCTTTAGTAAGGACTAGGGTTCGAATCCCATGTGCTGCAGAGGACGTTATTTTGCTGTATGGGGGTGGCAAGAGTTTATGGCAAATTCAAACTCCGCTATATGGGAGTTTGAACTAGTCTGGGTTGTTGGGAAAAGATTGTGGAGGGATAAGGGGAGTGATTTGTGGTGATTTTCAAGGAGTTGGTGGGGAGGAGTGTTGTAGCCGAATTGTGCACCTTGTAGAAGCAAAATCGGCTAGGGGAGTTCTTGTGGCATTTCGGCATTTCGGTTTTGGGGTAAAAGTCGAATTCTACTTTCTCTGTTTTTATGTTTGTACTTTTGGTTCATTTTTGGGGTATTACCTTTCCTTGTACGGAACTTTCCCTCATTTCTCAGCTTTAGCTGATTGTAGTTTTCCCAAATATCTCTCCTTCCCACTTCATCTTGCTACACTTTACTTTGGCCGATTAACTCCATTTCTTTTCTCATCCATACTTTTGGTCTAAGCCGTAGCACCTTCTTGACCTTTTACTCATCCCCTACTTTGTGTTTTCCTTACACTCCCATATCTAGCCGAAACTCTCCCTTGCCGGATTAAGGTAAGTTACTCTTGGATTGTTGAATCTTTAGTAATAACTGTGCTTGGCTATTTTGTCATCCGTACGTATGCTGTGGTTGTGCTGTTTCCTTCTCATCTATTCTATGTTAGTATTTCTTTTAAATCTCCTACTTTATTATCGTGCACTAGGAGGTTGTTGTTGGCATCGGGTGTTCGATGTGGTGTTTGCTGGGATAGGCCGAATACTGCTACTTCTTTCTCTTGGTCTCTGTTTCGGTAAGTGGTTCTCAAAGTTGAGTAGTTTACGATTAAGTTGGGTAATATAATGGATGTAGATGTTAATGCAGATTGTTGACAACTGGGTTGTGGAAGAAGTGGTGGTTTAAACCCTTTTTGAGCTATCAAGGTAAGCAACATGTTATGTTGTGTGTACAAGGATATTCTTGAATGGTAAATCCAAATGACTAAGACTGTTTGTGGAACGTTGGGTTGTTTTAGGTTGGGCGTGTGGAGTGCGTTGTTTCTTCTCCAATCAGGTGTGTAATCATATCCCCAACCTTAAGTTATTGCAAAAAGATGGACATAGGTGTGTTTACACACCAAGGCTATTGTGAATTGGCAAAAGCCAAAAAGCCGAAACTTTGGCATATGTGGCCTCGCAAGCATGCGATCGCTTGTGAGGAAAATCGAGCCCACAGATCGTGGGAGAAAGTGTGAAAGGTTACAACGAGCGTTCTCGTGCAATGGGGCCATTATGGGTCGTGTAGTGATAAATAATGAAATGGACTCGTTCGAGACGACTGTAGACGAACTAAAGGGTCATTTTCTATACCGAGGCCTCAAAAGTTGTTAACGACTAAAATACCCTTAATGGAGGGAATTGACCAATATGCCCTAGAGGTTGATTGATAGATGGTTGTATGTTATAAGCATGATTGTATCTGAGTGGGAAACCTTGCATACACGTAATACTATGACATGACATTCTGCATTAGGGTTGGGATTTTTGATTTGGAGGAAATACTAGTGGCTGTGCCACGTTTTACCGTTCAAGTGGCCTTGCCACGTATTCTAACATAAGTGGCTCTGCCACGTTTACTATATTCAGTAGTTCTGCTGTGTATTTATTATTAGCAGCCTTGCTGCGGTATTGGTGTGCTAGCTGGGTGGTTCGATCTAATCCCCACATGGTGAGTTGGTTGGTACGGGTGGTGTGTTAGTTGGATTGGGATGGGTTGCATACCTGCACTGTACTATTACTGTTTTTGGGCTTAGGCCCTCACTGTCATTATATAGGGCTAAAGCCCAGACTGTACTGTTACTGAATAGGGCTCTTACCTAGACTGTACTGTATGCGTTGATTACTATTTGAATGGTAGGGGATTACACACTAAGTTTCCATAAACTCACCCTCTTTGTTAATTGCGCAGGTAATCTCCAGCCTTAGGCGATTTGGAGCTGCGAAAGACTCAGGGGTGGCCACTCGACCGCAGACTGTTTGATTAAGTCGTAATATATTCAACAATGATTATTTGGGTTTCCATTTTTTGTAAAAAGGCCATTTAGGGAATTGTTAACTTTTATTGGGCTTTTGGTTACGTAGCTTAATCAGCTAGATTAGGAACAACGGGTTTACAAAGTAATAACGTTTTCTAAGAAAAACCTACAAATAAAACCTTAAAATGTTTAACTAAAAAAGCTTCCGCGGTTTAAATCAAAGAATAGGGATCTTTAACAACAAATGTTTTGCTGAATACATTTTGACAACCTAATTTACCAAGTTACTCACGCATCAAAAACTACATAGACTTTCAACTGAAAAACTGATTTATCACTTTCAAACCCTAGGTTTTTAGTAACACTCGGTGTAGCACACCGGATTCGGCCGTAACGTCTAGGCCGGGTTTGGGGTGTTACAAACATGATATTGCAACAAAATTTATAATCATAATTCATACATCTTAGCTCATCAATAACCATAAGCTTAGTGTACATGCCCGTACCATACATTCTTACCCATTTTATTCCACTTTTTATCCCAAAATCTTGATTGGACTGTTGAACCACCGGAATACTAAAGGTCACTTAGGATTATCATACACCAAATAAAGTACCAATGCCATGTCCCCAACATGGTCTTACATGAATCCACATATCATCGTCGATGCCATGTCCCAGACATGGTCTTACACAGGCACACATATCATCACTGATGCCATGTCCCAGACATGGTCTTACACAGGCACATATATTATCATCGATGGCATGTCCCAGACATGGTCTTACACAGGCACATATATCATCGCCGATGCCATGTCCCAGACATGGTCTTACACTGGCACAGATTAATATGGTCTCATGATACCCAAATCTTAAGCATTCCTTAGAGTCACCCGGGATTTTCGAGATACAAAGCTATCATCACATTTTCATTGAATCATCACAAGTCAATTCCAATAAAGGCATAAATCCATATTCGTACAATATCAAGTATTAAGCACATGATAATAAAGTTGATGAATTACTTTCACACAAACTTACTCATTTCAAAGAAACATCATATTTCATCAAACTTCCAATATATTCAATCATCACGTATCATGTTAACGACATTTGAGCTATCGATTACTTCATGGGGTTCATTACTTTCCTATACACAATATCATTAACATATAATTCTACAATCATAGCAAAGTGGATTTCAATTATAATAACAATAACACGAATAACATGCTTATTTAGTCACACGAACTTACCTCAAAAGCAATTACGACCAACTATTCCAATTTAGTCCATAATCTCAAACTTTCCTGATTTAAGCCCGAATCTCGATTTTCTTGATCTAACATTTCAAATATAGCTCATTTATAATTCAAATTTTAAATTGACCCAAAAATCATACTTTTACAAATTTACATTTTTACCCCTGAACTTTCACTTATTTACACTTTGGCCCCTAGGCTTGTAAAATTATTTTTATTCAATTTCCTTGAATTTTAAGCCTAGCCGAATCATTTTCATAACTATATTAGCCCCAAAATTTCACTAGATCACACTTTTATGACAAATTTTATAACTTTTACAAAACGGTCCTTTTAAGCATTTTCACAAAAAATCACTTAGCAAAGGTCGTTTATTTAACATCTAACATTCATTTTCTACCATTAGACATCAAAACACATGCATATCACTCATGGGTAAATTTTTAAACATGAACCCTAGCTCAAAATAATGGTAGAAATAGGTAAATTGAGTTACCGGGACTTCAAAAATGTAAAGAACATTAAAAATGGGGTTCAGGATCACTTACAAATGAACTTGGAAGCTTGAACCAAACCCTAGCCATGGATTCCAAGCAATTTTCAGCTAAATGGGGAAGAAGATGGACATTTTGGCTTATTTTAGCTTTTTATTATTTTAATTACCAAAAGACCAAAATGCCCTTAACTTAAAAATATTCTATTTCACCCATTTCATGTCCATTTTTGTCCAAAAAAATTAACCAATGGTCTAATTACCATTTAAGGACCTCCAATTTAAAATTTCATAACAATTGGACACCTCTAACATGTAAAACTCAACTTTTACACTTTTTACAATTTAATCCTTTTGACCAAATTGAGTGCCCAAACGTCAAAATTTTCGAACGAGATTTTCACGAAATCATTCCGTGAAATTTTAGACCATCAAAATATAATAAAAATAAACTTTCTTACGTCAGATTTGTTGTCCCGAAACCATTGTTTCGACTAGGCCCTAATTCGGGATGTTACAAAGATAATCGGAAAGTTAGTGTAACATAAATATGTGTGTTAAATTGCCTAAAGTGAATTGTATAATTGTGATGATGATGATGAATGTTAAGCCATATGTGTATGTATGAGAGTCAAGTTAGAGGCTTTACGACCTCAACCCCTTACTAATGTGATATCTTATAATGAAATTTCATAAGATTTGTGCTGCATGAGTTCACCAGTGAAAGATTAAAGAGTTTAGTAGCGGATTTGCTAATATTGTGGATAGAGTTAAAAATATTTGAGTAAGTAAATACAGTTTTGGAAAGGATGTCAGGTTATTCTAAAGACTATTTGGATTTGCAAAGTCATGGTTAGAGAAAAAGTTAATCTCGGTTAATCAGCTTAAACAGGTATAATGACTAAAGTATGTGTTTGTTGGAATTTCTTTTGGATTGATTTATGTTAGTGAATTGAATAATACGGGATTGGTAATGACAAAAGTGGTCAAAGAAACGGATTACGACTTGTAAAGATGTCTAAGTATGAAAATAGTGATTGAATAGATTATGATGATCTCTTCTGGGTATTATATATATATGTGTGATTGTTCATTATCTGATGAAACTCTTACCGTATGAGAATGAGGGCTGATGATAATGCTAGATGTAAGCACTGTGGTTTGGCTGATTGATGATTAGTATATCTTACCGTTCTCTTTGGAGTCTATTCTAATATGTTTGGTATGAAAAGTTAATGGTGAAAATTATGTGAGGCTATACTTCTGCTACTACTGAGAATTGATTTTGTTAAGATATGTATAATTGTAAATATGTTACCTTTGCTACAATTGATTCCAGGACGAGTACGCATAATTTTCTTCTGGATTTCTCTGAGGAACCGTCAAGGTATTTATTATTATTTCCTTCTGAATTATGTTCTTGGACTTTTAGTATGTGTATTATTTAACTTGTGATGGCTATGTCTGTTATGGATGTTATCCCGATTTGATCACGAGAACATGGTGATTCTGGCATCAGGATTCCTTAAATTTTTGTAAATTGCTATAGGAAGAGGTATAGATAGTGAAAGTTCAAACTCAAATGGTATAATGGTTTTCTTTCCTCGGATTAGTTTGATTAAAGCCAATGAGTTCGATTGAGATGTTTTGTTTCCTTGACCAAATGCAATCGTAAAGGTCTTTAATTAGCATGATAAGAGAATTTTGAAAGATTGTATGTTTGAGTTGTTTTAATAGCGTGAAGAAAGGAGCATTTTGTTATGTTATTATTTGATGGTCAAAATTGACTCGGTTGTTTTTATCAGAGTGAGCTGGTCAGTTGAAATGTGATTTGAGTTACATGTAGTTAAAGTATCCTTAGTTATGGTAATAAATTTTGTGCATTCACGAGTATATCGATGGACTGTCTGAATGAATGATTGATATTCTAGAGAGTATGATACCGAGATATACCTATTAGATTTTTTCTAATCTGATGATGTTATTGTGAGTTAAACCTGTTCTGAATGATATGGTTATCACTTTTATGAAAATTTGGATGGTCTATGCATGTTAGCTAAGTTGAAAACTGTTGAAGATATTATTAACTGAAGCTCTGGTTCTGAGTTTAGCTTGAATTGAGTAATGAATTTATGATTTTTCAGTGATGCACTATTGAACAGATTGGAATGTGTTTTATTCCTAGAATGTAAATTGATGGCTTATGTTTTAATACGGTTAATGTCACATTAAAAAGAACTGTTCAACCAGTGATTTAGAGACGGTCACTTTTATGTCCGTATTCAGAATTTGGTGATATCCTTTAATCGATGAAAGGTGTCACATGTTCCCTAATTTCAAGAATTAAAGTATTGAATGTCATAAAAATATCTGAAGTTGAGATAGTGTTAAAGACTTGAACTATTGAAAGATCGCGAGTAGTTATTAATTAATCTCTGGAAAAGCAGATATAATTACATATATTGAATGGAAAAATCTTTGTTTATTTTTTGAGTGGGTTACACGATTGATCTTAATTGATATGATCTGATTTTAGCTAGATTAAAAGCTAAAGCGATGTTTTCATTGCAAGATTGAGAATCTCAGAAATGTGATAATGAATGGTAAGTTAAACGAGTTTAGTATGAGTCGATTTTTTATTTTGAATTTCAAGTTTGACCTGATGATTGATGTTATTGTTCTGAGATAAAGATTGCGTGCAGATGAATTTAGAGCTTATGCATGAAATTTTTGTACGAGGCTCAGTAGTAGCTCGTTGGTTCATTTTGGGAGTAATAAAAATGTGCAGTTATTTGAAATAGATGTTTTGGTGATCGGGTATGTAACTTGATATTTTTGAGTTTATGCTCAGATGTCGATTTGATAATGGATAAAAGTCAAATATCAAGAGCATTCAGGTATATTGCAGTAAGTGATAACCTTGATGTGATATGAGATAGAATTACTATAGATTTTGTATCTGAATTATCTTTATCTCCAAAAAGGAAGATGTTATTGGATTTTGATTGATTGTTCGTGTACAGATTTCTTGTTTAACAAACAGTCGAGTAACATGTTTCTAAGATTATTTGATTATGTCAAGTATCAGTCTCCATTATTACGGATAGAGATCTGAGGGCTATATCGCAATTATGGAAAGAGCTACAGGAAACTATGAGTACGCAGTTGCATCTTGGCACTAACAGTGATAAGTCTAAGAGAGTAATTCAAAACTTTGATGATATGCTCTAACACTGTGTGTTAAAGTTCAAAGGTGATTAGAAAGAGATATACGAGGTTGATATGATTTGTAATTCTAGGAAAATTAGTGAAAGTGATTCATGATAGTTGAAAGCAATTTCTTCTGGTAAGATTTTCAGGACGAAAATCCCTAAAGGGGGGAGAGTATTTCTCACTTTTCGATACTTGTCAATTTCATTCAATATTCAGCCACATTTCATAAAACATAATAAAATGTGATAACGTAAGTAAAAATGATGCATTATTTACATACAAACTTACTAAGCTATATAGCTTACTTCGTTTATTTTCTATGTTTATAATGTCCTTAGGTTAGCTCGGGTTGGAAGTCACCGGAGAACCTATCACACTATCAAACTAACAAATTGGGTATTGATGATTCTTAACTTAAGGTCATGGCATGTATAGGGGACTTGGTTATTTTTGTATGTGTCATAATTGTTTTGGCCTAAAATGTTGGTCTATGCTATTTGAAAGTTCATTGTTGTGTAAGGTCATTTGATGTTGGTATATTGGCAATATTATAAGTCCATGATGATGCATTTCAAGGGTGTGTATGGTTACATATGTGGATGAATGAGTGGTGATATCTATGTGTGACGTAAATTTGTACGCAACGGCAAGTCAGATTAATGCACAGGCTAGGGACATGGCCATGCAAGCCACACGGTCGTGTCCTAATATCACACGGGAGTGTGCCCTTGTTTTTCATAAAATTTGTCAAAGTTTTCTATAGTTCTCGGTTTGGTCCCCAACCATTTCCAAAGCATGATTTGGGCTTCGTAGGCCTATATTAGGGGGTTTAAGATAGAATGTAAAAAGTTTTAAATTTGAACGCAAATTCATGACCTGATTTTATACGATTGCATGTGTTTATGTTCGGCAATGCCTCATACCCTGTTCCGGTGTCAAACACAGGTAAGGGGTGTTACATCTAGATGGAATGAAAAGTGAATAGACCTCTACACCTGGGTCTCTAGATGTAATGAGAAGTGAATGGACCTCCACACCTGGGTCTAAATGCAATGAAAAGTAAATGGACCTCCACACTTGAACCTCTAAATGCAATGAAAAGTAAATAGACCTCCACACCTGGGCCTCTAAATGCAATCAATGTTTCCTTTCTTCCTTTCTTGATTTTTTCATAAAAGGTAATCATTTTGAGAATCATGTTTTTGGGTTGAAAAATATCAAATCCCTATCCATACACAACAAATCATGAAAATCAAATTTCATGGGATGTCACCTTAACAAATTTCAAAATGATTTTATAACTCGTAAATTAAATTCTCATGAATCCACCATTGAAACATAAATTTCTTACATCGAGAGTCAACTTGTTAATTTTCATGAAGCCTAATTTCCTTTCCTGCCTTTGGACTATTCCAACTATGAACCTTGTACCATACTCTTTTGCAAAATTGCATCTTAAAGTAGATATTCTTCAATATATTTCCTTTCTCTTGCTCTCTCTTTATTTTTTTTGGTTTCTTTTTTGTTTTTTTTTCTTGATTTAAGCAAAATCTTTATTCTATAGACTCTTACATTCTCTAAGTAGATTAATTCCCTAATTTAAATGGCCATAAGAAATTAGAGATGGATTTGTTCCAAGGTTATAGTGTCGACTCGAGTTTGTGTGCCAAAGAAAGGACTAAAATAGGCTCAAATAGATGACTTCAGGGTTCATACTGAAGGATCAATTTCTTTTGGAAATCTTCACTATCCTCCTAGGCATCTCATATATCTTTTTTCTTCTTTTTCCTTTTTTAGAAATCTTTCTAGATTGCTTATTTTTGAGTTTTCACCTAGAGTTCGTCTCCCTCTTTTATGCTCTTGAAGACGCAATAATTTCCTAAGGACTAGCTTCTTGATTTGAACAAACATATTTGATCAAAATGGTCTTTTAAGGATTCTAACGTGAGTTGAGGCTTAAGGGTCAATTAGAGAAAGGTTTTCCAGGCTAAAATACATATTATGTGAAAGAGTATAAAGATGATGAGTTATTTTGAATTTTTGATTGGTCCTTCCATCTCTCAATCACTTTTCTTTGTTCTTACTCCTTCTTATTTCCTTTCTTTTTTGTTTCTTATTCGCTTTCCCCATTTCTTTTTTTTTCTTTTTTTTGAATGCGATCAAGAATTTAAATATTTTCTTTCATTTTTCATGATCTTTCTTGTCAATCTATAATGTTTGATGGATGACTTTAATTAGGGTTTAGAAAGAAGATACATCAGGCTCAAAATGAGGCAGCAAGGGATATAATTTTCTCTAAGTGACGGGGAATATAATTTTCTCTAAGTGACAGGGAGAACAAAAGAATGTCATTTATCATTTCAAAATATGGTTTCTAATCACAAGGTCATTCTTAGGAATGCGTCCATCTTTTCAATTTGAATTGCGCATAATCTCATGTTTGTCTCACAATGTTATAAAATCATCGATCCATACCCAAAACCTTACAAAATGTTCTCCAACATGGAGGGTAATCCTTCAGTAAGGGTAAATTTTGAACAAACAATATGTCCCAAAGTGGTTAACAGGGGATGAAATTTTCTTCAAGTGAAGGATATTTCAAAAATGCCATTTGTCACTTTGAACTTGAACAACTTATGAAATAATTAACCTTAAGGAGAATGCAAGGTTCCAAGGTAAAACGTAACCTCAAACATGACAAACAAAGAAAAGAAAAAGCAGAAAAGGCCAATATTATTCAATGGGAATAAATCTTTAAGAACAATCAAGTTTAGTTTTTAAGCAAAGTATTTTTTCACTGCATCAAAATTTACAAGGTTCAACATCTCGTCTCCATCCATTTCAGCGAGAATCGATGCTCCACCAGATAAAGCTTTCTTCACCACAGATGGTCCCTTCCATTTTGGTGGCCATTTTCCCCAATGATCATGAACATATGAAAGAATCTTATTTAGTATCATATCTCCTTCTCTGAACTGCCTTGGTTGCACCTTCTTGTTATAGGCCTTCATTATTCTTTTTTGATATAACTGGCTATGACATAAAGCTACTAATTTTTTTCCTCAATTAAATTCAACTGTTCATCTCTTTTGCATCCATTCAACATACTCTAGTCACACCTTCCTCAACACTCGTAGAGATGGAATTTGAACCTCGATAGGTAAAACAACCTCCATGCCATACACTAATGAACATGGAGTAACTTCAGTCAAAGTTTTCACTAATGTATGATATGCATAGAGAGCAAAAGGGATTTTCTCATGCCAATCCCTATACGTTTCTGTTGTCTTGGAAATGATCTTCTTGATATACTTATTTGCAGCCTCGACTGCCCCATTCATCTTTGGACGATATGGCACAGAATTGTGATACTTGATCTTAAATTGTGTGCAAACCTCTTCTATCAAGGAATTGTACAAGTTCTTGGCATTATCTGAGATGATTGTTTCTGGTAAACTGTACCGAAAAATAACCTCTTTTTTTCAAAATTTTGCAGATCACTAATCGAGTTACATTGACATATGAAGCGGCTTTAACCCACTTGGTGAAATAATCAATCACTACAAAGATGAAGCCATGCTCGTTTGATGCTTTCTGTGAGATGGGGCCAATGACGTCCAGCCCCACATTGAGAACGGCCAAGGAGGTGCTAAGACATGAAGATTGGTAGAAGGAGCATTAGTACTGTCTGCATAAATCTGAAATTTATGGCATTTCTGAGCATAATTTAAACAATCTTTTTCCAACATCCAGCCATTATGATTTGCCTTGCCAACATATGTCCGTTACTATGTGCTACACATACTCCATCATGGATTTTAGTTATTATTTGATTCGCCTCTTTTGTGTTGACACATCTCAATAGGGTTTGGTCACGTCCTCTTTTGTACAAAAATTCACCATCCAAGAAGAAGCCCATAGCCAACCTTCTAATTATTTGTTTATCAGTTGAGATGCAATCTGGGTATTGCTGGTATTACAAATACCGCTTAATGTCAACATACCATAGTTTTCCATCTGTCCCTGATTCTACTCCTGCATAGTGGGCCGGTGAGTCCTTGACTCTTAGCTGTACAAGTTGCACTTCTATTTTGGGTCCTACTTTGAACATAGAGGCTAGAGTAACTAATGCATCAAACTCTTTGATTAGCCCATGCACATATGTTCGATAGTGAATCAGCTTGGAATCCCTTGTTTCACATTCTCCTCTTAATTAGTAAACAACTAACACTGAGTCTCTAGAAACTTTTAAAACCTAATCTTTTTCTCAATGGAGATTTGAAGTGCCAAAATGCATGCCTCGTATTCAGCTACATTGTTTGTAGAGGTGAACATCAGTTTAGCTGTAGCGAAAAAGTACTGGCCACTCAGGGAGATTAGTACTGCCCTAATGCCATGCCCGATCATGTTAGATGCTCCATTGAAAAACACCCTCAAAATTTCTTCTTTGCACTTTAAAATTGACATGATCTCTTCGTTTGGGAAATCAAAACTCATGGCTCATATTCCTTTTTTGTATGATCTGCTAGAAATTTCGTGACACATAGATGATGCCATACTCGAACAAAACCACTTGCCAACGGGCAACTCTCCCTGATAATGATGGCTTCTCGAAAATGTACTTCAAGGGGTCCAACTTTGCAATGAGGAAGAGGGTATGATACGACATGTATTGCCTTAGTCGACGTGTAGTCCGTGCTAAAGTGCAACACATCTTTTCTAGATGGGAATACTTGGCTTCATATTCCATGAACTTCTTGTAGATACTAGATTGCATGCTCTTTCTTGTTACACAACCAATGGAATTATCTAGCATCATCAAATACAAAATCAAAGGTCTTCCTGGCACTAGGGGAATAAAAATTAGTGGCTTAGCCAAATACTTTTTTACTTTCTTGAAAGCTTTTTGACAATCATCAGTCCATTCACCATTTTGGGATCATATTTATCCGTCAACTGTGAGATAAAACGAGACATGTAATTTAACTGTCCCAAAAAACCTATTACCTTTTTTTGAGTTTTAGGGGGTGTCAAATCTTGAATTGCTCGAATCTTGTGTAGATTTATTTCAATTCCCCATTCACTCACTATGAAACCCAACAGCTTCTTCGACTTTACCCTAAAAGTACATTTTGTTATATTCAATCTCAATTTGTATTTCCTTAATCTTTCAAATAGTTTGTAGAGGTTTTCCACATGAATTTCCTCCCTAGTGGACTTTGCTATCATATCGCCAACATAAACTTCAATCTCTTTATGCATCATGTCATGAAACAGTGTCACCATTGCTCATTAATATGTGGCCCCAGCATTTTTTAGACCAAACGGGATGATCCTGTAACCAAAAGTTTCCCAGGTCGTGATGAATGTGGTTTTTCCATGTCCTCCATCACCATTTTGATTTGATTATACCCCGAGAATCCATCGATGAAAGAGAAAACACAATGTTTAACAATGTTATCCACCAGTGCGTCTATATAAGGTAATGAAAAATTATCCTTAGGGTTGGCTCAGTTCAAATCTCTATAATCAATGCAAATTCTGACTTTCTCATCCTTTTTAGGCACTGGTACAATATTCACCACCCACTCTGGGTATTTAGCTACTTCTGGAAATCCTGTATCAAATTGTTTCTTGACCTCTTCTTTAATCTTTAACAACATTCCAAGTTTCATCTTGCTCAACTTCTGGTATATGGGCTTGCAATTTGATTTCAAAGGTAGCCTAAGTTCCATAATATTGGTATCCAAACTTAGCATATCTTGGTATGACCATGCAAACACATCTGAGAACTCAATGAGTAGATCCTTCAACAATTGACTTTGCTCTAGAATGAGAGTGGTTCCAATCCTAATTTCTTTTCTTACCTCATCATCACCCAGATTGATCAAATATGTTCCTTTCAAGTGGAATTCTATAAGGTTCTTTTCTTGTTCAACTAGCCTCAAAAACTCATTTGGTACAACTTCCTCCTCTTCCATCCCATGATCATTATAATGAACATAATTACAAGAATTTGATTAAAAGATGTCATTTGGATCGTTTATCAATTCATAAGGTATATCCCTAAAATAATTATGAGTATGCATATTGGTATATGAATGAAAACGATTGAATGAATAACAGTGACTAGGGACATGATCCAAATCTGATTTCATTAAAGATAAAATAGTTTTACATGGATTCTTGAAGGAAATTAAATTAATTGAAAGATATTAAACTTTGATATAAAAACTCTTAAAAATGATTACATCTCGAAAGACTCAAGGATAGCAGGTAACTGTATGAGATGCCAGCTGTCCAAGGCAGGAAGGTCGTAGTGAACCCAGTCTCTTGACATCAGTACCCTATCGCGAATCATGTTTAGATTCATTGCATCTCCATTAAAGATGAACTTGAATGAGGTCCTTTCCTGGTGCTTGAATCCCATTGAGAAAAAGGTCTTAGATAGTGGAGGACACATCAAAGGAGGTTCCATTACCTTCTTTCCAACCATGTGGTACAACTTCTTTACTCTCTACTCTTTACACATCCTATCGGCATCCTCCCTTGTAGGCTTATATCCCAACCCTCTTGTATCCTTCTAAGTAGGAACAAAAATGAGTTTTGAGATACCTTGTAGGTCATTTCCCAAACCTAAGTAGATTTGAAAACCCTTCCTTACTATTTGGGCAAATAACATGTTCATTGTTTGTGGCACATGAGGCTTAGCGGCTCACATTCCCTCTGCCACGTAAGATGCAGTGGCCACTTCAAAGGTTTGGAAAGAACTTCTATTGTATTATCATCCACTTCTATGAAAGAAGAATTTGGCAAGTTAGTTACCAACAGGTCCTCTTTGCCTGGCACGATGCACAAATTCTAATTGACTACAAATTTCAATCTTTGGTGCAAGGACGACGGTACCACCCCAGCTGAATGAATCCAAGGGCTTCCCAATAGCATATTATAAGAAGGCAATATATCCATTACTTGAAAGTGAATTAGGAAATTAACAACTCCTACCAATAAAGGAATATCTATTTTGCTAATCACGCTTCTTTTGGTGCCATTAAAAGCTCAAACCACTAAAGGGCTCGATACCATATACGTGGTGTCCACGGGTAGCTTAAATAATGTTGAAAAATGCATGATGTTGATCGATGACCCATTGTCGATCAGGACCCTAACCACGGAATAAGCTTTACATTTTACTGAGATGTGTAGTGCCTTGGTATTTTATTTTCCATTTGGGGGTATTTCATCATTATTGAAAGATATGTAATTTGGGGCCAAAATTCTCCCTGCTAAGTGACTGACATTATCTACTGATATGTTGTGAGTGACATAAGCTTATTTTAGAACTCTAACAAGAGCCCCTCTATGTGGCTCCGAGTTCAAAAGTAATGATAGCAGAGGAATTCTTGCTGGTGTTTTGTTCAACTACTTGACCACACTATACTCGCTGTACTTTTATTAGACGCAAGAATTCATTAACTTCATCATTCTTGACTTCTCCCTTTTGGTCCTCCCTCGTTTCCTTATTGGCTTCTTGATCGTCAATTTCTGGTTGATTTTCTGAAATCACTTCCTTACCACGAGGTTCTTTCCCCACTGTGTTTAGCTTGTAACAATGCCAACTTCGAGTTATGCCACTGAGTCTTGAGACATTGGGGGCATAAGATCCAACCACCTTTAATCATAACTCCAAGGAACTCGTTTGTAACAGCCAATTGTTCAGTGAAATCGGAACAACGGTTTCGGGACCACAAATCCGATCCAAAAATAAGGTTTATTTTTTATTTCATTATATGGTCGTATTATAATAGGCACGTCATGTGAAAATTTTGATACAAAAATTTTATTGATTAAGTGTTTAATTACGAGAAGGACTAAATCACATAAAGTGAAAAAGTTGAATTCTAGTAGCTATAAGGATTAAATAGCTATGAAATTCAAATCTAGAGGTCCTAATATGATAATTAGACCATTAAAGAAAAGTATGTGGTGTGACAGCCCTAATTTGACCCTAGTCGGAAAGTAGTTTCGGGACCACAAAACCGAGTGACAAAAATAATTGATTGTTATATTCTATGCTTATTGTATGTGTACACGCATGTGTGAAAGTTTCATGCTTTAATTTTGTCATTTGTATGTGAAATTTATTAAAAAGGACTTATGTGTGACATTTTTGAAATGTGATAGGTTAATTTTAAAATGGTCTATTAATGCATGTAATCAAAAAGGTGGACTTGCATGTCAATTTCCCCACTTTGATAGTAGTGGCCGGCCATGGTATTGATGATAAGCAATATGTGTTATGTAATAATATTATAATATGGTAATGGCTTAATTTATGTAATAAAAAAAATGTGCGTTAAATTAATTAAATGAATAAAACAAAGAAAAGAAATAAAATGTTCATCTTTTGATATCTTTGGCCAAAAATTCTAAGAAGAGAAGGGAGGGGGAAACAACCATTCGGCTACTCCTTTCTAGTCTTGATTAAGGTATGAAATCCATGTTAGTTTTTGAATTCTTTTGCATATATTAAGCTAGTTACTAAGTCCCTTACTTGCCCATGTCAAAATTTTGAGTTTGGTAGTAAAATGAGTATTCGGTTATGGAAAAGGTTTAAGGGGATGTTTGTTGCCTTTATGAATTAAGGAATAATTAGGAATAGGTGATGTTGGAACTAATTTAATGTTCATATAGATAATTTTGAACGATAGAAAAAAATCGGTTTGTGCATTGGTGAAAATGCCGAATGTGAGCATTTATAATAGTTGAGTTATGCTTGTGTTTAAAGTGATGGATTGGAGTGGATGCTTATATGTGTTGTGAATAATTACTAGTAAATTAAGGTTTTCTAGATTACCTATGTCATTGCCGAATGTGTGGATAGTTGAAGAAAAATTTGTTAAAATGCTTGGTAGATGGATATTCGGTTAATGTTGTGTTTAAATGAGCACGATGTGTTGTATTGATATTATGCTTAAGTGAAATTTAGAAATATATATGATGAAATTGATTTGGTGATATACATGTTTAAATAATATGTATACAAAGAATGCGTGAAAGAGTGAATTGGTAATAATCTCTTTAGGACAGCAGTAGTAAAGTGATTTTTGAAAATCACTATAAATTGTGGGAGTTGAGTTAGAAGCTGAATAAATTATGTAATTAAAGCTTGATGAGTCTAGTTTCTTATAAAAGAAAATATAAAAGCAAAAGAATTTCCGATAATGAGATAATTGAAGTAATGTGGGATAGTGTCAAAATGACTTTTAGATCCCCTATTTTGTTTTTATAAAATCACTATAAAACGTATAAAAATATTCAAATGATGAAATTTATATTCCTAGACTCCTTAATGAGTCTAGTTTCAAATGAAATAAACAAGGACATGTTTTGAATTCTATACAATGAGAAATTTATTTCGTAGTGAAGAGTGGTCAGATTAGTCAAATAGTGAAACAAGGGAAACTTTAGGAAATATATGGTATTGATTGGCTAAACTAAAAATTATGAACATTTTATGGCTAAAAGATAAATTAGTCTATTTTCAAGGAAAATTTATGGAAATTGATTTGGAGTTTCGTAGCTCTAGATATAAATAATTTAGTGACTGTTGCTCAGGAAGTCAACTTATAGTGAAATTGTGATTATATTGTAAACATTGATAAAAATTTGCTAATGAATTGCTTATTGATTTCTTATAAGCTTACTATAATCTGTATGTGTGAAAGTCGAATATATATGTATTATATTCTGAAAATAATATTTGAATAGTCGATTAATGATTAGTTTAAAATTTGTTGAATTAAAGCTCAAGAGCATAGGGGCAATTTGAATGAGGAAAAGAGAAAGTAACCGAGTAGCCATTTCGCAACTGTTCAAATATATCCGAGGTAAGTTTTAAGTAGTTTCCTTTAGTATATAATTGACGATGCCACTATAAGAGTATAGTAGGTAAATTGTGACCTTTGGCTTGCACTTGAATTAAGATGTATAATAGATAATGCATGTATATGACTTATAGTTTGATGGCCACTTTGAATTTAAGATTAAATGATGAATAGAATGAGTGATATGAGATATAACCATTGAGCTGAAATATGAATGATGATGTGCGTATCGAGTTTATATTCGAATGTAATATACGACTATTAAGTGAGAAGGTGACTGTCATGTGTTATGATCAAATGTGTACGAGATTGAAAATATCCGGACATGAGGTCCGCAGGCTATATATTGGAAAAATATCCGGACATGAGATCCGCAGGCTATATGCTGGAAAAATATTCGGACATGAGATCCGCAGGCTATATGCTAGAAATATATTCGGACTTAAGGTCCGCAGGCTACGTGCTGGAAAAATATCCGTGTTAAAGACCCGCAGGCTACGTTAGTAATGTATTCCGAGCTCTAAGATTTGACAGAACCGATGCCAGTAAGTTAAATAAGATTTCGACTTCGAATATCAGTGGTAAACATCGTTGCGTAAGTATTATATGTTTTACATGTTAAGGTTTGTGTTATGTGCTTATATTTGAATTGATTTTTTTTAAGTGATTTAATAGCATCAAGGCACAAAATATATATATATATATATGTGTGAATGAATTCGGTATTTGAGGATAAGACAATAATATAATTGGTTAATGTAAGTCACCATATGAAAGAATGTGATTAAAGGTATTAATATAATCTATGTAAATAATGAAATATGTGCAAGAAGTCTTGTGTATACATACATACATATTCGGCCAAGGGGTTTTGTAACTAATGTACTGGTATATTTGGTCAAGTGAATTACAATTAGAATACAAGTTTTGTGATACTCAATGTTCAATTTTAATGATAAGCCTTAATATTATGCATTGCTTAAAACTTACTAAGCCTCGAAAGCTTACTCTGTTTCTCATTTCTTTATTTTATAGATTGTTGATTTTGGCTATCGACTCGGGGATCGTCAGCAGTTCTTCATACTATCGATCTTTTTGGTATAGTTATATTTTGGACTCGATATGTCATGTATAGGTTGGACTGTTGACAAAAATATGTTTTGAAATTGTAAATATCTTGACCGTATGAAAATGGCACTTATGAATTATAAATCTGTATGTATTCAGTTCGATTTATACTTGTGTTGGTAGATTATGTGATTGAAATTAAATGTTTACCTTGGTAATACCTCATAGCCTACACCGGCGATCGGACACGGGCTAGGGGTGTTACATTTTATTAGTATCAGAGCTACGGTTTAGTCGATTCTAGGACTAACGTAGAGTGTTTGAGTCTAGCTATACATGCCATATAGTATTAATACGGTAGTATGATGAATTCTGACAGTTAAAAAATGTGTTTTCGTATAGTAATGGATCCCGATCCCAATCGAGCGGTAGACGATGATGTTGAGAGTGTAGCGCCTGCTCCCGCGAATGGGACAGCATCGATGGACTCTCAACCTATTGCAAGCAATCAAAACGACGAGGCTAGACAGGCTTTTTATAGTGTGATGAATGATTGGTTCAACCAATACATTCGATCTAATACGGCTGTCCCACAACCCCCACTCCCGAATAATACACCCCCTGCACCTACAATACCTCCGGTAATTGATCAAACAAGGTTAAATAAGCCTCCGGTTGACAGAATCTGAAAGCATGGGGCTACTAAATTTAAAGCTACAGATAGTGATCATGCCGAGCAAGCTGAAATTTGGTTAGACAACACTATTCGAGTACTTGATGAACTATCTTGCACACCCGATGAATGGCTGAAATGTGCTATATCCTTGCTACGTGATTCTGCTTACTAGTGGTGGAACACATTGGTTTCCGTTGTACCTAGAGAACGGGTGACGTGGGAGTTCTTCCAAACTGAATTTCGAAAAAAATATATCAGTCAGAGGTTCATTGCTAAAAAATGAAAAGAATTTCTTGAGCTTAAACAGGGTTCCATGTCAGTTACTAATTATGAACGGAAGTTTGTCAGACTCAGTAAATATGCTCGGGAATGTATATCGTCGAGGCTATTATGTGTAAACGTTTTGAAGATGGGCTGAATGAAGATATAAAGATGTTTGTTGGCATTCTTGAAATACGAGAGTTCGTAGTACTTGTCGAACGAGCTTGCAAAGCCGAAGAACTTAGTAAAGAAAAAAGGAAAGCTGATGTCGAAGTTGGAGAATTTCGTAAACGATCTTTAGGAAAGTCTTTTCAGCAATCATCGAAGAAATTTCGAGATGATTCAGGCCAATCAAAGAATACTTTGGGTTTTTCCAAACGAGACCACGATCGACCCCTGTGAGTACACGAGCCACTTCAGTTGCCAGTGTTGGAAATGATCGTCGGGACAGGACAGAGTGTAAGTATTATGGTAAATGGCATTTGGGGAGTTGTAGATTTCATGACCGCTCCTGTTATAAATGCGGATCAGTCGACCACTTTATTAAAGACTACCCGAGATTGTCTGAACAGAATATAAATCAGAGTGGGAAACCGAGTACTACAGCACGAGGTAGACCACCTAGGAATACGGGGAATGCTAGTGGCAGTCAGAGAGTGTCTAGAGATGCTACAACTAGATTCAAGGCTCGTGCTCCTGCTAGAGCTTATGCTATACGCACACGCGAGGATGCTTCTTCACCTGATGTTATTACCGGTACTTTCACTCTCTTTGATACTGATGTGATTGCTTTGATTGACCCTGGTTCTACTCATTCATATGTATGTGAGACTTTAGCATCCAGTAAGACTCTACCTGTTGAGTCTACTGAGTTCGTAATCCGAGTGTCAAATCCTTTGGGTCGATATGTGTTAGTCGACAAAGTGTGCAGGAAATGTCCCCTGATAATCCGAGGTTCCTGTTTTTTGGCCGATTTGATGCTTTTACCGTTTAATAAATTTGATGTTATTCTCGGTATGGATTGGTTGACCGTTCATGATGCAGTTGTGAATTGCAAAAGAAAGACTATTGACTTGAGATGTGCAAACAATGAGATAATCCGAGTTGAGTCTATTGATATGAACGGGTTACCAGCAGTTATATCCTTGATGTTGGCTCAGGAATATGTCAAAAAGGGGTGTGAAGCATATCTTGCGTATGTACTTGATAGTAAAGAATCAGAAAAGAAGCTTGAATCAGTATCAGTGGTTTGTGAGTATCCAGATGTTTTTCCTGAGGAATTGCCAGGGTTACCGCCTGTTCGGGAGGTAGAGTTTGGCATCGAAATTGTACCTGGGACTACACCGATTTCGATAGCTCCGTATCGTATGGCACCAACCGAATTAAAGGAATTGAAAGCTCAGTTGCAAGAGTTGACGGATAGAGGTTTCACTCGACCAAGTTTCTCACCTTGGGGTGCTCCAGTATTGTTCGTGAAAAAGAAGGACAAAACCATGAGATTGTGCATCGACTATCGTCAGTTGAAAAAAGTGACGATAAAGAATAAATATCCGTTACCGTATATTGATGATTTGTTTGATCAGATGAAGGGAGCTTCAGTGTTTTCAAAGATAGATTTGAGATCGGGCTATTATCAGTTGCGAGTTCGAGATTCAAATATACCTAAAACTGCTTTTAGAACGAGATACGGTCACTACAAGTTCTTAGTGATGCCGTTTGGGCTCACTAATGCCCCTGCAGTATTTATGGATTTGATGAACCAAATTTTCAGGCAGTATTTGGACCGGTTTGTAGTTGTGTTTATAAATGACATCTTGATTTATTCACACGATGAAACTAAACATGCTGAGCACCTGAGATTAGTGTTGCAGATTTTACGGGATAATCAGTTATATGCTAAGTTTAGTAAATGCGAGTTCTGGTTGAGAGAAGTTAGCTTTTTGGGACATGTAGTATCCGCATCGGGAATTCGAGTTGATCAGAGCAAAATTTCAGCCATACTTAATTGGAAGCCCCCGAGAAATATTACTGAAGTTCAGAGCTTTTTTGGACTTGCTGGTTACTACAGACGGTTTGTAAAAGGTTTTTCGATGATATCCACACCAATGACGAAGCTACTTCAGAAAGATTTTAAGTTCGAATGGTCAGAAAAGTGCCAGAAAAGTTTCGACCAATTGAAAACACTTTTGACAAAAGCCCCAGTGTTAGTGCAGCTCGAATCCGGTAAAGAGTTTGTCATATATAGTGATGTGTCCTTACTTGGGCTGGGTTGTGTGTTGATGCAAGAAGGTCGAGTTGTAGCTTACGCGTCGAGGAAATTGAAGCCGCATGAGAAAAACTATCCGACCCATGATCTCAAATTAGTTGCCATCGTATTCGCTTTGAAAATATGGCGACATTACTTGTTTGGAGAGAGGTGTCATGTATATTCGGATCACAAAAGTCTCAAATATTTGATGACTCAAAGAGATTTGAATCTGCGACAAAGATGTTGGCTTGAGTTGTTGAAAGATTATGAGCTTGTCATTGACTATCACCCGGGAAAGGCTAACGTGGTTGCCGATGCTTTAAGTCGTAAATCACTGTTTGCTTTACGAGCGATGAATGTACACCTGTCTGTTTCATCCGATAATGTGTTGGTAGCAGAAGTAAAGGCCAAACCATTAATGATTCATCAAATACGGGAATCCCAGAAAGTTGATGATGAATTGGTGGCTAAACGAGTTGAATGTGTTTTGAATGCGGATTCAGAGTTTCAAATTGACAACAATGATTGTTTGAGGTTCAGAAGTCGATTATGTGTTCCAAGAAATTCAGAACTTATTTCGATGATTTTGAACGAAGCTCATAATAGCTGAATGTCGATCCATCCTGGTAGCACAAAAATGTACAACGATCTGAAACGTCAGTTTTGGTGGCCTGGTATGAAACGAGACATTTCTGACTTTGATTCGAAGTGTTTGGTGTGTCAACAAGTGAAAGCAGAACATCGAGTGCCTTCGGGATTACTTCAGCCGATCATGATAACCGAATGGAAATGGGATCAAATTACGATGGATTTTGTATCTGGGTTGCCATTGTCGTCAAGTAAGAAAGATGTGATTTGGGTTGTTGTTGATAGATTGACAAATTCGGCTCATTTTATTCCCGTACATATGGATTATTCACTTGACAAACTAGCCGAGTTGTATGTTTCTCAGATTGTGAGGTTACACGGGGTACCTATTTCTATTTTGTCGGATAGAGATTCGAGATTCACATCGCGATTCTAGAAGAAATTGGAAGAAGCTTTGGGTACCAAGTTGCATTTTAGCACCGGTTTTCATCCCCAGACTGATGGTCAATCCGAGCGGATCATTCAGATACTCGAGGATATGTTGAGATGTTGCATCCTTGAGTTTAGTGGTTCATGGGAACGATATTTTCCTTTGATTGAATTCGCTTACAACAATAGTTTTCAATCAAGCATTAAGATGGCACCTTACGAGGCTTTATACGATCGTAAATGCCGTCCACCATTGTTTTGGACCCAGCTTAGTGAAAGTAAAATCTTCGGGGTTGATTTGACCAAAGATGCTGAGCACAAAGTAAAAGTAATCCGTGAAAGTCTGAAAGCAGCTTCAGATCGTCAGAAGTCGTATGCGGATTTAAAACGAAAAGACATTGATTATCAGGTCGGAGACAAAGTGTTTCTTAAAGTTTCACCTTGGAAAAAGGTGCTCAGATTTGGTCGTAAAGGCAAATTGAGTCCGAGGTTCATCGGGCCGTATGAAATATCCGAACGAATTGAACTAGTCGCATACAGATTGATTTTACCCCCTGAACTTGAAAAGATTCACAACGTTTTTCATGTCTCGATGCTTCGACGTTATAGATCCGATCCATCGCACATAATTAATCCATCTGAGATTGAGATTCACTCTGAGTTACAAAGAAGAACCAGTTCGTATTTTGGCTCGCGAAGTAAAAGAACTACGAAATAAGAAAATCTCTTTAGTGAAGGTACTATGGATTAAGCATGGGGTTGAAGAAGCTACTTGGGAACTTGAAGACGCTATGAAGGATCGATATCCTAACTTATTTACTGGTAAGATTTTCGGGGATGAAAATTCCTTGTGTGGGGGAGAGTTGTGACAGCCCTAATTTGACCCTATTCGAAAAGTGGTTTCGGGACCACAAAACCGAGTCACAAAAATAATTGATTGTTATATTCTATGCTTATTGTATGTATACATGCATGTGTGAAAGTTTCATGCTTTAATTTTGTCATTTGTATGTGAAATTTATTAAATATGACTTATGTGTGACATTTTTGAAATGTGATAGGTTAATTTTAAAATGGTCTATTAATGCATGTAATCAAAAATGTGGACTTGCATGTCAATTTCCCCACTTTGATAGTAGTGGCTGGCCATGGTAATGATGATAAGCAATATGTGTTATGTAATAATATTATAATAAGGTAATGGCTTAATTTATGTAATAAAAAAATGTGTGTTAAATTAATTAAATGAATAAAACAAAGAAAAGAAATAAAATGTTCATCTTTTGATATCTTTGGCCGAAAATTCTAAGAAGAGAAGGGAGGGGGAAACAACATTCGGCTACTCCTTTCTAGTCTTGATTAAGGTATGAAATCCATGTTAGTTTTTGAATTTTTTTGCATATATTAAGCTAGTTACTAAGTCTCTTACTTGCCCATGTCAAAATTTTGAGTTTGGTAGTAAAATGAGTATTCAGTTATGGAAGAGGTTTAAGGGGATGTTTGTTGCCTTTATGAATTAATGAATAATTAGGAATAGGTGATGTTGGAACTAATTTAATGTTCATATAGATAATTTTGAATGATAGAAAAAAATCAGCTTGTGCATTGGTGAAAATGCTGAATGTGAGCATTTATAATAGTTGAGTTATGCTTGTGTTTAAATTGATGGATTGGAGTGGATGCCTATATGTGTTGTGAATAATTACTAGTAAATTAAGGTTTTCTAGATTACCTATGACATTGCCGAATGTGTGGATAGTTGAAGAAAAATTTGTTAAAATGCTTAGTAGATGGATATTCGGTTAATGTTGTGTTTAAATGAGCACGATGTGTTGTATTGATATTATGCTTAAGTGAAATTATAGAAATATATATGATGAAATTGATTTGGTGATATACATGTTTAAATAATATGTATACAAAGAATGTGTGAAAGAGTGAATTGGTAATAATCTCTTTGGGACAGCAGTAGTAAAGTGATTTTTGAAAATCACTATAAATTGTGGGAGTTGAGTTAGAAGCTGAATAAATTATGTAATTAAATCTTGATGAGTCATAAAAAGCAAAAGAATAGCTGATAATGAGATAATTGAAGTAATGTGGGACAGAGTCAAAATGACTTCTAGATCCCCTGTTCTGTTTTTATAAAATCACTATAAAAAGTATAAAAATATTCAAATGATGAACTTTATATGCTTAGACTCCTTAATGAGTCTAGTTTCAAATGAAATAAACAAGGACATGTTTTGAATTCTGTACAATGAGCAATTTATTTCGTAGTGAAGAGTGGTCAGATTAGTCAAACAGTGAAACAAGGGAAACTTTAGGAAAAATATGGTATTTATTGGTTAAACTAAAAATTATAAAAATTTTATGGATAAAAGATAAATGATTCTATTTTCAACGAAAAGTTATGGAAATTGATTTGGAGTTTCGTAGCTCTAGTTATAAATAATTTAGTGACTGTTGCTCAGGAAGTCAGCTTATAGTGAAATTGTGATTATATTGTAAACATTGATAAAAATTTGCTAATGAATTGCTTATTGATTTCTTATAAGCTTACTATAATCTGTATGTATGAAAGTCGAATATATATGTATTATATTCTAAAAATAATATTTGAATAGTCGATTAATGATTAGATTAAAATTTGTTGAATTAAAGCTTAAGAGCATAGGGGGGCAATTTCGAATAAGGGAAAAGAGAAAGTAACCGAGTAGCCATTTCGCAACCGTTCAAATATATCCGAGGTAAGTTTTAAGTAGTTTCCTTTACTATATATAATTGACGATGCCACTATAAGAGTATAGTAGGTAAATTGTGACCTTTGGCTTGCACTTGAATTAAGATGTATAATAGATAATGCATGTATATGACTTATAGTTTGATGGCCACTTTGAATTTAAGATTAAATGATGAATAGAATGAGTGATATTAGATATAACCATTGAGCTGAAATATGAATGATGATGTGCGTATCGAGTTTATATTCGAATGTAATATACGACTATTAAGTGAGAAGGTGACTGTCATGTGTTATGATCAAATGTGTATGAGATTGAAAATATCCGGACATGAGGTTCGCAGGCTATATGCTGGAAAAATATCCGAACATGAGATCCGCAGGCTATATGCTGGAAAAATATCCGGACAGGAGATTCGCAAGCTATATGCTAGAAATATATTCGGACTTAAGGTCCGCAGGCTACGTGCTGGAAAAATATCCGGGTTAAAGACCCACAGGCCTAAGCTAGTAATGTATTCCGAGCTCTAAGATTTGACAGAACCGATCCCAGTAAGTTAAATAAGATTTCGACTTCAAATATCAGTGGTAAACATCGTTGCGTAAGTATTATATGTTTTACATGTTAAGGTTCGTGTTATGTGCTTATATTTGAATTGATTTTTTTAAGTGATTTAATAGCATCAAGGCACGAAATATATATATATATATATATGTGTGTGAATGAATTTGGTATTTGAAGATAAGACAATAATATAATTGGTTAATGTAAGTCACCATATGAAAGAATGTGATTAAAGGTTTTAGTATAATCTATGTAAATAATGAAATATGTGCAAGAAGTCTTGTGTATACATACATACATATTCGGCCAAGGGGTTTTGTAACTAATGTACTGGTATATTTGGTCAAGTGAATTACAATTAGAATACAAGTTTTGTGATACTCAATGTTCAATTTTAATGATAAGCCTTAATAGTATGAATTGCTTAAAACTTACTAAGCCTCGAAAGCTTACTCTGTTTCTTATTTCTTTGTTTTATAGATTGTTGATTTTGGCTATCGACTCGGGGATCGTCAGCAGTTCTTCATACTATCAATCTTTTTGGTACAGTTATATTTTGGACTCGATATGGCATGTATAGGTTGGACTGTTGACAAAAATATGTTTTCAAATTGTAAATATCTTGACCGTATGAAAATGGCACTTATGAATTATAAATCTGAATGTATTTAGTTCGATTTATACTTGTGTTGGTAGATTATGTGATTGAAATTAAATGTTTAGCTTGGTAATACCTCATAGCCTATACCGGCAATCCGACATGGGCTAGGGGTGTTACATGTGGATTCTTGGTGACTCATCCATGGAAATATAGAAAAAAGGCAAGGACTAAATTGGAAATTGCAAAATACTTAATTAATTAAAAGATAAAAAGAAAATATCATCTTATTTTCTCATCATCTTCAACCTAAAAACACATGGAAACCCTAGGAGAGAGAGGAAACTTTCAAGCCCTAATTGGGTAAGTTTTCTTGGCCCGTTTTTTGTAATTTTGATATTTTTGAAACTGAGATAACTTAATCTCTCTATTTGAGGGATTAATTTGAAAAGTTATCAAAGTATGGAAAATGGTTCAAGGATGTATATGCTGTAAATTAGAAATTTATGATAGAAAATGAAAGGTTCTTGATAGATAAACAACTTTTACAAAGTGATTTTTGATGGAAACATGATTTAAGGACTAAAATGTAAACTTGTGAAATTGAAGAAAAATTCTGAATTTTTATGAATCAAGTGCTGTAAAATTTGTAATAGGATTTTGGTTAGGCTTGGAATAGGGAGTAAATTGCACAAAGTTTCATTTTTCGAGCCTAGGGATGAAATTGAAATTTATGGAAAAGTTAGAGGAAAAATGGTAATTTTTCCTAGGATGTAAATTGAGTCCATTTAAATATAAAATGTCTGAAATTGATGATCAAATTCATTTATATAGATCAAGACAAAACTAATTTGAGGTTAGATTGAGGAAAAAAAAAGTCTTTGGATTAGTAGATTTCTAATGCGAACAAGTGTTGAGGTAAGTTCGTGTAACCTAATTAAGCATGCAGATCTGTTTATTTGAATGTTGTGTATGTATGGAATGTGATATACCTTGATTTTGATATGCAAAAGGGGTTGAGTCCCGATTGAATATTGAATTCTGATGGTTATATTACGCTTTCCTGAAACTAATAAGGTCCTGCATTTGTTGTGGATGAGATTTAGCTCAGACGAGTAATCCTATTGACCTTGTTATAAATGGATTTAGCCCGAACGAGTAATCCTCATATCATACCTCTCGAGTATACGTTACGATTAGGGTTTAGCCTAGACTGGTAATCCTAATCGAGCTCTTTTGAGCATATGCTATAAAAAGGATTTAGCCTGGACTGTAATCCTATTATACGATATGTGGCTCGAGAGCATGTTCCTTGGTTAAGTGCCCTAAGAGGTACCCTCAAATAAGAATTTAAGAATTATTGAATTGTACACCCCGAGTGTACCACCTGAGTATTCATCGAAATTTCAATGATTCAATGGATATAAAACTCTTGACATGGCATGAGAATTATGAAATGAAATGATAATGTCTTGAAAGAGTAATGTATGATGATCTCATCTATCCTTACTTTATGTATATGTAAACTTTGTGACTAACATGTTTTGATTGGATGCATGTGTTTAGGCTATTTATCAAAATGGATGGGAACTTGTTATTGTATGCTTAGATTTAATAAAGGGGATTGGTAAGATAGTTTCTGTTATAAGAACTTACTAAGCATGTAATGCTTATTCCATTTATTTTTCCCCTGTTTTATAGTGCTCAGAAGCTCACGAAGGTTGGAGATCATTGGAGCATTGTCACACTATCAACTAGTTATTTTGGGTATATTTAATAAAATCATTTTGGTATAATGGCATGTATAGGACAACTTGGCCATTAGTGGTATGAAAATGATGTTTTGTAACCTAGCTATTGGAATGGCTAGTAATGGCTTATTTTGGGTATTATTAAGTAGGTTATGATGATATACTCTGTAACACCCCATACCCGATACCGTTGCCGGAGTCGAACACGAGGTGTTAACGGACTTAATTCATTAATTAAACAGCTCATACAATTCATTTTAAAATTTCCAGACAAGCTGACTAACTGCATCACAGTCGCTTTAAAAATCATATCTCGAGTTACGAAACTCGAAATCCAATTCGATAAATTTTTCCTGAAACTAGACTCATATATATATCTACTAATTTTTTTCTAGAATTTTTGGTTGGGCCAATTAGTACAGTTTATTAGTTAAAGTCTCCCCTATTTCAGGGTTCAACTACTCTGACCTCTGTGTATTACGAATCAGATATCTCCCTGTACAGAGCTTCAATGACTATGCTGTTTATCTCTAATAAAACTAGACTCAATAAGGAATCTGTACATATAAAGCGTGACTTCTAATTATCTTTGTAAAATTTATGGTGAATTTCCAAATTCAGAACAGGGATCCAGAAATCGCTCTGGCCCTGTTTCACAAAAATTTAAACATCTCATAAAATATAGCTCATATACCTGTTTCGCTTATTCCATATGAAAATAGACTCATCAAACTTCGATTCCATAACTTATTCATTATTTAATTCCATTTCTACTATTTTTAGTGATTTTTTAAACTCACGTCACTGCTGCTACCTGAATCTATTTTATGGTAAATTTTACCTATTTCATGGTTTCCATGGATTAGCTAGCAATTTGACATACATAATACCAAATATGATCATGATTAGCCATTCCAATGGCTAATCATTACCAAGCATTTCTATTTCCATACCACTCAATAACCATATCATAAGACCATATATACAAAATGATTATAATGCTATACATGCCATACTCAAAATATACAAGCCATTATGCCAAGATGGTATACGGATAGTGTGAGCGTGCCTCAAGCGCTTCCGATTTCGAGCTGGCTTGTCAACACTACAAGGAATGAAAAGGAGGAGTAAGCATAAATGCTTAGTAAGCTCACATGCAAATAGCAAGTAACATAACCATATAAGCAAACATAAAACATCATTTGCATAATCATCACCAAGACATTCATATCACCTTTTCATTTATCATCTTACCATATTGTTGTTATATCGAGTTTTCAACCCGAGGGTTAAGTACATACCTGTTCAAAGTATCCATTTCACAACACTTACCAATACGTCCTTTTCATCTTGAGTATTCCTCCATTTGAGTAGAACTTTACCCGTTGAACACATCGGAATATAATTCGGATACATGGAAAGTTTGCACATAAGTGCCACATATGTAGCCAAGCTACCATGTAACCCGCCCATAAGTGAACTCAGACTCAACTCAACGAGCTCGGGCGTTCGCATCCATAAGTGAACTCGGACTCAACTCAACGAGCTCGGACATTCGCATCCATAAGTGAACTCGGACTCAACTCAACGAGTTCGGATGCCCAAATATCCCAAAGACATGTCACTTGTATCCTAATCCATTCCCGAGGTTCAACAGACCTTTTTCCCAATCATGTGTCTCAACCATCTTCTACGGAATGCCGATACTGATACTCGGTAGTATTTCACATTTTCCAAGTATATCACATAATTTGACATATTATCAAACAATTATCACAAGTATAATATTTCATAATAATTATCATATCATTTAAAAACATTAAAACATTTAAAATAATAACTATGTTACCAACATTTACATATGAACTTACCTCGTATGCTAAAATGGCTATTTTACCATTTCGTCCCACAACTTGGTATTTTCCCCATTTTAGCCCGAATTTCAAGTTTCCTTGCTCTATCATTTAAAATATAGTCTAATTAGGACTCACATTATTCAAATTGACCCAAAATCATATTTTGGAAAAATTACAATTTTTCCCTAAACTTTTGCATATTTACACTTTTGCCCCAAAGCTCGTAAATTAAAATTCAGCCTATTTTCTTATGTTTTATGACATGCTGATCATTTTTCCTTCTATGGCAACATCAAATTCTCACTCTAACATGTACTTATGACTATTAGGTATTTTTACCGATTAAGCCCTTTTGCTCGTTTTCACTTAAAACCGAGTAGCATAAGTTGTCTAACATAATTTAAAACCTCATATTCTATCATAAAACACCAAAATACACAAATTTCACCTATGGGTATTTTTCCAAATATAAACCCTAGGTTAAATTATTGCTAGCATAAGCTAAATCGAGCTACGGACTCCAAAAACGTAAAAATCATTAAAACGAGGCTAGAACGAACTTACAATCGAGCTTGGAAGATTGAAAACCCTAGCCATGGTTTCTCCTTGCTATATTCGGCCATGGGGTTGAAGATGAGCAAAATTGGCTTTTAATTTTGTATTTTAATTCATTTTACCCCTAAATGACCAAAATGCCCTTACTACTAAACTTTCCAAAATTCCATCCATGTCCAATTTTTTGTCCATAGACTTAGAAATTGGTAAAATTACTCTTTAAGGACCTCTAATTAATAATCTAATTCAATTTTATGCAAAATACTTCTAGAACACAAGTTTTGCAATTTATTCAATTTAGTCCCAAATTTCAAATTAAGCACTTTATGCATAAAATTTCTTCACGAAATTTTCACACAATCATGCAATCATATCATAGACCTTAAAATAATCATAAAAAATTATTTATATCTCAGATTTTGTGGTCACGAAACCACTATTCCGATTAGGCCCAAAATCGGGATATTACAACTCTCCCCTTCGTGGATTTTCGTCCCAAAATCTTACCGTAAAAGTGGTCTTCACTTTTAATCTCATATTTGGTGTCAAGAACTTGCACTTAGACTGTACCTCCAATACATCTCTTCAATTTCTCATATGATCTAAAAGCTTACAGTCTCAACTCTCAACTGTTCTTAAACTTTCAACCCTTCTCAGTTTCCCATGATATCATGACATAAAACCTGGATCTCAACTTGATTTAATGGAGACCAGAATTCCAAGAAATCCAACAATCAAAGAGACCGAAATTCCATGAATCGATGAGTAGGAATTCATTCAATACAGATGTGATTTATAGATCTCGCCAAACATTTAACAATAGGATACATCACATTTTCCTCTTTCCGCCATAGAAATAATTCTGATATGGCCTCAAGAATAATCCTTCTCATTTCCATCCCAATATCAACATTGACAAGGATAATTTTGATAGATCCCAATGCTCGGCTTTAACCCCTTTAACAACTCCGATTTTATGTAACATCGATGCTCTAAACTATCACATTACCTCACCGTCTTGAAACACATCACAATTCATACAACAATACATTACTTGAAAGTCGAAGTCTTTGCTCAATGTAGACTAGTCTAGTTCAGACGCTTGGTTACCAATATTCTCATCTATCCGAACTCACAACATGTAATAAACTTTTCAGCTTTCACAAGATGGAAACCTTATCATTCGTAGTGACTTAAACTAATATTCAACTCTTTCTAATAAATATAGACTTCTCGCTCAAACTATTTACTCTTTGATCTGTACAAAATGAAATTCTATTATTAGACTTGGGAAAAATAATCCTGACATAATTGTCACATGAAATCTTTCAAATAAATAATTTACCATACCGACTAAAACTCGCGCTTTTATCACCTATGCCTTTACCGATGTCAAATCCTTACACGTAAATTAGAAAAATCCCAATACTAAAATCACCACATTACCAAGATCAAATTAGAAGTATAGTCATATTTGACATGATTATCACGAAATGAAGAACGATTTGAACATGAGTCATAATTGACAAATTATGGAACAAAGATAACAAGAAAACCGAATAAAGAAATCCAAGATAGAGAAACCCGAATAAAGAAATCCGAATAAAGAGATCCGGGATAAAGAAACCCAAGATACGATACTATGCCGAGAATCGAAAACCAAATTCATAGAGAAAATACAGAATACCTCGATAATTCTTCAAAGAAAGAAAGTCCAAAAGAAAACATCATTTAATCCCATGAAATCAAATATAACAAGATCAATATATCTTCCCATACATATATATCGATGAAGCATCAAGTAGAAGAAACAGAATCATAATATCATATGAATTCTCTCATCAATTCTTATCGACGAAATGAAATAGAATACCCAATGAAATAGAGCAATATAAATTATAAACCAATCAGACTACCAATGCTTTCATCCAACACCAAAATTAGAAGACATTCCCATATAACAAGAATTTCTTCAAAGATCAATAGCCATAGAAATATTTCGAGAATGGGTGAACACATAGAACATCTCAAAAGAGATCTAAATCTGTCCTGGTCATAATCATCACACTCGGATAATTCACATTTGAAATATCATTTCCCCAACTAGTTCTCGTCACAAATTTCATATTAAATCATTCACTAAAGAATGTCAGTTCGAATAAATTTCGATTTACCAAAGAGAATTCCTTCTCTAACCGGGACAAAGGCATAATTCCAATAATCTTTATATCAATCGATACTTTCGGCTCGACTTTACTTATCAGCTCATTTTCAATCTCGGATCATACTTATAATTATTCTATCATTTTGAACTCTTTGGGTTTTCAACAGGAAACTTATTCAATACAAATCTCATGAAATTCCATTATAAGTACCACTTTGGTAAGGGGGAGGGGTTGTAGGACCTCTGACTCGACTTTCTTATACATACACATATGACACAACTTCCATCATCATAGTAACATCATCAAAATCATGTCATTCATTCATGTTGGCTTACACCAATTTTCCTATTGTCCCATTTAGACAATATACTTATGCATACATTCTATGTTTTCTAGACAGCTTTACTTATCCATTCATTTAATTAAATTAATTCATGCTCATGACATTATATAAGGCCAAACAAACATAGATATTTGCATCACAATCACAACTTTCATTTTGTGCATCATCATGTACATATCATTACAATCATACAATTCAGTCCAACAATTTAACATAGATAAGTTCATTTCATTATAATCCTTTATCTCATAAAAAATTGTATATCATTAACATTCATCAACATTCAACGTCCAATCAAGACAAGGACATTTTCATTCGTATTATGATATTATGACCTTTATTCATACCTCTACTACTTTCTATTTATTCCGTTCATCTTATCAAGTAAGCCACATACACTACATCGTATGAGCATTAAGCAAATATAGATATTTATCACAACATGAACTTTCATCTCACATATTATCACATATGTATCATAAACTTTTATTCATACTTTTTTGAACCGAGACTTATCATAATCATAATTTTACTCAAATATCTTCACATAACATTGAACATGGTCGGCACATTTCGGTTGGAGAGTACCTGCCTAAATAAGACGGTACTCATACGCGTCGGAAGATATCACACTATCACAGATCAGTGGCATGTATAGCTAAACTTTTACACATGATAGGTTAGTCCGAGAACCGACTAAACCTGCTCTGATACCACTAAATGTAACATCCCATACCCGATACCGTTGCCGGAGTCGAACACGAGGTGTTAACGGACTTAATTCATTAATTAAACAGCTCATACAATTCATTTTAAAATTTCCAGACAAGCTGACTAACTGCATCACAGTCGCTTTAAAAATCATATCTCGAGTTACGAAACTCGAAATCCAATTCCATAAATTTTTCCTGAAACTAGACTCATATATATATCTACTAATTTTTTTCTAGAATTTTTGGTTGGGCCAATTAGTACAGTTTATTAGTTAAAGTCTCCCCTATTTCAGGGTTCAACTACTCTGACCTCTGTGTATTACGAATCAGATATCTCCCTGTACAGAGCTTCAATGACTATGCCGTTTATCTCTAATAAAACTAGACTCAATAAGGAATCTGTACATATAAAGCGTGACTTCTAATTATCTTTGTAAAATTTATGGTGAATTTCCAAATTCAGAACAGGGGATCCAGAAATCGCTCTGGCCCTGTTTCACAAAAATTTAAACATCTCATAAAATATAGCTCATATACCTGTTTCGCTTATTCCATATGAAAATAGACTCATCAAACTTCGATTCCATAACTTATTCATTATTTAATTCCATTTCTACTATTTTTAGTGATTTTTTAAACTCACGTCACTGCTGCTACCTGAATCTATTTTATGGTAAATTTTACCTATTTCATGGTTTCCATGGATTAGCTAGCAATTTGACATACATAATACCAAATATGATCATGATTAGCCATTCCAATGGCTAATCATTACCAAGCATTTCTATTTCCATACCACTCAATAACCATATCATAAGACCATATATACAAAATGATTATAATGCTATACATGCCATACTCAAAATATACAAGCCATTATGCCAAGATGGTATACGGATAGTGTGAGCGTGCCTCCGACAGCTTCCGATTTCGAGCTGGCTTGTCAACACTACAAGGAATGAAAAGGAGGAGTAAGCATAAATGCTTAGTAAGCTCACATGCAAATAGCAAGTAACATAACCATATAAGCAAACATAAAACATCATTTGCATAATCATCACCAAGACATTCATATCACCTTTTCATTTATCATCTTACCATATTGTTGTTATATCGAGTTTTCAACCCGAGGGTTAAGTACATACCGCTCAAAGTATCCATTTCACAACACTTACCAATACGCCCTTTTCATCTTGAGTATTCCTCCATTTGAGTAGAACTTTACCCGTTGAACACATCGAATATAATTCGGATACATGGAAAGTTTGCACATAAGTGCCACATATGTAGCCAAGCTACCATGTAACCCGCCCATAAGTGAACTCAGACTCAACTCAACGAGCTCAGGCGTCGCATCCATAAGTGAACTCGGACTCAACTCAACGAGCTCGGACATTCGCATCCATAAGTGAACTCGGACTCAACTCAACGAGTTCGGATGCCCAAATATCCCATGACATGTCACTTGTATCCTAATCCATTCCCGAGGTTCAACAGACCTTTTTCCCAATCATGTGTCTCAACCATCTTCTACGGAATGCCGATACCGATACTCGGTAGTATTTCACATTTTCCAAGTATATCACATAATTTGACATATTATCAAACAATTATCACAAGTATAATATTTCATAATAATTATCATATCATTTAAAAACATTAAAACATTTAAAATAATAACTATGTTACCAACATTTACATATGAACTTACCTCGTATGCGAAAATGGCTATTTTACCATTTCGTCCACAACTTGGTATTTTCCCCATTTTAGCCCAATTTCAAGTTTCCTTGCTCTATCATTTAAAATATAGTCTAATTAGGACTCACATTATTCAAATTGACCCAAAATCATATTTTGGAAAAATTACAATTTTTCCCTAAACTTTTGCATATTTACACTTTTGCCCCAAAGCTCGTAAATTAAAATTCAGCCTATTTTCTTATGTTTTATGACATGCTGATCATTTTTCCTTCTATGGCAACATCAAATTCTCACTCTAACATGTACTTATGACTATTAGGTATTTTTACCGATTAAGCCCTTTTGCTCGTTTTCACTTAAAACCGAGTAGCATAAGTTGTCTAACATAATTTAAAACCTCATATTCTATCATAAAACACCAAAATACACAAATTTCACCTATGGGTATTTTTCCAAATATAAACCCTAGGTTAAATTATTGCTAGCATAAGCTAAATCGAGCTAGGGACTCCAAAACGTAAAAATCATTAAAAACGAGGCTAGAACGAACTTACAATCGAGCTTGGAAGATTGAAAAACCCTAGCCATGGTTTCTCCTTGCTATATTCGGCCATGGGGTTGAAGATGAGCAAAATTGGCTTTTAATTTTGTATTTTAATTCATTTTACCCCTAAATGACCAAAATGCCCTTACTACTAAACTTTCCAAAAATTCCATCCATGTCCAATTTTTTTGTCCATAGACTTAGAAATTGGTAAAATTACTCTTTAAGGACCTCTAATTAATAATCTAATTCAATTTTATGCAAAATACTTCTAGAACACAAGTTTTGCAATTTATTCAATTTAGTCCCAAATTTCAAATTAAGCACTTTATGCATAAAATTTCTTCACGAAATTTTCACACAATCATGCAATCATATCATAGACCTTAAAATAATCATAAAAAAATTATTTATATCTCAGATTTTGTGGTCACGAAACCACTATTCCGATTAGGCCCAAAATCGGGATATTACAACTCTCCCCCTTCGGGATTTTCGTCCCTAAAATCTTACCGTAAAAGTGGTCTTCACTTTTAATCTCATATTTGGTGTCAAGAACTTGCACTTAGACTGTACCTCCAATACATCTCTTCAATTTCTCATATGATCTAAAAGCTTACGCCTCAACTCTCAACCGTTCTTAAATTTTCAACCCTTCTCAATTTCCCATGATATCATGACATAAAACCCGGATCTCAACTTGATTTAATGGAGACCAGAATTCCAAGAAATCCAACAATCAAAGAGACCTGAAATTCCATGAATCTGATGAGTAGGAATTCATTCAATACAGATGTGATTTATAGATCTCGCCAAACATTTAACAATAGGATACATCACATTTTCCTCTTTCCGCCATAGAAATAATTCTGATATGGCCTCAAGAATAATCCTTCTCATTTCCATCCCAATATCAACATTGACAAGGATAATTTTGATAGATCCCAATGCTCGGCTTTAACCCTTTAACAACTCCGATTTTATGTAACATCGATGCTCTAAACTATCACATTACCTCACCGTCTTGAAACACATCACAATTCATACAACAATACATTACCGAAAGTCGAAGTCTTTGCTCAATGTAGACTAGTCTAGTTCGACGCTTGGTTACCAATATTCTCATCTATCCGAACTCTGTCAACATGTAATAAACTTTTCAGCTTTCACAAGATGGAAACCTTATCATTCGTAGTGACTTAAACTAATATTCAACTCTTTCTAATAAATATAGACTTCTCGTTCAAACTATTTACTCTTTGATCTGTACAAAATGAAATTCTATTATTAGACTTGGGAAAATAATCCCGACATAATTGTCACATGAAATCTTTCAAATAAATAATTTACCATACCGACTAAAACTCGCGCTTTTATCACCTATGCCTTTATCGATGTCAAATCCTTACACGTAAATTAGAAAAATCCCAATACTAAAATCACCACATTACCAAGATCAAATTAGAAGTATAGTCATATTTGACATGATTATCACGAATGAAGAACGTATTGAACATGAGTCATAATTGACAAATTATGGAACAAAGATAACAAGAAAACCGAATAAAGAAATCCAAGATAGAGAAACCCGAATAAAGAAATCCGAATAAAGAGATCCAGGATAAAGAAACCCAAGATACGATACTATGCCGAGAATCGAAAACCAAATTCATAGAGAAAATACAGAATACCCTGATAATTCTTCAAAGAAAGAAAGTCCAAAAGAAAACATCATTTAATCCCACTGAAATCAAATATAACAAGATCAATATATCTTCCCATACATATATATCAGATGAAGCATCAAGTAGAAGAAACAGAATCATAATATCATATGAATTCTCTCATCAATTCTTATCGATTTAAATGAAATAGAATACCCAATGAAATAGAGCAATATAAATTATAAACCAGTCAGACTACCAATGCTTTCATCCAACACCAAAATTAGAAGACATTCCCATATAACAAGAATTTCTTCAGAAGATCAATAGCCATAGAAATATTTCTGAGAATGGGTGAACACATAGAACATCTCAAAAGAGACTGCTAAATCTGTCCGGTCATAATCATCACACTCGGATAATTCACATTTGAAATATCATTTCAACTAGTTCTCTGTGATGACCCAAAATAGACCCTAGCCGGAATGTGGTTTCGGGACCACAAAACCGAGGCATAACAATAATTTAAAATTTATTTCGATGCCTATAATATGTGAGTATTCATGTATGACATTTTTTGATGATTGATTTAGTGTTATAAAGGTGAATTTCACTAGAAAGGACTTGTGTGAGAAAATTTAGAATTTAGATAGGCAAATGTGGAAGTGGCCTATTGATGCACACTAGGAAATGTTGTCCTTGCATGTCAAATTCCCCAAATTTTGACTATAGTGGCCGCCATGGTGATGAATATGGGCAAAGAAAACATGTTTCAAACATGTTTTGCTAGTGGTGCATGTTAGAAATAATAAAATAAGAGTATGAAAAAAAAAAAGAAAAAAAGTGTTCATCTTTCACCATTGCTCTTGGCCGAATGTCCTAAGGAAAGAAAAGAAAATTTTGCTCATCCATTTTCACTTCTTGGCCGAAAATACTAAGGAAAAGGGGAGGATTTTTGCTTCATGCTTGGTTTGGAAGAGATCTAGAAGGAGATTTGGCTAAGTTTGCATCAAGATTAAGGTATGTATGAGGTTGTGTTAGGGGTTTCATGCATGTCTTGGTTGCTAACTTGATGTGCATGTTAGCCATGGCTCAAATCTTTGTTATGCCATGGAAATGGTATTTGGCCAAAGTTGTTATGGTGTTAATGCCATTGCATGCTAAATATCAAGCTTGATAATGATTCATGTGATGGTAGATTGAGGGTTCTTAGATTTTCTTTTAGCATTTTTGAATGAGATACTAAGTCCTTTGTTTAACCATGACCAAATTGAAACGGTATGGTGTTGTGGTATTCGCCATGTTGTATCCATAAATATGATTCATGCATGTTGCATGGTGAGTAAGATTTAAGCTTTGGATATGTGTGTATATTTGGATATAAGCCACTTGAGAATTCGCCATTTCACCTACATGAATATATGTTTGCACATGATGAATTGGTATGACATGTATACTATTTTGAGGTGTCTATTTGCTTGTGATGTTGTTTCTTTATGAAATAAATGAGAGATGTGTATAGAATTACAATATGTAATGCGTTAATTAGGAAATTGTATGCTGTTTTTTGTGTAGTATAAGGGTAAAATTTGCCTCCACATAGACATGCATATTCGCCAAAGGAAGTAGATTGGTGTGCATGTATTCGGTTAGAGGCAACCATATTGAAGCCTTATTTTGGCTTAGATTGTTGACCAAATGGGTAATAAGTGAGGATGGTTGCGAATATACAAATATACATATGCATGTGTAATTGAACTATAAATGTATAGCAAGATGATTAAACTAGTTTATTTATCTATTAAGCCCTAGAAGTTAAAGAAGGAGAAACAAGCAAGGGCAAAGCCAAGGACATCGAGTAGCCGGGTCGAAACCGTTATACTCAACACAAGGTAAGTCCTTAAGCACTTTTGTGAGAACTCCTTGATAGATATTTTTGAGTGATTCTCCTATTTATTATTATGATTATATGTACAAATTGAATTTAGTAAGTTGCTTTACCATGATGAATTGACATAAGGCACAATGTGTGCAAAGACCATATGGCACTATGTGTGCGATTCACTATGGCACTATGTGTGCGATTTACTATGGCACTATGTGTGCGATTTACTATGGCACTATGTGTGCGATACACTATGGCACTATGTGTGCGATTTACTATGGCACTATGTGTGCGATTTGCTATAGCACTATGTGTGCGATTTGCTATAGTCACATTCGGTTGTGGAAGTAAATTGTGCATGAACGAGGTAAGTGATTGAGTTACTAACTAAATATCGAATTGGGATTGTACGGTGTACGCATAAAATTATCTAGTGCATTGTTGTTCCAACTTGAGGAAACGGATTCAAATCGATTGGGCTGACTTGTAGTTTGATTTGGTTGAAGGATTGGGCATGAGATCGAACCAAAAATCTTAGAAATTGCAGTATAGTTTGATATGGCTGGAAACATCTACTTTGTATTATTTGATTATTCACTTATGATTGTTATTGTTGATGGTAGAGTAGTGCTTACGACTTACTGAGTTATGTACTCATTTGGTGTGCTTATTTGTTGTTTATTTAGGTTCTTGATCCATTTTATGCGTGCTCGGGACTGTCATCGAAGTCATCACACCGCCTAGCGACTTTTTGGTATCTTCTTCTTAGATGGTCTAAGAAAACATTTCGGCATGTATAGACTATTATGTTTTGTTTGAACTCGGTATGTAAAATATTGCCTAGCCATGCGAAAATGGCTTATGAATGTTTTGAGCATAATGTTATAATTATTTGGTATGTATATGCTCATTAAGAGGCATGGAAGTGTTTGGCAATGACCAGCCATTAGAATGGGTCATCATGCTTATATTTTGGACCATATATGAAAAAGGGGTGGTTGAATCATAGAGACTATGTGTTAGAGAAAGTCTATCCTAGAGTATGATGCTGGCAGCAACAGTGACGTGGATGTGAAAAATCACTAAAATAGTAGGAATAGAATTAAATAGTGAATAAATTATGTAAATGAACCTTGATGAGTCTATTTTCATATGGAGGAAACGACACGGTTATATGAGTTGTATGTTGAGAGATATTTGGGTTTTAGTGGAACGGGGCCAGAACGGTTTCTGGATTCCCTGCTCGGACTTTGAAAATTCATTATAAATTAACCAGAAATAATTAGGAGTCATACCATATATGTATGAATTCCTCTTTGAGTCTAGTTTCTATAGAAACAAACGGTACCAGTATTGAAGTCCTGCACAGGGAGTTATTTGAGTTGTAACGCGTGAAGGTCAGTGTAGTCGGCCCCTGTAACACGGGTGACTTTAACTAATAAACTGTACCAATTGGCCCAACCAAAACTCTAGAAAAAATCTGAAGACGGAAATGTGAGTCTAGTTCCAGAAAAAATTACGAAACTGATTTTCGAGTTCTAAAACTCAAGTTATGAATTTTGAAGCGACTAGTACACAGATTGGCAGCTTGTCTGGAACTTTTCAATAAGTGGTTTGAAGTCCGTTAACACCTCGTGTTCGACTCGTGACGGTCTCGGTTCGGGTGTTACAATTTTATTGGTATCGAGCCATGGTTTAGTCGGTTCTAGGACTACCATGGCACGTATGAGTCTAGCTATACATGCCTTAATGTTAATGTTTAAACGTGTGATGACTTCGACGGTAAAATGTTTTTTGTTTTGATTAGTAAATGGATCCCGGTAGAAAGAACCTTGGCGGATGATGTCGAAAGTGTAGCGGCTGCTCCTGCACAAGGGACGCCGCTGTTGAACCTCGGTCATCTGCGAATAATCAAGGTGAGGGGCTAAACAAGCCTTCTTTACCATGATGAATGAGTGGGTCGCATAATATGCCCGAACCAATCCTACTGTCCAACAAATCCAATTTGAATAATCCACCCCAAGAGCCCGTAATGCCATCGATCGACCTCAGTGAGGCTGAGTAAGCCACCAGTAGATTTGATTAGGAAGCGCGGGCTGAAGAGTTCAGGGCGTAATTATCGATGATGCCGAAGGGCCGAAGTTCGCTTGACAACACCATTCGGTGTTTGATGAACTATCATGCACACCGATGAATGTCTAAAGTGTGCTATATCCTTGTTACGGACTCACCTACTATTGGTGGAGGACCTTGATTTCCATAGTTCCAAACGAACGAGTTACTTGGGATTTCTTTCGACGGAGTTTCAAAGAAATATATTAGTCAACAGTTCATTGATCAAAAGCGTAAGGAATTCTCGGAACTCAAGCAAGGCCGCATGACAAGATCTCGAATCTGAACATGAGTTCGTAAGACTCAGTCGGTATGCCCGGGAGTGTGTGGCTGATGAAGTTGCTATGTGCAAGAGGTTTGAAGAAGGGTTGAATGAAGATCTAAGATTACTAGTGGGTATTTTGGAGATAAAAGAATTTGTAACACTAGTTGAACGAGCCTGCAAGGCGGAGGAACTTGGAAAGGAGAAGAAGAAGGCTGAATTTGAAGCTAGAGACTATCGCAAAAGATCGACGGGTAAAGCTCCGCTTTGGCATAAAGAAGTTCGGGGAGGACACCAATAGATCGAGGACGATCAAGGGATTTCCATTAGACCACGACCATTGACGGACTCCCGAGCTACTTGGTAGCTAGTGTGGGTAATAACCGTCAAGAGAAATCAATGCCCCCAATGTGGGAGAAGACACATAGGAGAATGTTGGGGTAAGACTACCAATAAGGCTTGTTACGGATGCGGTTCAAGGACCACCTCATTAGAGATTGCACGGGCTCGATGAGAAGAATAGGATGCAAGGTGCGAGACCTAGTGGAATGACAACTAGAGGTAGACCACCAAGAATTTCGGGAGGTAGGGGTGGTAGTCGAGAGGGCTACTGACACGACTGCTCGATCTCGAGACTCGCGCTCTGCTAGAGCATATGCCATCCACAAGACGAGAGGAGGCATCCTCCCCGACGTTATCACCGTACTTTCACTCTTTTCGATACTAATGTGATTGCTTTGATTGACCCCGGTTCTACTCATTCTTATATATGCGAAACCTTAGCATCCAAAGAAGACTTTGCCTATTGAGTCTCTCGAGTTTGTAATTCGGTGTCAAACCCCTTGGGTCATTACGTGCTTGTCAACAAAGTGTGTAAGAAAAGTCCCCTAGTGTTTCGAGGTTTTTGTTTTTCTACGGACTTGATGCTTTTGCCGTTCGACGAATTTGACGTTATTCTTGGGTTGGATTGGTTGACCATGCACGATGCGGTTATAAATTGCAAAGGCAAGACTATCGATCTGAGGTGCGCTAATAACGAGATTGTTCGGGTTGAGTCTACGGACTTAAAGGGTTGCCACCGTAATATCGCCGATGTTGGCCCGTAAATATGTAAGAAAAGGGTGCGGCGTACCTTGCGTATGTGCTCGATGACAAGGAGTCGGAAGGGAAACCCGAATTTGTGCCAGTGGTTTGTGAATTCCCGGATGTTTTCCCTGAAGAATTGCCGGGTTTACCACCTGTTCGGGAAATAGAATTTGGCATCGAATTGGTACCTGGTACCACTCCAATTTCGATAGCTCCGTATCGTATGGCACCAACAGAATTAAAGGAGTTGAAAGCTCAGTTGCAAGAATTGGTGGATAGAGGTTTTGCTCGCCCGAGTTTTTTCGCCTTGGGGTGCGCCGGTGTTGTTCGTGAAGAAGAAGGATGGAACCATGCGATCAGTGCATCGACTATCGTCGACTTAACAAAGCGACGATAAAGAACAAATATCCGCTTGCCACGTATTGATGACTTGTTCGATCAATTGAAAGGAGCCTCGGTGTTCTCGAAAATAGATTTGAGATCGGGCTACTATCAATTGCGAATCCGAGATTCAGACGTGCCCAAGACTGCCTTCAGAACGAGATATGGTCACTATGAGTTCCTAGTGATGCCGTTTGGGCTCACTAATGCCCCTGCGGTATTTATGGATTTAATGAATCGAATCTTTAGACCATATTTGGATCGATTCAGTAGTTGTATTCATTGATGACATCTTGGTCTATTCAAGAAATGAGACCGAACATGCTGAACACCGCGTTAGTGCTGCAAATTTTACGGGACAAGCAATTATATGCTAAGTTCAGCAAGTGTGAGTTCGGTTAAGAGAGGTTAGCTTCTTGGGTCATGTGGTATCTCATCGGTATTCGAGTCGACCCAATAAAATTTCAGTCATACTAAATTGGAAGCCTCCGAGAAATATTACTTGAGGTTCAAGCTTTTGGGGCTTGCTTATTATTACCGACGATTTGTAAAGGCTTCTCAACGATAGCCACGCCGATGACGGTTACTCCAAAAGGATGTTAAGTTCGAATGGACGGAGAAATGCCAAAAAGTTTCGATCAATCAAAACTTATTTGACTGAAGCCCCAATTCTAGTGCAACCCGAGTCCGGCAAGGAGTTTGTTATCTATAGCGACGCCTCTCTACTTGGGTTAGGTTGCGTATTAATGCAAGAAGGTCGAGTTGTGGCCTATGCGTCGAGGCAATTAAAGCCACATGAGAAAAATTATCCGACTCATGATCTCGAATTGGCCGCCATCGTATTCGCCTTTAAAGATTTGGCGACATTACTTATTTGGTGAAAGGTGCCATGTATACTCGGATCACAAAAGTCTCAAGTATTTGATGACCCAAAGAGACTTAAATCTGCGACAAAGACGTTGGCTCGAGCTGTTAAAGGATTATGAGCTGATCATTGACTATCACCCGGGAAAGGCGAATGTGGTTGCGGATGCCTTGAGTCGTAAATCGTTATTCACTTTACGAGCAATGAATGTGCACTTGTCTATCCGATCCGACGCTGTGTTAGTGGCTGAATTGAAAGCCAAACCATTATTGACACACCAAATTCGAGAAGCTCAGAAAGTCGATGACGAGTTGGTTGCAAAACGGGCTGCGTGTGTTCCGAACAAGGACTCGGAGTTCCAAATCGACGATGACGATTGTTTGAGGTTCAAAAGTCGTCTGTGTGTCCCAAAGAATTGAACTCATTTCGATAATTCAATGAAGCCCATTGTAGTCGAATGGCAATCCACCCGGGGAGTACGAAGATGTACAATGATTTGAAACGTCGATTTTGGTGGCATGGTATGAAGCGAGACATCTCCGACTTTGTTTCGAGATGTTTAATATGTCAACAAGTGAAAGCGGAACATCAAGTGCCTTGAGATTACTTCACCAATCACGATACCCGAGTGGAAATGGGATCGAGTCACAATGGACTTTGTATCCGGACCGCCATTGTCGCAAGTAAGAAGGATGCGGTTTGGGTCGTGGTAGATCGATTGACTAAGTCGGCCCACTTTGTCCCCGTCGCACGGATTTTTCAATGGACAAATTAGCGGAATTGTACGTTGCTCGATTGTGAGATTACACGGGTGCCTATTTCTATCGTGTCGATAGAGATCCGAGATTTACCTCGCGATTTTGGAAAAAGTTGCAAGAAGCTTTGGGTACCAAGTTGCATTTCAAAGACCGCCTTTCACCCCCAAACCGATGGTCAATCCGAGCGGATAATTCGGATACTTGAGGATATGTTAAGATGTTGCGTCCTCGAGTTTAGTGGTTCATGGGAACGGTATTTGCCGTTGATTGAATTCGCTTACAACAACAGCTTTCAATCAAGTATTAAGATGGCACCCTACGAGGCCTTGTACGGTCGTAAATGCCGTAACGCCATTGTTTTGGACGAGCTCGGTGAAAGCAAGATTTTCGGGGTGGATTTGATTAGGGATGCTGAATGAAAGTGAAGGTAATCCGTGAAAGTCAGAAGATAGCCTCCGATCGTCAGAAGTCGTACGCGGATCTGAGGCGTAAGGATATCGAGTATCAGGTGGGTGATAAAGTGTTTCTCAAGGTATCGCCTTGGAAAAAGATGCTCAGGTTCGGCCGTAAGGGCAAGTTGAGCCCGAGGTTCATTGGACCATATGAGATATCAGAGCGAGTCGGTCCAGTGGCATATCGCTTGATTTTGCCCCCTGAACTCAAAAAGGTTCACGATGTCTTTCACGTTTCGATGCTTCGACGCTATAGATCCGATCCATCGCACGTGATTAGTCCATCAGAAATTGAAATTCAAGCTAATATGAGTTATGAGGAAGAACCGATTCGTATCCTATCGCGAGAAGTGAAAGAGTTGCGAAACAAGCGGGTTTCGCTAGTGAAAGTGTTATGGCTCAAGCACGGGATAGAAGAAGCTACTTGGGAGACCGAGAACTCTATGAAAGAACGATATCCAAACCTATTTACCGGTAAGATTTTCGGGGACGAAAATTCCTTAAGAGGGGGGGGTTGTGACAGCCCAAAATAGACCCTAGCCGGAATGTGGTTTCGGGACCACAAAACCGAGGCATAACAATAATTTAAAATTTATTTCGATGCCTATAATATGTGAGTATTCATGTATGACATTTTTTGATGATTGATTTAGTGTTATAAAGGTGAATTTCACTAGAAAGGACTTGTGTGAGAAAATTTAGAATTTAGATAGGCAAATGTGGAAGTGGCCTATTGATGCACACTAGGAAATGTTGTCCTTGCATGTCAAATTCCCCAAATTTTGACTATAGTGGCCGGCCATGGTGATGAATATGGGCAAAAGAAAACATGTTTCAAACATGTTTTGCTAGTGGTGCATGTTAGAAATAATAAAATAAGAGTATGAAAAAAAAAAAGAAAAAAAGTGTTCATCTTTCACCATTGCTCTTGGCCGAATGTCCTAAGGAAAGAAAAGAAAATTTTGCTCATCCATTTTCACTTCTTGGCCGAAAATACTAAGGAAAAGGGGAGGATTTTTGCTTCATGCTTGGTTTGGAAGAGATCTAGAAGGAGATTTGGCTAAGTTTGCATCAAGATTAAGGTATGTATGAGGTTGTGTTAGGGGTTTCATGCATGTCTTGGTTGCTAACTTGATGTGCATGTTAGCCATGGCTCAAATCTTTGTTATGCCATGGAAATGGTATTTGGCCAAAGTTGTTATGGTGTTAATGCCATTGCATGCTAAATATCAAGCTTGATAATGATTCATGTGATGGTAGATTGAGGGTTCTTAGATTTTCTTTTAGCATTTTGAATGAGATACTAAGTCCTTTGTTTAACCATGACCAAATTGAAACGGTATGGTGTTGTGGTATTCGGCCATGTTGTATCCATAAATATGATTCATGCATGTTGCATGGTGAGTAAGATTTAAGCTTTGGATATGTGTGTATATTTGGATATAAGCCACTTGAGAATTCGGCCATTTCACCTACATGAATATATGTTTGCACATGATGAATTGGTATGACATGTATACTATTTTGAGGTGTCTATTTGCTTGTGATGTTGTTTCGGTTATGAAATAAATGAGAGATGTGTATAGAATTACAATATGTAATGCGTTAATTAGGAAATTGTATGCTGTTTTTTGTGTAGTATAAGGGTAAAATTTGCCTCCACATAGACATGCATATTCGGCCAAAGGAAGTAGATTGGTGTGCATGTATTCGGTTAGAGGCAACCATATTGAAGCCTTATTTTGGCTTAGATTGTTGACCAAATGGGTAATAAGTGAGGATGGTTGCGAATATACAAATATACATATGCATGTGTAATTGAACTATAAATGTATAGCAAGATGATTAAACTAGTTTATTTATCTATTAAGCCCGAAGTTAAAGAAGGAGAAACAAGCAAGGGCAAAGCCAAGGACATCGAGTAGCCGGGTCGAAACCGTTATACTCAACACAAGGTAAGTCCTTAAGCACTTTTGTGAGAACTCCTTGGATAGATATTTTTGGAGTGATTCTCCTATTTATTATTATGATTATATGTACAAATTGAATTTAGTAAGTTGCTTTACCATGATGAATTGACATAAGGCACAATGTGTGCAAAGACCATATGGCACTATGTGTGCGATTCACTATGGCACTATGTGTGCGATTTACTATGGCACTATGTGTGCGATTTACTATGGCACTATGTGTGCGATACACTATGGCACTATGTGTGCGATTTGCTATAGCACTATGTGTGCGATTTGCTATAGTCACATTCGGTTGTGGAAGTAAATTGTGCATGAACGAGGTAAGTGATTGAGTTACTAACTAAATATCGAAATTGGGATTGTACGGTATGCGCATAAAATTATCTAGTGCATTGTTGTTCCAACTTGAGGAAACGGATTCAAATCGATTGGGCTGACTTGTAGTTTGATTTGGTTGAAGGATTGGGCATGAGATCGAACCAAAAATCTTAGAAATTGCAGTATAGTTTGATATGGCTGGAAACATCTACTTTGTATTATTTGATTATTCACTTATGATTGTTATTGTTGATGGTAGAGTAGTGCTTACGACTTACTGAGTTATGTACTCATTTGGTGTGCTTATTTGTTGTTTATTTAGGTTCTTGATCCATTTTGCGTGCTCGGGACTGTCATCGAAGTCATCACACCGTCTAGCGACTTTTTGGTATCTTCTTCTTAGATGGTCTAAGAAAACATTTCGGCATGTATAGACTATTATGTTTTGTTTGAACTCGGTATGTAAATATTGCCTAGCCATGCGAAAATGGCTTATGAATGTTTTGAGCATAATGTTATAATTATTTGGTATGTATATGCTCATTAAGAGGCATGGAAGTGTTTGGCAATGACCAGCCATTAGAATGGGTCATCATGCTTATATTTTGGACCATATATGAAAAAGGGTGGTTGAATCATAGAGACTATGTGTTAGAGAAAGTCTATCCTAGAGTATGATGCTGGCAGCAACAGTGACGTGGATGTGAAAAATCACTAAAAATAGTAGGAATAGAATTAAATAGTGAATAAATTATGTAAATGAACCTTGATGAGTCTATTTTCATATGGAGGAAACGACACGGTTATATGAGTTGTATGTTGAGAGATATTTGGGTTTTAGTGGAACGGGGCCAGAACGGTTTCTGGATTCCCTGCTCGGACTTTGAAAATTCATTATAAATTAACCAGAAATAATTAGGAGTCATACCATATATGTATGAATTCCTCTTTGAGTCTAGTTTCTATAGAAACAAACGGTACCAGTATTGAAGTCCTGCACAGGGAGTTATTTGAGTTGTAACGCGTGAAGGTCAGTGTAGTCGGCCCCTGTAACACGGGTGACTTTAACTAATAAACTGTACCAATTGGCCCAACCAAAACTCTAGAAAAAATCTGAAGACGGAAATGTGAGTCTAGTTCCAGAAAAAAATTACGAAACTGATTTTCGAGTTCTAAAACTCAAGTTATGAATTTTGAAGCGACTAGTACACAGATTGGCAGCTTGTCTGGAACTTTTCAATAAGTGGTTTGAAGTCCGTTAACACCTCGTGTTCGACTCCGGCGACGGTCTCGGTTCGGGGTGTTACATCTGCCGTCACAAATTTCATATTAAATCATTCACTAAAGAATGTCAGTTCTGAATAAATTTCGATTTACCAAAGAGAATTCCTTCTCTAATCGGGACAAAGGCATAATTCCAATAATCTTTATATCAATCGATACTTTCTCGCTCGACTTTACTTATCAGCTCATTTTCAATCTCGGATCATACTTATAATTATTCTATCACTTTGAACTCTTTGGGTTTTCAACAGAAACTTATTCAATACAAATCTCATGAAATTCCATTATAAGTACCACTTTGGTAAGGGGAGGGTTGTAGGACCTCGACTCGACTTTCTTATACATACACATATGACACAACTTCCATCATCATAGTAACATCATCAAAATCATGTCATTCATTCATGTTGGCTTACACCAATTTTCCTATTGTCCCATTTAGACAATATACTTATGCATACATTCTATGTTTTCTAGACAGCTTTACTTATCCATTCATTTAATTAAATTAATTCATGCTCATGACATTATATAAGGCCAAACAAACATAGATATTTGCATCACAATCACAACTTTCATTTTGTGCATCATCATGTACATATCATTACAATCATACAATTCAGTCCAACAATTTAACATAGATAAGTTCATTTCATTATAATCCTTTATCTCATAAAAAAATTGTATATCATTAACATTCATCAACATTCAACGTCCAATCAAGACAAGGACATTTTCATTCGTATTATGATATTATGACCTTTATTCATACCTCTACTACTTTCTATTTATTCCGTTCATCTTATCAAGTAAGCCACATACACTACATCGTATGAGCATTAAGCAAATATAGATATTTATCACAACATGAACTTTCATCTCACATATTATCACATATGTATCATAAACTTTTATTCATACTTTTTTGAACCGAGACTTATCATAATCATAATTTTACTCAAATATCTTCACATAACATTGAAAATGGTCGGCACAGCTCGGTTGGAGAGTACCCTGTCTAAATAAGACGGTACTCATACGCGTCGGAAGATATCACACTATCACAGATCAGTGGCATGTATAGCTAAACTTTTACACATGATAGGTTAGTCCGAGAACCGACTAAACCTGCTCTGATACCACTAAATGTAACACCCCATACCCGATACCGTTGCCGGAGTCGAACACGAGGTGTTAACGGACTTAATTCATTAATTAAACAGCTCATACAATTCATTTTAAAATTTCCAGACAAGCTGACTAACTGCATCACAGTCGCTTTAAAAATCATATCTCGAGTTACGAAACTCAAATCCAATTCCATAAATTTTTCCTGAAACTAGACTCATATATATATCTACTAATTTTTTCTAGAATTTTGGTTGGGCCAATTAGTACAGTTTATTAGTTAAAGTCTCCCTATTTCAGGGTTCAACTACTCTGACCTCTGTGTATTACGAATCAGATATCTCCTGTACAGAGCTTCAATGACTATGCCGTTTATCTCTAATAAAACTAGACTCAATAAGGAATCTGTACATATAAAGCGTGACTTCTAATTATCTTTGTAAAATTTATGGTGAATTTCCAAATTCAGAACAGGGGATCCAGAAATCGCTCTGGCCCTGTTTCACAAAAATTTAAACATCTCATAAAATATAGCTCATATACCTGTTTCGCTTATTCCATATGAAAATAGACTCATCAAACTTCGATTCCATAACTTATTCATTATTTAATTCCATTTCTACTATTTTTAGTGATTTTTTAAACTCACGTCACTGCTGCTACCTGAATCTATTTTATGGTAAATTTTACCTATTTCATGGTTTCCATGGATTAGCTAGCAATTTGACATACATAATACCAAATATGATCATGATTAGCCATTCCAATGGCTAATCATTACCAAGCATTTCTATTTCCATACCACTCAATAACCATATCATAAGACCATATATACAAAATGATTATAATGCTATACATGCCATACTCAAAATATACAAGCCATTATGCCAAGATGGTATACGGATAGTGTGAGCGTGCCTCAAGCAGTTTCCGATTTCGAGCTGGCTTGTCAACACTACAAGGAATGAAAAGGAGGGAGTAAGCATAAATGCTTAGTAAGCTCACATGCAAATAGCAAGTAACATAACCATATAAGCAAACATAAAACATCATTTGCATAATCATCACCAAGACATTCATATCACCTTTTCATTTATCATCTTACCATATTGTTGTTATATCGAGTTTTCAACCCGAGGGTTAAGTACATACTGTTCAAAGTATCCATTTCACAACACTTACCAATCGTCCTTTTCATCTTGAGTATTCCTCCATTTGAGTAGAACTTTACCCGTTGAACACATCGGAATATAATTCGGATACATGGAAAGTTTGCACATAAGTGCCACATATGTAGCCAAGCTACCATGTAACCCGCCCATAAGTGAACTCAGACTCAACTCAACGAGCTCGGGCGTTCGCATCCATAAGTGAACTCGGACTCAACTCAACGAGCTCGGACATTCGCATCCATAAGTGAACTCGGACTCAACTCAACGAGTTCGGATGCCCAAATATCCCAGTGACATGTCACTTGTATCCTAATCCATTCCTGAGGTTCAACAGGACCTTTTTCCCAATCATGTGTCTCAACCATCTTCTACGGAATGCCGATACCGATACTCGGTAGTATTTCACATTTTCCAAGTATATCACATAATTTGACATATTATCAAACAATTATCACAAGTATAATATTTCATAATAATTATCATATCATTTAAAAAACATTAAAACATTTAAAATAATAACTATGTTACCAACATTTACATATGAACTTACCTCGTATGCTAAAATGGCTATTTTACCATTTCGTCCACAACTTGGTATTTTCCCCATTTTAGCCCAATTTCAAGTTTCCTTGCTCTATCATTTAAAATATAGTCTAATTAGGACTCACATTATTCAAATTGACCCAAAATCATATTTTGGAAAAATTACAATTTTTCCCTAAACTTTTGCATATTTACACTTTTGCCCCAAAGCTCGTAAATTAAAATTCAGCCTATTTTCTTATGTTTTATGACATGCTGATCATTTTTCCTTCTATGGCAACATCAAATTCTCACTCTAACATGTACTTATGACTATTAGGTATTTTTACCGATTAAGCCCTTTTGCTCGTTTTCACTTAAAACCGAGTAGCATAAGTTGTCTAACATAATTTAAAACCTCATATTCTATCATAAAACACCAAAATACACAAATTTCACCTATGGGTATTTTTCCAAATATAAACCCTAGGTTAAATTATTGCTAGCATAAGCTAAATCGAGCTAGGGACTCCAAAAGCGTAAAAATCATTAAAAGCGAGGCTAGAACGAACTTACAATCGAGCTTGGAAGCTTGAAAAACCCTAGCCATGGTTTCTCCTTGCTATATTCGGCCATGGGGTTGAAGATGAGCAAAATTGGCTTTAATTTTGTATTTTAATTCATTTTACCCTAAATGACCAAAATGCCCTTACTACTAAACTTTCCAAAATTCCATCCATGTCCAATTTTTTGTCCATAGACTTAGAAATTGGTAAAATTACTCTTTAAGGACCTCTAATTAATAATCTAATTCAATTTTATGCAAAATACTTCTAGAACACAAGTTTTGCAATTTATTCAATTTAGTCCCAAATTTCAAATTAAACACTTTATGCATAAAATTTCTTCACGAAATTTTCACACAATCATGCAATCATATCATAGACCTTAAAATAATCATAAAAAAATTATTTATATCTCAGATTTTGTGGTCACGAAACCACTATTCCGATTAGGCCCAAAATCAGGATATTACATACTCATATGTGATATGTTATATATATGTGATCAAATAATGCAATTGGCTAAGTTAATCCAAGGTAATTGTATAAACATATATGCATGTAATGATATATCTTGTTGAATAATGAAGTTTGTTAAATTTGAATGCTTGGAATGGTTGGTATTGGTTGTGTGTTTCAAGTTCAGGTTTTGGGTGAAATTTTGGGTGTGAAATGAAGCTAGAAATGACTTCATTTTGTCCACACGAGCAGACACACGGGTGTGTGTCTAGACCGTGTGTAAAACACGGCCTGGTGACATGGGCATGTGGTTAGGTCGTGTGTCCCCTACACCTTAATTTTGAGAAATAGAATGCTCAGAATTGAGCACGCGGGTAGAGACACAGGCGTGTGTCTCAGCCATGTGTGGCACATGGCCTAGAACACGAGCGTGTGTCTTGGCCGTGTGAAACCTATACCTAATTTTGAATTGAATTAATTAACCACACGGCCTAGCACATGTGCGTGTGGCATGGTTGTGTGCACAAGTCAGAGAGTTACATAGGGACGAACACGACCTCTAGCACGGGCGTGTCCCAGGGTCACACGGGCATGTCCATTGGACCACAAAGGCGTGTGAGCCCTGAACCTTGGAAAAATTTTGAAATGTCGTTAAAATTCTTAGAGTTCCTGATTAAGTTTCGACTCAATTCTAATGCTCGTATTGGGCCTTGAGGGTCCAACTAGATGTTTTGAATGTTCTCGGCTAATGAATAGTAATTTACATAATTTGTTTGAAAAATATTTTGAATGTTTTGGTAATGCTCCAAAACCTTATTCTGACTACGGATTCAGGTTAGGGGTGTTACATCGTTGGTCATCTCCATACTTAAAAGGGACGAGAACCCTGATGACCAACACATTATTCTGTACAGCCTTTAAGGTAGACTCTTTTTCAATAGGGATTTTCTTTCCATATACGATGGTGACAGGTTTTGCTCTAACGTGTTTATCTCATTTGTCTTAACACCCTCCCGTATCTTTAGCTGGAAAAATTCCAAGAGACGCTATTTATGTTCCATAAACGTTGGGCAAAATTGGATAAAGTTTCCTTGAGTTCCTTGGTGGAATTTTTAGATTTGATCCATATCAATTCCCATTATAAACATGGGTGGCTTGGTGTGAATTAGATTTGACTTCCTCAAGATGTCAAAGAGTCATTCAAGCGGGGTTGTGATTTCTTCCACTTTTCCCTTTTGAACGCTCTTTTCTTTAGTTATAACATTAAATGTTCGATTGTGGTTCAGTAACGGATTCGTGTTAACACCTGGTGTATTCTCTCACTAAAAAATTTATCTTTCCTGCCCTTATAAGATTTTGTACCTTGTATTTTAGCGCTAAGCAGTTCTTGATGGTATGACTTGGATTCCCAGAGTGATACTTACATCAAGTATTGGCATCATACCACTTTGGAAATGGCAGTTGCATTGGTTCCTTATATGTAGGTACAATAGTTTCTCCACTAGAATCAAAAAAATTTTCGCGTAGGAGATGGGGATTGGATCAAACACAGGCCTCTCTCGTGGTGGCCTTAGGGCTTGGCTTTGTGGGGACCGTGTTGGCATAGTTAACATGGGGGGATTTGTAATGGATACAGGTGGACGATACATAAATGGTGAAGTATTGGTAGTATTTACAGCCAGGTATTGGAGACGTGGAGGTATTGGGCTCAGGTATGGAAAGTAAGAGTATGGGTATCTGTCTGGTGCGATTTTTGTGTTTCTACTTCCTTTTTCTTCCTAATGACACATCCCTTCTGTAACACCCCAAACCTGGCCTAGACGTTATGACCGGATCCGACGTGCCACATCAAAAACGTTAAAAACATTTTTCTGTTCTAAGTTTAGAAAATCGTACTTGATGTTCAAAGGATTAATTCATTAAGGGTTAAAGTGAATGGAAGTTGTGCACCAGGTAGGAAACCGGAAAAGGAGGTGAGTCCATCGGACTGCTTAAGTACCAAGCTCTTTCAGATCCAATCCTAGACGTGCACACCGCCATTGCCACACTCTAACATCACGTATATTTTTAGGTTACCATTGAAATTATGTCTATTTTAGAATAAAACGTATTTAAGTTTATAAAACGTTATCATAGCAGAAGCCTTGTTTGTAATCGTGTTACTTCGAAATCAGTTTATGTTTTTGGAAAACGAACCCTAGAGCCCATTTTGATAGTTAATATAATTTAAGGTCATCATGATAAGTTATAAATCGAAACCCAATTAAAAATAATCATAAGCGGGCTTATTACATAACAAAACCCAAATCATCAAAGTAAAGAAAATTGAAGTCCAAATCACCGAAGAAATCCATATTGCGAGCAGTGGCCACTCCGAATCCTCGCAGACTCCAAGCCCACTATGGTTGGGGATTACCGCATGGATGAAGATAGGGATGAGTTTGGGGAAACTCGGTGTGTAAAATTGACCCAACCATAGCCCATATCACTCAAACCACGTAAATGAATAAATTGGCCTTAGCCGAGCAATTATCTGAAATTAAGCCCATAGGCCCATAATGATCGATCGGATATTTCATGTATATGCGTAACCCAACCCATAGCCAACCACATACACCCCTTACCAACCTTTCACCATGTGGGAGACTACTACACACCACGTAATTATGCAAAGATGACCGCCGAGATGATAATGTGACAGAGTCACGAGCAGATAATTGTGGCGAGCCACCGTAGCGTAAATATGTGGCAGAGCCACCAGATCAGATAATTGTGGCATAGCCACCAGGACGCTTCCTCCAAAATATAACCCATGTCCCCATGCAACAAATATTATTTCATGGCATACATCATACAGATTTAAATCAACATGCTTTTAAGACAAAATTAACCCTAGGGGCATATTGGTCATTTACACCTAGGGGTATCATGGTAATTTTCCATACATAAGGGTATTGTAGTAATTTAGCTACTTTTAGGGTTTTCATGCATATCCTATCCATTTACGTACTATCAGAATACTTACCACGCATACTTACCAAATTGAGCCCGTTGGCCCATGAACCCGATTTTTGGCCCATTAAGCCCACATTATCAAAATGTACGAAATTGCACGTACTGCAATTTATTACCTTTAGAATACCAAACATGCAAACCCAACTATCTTACGAGCATTCGCACACTCGCAATTTCCCAAAATACCAACTTTTCGGCATTTCGGCTTTTCGGCTTTTGCCGATCTAGTCTATGAGAGGGTGTCAGTTACACACATGTTTTATGATGATTCGCTGACGAGATCCACGCACGAACTGCCTTTGCCGAAAATAGTGTCTCGATCCAGATCCGTTCGCTCCACTTGTCCAAGCCCTTGATCAACAGCCTCGTAATCACACACTGATTCTTTCAGTCAACGTTCCCCCTTAGTTCTTACTTGATTCTGATGCAGTTCTAAGCCCTCAAACGATAACAAAAGTCGAGCCCTCAGTGATCTCAGTATTCGGCTATGTCCCTAGGATAATGTGGGAGTTTCAGATTTTTGCAAAAGTGTAGAGAAAGATAAAATATGAGGGTTTTTACTTGTGGTATTGTCGACAAAAACCTGGGGTTTAGAGGTTGAGAGAATCGGGCAAAGATGATGAGAAAAATAAGAGATTTGGCTAGGGAAAAATCAGTACAAAAGGAGTCAAGTTTTTAGGATTTCGGGATTTGAGGCAATCGGCTATAGTCTTAAAAATAATGGAAGGAAGGTGGTATAGAGTAGGGTGGCTGAAGGATTCGGCTATGGGGAAAAGAAGAAGAAAAGAATAAGTGGATGGAGAGAAGAGAAAAAGAAAAGAAGAAGAGAATGGTCAGGAAACGGCACCACTTACCACTAATGTCAAATTTATACTGGCACTAACCCTAGCCGAAATTCCCATGCTAAAGTCCCTTGGCCGGCCACCTCTTGCTCCTTGATTAGCTCCTAGATTTCCTCCGTTATCTGCTCCTAAATCCTATCCCTTATCAACTCCTAAATCCTCTCCTGACAGAGTTTCACTTCAGTTCCACTGCTTACCTTTTCTGAACATAAAAATAATAATTCCCTTAATATGTTGTCATTGTGACTTGAACCTCAGCTCTCCTAGCATCCACACGCCACTTTTATAGCCTTGCCAGTGGCGTCACATGCCACTTTGCCACTTTCTTCCTTATGTCTTATTTTACCCAAATAATATTTAAGACCCCTGTTAACCAGAACCCCTTTTTCTTATGGAATTAAAATTAATTAAAACTATCGGGTTTTACCTTAAGCTTGGGCCTTCTAGAGGCCCACTAACGTACTTAATCCTACGACAAACAAACAGGACACAGAATTTTCAAATTTTTCCAACATTTTTAAAATTCCCGAAAATTGAGGCGTTATAACTCTACCCTCCTTAAAGAAATTTCGTCCTCGAAATTTACCTGGTCTGAACAAATGAGGGTATTGTTGCTGCATCGCCTCCTCTGGCTCCCAAGTAGCTTTTTCTCTACCATGATTACGCCAAAGCACCTTTACTAATGGGATAGATTTCCATCTGAGGACCTTAACATCCCGAGCCAGTATCTGTACAGGCTCCTCCTCGAAGGTCAAATCAATTTGAACGTCGATTTTTGTGACTGGCACGACATGAGCAGGATCAGAACGATAACGCCTTAACATGGAGACGTGAAAAACATCGTGAATCCTGTCTAGTTCTGGAGGCAATTCCAACTGATAAGCCAGTGGCCCTACTCGCTTCAAAACCCGATAAGGCCTAATAAACCGCGGACTCAACTTGCCTTTCTTACCAAACCTCAATATCTTCTTCCAAGGAGAAACCTTTAAAAAGACCATATCCCCTACTGAGTACTCAATCTCCTTACGCTTTAAATCTGCATACGATTTTTGCCTATCAGATGCTTTTTTCAAACGGTCCCTAATTATTCTGACCTTAGCCTCAGTATCAGCCACCAATTTCGGTCCAAGAACTTGTCGCTCCCCTAGCTCCGTCCAACAACTAGGTGTACTACACCTTCGACCATACAGTGCTTCATACGGTGCCATTCAAATACTCACCGATAAGCAGACATGCATAAATTCGCCAACGGTAAGTAGTCCTCCCAACTACCTCGAAAGTCAATCACGCATCCCCTTAACATGTCCTCCAGAATCTGAATGACCCTTTCCGACTGACCATCAGTTTGGGGATGGAAAGCCGTACTGAAGTTCAACCGCATCCCTAATGCCTCATGCAACTTTTGCCAAAACTGAGATGTGAATCTGGGATCCCGGTCAGAGATAATCGAAACTGGGACTCCATGAAGTTGCACAATCTCCGCCACATACAGTTTGGCTAACTTTTGAAGCGAAAAGTCGGTACGTACTGGTATGAAATGGGCCAATTTAGTCAACCTATCCACAATCACCCATACCGAGTCTTTCTTCGATGGTGTCAACGGCAACCCACTCACAAAGTCCATGGTTACCCTCTCCCACTTCCAAAGTGGTATCTTTACCGGCTGCAACAGTCCAGAAGGTAATTGATGCTCAGCTTTCACTTGTTGGCATGTCAGACATTTTCCTACAAACTCCGTTACTTCCCGCTTAAGTCTAGGCCACTAGTACAATTCTCGCAAGTCGTGATACAACTTATTCCCTCCAGGATGCATGGCACATAGTCCCCCATGAGCTTCCTTCAATATTGTCTGCCTTAGATCAAAGTCCTTCGGAACACAAATTATTCCTTGGAAACATAGAACTCCATCACCATTTAAACTGAACTCCGAAGTTTCCCCTTCCTTAACTTGTTGAAAACGAGCGACCAAAGACTCATCTTCCAACTGCTTTTCCTTAATTTGTCCACCCAGGTTGGCCTTACCTGCAATTCAGCCAACAAACTACCATCATCATACAAACTCAAACGAGCAAACATTGCTCTCAGATCAGATACGGTTCTACGACTCAAAGCATCAGCTACCACATTAGCCTTTCCTGGGTGATACTCGATTGAACAGTCATAATCCTTAAGCAACTCAATCCATCTCCTTTGCCTAAGGTTCAGCTCCTTCTGAGTCGACAAATACTTAAGACTCTTATGGTCTGTGTATATAATACACCTTTCTCCGTACAAGTAATGTCTCCAAATCTTAAGTGCAAAGACCACTGCTACTAATTCCAAATCATGAGTAGGATAGTTCCTCTCGTGAGGCTTAAGCTGCCGTAACGCATATGCAACCACCTTACCCTCCTGCATTAACACGCAGCCCAAACCTACATGTGATACGTCGCTGTACACAGTAAAATCCTTCCCAGACTCTGGCTAAATTAACACAAGTGCTTCAGTCAAAACTTTCTTCAACTTTTCAAAAGCTTCCTACTGGGTCTCAGTCTATACAAACGGTACCCCTTTCCTTATGAGTTTAGTCAGAGGTGCAGCCAACACCGAAAAACCTTCCATAAACCTTCTGTAGTATCCTGCCAATCCTAGGAAACTCCGTATCTCCGATACTGACCTAGGCGGCTTCCACTCCAAAACTGCTTCAATTTTTCGAGGATCCACCTTAATCCACTTAACAGAGACCACATGTCTTAAGAAAGTTACCTCCTTCAACCAGAATTCACACTTGCTGAACTTTGCATAAAGTTCCTTCTCCCTTAACACTTGTAGCACTATACGGAGATGCTCATCATGCTTTGCTTCCGTTTTAGAATATACCAGAATATCGTCAATAAAGACGACTACAAATTGATCCAGAAGTGGTTGAAACACTCGATTCATCAGATCCATAAATGCCGCAGGAGCGTTCGTCAGCCCAAATGGCATAACCAGAAATTCGTAATGACCATACCGAGTCCTGAATGCCGTCTTATGGATATCCGTCTCCTTGACTCTTAACCGATGATATCCAGATCTAAGGTCGATCTTAGAAAATACAGAAGCCCCCTTAAGATGGTCAAACAGATCGTCAATCCTTGGCAGTGGATACTTATTCTTAATGGTCAGTTTGTTCAACTGGCAATAGTCAATGCACATCCGCATTGTACCATCCTTCTTCTTCACGAATAACACCGGTGCTCCCCATGGAGACACGCTTGGCCTAATAAAGCCCCTATGCAACAACTCTTGAATTTGTGCCTTTAGCTCCACCAACTCATTCGGTGCCATCCTATACGGTGCGATAGACACTGGTGCCATTCCAGGCAACAAGTCAATTCCAAACTCCACTTCTCGGTTTGGAGGTAATCCTGGAAGCTCTCCGGAAAACATCCTGAAACTCCTTTATGGTCCTTACCTTATCCACTGTCAGCTCTCCCCAGTTCAAATCCGGCTCCTATCCAACTTTACATTACAGTGAGTCGTAGATCCATTTAGACTATCTTGAAATATGTGCATTAGTAATTTCTCATCTTTGGAGTAAGAAATCATTTTCCTACAGTACATAGAGATGTGAGTAATAGGGGCAACTGCTACCATTGAATTTTTCAAAGTCAGGAACTTTGAAATTTGGTGGGATGACCACATCGGGTACTAGACGTTCCTCAATGAAGATGAATTTATGAGCTTCTTCATCCATAATTGACTTCCCTTTTCGACTTCTCTTGGCTCTTCGCTTGTAGGCAACTCGTTTACTCTTGGGATCTGAATGGTCACACCTGGCGCTTGAAGCGGTAAATCTTTGGGATATACCCCTGTATCACTGTAAAAATGGATTGGATTGTCCAAAGTGCCGCTCCTTCTTCTACCTTGGCCTTGCCTTTGACCATTTTAGTAATCATTTTTATCATCCTTTCCATCTGTTCCTCCAGTTTGGCCATGCATGCTAATTCTTCTGCCGTCATCTTTTTGGCTTTTGAGCCAGTGTTATACCGGTGAGCTATCATTGGTCTTTTTTAAATGACATTTATTTCCAAAGTTAGAAAGTCATTTTGATTTGTCATAAAAAATGTTCTTCTTTTATTTTTATTTTTTTTAAATGACGTTTATAAATAAATAAATGAACGAATGGATGGATGAATGAATGAAATTAGGGCACATTGTCCTAAATATACTCGAATATAAACATTTTCTTTCATAGAAGGTTCAAAAATTGTTCAGCTTACAAAGTGTTTTTTCATTTTTCATTCATACTTAAAGAAAATCCTAATCGATCCTATTGCCATAGGGCAAACTCTACTCTTCGTTCTTCTTCTTCCACCTTCAGAAGTTTCATTATAAGCTTGTCCTTAGTCGTAAAAGGGGTAGATTCTTTTTTGAGTTCTTCAATCTGTTCACATATGTCTTTGGCTTGCTAAGAGAAAACCTGGCCATCCCTGTGCATTGTTGCAAACACCTCTTGTCGGCTTCCTGCAATTTGTTCCACTGCAACAAAAAGCTCCTCAAGCTCTGTATATTCTTCCGTGACCTCTTTGTTTTGCTCTTCTTATGTCTTTAATTCTCTAGTTAGACAAAAAATCCTCTTGTAGCACCTCAATTTCAAAAGTTTTCTCATTAGACACCCTCTTCCAAGTTCGCTCTTATTCTTGCACTTTCTGGAGTTCATTAGCTCACAAACTTGGATCCACCTCTAACCTCTGAATCTAAGCGAACAAGTCATATCTTTCTCATTGGCGTCATTCTAACTGTATTCTTAGTTCTTCCTCTTTTACCTTTATGTCTAACTAGTGTTGCTATTGTTGTCTCGTGATTTCTTCCTCATTTCCCTTTACATATGCATGATGCTATTCTCATTGCCTTCTGACCTCTTCATCTCTACCCCTCAGACACATCTCTAAATCGTGCATCTTTTCTGTTAGCTAGGCTACATCATCTGGGACCTTCCTCTTTCCATTGAATTATACTGACACAAGATTTTGCTTCTTTTTAGGCGCCACTTGATATACGTTTCTAAAAGGGAATGGTTGAAAAAGGTTCCTGATTGTAAGCTAAAGGTTTGACCCTATTTATCATATCTTTTCTAATTTCTTCCAATATCTTCGGTCCTAAACCAAAAATTCCACACTATTTAAGCCAGTTGTTGTAGGTACATATTGATCATACTCGTATTGCCTGAGAACCATCAACGATGAATAATTGATGACTTCTAATATGCCAATTAAGGGAACCCACAAATGACCATTGCAACCAACGAGTATCGTGCTTCGAATCATCCATGGAGCCCTCCATTCTATTTCTTGGTATGTCAATGTACTAAGGTTCTGAACCCACTCCTCAGTCGATTGATTTGGAGGCCACTCACTTTCTAGAAAATCCTCTATAGGCCTGGTCGAAGGAACAAACACTTGACAAAAATGCTTATAGAGGCACCTAAAATGGCTTTTCATCCATATAAACAACAACTGTGCGCATCCTAAGAAACGCCCATCTCCTTTGCTTTTGAAGAAATTGGGTGAAATGATGGTTTTAGCTAAGACTGCTGGAGTAAGATTCACCCCTTTTTCAATCTGAAACAGAAAATTAGCTAGCTCCACACTCACGTTTCAGCTAAGACTGCTGGAGTAAGATTCACCCCTTTTTCAATCTGAAACAGAAAATTAGCTAGCTCCACACCCACATATCTTAGAACTTTTGAGAGCACAATCAACCCGTATACAACAAACGCGAATAATGTCAAATGTCTATCACCGCTGGCCTTTCCCATAGCATCCCTAATGTTAGACCAGGAAATGCAGGGACCATTTTTATATTTTAATCTTACTTTTACCGTATCTATAGTTAACCTATCAGATTGGCTAAGGGTCCCCAAAAATTGACGTTCTACTTCCAATATATCCTGAGCAGATTTCTAAAGTCATAGTGGAGAAGGGTAGAATATTCCTCAATAGTTGGTACTGTATCCATTTAATTGAACGTAAAACACCTATAAGTGGGATCCCAAAAAGTATCGTGGCCTTCAACAAGGCATCATCTGGTTTAACGAACAGAAGCTGTGCTACATCGCCATACTTGTCCTAGAAGTGCGTTCTCTTAGCATCGTCCCATGATTGCCATATTCCCTTTAACTCATCTTCACGATTCCTCCTACAGTCCATGCGAACTATCTTAGGTAGGCTTGAGTCAAAACAAGCTATCTGGCAATCGCATTCTCTACTCTGAGTATCCTCTTACATTCTTGTTATTATCCCTATATTTTTTACCCCATGCCGAACAACTAAATCTCTCAAAGTGTGTTCATGTCGAATATAGATATGATACTATGCCCCAGCTATTTAAATGATGCATGAATCATGCCATGGAGAGACATAAACACAAGAAAAATAAATTCAATAAAAAAATAAAGTCAAATGAAAAAAATACCTAATTAAATCATAAAGCATTGCGAAGAAAAAAAATTCAAACACAAAACATACAAATAAATGCTCATGAAGTCCTAGAAAAAAAATTCAAACACAAAACATACAAATAAATACATTTAAAATGGTCACTACATGCTGGCTTACAGCTAACTCTAATGCACGGGAAACCCAAGGCTTAAATACGACATCCATAGGTATACGTTCCCCTTTTAAAAAGGGTTGGCACTTGGGTGGTAATACTTCCATAGCATACACGGTAGCATTTGCTACACGAAGATCTATGTCCATCTTAACCATGAAGTAGTCCTTAAACTTATGCGGTGACATATTGTCACATGAAAGCCTAAGGCTACTCCTCCTTAACGGGATGGGCCCAAGCGTAGAACCAAAAGCAATATGCAACATAAATGAAAATTATAACCGCCCCATGATGGTAGAGTCTACATATAAAGTAATCGATTACATCGATAAAAGAATAAACAAACACATTGGCATACAAATCAAAATAGGATAAGTAAATGAAATGAACAAATAAATCAATACTTAACACATATTCAACAAGTTAAAATGACATTAGACAATTAAATAAATTAATACACGAATAAATAAAGCTAATATGCATAAAAACTACAAAACATAGCTCTTAAACCTAGGTAAGTCGACTCACTAACGCCCCCAGTGGAGTCACCAAGCTGTCATAACTTTGCCTACATAAGAGTATGGGAGCCTAGTAAGCAAAGTTAGACACAGAGGGACTAAATTACGTAGGGTCGCCACTAACCAATTAGGGCTAGGTTGGTTAGCCACCTATCGTCTAAAAATCTAGAATTAATACTACGGAAAAATACTAAAAATCTAGACTCGATCTCATTACCAAATTCTGGGTTTGGGAGTATAATTACGTGTGGGAAAGGTTATAGCACCCCACAACGCCTATCCGGGGATAGTCCTACGGGGTCTTAAGAGCTAGATTTTTTTTATTTAAGCATATTAATGTCTTAATCTAAGCTAAAATCTTATGAAAATCTTAAATAAAAGCTTTAAAGGAAACACCTCCGGTTTACTTGTAGCTCAATTAAGATTTATTCACCAAACTTATCTAATTTAGAACTTATATTGGAGATTTTTACTTTTAACAGGAACCCTAAAGGATATCGAAATAATTCTAGTAAAATGCCTTCAATTCCTAAAATTAATTCTATTTTAGAATTTAAAAAAACCAAGAAATTACTAATGAATTAAGAGAAATATTAAAATACCTCTACAACTTATTCAATTTTTATTATTATTATTTTTAAAAGATTTAATTAATAACATTGAACCTATCAAGATCTTACGACAGTATCCTATGTCGGGTTTATGATTGATCATACTACTGCCTTGTACTAACTTCTTTCTCAACCACATCATTCGTTTACCCGTTGAACCACTCAGAATAGAAATCAGATACTCAAGAGTCTAGTACGATAAGTATTTATACCATGGCCCATAGCCAAATCAAGGTAACTTTTCTGAAGAACTATTATCATGGCCTGAAGCCAAATTATCCGATATGCATGGCCCGAAGCCAAATCGATAAAATATGACCCAAAGTGCTAATATCATGGCCCGAAGCCAACTCAACATATCACTTACTAACATGTCAATAGTATCCAAAACTATTCTTAAGGTTCAACCGGGCTTTCACACTTTTCGTTTCTATCATCGAATGCATTCGTAGAGTCATTTTCACAATTCATACATTATCTATAATCTCGTTTTACAAGTTTATGCAATATTAAGGCATTTTAACATACATTTATGATGTAATCATCACATATGAACTTACCTCGTATTTGGAATTGACGGATCGGGTCGAGTACTCAATAACCTTACTTTTCCCCCGATCTAAATCCGAATTCTTTCTTTCTTGATCTATATGAATTCAAAATTAACTTATTTATTCATCTACTCATGGAATTAATCCAAAAATACACATTTTGGCATTTTTACGCATTAGCCCCTAAACTTTCGCATTTAATCAATTTAGTCCATATTTCACAAATACACAAAATTCACATAATTCAACAAAACCCATGCTTGGCCGAATTATATATAGGTCCCTAGTAGCCCAAAAATTTCATTTATTTCACATTTCAACTACACAATTTGCACATTTCACAATTTAATTCTCTAAATTGCACTTTCATTAAAAATCACTTTACAAAACATGAAAATCTATCATCAAAAATTCATATTTCATATTCAAAAACCAAAGAACACATAGATTCAACAATGGCAATTCTTAAAATCTTTAACAGTTTTGAAATCTAAGGTACGGGCTAGCTAGAATACGAAGCAACGATCTCAAAAACGTAAAAATCATCAAAAATACAGCTTAAAACACTTACTAATTAAGTTATGAAGATACTGAACCCTAATATGCATAAAATGGTGTTTTTCATCTTGGAATTTCAGCAATGGCAAAAAGGATGAACAAAAATCATGTTTTGTTATATTTTTATTAACTTAATTATAAAATTACTTATTTACCCTTAATGAATAAACATAAAAATTTATAATGCATGTCCGTTAATGTCCATTAATACTACCAATGGTCTAATATCATCATAAGGACTTTTAGTTTAATTAATCATAGCAATTCCACACCTTTAACAAGTAGAATGCAACTTTTGCATTTTACGCGATTTAATCATTTTTATCAAATTAACCAACCAATCGATAAAATTAGCCCACAAAATTTTTACACATATCAAATAACATGTTGCAAATACTGAAAATAATATTAAAATAATTTTTTGACATCATATTTATGGTTTCAAAACCACTGTTCTGATTTAGCTAAAATTATGAATGATGCATAATTATTTTCATATCGGAGGAGTGGCGGCCAATCTACCTTACGGCATGTAACCTCAAAACCTTAGGCTACGTCTGTAGCGAGCGTGGGCAGTGTTAGAAGCAACAAGCCCAAATGTCAGCAATGTGGACTACGACACTTCGATGAATGTAGATGAAAGATGGGATATGTTTTAAATGTGGTTCATATGAACATTATATCAAAGATTTCCCAGAAAGGTCTAATAAAGAAAAGGCTCAGACTACTCGACGAGTAACACTGCTTCAAAAGGTAGATCACCATGGAACACTAGAAATGCAGGTAATAGCCACAGTGGGATAAAAAACTCTACTATGAGAGCTGAGGCACGAGCACCGGTTAGAGCTTATGCAATCCGTGCATGAGAGGAAGCTTCAGCCCCAGGTGTTATCATTGGTATATTTTTTATCTTTGATACTAAAGTTACTGCTTTGATTGATCCGGGATCAACATATTCATATGTATGCATGAATTTAGTGTGAAGTAAGAAATTTCCTGTTGAGTCCACTGAATTTGTGGTTAAAGTAATAAACCCCTTAGGTTAGTATGTGTTGGTTGATAAAGTTTGTAAAAATTGTCCTTTGATGATTCGGGGTTGCAAATTTATGGTCGATTTGATGCTACTACCAGTTGATGAGTTTGATGTGATTTTGGGTATGGATTGGTTGACTTTGCATGATGCCATTGTGAACTATAGATGAAAGCTTATTGTGTTAATGTAACAACCCGTTTTTAGTAAAATTGGAGCAGTGGTTTTGGGATGAAAAATCTGAAGTCAAAAAATTTATTTTATTATTATTTAATTGTCTACAGCATGATAGTATTACCGTATAAAAATTTCCTCAATAAATTTTACCGTTTACATGTTCAATTTGATAAAAAGGACTAAATCGTGTAAAGTGCAAAAGTTGAGTTCTAATAGCTAAAGGTATTAAATAGCTATATAACTTTAAAGTGGAGGTCTTTATATGGTAATTAGACCATATTAGTGATAGTGGATTATAATGGCTTGGCATTTTGTGTAATTTTTAAAGTATTAAAAGGTTAAATATGTAAATAGGTAAATAAGTGTTAAAAATTAAAGAAAAAAATATGCTATCATCTTTTTCTCCCTTATTCAACCGGAGCTTCAAAGAAAAGAAGGCATTTTTGGAGACCTAGGTTCGACTAGCTCATTTTGTTCAATTAGGTATGCATTTTTATCCCATTTTTAATGATTTTTATGTTTTCGGGATCGTTATACCTTAATCTAGCTAGCCTGGGGATTAATTTGTGAAACTGTTAAACTATTAGGGTTTTACCATTGATGAACATGCTTGAGTTTTGAAGTTTGATGATAGAAAATGAATGGTTGTTGTTAGATAAACAACTTCTGTAAAGGAATTTTTAGTAAAATTATCAAATACGGACTAAATTGAAAAATAGGAAATATTACTTGGTGAAATTGTGAAATAATTAAAGTATAGTGCATGCTAAAGACCGATTTGATAATCAGCCATAGTGGATTATGGTAAAGTTGTGTAAATTTTTATTTTTATGAACTAGTGACTAAATAGTAATAAATTAAATGTATAGGGGCAAAATGGTAATTTTGTAAAAAATGTGTTGGACTAAATTGAATGTGAAATATATTGAATTGGGTTAAATCTATCTGTATAGATCCAGTCAGACCTCATACAAAGTTAGATCGAGGTAAAGAGAAAATCTCGAATTAATCGCCTCTGAATCTACGTATACTCGTCGAGGTAAGTTCGTTAATTAAATTAAGTATTTATATATTTTAATTGAAATATATGCGTGTGATTTGTATAATTTCCATGTATAAATACTGATCCCATATCTGATGATGTATGTCGATAACCGAGTCCCTTTTGAACCTTAGGAATTCGTAGGATACAAATGACATGTCACTAGGTTTGCCGATTTGGTTGAGGTCCTGCATGTGTTGCAGACACAACACAAATCGTATAAGCTTACCAATTCTCAACTCGTATGAGCTTACCGAATTATAGCTCGTGAAAGCATACTGATTCATAGCTCGTATGAGCATACATGTACAAAAATTAACGGATTACAGTTTAGCACACAATGTGTGAGCTATCCCGTGTATCCAATGATATTCTAAATAGTAATAGGCAATATTCTGTTACGAGATGATATGAGTTCGATACAAACTGTTACAGGTATATACATAACATACATGGAAATGATATTACATGTTATATTGAAACATGAAATGGATGATACATGTATATGAAACTTGATTAGTGGTTATGTTCATCCATGTTTATTGGCTATTATATGTGTTTTATATTGCTAATATGTTAGTGAATATGTACTTAGGCATTTGGCCAAATTGAGTTGGGATATGCTATGTTTACTTACCTAAATTGTGACTAAATGGTAAGTTGAATTCTATGTTATACGAACTTACTAAGCTTAAATGCTTACTCGGTGTATTTTTCATGTTTTTTGTGAATTGAAAGCTCGTTCAAGTTGGAAGCTTGTTAGAGCTATATCACACTATCCATAATCTCTTTTGGTACTTTCGGTTGGTTTAATTTTTGTTATAATGGCATGTATAGGTTTTTTTGCTAATGTTAGCCTATGTGTTTTGGTTGTGGACATGACCATTTGGTTGGTTTGAATTTTGGCCTTGTGTTGGTGAAATGGTATATTTTGATGTGTAAATAAGTTGTCTTATATGGTTGAGGTATGGCTTGTTATGGTAGAATAACGGAAGGTAAAACGGTGGTTTGAATATGCATTTTGTGTAAGCCTTGAATGGTTGTGAATTGGTACTTATTTGAATGACTTATTTGGTGTTTTTAGTGTACAAGCTATATGTAAATTATATGACCATTTGGAGCAAGTTTTTGTATATCATTTATGGTACATTTTGGTATGTTTTTAAACTTTAAATCAAGAGGCATAATATAGCTTAGTTTTGGTTAAGCCTTTATTGGTTAAATGATCAAATTGTGTTTATATTTACACATGTTTACGAATTATCATTTGAGGTTCCTAAGGGAATATTGGTTGTATGTGAATCTACTACTTGTTTAAGGCTTGATTTTGCTTGTTTTGGATGCATTAATATGGCTTGTTTATGTGCACAATGTTAAGTGTAGGTTGATGCAAAATTGGGTGAGAAATATGGCTTTATAACATGTTTTCGTCTACGTGGGTAGAGACACGAGTGTGTGTCTCCACCGTGTGCGACACACAACCAGGTGACACGATTGTGTGTCCCCTGTAGTTTTCAAAGGGTTGCAAGTCAAGCTGTTACACGGCCTGGCACACAGGCGTGTGAAGTTACTTTGAAGGGTACACGGCCTAGCACAAGGGCTTGTGGCTTGGCCATGTTACCAAGTCAGAGAGTTACACGGGCACAAACACGGGCTCGGACATGACCGTGTGTCCCTATTTCAAATGCCCATACAGCTTGAGACACAGGTGTGCCTCCTAATCGTGTGACAGCCCTAAATTGACCCTAGTCGGAAAGTGGTTTCGGGACCACAAAACCGAGTCACAAAAATAATTAACCGTCATATTTGATGCTTATTATGTGTATATATGCATGTGTGAAAATTTCATGTTTGAATTTAGTCAATTGCATGTGAATTTAGTTAATAGGACTTATGGGTGACACTTTTGAAATGTGATAGGTTAATCTATAAGGATCTATTAGTGCATGTTATGAAAATAATGGGTTTGCATGTCAAATTTCCACCTATGACAAGTAGTGGCCGGCCATGATGGGTTATATACATGCAATATGTATTAATTATTAGTTAGTAGCTTTATATTATATGACATAAATAAATAAATAAATAAATAAAAAGGAAAAAGTAATTGAAATAAGGAAATGAAGGGTGATGAAAAAAAAAAAAAAGCTTGAGTTTCTTTCTTCTTGGCCGAATGTAAAGAGGAAGATGGGAGAAAGGCATTCGGTCATCTTAAGTGAGCATTAAGGTAAGAAGTTATGTTAATTCTTGAAATTTTGGTTAATCTTGAATGAGGTATCAAGTTATTTTAGTAACCCATGTTGAATTTTTGATTGTGGGAATGAGTAGGGTTTCGGCTATGGTAATTAATAAGGGTGATGGTTGTTGTTTCATGATAAATTTAGATGAACAATGGTAGATGAGTGTTTGAACTATACAAATGAGCATATGTGAGCATTGGGTGCTAAGGAAAAGAATCGGCTACCTTATTATGTACCAAGACCGAATGTGAATTTGATTATGTTTGAGTAATTTATGTACTTAAAATTGATGTAGTATAAGTTACCATGTTCTTGCGAATATGTAATTGATAAAGGAGGAGTTGCTATTGAACGTTAGGCTAAGTCCCTAGTGGATGGATGAATTGATAATAATTGTGTATAAAGATTTGCTTTACTATGTTTTTGTTAACAAGATGAGAAATGAGTTAAGATGGTCTTGTGATATGGTTGCTAAGTGGTATGGAAATGTTTGGTAATGACTAGCCATTGGAATGGCCGATCATGGTCCTATTGGCGCTACGTACGTCATGGCTAATCGGGATTTCCCTTGAAAATAATGTATGTCAATTTGCTAGTTGATTCATGGAAAATTATGAAATAGGTAAAATCTACCTTAAAATAGATGCTGACAGCAGCAGTGATGTAAGTTGGAGAAATCACTAAAAATAGTAGTAATGTAATTAAATAATGAATAAATTATGTAATCGAACCTTGATGAGTCTATTTTCATATGGAAGAAGCAAAACGACCATATGAGCCGTATTTTATGAGATGTTTAGGTTTTCGTGAAACAGGGCCAGAACGGTTATTGGATCCCCTGTTCTGACTTTGGAAAGTTACCATAAATTAACCAGAAATAATTAGAAGTCATGGCTTATATTCAAAGATTCCTTTTTGAGTCTAGTTTCATTAGAGACAAACGGCATAAGTATTGAAGCCCTGTACAGGGAGATATCTAAGTCGTAATGCATGAAGGTCAGAGTAGTCGAACCCTGAAACAGGGGAGACTTTAACTAATAAACTGTACTAATTTGCCCGACCAAAAATTCTAGAAAACAATTTGTAGATGGATATATGAGTCTAGTTTCAGGGAAAATTTACAGAATCAGTTTTCGAGTTTTGGAACTCGAAATATGATTTTTAAGGTGACAGTGACGCAGTTAGCCAGCTTGTCTGGAAATTTTAAAATGAACCGTGAAAATAAATGAATTAAGTTCGTTAACACCTCGTGTTCGACTCCGGAAACGGTCTCGGGTGCGGGGCGTTACAATTCAAATGGTTGTTTAAATAATATTCGGTTTATTAGTATATGTATAATTAGTTAAAGTGTAAACTTTGCATGTGTGTTAAAGGTTTTTATGTGATATTCGGCTTTGGGAAATCTAAGCTTAAAAAGGTTTGAATGTTAATTGGGTTGTCTCTTTAATGGTCGAATGTGCTAAAAGCTAATGCATGATTTAGTTTAATCGATGTAATGATACAAATTATGATATTTACTTGTGGTTTTGAAGTATAGAAAATTTGTTAAGTTGATTAAGTGGTTGCCGAATGTGAAATTTAGCTAAGGAAATGTGTACAAATAATATTTGTATGGATAATTGGTTTAAAGGGGTCGGCATTATTCATTGTTGATATGGTGCTATTAATGTAAAGCACTTTAGTATAGACGTATATACATATGGTCACTTAGAACGTATTGAGATGGCCGAATAAGGCTAACGATGAGTATGCTTTGATTTTCTATAATACTTAGTAATTTGTTTAAGGTGATTAAAGATGTGTACGATTATTTTATATTGAGCTAAAAGTAGTTATATGGCCTATTAAATTTCTTGTGGTATTCGGCCATAAGCAAGCACAATGGGATTTTAATAAGTTAAATTTGTTTTAGATTAAGCTCAAGAGCTTAAGGAGCCTAATTCGGATAAGGGAAAAGCTAAACTAACCAAATAGCCGATCCGTAGTCGTTCGACGACATTCGAGGTAAGTCTCTAAGTAATTAAACTTATTTTGAGTTTTGATTAATGGATACTATTATAGAAATGACTAAATTGAAAAATATGACGTGGCCATGATATGTTATAAGGCCGAATGGAAAATTTTACGTATTTGAATCAATTTACTAATGTGATTTTGTACCTAAGACGAAATAAAATGACAAGGCGTAATATCTAGCTTAAGATCGAATGGCCAATGTGATGAATGTGAAAGTGTGTATATGTGATAAGGCCAAATGGCCAATGTGATATATGTGTAAGTGAATATGTGATAAGGCTGAATGACCAATTGTGAAAAGTGTGCAATATTAGATATTTAATGAGGCCAAAGTTAGTAAAAATATAAATATATATTAAATGAATTGTGCTGAGATTGCATCCGGGTTAGAGACCCGCTGGCTTCATGCTGGGATTGTATCCGGGTTTAAAGTCTCGCAGGCTTAATGCTGGTGAATTAAGTAAGATTATGATCTTGAATGTTCGCAATGAGCTACCATCAAGTAAGTACTATACATTTAAGATGTTCGATACATATTACCTCCTCATTTGTAAGTTTACCTCAAAGTGAATCACTAGCATTCAAGAAAACGATATGTGATTGATTATTATATCTTTGAATAAGGGAATAATCTATTCGGTCAATGGTTGTTAGTATGACAAAGTATTCGATTTAAATTTATCGTATGAGCTTTAAGTAAAGAAAAGTATGTGCTGAGATTTATATATGTAATTGTGCATATTCGGCCAAAAGGGCCTTATAAATTGAGAATAAATTGTATTCGCTAGATGTACAAATGCAAGGGAAGGATCTGTATTTTGTCAACCTCACGATATGTGATAAGGTTTATGTTTGGTTCTTTATGTACCCATACCGTAATTCAATACATGCCACGTTGAAATACTCGAAAGTTTTGATGCGATTATGAAATAAGGAATTAAGTTTTTATATATATATATATATATATATATTCATGTATGTGCATGAAACGAGTATGTTTGAGCAAGTGATTATGATTATTGAAAGAGTATATGTTATGCAAAATGAGTAGTGACTCTATGAATCTATTCATGATAGATTATGATATTACTATGTGCTTCTAAATATGGAAACTAAACGTGGTAAAAGTATTATGTTTTAGTTTGATTGATTGAATTAGAAGTAGATATGAGGTTTCTATATGCAAAAGACTATGTGAATCAAATTTGGAAGAAATAGATAAACTATATATGCGTGCATGAGGTTTGAACTATTTGACGGAATGGTGAGATCTCTTGATATTGTTAAACGGGGTTTCTGCAAGGTCTAAGACGATGAGGCTTAGTAATGAAACGACAGTTAAAGATGTTCAATACATTAAGTTGGCCAGGTATGTATCAGGTACTCGTATGTGATTTTCAATTCGGGTTAGATCAAAAGTATACAAAACTATGCATATGTGAATAAGTGTATGAATGCAAATGTGACCACAGTCCATGTGACTATGATACAGTTGGTCAATGTGTTATGCCATAAGAATGTATTCGATTAAACTATAATAGAGGCATTTAGATTGGAGTGTATTTATGAGCTAAGTGTACCTTGTGAGCATACGAATATTTGACCATTTTGGTCATTATCATGAAATAATTTGTGGTAAATAAATGATGTGGTTATTGAAATTATAGTTCGTTATGGAGCTCTAGATTGACTTCATTGATTAGAAAAAAATCGAGCGATAAATGATAATTGAATTTGATTCTGCAAAATTATCATTTTACTTAAGACTTACTAAGCTTATGTAAGCTTACTCCGTTTGTCTTTTGTCTTTGTTTTATAGATTGTGGACTCTGATTACTAGCTCGGGGATCGTCAGTACTTCATCACACTATCTACTATCATGGAAACCTTGTGATTTGGATTTAGCTTATGGCATGTATAGGATATATTATACTAGAATGATATCATAACTATTGTTTATAAGCCATGCGAATATGACATCCTTTGGAAGTCTACTTTTATAAGTTATAAGTTTGACCTTTGTTTGTGTTTAGAATTTAATTAAATGAACAATCTTTATTCACGAAAAAGAAAAAAAAATGTTCAAAATTTTACTGTTTGATCTGCTTCCAAATTTTCGGGTAACGCCTCGTCCTATTCCGGCGACGGTTACGGGATAGGGGTGTTACAAATCGTGTGACCCCTGCAGCTTTGAAAGTTTTCATTATTTTTCAAAAAAAATTTGAGTTTTCGATTGAGTCTTGACTTTTTTCTAATGCATATTTAGGGGTCTCAAGGGTTCATATAAGGTACAATATGTATGTTTTGAATTAGATTTGATATAAATATTGACATGTTATAAAATGCTTGAAATTTATGTCTGTTTGATTTGTAATATCTAGTAATGCTCTGTAACCCTATTCTGGCAACGAATTTGGGTTAGAGGTGTTACATTTATTGGTATCAGAGCTATGGTTTAGTCAATTCTTGGACTGAACGTAGCGTATATGAGTCTAGCTATACATGCCATTATATGACCTATGATAGTGTGATATCTCCTGACTATTTGAAACATGTTTTCATATAGCAATGACGTCCAACCGAGTTGATTTCGATGAAGTAGAGAGTAATTCTCAAGCCTCCATTCACGGAGTAGCTTTGAGTGGTGCGAGGCCCGTATTTAAGGGTCAGTGAGGAAAGGCTAAGGAAGTCTTCTTCCAAATGATGAATGAATGGTTCGCCCAGTTCGTACAGACGAATCAACTGCTCAACAACCTCCAACCCATCCTATTCCCCAATGGGTTCTCATTTTTCCTCAAGGTATTGAAACAATCCGAGTTAGTAAGCTACCTGTTGATAAGATACGTAAGTACAGGGCTGAAGAATTCTGAGCTACTATTGAGGATGATCCGGAGAGAGCTGAATTGTGGTTAGAGAATATGATCAGGGTTTTTGATGAGCTATCTGATACACCGGCTGAATGTGTTCAATGTGCGGTATCGTTACTTAAAGATTCATCCTACAAGTGGTGGAATACGTTGATTTAAGTTTTTTCGAGAGAGTGAATCACTTGGGAATTCTTTTAAATAGGGTTTCGAAAGAAATACATCAGTTAGAGGTTTTTGGATCAGAAATGTAAAGAATTTTAGGAGTTTAAACAGTGTTGTATGACTATATCATAATACGAGCGAGAATTTGTCAGATTGAGAAAATATGCACAGGAGTGTATTCTGACTGATACCGCTATGTGTAAAATATTCGAAAAAGGGTTAAAGGAGGACATTAAGCTTCTAGGTGGAATTCTTGAACTGAAAGAGTTTGTTGTACTGATTGACCGGGCACATAAGGCTGAAGAACTGAGTAAAGAGAAAAGACGTGCTGATTTTAAAGCTAGAGACTCGAGAAAGAGAACGACTGGGAATTCCTATCAATTAGTATCAAAGAAATCAAAAGAATATCACAACCGTTCTACCACTTCGGTGGGATATTCTAGTAGAGACAGAGGTACCCAACGCTCCAATCTTAAACCTCAGGCTACATCTGTAGCGAGTGTGGGAAGTGTTAGAGATGCTAGATAGGCACTGTAACAAACCACATTATGGTAAGTGTCTAGTGAAGAGTAAAGCATATTTCAGGTGTGGTTCCTTAGACCACTATCTTAGAGACATAGGCACAGACATGGGCTGGGACATGGCCATGTGTCCCTATTTCGAATGCCCACATGGCCTGAAACACAGACGTTTCTCCTGACCGTGTGAATCACACAAGTTGTTCACACGCCTTCGAAGGCTGATTTATTTGACCCCTTCAGTTTCGAAATTTTTCACTATTTTCCAAAAAAATTTCGAAGTTCCTGATTTAGTCCCGACTTGTTTCTAATGAATATTTAGGGCTTCGAAGACTCTTATAAGGGATAATATGTATGTTTTGAATTGGTTTTTATATGAATATTGACACGTTATGAAATGTTTGAAATTTTTGTCCGTTTGATTTGTAATCTCCGTAATGCTCTGTAACCCTATTCTAGCGACAAATTCAGGTTAGAGGTGTTATAGTTAAAGTGTCAGAATGGTGAAAAGCTTCAAATTGAATTAGATAGATCGGATAGTGTATCTAATGTAATATAAGCTATGTCAGCACAAAAATATGTTAGAAAAGGCTGTGAAGCATATCTCGCTTACATATTTGATTTTAGAGTGTCTAAGTTAAAGCTAAAATCGGTCTCAGTGGTATCTGATTATTCAGATGTGTTTCCAGAGGAGTTACCCAAATTACCACTTATTAGAGAGGTTGATTTTGTTATTAACTTAGTGAGGGGAACATCTTCGATATTGATAGCTCCTTATAGAATGACACCTGCAGAATTGAAAGAGTTGAAAGCACAATTGTAAGAATTGACAAATAGGGGTTTTGCTCGACCCAATTTTTCTCCTTAGGGCGCACCTATTTATTTGTTAATAAAAAGATGAATCTATGCAATTATGTATTGACTATCATCAGCTTAACAAAGTTACGATTAAGAATTAGTAACAATTGTCACGTATTGACAATCTGTTTTATCAGTTTAAAGGTGCGACAGTATTCTCAAAGATTAGTCTTGATTTTGCCTATTATCAATTGTGAATTAAAGACTCTGATGTGCTTAAAATCACGTTCAGGGCCAGGTACGGACATTATGAATTTCTTGTGATGCCATTTGGTTTGACTAATGCACCTACAATATTTATGGATTTGATGAGCAAAATTTTTAGACCGTATTTAGAGAGATTCGTAGTGGTATTCATTGGTGCTATTTTGATTTATTCAAGAGATGAGACAGAACATGCCGAGCATTTGAGAATTGTTTTGGAAACTTTGTGTGAAAAGCAATTATTCACTAAGTTTAGCAAATGTGAATTCTGGCCTCGAAAAGTCAGATTTTTGGGACATGTTGTATCAACCGATGGTATTAGAGTTGATCTAAGGAAAATTTCAGCTGTGGTAGATTGGAAACCTCTGAGAAACGTGTCAGAGGTAAAAAAAATTTTAGGTTTAGCCTGATATTATAGAAAATTTTTCAAGGGATTCTTAGTGATTGCTATACCATTGATGAGATTGTTGCAAAAAGATGTTAAGTTCAAATGGCCCTAGAAATGTCAACAAAGCTTTAATCAGTTGAAAGCATTATTAATCGAGGCACCTGTGTTAGTTCAGCTAGAGTCTAGTAAAGAATTTGTGGTTTATAGTGATGCTTCATTTAATGGTTGAGGTTGTGTTTTGATGCAAGAGGGAAAAGTGTTAGCATATGCTTCTAGACAGTTAAAACTGCACGAAAAGGATTATCCGACGCATGACTTAAAGCTTGCAGTGATTATTTTTTCCTTGAAGATTTGGCGACACCATTTGTTCAAGGAAAAATGTCATATTTTCACAGATCACAAAATTCTAAAGTATTTGATGTTACAAAAAGATTTGAATTTGAGACAACACAGATGGCTCGAGTTATTGAAAGATTATGACTTGATTATTAACTATCATCTGGAAAAGCTAATGTTGTTGTTATTTCTTTGAGTAGAAAGTCTCTGTTTTCATTATGAGCATCGAATATGCGATTGATGTTTATTGGTGATGGGTCGATTTTAGCTGAATTAAAAGTTAGACCAACATTTTTGCAACAGATTTGCGAAGCTCAGAAATGTGATGATGTTTTGATAGCTAAACGGAAATAGATTGAGACGATACTTGATTCAGATTTTCATGTTGGTTCTAATGATAGTTTGTATTTCAAAGGCAGAATTTGTGTGTTGAGAAATTCTAATCTTGTTCAAAAGATTTTACAAGAAGCTCACAATAGTAGCTTGTCTATTCATCCGGGTAGGAACAAATTGTACTGTGATTTGAAACAGATGCACTGGTGGCCAGGTATGAAACGAGAGATTTCTGAGTTCGTATTGAGATGTTTAGTTTGTCAGCAAGTTAAAGTCAAGCATTAGGTACCTTCTGGTTTATTACATCTGGTGATGATTCTAGAGTGGAAGTGGGAACGTGTCACAATGGATTTTGCATCAGGATTTCCTCTATCACTGAGAAAGAAAGATGTTGTATGGCTCATTGTTGATCGTTTGACGAAGTCTGCACATTTCATTCCAGTTCGTACAAATTTTTCACTCAAAAGATTGGCAGAGTTGTGTATTGCTGAGATCGATAGATTGCATGGTGTACCAGTTTCTATTATTTTCAATAGAGATCTGTAGTTTACGTCTCAAATGTAACACCCCGTACCCGAGTCCGTTACCGGAGTCGAACACAAGGTGCACACAAACTTGACTTAACCATTTTCACAATCCATTTAAAATTTTCCGACAAATTTGGTTATTGCATCACTTATCGCCTTAAAAATCATATCTTGAGTTTCAAGGCTCGAAAATCAGTTTCGTAATTTTTCCCTGAAATTAGACTCATATGTCCATCCATAAATTTTTTTTTCTAGAATTTTTGGTCGGGCCAATTAGTATAGTTTATTAGTTAAAGTCTCCCCTGTTATAGGGATCAACTATACTGACCTTCGCGCATTACAACTTGGATATCTCCCTGTACAGGACTTAAATACTGTTGGTGTTTGTTTCTATAGAAACTAGACTCAAATAGGAATCTATACACATATGGCATGACTCATAATTATCTCTGGTTAATTTACAATGAATTTCCAAAGTCGGAATAGGGGATCCAGAAACCGTTCTGGCCCTGTTTCACGAGAACTTTAATATCTCTTAACATATAACTCATATGACCGATTCGTTTCTTCCATATGAAAGTAGATTCATCAAGGTTCATTTAAATAATTTATTCACTATTTAATTCCATTCCTACTATTTTTAGTGATTTTTCACATCCACATCACTGCTGCTGTCAGCATCAGTTTTCAAGGTAACATTTACCTACTTCATAATTTCTTTGATTCAACTAGCCCTTTTAGCTTACATGGCACAAGGAATGATCATGATTAACCATTCCAGTGGGTAATCGTTTCCAAACATTTCCATACCTCTTAATGAACAACATACAAAATGATTATGATACCATGCCAAAGTGAATATAAGCCATTTTCGCATGGCTATCCAAATTTATACAAAATCAAAGGGGTCTATGACCAACAAACGAAAAAGTAGTCCTATACATGCCATTTAAAAGTTCAACCAAAATTTGTACCAAAAAGGGGGCTTTGATAGTGTGGATGACTTCGACTTGATGATCCCGAATCCGATAGCTAACGAGTAAAATCTATAAAAGAGAGCCAAAGCAACGGGTAAGCATTTTAATGCTTAGTAAGTCTCAAGTAAAGAAATCAGCTTTGACTAAAGTATTACATTCACATAGCTAAATGAATCACTTTATTAATACACATTCTCATAATCATACTTACTTCACACTTCATCAACATATACACACAAGGTATCAACCTATCTAAGAGCCGAAAGTTCGTTAGTCGATTGAACGAATACTATTTCAAACGGATCGACTTTTCCGATGCACATGTAAACATACCTTATCGTATGGGTTTTTCGAGCGTATTAATTGAATTTATTACAGCACCAAAATGCTCACCTTCAACCGAGCTTCTTCGGAATTTAACCGGATATAACCACAAGCACAATTGCCTTCGGGTCTTAACCCGGATTTGGTAACTTGCACAAATGCCTTCGGGTCTTAGCCCGGATATAACAACTTCATACGAATGCCTTGGTCTTAGCCGGATATAATCACTAGCATAAATGCCTTCGGGACTTAGCCCGGATATAATCACTAGCATAAATGCCTTCGGGACTTAGCCCGGGTATCATTCAAATGCTCATGTACACATATATCAATAATCACGACACATCCATATTTCATTCTCGTTACTAAGGCTCAAACACAAAACATTTATCAAACCTTTCCAATTTCGGCTCAATAGCCACACACAAAGAGCATGATTTCAATTGACTTTATAACTTAGTCCCTACGCACATTCGGTACTGTCCGCCATAATATGACAAATCATTTCAATATAATTCAAGTAGGGTCATTACTCAAGACTTACCTCGGATGTTGTCGAACAATTTAAACGGCTATTCGATCACTTTTTCCTTTCCCTTATCTAACTGTGGTCCTCTAAGCTCTTGAGCTAATTCACACAAATTTAACTTATTAAAATCTCATTATGATAGCTTATGGCGAATATGACAAGGAGTTTAAATGGTCATATGGCCATCCTTTAGCTCAAATACACAAGGGTCATGCACAATTTTTAATCACAACAAGCAATTCAATACAATTCATTCAAACATCAAAGTGAAGCTCAAGGTACTTAGCCCTTATATACATTAGACATTAGAGTCACATGTGTACGAAATCACGAATCGAATTCAACACATTAGTTAGTACTCTCCTTAGTCGAATTTTCCAAGCCAAGAATAGGCATCAATATGCTTGCCTCTAACCGAATGCATGCACACCAATCCCCCTCATGTGGCCGAATATGCATGTCCATGTTGAGGCCAATTATACACTTAATACCACACATAAACGGCATACATTTTACTAACTAACGCATTCCATATTGTAACTCAATACGCATCAATCATTTACTTCATAACCGAAACATCATCATGTGAAAATATATACCTTGAGATAGTATATATGTCATACCAATACATCATGTGCAAACATATATATATATATATATATATATATATGCTAGAGCCGAATCTCAAGTTGATTGTAACTAAACATGAACATAAATCCAAAACACAAATCTTACTTTCCATGCAATGAGCATAAATCATACTTATGGATGTACCATGGCCGAATACATCACAACACCATAATTTTTTTGTCATGATTAAACAAAGAACTTAATGTCTTACTCAAAAATACTAAAAAGAAAGTCCAAGAGCTATCAATCCACCATCACATGTATCATTAGCAAGCTTCATATTAACATGCAATGGCATTAACACAAAATCCACCTTGGCCAAATACCATCCCCATGATATAACAAAGATTTGAACCATGGGCTAATAAGAGCATCAAGCTATCAACTAAAAACATGCATGAATCTCATGGCACAACCTCAAACATACCTTAATCTAGATACAAGTATGGCCAAACCTCCTCCTAATCCTCTTCCAAACCAAGCATGAAGCAAAACTCCTTCCTTCTTCCTTAGTATTTTCGGCCAAAAGGAATAAAAAAGGACGAACAATTTTTTTTCTTTGCTTTTCTTCAACTCATGGCAAAGGGGGGAAGCCTTCACACACATTTTTTTCATTTTTTATTACCATACAACTTATTTTATTTATTCCAACATAAACCACTTACAAAACATGTTTCATGACATGTTTTGCCCATCCCCTTGTCATGGCGGCCACTAGTTCTTAAATGGGGAAATTTGACATGCAAACCCTCATTTTTGCATGCATGATCAACTCGTCATCACACATTTCCCCATCATACTTTCAAAGTTTACTACTAGGTCCTTTCTAGTGAAATTCACATTTATAACTCTAAATCAAAACATCAAAAATGTCACACATGAGTTAACACATATTATAGGCATCAAAATAAATTTTAAATTATTTTTATGCCTCAGTTTTGTGGTCCCGAAACCACATTCCGACTAGGGTCGTTTTAAGGCTGTCACATCAAATCTGGAGCAAGTTACATGAGACTCTAGGTACTCGACTGCATTTTAGTATCGCATTTCATCCTCAAGCCAATGGTCAATCTGAGTGAGTGCTTCAAATACTTGAAGATATGCTTTGATGTTGTGTTTTAGAGTTTGAAGGTAACTTGGAAAGATTTCTACTGGTAGTTGAATTTGCATATATCAATAGTTATCAATTGAGCCTTAAGGTGGCACCATACGAAGCTTTGCATGGTCAGAAGTGTCGGACTCTATTCTACTGATTGAGCTCAATTAGAAAAAGCTTTTCAGTAATGATTTAATTTGAAAAACTGAAGAAAAGGTTAAAATGATACGTGGCATTTTGAAAGCATTTTCAGATTGACAGAAATCCAATACGAATTTGAAAAGAAAAGACATTGAATTTCAAGTCGGTGACAAAGTGTAAAGTCTCGCCCTGGGAAAAAGTTCTTCGATTCATGAGATTATTGAAAGAATTGGGCTGGTAGCTTACAGATTAGCTTTTCCGTCAGAGTTAGAAAAGATTCATAATGTTTTTCACGTGTCGATGTTATGATGGAATCGATTAGATCCCTCACATGTGATTTCACCTATTGTTGTTGAGATTCAGCCTGTATGACATACAGTGCGGAACCAATTAGAATTCTACCTCGAGAGGTTAAAGAATTGAGAAATAAAAACATAGCTTTAGTGGAAGTCCTTTGGCAACAACATAGTATAAAAGAAGCTACCTGGGAATCAGAATAAGCTATGAAAGTGCAATACCGAAACCTCTTTTCTGGTAAAATTTTCGGGGACGAAAATTCCTTTAAGTGGGAGAGTTGTAACAACTCATTTTTAGTGAAATTGAAATAATGGTTTCGCGACCACAAATCTGATGAGTAAATATTTATATTATTTTTATTTCATGAAAGGGGATAAATTGAAAAGGTACAAAAGTGGAGTGCTAGTAGATAAAAGTATCTATTGACTATGAAATTAATTTGTTAAGGGATTTAAACGGTAATTAGACCATTATTCTTTTGAGTGGACAAATATGGACACATTATTAAGTAATTTAAAGGTTAATGTTAAAGGTTAAGTTGGTAATTTAATAAATAAATTAAAAGTAAAAATAATACAAAAGATGGTATCATCTTTCTTGTTGAATAAAACCACCAAAAATAGGGTAGAAAAACACCATTTTTTGGAGGTTAAACATTCGGCTAGGCTTCTTCACTTGCATGGTATGATTTTTTATCCTGTTTTTAATTATTTTTATGTTTTCGAAATCGTTGTAGCTTAATCTAGCTAGCCCAGAAACTAATATCCAAAATTGTTAGAGGATTAGGGTTTTGCCATGAACATGTTTGTATGATTTATAAAGTTCGATGAAAGATTATGAGTCCTTTTTGATAAATAAACAAGTTTTGTAAAGTGATTTTTGATGAAAATGTCAATTAGGGATTTATTTGTAAAAATAGTAAAAGTACATGGTGAAATTGTGAAATAATGATTTGTATGGGTTGATATGTGTTCATAATAAATTCAGTTAGCATGGGTTAGGGATGAAATTGCATAAATTTTCATTTACGAGATTAATGACTAAATTGTAAAGAAGTTAAAACATTAGGGGCAAAAATATATATTTGTAAAAGTATGAATTTTGGATGAAATTGAATAGTATGTGTATTAGATAGATTGAATTTACTTATTTAGATCAAGATAGACCTTGTACGAATTTAGATCAGGGTAAAGCTAAAGCTTTAGATTAGCCAACTTTGTTTCTACGCCTTAATCGTCAAGGTAAGTTCGTATGATTAAATAACGTTTTAATGTTATATTGATTTATATGTTCATGTATTATTTGTCATGTAATTAAATGATGGAATCCAACGATGTCATGATAATTATCGAGATTAAGTTCAAAATTCAACCCTTTGCAATCCCTAATCTTGAAATGCACTATAAATGGATGTCAGGCCATGGACATTGAGGGTTAGTTAGATACATTTTGGAGGTCTTTAAAATGAACTTAAGTGAATAGGGAAGAGATGGTTCAATATGGCATGCATAGACTCTTACAAAAATGTGCGTAAATTGAAAAATATGAGTGAACAGAAGCATTGTGAGGGTTAAAAGCAAAGTAAGCAAATAAAAAACATGGTTAAGGCCAAAAGCATTGTGAGTGAAAAGAACAAATTTTGAAAAATATGCTTAAAATGAGAAATCAATTAAGGATTGTATAATTAGCTTTTTACTATCATAGTGCATAAGTACTCGCTAAGAAGTTTATACTAGCCAATACTGAATCATTTCTTCCACATTGTTAGAGAGAAAATGAATGCAAGAGAGAGGAGAAATAAGGTGGTGAGCTTAACGATAATATATGGGGGAATTGAGAGCAATGCCATGTGCTATATTGTTCATAGTGCTTGAACTATTTTGAGTTGATCTTTTCTTTGCAATTATACCAACCTAAGCCTTTGAACACACAAGCCAAAAAGTCTTATGTAACCTTAGCATCAACATTTATGAAACCAAAACTTGTGAAACTTAATAAGAAATGAATAAATTAGATCCTTTCATGAACAGAAACATTATATTTTCATATCTCATTTTGACAGAATAATATGGAAAATGTGTTTTGGTAGATTGCCTATATTTATGTTTACCCTATAACTTTGTGAACGAAAATGATTTGCCTTGAAACTTGTGAATTTGCAATGTATCGTTCTTAAATTGTATAGTAGAAGAGCTTATTGTACCATACATATCTATTCATTGATTGTTCAAGTTATTTATTGTTCAAGGGTCATCTTTTATGCATGTTTGTATGTTTGCTTAAGGACAAAGAAATAATTAAGTGTGGGGGAGTTTGATATGTTGTAATTTGATATGTCAAATTAAGCCCCCCATTACACTTAACGAGCTTGTTTTCAAACAATTTAGAAGTATTTGTTGTGTTTTTAATTAATTTTAGTTATTTTCATTCGTAAGTGACTATGGTATTTTTTGTGCTATTTTAAGACTTGATATGACCAATTGGCAACGAGATTGGTCAGTGATGCAAAGAGCTTGTGGTGGCTCGAATGGCACAAGAACATCATCTAGAAGGGGGTATCGCTATATCGAAGCATGGAAGTTGTGATACCCTTGACAGTGTTGAAAACAAGGAAGATGGAGCCATCAATAGTGGTATCGTGATATCAATCCTAGGTATCGCGATTCCCAAACATCCAAGGGACCCCTATTTCAAGATTGACGAGGATATTGCGATATCAAACCATAGGTATTGCAGTATCACTATCGAGAGAGACAAAAAATGACCATAGGGGTAGTCCTTGTCCAACATGTCCCCCAATCAAAATTAGATGATCAAGGGCAATTTGGTCACTTTTTTAGGTTGTAATCAGATAAAAAAGCCTTCTTTTGGCTGAGAGAAAAGAGAGACTTTTAGAATTTTCACCTTTTTCATCTTTTTAACATAAGATTTAGTTGTTTTTCTCATCTTTTTAGGATTCAACCTCTTTCTTTTCTGGTTTAATGATACATTATTCAGTTAAGTTTACTGTAGATAAATATTAATTACCTTTTAATACTTCAACTTTCCTTGTAGTTATTCTTTAATCCTTTGATTTGATCTTATCTATCTTTGTTTCTTTTCTCCTATTAAAAATCGTTTCTGTCGAAACCATTTTTAAAAAGGGATGTTTGAAAAATGGGGATCGACTTTTGAAAAACGAAAACGGGAGTCGCCACCAACCTTTTTAGGTGTGATTGGATCACCTTATAAAATGTTTTGGTCTACGAAAATTAAGAAAATAGGTTTGGGAGTCGGTTACGTACGAGGAAGGATTAGCACCCTCGCAACGCCCAAAATTGGTAACAAATTGAATAGTTTTCTGTCTTAACGTCAAAAATTTGAAAGGATTTAAAAATAGGATCCCTTTTTTAAAACTGGAATTATTTAAGTTGAAAAATCGAGATTCCTTAGCTCCGAAAGAATACAAACATCACATCCAACATGGTAGGACACGATATTCTTAAACTCTAAATCGAAATCATCTCGTGATTTACAAAATCTATTTAGAAGGATACTTTAGGCATTTAGACAAAAGGAAATCGCAACCCGACATGTTAGGGCACTATTTCCGAATTCCTAAATCTGAAAAACATTGCCTCATTTTAGAAAAACTTTTGGATAAAATATGACAATTAAATGAAATATATGTTTTTAAAATAATGATTTGAGTGAAATTTAAAAATAATTTACTAAGAGAAATACTAAAAAATTATTAAAAAATGAAAAAGTTTGATATGATACTAAAATTATTAAATAATTAAAATATATATAAAAAAATCATGGAAACATGGATTAAATCAAAATAAAAAAGGTTGAAAAACAAAGATGAACAAAGAATAAAATAAGAACAAATCGTAGAAAATAAGAACGTAAGAGGGAGAGAAATTTGAGTGAAAGCTCTCAAAAATTTTTATTGTTTCCCAAAACTCCAGTGTGTTTACAATGAAGGGAGAGGCCTCTATTTATAGTTGAACCTCCTCAAATCCAACGGTACAGATCAATTACATCAACAGTTAAGATTAAAAGGTATCTACAAATTAAATCTCTAAGATTACAAAATCATATCTTCTAAGATTGCATATCATATCTAAGTTTGCAATCATATCTAAGATTGTATCATATCTAAGACTGCATATCATATCTAAGATTGCATATCATTGAAGATTATATTTCCATATGAGTCAAGTTGTAGATGGACCTTAAATCTTTTCAAGTAATAGGCCATTCTGATCGGGCCAAATTATATTGGTAATTCTGGATTGAACTTGGACTTCATTTTTTTTTTGGGTTTATTATTTGTGTTTTTGGACTTATTTCTGGGCCTGGGAAAAATTGAGTATCTACAGCTGCCCGTCTTTGCTCATTGTTGTGTAACAGGAATAGAGCAAAGACTATAAAAGGACCAATTTTTCCCGGGCTCGCCGAGTCTTGAGTTCTTGATCTTTGATCTTCTTTAAATGGCCTCTTAACGGCTTTAATCTGCTTCACAGCAACTCAGGAAGGTGATATCTGCTATCTTTGATCTGCTCCTCGTCTAATACAGAGACGCCAAATCTGTTATCTTTGATCTGCTCCCCGTCTAATATAGAGATGCCAAATCTACTTCTTCAATCTGCTCCCCGTCTAATATAGAGATGTCAAATCTGTTATCTCCGATTTGCTCCCCGTCTAATACAGAGATGCCAAATCTATCATCTTGGATCTGCTTCGATGTAAACACATGAAGGTCAGATCTGCTATGTCTTTGATCTGCTCCCCATCTAATACAGAGATGCCAAATCATCTTGGATCTGCTTCAATGAAGGTCCAATCTGTTATGTCTTTGATCTGCTCCCCATCTAATACAGAGATGCCAAATCCTCTTGGATCTACTTCAATGAAGGTCAGATCTGCTGTGTCTTCGATCTGCTCCCCATCTAATACAGAGATGTCAAATCATCTTGGATCTACTTCAATGAAGGTCAGATCTGCTATGTCTTCGATCTGCTCACCGTTGAATATGGAGATGCCAAATCTATTTCTTCGATTTGTTCTCTGACAGTACAGAGATGCCAAATCATCTTAGATCTGCTTCAGCGTAAACACGTGAAAGCCAAATCTGCTATGTCTTCGATCTACTCCTTGTGAACGTAAAGATGCCAAATCATCTTGGATCTACTTCGATGTGAAAACATCCGAAGGTTAGATCTGCTCTCCGTCGAATATGGAGATGCCAAATCTGTTTCTTCGATTTGTTCTCTGAAAATACAGAGATGTTAAATCATCTTGGGTGCCTTGGTAAAAACACACGAAGGTCAAATCTGCTATGCTTTAGCCTGTTACCCTACTGCTTAGGGGGTTAAGGCGCATCAATCTTCATTGTGCCTTGAAGGACATAACCTGCATAATGTGTATGAGTTCATGCCTAATGATTAGGATGCTATGATCGAAGTGAGTCAAATGCTCCTAATTAAACCTGTTATAATACAAAATGTTTATGAATATGACCCCTATTCCGGACGTCACCACTCATTCTTTCGTCGAAGTTTATCCTTATTTCTCTCGAAGTATCATTCCTACTCAGCCTGTGGGTTTGTACCATTCTTCAAACGCTATGACCCACCAAAAATGTCTGTAAGATGATCCTCTCTTAGGATCGAATCGTTTGATTTGTCCAATCATCATTTTGGAGTAAAGAAAGAATTTCCTCGAGTTCTTTCAAACCTCACTTACGTGAATTCTTCGAACAATTATTCTGTTTTAGTTTCTTGTATTATTTAGAAATTTCCAGGGTAATAAGCAAAACTTCATTTGTGAAAATTATTTAGTTTCATCTATCATTATTTTAATGCAACATACTTTAAGAATAATAGAAGATGAATTTAATCTTGAGAATAATTAGATTTGAATAAATTTGTCAAAAATACAAAGGAAATTAATCTAAAAGCCTATCTTTGAGAAGAAGAAGAATCTAAAGATAGCAAACAGGACAAAAGTTAGTTGCCCTAGATATCGCCACTTGAGCGTTTATATGCCAGCTCCATGAAGACTTTCATGAATTCAACATGTGTTTAAAAGATCCAAAGTACTTTGTTGATGCCCCGATATGCAACGCGCTTCACTTTTCGTTGAATCAGATATAGCAAGATTACCGTGTGCTCTTCAAAATTTGAGCTGCCCTTTCGGGTTTTCAACTCAAAACCCCTTTGGTCACAGGGTACCCTTTGCGGGTTTTCACCTTGGCCTCTCCATTTTTTTCGAAAACTCAAGGCGCCCTTTGTGGTTTTTCACCCTAAATTCTTCTCTCCTTTAGACAAAGTACTTTTTGACTGAGTCTAAATTCACTAGATTTGGCAAACTCTTCCCATCCATTACCGTTAAGATCAATGCACCCCTAGAGAAGGCCTTCTTCATAACATACGGCCCTTTCCAAGTTGGCATCCATTTTCCTCTAAAGTCCATCTGAATAGGGAGGATCTTTTTCAGTACAAGATCCCTCTCATGGAATTCTCTTGGTTGCACTTTCTTGTCGTAAGCTTGCATCATTCGCTTATGATACATTTGTCCATGACGAATGGCCTTTAGCCTCTTTTCCTCAATCAAGTTCAACTGATCATATCGCGATTGTATCCATTCAGCTTCATTCAACTTTATCTCTGACAAGACTCGAAGAGACGGTATTTCCACTTCAATGGGTAACACTGCTTCCATCCCATAAACTAATGAGAAAGGAGTTGCCCCGGTAGAAGTTCTGACAGACGTTCGGTAAGCTAAGAGTGCAAATGGTAACTTCTCATGCCAGTCTCTGTAGGTTTCAGTCATGTTCCCCACTCTCTTCAAAATTTGAGCTGCCTTTTCGGGTTTTCAACTCAAAACCCCTTTGGTCACAAGGTACCCTTTGCGGGTTTTCACCTTGGCCTCTCCATTTTTTTTCGAAAACTCAAGTCGCCCTTTGCGGTTTTTCACCCTGAATTCTTCTCTCCTTTAGACAAAGTACTTTTTGACTGAGTCTGAATTCACTAGATTTGGCAAACTCTTCCCATCCACTACCGTTAAGATCAATGCACCCCCAGAAAAGGACTTCTTCGTGACATACGGCCCTTCCCAATTTAGCATCCATTTTCCTCTAAAGTCCTTCTAATAGGGAGGATCTTTTTCAGCACAAGATCCCCCTCATGGAATTCTCTTGGTTGCACTTTCTTGTCGTAAACTCGCATCATTCGCTTCTGATGCATCTGTCCATGACGAATGGCCTTTAGCCTCTTTTCCTCAATCAAGTTCAACTGATCATATCGCGATTGTATCCATTCAGCTTCATTCAACTTTATCTCTGACAAGACTCGAAAAGACGGTATTTCCACTTCAATGGGTAACACTGCTTCCATTCCATAAACCAACGAGAGTTGCCCCGGTAGAAGTTCTGACAGACGTTCGGTAAGCTAAGAGTGCAAATGGTAACTTCTCATGCCAGTCTCTGTAGGTTTCAGTCATTTTCCCCACTCTCTTCAAAATTTGAGCTGCCTTTTCGGGTTTTCAACTCAAAACCCCTTTGGTCACAAGGTACCCTTTGCGGGTTTTCACCTTGGCCTCTCCATTTTTTTTCGAAAACTCAAGTCGCCCTTTGCGGTTTTTCACCCTGAATTCTTCTCTCCTTTAGACAAAGTACTTTTTGACTGAGTCTGAATTCACTAGATTTGGCAAACTCTTCCCATCCACTACCGTTAAGATCAATGCACCCCCAGAAAAGGACTTCTTCGTGACATACGGCCCTTCCCAATTTGGCATCCATTTTCCTCTAAAGTCCTTCTAATAGGGAGGATCTTTTTCAGCACAAGATCCCCCTCATGGAATTCTCTTGGTTGCACTTTCTTGTCGTAAGCTTGCATCATTCGCTTCTGATGCATCTGTCCATGACGAATGGCCTTTAGCCTCTTTTCCTCAATCAAGTTCAACTAATCATATCGCGATTGTATCCATTCAGCTTCATTCAACTTTATCTCTGACAAGACTCGAAGAGACGGTATTTCCACTTCAATGGGTAACACTGCTTCCATTCCATAAACCAATGAGAGTTGCCCCGGTAGAAGTTCTGACAGACGTTCAGTAAGCTAAGAGTGCAAATGGTAACTTCTCATGCCAGTCTCTGTAGGTTTCAGTCATTTTCCCCACTATCTTCTTGATGTTTTTGTTAGCAGCTTCCACAGCCCCATTCATCTTTGGGCGATACGGTGAAGAGTTATGATGCTTAATTCAAGTTCAATGCATTGTCTGATATGATCCTTTCATGCATCCCATACCGACAAATAATCTCATTCTTCAAGAATCGACTTACAACTGACTTAGTAACATTCGCATAAGAAGTAGCCTCTACCCACTTCGTGAAGTAATCAATGACCACAAAAATAAAGCGATGCCCATTTGAAGCTTTTGGTGATATTGACCCAATGACATCCATGCCCCACATAGAAAAAGGCCATAGAGAAGTCATAACGTGTAGAGGTGAAGGTGTTACATGAATCTTGTCTCCATAAATCTGACATTTATGGCATTTTTTGGCGTAGTTGATACAATCCCCTTCCAAAGTAGACCAATAATATCCAAACCTCATGATTTGTCTAGCCATCATGAAACCATTAGCGTGCGTCCCACAAACACCCTCGTGAACTTCTTCCAAGATTAACTTAACTTCCACGGCGTCAACACATCTCAACAGTACTTGGTCTTTTTTTCTTTTGTACAAGATGTCCCCATCCAAAACATAGCCGTAGGCTAATCTCCTTAAAGTTCACTTATCATTTTCAGTGTCTATTCTGGTATTTATGATCTCTCACATATCGAAATATATCCTAATACTAAGGGTTATCATCCTTTTCTTCTTCCTCAATGTTACAACAGTGAGCTGGAGCCTCAAAGATACTCATCTGAATGGGTCTTATCTCCTCCTCTTTATTCACTTTAATCATTGAAGCCAAGGTTGCTAGAGCATCTGCCATCTGGTTTTCGTCTTGTGGGATATAATTGAAAGTGATGTCATCGAACTCCTCAAGTAACCCCAAAACTACCTTTCGATAATAGATAAATTTAGGATCCCTTGTCTCCCATTCACCTTTAGGCTAGTAAATTACCAACACGGAGTCTCCATAAACTTCTAAGGTTCTTATTCTTCGCTCTATAGCTGCTCGGAGTCTCATTATGCACGCTTCATACTCGGCCATATTGTTTGTGCAATCAAAATCCAACTTGCACGTGAATAGATAATAATCACCATTTGGGGATACCAAGACTGCCCCAATTCTATTTCCCACTGCATTGGATGCCCCATCAAAGTTCAACTTCCAAGGATAATCCTCTGTAGTTGTTACACACATCAACTCCTCATTTGGGAAATCAAAATTCAATGGCTCATAGTCTTCTAGAGCTCTACTAGCCAAAAATTCTGCTATCGCACTTCCTTTTATAGCTTTCTAGCTCACATAAACTATGTCAAACTCTGAAAGCAGAATTTGCCACCTCGCCATTCTTTCATTCAAAGCTGTTGACTCCATCATATACTTCAGAGGATCAAGTTTTGAAATAAGCCAAGTAGTATGATACAACATATATTGCCTCAACCTTCGAGTCGTCCAGATTAAAGCACAGCATAATTTCTCAATTGGCGAATATCTCATCTCACACTCTGTGAATTTCTTGCTGAGGTAGTATATCACCTTCTCCTTTCTTCCCACTCTTCATGTTGGCCAAGCACACATCCCATAGAATTGCTAAACACTGATAAGTACAGAATTAATGGTCTACCTGGATTAGGTAGAGATAACACAGGAGCATTTAACAAGTATTGCTTAACCTTATCGAAAGCACTCTGGCATTCCTCATCCCAAGTACCTTGGTTGTGTTTTCTAAGGAGGCAAAATATAGGATCACATTTCTCATTTAATTGTGAAATAAACTGAGCAATATAATTCAACCTTCCAAGAAAACCCCGAACTTCTTTCTGAGTACGCGGTGAAGGCAAATCTTGTATGGCTCTAACTTTGTCTAAATCAACTTCTATTCCATTTTCACTGACCACAAAACCTAGTAACTTCCCCGACCTAGCTCCGAAAGTGCATTTTGCCGGATTAAGTTTTAACTGAATCTTCCATAATCTCAAGAATAGTTTCTTTAAAACCTCAATATGTTCCTCCTCTGTTCGAGATTTGGCACTCATATCATCAACATACACATCAATTTCCTTGTGCATCATATCGTGAAATAAGGTCACCATAGCCCTTTGGTATGTTACCCCTGCATTCTTTAGCCCAAAGGGCATTACCTTGTAACAGAAAGTCCCCCACAAGGTTATGAAGGTGGTTTTGTCCATGTCTTCAGGATGCATCTTTATCTGATTGTACCCTGGAAAACCATCCATGAAGGAGAACAACCAATATCCCGCTGTGTTGTCTACCAAAGTGTCTATGTGAGGCAGAGGGAAATTATCTTTTGGGCTAGCTTTGTTCAAATCCCTGTAATCAACACACATTTGTACCTTCCCATCCTTCTTAGGAACTGGTACAATGTTAGCTACCCATTCAGAATACTTCACCTCTTATAAGAATCCTGCATCGAACTGTTTCTTGACTTTATCCTTTATTTTTAATACGATATCTGGTCTCATTCTTCGCAACTTCTGTTGAACTAGTTTACAATCCTGTCTTATTGGAAGACGATGCACCACAATATCAGTATTTAACCCTAGCATATCTTGATAGGACCATGCGAAGATATCCTTGAACTCACGTAACAACTCAATCAGTCCTTGCCTTATATCATCAGCAATATGCGTGCCAATTTTCACCTCTTTCCCTTCCTCTAGGGCTACATTCTCTACTGCCACTTTCTCATGTGCCATGATTTGTTTCTCCTCCTGCTTCACCATCCTCAAAAGATATAGAGACACATCACAATCCTGGATATCTTCAAAATCCTGTGATTCCTCTAAGCACATGTCTTGCTCACGAGAGAAATCAGGATCTGTAATATCAATGCTCATGTCATTGATATCTAGGGATCTGTGAAGTATAAAGAAAATACAAAGAATGAATGAATGATTATTTATGTGCTATGAATGAAAGAATAAGAATTTCCAAAATTTAACGGAATATTGGTTGATAAAAATGAAACAATACTCGTTCAAATTGATAAAAGTTATGCTTTATTAAAAAATACTAGATGATTGTAAGCCCATTTCAAAAATGAAATCCTATTACTCCTAGGCTCTAGAGTAACAAGAATGTTTCGAGAATTACTTAGAAAAATTCCTAAAGACTACAGGAAGTTCCTCCACAGTCCAATTGTTCAGAGAGCTTCCCGGTTCATAAGGGCGAATTGTAACATCCCGAAATAGGGCCTAAACGGAACAGTGGTTGCGAAACCATAAATCTGAGGTAGAAAATTTATTTTATTATTATTTTGAGGTTCATGATATGATTGCATGATTGTGTGAAAATTTCGTGGTGAAATTCTATGCATAAAGTGCTTAAGTTGAGATTAGGGACTAAATCGAATAATTTGCAAAACTTGCATTCTAGAAGTTTTTAGTATGAAATTGCTTTGGAATACTAATGAGGAGGTCTTAAATAGCAATTTGACCAATTTCTAAGTCTATGGACAAAAGTTGGACATGGATGGAATTTTTGGAAAGTTTAGTAGTAAGGGCATTTTGGTCATTTAGTTATTAAAATGAATTAAAAACAAAATTAAAAGCCAATTTTTGTCCATCCTCTTCATTAGGCCAAAATTTCAAGGGTTCTCCATAGCTAGGGTTTGTTTCAAGCTTTCAAACTCCATAGTAAGTGATTCCAAGCCCCGTTTTTAATGATCTTTACGTTTTTGGAGTCCCGATAACTTGATTAAGCTTATTCTAGCAATAATTCAACCTAGGGTTCATATTTGGAAAAATTCCCATAGGTGAAATTTGTTTATTTTAGTGTTTTATAATAGAATATGAGGTTTTAAATTATGTTAGACAACTTGTGCTACTCGGTTTTAAGTGAAAACGAGTAAAAGGGCTTAATCGGTAAAAATACCTAATAGTCATAAGTACATGTTAGAGTGTGAATTTGATGTTGTCATAGAAGGGAAAAATGATCAGCATGTCATAAAACATAAGAAAATAGGATGAAGTTTAATTTACGAGCCTTGGGGAAAAAGTGCAAATATGTGAAAGTTTAGGGGTAAAAATGTAATTTTGACAAAGTTTGGGTCAAGGGCTGTTTTAATAAATGTGAGTATTAAATAAGCTAATTTTTTTTATAATAGATCAAGAAGAACAAAATTCAGAGTTAGACCGGGGAAAGAAAAAGATAGTGGACTAAATCGATATAGTTGATCGTATTTTGTTTCGAGGTAAGTTTGCGGTAAATAAATGCAATATTCTATTATTTTATGTTAATTTTGTTAATTTCCAGCATGCGTATATTTATTTTATGAAATTATTTAAAGAATACTTAAGTATGAATTGACAGAGAAGAAATTTCAGAAAGTCCCGGTTGAACCTTAGGAATGTGTAGGATACAACTGTCATGATATTAGGGTTCAAGGATACCATGAAAGACCATGCCAAGGCATGAAAATTGGTAAGGTTTCTAAGGCAAGGAAATCATGTAAGACCATGTCAAGACATGGCAATGGTAAGTTTCAAAAGGATACCACGTAAGACCATGACAAGTCATGGCAATGGTAAGGTACCCGTGTATCCTTAGTATTCCAAGTGGTTCAACGGGAAAATTTAAAGAGAATATCAAGGTAAGGTAAGGTAAGACGAGTTATACTAAAAAGGTAAGACAAGTTCATGCTAGAAGAGTAAAGGTAAGTACATAATGTTCATGTATGCTTGATAAGGAAAAAGGTAAGTAAAATGTATTAATAAATTTGATTAAGTAAGTAAGTATTTAAGTAAGTGAGTAAGTGAAGAAGTTTAAAATATGTTTATAACAGTTAATGAAGTTGCATTATGTAGTATCATGCTAAGTAGTAAGAAAGTTCTTATGAATGTTGTTATTTATTTGCATGCAAACTTACTAAGCTTAATGCTTACCCCCTTTATTTTCCTTCTTTTTATAGTTTTGTCAAGCTAACTCGGGGATCGTAAAGTACGTCGGAGGTCCGGGCACACTATCACGAGGATTATTTTGGTATAGCTAGATGTTTCACTTTGAGTATGGCATGTATAGCATCGTAGCCATTTTGTGTGTATGATCTTATGATATGGCTAATGATTGGTACGTAAATGCTTGATAATGATTAGCTGTTGGAATGGCTAATCAAAGACATGTTTGGTGTTATGTATGCCTAAATGCTAGTTATTCCATGGAAATTATGAAAAAGGTGAAATTAGCACAATCAGACAGTAGCAGTGACATGAATTTGAAAAATCACTAAAAGTAGTAGAAATGGAATTAAATGATGAATAAGTTATAAAATAAAATATTATTATGTGTACTTTCAAATGGAAGAAACAAAATAGGTAAATGAGATATATTTTATGAGATATTTAATTTTTTTGTGAAACAGTGCCAGAGCGATTTCTGGATCCCTTGTTCTGACTTTGGAAATTCACCAAAAATTATAAAAAGATAATTAGAAGTCATTATTTATATGTACAGATTCCTTATTGAGTCTAGTTTTAGGATAAATAAACTTCATTGTAATTGCAACTCTGTATAGGGAGATATTTGATTCGTAATACATAGAGGTCAGAGCAGTCAAACCCTGAAACAGGGGAGACTTTAAATAATAAAATGTACTAATTGGCTTGACTAAAAATTCTAGAAAAAAATTATTAAATATATATATGAGTCTAGTTTTAGAGAAAATTTATGGAATTGGATTTTGAGTTTCATAACTTGAGATTTGAATTTTTAAGCGAATGTGACGCAGATTGCCAGCTTCTCTAGAAGTTTTAAAAATAAATTGTTTGAGTTGTTTAAGTAATGAATTAAGTCCGTTAACACCTCGTGTTCGACTCCGGCGACGGTCTCGGGTACGGGGAGTTACATTTTATTTGTATCAGAGTAAAGGTTTAGTCGGTTCTCGGAATATTTAGTATGAGTAAGAGTCTAGCTATACAGGCCATACTTATGTGTTGATAGTGTGACGACTCCTAACGATTTTAAAATGTTTTCTTTTATAGTTATGGATCCCGAATAAGCTGGTGCAGATGATGTACAGAGTAACGTGCCCGCTCCCACAGAAGGGACGGTGCCATCAAATAGTAGTGAAAGGCCCGTTACAGTTAGTGAGGGAGGAGGGGCTCGAGAAGCCTTCTTCCAAGCTATGAATGAATGGTTTGCCAAGTTCGTTCGAACGAATCCAGTTGTTAGACCTCCACCCCCTCATGATCATCAAACCACCCATGTAGCTCCCCTAGTCACAAGTACGGTTATTAGAGAAAAACCACCAGTTGATAAAATCAAAAAATAAGGAGCCGAAGAGTTTCGAGCTACAAAAGATGATGATGCAGAAAAGGCAGAATTTTGGCTCGAGAATACTATCAGAGCCTTTGATAAGTTATCCTGCACACCTGAGGAATGTATGAAATGTGTTGTATCACTCCTTAGAGATTCGACCTACCATTGGTGGAAGACACTTGTATCAGTTGTACCAAAAGAGATAGTCACTTGGGACTTCTTTCAGGAGGAATTCCATAAAAAGTACATTAGTCAGAGGTTTTTTGACCAGAAAAGAAAAGAGTTTCTAGAGTTGAAACAGGGCAATATGACAGTGACTGAATATGAGAGCGAGTTTGTTAGACTCAGCAATTATGCTCGAGAGTGTGTGTCTACAGAGGCTATTATGTGCAAAAGATTTGAGGATGGGCTTAATGATGATATCCGATTGTCTGCTGGTGTCCTAGAAATAAAAGAGTTTGTTATCCTAGTTGAGAGAGCCTATAAGGAAGAGGAGCTGTTAAAAAGAAAGAGCAAAGTTGAAATTGAGACGCAAGACATGAAGAAAAGACTAATAAGCAAGTCATTTCAGTCTACATCCAAGAGGCCTAGAGAGTTCTCCACTAGATCTAATTTTTCAGTTGGATATTCTAGCCGAAACAGAGGCAGAAGATTTATGAGTCTGAAAGCTCAGACCACTTCGATTGCAAGTGTTGGCATTGTTCAGCTTGATAGACCAGAGTGTCCCCGATGTGGTTGACGTCACCCAGGTCAGTGTCGAGCAACTGAGACAGGTTGTTTTCGATATGGTGCACCAGACCATTTTATTCGGGAGTGTCCTGAAATGATTAAAAGGGAAGCAATACCGAATGTAAGATCAGGAAAAGCTCCTGTCAGAGGCAGACCACTGAGAAATCTGGGAGCTGGGGAAAATAATAGAGGTGCATCTAGAGATTTAGTAGTGAGGCCAGATGTTAGAGTACCTGCGAGGACTTATGCTATCTGTGCTCACGAAGAGGCATCCTCCCTCGATGTGATTACGGGTACATTTTCTCTCCATGATACTAGAGTTATTGCTTTGATTGATCCGGGTTCAACCCATTCATATGTTTGCATGAAATTGATGCCTAGTATAAGTATGCCTATAGAATCTACAGAATTTGTGATTAAAGTATTGAATCCATTAGGCAAACATGTATTAGTAGATAAAGTATGTAGAAATTGTCCTTTGATGATTAGAGGCTACTGTTTTCCGGCCGATCTCATGCTATTGCCATTTGATGAGTTTGATGTGATTCTTGGTATGGATTGGTTGACTACACATGATGTGATAGTGAATTGTGGAAAGAAATTCATTGAGTTGAAGTGTGAAAATGGTGAAATTCTTTGGGTTAATTCAGAAGAGTCAGATAGTTCATTTCCCATAATTTCTGTTATGTCTGCTCAGAAATGTTTGAAAAAGGGTATGAAGCTTATCTTGCTTTTGTGTTGAACACTAAAGATCTAGAATTGAAAATTGAATCAGTGCCTGTGGTATGTGAGTTTCCCGATGTGTTTCTGGAAGAACTACCAGGTTTGCCTCCTGTTAGAGAAGTTGAGTTTGGTATTGAGTTGATTCCAGGTACCACGCCAATTTCTATTGCTCCTTATAGAATGGCTCCGTTGGAATTGAAAGAATTGAAAGCTCAATTGTAGGAATTAACAGATAAAGGCTTTGTAAGACCCAGTAGTTCACCATGGGGTGCACTAGTGCTATTTGTGAAAAAGAAAGACGGATCAATGAGATTGTGCATAGATTATCAGAAACTTAACAAGGTAATAGTAAAGAACAAGTATCCATTGCCTAGAATTGATGATCTGTTTGATCAATTGAAGGGAGCTACTATGTTCTCCAAGATAGATTTGAGATTTGGATACTATCAGTTGCGAGTTAAAGAGTCAGATGTCCTGAAGACTGCTTTCTGGACTAGGTATGGTCATTATGAGTTCCTTGTGATGCCATTTGGCTTGACTAATGCTCCTACCATTTTCATGGACTTAATGAACCGAATTTTCAGACCGTACTTGGATAAGTTTGTAGTTGTGTTCATTGATGATATTTTGATTTATTCTCATGATGAGACTGAGCATGCAGAGCATTTGAGAATAGTTTTACAGATTCTGAGAGATAATCAGTTGTATGCCAAGTTCAGCAAAAGTGAGTTCTGGTTACGAGAAGTTGGTTTTCTTGGACATATTGTCTCAGGTGAAGGTATCAAGGTTGATCTGAGCAAGATTTCAGCCATTGTTGATTGGAAGCCTCCTAGAAATGTATCAGAAGTTAGAAGTTTTCTTGGTCTTGCTGGATATTATAGATGATTTGTAGAGGGATTTTCCATGATAGCTACCCCACTGACAAGATTGCTACAAAAGGATGTCAAGTTTGAATGGACTGAGAAGTGTCAACAGAGTTTTGATAAGATCAAAGCATTGTTAACTAAAGCACCTGTTTTAGTACAACCAGAACTTGGTAAGGAGTTTGTGATTTACAGTGATGCGTCAATGAATGGACTTGGTTGTGTACTTATGCAGGAAGGGAAGGCAATTGCTTCTGCCTCTAGACAGCTAAAGCCACATGAGAAGAACTATCCGACACATGATTTAGAGCTAGCTGCCATTGTTTTTCTTTTGAAGATTTGGAGACATTATTTGTACGGTGAGAAGTGCCACATATTCACGATCACAAAAGTTTGAAATATTTGATGACTCAAAAAGATTTGAATTTGAGGCAAAGAAGATGGTTAGAGTTGATTAAAGATTATGAGCTAGTGATCGATTATCACCCAGGTAAGGCAAACGTTGTTGATGATGCTTTGAGTAGGAAATCTTTGTTTCCATTAAGAGCTTTGAACACTAGTCTAGCCTTATCAGATGATGGTTTTATCTTAGCTGAGTTGAGAGCTAAGCGATGTTTCTTGAAGAAATTTGTGAAGCTTCGAAAAATGATGATGAGTTGTTAGCCAAAAGAGATCGGCGTGGGTCGGATATAGAGTCGATTTTCGGATCGATTCGGCGGTTGTTTCATGTTCCGAGACAGGGTATCGTACCGAAGAATGATGAGCTTATTCGAAAGATCTTATAGGAAGCACATAGTAGTTCTTTGTCTATTCATCGAGGTAGTACAAAGATGTATAATGATTTGAAGAAAATGTATTGGTGGGTAGGAATGAAAAGGGACATTTCAGAGTTTGTTTCTAGATGCTTGATCTCGGCCAGGTAAAGGCGAACATCGGTACCTTCGGGTTTATTGCAGCCTGTGCTAGTCCCTGAGTGGAAATGGGATCGAGTTACTATGGATTTTGTGACAGGATTGCCATTGACACCAAGAAAGAAAGATGCAATATGGGTTGTGATTGATAAGTTAACGAAGTCGGCTCATTTTATCCCAATTCGTATGGATTATTCACTTGGCAAGTTGGCCGAATTGTATATTTCAGAGATAGTCAGACTACACGGGGTACCATTATCGATCATTTCAAACAGAGATCCAAGATTTACTTCACGGTTTTGGAAGAAATTACAGGAGGCTTTGGGCACAAAGTTGAGTTTTAGTACAGCTTTCCATCTTCAAACCGATGGTCGATCGAGAGAGTTATTCGGTACTTGAAGATATGCTTAGATCTTGTGTACTAGAATTTCAAGGCGTTGGGAAAAATATTTACCATTAGTAGAGTTTGCCTACAATAATAGTTATCGATCGAGTTTGAAGATGGCACCTTATGAAGCTTTGTATGGACGTAAATGTTGCACACCTTTGTATTGGATGAGCTTAAGGAAAATCGATTTCTGGGTTGATCTAGTTAAGGAAGCGAAGAGAAAGTAAAATCATCGAGATTGCTTGAAAGCGACTTCAAGCGAGAAAAAAGTCGTATCTGATTTGAAGAGAAAAGAGATTAAGTATCAAGTTGGTGACAAAGTTTTTTTGAAAGTATCCCCGTGGAAGAAAGTTCTCAGATTTGGCAAGAAAGGCAAACTAAGTCCACGTTTTATTTGACCATTTGAAATGATTGAGAGAGTCGGACCATTAGCATATCAGTTAGCTTTTTCGATTAAGTTAGAGAAGATTCTTAATGTATTTCATGTGTCTATGTTACATCGTTATCATTCAGATCCGTCACATGTGATTTCTCAAACAGAGGTTGAGTTTCAGCCAGACATGACTTACGGTGAAGAGCCGATAAAAATTCTAGCTCGAGAGGTAAAGCAATTAAGGAACAAAAGTATTGCACTTGTGAAAGAACTATGGAATAGACATGGGGTAGATGAGGCTACATAGGAGCCCGAAGAGGCTATGTGAAAACAGTACCCAAATCTCTTCACAGGTAAGATTTTCGGGGACGAAAATCCCTAAAGGGGGGAGAAATGTAACATCCCGAAATAGGGCCTAAACGGAACAGTGGTTGCAAAACCACAAATTCGAGGTAGAAAATATATTTTATTATTATTTTGAGGTTCATGATATGATTGCATGATTGTGTGAAAATTTCGTGATGAAATTCTATGCATAAAGTGCTTAAGTTGAGATTAGGGACTAAATCGAATAATTTACAAAACTTGCATTCTAGAAGTTTTTAGTATGAAATTGCTTTGGAATATTAATGAGGAGGTCTTAAATAGAAATTTTACCAATTTCTAAGTCTATGGACAAAATTTGGACATGGATGGAATTTTTGGAAAGTTTAGTAGTAAGGGCATTTTGGTCATTTAGTTATTAAAATGAATTAAAAACAAAATTAAAAGCCAATTTTTGTCCATCTTCTTCATTAGGCCGAAATTTCAAGGGTTCTCCATAGCTAGGGTTTGTTTCAAGCTTTCAAACTCCATAGTAAGTGATTCCAAGCCCCGTTTTTAATGATCTTTACGTTTTTGGAGTCCCGATAACTTGATTAAGCTTATTCTAGCAATAATTCAACCTAGGGTTCATATTTGGAAAAATTATCATAGGTGAAATTTGTGTATTTTGGTGTTTTATGATAGAATATGAGGTTTTAAATTATGTTAGTCAACTTGTGCTACTCGGTTTTAAGTGAAAACAAGTAAAAGGGCTTAATCGGTAAAAATACCTAATAGTCATAAGTACATGTTAGAGTGTGAATTTGATGTTGTCATAGAAGGGAAAAATGATCATCATGTCATAAAACATAAGAAAATAGGATGAAGTTTAATTTACGAGCATTGGGGAAAAAGTGCAAATATGTGAAATTTAGGGGCAAAAATGTAATTTTTCCAAAGTTTGGGTCAAGGGCTGTTTTAATAAATGTCAGTATTAAATAAGCTAATTTTTTTATAATATATCAAGAAGAACAAATTCCGGAGTTAGACCGGGGAAAGAAAAAGATAGTGGACTAAATCGATATAGTTGATCGTATTTTGTTTCGAGGTAAGTTTGCGGTAAATAAATGCAATATTCTATTATTTTATGTTAATTTTGTTAATTTCCAGCATGTGTATATTTATTTTATGAAATTATTTAAAGAAGACTTAAGCATGAATTGACAGAGAAGAAATTTTAGAAAGTCTCGGTTGAACCTTAGGAATGTGTAGGATACAAATGTCATGACATTAGGGTTCAAGGATACCATGAAAGACCATGCCAAGGCATGGAAATTGGTAAGGTTTCTAAGGCAAGGAAATCATGTAAGACCATGCTAAGACATGGCATTGATAAGTTACTATAAGGCAAAGGTCCCATGTAAGACAATGCCAAGGCTGAGTTCATAAGGCAAGGCTACCATGTAAGACCATGTCAAGACATGGCAATGGTAAGTTTCAAAAGGATACCACGTAAGACCATGACAAGTCATGGCAATGGTAAGGTACCCGTGTATCCTTAGTATTCCAAGTGGTTCAACGGGCAAATTTAAAGAGAATATCAAGGTAAGGTAAGGTAAGACGAGTTATACTAAAAAGGTAATACAAGTTCATGCTAGAAGAGTAAAGGTAAGTACATAATGTTCATGTATGCTTGATAAGGAAAAAGGTAAGTAAAATGTATTAATAAATTTGATTAAGTAAGTAAGTATTTAAGTAAGTGAGTAAGTGAAGAAGTTTAAAATATGTCTATGACAATTAATGAAGTTGTATTATGTAGTATCATGCCAAGTAGTAAGAAAGTTCTTATGAATGTTGTTATTTATTTGCATGCAAACTTACTAAGCTTAATGCTTACCCCCTTTATTTTCCTTCTTTTTATAGTTTTTTCAAGCTAACTCGGGGATCGTAAAGTACGTCGGAGGTCCGGGCACACTATCACGAGGATTATTATGGTATAGCTAGACGTTTCATTTTGAGTATGGCATGTATAGCATCGTAGCTATTTTGTGTGTATGATCTTATGATATGGCTAATGATTGGTATGTAAATGCTTGATAATGATTAGCTGTTGGAATGGCTAATCAAAGACATGTTTGGTGTTATGTATGCCTAAATGCTAGTTATTCCATGGAAATTATGAAAAAGGTGAAATTAGCACAATCAGACAAGATGCGATGGCGTGAATTTGAAAAATCACTAAAAATAGTAGAAATGGAATTAAATGATGAATAAGTTATGAAATCAAATATTATTATGTATATTTTAAAATGGAAGAAATAAAATAGGTAAATGAGATATATTTTATGAGATATTTAAATTTTTTGTGAAACAGGGCCAGAATGATTTCTGGATCCCCTGTTTTGACTTTGGAAATTCACCAAAAATTGTAAAAATATAATTAGAAGTCACTATTTACATGTACAGATTCCTTATTGAGTCTAGGTTTATGATAAATAAACTTAATAGTAATTGGAACTCTGTATAGGGAGATATTTGATTCGTAATACACAAAGGTTAGAGCAGTCAAACCCTGAAATAGGGGAGACTTTAACTAATAAACTGTACTAATTGGCTTGACCAAAAATTCTAGAAAAAATATTACTAACTATATATATGAGTCTAGTTTCAGGGAAAATTTACAGAATTGGATTTCGAGTTTTGTAACTCGAGATATGAATTTTTAAGAGACTGTGACGTAGATTTCCAGCTTCTCTAGAAGTTTTAAAAATAAATTATTTGAGTTGTTTAAGTAATGAATTAAGTCCGTTAACACCTCGTGTTCGACTCCGGCGACAGTCTCGGGTATGGGGCTTTACACGAATGCCCTAAAGGTTTCCTTGCTCCGATCCTTTGTCGTGTATAGCATTAATCTGATGACCTTCTTCTAAAAGTAACTCTCCCGATATAAAGGTTTGGGATATTGGAGGGAATGTCATCGGCTCCCACTCCACTTCTCTTCTATTAAGGTGCGCCCTTCTTCCCTCTTGGCGCTTCTCAACTTCCTTCCTTCTTTGCTTATAGTCTGGCTTGAAGCCCAGACCAAAGCGATCTCTCTTCTCTTTTAGTTCTGGGATTTGAGTCCCTCCTTACAGGTATTTTCCTAACCCCCTTCCTGGCAAGGCTCCCCTTCCCACTATCATTTGTAGAGCCATCCTCGTGGCTCTTGCTATCTTTGGCGCTGGTGGCTCACTCCCTTCTGAAATGAAGGTTGCATTCACAAATTCTAAAGAGTGAATGGAACACTCAATAGACTCTTCATTCGTCTCGACATAAGGGGTCTTGCTAGTGACTGCGGCTATAATATCCTCCTCTGCATTGATGGTTACTAACCGTCCATCCGTCACTAACTTTAATATTTGGTGCAACGATGAGGGCACCGCTCCCGCTGAATGTACCCATGGCCTCCCTAATAAGCAATTGTAGGAAGGCTTGATATCCAAGACCAAGAAGTCTACTTCGTATATATTCGGCCCAATTTCCTAAGGGATGTCAATCCTTCCCATCACCTTCCTTTCTGTACCGTCAAAGGCTCTTACCACATTTTGACATGTCTTCATGTGAGAATCGTCACTGGGTAATCTGTTCAGAGTAGACAATGGTAGAACATTCAAAGCCGATCCATTATCGACGAGCACGCTTAAGAGTGTGTACCCCTTACATCGAGTGGTGATGTGTTGCTTCCAGATTTTCTTTCTCTTATTCTCTTTCTCCCTATTAATTTTAACTAATTAGGGTCTTTCTATAAACTTGAATGCATATGATACAATGAGATGCTATGAAATGTAAATGCATAAATGCAAACAGACGTCGATTTTGATTCAATTTCATTTTAGAAAACGTTATTTAAGGAACAAAAATCTTTTCATAAAACGGATTACAAATACGCTTTCACCCGTAGGCCTAGAGTCTTAACCCTATCTAATAACAATGTTAACTCTCGTCCTCTGTCTGACGATGACTCATACATTATACTCAGTGTTCTAGCTTGTACTGCCAAATCCTGCAAGTGTTCAGCAACCTCTCGAATCTGAACTAAGGCTTCTCCTATGAGATAATCCCTATTTCCAACTTGATCCTAAAGATGGTGAAGTTCTCCCTTCCACTGTTCTTCTCTTACCTCAAGCTGCTCAATCCGTAGCTCACAGCCCTGTAGTGCTGCTTTCAACCTTCCAATATCGTGCTTTATTTCCTCGATCTTATTCAAGCTTGCCTTTAACTCAATTGCAAGGTTACGACTTTGGTGATGATGAAGAGATTGTCCAAGTTCAGCCACCTTAGTTTTTAATCCTTGATTTTCCTTCTCTAGGGCCTGATTACGCGACTACATCTCTTGGAACTTCTTCTCCCAATACTCGGCTTTGGCTCTTTCTTCCTAAATCTCTTGCTGCCACTGCTCTGGAGATCTCCCTAATCCGACCCTTTTCAACGTTACCTGGGCCTTTTTGTAGTGCGTCTTTAAATCATCTCGATCTTTCTTGATCTTTCTCTTTTCCTTTTTCACCTTCTCGACTTCCATCTTTTGAACATCGACGTCGAGACTTAAGCACATTTTTTCCTCTTCGAGCTTCTTAATCCTCTTTTCAGTCTCCAAATTCTTTCTCTCGAACTCTTACTTCATAACCTCCAACTTTGATGGAATCATTCGTAAGCTGTCCTCCAATGATCGAGCCACTCCCAAAATTGGCCTAGGGACATTATCGTTGACTCTCCTACTAAACCACCCTTTATACTCAAGGATTGACGTCGAGCCTTTGGTCAAGATCTTCATACAGAAAGGCTTCTTCCAAGCCTCAGAAATCTCTCGCATCTTCTTCTTATAGTGATCTCCTTTATAAGAGAAATCACTTTGAGCTAGACCCTGTGTAACTGGTATGAACTACCTCGCTCTATATTGCCTTAGAACAAGCAATGGTGCATATCCAACAACTCCCCAAATTCCTAGAAAAGGGACCCAATCAAAACTGCCACAATGGTAAAGGACTTCAGTACGAACCAACCAAGGAGCCTTCCACATAACATCTTCCTTTCGAAGATTCTGAAGAATGTCTATCCACCTCTCCTCTGAAATGTCATCTCTCCTCGACATGTCTACTACTTCTTTTAAGGGAGAATAACCCTCAAAGAATACTCCGCAATGAACCTTATCAAACTTCCAAAAATGACTGTGGAACCAAACCAACAGCAACTGTGCACATCCAATGAATCTACCTTTGCTGGCTCTCTGACATGTACTCAAAGATCTAAATATCTCAGCTAGGATTGCTGGTACCGATGTATTCTGCTTACCAACGTGATCGAAAAAATCTGCAACTGCCTCATCTATGTGCCCCAACGCCTTTGGGAAAATCACCATGCCGTAAATACTCAAAGCCAGGACGTCGACCCTTTTCTTTACGTCTAGATGTGTCGATATCAAATCCCTCAAAACGGCCCATGGAACACACTTACTATCACCCTTTTGTCAGTATCTGAGCTACATTGACTTGTTCACTCATCCCATAATCATCACCAACTTCTTTGCAAAAGTTGGAAGACTAGCGAGCCTAACATAAGCCTTGTGACCACGAATCATCGAACAGCAAAGATAAAGTCGTATACTCCTCCAAAGTAGGTGCAAGATCAACATCACCAAATGTAAAGCAACTATAAGCAGGGTTCCAGAACTGTACCATAGCTCGAAACAAGTGCCTATCTACTTGGACATCTAGCAAATAGGGAAGGTCTCCATAATTCTGATAGAAAAGCTGCTTAGCCTCGTCATCCCATTAGGCCCAAATGTTTCTCAGCTCTTGAAACTCACTCTGCATCGAATTAATACGGGTGAAGTCCCATAACTCTGACGTATATCCCTCAGTGACACTATCTCCTTTCTCTAACTGGGTTTTCTCTGACCAGGTACAGGCAGAAGCATTGTCCTCCACTCTATCAAGGTATTCATTCCTCATTACAAAACTTTCTAATCTAGAAATCGAGTAGTGAATCGACAACATTAAATGCTAAATGACATGCAATGACAAAAAAATAAAAATAGGTCGATATCATAAAAAATGATAAACAAGTACTTACAAAGGTAGCTTACTAAAGGCTATCACTATCTTTCCTAAACTCTTTAAAGTTCACTATATGAGTTTTAGCTCTAAAGCAGTGGTACTGAACGGCGAGGTTCCTTGGTCTTCACCCATTATAGGCTCATATAGACCAAGTTCAATTCAGGGGGACACATTTCCCTATGGCCATACGGAGATGAAAATCTCACGAAGACATAGGTGCAGTATCCCGGAAGCAATCCACTAGCTCATACGAAGGTGAAAACCTTACAAAAGCGTAGCTTCTCACTCCCACTTAAAGGTGTGACCACAACAGTCATGCAAATGCAATGTACAGCAATAAGGTAACAAACATATGCAGCAAACACATGTAAAAAGGATCCAATTTTAAATTTAAAAAACTTCCGACATTAAGACAGAAAATACTCAATATCTTGGCTTGACTCTCTTAAGTCCCTAGTGGAGTCGCCAACCTGTCGAAACCACTTTTTAAAAGGGATGTTTGAAAAATGGGGATCGACTTTTGAAAAATGAAAATAGGAGTCGCCACCAACCTTTTTAGGTATGATTGGATCACCTTATAAAACGTTTTGGTCTACGAAAATTAAAAAAACAGGTTTGGGAGTCAGTTACGTACGAGGAAGGATTAGCACCCTCGGAACGCCCAAAATTAGTACCAAATTGAATAGTTTTCTGTCTTAATGTCAAAAATTTGAAAGGATTTAAAAATAGGATCCCTTTTTTTTTAAACTGGAATTATTTAAGTTGAAAAATCGAGATTCCTCAGCTCCGAAAGAATACAAACATCACATCCAGTATGATAAGACACGATATTCTTAAACTCTCGTAATTGAAATCATCTCGTGATTTACAAAATCTATTTAGAAGGATACTTTAGGCATTTAGACAAACGGGAGATCGCAACCCAGCATGTTAGGGCACTATTTCCCGAATTCCTAAATACGAAAAACATTCCCTCATTTTAGAAAAACTTTTGGATAAAATATGATAATTAAATAAAATATATATTTTTTAAATAATGATTTGAGTAAAATTTAAAAATAATTTACTAAGAGTAATACTAAAAAATTATTAAAAAATGAAAGAGTTTGATATGATACTAAAATTATTAAAAATTAAAATATATAAAAAAATCATGGAAACATGGATTAAATCAAAATAAAAAGGGTTGAAAAACGAAGATGAACAAAGAATAAAATAAGAACAAACTGTAGAAAATAAGAACGTAAGAGGGAGAGAAATTTGAGTGAAAGCTCTCAAAAATTTTTATTGTTTCCCAAAACTCTAGTGTGTTTACAATGAAGGGAGAGGCCTCTATTTATAGTTGAACCTCCTCAAATCCAACGGTACAGATCAATTCCATCAATAGTTAAGATTAAAAGGTATCTACAAATTAAATCTCTAAGATTACAAAATCATATCTTCCAAGATTGCATATCATATCTAAGATTGCAATCATATCTAAGATTGTATCATATCTAAGATTGCATATCATTGAAGATTATATTTCCATATGAGTCAAGCTTGTAGATGGACTTTAAATCTTTTCAAGTAATAGGCCATTCCGATCGGGCCAAATTATATTTGTAATTCTGGACTGAACTTGGACTTCATTTTTTTTGGGTTTATTATTTTTGTTTTTGGACTTATTTCTGGGCCCGGGCAAAATTGAGTATCTACAGTTTCTTTAATGTTTTTATTCATCTATGTTGCTGCGATTATTTTTTTCTCCAAGCTTTTGAAAGAATGCTTGGGTTTTATTGTTTTGCTTTGTTATTAAGTTAATGCAATTTGTGGTTGATTATCTATTGTTAATGTGTTTAGATATATGAATGAGTATCTATATCCTAGGTGGTTGGTAAATGGAAATGTGGGGAAGTTGATTTTTTGGTTTAGGGACTAAATCGAATAGACTTCAAAACTTAGGATTGGCGCTTCTCAGGGAAACTTATGATAAGTGAGACCTAGAGGAGATATTATTGAGAACCAATTTGACAGTCTCAAATTAGTTTGGTAAGGTCGAGAGATAGACCAAATTAATTTTTCTAGATCGATAAATTTGACGCCATGAGGTAAAATTGAACCAATTTAGGAGTATTAGTGATTTAGATCCCTAATTCAAAGGTTAATCAACCACATGGAAATCAACCACCAGTTGTTTGTTATCGTATTTGTTAGTTTCATTCTTTGCTCGAGTTACAATTTAGTCATTTTTTGCTCTTAGATAATTAATTAGTGTAATTAACCTTTTGTATGACTTGTAACACCCCATACTCGTGACCGTCGCCGGTGTCAGACACGAGGGGTTAACGGGCCAAATCCTCTCAAGGTACCAACCAATTTGGCATTTCCAGACAGGCTGGAAAACTGCATCACTGTCGCCTTAAAAATCATATCTCGAGTTCCAAAACTTGGAAACTGATTCTGTAAATTTTCCCTGAATTTAGACTCATATATCCATCCATGGATTTATTTCTAGAATTTTTGGTCAGGCCAATTGGTACAGTTTATTAGTTAAAGTCACCCATGTTACAGGGGTCGACTACACTGACCTTTTCGCGTTACAACTTGAATATCATCTCGTACAGAGCTCTAATGCTCATGCTGTTTGTTTCTAATGAAACTAGACTCAAAGGGGAATCTATTCATATAAGGCATGACTTCTAATTGTTTCTAGATAATTTATGGTAAATTTTCAAAGTCGCGACAGGGGACCCAGAAACCGTTCTGGCCCTGTCTCACGAGAACTTTAATATTTCTCAGTATACTGCTCATATGGTCGTTTCGTTTCGTCCATATAAAAATAGATTCATCAAGGTTCAATTTCATAATTTACTCACTATTTAATTCTACTTCTACTATTTTTAGTGATTTTTCAATCTCATCTCACTGCTGCTATCCGCAACAGTTACTGCAGTGACTATGCCAATTTCATGAATCTTTCCTTGGCCTTAATCATCCATCATACATGACACAAATTATGGCCACCTTATCAAAATTTAAAGTTTCTAAGACTCGTGGCTATAGGTTCTAGCATCCCACTCGACGACCGCATAGGCCATTTTCATATGGCTTAAAGTTTACAACCCACAGTTCAACAAAATATAATAGCCTATACATGCCAAATGTTCTTCAACAACGAAGACAATACCACAAGATTTCCAGCCGGTGTGATGACTTCAACGACGGTTCCGAAACGCAAACAAGATGCGAGTCCAAGAGACCTAAAATGGGTGACAAGAAAACACCGAGTGAGTTTATAACTCAGTAAGTCATAAGCATTCAACAATCATCCATTGATAAAGTTATCACAACATGAACAATAGGCGAGGCTAGGTACTCATCCATATTGAAGCTATACCATAAATCCTCGGACCTTTCGGTTCAATCTCATACCAAGTCATACATCCACATTTCATATTCTATACAACAAGATATTTGAGGCATTTTCACACACTAACTCATTTCCACCATAATCACACAATTTCAATCATCACATAGATTTAAGGCTTACCAAGTTCAACCCCGAGCATGAACGTATTTTCTATTCGTCATGAGCTCAAGGTACTTACCGATCCGCTGTCCGGGATTAGCTCGATGATGTCGCACACTCAGTGCCAATTGTAATGCAAGAGCATATAGTGAATCCGCACACTTAGTGCTATATGTATTCAACTCGCACACTTAGTGCTATATAATCAAACTCGCACACTTAGTGCTGTACAATTTTAAACCCGCACACTTAGTGCCATACCCTTCGAGCTCGCATGCGCCCGGTCAGTATATTTCCAGCATGCACACTTAGTGCCATATATTTCCAGCATGCACACTTAGTGCCAATCTAAATCACCGTACACACGTATTGCCCGCACACTTAGTGTCGAAAGCAACTTTCTACACATTTCACTATTTCTTTTACATTCAACAAATGTCATCACTCCATACACATACATTTCATTTATATATATATATCATCCCATTAAGCACAATTGCATAGATTTTTACAATCATTTAAGCAATATCAAATATATGTAATGACTTACCTTATATTGGATGAAACGATTTCCAATCGACTACTCGATTATCTTTGTTTTGCCTTTGTTTGATTCTCCCCTTTTGATGTCTTGATTTCCTAGTATAAATACATTTAGTAGTTAAAATTCTTGCTGGATACTTATGTGCATAATTTAATGGTTTTCACTCCATTCACAACTATCCTTGTTCAAAATATCAAAACCTTAGCCAACATTCAATTAATGCATCAAGGCCGAATGTATTATCACTATTAAGGTAATCTAGTCTCAAGTATTTTCAATTCTAATGTACAACATCTCAAATTCCCATGATCGATCACACCTATTCTTACTTTTCAATATTCGAAATATTCAAAATCACATCTTAAACACAATAGTCATGGACAATGCCGAATCCTCAAGTGTTTGAACATAAATTATTTTACTAATATAAACATTCACGAATCATATTCATAGGAAGACCAATTTCTTTCCATAGCACATTCATCATCCATACTTAGATGAAACAACCAAAATCCCTTCCTTTATACCCTAGCCGAATGCTCCAATCATCCATACAAATTACAAATTTTGCATGGCTAAGTAGAAGCCATTTAACATGCAAGAAAAATAATCATAGGAGAAGAATTTATCATTCTAAGTAAGCTCCTATCTCCAACACTTAATCATTTGGCATTTTGCCTAGACACACACAAGAAATCTCAACTTCCTTGACCTTACCAAGAGTGCATCCACCATTCAACTTAGCATATTACAAAACCAAATCAACAAATTCAATGCTTACCTCCTAGTAGCCAAGATGCTTGCGAATTGACCTAGGTAATCTTCCTTCCTTTCATTTTTTTTTCTCAAGAACAACCAAAAGAATGAACAATGAATGAACAAAACCTTTTTTTTTTCTTTTCTTTCTCTCTAGCTACGGCACAATGGGGGGGCATCCATGCTCATTTTTTCATTTCTTTAATGCTAGTTTTTATTTTATGGCTTCCTACATACACCACTAGCAAAACATGTTGGAAACATGTTTCCTTTGCCCATAATCTTGTCATGGCCGGCCACTCACCTTAGGAAAGGGGGTTATTTGACATGCAAGGACAACCATTTTCCCACATGTATTAATAGGCCACCTTACATTTGCCTAGCACATTTTTAAATTTTCTCACATAAGTCCTATTTGATAAAATTCACTTACAATTAACAAAATCCAAACATTCAATTTTTCACACATTCATATTCACATATTCTAGACAATAAATATTACGTTAGAACATTTCGGTGACTCAGTTTAGCGGTCCCGAAATCACTTCCCGACTAGGGTCAATTTTGGGCTGTCACAACTCTCCCCCACTTAAGAAATTTTCGTCCCCGAAAATCTTACAGGTAAAGAGGTTTGGATATCGCTCTTTCATAGAGTTCTCGGTCTCCCAAGTAGCTTCTTCTATCCCGTGCTTGAGCCATAACACTTTCACTAGCGGAACCCGCTTGTTTCGCAACTCTTTCACTTCCCGTGATAGGATACGAATCGGTTCTTCCTCATAACTCATATTGGCTTGAATTTCAATTTCTGATGGACTAATCACGTGCGATGGATCGGATCTATAGCGTCGAAGCATCGAAACATGAAAGACATCGTGAACCTTTTCGAGTTCGGGGCAAAATCAAGCGATATGCCACTGGACCGACTCGCTTCGGATATCTCATATGGCCCAATGAACCTCGGGCTCAACTTGCCCTTACGGCCAAATCGAGTATCTTTTTCCAAGGCGATACCTTGAGAAACACTTTATCTCCCACGATACTCGATATCCTTACGCTTCAGATCCGCGTCGACTTCGACGATCGGAGGCTATCTTGAGACTTTCACGGATTACTTTCACTTTCATTCAGCATCTCTAATCAAATCAACCGAAGAATTTACCTTGATAAGTTCACCGAGAATAATGGGTACGGCATTTACGACCGTATAAAGCCTCATAAGGCGCCATCTTAATACTTGATTGAAAGCTATTGTTGTAAGCGAATTCAATCAAAGGCAAATATCCTTCCCATGAACCACTAAACTCAAGGATGCAACATCTCAACATATCCTCAAGGATTTGAATTATCCGTTCGGATTGACCATCGGTTTGGGGATGAAAAGCAGTGCTAAAATGCAGCTTGGGACCCAAAGCCTCTTGCAATTTCTTCCAAAATCGCGATGTAAATCTTGGGTCTCTATCAAATACGATAGAAACAGGTACCCCATGCAATTGAACAATTTGGGAGACGTATAATTCTGCCAATTTATTGAGCGAAAAATCCGTGCGGACAGGATAAAATGAGCAGACTTGGTCAGTCTATCAACAATGACCCAAATCGCATCTTTCTTACTTGCAAACCTTTGGTAATCCGGATATAAAATCCATTGTCACTCGATCCCATTTCCATTCAGGTATCATGATTGGCTGAAGTATTCCAGATGGCACTTAATGTTCCGCTTTCACTTGTTGACATATCAGACACCTTGAAACAAATTCAGAAATGTCTCGTTTCATACTGGGCCACCAAAATTGGCGTTTCAGGTCATTGTACATTCTAGTACTACCCGGGTGGATTGACATTCGACTACTGTGAGCCTCGCTCAAAATCATCGAAACAAGTTCCGAATTCCTTGGAATACATAATCGACCCTTGAACGTCAAGAAGTCATTGTCGTCAATCTGAAATTCCGATTCTTCATCCGAAACACATTCGGCTCGCTTAGCGACCAATTCAGCGTCGACCTTCTGAGATTCTAGTATTTGATGAATCAATAACGGTTTGGCCCTAATTCGACTACTAGCACCTCCTCGGGTGAAGCGGATAAATGAGCATCCATCGCTCTCAAGGCGCATAAAGGTGCCTTGCGACTTAAAGCATCGGCCACCACGTTGGCCTTTCCCGTGATACTCAATGATGAGTTCATAGTCTTTCAACAACTCAAGCCAACGTCTTTGTCGTAGATTTAAATCTCCTTGAGTCATCAAATATTTGAAACTCTTGTGGTCCGAATAAATATGACACCTTTCTCCAAACAAGCAATGCCACCATATTTTCAAGGCGAACACTATGGCTGCTAGTTCAAGGTCATGGGTCGGATAGTTTCTCTCATGCGGCTTTAGTTGTCTCGACGCGTAAGCCACAACTCGACCTTCTTGCATCAACACGCAACCCAACCCAAGTAGGGATGCGTCACTATAAATGACAAACTCTTTGCCCGATTCGGGTTGCACTAGAATTGGGGCTTCAGTCAAATAAGTTTTCAGTTGATCGAAACTTTTCTGACATTTCTCTGTCCATTCGAACTTAACATCCTTTTGGAGTAACCGTCATTGGCGTGGCTATCATTGAGAAACCTTTACAAATCGTCGGTAATAACCGCAAGCCCCAAAAGCTCTAACCGGTAACATTCCTTAGTGGTTTCCAATCGACTATGGCTGAAATTTTGTTCGGTCCACCACGACACCCGATCGGACACCACGTGCCCCAAAAATCTAACCTCTTTCAACCAAAATTCACATCTTTGCGTATAACCGCTTATCTCGTAAGATTTACAACACTAGCCTCGGTGTTCAAAGATGTTCGGTTTCATCTCTCGAATAGACCAAAATGTCATTGATAAATACAACTACGAACCGATCCAAGTATGGCTGAAAATTCTATTCATTAAATCCATAAATACAATGAGGGCATTAGTGAGCCCAAGCGGCATCACCAGAATTCGTAGTGGCGTACCTCGTTCTAAAAGCGGTTTTGGTACGTCCGATTCTCGGACCCTCAACTGATAGTACCCGACCTCAAATCTATTTTTGAGAACACCGAGGCTCCCTTTAATTGATCAAACAAATCGTCAATTCGTGGCAACAGATATTTATTCTTTATCGTCACTTTATTGAGTTGACGATAGTCGATGCACAACCTCATGGTTCCGTCCTTCTTTTTCACAAACAATCTTGTGCGCCCATGGAGAAAAACTTCGGTCGAGCGAAACCTCTATCCGTCAACTCTTGCAATTGAACCTTTAATTCCTTTAATTTCATTAATGACATACGATCACGGGGCTATTGAGATCGGCGTAGTACCGATGCAGACTTGATGCGAATTCCACTTCTCGAACCGGTGGCAATCCGGTAACTCCTCGGGAAAAACATCGAATACTCACAAACCACTTGTACCGATTCGAGTTTCCTTTCGTCTCTTTACTTTCAAACACATACGCAAGGTATGTTTCACACCCTTTTCATGTACCTCGGCGGTCATAGAAGATACTATCGCTGGCACTCCTTTTAAATCGATGAGACTCGACTCGGACGACCTCATTATTCGCACTCCTCAAATCAATGGTCTTCCTTTGCGATCCACCATTGCATCATGTACGGTCACCAATCCATACCAAGAATAACATCGAATTCATCAAATGGTAGAAGCATCGGATCGGTAGAAAAGCGATTCTCGAATTATTAGGGGCATCTCTTGCACATTTTATCAACGAGTGCGTATTGACCCAAAGGGTTTGACACTCGAATTACGAACTCGATAGACTCAACAGTAGAGTCTTACTGGATGCTAAAGTTTCACATACATATGAATGAGTAGAGCGGGGTCAATCAATGTAATCACACTAGTATCAAAGAGAGTAAAAGTACCAGTGATAACGTCAGGGGAGGATGCCTCCTCTCGTGCGCGAATGGCATATGCTCTAGCAGGAGCTCGGGTCTCGGATCGAACAGCCGTATCAGTGGCTCCCCTCTGATTACCACCCCTACCTCCTGAAACCCTCGGGGGTCTACCTCTAGCTGTCGCCCCACTAGATCTCGCACCTTGCATCTTATTCTTCTCATCTAGCTCCGTGCAATCCCTAATGAAGTGGTCCTTCGAACCACATCCGTAATGAGCCAGTTAAACAGACTTACCCCAACATTCACCTAGGTGTCGTCTTCCACATTGGGGACATTCAGGTTTCTCTTGACGATTATTGCCCACACTAGCTACCGAAGTAGCTCGGGAGTTCACCGATGGTCGGGCTCTAATGGAAATTCCCGCAGTCGCCCTCGACTTACTGGTGTCCTCCCTGAACCTCTTTACAGCCGAGAACGGAGCTTTACTCGTTGATCTTTTACGGTAATCTCTTGCTTCAAATTCAGCCTTCTTCTTCTCCTTCCCAAGTTCTTCCGCCTTGCAGGCTCGTTCGACTAGTGTCACGAACTCCTTTATCTCCAAAATTCCCACTAGTAACTTTAACTCTTCATTCAATCCTTCTTCAAATCTTTTGCACATAGCAACCTCATCGGCCACACACTCCCGAGCATCTTGACTAAGTCTTACGAACTCATGTTCAGTATTGAGATCTGATCATCTGGCCTTGCTTGAGTTCCAAGAACTCCTTACGCTTCGATCGATGAACCGTTGACTAATATATTTCTTCCGAAATTCCGTTTGAAAGAAATCCCAAGTAACTTGTTCCTTTGGGACTATGGAAATCAAGGTCCTCTACCAATAGTAGGCTGAGTCTCGCAACAAAGATATAGCACACTTAAGACATTCATCGGGTGTGCATGACAATTCATCAAACACTCTAATGGTGTTATCAAGCGAACTTCGGCCCTTTCGGCATCGCTCGGTAACTATGGCCTTAAACTCCTCATTTACGCTTCCTAATCAAGTCCACGGTGGTTTACTCAGCCTCACGGGATCAATAACTGATGGCATTACGGGCTCTTGGGGTGGATTATTTAAATTCGGGAATGGTTGGACAGCCGGATTGGTTCGGGCATATTGCGCGACCCACTCATTCATCATGGTGAAGAAGGCTTGTTTCACCCCTTCATTTTGATTATTCGCGGATGACTGAGGCTCAACAGGCAGTGTCCCTTGCGCGGGAGCAGCCGCTACACCTTCAACGTCATCCGCCAAGGGTCTCTCTACCTCGGGTTCCATTTGCTAATCACAACAAAAATTTCAACCGTCAGAAGTCATCACATTTTTAAGCACTAACAATTTGGCATGTATAGCTAGACTCACACGCTCTATGGTAGTCCTAGAACTGACTAAACCATAGCTCTGATACCAATAAAATTTTAACACCCCATACTCGTGACCGTCGCCGGTGTCGGACACGAGGGGTTAACGGGCCAAATCCTCTCAAGGTACCAACCAATTTGGCATTTCCAGACAGGCTGGAAAACTGCATCACTGTCGCCTTAAAAATCATATCTCGAGTTCCAAAACTCGGAAACTGATTCCGTAAATTTTCCCTGAATTTAGACTCATATATCCATCCATGGATTTATTTCTAGAATTTTTGGTCAGGCCAATTGGTACAGTTTATTAGTTAAAGTCACCCATGTTACAGGGGTCGACTACACTGACCTTTTCGCGTTACAACTTGAATATCATCTCGTACAGAGCTCTAATGCTCATGCCGTTTGTTTATAATGAAACTAGACTCAAAGGGGAATCTATTCATATAAGGCATGACTTCTAATTGTTTCTGGATAATTTATGGTAAATTTTCAAAGTCGCGACAGGGGACCCAGAAACCGTTCTGGCCCTGTCTCACGAGAACTTTAATATTTCTCAGTATACTGCTCATATGGTCGTTTCGTTTCGTCCATATAAAAATAGATTCATCAAGGTTCAATTTCATAATTTACTCACTATTTAATTCTACTTCTACTATTTTTAGTGATTTTTCAATCTCATCTCACTGCTGCTATCCGCAACAGTTACTGCAGAGACTATGCCAATTTCATGAATCTTTCCTTGGCCTTAATCATCCATCATACATGACACAAATTATGGCCACCTTATCAAAATTTAAAGTTTCTAAGACTCGTGGCTATAGGTTCTAGCATCCCACTCGGCGACCGCATAGGCCATTTTCATATGGCTTAAAGTTTACAACCCAGTTCAACAAAATATAATAGCCTATACATGCCAAATGTTCTTCAACAACGAAGACAATACCACAAGATTTCCAGCGGTGTGATGACTTCAACGACGGTTCCGAGCACGCATAACAATGCGAGTCCAAGAGACCTAAAATGGGTGACAAGAAAACACCGAGTGAGTTTATAACTCAGTAAGTCATAAGCATTCAACAATCATCCATTGATAAAGTTATCACAACATGAACAATAGACGAGGCTAGGTACTCATCCATATTGAAGCTATACCATAAATCCTCGGACCTTTGGTTCAATCTCATACCAAGTCATACATCCACATTTCATATTCTATACAACAAGATATTTGAGGCATTTTCACACACTAACTCATTTCCACCATAATCACACAATTTCAATCATCACATAGATTTAAGGCTTACCAAGTTCAACCCGAGCATGAGCGTATTTTCTATTCGTCATGAGCTCAAGGTACTTACCCGATCCGCTGTCCGGGATTAGCTCGATGATGTCGCACACTCGTGCCAATTGTAATGCAAGAGCATATAGTGAATCCGCACACTTAGTGCTATATGTATTCAACTCGCACACTTAGTGCTATATAATCAAACTCGCACACTTAGTGCTGTACAATTTTAAACCCGCACACTTAGTGCCATACCCTTGAGCTTCGCACGCCCGATGTCGTATATTTCCAGCATGCACACTTAGTGCCATATATTTCCAGCATGCACACTTAGTGCCAATCTCGTCACCGTACACACGTATTGCCCTTTTACTTAGTGTCGAAAGCAACTTTCTACACATTTCACTATTTCTTTTACATTCAACAAATGTCATCACTCCATACACATACATTTCATTTATATATATATATCATCCCATTAAGCACAATTGCATAGATTTTTACAATCATTTAAGCAATATCAAATATATGTAATGACTTACCTTATATTGGATGAAACGATTTCCAATCGACTACTCGATTATCTTTGTTTTGCCTTTGTTTGATTCTCCCTTTTGATGTCTTGATTTCCTAGTATAAATACATTTAGTAGTTAAAATTCTTGCTGGATACTTATGTGCATAATTTAATGGTTTTCACTCCATTCACAACTATCCTTGTTCAAAATATCAAAACCTTAGCCAACATTCAATTAATGCATCAAGGCGAATGTATTATCACTATTAAGGTAATCTAGTCTCAAGTATTTTCAATTCTAATGTACAACATCTCAAATTCCCATGATCGATCACACCTATTCTTACTTTTCAATATTCGAAATATTCAAAATCACATCTTAAACACAATAGTCATGGACAATGCCGAATCCTCAAGTGTTTGAACATAAATTATTTTACTAATATAAACATTCACGAATCATATTCATAGGAAGACCAATTTCTTTCCATAGCACATTCATCATCCATACTTAGATGAAACAACCAAAATCCTTCCTTTATACCCTAGCCGAATGCTCCAATCATCCATACAAATTACAAATTTTGCATGGCTAAGTAGAAGCCATTTAACATGCAAGAAAAATAATCATAGGAGAAGAATTTATCATTCTAAGTAAGCTCCTATCTCCAACACTTAATCATTTGGCATTTTGCCTAGACACACACAAGAAATCTCAACTTCCTTGACCTTACCAAGAGTGCATCCACCATTCAACTTAGCATATTACAAAACCAAATCAACAAATTCAATGCTTACCTCCTAGTAGCGAAGATGCTTGCCGAATTGACCTAGGTAATCTTCCTTCCTTTCATTTTTTTTCTCAAGAACAACCAAAAGAATGAACAATGAATGAACAAATCCTTTTTTTTTTCTTTTCTTTCTCTCTAGCTACGGCACAATGGGGGCATCCATGCTTATTTTTTTCATTTCTTTAATGCTAGTTTTTATTTTATGGCTTCCTACATACACCACTAGCAAAACATGTTGGAAACATGTTTCCTTTGCCCATAATCTTGTCATGGCCAGCCACTCACCTTAGGAAAGGGGGTTATTTGACATGCAAGGACAACCATTTTCCCACATGTATTAATAGGCCACCTTACATTTGCCTAGCACATTTTTAAATTTTCTCACATAAGTCCTATTTGATAAAATTCACTTACAATTAACAAAATCCAAACATTCAATTTTTCACACATTCATATTCACATATTCTAGACAATAAATATTACGTTAGAACATTTCGGTGACTCGGTTTAGCGGTCCCGAAATCACTTCCCGACTAGGGTCAATTTTGGGCTGTCACATGACTTGTCCTAATATAATTGCTTAGTGATTAGTTATCTAAACTCTTTTAATTGAATGTCCATAGTTTAAAAATTGCTTAAATGTTGACTCCTTTAGGTTTGACCCTTGGAAAACTTCGGTGTTGCATTAGACATTATGAATATTACAAATTACACTGTATGCTTGCAATTAAAACTACATTTTTAAATTATTTTATAAAAATTGTTTGTTTTTTGTGCAAGCGGTTAAGCTGTTGGCACCGTTTTCGGGGAGTCGGTGCTTGATTAAGTGATTTTTATTTATGTACATGCTTCCTAGAGAGATAATTGATAAAAGGTAAGCTTATAGAGAACATTTTTCTTTCTTTCTCATAATTGAATATTCATTGTCCTTATTAGAGAATTTGTACGATTTTTTTAATTGGTTTGATTCTTTTATTTTTTTTGTAAGGAATTAAGCTTCCTTGCGGAGGAAGAAACCTTCGATTAGGCCAAGAATGACATATTTACTTGACACAATGTGGTAGGATTGGAGTTGGTTATGGCCCAGTATAACTACACCATATGTTGGCGTCATGCACTTCAAGCTTAATCTGTCTCTGATATCTTGGGTTGTATCCAATCTCCAAATTAGTGAAGGTGAAAAGGAAGATCCACTGGGATTTCTTCGTAGGTTCGAACATATTTGTAGCACTGTTAGTTACAAAGGGGTTCCGACTAAGACAATCTGATTACTTTTATTTCTAATTGCACTCGAAGGAAAAGCAAGGGAATGATTGGATATGTTGCCTCCAAATAGCATTACCTCATGGGAAGAATTTGTTCAATTATTTTTACGATGGAAAATTCCGATGACCACGCTCACTGTATACCAAAAATTGTTTGAGTTTAAGTAAGGAAGTATAAAGACATTGGGCCAATCTTGGGAGAAGCACTGAGTCTAGGAATAGGGAAAGTAAAGGAGTTGTCAACTCCAATAGGAGCTACACCCATAGAAAAGGAATCGTCAAAAGAACCATTAGAGAATGACATTGAACGATTTTTCGGTGTTGAAAAAATGGAATCTGTGAAAACTGAATTACCCAAGAAGCGTAGGGAAATCTCATTTTCAAGTGGAAAGGTACTGTCTATTGATGATTATGGTTTGGAATCCCAAGAAGACACTGAGGTCCAACTCAAAAGTGAGTGGGTAAATCAGTTGGATTGGTGGAGGCATTGTAAAGAACCATTGGGACCTTTTAAGGATGGGTCCAAAAAGATGATACCGTCCATAATTAAATCGCCAGAGTTAAAATTGAAACTCCTTTTTAAGGGTTTAAAATATAGATATCTAGGGGAGAATAATACATTACCGATTATCATCTCGACATGCTTAACTTCGGAAAGAGAATTGGCTTTGCTTCAAGTGTTAAAGGCTGATATGAAAGCCACTGGGTGGACTATAGCTAACATAAAGGGCATAAGTTCATCTCTTTATCAACATAAGATCTTTCTAGAGGAGGGAACAAAACCTATGGTTAATGCTCAATGGAGGTTAAATCCTGCTATGAAAGAGGTTGTGAAGAAGAAATTGACAGTTAGATGTTGGAATTGTTTATGCCATTTTAGATAGTGAATAGGTTAGTCCAACGCACTGTGTTTTGAAGAAAGGGAGGGTGGCTATAGTCTCCAATGAGAAGAATGAGCGGAATGACGAAAGTGTACAACTGTACACAATCATTGACAAGTAATAAAGTGATAAGTATAGACTATCATCTCCAGAGGGTCTGTATAAGCAATTCTTTGTGAAAAATTAAAACTTAAACAACTTGGTGATAAAAAATAACGTTGTTTAAAATGGGATGTAAACAAATAAGAGTGGATTAACTAATTTAATTAACTGATAGTTACTTAAAAATGTAAATTAAAACAAACACATAAAATTATGCAATTGTTAAGAGTTATCACAATAGCATGCTTGTGTTAGAATAATCATTCTTCCTAGCTCAGAGTTATCTACACTATTAAAATTTGTTATGGAGATTCTATAGCTTTAATTTGATATCTCATTCAGTCTCTGATTCAATTTCTACTATTTTTGGCGATTTTTCAAAATCACGTCACTGATACTATCCAAAACAGTTTTATTGCTAATTCACTCTTTCACACTTTCTTTGTATTAACCTCATTTTAACATACATATCACAAATCATTTTCACCACATTTCATACATCACAAGTATAGGCCCATGATCACAAGATCACCATAAAAACATCCTCATGTATAACTTACTTGTTTATAATCTTACCACATCCTGGTCACTTAATGAACACATCATTCATATAACCAAGTTCCTACACTTATTCATCACAACACTCACAAAGCAATACATAGAGAGTCTCTCGTTGAACACTTCAGAATATAATTCGGATACATGGAAAGTTTGAACATAAGTGCCACATATCTAGCCAAACTATTTGGTACGCATAATAGCCTACACTTAGTACTACACATGCGACCAATTATCCGGTACACGTAGTAGCCTGCACTTAGTACTACACATGTGACCTAACTATCTGATACACTTAGTAGCCTACACTTAGTACTACACACGTGATCGAAGTTATCAAGTACGCATAGTAGCCTGCACTTAGTACTACACATGCGACCTAGCTACATATATCCCGTAGCTCTCTTGTCTACATGGTGTACACATAGTATCACCCATGCGACTTGGATACATCATAATGTCTTGTAGCTCTCTTATACACATGATTTGCACTTAGCACCATACATGTGACCTAGCTACATATTATCTGTATTATCCAATCTTTCCGAAGGTTCAACCAGGATTTCTCTCTTTTCCAACAATTTCACAAATCAAGTAATTATCCAGAATCATATTTCCAATATTATTATAAAATATCATAATAAAGTAATATTGATGTATTACTTACATATAAACTTACATCTCATTTAATATCAAGGCAATAACATTAAATTATACATTGCCTTATTAAAAATCATATGAACTTACAATTTCCCATAATATCCATAATCATAGAAATCACATTTATGTATGATAATTCAATGCACTTCATGTACCATAGACATATTTTTAAATCAATTGAAACTTGGCACCATAATCATTTAATTTAACATAACTCAATTAATTCACTAAATTTAACTTTCAAATATAAATTACAACATTATTGTCTGTATTATTATCATACCAACTTATATACTTTCAACACCTCGAAAATCATAGTAAATAATCAATTTTACATTGAAACATGCATAAATTAATGCTTATTATAAATATGAACTTACCTCGATACTAAAACGGCCATTTAACCAACTTTCCCAATTTTTTATTTTTCTCTCATTCTAGGTTCAAATCTCGTTTTTTGGGATCTAAAACATCATATTTTACTTATTTAATAAATGTACTATTCAAAACAGTCCTTAACTCAAACTTTTCCATATTTACACTTTTGCCCCTAGGCTCGGGAATTAAACTTCATCCCTTATTCTTATGTTTTATGACATGCTGATCACTTTTCGCTTCTATGGAAACATCAAATTCGCACTCTAACATATACTTATGACTATTAGGTATTTTTACCGATTAAGCCCTTTTACTCGTTTTCACTCAAAACCGAGTAGCAAAAGTTGTCTAACATAATTTAAAACCTCATATTCTACCATAAAACATCAAAATAAACACATTTCACCTATGGGTATTTTTCCAAATATGAACCCTAGCTTAAATTATTGCTAGAATAAGCTTAATCAAATTACCGGGATTCCAAAAACGTAAAGAACTTGAAAAACAGGGTTAGAACGGACTTACTATTGAGCTTGGAAAGCTTGAAAACCCTAGCCATGGCTTCCCCCATGCTAATTCCGGCCTCCATGAAAAAGATGAGTCAATTTTGGCTTTATTTTCCCTTTTTATTTCTTTTAATTACCAAATGACCAAAATGCCCTCCCTTACTAAACTTTCAAAAATTCCATCCATGTCCAATTTTTTTCCATCACTTAGAAATTGGTCAAATTGCTATTTAAGACCTCCTAATTAATATTTCAAAGAAATTTCATACTAGAAACTTCTAGAATGCAAGTTTTGCAACTTATTCAATTTAGTATCTAACTTTAAATTGAGCACTTTATGCATAGAATTTCTTCACGAAATTTTCACACAATCATGCAATCATATCATAGACCTCAAAATAATCATAAAATAATTATTTCTATCTCGAATTTTGTGGTCCCGAAACCTCTATTCCAACTAGACCCAATTTTGGGCTATTACAGGACATGTGTTGGCCTCGAGACGTAAGCCATTGTAAGACATATCTGGGACATGCATCGGCTAAGAGATGATAGTCAGTGTAAGACCATGTCTGGGACATGGCATCGACTTGAGATATGAGCCGATCTAAGACTGTGTCTAGGACACGGCATTAGCACCTTACCCTATACTTGAGGCTTATGTAATATCCAGTAGTATTCCGAATGGTTCAACGGTGAAAGTTATGTTCTTAAGCTAATGAGGAAAGTGTAACCGTGTTGTGAGTGGTACAGGTACCTAATTGGTACGTATGAGATATGAGCTCAATATATAATATGTGACTTGTATGGATGGTTATGAGTAAGTTATGCTTATGCCTACCTTGGTGTTATGAGAATATTGATTATTGATAAATGGTTGTTGCATACTTACTTATATGCAACTTACTAAGCTTTTATGCTTACTTACTTTCCTTTCCATTTCCTTACAATGCAGCATAACTAGCTCAAGGATCACCAGAAGTCAGAGATATCGATCACACTATCAACCGAAACATTCGGTATAGTTGGATTTATATTTTTGAATAGGGCATGTATAGGACTTAGAGTTTATTATTATGTGTCATTGAGGTTTGGCCATATGTATTGGCTTGGGCTGGAAACCCTTCAATTTTTATTAAGCCTTGAATGATGGCTAACATTCTTTTTAAATTTATAAAAGATACATTATCATGGTTGAATGAACGTCTATTGTGGCTGATTTGGTTATAGGAATTATGCTTGTTTTGATATTGGTTGGTTTTTGTATGGAACTACATATGTAAGGGTCGCAATGGGGCTTGGTAAATAGCCTTATATTGTCCACATGTGTGACAGCCCTAAATTGACCCTAGTCGGAAAGTAGTTTCGGGACCACTAAACCGAGTCATAAAAATAATTAATTGTTATATTCTATGCTTACTATGTGTGTGCATGCATATGTGGAAGTTTCATTCTCTAATTTTACCAATTTTATGAGAAATTATTAAATAGGGATCAATGTGAAACATGGTGAAATATGATAGGCTAATTTTAAATGGCTTATTAGTGCATGTTAACACAAGGGTGGAGTTGCATGTCAAATAACCCATTTCCTAAGGTTAGTGGCTGGCCATGACATGATGATGGGCAAAGAAAACATGTCCTAGACATGTTGGCCTAGTGCATTATGGAAGGAAAATAAAGAAATGAAAAAAAAGGAAAATGATGAAAAAAAAGAGTGTGGATGCCCCCCTTGTTGCCGTGAGTTGAGGAAAAGAAAGGAGAAAAATTTTGTTGTTCATCCTTTCTCATTTTGTTACAATTGCCATGACTTGAGAAGAAGAAAAAAAAGTGTCCATTCTCTCATTTTTCTTTGCATGGCCGAATGTACTAAGAAGAAAGGGGAAGCTTGAGAAAATCAGCCATGGGAGCTTACTAGACTAAGGTGTTTTGATACAAGAAGGTATGTTTTATGCCACTCTTGAAAATGCATGCATAGATTGGAGGATTGGTTCAAATTTTTCCTTGAATCTTGGATCGAAACTAAGTTGTTAGGTGAGTTAAATTTCGGCCAAGAATGTTGTATTTCCTAATTAGTGTTTTGATGTTGTTGTGATGAAAGCATGGAGATGAGTGAGTTCAAATGTTTAACAAAAAGGAGATTTTTGTGCCATTGAGTTCTTGTTGTTATGTGTGTATGTGCATGAGTATTCGGCCATGCTATAAAATTTATGTTGCAAAATGATTTAATGCTTAATGTGATATATAATAGTACTTGTGAATGAGCTTGAGAGCACCTAAATTATTAGTTGGAAGTGCCGAATGTAGTCTTGGATGAATTTTAAAGAACAAAGAAATTTTGGGTGACTAGAGGTCAAGGACATTCGGCCAAAGGCTTGTGTGCTAGCAAAATTTGGCCTAGATGGGGTAAATGTTAAGTGTTAAATGCAATGGAAATGCAAGATTAATGTTGCACATTCGGCTATAGTTAGGCATGTTTATGATCTCATTTAGACGATTAGACATAAAAAGGGTGGTAATGAGGCTGAAAATTGTTGAATGGCTAGTTGGGTAATGAATGTAGCATTCGGCCATATGGGGTAAAATGGGTCAAATGTTCGTGAAATAAAACTTTGTGAATTGATGAATTAATGATGATAGTATTGTTGATGTCATGTATATATGTATAAATATTTGGCAAGACGGTTAAACTAGTTAATTTATTGATTAGCTCAAGAAGCTAGAGGGGGAGAATCAAGCAAAAGCAAAGGAAAGAACATCGAATAGCCGAGTTGGAACCATTTTACCCAACACTAGGTAAGTCATTAAGCATATATTTGGCATTGTTTTAAATGATCATAATATCTATGCAATTGTGTTTAATGAGATGATATGTAAATGAAAATGTATGTGTATGGAATGATGGCATTGTTGAATGTAAAAGAAATAGTGAAATGTGTAGAAAGTTTGCTTTCAGCACTAAGTGTGCGGGCAATACGTGTGTACGGTGACGAGATTGGCACTAAGTGTGCATGCTGGAAATATATGGCACTAAGTGTGCATGCTGGAAATATATGGCACTAAGTGTGCATGCTGGAAATATACGGCACTGGGTGTGCGAGCTCGAAGGGTATGGCACTATGTGTGCGGGCTTAAATCACATGGCACTAAGTGTGCGAAATCGAGTATTAAGCACTGTGTGTGCGTACTCTATATAGATATATCTCCGATCGAACAATTATATGGAGGGTGTGTCTTCATCGAGTTGAGTATGGACAGCGGAAAGAGTAAGTACCTTGAGTTCGTGGCTAATAGATACTATGCTCATGCTCGGAGTTGAGTCGGTAAGTTTTAAATCTATGTGATGATTTCAATTGCATGATTGTTGCGGAAATGAAATGATGTATGGAAATTGCTTCAAATATCCTATTGAATAGTATATGAAATGTAAATGTATGACTTGGTATGAGATTGATCCGAAAGGTCTAAGGAACTATGGTATAGTTCGGTATGGTGGAACAATGGCCCTTGTTTCATTATTTCATTTTATGATAATTTTAGTAACGGATGGTTGTGAAATGCTTATGACTTACTGAGTTATAAACTCACTCGGTGTTTTCTTGTCACCCATTTTAGGTCTCTTGGACTCGTATCGTTTGCGTGCTCGGAACCGTCGTTGAAGTCATCACACCGGCTGGAAATCTTTTGGTATTGTCTTCGTAGTTGAACTAGGAGAACATTTGGCATGTATAGGCTATTTTGTTTTGTTGAATCTCGGGTTGTAAACTTTAAGCCATGCGAAGATGGCCTATGTGGTCGGTTGAGTGTGAATCTAAAACCTATAGGCACGAGCCTTAGAAACCTTAATTTTGATAAGGTGGCCATAGTTTGTATTATGTATGATGAAATAGTTGGCCATGGAAGAATTATGAAATAGTCATTGTTTGCTTTAGTACCAGATGCTGCCAGCAGCAGTGAGGTGAGATGGAAAAATCACTAAAAATAGTAGAAGTAGAATTAAATAGTGAATAAATTATGAAATTGAACCTTGATGAATCTATTTTCATATGGACGAAACGAAACGACCGTATGAGCTGTATTTTAAGAGATATTCAGGTTTTCGGGAAACAGGGCCAGAACGGTTTCTGGATCCCCTGCTCCGATTTGGAAAATTTACCATAAATTATCCAGAAACAATTAGAAGTCATGCCTTATATTCATAGATTCCCCTTTGAGTCTAGTTTCATTAGAAACAAACGGCATGAGCATTAGAGCTCTGTACGAGATGATATCCAGGTCGTAATGCGTAAAGGCCAGTGTAGTCGAACCCTGAAACAGGGGTGACTTTAACTAATAAACTGTACCAATTGGCCCGACCAAAAATTCTAGAAATAAATCCATGGATGGATATATGAGTCTAGTTTCAGGGAAAATTGACGGAACTCATTTTTGAGTTCTGGAACTCGAGATATGATTTTTAAGGTGACAGTGACGCAGTTAACTAGCCTGCCTGGAATGAAAAAAGGAAAACAAAAAAAAATTTCTAAGAGAGGAATAAGTAAAGTAAGCCGGTAACACCTCGTGGTCAAATCCGGTGACGGTCACGGGTTTGGGGTGTTACATTTAATTGGTATCGAGCTATGGTTTAGTCGGTTCTAGGACTACCATAGCGCGTGTGAGTCTAGCTATACATGCCAAATCGTTAGTGCTTAATAATGTGATGACTTGACGGTTGAAATTTTGTTTTGATTAGCAATGGAACCCGGTAGAGAGACCCTTGGAGGATGACGTTGAAAGTGTAGCGGCTGCTCTGCGCAAGGGACACCGCTGTTGAGCCTCGGTCATCGGCGAATAATCAAAATGAAGGGCGAAACAAGCCTTCTTCACCATGATGAATGAGTGGGTCGCGCAATATGCCCGAACCAATCCGGCTGTCCAACCATTCCCGAATTTAAATAATCCACCCCAAGAGCCCGTAATGCCATCAGTTACTGATCCTGTGAGGCTGAGTAAACCACCTGTGGACTTGATTAGGAAGCATGGGGCTGAGGAGTTTAAGGCCATAGTTACCGATGATGCCGAAAGGGCCGAGTTCTGGCTTGATAACACCATTAGAGTGTTTGATGAACTGTCATGCACACCCGATGAATGTCTTAAGTGTGCTATATCTTTGTTACGAGACTCAGCCTACTATTGGTGGAGGACCTTGATTTCCATAGTCCCAAAGGAACAAGTTACTTGGGATTTCTTTCAAACGGAATTTCGGAAGAAATATATTAGTCAACGGTTCATCGATCAGAAGTGTAAGGAATTTTTGGAGCTCAAGCAAGGCCGTATGACAGTATCTAAATACGAACATGAGTTCGTAAGACTTAGTCGGTATGCTCGGGAGTGTGTGGCTGATGAGGTTGCTATGTGCAAAAGATTTGAAGCAAGAGATTATCGTAAAAGATCGACGAGTAAAGCTCTGTTCTCGACCGTAAAGAAAATCAGGGAGGACACTAGTAAGTCGAGGGCGACTGCGGGAATTTCCATCAGAGCCCGACCATCGACGGACTCCCGAGCTACTTTGGTAGCTAGTGTGGGCAATAATCGTCAAGAGAAACCTGAATGCCCCCAATGTGGAAGACGACACCTAGGTGAATGTTGGGGTAAGTCATTAATAGGGCTGTTATGGATGCGGTTCGAGGACCACTTCATTAGAGATTGCACGAGCTAGATGAGAGGAATAAGGCGCAAGGTGCAAGACCTAGTGGAACGACGGTGGAGGTAGGCCCCGAGAATTTCTGGAGGTAGGGGTGGTAATCGAGAGGAACCTCTAATCTGGCTGTCCGATCCGAGACCCGTGCTCTGCTAGAGCATATGCCATCGGTATACGAGAGGAGGCATCCTCCCCGACGTTATCACCGGGTACTTTTACTCTCTTTGATACTAGTGTGATTGCATTGATTGACCCCGCTCTACTCATTCGTATGTATGTGAAACCTTAGCATCCAAAAAGACTCTACTGTTGAGTCTCTTGAGTTCGTAATTCGGTGTCAAACCCTTTGGGTCAATCGTGCTCGTTGATAAAGTGTGCAAGAGATGCCCCTAATAATTCGAGAATCTGTTTTCCGGCCGATCTGATGCTTCTACCATTTGATGAATTTGATGTTATTCTTGGTATGGATTGGCTGACCGTACATGATGCAGTGGTGGATTGCAAAAGGAAAACCATTGATTTGAGGAGTGTAAATAACGAGGTAGTCCAAGTCGAGTCTACTGATTCAAAAGGAGTGCCAGTGATAATATCTTCTATGACCACTCGGAGGTATGTGAAAAAGGGGTGTGAAACATACCTTACGTATGTGTTTGAAAGTAAAGAGACGGAAAGGAAACTCGAATCGGTATCAGTAGTTTGTGAGTATTCAGATGTTTTTCCGAGGAGTTACCGGATTGCCACCGGTTCGAGAAGTGGAATTCGCATCGGTTGTACCGTTACTACGCCGATTTCAATAGCCTCATATCGTATGGCATTAACGGAATTAAAGGAATTGAAGGTTCAATTGCAAGAATTGACGGATAGAGGTTTCGCTCGACCGAGTTTTTCTCCATGGGCGCACCAAAGATTGTTTGTGAAGAAGAAGGATGGAACTATGAGATTGTGCATCGACTATCGTCGTTGAATAAAGTGACGATAAAGAATAAATATCCGTTGCCACGAATTAACGATTTGTTTGATCAATTAAAGGAGCCTCGGTGTTTTCAAAGATAGATTTGAGGTCGGTACTATCGGTTGAGGGTCCGAGAATCGGACATACCCAAAACCGCTTTTAGAACGAGGTACGGTCACTCTGAATTCTTGGTGATGCCGTTTGGGCTCACTAATGCCCTACGGTATTTATGGATTTAATGAATAGGATTTTCAGCCATACTTGGATCGGTTCGTAGTTGTATTTATCGATGACATTTTGGTCTATTCGAGAGATGAAATCGAACATCTTTGAACACCGAGGCTAGTGTTGCAAATTTTACGAGATAAGTAGTTATCGCAAAGTTCATAAATGTGAATTTTGGTTGAGAGAGGTTAGCTTTTGGGGCACGTGGTGTCCGCATCGGTGTCGTGGTGGACCCGAACAAAATTTCGCCATAGTCGATTGGAAATCTCAAGGAATGTTACGAAGTTAGGATCTTTTGGGGCTTGCGGATACTATCGACGATTTGTGAAAGGTTTTTCGATGATAGTGTATCGATGACGAAACTACTCCAAAAAGATGTTAAGTTCGAGTGGTCGAATCTTTGTCAAGAAAGTTTCGATCGACTAAAACTTGTTTAACCGAGGCCCCAGTGCTAGTACAGTAGAGTCCCAGAAAGAGTTTGTCATATCTGATGACGCATCCTTGCTTGGGTTAGGTTGTGTGTTGATGCAAGAAGGTCGAGTTGTGGCTTACGATCGAGACAACTAAAGCCGCATGAGAGAAACTATCCGACCCATGACCTTGAACTAGCAGACCATAGTGTTCGCCTTGAAGATATGGCGGCATTACTTGTTTGGAGAAAGGTGTCATATTTATTCGGACCACAAGAGTCTAAAATATTTGATGACTCAGAGAGATTTAAACCTGCGACAAAGACGTTGGCTTGAGTTGTTGAAAGACTATAAACTCATCATTGATTATCACCCGGGAAAGGCCAACGTGGTGGCCGATGCTTTAAGTCGCAAGGCACTGTCTGCTTTGAGAGCGATAGATGCTCATTTATCCGTTTCACCCGAGGAGGTGCTAGTAGTCGAATTAGAGGCCAAACCATTATTGATTCATCAAATACTTGAATCTCAGAAGGTCGACGCTGAATTGGTCGCTAAGCGAGCCGAATGTGTTTCGGATGAAGAATCGGAATTTCAGATTGACGACAATGACCGCTTGACGTTCAAGGGTCGATTATGTATTCCAAGGAATTGAACTTGTTTCGATGATTTTGAGCGAGGCTCACGATGAGTCGAATGTCAATCCACCCGGTAGTACTAAAATGTACAATGACCAAACGCCAATTTTGGTGGCCGGTATGAAACGAGACATTTCGAATTTGTTTCAAGGTGTCGATATGTCAACAAGTGAAAGCGGAACATCAAGTGCCATCGGGATTACTTGACCAATCATGATACCGAATGGAAATGGGATCGAGTGACAATGGATTTTATATCCGGATTACCGGTGTTTGGCAAGTAAGAAAGATGCGATTTGGGTCATTGTTGATAGACTGACCAAGTCTACTCATTTTATCCCTGTCCGCACGGATTTTTCGCTCGATAAATTGGCAGAATTATACGTCTCCCAAATTGTTCGATTGCATGGGGTACCTGTTTCTATCGTATCGGATAGAGACCCAAGATTTACATCACGATTTTGGAAGAAATTGCAAGAGGCTTTGGGTACCAAGCTGCATTTTAGCACTGCTTTTCATCCCCAAACCGATGGTCAATCCGAACGGATAATTCAAATCCTTGAGGATATGTTGAGATGTTGCATCCTTGAGTTTAGTGGTTCATGGGAAAGATATTTGCCTTTGATTGAATTCGCTTACAACAATAGCTTTCAATCAAGTATTAAGATGGCGCCTTACGAGGCTTTATACGGTCGTAAATGCCGTACCCCATTATTCTGGACTGAACTTACTGAAGGTAAAATCTTCGGGGTTGATTTGATTAAGGATGCCGAGCAGAAAGTTCGAGTAATTCGTGAAAGTTTGAAGGCTGCTTCGGATCGCCAAAAGTCATATGCGGATTTGAAAAGGAAAGACATTGAATATTAGGTTGGAGACAAGGTATTTCTCAAAGTCTCACCCTGGAAGAAGGTGCTTAGATTTGGCCGTAAGGGAAAATTGAGTCCGAGGTTCATCGGTCCGTATGAAGTATCCGAATGAGTTGGACCAGTAGCGTACCGATTAATGTTACCCCCTGAGCTTGAAAGGATTCACAACGTTTTCCATGTCTCGATGCTTCGACGATATAGGTCTGACCCGACACACGTAATTACTCCATCCGAGGTCGAGGTTCACCTAATTTGAGTTATGAAGAAGAGCGGTTCAGCATTCGATCGCAAAGTAAAAGAGTTGCGCAATAAGAAAATCCCATTAGTGAAGGTGTTGTGGCATAAACACGGAATTGAAGAAGCCACTTGGGAACTTGAGGACTCTATAAGAGAGCGATACCGAGCCTATTTACGGTAAGATTTTCGGACGAAAATTTCTTAAGTGGGGAGAGTTGTGACAGCCCTAAATTGACCCTAGTCGGAAAGTGGTTTCGGGACCACTAAACCGAGTCATAAAAATAATTAATTGTTATATTCTATGCTTACTATGTGTGTGCATGCATATGTGGAAGTTTCATTCTCTAATTTTACCAATTTTATGAGAAATTATTAAATAGGGATCAATGTGAAACATGGTGAAATATGATAGGCTAATTTTAAATGGCTTATTAGTGCATGTTAACACAAGGGTGGAGTTGCATGTCAAATAACCCATTTCCTAAGGTTAGTGGCTGGCCATGACATGATGATGGGCAAAGAAAACATGTCCTAGACATGTTGGCCTAGTGCATTATGGAAGGAAAATAAAGAAATGAAAAAAAAGGAAAATGATGAAAAAAAAAGAGTGTGGATGCCCCCCCTTGTTGCCGTGAGTTGAGGAAAAAGAAAGGAGAAAAATTTTGTTGTTCATCCTTTCTCATTTTGTTACAATTGCCATGACTTGAGAAGAAAAAAAAAAGTGTCCATTCTCTCATTTTTCTTTGCATGGCCGAATGTACTAAGAAGAAAGGGGGGAAGCTTGAGAAAATCAGCCATGGGAGCTTACTAGACTAAGGTGTTTTGATACAAGAAGGTATGTTTTATGCCATTCTTGAAAATGCATGCATAGATTGGAGGATTGGTTCAAATTTTTCCTTGAATCTTGGGTGAAACTAAGTTGTTAGGTGAGTTAAATTTGACCAAGAATGTTGTATTTCCTAATTAGTGTTTTGATGTTGTTGTGATGAAAGCATGGAGATGAGTGAGTTCAAATGTTTAACAAAAGGAGATTTTTGTGCCATTGAGTTCTTGTTGTTATGTGTGTATGTGCATGAGTATTCGGCCATGCTATAAAATTTATGTTGCAAAATGATTTAATGCTTAATGTGATATATAATAGTACTTGTGAATGAGCTTGAGAGCACCTAAATTATTAGTTGGAAGTGCGAATGTAGTCTTGGATGAATTTTAAAGAACAAAGAAATTTTGGGTGACTAGAGGTCAAGGACATTCGCCAAAGGCTTGTGTGCTAGCAAAATTTGGCCTAGATGGGGTAAATGTTAAGTGTTAAATGCAATGGAAATGCTAGATTAATGTTGCACATGCGGCTATAGTTAGGCATGTTTATGATCTCATTTAGACGATTAGACATAAAAAGGGTGGTAATGAGGCTGAAAATTGTTGAATGGCTAGTTGGGTAATGAATGTAGCATTCGGCCATATGGGGTAAAATGGGTCAAATGTTCGTGAAATAAAACTTTGTGAATTGATGAATTAATGATGATAGTATTGTTGATGTCATGTATATATGTATAAATATTTGGCAAGACGGTTAAACTAGTTAATTTATTGATTAGCTCAAGAAGCTAGAGGGGGAGAATCAAGCAAAAGCAAAGGAAAGAACATCGAATAGCCGAGTTGGAACCATTTTACCCAACACTAGGTAAGTCATTAAGCATATATTTGGCATTGTTTTAAATGATCATAATATCTATGCAATTGTGTTTAATGAGATGATATGTAAATGAAAATGTATGTGTATGGAATGATGGCATTGTTGAATGTAAAAGAAATAGTGAAATGTGTAGAAAGTTTGCTTTCAGCACTAAGTGTCTGGGCAATACGTGTGTACGGTGACGAGATTGGCACTAAGTGTGCATGCTGGAAATATATGGCACTAAGTGTGCATGCTGGAAATATATGGCACTAAGTGTGCATCCTGAAATATACTGACCTTGGGTGTGCGAGCTCGAAGGGTATGGCACTATGTGTGCGGGCTTAAATCACATGGCACTAAGTGTGCGAAATCGAGTATTAAGCACTCGTGTGTGCGTACTCTATATAGATATATCTCCGATCGAACAATTATATGGAGGTGTGTCTTCATCGAGTTGAGTATGGACAGCGGAAAGAGTAAGTACCTTGAGTTCGTGGCTAATAGATACTATGCTCATGCTCGGAGTTGAGTCGGTAAGTTTTAAATCTATGTGATGATTTCAATTGCATGATTGTTGCGAAATGAAATGATGTATGGAAATTGCTTCAAATATCCTATTGAATAGTATATGAAATGTAAATGTATGACTTGGTATGAGATTGATCCGAAGGTCTAAGGAACTATGGTATAGTTCGGTATGGTGGAACAATGGCCCTTGTTTCATTATTTCATTTTATGATAATTTTAGTAACGGATGGTTGTGAAATGCTTATGACTTACTGAGTTATAAACTCACTCGGTGTTTTCTTGTCACCCATTTTAGGTCTCTTGGACTCGTATCGTTTGCGTGCTCGGAACCGTCGTTGAAGTCATCACACCGGCTGGAAATCTTTTGGTATTGTCTTCGTAGTTGAACTAGGAGAACATTTGGCATGTATAGGCTATTTTGTTTTGTTGAATCTCGGGTTGTAAACTTTAAGCCATGCGAAGATGGCCTATGTGGTCGGTTGAGTGTGAATCTAAAACCTATAGGCACGAGCCTTAGAAACCTTAATTTTGATAAGGTGGCCATAGTTTGTATTATGTATGATGAAATAGTTGGCCATGGAAGAATTATGAAATAGTCATTGTTTGCTTTAGTACCAGATGCTGCCAGCAGCAGTGAGGTGAGATAGAAAAATCACTAAAAATAGTAGAAGTAGAATTAAATAGTGAATAAATTATGAAATTGAACCTTGATGAATCTATTTTCATATGGACGAAACGAAACGACCGTATGAGCTGTATTTTAAGAGATATTCAGGTTTTCGGGAAACAGGGCCAGAACGGTTTCTGGATCCCCTGCTCCGACTTGAAAAATTTACCATAAATTATCCGGAAACAATTAGAAGTCATGCCTTATATGCATAGATTCCCCTTTGAGTCTAGTTTCATTAGAAACAAACGGCATGAGCATTAGAGCTCTGTACGAGATGATATCCAGGTCGTAATGCATAAAGGTCAGTGTAGTCGAACCCTGAAACAGGGGTGACTTTAACTAATAAACTGTACCTATTGGCCTGACCAAAAATTCTAGAAATAAATCCATGGATGGATATTTGAGTCTAGTTTCAGGGAAAATTGACGGAACTCATTTTTGAGTTCTGGAACTCGAGATATGATTTTTAAGGTGACAGTGACGCAGTTAACTAGCCTGCCTAGAACAGAAAAAGGAAAACAAAAAAAAAAAATTCTAAGAGAGGAATAAGTAAAGTAAGCCCGGTAACACCTCGTGGTCAAATCCGGTGACGGTCACGGGTTTGGGGTGTTACAACATGGGTAGGTTCACGGGCGTGTGTCTATGCCATGTGTGACACACGGTCTGCCCCATGGGTGTGTGGTCCGGCCGTTTGTCTGCTGCACGTAAAAAATTCAAGTCAGTATGCATGGTAGTAAAAACAGGGGCAGAGACATAGTCGTGTGTCTCAGCCGTTTGAAGGGTACGACCTACTACACGGGCGTGTGGCCCTTAAGAATTCCTGTGTCAAGTGACATTTTTTTATAGTTGGCAAAAAAGACCCGGATTGGTCCCAAATGATTTCCGATGTGTGTTATGGGCCTCGTAAGCCTATATTGATAAGTCTAAGAATGTTTTAAATTTTCCAAATCATGAAGACTTGGAAATTGTTGTAAGTATGAGTTCAAGTTAGGTAACACCTCGTATTCCGCCCTGGCATAGGATACGGGCATGGGCTGTTACAGATTCCATGAAAATATTGATCATTTACTAACCTTATATAATTTGAGTAAAAATATTAAACTTATATAATTACGAAACCTATCTCACATATTTAAATGTTTAATAGACTTAAAATTTTATAAGCAAAACATATTACAAGGTTATGTAAGGTAATAATAGTTTTGGTATTATTACAAGTTTAATCCCTATATGATTAAACATACACCACACAAGAATCTTGTCAATTAATTAAAACCTTGTTCAGATTAATTAATTAATTAATTCATTTCTTCACATTAGACATGCATAAGAAACTTAATTATGATTTTACTTGCATGAATAGATAGATCAAAATAGCATACACTTTTCAACAAAATTGAATAAAACAAACTAAGAAAATTAGATTATTCTAACGCGTATTTAAGCAATCATGATTATATTGAAAATCAAATAATCAGTTGCAATCATGTTTATGAATTGAGCAAAAACAAAAGATCAAAAGGGAAGAATAAACTCTAGCTGATTTTGGAAGATCTCAGATGCATAGACTGCTTACTCTTTCTTTCATTCTTCTTTCTTTTCGTCACAACTAAGCTACGATACTCTCAATATGGCCAAATAAGTTTGCTCTCAAACCTTGCAAAACTCTTTTTCAAGAGGAAGAAATATAGGAAATGGAAAGTAGAAAAAAGAGAGAACAAATGAATGAAGAATGGGTAAATAATGGGTGAATTGGATGATGAAATGAAAAGCAAGGCAAGGCCCTATTTATACTAGATAGGGATGTCTAAAAATAGTATTTAGGAGCCCTAATTTTCTCCCTCAAATGTTTATCCTTGATTGAAGGAAGAAGAGGTTGAATGGTTCACTAAATTTAGTTTGTTGCTTGGAAAGGGGAAGCTTAAAAAGTGGAGGGGTTGGAAATATTTTGTGGAGAAGTCTAGGGGTTATTTTATGAATATTTTTAATTAGCTTTGGATGTTGATTTCCGGTAAGAGAATGGATGATTTGGGCTACTATTGGGCTTGTGATCCTTTCCTCCTCAATTGGACGCTTTGGGTCTCTTCTTTTGCATCAGGCTATACAATTTCATCAACCCAATTTTTAATTGGATCAAATGAATTTTTAGGGAGCCCAAGAATGTCAATTTGGGGTGTCCATGACTATATAATAGTCAACGTTCTCTTTTATGACCAATTCTTCGAAGATTCTTCAACAATTTGGTCTTCCCAAGGTGACTCTAAGACTGATTTTTCTTTCGTTGCATAAAATTGCTTTAAATTGGAAAAATTTTGTAAGTTTGGCATAGAAATAGTTAAAAATAGAAATTAGTCTTTTATTTTTTCCAACTTAGATATTTTGTAATAAAATTACAAGAATATGCTAAAAAGAATGTAACACCCCATACCCGTATCCTACACCGTGATGGAATCTGAGGCGTTACCTCACTTAAACTCGTGCTTACAACTATTTCCGAGTCTCTAAGACTTGAAAAAATTTAAAACTCTCTCAAACTTATCAACATATCCATAATATGAACCTTCGAGGCCCAAAACACACATCGTAAATCACTCGGAACCAACTCGGGTACTTTTGCCAACTATAGAAAAATGTCACTTGACATAGGGGCACATGCCCATGTGAAAGGGGCACACGCCCTTGTGGCCAATTCAACATGGTCGTGTTGATGGCCCGTGTGGCTCGCACGGCCTAAGCAATATAGGGACATACCCGCGTCCTCCACTCATGTGGAATTTTTTTTAAATGCACACCTACAGGGGTTTTCACACGGCTTGGCACACGCCCGTGTGCCTGGCCCATGTCCTTCACATGGCCACGACACGCCCGTGTACTAGCTCGTGTACAAAAACATGAACATTCTGTTTCTAAAGTCAGCAACCCCAAAATGTCACACGGCCAAGACACATGCTCGTGTGCTAGGCCATGCCCTTCTCACGGTTGAGACACATGGCCGTGTCTCTGCCCGTGTGTTTATTATCATGCATACTAACTTAAAATTTTTATGTGCAGAGGACACACGGCTGGACCACACACCCATGGGGTAGTCCGTGTGTTAACAAGGCCTAGACACATGCCTGTGTGCCTATTCGTGTGGACAATATAAGGCTATTTATCAAGCCTCATTGCCACCCTTACATATGTAGTTCTATACAAATACCAACCAATACCAAAACAAGCATAATTCCTATAACCAAATCAGCCATAATAGACATTCATTTAGCCATGATAATGCATCTTTTATAAATTCAAAATGAATGTTAGCCATCATTCAAGGCTTAATACAAATTGAAGGGTTTCCAACCCAAGCCAATACATATGGCCAAACCTAATGACACAAAATAATAAAGTCTAAGTCTTATACATGCCATATTCAAAAATATAAATCAAATTATACCGAATGCTTCGGTTGATAGTGTGATCGATATCTCTGACTTTCGATGATCCTTGAGCTAGTTAGGCGGCACTGTAAGGAAACGAAAAGGGAAGAGAGTAAGCATAACAGCTTAGTAAGTTGCATATAAGTAACTATACAACAACAATTTATCAATAATCAACATGCTCATAACACCAAGGTAGGCATAACATAACTTACTCATTACCATTAATACAAGTCACATATTATATATTGAGCTCATATCTTATACGTACTAATTAGGTACCTGTACCACTCACAACACGGTTATACTTTCCTTATTAGCTTAAGAACATAACTTTTACGGTTGAACCATTCCGAATACTATCGAATATTACATAAGCCTCAAGCATAGAGTAAGGATCTGGTACCAATGCCATGTCCTAGACACAGTCTTATACTGGCTCATATCTCAAGTCGATGCCATGTCCCAGACATGGTCCTACACTGACTATCATCTTGTAGCCGATACATGTCCCAGACATGTCTTACACTGGCTTATGTTTCAAGGTCATTGGCTGTCCTAGACATGTCTTACACTAGCCCTCGTCTCAATGCCGATGCCATGTCCCAGACATGATCTTACACTGGCTCTCATAATGTGGCTGATGCATGTCCCCGGACATGATCTTACACTGGCTCTCAAAATGTGGCTGATGCATGTCCCAGACATGTCTTACACTAGCTCACACACGAATGACCCAAATGTCATGGCATGAATATCCAATTTACTTCCTAAAGTTCCAACGGAAATTCTACTATCTCAGTTACTATTATACATTCTCAATTTCACAATCAAGCAATTTATGTTGTAATACTTCAAGCACATATAATTAACAATGTAGTTGTATTATTTACATACAACTTACCTCGGATTACAAAATGTGGCGACTAGCCGATTTAGTTGGTTGCTTGGATTTCCCTTGGTCTAGGTTCAGACTCGGCATTTCTTGATTTATAATAAAAAAATGCACTTATAAAGTCACTTTATCAACCTAAGCACTCAAAAATTCATAATTGGGCAAATGACCATTTTGCCCTTAGACTTATGCAATATGACCATTTTACCCCTCGGCCCGAAAATCAATTTTTATAAAAAAAAATTATTTCCAAAGAGTAGCCAAACCTTTTTGACTCTTATAGCAACTCCAAATTCCCACTATTTCACACATTTTTCATCTATTTTACAACTTATGCAAAATGGTCCTTTTAGGTGTTTTTATGCTAGCACCTATTACAAAAGTTGTTTATGTCACACCCAAGACTCATATTCTTCCATAAAATTTCAGAAAACACCCTAGATGCTCTCATGGTAAAACCCTAGACTTTCAACCATTTTTACAAAATAGACCCCTCATTTGAAAGCTCATGCTTATAGGGTCTCAAAAGTACAAAAATCATCAACAAAGGACATGAAAATCACTTATTTGTGAGTGATTCAAGTTGCTGAAAATTTTAAGCTTTCAAACCCCCTTTAATGGCTGATTTTTGGTAGAGAAAGAAGATGAAAAAGGGATAATATCATCCTTCCTTTATTTATTTCTATTTTAGTAAAAAATAAGCCACCTAATTCACCAAATTTGAAAATTTTGTCTCCTCTTTGACTCTATGGCCAGCTATGCTTTCTTTTAAGGGTCTAATTTCCCTTTAAAATCCCCCAATTTTGATTCTCTAGTAAAATAACACCTTTAGCTATCAAATTAGGATTTTTTCACTTTATGTGATTTAGTCCTTTTTTTGCAAATAGGCTCACAAACGTCAAAATTAACTCACCAAATTTTTCTTACACTAATATAAACATGCAATGATTCCAAAATAATGATTAAATTTTTTAGTCGAATCCAGATTTGTGGTCCCGAGCCATTATTCCAACTAGCCCATAAAATAGGGCTGTTACATTTCTCCCCTTAGAGATTTTCGTCCTCAAAAATCTTACCGGTAAAGAAGCTCGGGTACCAATCTCTCATAGTCTCCTCGGGTTCCCATATGGCTTCCTCGACTCCATGTCTATGCCACAAAACTTTCACAAGTGCTGTGCTCTTATTTCTCAGCTTTTTGACTTCCCGAGCTAAAATCTTGACTAGATCTTCACCATAAGTCATGTCCGGATGAATCTCAACCTCTAACGGCATAATCACATGCGAAAGGTCTGATCTATATCGACGTAGCATGGACACATGAAACACATCGTGAATCTTTTCTAATTCCAGTGGCAAATCTAATCGGTGGGCAACTGGCCCTACTCTCTCGGTAACCACATAAGGTCCTATGAAACGAGGACTCAGCTTTCATTTTCTACCAAATCTAAGAACTTTCCTCTACGGAGATACTTTTAAAAATACCTTCTCACTGACTTGAAACTCAATTTCCTTTCATTTCAAGTTCGCGTAGGATTTCTGTCTATCCGAGGCGGCCTTCAAGCAGTCACGAATCACTTTAACTTTCTCTTCAGTCTCTTTGACTAAATCGACCACGTGAATCTGACTCTCTCCAAGCTCGGTCCAATATAGGGGCATTCAAAACTTTCGTCCATACGAAGCTTTATAAGGAACCATCTTCAAACTTGCTTGATAACTATTTTTATAAGCAAATTCAACCAATGGCAAGTACTTTTCCTAACTACCTTGAAATTCGAGAACATAACACCGCAACATATCTTCTAAAATCTGAATCACTCTTTTCGACTGACCGTTGGTTTGCGGGTGAAATGCTGTGCTAAAACTCAACTTAGTCCCCAATGCCTCTTGTAAATTTTTTCAAAACCTCGAGGTAAATCTCGTATCCCTATCCGAAACAATCGACAAGGGTATCCCGTGTAGTCTCACAATCTCGAAAATATACAAGTCAGCCAATCTCTCAAGGGAGTAGTCGGTACGCACTGGTATGAAATGTGCCGACTTTGTTAGCCTATCCACAATAACCCAAACAACATCCTTTTTCTTCATGGTTAATGGTAAACCCGTCACAAAATCCATGGTAATCCGACCCCACTTCCATTCGGGGAACGTGATAGGCTGAAATAGACCCGAACATACTTGGTGTTCAACCTCCACTTGCTGACACACTAGACATTTGGAAACGAACTCTAAAATGTCTCTTTTCATCCCCGACCACCAGTACACTTTCCTCAAGTCATTGTACATTTTCACACTACCTGGGTGGACAAACCAAAAACCACTATGCGCTTCTCGTAGAATCTTCTAAATAAGGTCATTTTCCTTGGGTACACAAACTCTACCTTTGAGCATTAGACATCCATCGGTGCCAATCCAAAAATCTTATTCAATCCCTGACTCACACTAAGTTCTCTTAACTCGCAAATCTTTGTTACTACTCTAGGCTTCACAGATTTCTTGTAGAAACATTGGCCTAGTTCTCAACTCTGCCAGAACCAAACCATTATCTAACAATGCCAAATTGGCATTCAATGCTATCAACGCGAATATTGATTTTCTACTCAATGCATCGGCGACCACATTCACCTTTCCTGGGTGGTAGTCGATAATCAACTCATAATCCTTTAATAGCTCTAACCATCGTCGTTGCTGTAGGTTCAACTCCTTTTGAGTCATCAAGCACTTAAGACTCTTATGATCAGTGAATACTTGGCATTTCTCACCATACAAATGATGTCTCCAAATCTTTAATGCGAACACTATAACTGCTACTTCCAAGTCATGGGTCGGGTAATTTCTCTCGTGTGGCTTAAGTTGTCTTGAGGCATAAGCTATAACCTTGCCTTCTTGCATAAGTACACACCCTAAATCATTCAAGAAGGCATCGCTATATATCACAAACTCCTTTCCTGACTCAGGTTGCACTAACACTGGGGCTTCGGTCAACAAAGCTTTTAATTTCTCAAAACTCTATTGGCACTTTTCTGTCCATTCAAACATGACATCTTTTTGCAGCAGCCTAGGCATTGGCATAGCTATCATACAGAATCGGTTTACAAACTGTCTATAATATCTGGCCAATCCCAAAAAGCTTCGAACCTCAGTCACATTCCTCGATAGTTTCCACTCAACAATAGCCGAGATCTTGCTTGGGTCAACTCTAATCCCATCACTTGACACAATGTGTCCTAGAAATCTAACCTCTTTAAGTCAAAATTCACTCTTACTGAACTTGGCGTACAACTTCTTGTCTCTCAAGGTCTGTAACACAATTCTCAAATGCTCCGCGTGTTCACCCTTATCACGCAAGTAAATCAATATGTCATCAATAAAAATGACTACAAACTTATCCAAATATGGTCAAAAAATGCGGTTCATCAAATCCATAAACACCATCGGGGCATTAGTTAAGCCAAAGGGCATGACGAGGAACTCATAATGCCCTTATCTCGTCCGAAAAGTAGTCTTCAGTACATCTTGCTCTTTAACTCTCAACTGATAATAACCAGACCTCAAGTCTATCTTGGAGAACACCGTGGCTCCCTTTAACTGGTCAAATAAGTTATCTATCCTTGGCAAAGGATACTTGTTGTTCACTATTACCTTGTTGAGTTGTCTATAGTCAATACATAACCTCATCGACCCATCTTTCTTTTTCACAAAAAGTACCGGAGCACCCCACGGTGAATAACTTGGTCTTGCAAAGCCCTTATCTGTTAACTCTTGCAATTGTACCTTCAAATCTTTCAATTTTGTAGGAGTCATCCTATACGGAGCAATAGAAATAGGTTTCATTCCCGGTACCAACTCAATTCCAAACTCTACTTCCCTCATTGGATGTAATCCGGGCAATTCTTCTGGAAATACATCTATAAATTCACAAACTACCAGTACCAATTCAATCTTCAACTCAAACACCTGAGTGTTCAACACAAAGGCTAGAAATGCCTCACATCATTTTCTCATATATTTCTCAGTAGTCAAAGACGTTACTATTACAGGCAAACCATCCGACTCATCTGGTCCAACCCGACGAACATTTCCGTCTTCACATTTCAACTCAATAACTTTTCTCCCCCATTCCACTATAACACTATAAGAAGTCAACCAATCTATCCCAAGGATTATATCAAATTCATTAAACAGCAATAACATCAAGTTAGCCTGAAAACAATGATCTCTAATTGCCAAAGGACAATTTTTACACACTTGGTTTACAAACACATGTTTTCCTAAGGGGTTGGACACTTTTATCAGAAATTCAGCTGATTCTACTATCATGCTCATACGACATATCAATTCCATACAAATATAGGAGTGGGTTGACCCCGTGTCAATTAAAGCAACAATAGATATATCATGAATAAAAAAGGTAACCGTGATCACGTCGGGAGACTCTGCCTCTTCACGGGCACGAATGGCGTAAGTCCTCATAGGCACTCTGCCCTCGGACCTCACTCCAGTATCTCTTGGTGCATCCCTGCTACTAGCCCCACTTCTAGGGTTCTTTTGCAGTCTACCCCTCAATGGAGCACTACTTGCCTTCACTTCTTACTTTTTCTCTCCCTCTTCTAAATAGAGACAATCAAGGATGAAATGGTCCAATGGCCCACATTTAAAACACCCTCTTTCTTTACCTTGGCACTCACCGAAATGATGTCTACCACATTGCGAACATTCTAGATTATTTGGCTGAGCACTACCGACACTCGCGACAGAAGTAGTCTGAGCTCTAGAAGTTGCATTCTACCGGTTCTTGTTTCTATTAGAAAACCCCACTGAAACATTTGATCAAGTAGTAAACTCTCTTGATCTTTTAGACGAGGACTGATGTGATTTCCCCATCTGTCTCTTCTTTGAATCCCACGGCTCAATAGCCACTTTCCTCTTTTCTTTTACTGGCTCCTCTGCTTTGCATGCTCTCTCAACGAGCACTACAAACTCTCTTATCTCTAAAATACCAACAAACACTCAAATATCACCATTTAAACCATCCTCAATCCTTTTGTATATAGCGGCTTTTGAGGACACGCACTCCCGTACATATTTGCTGAGTTTCACAAACTCTCGTTCGTACCCTGTCACTGTCCTACTGCCTTACTTCAACTCTAGGAATTCCTTCCTTTTCTAGTCTATGAACCTCTGGCTAATATACTTCTTCTGGAATTCTTCTTGGAAAAATTCCCAAGTGATTCTCTCTCTTGGTACTATGGACACGAGAGTATTCCACCACTGATACACCGAATCCTGTAGGAGTGACACTGCACACTTCACACACTCTTCAGGTGTGCACGATAGTTCGTCGAATACCCTAATGATATTTTCCAACCAAAATTTTGCTCTTTCTGGGTCAACATCTATACTAGCCCGAAATTCCTCAGCCCTTTGTTTTCGAATCTTATCCACTAGAGGTTTCTCCCTCCTAAACATGTCCGCGCCTTGCAGAGATACCGGGGCATACTGAGGGATCGGAGGAGGTGGGGGAGGTGGGGGAGGTGGAGTTTTTGAGTTCGCACGGATGAACTCTGTTTACCAAGCATCCATCATTCGAAGATAGGCTTTCCTATCCCCTCTGTCTTAGCCCATAGTCATGGGCTCACTCTCAACTGGCGCTGTCCCTTCGACGGGAGCTGGCGTGTTACTCTCTACGTCATCCATCGTAGCTCTATCAGGATCCATTTACTATAGGAAAATACAATTTATAATCGTCAGAAGTCGTCACACTATCAATATATAATTATGGCATGTATAGCTAAACTCGTACTCTCACCAGATTAATCTTAGAACTAATTAAACCATAGCTCTGATACCACTAATGTAACACCCCATACCTGTATCCTACACCATGATGGAATACAAGGCGTTACCACACTTAAACTCGTGCTTACAACCATTTTCGAGTCTCCAAAACTTGGACAAATTTAAAACTCTCTTAAGCTTATCAACATATCCATAATATAGGCCTTCAAGGCCCAAAACACACATCGTAAATCACTCGAAACCAAGTCAGGTACTCTTGCCAACTATAGAAAAATGTCACTTAACATAGGGGCACACGCCCGTATGGCCAATTCAATATGGTCGTGTTGATGGCCCATGTGGCTCACACGACCTAAGCAATATAGGGACATGCCCGTGTCCTCCACTCGTGTGGAATTTATTTTAAATGCTCACATACAGGGGTTTTCACATGGCCTACGCCTATGTGCCTGGCCCGTGTCCTTCAAACAGCCATGATACGCCCGTGTACTAACTCGTGTGCAAAAACATGGACATTCTATTTCTGACGTCAGCAACCCAAAAATATCACACGGCCAAGGCACACGCCCGTGCCCTTCACACAGTTGAGACACATGGCCGTGTCTCTACCCGTGTGTTTATTATCAAGCATACTGACTTAAAATTTTTATGTGTAGGGGACACACGGTCGGACCACACGGTAATCGGGTAGACCGTCTGTCAGACACGGCCCAGACACAAGCCCGTGTTCCTACCCGTGTGGACAATATAAGGCTATTTACCAAGCCCCATTGTCACCCTTACATCTGTAGTTCTATACAAATACCAACCAGTACCAAAACAAGCATAATTCTTATAACCAAATCAGCCACAATAGACATTCATTCAACCATGATAATGCATCTTTTATAAATTCAAAATGAATGTTAGCCATCATTCAAGGCTTAATACAAATTGAAGGGTTTCCAACCCAAGCCAATACATATGGCCAAACCTCAATGACTCATAATAAAGTCTAAGTCCTATGCATGTCATATTCAAAAATATAAATCCAACTATATCGAATGCTTCGGTTGATAGTGTGCTCGATACCTCAGACTTCCGATGATCCTTGAGCTAGTTAGGCGGTACTGTAAAGAAATGAAAAGGGAAGGGAGTAAGCATAACAGCTTAGTAAGTTACATATAAGTAAGTATACAACAACAATTTATCAATAATCAACATGCTCATAAAATCAAGGTAGGCATAAGCATAACTTACTCATTACCATCAATACAAGTCACATAGTATATATTGAGCTCATATCTCATACGTACCAATTAGGTACCTGTACCACTCACAACAGGTTATACTTTCCTCATTTTCTTAAGAACATAACTTCTACCGTTGAACCATTCGGAATACTGCCGGATATTACATAAGCCTCAAGCATAGAGTAAGGTGCTGGTGCCGATGCCATGTCCTAGACACGGTCTTATACTGGCTCATATCTCAAGTCAATGCCATGTCCCAAACATGGTCTTACACTGACTATCATCTCGTAGTCAATGCATGTCCCAAACATGTCTTACACTTGCTTACGTCTCAAGGCCGTTGCCTGTCCAAGACATGTCTTACACTAGCCCTCGTCTCAATGCCGATGCCATGTCCCAGACATGATTTTACACTGGCTCCCATAATGTGGCCGATGCATGTCCCAGACATGTCTTACACTAGCTCACACACGAATGACCCAAATGTTATGGCATGAATATTCGATTTACTTCCTAAGGTTCCAACGAAAATTCTACTATCTCATTTATCATTATACATTCTCAATTTCACAATCAAGTAATTTATGCTGTAATACTTTAAGCACATATAATTAACAATGTCGTTGTATTATTTACATACAACTTACCTCGGATTACAAAATGTGGCGACTAGCCGATTTAGTCGGTTTGTTTGGCTTTCATTTGGTCTAGGTTCGGACTCAGTATTTCTTGATTTATAATAAAAAAATGCACTTATTAAGTGACTTTATCAACCTAAGCACTCAAAAATTCACAATTGGGCTAAATGACCATTTTTCCCTAGACTTTTACAATATGACCATTTTGCCCCTCGATTAGAAAATCGATTTTTATCAAATTTATTTATTTCCAAAAAGTAGCCGAACCTTTTTGACTCTTATAGTAACTCCAAATTCCCACTATTTCACACATTTTTCATCTATTTTACAACTTATGCAAAATGGTCCTTTTAAGTGTTTTTATGCTAGCACCTTTCACAAAAGTTGTTTATGTCACACCCAAGACTCATATTCTTCCATAAAATTTCAGAAAAAATCCTAGATTCTCTCATGGAAAAACCCTAGACTTTCAACCATTTTGCAAAATAGACCCCTCATTTGAAAGCTCATGCTTCAAGGGTCTCAAAAGTACAAAATTCATCAACAAAGGACATGGAAATCACTTACTTGTGAGTGCTTCAAGTTTCTGAAAATTTTAAGCTTTCAACCCCCCTTTAATGGCTGATTTTTGGTAGAGAAAGAAGATGAAAAAGGGATAATATCATCCTTCCTTTATTTATTTCTATTTTAGTAAAAAATAAGCCACCTAATTCACCAAATTTGAAAATTTTGTCTCCTCTTTGACTCTATGGCCAGCTATGCTTTCTTTTAAGGGTCTAATTTCCCTTTAAAATCCCCCAATTTTGATTCTCTAATAAACTAACACCTTGAACTATCAAATTAGGACTTTTACACTTTATGCGATTTAGTCTTTTTTTGCAAATAGGCTCACAAACGTCAAAATTAACTCACCAAAAATTTCGTACACTAATATAAACATGCAATGATTCCAAAATAATGATAAAATAATTTATTCAAATCCGGATTTGTGGTCCCGAGACCACTATTTTGACTAGCCCCCAAAACCGAGCTGTTACAAAGAACTTGGAATTTCCAAGAATTGTCGATCAGAAAGTGCTAAAAAAGCCTATATATTTTTAAGTTTCTACACCCCAAACTTAATTCATTTCTTATCTTGAGGAATGCTAACTTACAAAAGAATCCAAATTTTTAGATATTCCCTTCAGAAAATCAATCTATCCCATAGTTATGGATTTAGTGAAGTTATGCTAAAAAAATGAAAATTTTGTTACTATGCGACTTAAGTATATATATATTGTTCAATTATCTTCAATTATTAACATGCTAACAAAAATATGAACTAAATGCCTTCTCCTAATTAATGTGTACTTAGTCTCTTCCAATCAATTTTTATTTCCCTTAACTAGGCTAAGTAGCAATCCTAAGGTTTAAATTATGCCTTTTCATATATTGAATTCAATTATTTCTCTCCACTAATGTAGCAGACATATCAATTTAAATCAATATGTCTTTTGAAAGGTTGTAATGGGGCTAGGTTTTAGGGTAGGGAAAAAAGAGATAGTCATTTAAAGCTTAAGTGCCCCTGACTTAGCTTACCTTAGGTCTCTAAAAATATAATTATCCCCGTGACTACCCAATTTTTCTTTTCTCAATTTTTTGAACCATATCCTCATTTCACCTCAGTTCATAACAACTAAGGTTTTTTTAATCCCAATGATAAGGGCACTTTTTTTTTAGCATAAAATCACTTTTTACATTTTAGGTACCCACTACTCTTTCTTTAACTCCTTCAAACTTAAACATAGAGAACATCTTAAAATAAGCTGAGTCTAAGGTTTGGTGAGAAGAAATGAAGATGAGTAATTTTCAAATAAGGGATGGTTCATTTTAAAGTAAAGACTAAAAAGAATAGGTTTTTTTGGCTCAAAAATGGGTCTTAAGGGACAAATTTTAATAAGGTAGGCTCGAAAGGCTCCAACGATCCAAACAAAAATTTGCCTAAATCATTTTTAAATTGCTATGCCTTCTAGGATTTTGCTTCAAGAAAGTTATTGAATTAATTCTAAAATCTTAAACCTTTATGCCTACCGAGTTCTATCAAGGGAAGAAATTTTCAGGGTTGATTTATACACATTTATTAAGATAAACATTTTTTTTCAAAGTTAAGCTAACATAAAAATAATTGAAATAATAATTTCTATATACGAAAGCTAACATAATTAGACAAATATTTAAATTTTTGAGAAAAAGGTACGTAATCATAACTTGATGAAAATTTTTAATTTTCGTCAAAAATCTCATAAAAAGTTACAATTTTAGAGATCCCAGAAAAATAAAAAATTTTAATTTCTGGTCTACCCCTTCCCCCCTCCCCACTTAAGAGGAACAATGTCCTCATTGTTTAAGATGTAAGATAGAAGGAACAAAAATAAAGAAGCGAATGGATACTATGCACCAGGTAGGATCTTAGGAAAGGGAGGTGAGCTAAATTTGACTGCTTAAATGCCAAACCTTTCCTCGACAGATCCAATCACACATGTGCATATCCGTTACCACACTTTTTAATTTTTTCTATAATTTTAATTTTATTAATGATTCCAAATTAATATTTTATGTGAGGAATAAAAATAAAAATAAATTATAAAAAGAAACTAAAATTTAATGTAACCTAAAAGAAAAGAAAAGTAAAGACCCCCACTTTTATTTATTTGCAGACCCCTCAGTATACGACCTAGTTTTTTCTTTATCATTTTCGTCCTTGCTTAAGTCGTCCTGTTCCTTCCTCGAAAGTGGAGTCCATAGCTCAAATATAAAATTGGAAAATTTAGGCACAAAAGCAAACAGATTATGAAATATTTTCTTAAATGCATCTCTGATCGAATCATCTTGTATTTTTGCATATCTCTAATAAGCTTGTTGCTGCCAATGCATGTGCTGCAGCATATCCATTATAGCAGACTGTTCACTTCGGGGAATGGTGCTAGACAAAGGGACTCTAGGCATCAGAGCTACTATCTCTAGATCAGGAATTGATTCAATCTATTCTACCAAGTCAGGAAATTTAACTAGCTCCACTGGTTCTGGTTCCATTTGTAATATCCTGATTTTGGGCCTAGTCGGAATAGTGGTTTCGTGACCACAAAATCCGAGATAGAAATAATTATTTTATAATTATTTTGAGGTCTATGGTATGATTGCATGATTGTGTGAAAATTTCGTGAAGAAATTTTATGCATAAAGTGCTTAAATTGAAATTAGGGACTAAATCGAATAATTTGTAAAACTTGCATTCTAGAAGTTTCTAGTATGAAATTGTTTTGAAATATTAATTAGGAGGTCTTAAATAGAAATTTTACCAATTTCTAAGTCTATGGACAAAAATTGGACATGGATGGAATTTTTGGAAAGTTTAGTAGTAAGGGCATTTTGGTCATTTAGGGGTAAAATGAATTAAAATACAAAATTAAAAGCCAATTTTGCTCATCTTCAACCCCATGGCCGAGTATAGCAAGGAGAAACCATGGCTAGGGTTTTTCAAGCTTCCAAGCTCGATTGTAAGTCCGTTCTAGCCTCGTTTTTAATGATTTTTACGTTTTTGGAGTCCCGGTAGCTCGATTTAGCTTATGCTAGCAATAATTTAACCTAGGATTTATATTTGGAAAAATACCCATAGGTGAAATTTGTGTATTTTTGTGTTTTATGATAGAATATGAGGTTTTAAATTATATTAGACAACTTGTGCTACTCGGTTTTAAGCGAAAACTAGAAAAATGGCTTAATCGGTAAAAATACCTAATAGTCATAAGTACATGTTAGAGTGAGAATTTGATGTTGCCATAGAAGGGAAAAATGATCAGCATATCATAAAACATAAGAAAATAGGCTGAAGTTTAATTTACGAGCTTTGAGGCAAAAGTGTAAACATGCAAAAGTTTAGGGGCAAAACTGTAATTTTTCCAAAATATGATTTTGGGTCAATTTGAATAATGTGAGTCCTAATTAGACTATATTTTAAATGATTGAGCAAGGAAAACTAAAATTCGGGCTAAAATGGGGAACATACCAAGTTGTGGACGAAATGGTAAAAGTAGCCATTTTCGCATATGAGGTAAGTTCATGTGTAAATAATGTAGCATAATTGTTATTTTTAAGTTATTGATGTTAATTATATGATATGCTGATTTTTAATCTTGAAATATTATGCTTTGTGGTTAATGTTGAGTAATATGCAAATTATGTTTATTACTTGATAAATATGAATTGCTACCGAGTATCGATTCGATATTCCATGGAAGGCGGCAAATGTGAGATCGAGGAAAAAGCCCGTTTGAACCTTAGGAATAGATTAGGATACAAGTGACATGTCACTAGGATGGTTGAGCATCCGAACTCGTTGAGTTGAGTCCGAGTTCACTTAGGGATGCAAATGTTCGAACTCGTTGAGTTGAGTCCGAGTTCGTGAGATGTAACTAGGCATCCAAACTCATTGAGTTGAGTCCGAGTTCATTTATGGATGAGAACGCCCGAGCTCGTTGATTTGAGTCTGAGTTCACTTAGGGGCGGGTTACATGATTTCTTGATTACATATGTAGCACTTATGTGCAAACTTTCCATGTATCCGAATTATATTCCGATGTGTTCAACGGGTAAAATTCTACTCAAATGGAGGAATACTCGAGATGAAAGGGACGTATTGGTAAGCGTTGTGAAATGAATACTTTGAACAGGTATGTACTTAACCCTCAGGTTGAAAACTCGATATAACAACAATATGGTAAGATGATAAATGAAAATGTGATATGAATGTCTCGGTGATGATTATGCAAATGATGTTTTATGTTTGCTTATATAGTTGTGTTACTTGCTATTTGCATGTGAGCTTACTAAGCATTTATGCTTACTTCCTCCTTTTCATTCCTTGTAGTGTTGACAAGCCATTTCGAAAATCGGGAACGATCGGAGGCATGCTCACACTATATCTCAGATACCATCTTGGCATAATGGCTTGCATATTTTGAGTATGGCATGTATAGCATTATAATCATTTCGTATATATGGTCTTATGATATTGTTATTGAGTGGTATGGAAATGCTTGAAATGATTAGCCATTGGAATGGCTAATCATGATCATATTTGGTGTTATGTATGCTAAATTACTAGCTAATCCATGGAAAACATGAAATAGGTAAAATTTACCATAAAATAGATTCGACAAAGCAGATGACGTGAGTTTGAAAAATCATTAAAAATAGTAGAGATACAATTAGATGGTGAATAAAATATGGAATTGAAGAATTATGAGTCTATTTTCATATGGATGGAACAAAATAGGTATATGAGTTATATTTTATGAGATGTTTAAATTTTTGTGAAACAGGGCCAGAGCGATTTCTGGATCCCCTGTTCTGAATTTGGAAATTCACCATAAATTGTTAAAAGATAATTAGAAGTCATAACTTATATGTACAGATTCCTTATTGAGTCTAGTTTTATTAGAAACAAACAGAATAGTTATTGAAACTCTGTACAGGGAGATATCTGATTCGAAATGCACAGAGGTCAGAGCAGTCGAACCCTGAAACAGGGGAGACTTTAACTAATAAACTGTACTAATTGGCTCGACCAAAAATTCTAGCAAAAAATTAATAAATATATATGAGTATAGTTTTAGGGAAAATTTACGGAATTTGATTTCAAGTTTCGTAACTCGAGATATAAATTTTTAAGTGACTATGACGCAGATTGTTAGCTTGACTGAAAATTTTAAAAATAAATTGTTTGAGCTGTTTAAGTAATGAATTAAGTCTGTTAACACCTCGTGTTCGACTCCGGCGACGGTCTCGGGTACGGGGCGTTACACCATTGGTTCTGCTAGATTTGGGCCTTGAGATTCCTCTTTCTTAGTATCATCAATCGGTTCAGGTTGCTTTTGTAAAATAACATCACCTACTACTGTCACAATATCCTAGTCAGTTATCGTTCCTTGATTATACCTTGTCATTTTTACATCTAAATGGATACGAGCTTTCAACCACGGTATTTTTATCAAAGAAGGAAAATAAGTTGAACCAGAATGTCTTACAGCATAGTCTCGAATATCTTTCAGGATAATTTTCCTCACGTTAATAGTCTTTGCTGTCATAATTGCACCCTAAACCTTAAAAAAAATTAAGAAACTTAAAGCGCATCCAGCAAGACACGTTTTCATTTGACGTGGCAGGAAAGCGCGACTTGCTAGATGCATTTTCTCTTTCTCTTTCTCTTTCCAAAATCACCATATTTCCCTAAATATCCCAGAAACCAACCCATTTACTTACATTTTTTTTTTCTAAATTGGCCTTTTTATCTAATTGACCCATTACTTTTATTCATTCTATACTATTTTGTAAAAAAAAAGTTAGAAGAAATTAGTTAAATTAATATAATCTCAGTTTTTTTATAAAATAAAAATATATGAATGGAATAAAAAATGAGAAAAGAAATAAAATATTAAAATATTAAAAATTAGTTTTTATATTTTTCTAATTCTTTTAAAACCGATCAAATTGACATAATATATAAACATTGAGTAATAACTTTATTATCATGCTAATTTTAAAAGATGTTACATTATGTTTCTATTAATCATCTAAAATGTTAATAATAATTTTGTAATTTTTATAATTAGATAAAAAATACTAATAATTAAATAATTATCCTAAAATTTATTCTTCAAAATATAATTTTGTGGTTAAAGTAAAGAAGAGTAAAATAAAAAAAATTGGCGATCCTGTCTTTGTAAGATAAAATAAGGAAAAAACACAATTATAAAACAGGAAAATAATTAAATAATTGATGAAAGAAAAAGAAAAGAAATGAAAATGATAGCTCTCTGAGGGTAGGTTGATGTAAATTAATTAAAAGAATAAGGCTATACAATACGCATGGAATGCAGCATGGGACTTTTGGTTCTTTGCACTTAACTTTAATTACTATTTCAACTTTGATTCATCACTTCATGTTTATTCATTCTTTTTTATTATATTTATCATTATTTTGTCAAATGAGAATTCAAAAGTATATATTAAAGATCAATGGTCCCCCTTCCTTCGTTCCCTATTTACTTTCATTTTTCTATTCTTCACATCACAACAAACTCTGAAGAGAAAATTCATTTTGGGTCCCTTAAATCTTAAGAGATATATCAATCTCTTTTTTGGACTATAATTGTTTTCAATATTTTTACAATTTTTGTTATTATCATTTATATTTTGTAAAAGTCGTAGATTTAGTACTTATACTTTAATTTGATTAATTTTAATTCTTACACCTTTCGAATTTTAAAATTTATTCTTGACCCAAACAATATTAATTAAATCTACTTGGTTAAATTCAATTACTAGTCTTTTACTATGCATGTAGCTGTAGATTTTACACATATTTTCGAATTGAATCATTCTAAGTCTCTATACTTTTCAAATTTTAAAATTTTAGTCTTGATGCAAACCACAAATATTAATTTGTTAACTGAATTTTAGTGAGTAATATGTGAATATAATAAGCTAACATGACATTACACATATGATAATTTATTTGGCATATTAGATTTTAGAAATAATATAACATAACTTAATAGATTTAATAATTATCGTTTGATGAGGACTGGAATTTTAAAAATTAAAAAGATATGGACTAAAAATTAATAGAATTAAAAGATAAAGATTAAATCTACAATTTCTATAAAATATAGAGAGTATAACATAATTTAACGTAAATTATCAAATTGTAGATAAATTATTTTAGTTACTATTCTTTTTTGAGGTTGGGGTAAATACTATTTGTTTTTTCTTTTATGAAGGCGTTTGTATTCGAACACCAAATTCGAGCACAATGAACTGCCAAAGAAAGTGAGAAAATGAATAAATAAATAAGTAGCACATGGGTTGCCTTGTGATTAACTATTAAACCAACCCCCCAAAAAAAAAAAAACAACATGCTCATCCCCAGGAGAATCCACCTTTTCTAGAACCGCCTTTTATTTTATCTGTACTTATATTAACATAATAAAATATCAGAATATAAGAAAAAATTTAAATATAATGAAAATTGAGTAATTTTGAAAGTAAATAGGCATGTTTGTTTTTATTTTTTAATTTTCAACTTTAGTTATTGACATTTAATTAACACCAATGTTATCTTTAAAAATAACATTGCAATTATTAAAAATAAAAAGTTTAGTGCACGGATAATTATGGGGAGGATCTTGAATTTTGCGTTCACATCTTTGAAAGCAACATTCTGAAGTTGCTTTTAAATTTACGGAAACAAATTTTGGGATTCTCATTAAAATATATTATTTACTTTCACATTTTAGAAGAATAATAAATTTAAATTTATTATTAAATATATAATTTAATACATAAACTTTGATTTAGTATAATTATATATATAATTTTTATTATGATACAAGTTTATATGTGAAATTAGGGGTAAAGCGAGAAAATTTTATTGAAAGGAATTAAATTGTATATTTTTACAATTTCACAATTTTAATAACATATATTTTTATAATTTTTAAAAATTAAGTTAAATTTTTTCATTTTTGGGAGCGAAAATATATTTTTACCAATACTAATTTAAAATTTTATAAATTATAAAAGGACCTAAATAGAATTTTTTTATTTTAGAGGTTTGGGGCTCTTGCTAGCACCTTGGCTCGCCACTTAATGAAACTTATTTTTAATTCAACTAAACACATTTAAAGAAATAATTACATCGATTTATTTTTCTATACAATAAATATGATTATTTGTGTATACAATATGTAAACTTAAAATGACATTATATTGATACTTGTTTTAGTAGTTTGTGAAAATTGAATCAAGTCAAAATTAAATGTACAAAATTACATAAACCAAAAGTTTGTATATAACATTACATATTGAACAAAAATTTATGTATTAGTTTTCTTTCTATGTGTTACACGTAAACATACACATTTATTTTTAAATTTAATAAAACTTGTATATTTCATACAATTTGTGAACTCGATTTTGTTTTAAATATTTTTATTCATTTGTATCTAGATGAACATACTACCAATTACAAAACAGAGATTGACACAAAAGTTGGCTTTTTACCAAATTAATCTAAAAATAGATATTTATAAAAATGACCCAACTTAAAAAACAATGACAAGCATAACTTGAAATGAACAGTGGAGTGTGGTGCCGACACCCCATGGTTGGCACCCAAGTCAATCGTTCACCCATCGTTGGCTGCTGATTGCTAGGGGATTTAAAAAATATTTTTTTTGTGCCAACACTGTAATGACTGACACTCATATGTATTTTTTTTTAAATTCATTTAAAACAATATAGGTATTCCATGATTTAAAAAAAGAAAAAAATATTATTTTAATAGGTGCGGCGTTGAAGTGGCTGACACCAGTTCAAAATTAAAAAAAAAATAGATTGAGGAGGAAGAAAACTGCAGTCCAATGGTGTCAGTTGGCTCGAGGGACGTCAGCAATGGCTAACTTCATAGTGGAGTGAAGGTGGTGGTTGGGACAAATGGAGAAGTCAGAAGAGGAGTAAAGAGGCTAGGGCAAATGAAGAAGGAAGAAGAGGAGTAAAGAGTGAAAAAAAAATAGAAATGGTTTACCTGCTTGAAATTACAAAAGAGATATTTAGAAAGATGTAAAATTAAAATCTAATTGATTTGGATTAACTAAATATACAACTAGATTTAACTATGGACCCACGAGAAAATTTGAGTTGTGTTTAGTCTTTTATTTTTGTATTTAAGATCTTGTATATCCAGATAAAAACATATCTATAAAAAATATAAACAATAGAATCGGCTCAATCCTTTTAGTAAAAGATTGGGCCGAGTTTAATTGCAATTCAACAAACCGTAAATAATTACTAGATTACAAAGTATCCATTACTTTGAATTCAAATAACGAAAGATCCAAAATTTAAAAATTGTATCCAGAATGACTAGAAAGGTAAAAACAAGACCATATATAATTTGATCATTATGAGAAAATCTAAAATCTTTGTAGATAAAGCCAATCATTAGTACCCAACCATGGGGCAAATGAAATCCTATACATAAATCTGTTAATAAAAGAATAGAAATAGCTTTTATTGTGTTACTTAAATTATATAGGAATTTTTGAACTTAAGAGTTAAGAATAAGAAGTTCTTCATTCCCCAAAATAAAATAACCACTTAGAATAACGAAACAAATTAAATTGGTCGAGAAGTGTAAAATCGTATGGATACAATCCTCATTATGTAGCTTGATCAATTGGATCGTTTTATCTAGTTGTATATTTAGTCAAACCAAACCAATGATATTTTAATTTTACATCTTTCCAAAAATCTCTTTTCTAATTTCAAGCAGGTAAACCATTTCTATTTTTTATTTTTCACTCTTTAGTCTTCTTCTTTCTGCCCTAGCTATTACCTTCACTCCACTATAAAGTTAGCTATGACCGACATCCCTCAACCCAACTGAAACCACTGGAGTGCAACTCTCTTCCTCCTTAATTTTATTAAAACTTTTAAACTAGTGTCAGCCACTTCAATGCCAGCACTGAAAATACGCACTGAAAATACGATTACTAACATAAATATGCACTGAAAATCAATTCGTCAATGAAAAAGTTAAGTGGTATCTCACATACATAATAACCTAAAATATGCCATCTATAAATAAGTAAATATGTCTTATCAAATTATAATTAATGTGAAAATCTAATTCATCAAAAGCAGTCATCAAATAAATCTTCAATAATGAATGAATTTGTAGAGAACTTGTCTCAAACTCCTTGAAGATCTAATCTCTTATTTATGGGAACTTCAATAACATTAACAGTCTTGATTGCATTAATAAATTGATCTTGTCACCAAACTCCTAATATGTATATTGCGCAATATGCCTTTAGTAATAGACTTCTAAAAATACTCAAAGTTAAGTAATTAAAATCTCGAACATTTTTTATTAAAACATGTCAATCAGATAAGGCAAATTATAATGGATTGTCAAATGTTCCTCCAATTGCAACTAGTGTTGGATTTAATAGTTGTAACTACCACCAACAATCCCCTTTAGCATTTTTGAATAAAAACATTGCATCACAACAAGTAGGGGTGAGCATTCAATCGAATCGAATCAAAAATTTTTGAGTTAATCGAGTTTTCGAATCTCATTTTATCATCCTAACTTTATTTGAAGTTTTGTCGAATCGAATCGAGTGAGATGGAATTCAAATTGAATCGAATATAATTGTTCGAGTTACATTTAAAAAAAAATGAAATTAGTGTTATTTTTTTTTCTAAATTTTTCAAAAATAATTTTCTTTAAAGTTTTTAAACATGATCATACAACAAAAAATTGAAGTAAATAAGTGAATAAATAAAAGCAACACAACATCAACCCAAATAAACAACATGATTCCAAATAAACAAAAAAAAAACAATACAACAAGATTATAAAAAAAAAAACATAAGTAAAAGTCCAAGTAAATAGCATGAGTCGAAGTAAACAACAACATTAGAATAAAAAAAATACATAAGCAAAAGTCCAAAATACAATAGAAATCTACATCAGTCCAAACAAAAAAAAAAGAACACAACAAAAGTCCAATTAACCAACAACAATAACAAACCAAACCGAACTAATAACAATAACACATCAGTTCAAAAACCATTATAGAATCGTTTAAGTTTCTTCTTATGCTTCAAACATCGTTGATAATCTTGAAACATCTAGTAAAAGTATTGAATGAGTTAGTTAAATAATAAAAAATTTTGCAAAAATAAATTAAATAAACATTTAACTTTATAAACTAATGCTAAGTATGTTACCTTCTTGATCTTCGGGTATTTTGGATAAGTCTAGCAAATTTAAAAACAAAAGTGTTAGTTAAATTATGGGAATGCTTACTAATATAAAGAATACAAAAGCTTATTTTAAAAATTAAAATTTATATATTACCATCTTCTATGGTTTGAAGTTCATCAACATAATCTTCAAAATTGATGGCATCATTAGATTTCCGAAGCCAATCTTGTGTGCAAACCAAAGCTTCGACCATGAGAGGAGATAGAGAACTTCTTAAACTATCGAGAACACGTCCACCCGTGCTAAATGCACATTCGGAAGCAACTGTTGAGATAGGAATAGCAAGAATATCTTGAGCCATTTGTGTAAGAATAGGGAATCTGGGACTGTTCATTTTCCTCTACAATAGTAAATCAAATGAACTTGAATTGTTTACTTCTTCATCCTCACCCAAATATCTATCCAACTCAGATTTGCTTTCTAATCCAACTTGTTTCTTCTTCTTAAGGTATTTTTGTTTGGCCAAGCCCGTTTTCATTTCTGACTGATCTATTTCCATTGAACTGCAAAAATTTGTCGAAGAACTAGATCTACCTTCAAACAATTTAATTCTCCCGGCATTAGAAGAATACTCATTGAACAAGCAATGCAATTCTTAATCAATCATTTTCATAATGTAATTAGCAACATTAGGAAAAAGCAAGTTGACCCCAAAGTCCAAAAAACTCATTTTACATCGCGGATCAAAGATGACCGCCAAGTAACTAGCATGTTGATCTTGTTTCCTTCACCCCAATACTTATTATACTTCTCTCTCATTTTGGAAGTCATAGAAATTATGTCTAGATCTCCACAATCTTGCCACCCATCAAAAAGACAATACACATCCGTCAATACTTCAAAAAGTGAATGAGAGGTAACATGCAAAGATCCGGACACTTTCAATGTAAGATGATAAAAAGGCTCTAATACTTTTATAACTTTTCGAACAATTTCCCAATCATCAAATGTAGGAACTCCATCTCCAGCAGTAAAGTCAAGAAAAAAATTATGGTCATCACGAACATATGATTCAAATGCATGCTCATATTTTTCGGCCACCTTTAACATCATATATGTTGAGTCCCATCTAGTAGGCACATTTAAACACAATTGAGCCTTAGTATCTATCATTTCTTCTTTTACTCGTTGGTTGAATTTTTTCAACCTCGATGGTGATGCTCTTATATAGCTGACAGCACCTCTAACTCGATCCAAAGACACAGAAGCATCCTTAATACCATATTGCACAATGAGATTAAGAATGTGTGCAACACATCTCATATGAATAAATTTTCCATTTGCAACAGAAGCATTTCGATGATTCAATTTCTTTCTCAAATATTCAATGGCAACACTATTGGCTGATGCATTATCAACCGTAATAGTGAAGACCTTCTCAATCCCCCAATCTCGAAGATATTTTTCAATGGCATGACCTATGCTTTCACCTCTATGAGTGAATATTGGGCAAAAATTTATAATCCTTTTTTGCAACCTCCATTATACACCCAATGTGCTGTTAAAACCATATAAGATATCCTCTGCAATGAAGTCCAAGTGTCTGCCGTCAAACAAACTCTACTTATATCTTTTTCAAAACAATTCTTCATCACACTTTTCATGGAGTTAAATAAACCAAGACAATTCCTTCTAATTGTCCAATGAGATGGAAGACTAAACTGTGGGCATGCTATAGAAAGAAAGTATTTGAAACCCTCTCTCTCTACAATTCTAAAAGGTAGTTCATCCATAATTATCATACGAACCAATGCTTTTCTAACAGCATCTTTATCAAACGGCCAAGTTGATAAATCCGTTGTTTCTTGGCTAACCTTCACAAATGTTAATTCTGATTGCTTCAGATTAGAAGTATTACCTTGAGGTCTTTTTAGGCATGCTTTCAAATGGTTATTCAAATTTATTGTAAAACCCAAAGTTGATTCCATTGTGTAAGTAACATCACATGCATTGCACCTTGCACTCTTCTCCCTCTCTTCAGTCACAAATTTGGTGAAATGGTTCCAACATGCTGCCCTTGGAGTAATCTTTTTTTGAACATTTTCCTTGGTTGTTGTTTGATCATCTCTACTTGGGGAAAAATTTTGTGAACTTTGAGTTGAACCATCTCGCTTTGGATCACTCATCTACAAGTAAAAATTTGTTGCAATCACTAACCATGACCAAAAATTGATTTAAAATCAAACTTAATAGATCGATTAAATTAAAATTAATTAATATAATAGTACAGTAGCATAAATTAAACAAAAAAAGTATGTTAAACTACATTTTAAACTTTAAAGTTAGTTAATTGAAGCCTAAATTAATATAAGAGTACAATAGCATAAATTAAACAAAAAAAAGTTTGTTAAGCTACTGTTTAAACTTTAAAATTAGTTAATTGAAGCCCAAATTAATATAATAGTACAAGTACAACAGGATAAATTAAACAAAAAAAGTATGTTAGACTACAGTTTAAACTTTAAAGTTAGTTAATTGAAGCCTAAATTAATATAATAGTACAATAGCATAAATTAAACAAAAAAAAGTCTGTTAAACCATAGTTTAAACTTTAAAGTTAGTTAATTGAAGCCTAAATTAATATAATAGTACAACAACATAAATTAATTAATTGAAGCCTAGTTTTCTTTATATCTAACTTGCCAAAAGATTTATTATTAAAAGGTTTAGGTGTCTACTAAATTACAGATTAAACTTTAAAATTAGTTAACATGGTATTTTAAAAGTCTAATTGAGTGTTATTTTATTTGTGAGGTCTAGTATTTAATATTTTAATTTTTATTTATAATTTAAATATGATAATCCAATATTTTATTCATCATTTAATGTTATTTTATCGAATTGTATTAGCAAATAGCAATCTACAAAATCCTTTAAAAAGAAGTACATTTTATGCATTTTCTCTATTACTAATATTACATTATTACTTTGGGAAATTAATTGGCTAACATTTTTCTCTATTAATATTACATTATTACTAATATTATATTAGGTTGTGATTCCCGCTTAGTTATTAATAAAAAATTACATCTTCAAAAACAAAAAAGACAAACATCAATTAAAGGTTTCATTTTTAATTATTTTAACAATGTAATTAAAGGTTTCATTTGAGTGGAGGGGTATCATTTTTAATTATTTTAAATCCAAAAATGGCTTTACCAAGAGATTCCAGCAGCTGCACTCAAAGTCTCAAATAAAATAAGTTAAATTCTTTCATTTTAAAAAATTAGCCCGATGATGATTGTGTTGTGCCCCATTCTACAACACAAACAGGTAAGTGGAGAAGGAAAATAGAGCGAAAATCATTCAATAGAGCAAAACAAATGCAAATAGAGCTAAAATCATTCAATAATTCAAAAATATTTCAAGACAAACTTTAAAGATGCAAAAAATTTGAGCTTACAATGGAAGAGAACAGACTGCCTCGGTCAGAAGGAACAACAACTAGATTTGGAGGTAAGGATTTTGATTTGAAGGTTTGAATGAACTAATAATTAAGAAGAAGAAGAATGAAGAAGGGATTTTTTAGGGTTTTTTGAGAAAAATAAATTTTAGGGTTTGAACTTTGAATGGAATGGAAACAGAGAGAAGAAGAAAAATAAATAGGGGTTTGGATGATGGAATTTGCTGGGGGTGATTTGGTGAAGGAATTGGGATTTGGGAAATAAATCTTTGGGGCTTGGGCAGACGGGCTTGGAGAAGTAGGAAAAAATAAAATGTTTGGGCTTGGGGGAAATTGGCAATTAGGTTAAAGACTTAAAAGTAATTAAGTAAAATCCTATTAAAAAATTAAAAAATATATTTTATATTCACTTTATTCGAATTATTTGAGTTATTCGAATTTGAAAATTCAACTCAACTCGAACTCAAATTTCGAAAAAAATTCTAGTTGATTCTATTAACTCGATTCGAATAATTCGAAATTCGAAATTTTTTTCGATTTTTTCTAATCAAATCGAATTTTGCTCACCCCTAACAACAAGTAAGGAGAAATCAACTTTACACTCCCCCTTAATCCATCTATTCAACAATGAATTTTGACTATGGAATTAACTATTAATGCAAGATAGCACAACATTAACAACCAAAACTCATAGAATTAAAATATCAAAATAAAGGTAAGGATATGTCAAGTAACAAGACATTTTAACAATTTCATGCCCTGAACAGAATAAAAAATCCAAAAAGTATCATCATCCATATAAAAAAGAAATTTAAAAAAATGCCATCAGTACTGACACAATAAAAAACTTTAGTAGAAACAAAAACTAGCAACAACTATATTCCCCCTCTCTCTCTCTTTCCCTAAACTCACTCTCCCCCTTTCTTGCTTAAAAAAATGCAAAGGCTTTAAAGACCCTAAGCAAGCATATTTTGTAATGGAAAGCTCAAGTTTGTTGACATTGGAGAAGCTTTCATTGTTACTCATGGTACTAGATATTCATTCTAAGGAAACTGTTTTCCTCATCCAAAGTGCTCAATAAGCCTAGCATGTGTTACACTCTAAATTTTAGCAGATGTTAAGTCATCTGCAACTAGGGAATAACTAGTACAGACTTACCACCTTCATTAGTATCATTAGTAGAGTTATTCACTTATGTAGTTGCATCATGCTTCCTCTTCTTCCACTTTGAGAATACTTTAACTCAGCTAACTTAGCTTTATAAATCAATTCCTTTTCAACAACAAGTATTTAAAATATGAGGATATAAAGGGTAAAGCAAGCTTTATGTCCTTAGTTTTTGCATGCTTGGTTATTTAATTAAAAAAATAATTCAGCAAGATTAAAATGAATGAATGATACTACCTTATATAGTAAGACAACCATTTTCTTTGTTACCACATGACTCTAATTGTTAATGAGATATTTTATTTTTGTTATAGCCTAAAGAGTAGCATAGGTAGGTTCAAGTTTTGATGCTCTAAAGTCTTGTCCCTCAGGTTATGTTGTTCGAACATTGCTAGTCAACTTAAAAGCAAGTAAATCACCCACTACTATAGAATTCACATTATCTCTACCCTAATGACGGAAAAAAAATGTTTACCATGCCTAGATTGAAATGAAAATTACAACCTCTTACATAGTCCTCCGTATAATGTTGATGATTTGGATGCTAGATAGATTTCTTTAGGTTTGTATAAAACTCTAGAAAAACATTCTTCACAAAAGGCTTGGCATAAGCCACTAAGGTGAGAACTTAGTTTTACTCCAAGAAATTTTCAATTCCATTATTGTAAAATACATTCTCCTAAATGTTTTGTTCAAGAACGAATCCTTTTTTAACAATAAACTTCATCCTCTTTATGTAAGAAGGGTTGATAAACCTCTCATTAGGTTGGAGTAATTATGGTTGTGCTTTTATTGTAGCCTCTTACAAAATTTCAAGTACTTTAGCTTTCTTCATCTTTTCATTTCTTTTCTTGGAAATGGATGGTGCACTTGGTCTTTTGGACTTAGGTTTCTTCCTTCTTGAACTTTAAATTACGATTTTGACACATAGCCATCAAGATCTGAATTAACCTAAACTAATTTTAGAGTCTTTCAACCCTTTTTCATCTTAGGAACCTTTGGAATAAAGGTCCATTTCTCTTACTAGCAACTTTCTTGGCCACATATTCAAACTCAATCTCTTGAGTCATGAATGCATTTGTTTTTCTATGAGATATAGGGATAGTTGCAATTGAGGTAACCACTAACTCAGGCTTTGCATCATCATTGTCACCTTCAATAGCCTTTTCTCTTTCATCAATGGCTGTGACTTTTTTAACAATTGTTGTTATTTTAGGTTTGTTTCAAAAGATTCTTGTTGGGTAAGAGCATAATTAGTTGATTAAATTGTGTATCTTAATTAGGGTGAGGTGGTTATAATAGTAAGCAACCAATTTCCTCTATTGCCTTTGGTAGGGGTGAGCGTTCGATCCAATCGAATGAAACAATTTCGAGTTAATCGAGTTGATGAATCATATTTTGTCATCCTAACTTTATTTAAAATTTTCTCGAATTGAGTTGAGTGAGATGAAATTTGAATCAAACTGAATATATTTATTCCAGTTAAATTAAAAAATTGGGTTCTTGTAACCACTGTCACCCACTGTAATCAAATTTGTCTGCCGTAATCAAATTTGTTATTAACTTTCATCCTTCATAATTTATTTATTAATCTTTTATATATGGGTTAGCTTCTTTACTTACTTAGTTGCTTCAATTATCATCTAAAGATTCTTGTCACTATGTAGTTTACAATTAAAAATATATTAAATCTAAAAATATGATTTTTAATAAAATTTATCTTAAAGATAAACTATGAAATTGGTACAAACATAAAATTTTAACATGAATATTTTATAGCATCATCAATAATTCATTTTAATAGAAATTTAAAAAGATTCAATACGATTAAACAATTCATTAATATAAATAATAAAAATGTGAAATTTAATTTAATAATATAAATAATAGATATAAATAAAATTATTACTATTTAGGTTTAGGGATTTTTTTTGGATGATTTTGATTTTTGATTTGGGGTAAAGAGTGAGAAGTAAAAGTTTAAAAGGAAAATAAAAGGTTTTGGGGGTTTGGGGGACTATAATTTTGGGGGGAAAGTAAATGGGATGGAATAAAATTTGGGGGAGGGAATCTCAAAAGAAATTGGGGGGCAAAATGGGTTTAAGGTAGACTAGGGGTGGGATAGGACGGGTGTAAATGTAACGCCCCAAATAATTTGTTTTTGTTTCAATAAATATTTGATATAAATAAGTATCTACTTCAGTGGTTAAGTGCTCTGGATGTGTGTGAGAGGTCTTGGGTTCAAGTCTCACCATTGCTAAATTTTGTTATTTTTAGAATCAAGCCTTACCCTTGTTTAGTGGGCTTATATCAAATTGTCTGTTAAGTCATATTAGAATGAGCTTGCTAGTTCGAGTAGTAAGGGAACTGGTGTGTTGGAGGTTTTGTGTTCAAATCTCTGCGTTAGCGTGAGTGTTTATTTTTCTCTGTTGATTGATAGTGTTTCGATGGAGTTAGGTTTCTGAGAAGGCTGTTGATAGTGGGATAGTGGGGAGGAATTTTAGGGATTTTATTATCCATTTTTTTTATTTTTCTTTTTTTTTAAAAAAATCCCTTTCTCTTCCAAAATTCCGAAACCAAGAATCTAATTTTTTTTTCTTGTTCTTGCTCTCTATCACTTTCTCCCCTTTTTCCTCACTAATGGTTTGTTCCATTTTTCTATCTATTGTTGAAATTTCGTATATCGCTATTTTGGTGCTCAGTGTGCGTCTCTGGTAAGTTCAGTAGATGCGATTACTATTCTAGTTTGTAAATGTTTTTTTAATGGGATTCGTTGGTGTTTAGGAGCTAATCAAGGGGTTGAAGGTTTTCAAATGACACTTTAAGTGTGCAAAATCTCTGTTACTCATTTGAAGGTAAGAACTTTGATGGATCAAAAGGTTGTTATTTTGATGAAGCTCAGTTTAGGGTCAAATCAAGTGACTAATTTGGTGGTTTATTGGTCAATTTTAGGTGCTGTATGACTCGAGAGTGCTTTTGCATCGATATTGTACCAGGTGTGTACCCGAAACGCATAAAATGAGGTTTCGATAAAAGTTAAAAAACTGCACTATCAACGCCACACGGGCGTGTGATCGTCCGTGTGGATGGTTGTGGGGTCGATGAAGGCGTGGCCGTGCACAACACATGATCATGTGGTTCTTGAGTGTGGTTGTGTGGGCCACACGAGCGTGTGGGCCCACACGGGCATGTTGGCCCATAACTCTAAAATTTTTCCTAAGGTCGCACGGGTCGCTCTGATTGACTGTGGGCCTACTATAGGGTCGGTAAGGGCTATTTAAACCTTATTTTGAATGCTATGATATTTTGATAGACTGGTCTGAATAGGATACTAAATGTATGCCTGACTGTACTATTATATGTATATCTGTTACTTGTATAAAAGCATGTCGAGCATGTTTAATCTAATAAATCTATATCTGATTTTCTATGTCTAATTTGGGGTGGGTTTTGTAGATGAGGAGGAAGTATTTTGATCGGCGTTAATCACCTATATTCTGGTAGCTTGGCTGTATATATTCTGTTATTGGTCTTAATGACACAATGTGGTGTGTAGGGATGGGTGGGTGTTTTTAACCCCACATGGTGTGATGGGATGGTCGGAGATGGTGTGTAGAGGATAGGGGTAGGATTTATACATATTTGCTTCTGAATCTGATTCTAAGTCTGAAACTATATATATTTTTTACTATGCTTATAATTCTGTATGTTTGCATGTTTAATTCTGCTAGATTACACACTGAGTTTTCGTAAACTCACATCTGTTGTCTGTTTTGTTAGGTAATCCATAAGGTTAGGCGAATTGTTGCGATGGAGCCTCTCGGTGACCACGAGTTCATAAACTGGTTACGTTTATGATTGTTATTTTAAACATTATTTCTGGATTTTTGTAACAACTGGACTCTCTAGACTTTTCGACTGATTTTCCTTTGGGTTTGGATTTATGTTTTGGTATTTAATTTGTGACTAATATCTAAAAACTATGATTTATGCTAAAACAAAGATTTTACTAAAAATACGAATTGGTTTCTTGAAATACAGCGTTTTTGTAAGCTTACAGTATTTAACAAGTTTTAATGTTGATTAATTAATTGAATAAACATTTTTACAATGGGTAGAGGCAAATAGGAGTTTTAAAACTGCAATGGTTTTAACGTGTAGAGTTCGATATCAAAACCCGTTCTTTGTGATGTCTCTAGATTCAGCCATAACGTCTAGGCCAGGTTTGGGGTGTTACATTTAGTGGTATTAGAGTCAGGTTGCAAAACTCGGGCTGTGAATTTTGGGTTCCACAATTTTATTTTAAAAAGAATTGGTTTTCAAATATTTTGAATAATTGAGAAAGTATGTAGTACATCGAGTCTCCGGCACCGATCCTGTAAGTATTTCTGAAACTTAGTTTAAACTGCTCTAAAACACTGTAGATGGTATCTTCTGAAACTGTACTGAGATAGTTAGAGTCTGAAACCTCTGAAAACAATTCTGAACTTCTGATAATTTATGCATAAATCATCTACTAATAAATATTGACACTGATGCATAAAACTTTTATTGTAGATTAAAACTCGAATTTATGATGAGCGCTTTTGGTATACGCGGACATGGTACTCGTAGTCGTGGTAGAGGCCGTAGGCGGGCTCAAGCTGAGTCTTTCTCTTTAGGTAATATGCTAAACTTGGATACGAGTGAGACAACAATTTCGCCTACTACTAAGACTGGGTCTCAAAGTCACTCGGTTGGGGATGACGTATTGTCCTAAGCCATGCTGAGGATCTTGGAGAGGGTCGCTGGACCCTATTCTAGAGCTAAAGGCCGAGGGTTGGTAACTGAACGACTCTAGTCCAATGGTGCTGAGTTCTTTAGGGGTGTCACTAGAGTTGCCCCTAATGTCACCGAGTATTGGTTGGAGGCCACTGAGAGGGTCATGAATGATCTAGACTGTACTCCTGTGTAGAAATTTAAGGGTGCAGTTTCCCTACTTCACGACGAGGCATATCAGTGGTGGCTGACTGTTGAGGAGGGTACTCAGCTTGAGCATCGGAACTGGGATTTCTTTAAGACCACCTTTTAGAGCAAATATGTGGGAGCGAGCAATGTGGATGCTCGTAGGTGTGAGTTCATGAATCTTACGCAAGCGATAAATCTGTGGCCAAGTGTGAGGTTGAGTTTCTAAGACTGAGCCACTATGCTTGAGGCATGGTGGCGATTGAGTATGAGAGGTGCATCTGATTTGAGGATGACTTAAGGGATAATCTAAGGGTGCTAGTTGCAGGACAAAGGGAGCGAGAGTTTGCAGTTCTAATTGAGAAGGTGAAGATCTCCGAAGATATTAAGTGTGTGGAGAGCCAGAATAGGGATCGTGAGAGGGGTAAGAACAAGAGGGATCCGTAACCTTCTAGTTCTATTCAGAGGCCTAAGAAAAAGGCCAGATCTAATAGGCCAAATAGAGTAGGGACTCTTATTGCTCCTACTAGGATTCAGTTGTGTGGTGATTGTGGTAGGCATCACCCGGGTGAGTATTGGAGGAGGATAGGGGCTTGTCTAAGGTGTGGGTCATTAGAGCACCATATCTAAGAGTGTTCACAGAGGGCTAATCAGACGCAAGCTTCAGGACTAGGTTTTTCGCAGCCTCAAAGGACAGTTCATAGCCACCTAGGGGTGGTAATGGTATGGGTCGTGGGTAGAGGGCACCAGGCAGAGGTACTGGTCAGACTGAGGTGAGGTAACCTACTTTGGTTTATGCAGTGCGTTGCCGAGAGGATGGAGATGCACTAGATGTCATCATCGATACGTTCTTTATATTTGATGTACCTTATACTGCTCTGATAGAGGTAGGTTTTACACATTCCTATGTAGTTAGTATTGTATCTGAAACCCTGGGGATTGCTATTAAGAGCACTACTAGTGAGGTTACTATACTGAGTCCATTGGGGCAATCTGTTCGGGTTAGTAAACTCTTAATGGATGTTTTGCTAGTGGTACAAGGGGCTGTTTCTTTGACAAATTTAATGGAGCTTCTCTTTGGGGAATTTGACTTGAGCCTGGGTATGGATTGGTTGGTTAAGCATTAGATTAGTTTGGATTGCATGACTAAGAGGGTCGTTCTGAGAACTGAGGATGATAATAAGGTGGTTATAATCGGTGAGCGCCGAGATTATCTGTCCAATGTGATCTCCGCGCTTGTGGCTGAGAAATTGGTTTGAAAAGGATGTGAGGCGTATCTGGCTTTCATAAGTGATTCTGTTTCTAAGGATTCCTTTGTTGGTAATATTAAAGTAGTGAAAGACTTTCTAGATGTCTTTCTAGAGAAGTTATCGGGGTTACCTCTAAAATGGGAAGTTAAGTTCGGAATTAAGCTTCTACTGAGTACAGCTCCAATGTCTATCGCTCCATACCCTATGGCACCGAAGGAGCTTATAGAGCTTAAGGCTTACCTGCAAGAACTTCTGGATAGTTGTTTCATCTGTCCTAGTGTGTCTCCGTAGGGAGTGCCAGTTCTATTTGTTAAGAAGAAGGATGGGACCATGAGGATATGTATTGATTATCGGCAGTTGAACAAGTTGACGGTGAAGAATAAGTATCCAATTTCGAGGATCGATGACCTGTTTGATCAGTTTCGAGGGGCTTCAGTTTTCTCTAAGATAGATCTTCATTCTGGGTATCATCAGTTGAGGGTTAAGGAAGCTGATGTCCATAAGACTGCATTTAGGACTCGTTATAGACATTATGAGTTCCTAGTTATGCCTTTTGGTCTGACGAATGCTCCGGCTGCATTCATGGATCTGATGAACTGATTCTTTTAGCTATATCTAGATCGGTTTGTCGTGGTCTTCATCAATGATATTCTGGTGTACTCTAAGATTGAGGATGAACATGATGAGCATCTTAGGGTGGTGCTTCAGATTCTATGTGAGAAACAGCTCTACATTAAGTTGAGCAAGTGTGAGTTGTGGTTACGTGAAGTAACTTTTTTGGGGCATGTGGTGTTTGCTGAGGGGATTCAAGTGAATCTTAGGAAGATTGAGGTTGTTCTGGATTGGAAACAACTTAAGAACGTATCGAAGATTCGAGAAATTAAGCGGTAAGGGTATTTCGTTTGTCTGGACCGATGCGCAACAATCAAGCTTCGAGAAGCTCAAGACTATTCTGAATCAGGCTTTTGTTCTAATATAGCCTGAATCTGGTAAGGAGTTTGTGGTGTACAGTGACGCATCGCACATCGGATTGGGATGTGTATTGATGTAAGATGGAAAAGTTGTGGCTTATACGTCCCGTCAGCTTAAGACACACAAAGGGAACTATCCGATACATGATCTCGAGTTGGCTGCTGTGGTCTTTACATTAAAAATCTAGAAGCACTATTTGTATGGTGAGAGGTGTATCATCTACACTGATCACAAGAGCCTTAAGTACCTCTTCATTCAAAAGGAGTTGAACCTTAAGTAGCATTGGTGGATTAAGCTGCTCAAGGATTATGACTGCACGATAGAGTATCATCTTGGTAAGGCCAATATGGTGGACGATACTCTAAGTCGTAAGGTGGTGACTGATTTGAGGGTGATTTTCGCTCGTCTTAGTCTATTTAATGATGGGAGTCTGTTATCCAATTTGCAAGTTAAGCTGACTCGGATTGATCGGGTTCGAGATAAGCAGATGGAGGATGAGTCTCTGGGTTTATAGTTCCGCCAGCTTGAGAGTGGTAGTACTTCTGACTTTGGGATGAATAACGATGGAGTTCTATGTTTCCGAAGTCAAATTTGTGTGCCGAATGATTCTGATTTGAGGTAGTCAATTTTGAGGGAGGCGCATAGTAGCCCTTGTGCTATGCACCCCTGTGGTAATAAGATGTATCATAATCTCTGTGAGCTATACTAGTTGTCAAGTTTGAAGCGTGAGGTTATTGATTTTGTTGCTTGTTGTTTGACGTGTCAGCAGGTTAAGGCTGAGCATCAGTTGCCTTCGGGGTTGTTGCGACCAGTTAAGATTCCCTTATGGAAATGGGAATGAGTAACGATGGACTTCGTTAGTGGGTTACCCTTAACACCCACTAAGAAGGATTATGTTTGGGTCATCGTGGATCGACTGATCAAGTCTGCTCACTTAATTCCAGTTTAGACGAACTTTTCTCTGTAGAAGTTAGCATAGCTCTATATCTCTGAAATTGTAAGATTGCATAGGGTTCCTGTTTCGATTATTTCAGACAGAGATCCTCCCTTCACTTCTCGATTCTAGAAGAAACTGCATGAAGCTCTAGGTTCTGGATTTGATTTTAGCACTGCGTTCCATCCTCAGACCGATGGTCAATCTAAGAGGGTGATTCAGATACTAGAGGATATGTTTTGGAGTTGTGTTATTGATTTCTGAGGAAGTTGGGAGGATTATCTGCCGTTAGCTAAATTTGTCTACAATAACAATTTCTAGGCTAGCATTTAGATGGCATTTTACGAGGCTTTGTATGGTCGTAAGTGTCGTACTTAGCTATATTGGACTGAGTTGGGTGAGCGTCGGGTTTTGGGTCCTGAGTTGGTTTCTAAGACCGAAGACAAGGTTAGACTGATTCAGAATCGTTTGAAGGCAGCTTCTAATAGGCAGAAGTCTTATGCAGATCTGAAGAGGAAAGATATTGAGTACTCTGTGGAGGACTTCGTGTTTCTTAAGGTTTCTCCGTGGAAGAAAGTTCTGAGATTCGGTCGTAAGAGCAAGTTGAGCCCTAGGTTTATTGGGTCGTATCAAATTCTGAAGTGTGTGGGATCGGTCGTTTATCAGTTGGAGCTACCTCCAGAGTTAGATCGTATCCACGATGTGTTTCACGTCTTGATGTTGAGGTGGTATTAGTGTGATCCATCTCATATAGTCTCTGTTGAGGAGATTGAGGTTAGACCGGACTTGACTTTTGATGAGGGGCCGGTTCAGATTCTGGATCGAGATGTTAAGGTCCTAAGGAGGAGGTCCATCCCTTTAGTGAAGGTTCTGTGGCGGAATCATGGCACTGGGGAAACCACGTGGGAACTTGAAGACTCGATGCGTCAGCAGTGTCCTCATCTATTCTAATTAGGTAAATTTCAAGGTCGAAATTTCTTTTAGGGGGTAGAATTATAACGCCCCAAATAATTTGTTTTTGTTTCGATAAATATCTGACATAAATAAGTATCTGCCTCAGTGGTTAAGTGTTCGGGGTGTATGTGAGAGGTCTTGGGTTCAAGTCTCACTGTTGCTAAATTTTGTTATTTTTGGAATCAAGCCTTACCCTTGTTCAGGGGGCTTATATTAAATTGTCTATTAAGACATATATAATGAGCCTGTTGGTTCTAGTGGTAAGGGAATTGGTGTGTTGGAAGTCCTGTGTTCAAATCACCGCGTTAGTGTGAGTGTTTATTTTTGCTCTATTGACTGATGGTGTTTTGGTGGAGTTAGGTTTCTGAGAAGGTTGTTGATAGTGGGATAGTGGGGAGGAATTTTAAGGATTTTATTATCCATTTTTTTTCTTTTTTTTTTTAAAAAAAATCCCTTTCTCTTCCAAAATTCCCAAACATAGAATCTGGCTTTTTTGTTTATCTTCTTGCTCTCTGCCATTTTCTCCTCTTTTTCCTCGTTGGTGGTTTGTTCCATTTTCCTACCTGTTGTGGAACTTTCGTATATCACTAGTTTGGTGCTCAGTGTGTGTCTCTAGTAAGTTTGGTAGATTCGGTTACTGTTTTTATTTGTAAATATTTGTTTAATGGGATTCGTTGGTGTTTAAGAGCTAATCAAGTGGCTGAAGGTTTCCAAACGACGCTTTAACTGTGTGAAATCTCTGTTACTCATTTGAAGGTAAGAACTTTAATGGATTAAAAGGTTGTTATTTTGATGAAGCTCGGTTTAGGGTCGAATCAAGCGACTAATTTGGTGGTTTATTGGTTAATTTTAGGTGCTATGTGACTTGAAAGTGCTTTTCCATCGATACTGTCCCAGTGTGTACCCGAAACGCAAAAAATGAGGTTTTGAAAAAAACCCAAAAATTGCATTGGCGATGTCACATGGACGTGTGGTCGCCTGTGTAGATGGCCGTGTGCGAGACACTGCTGTGTGGTTGACGAAGGCATGGCCGTGTGCAGCACACGACCGTATGGTGTCGTGAGTGTGGTCGTGTGGGCCACACGGGCTTGGACAAGTTGGGCATGTAGGCCACACGTGCATGCCACACGGGGTGTGGGTTTTGGACCAGGCCGTGTGGGCCATATAGGTAAGGTCGAATCTGGTCGTGTGGGCAACACGGGCGTGTGGGCCCACACGGGCATGTGGGCCCATTACTCTGAAATTTTCTTTAGGACCACACGGGTCGCTCCAATCGATTATGGGCTTACTGTAGGGTAGGTAAGGGCTATTTAAACCCTATTTTGAATGCTATGATAGTCTGATAGACTGATCTGAATAGGATACTAAATGTATGCTTGACTATACTGCCATATGTATATCTATTATTTATATAAAAGCATGTCGAGCATGTTTAATCTGATAAATCTGTATATGATTTTTTATGTCTAATTTGGGGTCGGTTTTGTATGTGAGGAGTAAGTATTCTGATTAGCGTTAATCGCCTATATTCTGGCAGCTTGGCTGTATATATTCTGTTTGTGTCTTAATGACACAATGTGGTGCGTAGGGATGGGTGGGTGTTTTTAACCCCACATGGTGTGATGGTGTAACAACCCATTTTCAGTGAAATCGGAACGTGGTTTTTGGACCACAAATTTGACCCAAAAATATAATTTATTTTTATTTCATTATGTGGTCCGTATTATAATGGGCATGTCGTGTGAAAATTGTGACACGAAAATTTTATCGATTAAGTGCTTAATTAGTAGAAGGACTAAATCGCATAAAATGCGAAAGTTGGATTCTAGTAGCTATAGGTATCAAATAGCTATGTAATTCAAAATTTAAGGTCCTTATATGGTAATTAGACTTTTGAAGAGTAGTTAGTAGATATTTTAATGACTCATCCATGGAAAAATTAGAAAAGGCAAGGGACTAAATTGGAAATCACTAAATTTAAAAAATGGTAATTAAATAAAAAGAAATAATTATCTAATTTCATATCATCTTCCCCAAAATTTCCATAGAAACCCTAGGAGAGAAGAAGACAACTTACCAAGCTTAAAAAGGTATGAAATCAAGTCCCGTTTTTAATGATTTTTATATTTTTCAAATCGAGATAGTCTAATCTCTCTATTTAGGGGATTAATTTGAAAAGTTATCAAGGTATGAAATTTGGGTCATGGATGAATATACTGAAAATTAGAAATTTATGGTAGAAAATGAATGTTTGTTCATAGATAAACAACTTTTACAAAGCAAATTTTAATGAAAACATGATTTAGGGGCTAAAATGAAAAGTTGTAAAATTTGATGAAAAATTCTAAAATTTTATGAATACATGTGCTGGAAAATTTGTAATTGGGCTTTGGTTAGGCTTGGAATAGGGATTAATTTGCACAAGTTTCATTTTCTGAGCCTAGGGACAAAATCAGAATTTATGGAAAAGTTATGGGCAAAATGGTAATTTTTCCTAGGACGTAAATTGAGTCCATTTAAATATGAAATGTGTGAAATTGTTAGTTAAATTCATTTATCTAGATCCGGACAACAATAATTCGAGGTTAGATCGAGGAAAAGAAAATGTTTCGGATTAGTAGACTATTTACGCGAACAAGTGTCGAGGTAAGTTCGTGTAACAGCCTATTTTTGGGTCAAATCAGAACAGTGGTTTTGAGACCACAAATCCAAATTCAAAATATTTATTTTATTATTGTAATAAGGCCTACAGCATGATAGATTAATTACGTGGAAGTTTCGTAAAGAAATTTTACCGTTTAAAATGCTGAATTTGGTAAAAAGGACTAAATCGCGTAAAGTGTAAAAGTACAGTTCTATAAGCTAAAAGTGTTTAATAGCTATGGTTTTTAAAATGGGGGTCCTCAAATGGTAATTAAACCATTTGAAATGTGAGAGGACATTTTTGGGCATTATTTATGCATGTTTTATAGTATTAATAAAGGGTAATTAGGTAATTGTTAAAATAAATTTTGTAAAATGATTAAAAAACAAAGCCATCATCTTTGTTTTTCCATCTTGACCGAATATTAAGGAAAGAAAACAACCATAGAAGCTCTTCAAGTTTTGGCAATTACATGATTTAATTGTAAGTTCGTTTGTTTAATAAGCATTAAATTATATATGTATAAATGCTTAAATAATATAATTGTCGTAAATGCTATATTATTGAAATGAAATGTGAATGCTATTGAGTATAATACTACTGAAATGACCGATAGAGATTCGATACAAGGAAAGTCCCGATTGAACCTTAAGAATAGATAGGATACAAATGTCATGACATTAGGATTATTGGGATTACGTGTAAGACCATATCTGGGATATGGCATCGATAGGAGACTTTGTGTAAGACCATAGCTGGGCTATTAGCATCAATACGAGATTACATATAAGACCATATCTGGGATATGGCATTGGTACGGTACTGTGTGTATGAGATTCCCAAGTATTCTTTAGTATTCCAAATGATTTAGCGGGAAATGTTAACGAAACGTGGTTACAAGTGATAGTATGACTCAGTCGAGGTATTCGTGACAGAAATTGACAAGTAAATATTAAAAGTGAATTTCATATGATGAGTAAGTGGAAAATTATGAGAATTCATATGGTTCAATTGATTATATATATAAATGTGATGGCTATTAAATTGAATATAGTTTATTTCTATTTGCTTATGTTTATGTAAATATGAATGAATGGATAAGAAGTATTCAAATCATATAAACATTGAAATGAATAAATTTGTGAAATTCTTGGTTAACTATGTGAATGGATACATGATATAAAGGTAGAATTATACAAAGCTATATTATAATATTGATAATGGCTTAAAATGTGTTTATTTGATGAGATGAGTTATTATCATACGAGCTTACTAAGCTTTATAGCTTACTTTGTTATCTTTTCTATGTTTTTAGTGATTCGGAGGCTCGCTCGGGTTGGAAGTCATCAGAGATCATATCACACTATCTAGCTATGGTTTGATACTTATAAGCTTTGTGAGATTGGTTATATGGCATGTATAGGTTTTGTGGTTTTTTGTTGAGTATAAGTAATTTTGGTGATTGATGCATATGGTTTATGTTACTCAAATGGCCATTTGGTATGTGTTGTGTAATAACTAGAGATGTGCTTAGTTTTGGTTTAGTATTTGAATGCCAAATTGGTTAATGAAGTAGGTTGATTTAGTATATGATATATATATATATATGTGAATTTTGGCTTATGAATCTTGTTGATTAGTATGTGAATTAGTTAAGTAAATGATTGTGATATAAGCTTTGAACAGATTGGTATTGAAATAATTTATAATGTGATGATTTGAGATTGATTTGGCTATTTAATTGTGTATAGAAATGGTATTATTTGCTCTTGTTTAGGTGTGCATGAAAAAGGATGGCAAATTGGCTTCGCAAATGGCCTATTTTTGTCTACATGGGTAGAGACACGGGAGTGTCTCCCAGTCGTGTGTGACACATGATCCTGCTGCACGGCTGTGTGTCCCCTGGTGTTGAAATTGAATTGAAGTTAGTATGCTCCACACGGTTTCATACACGGGCTTGTGTGGCCATTTCAAAGGGCACACGGACTAGGCACAAAGGCGTGTGGTTAGCTGTGTGACCCAAGTTAGTATACTCTCCAGTTTTCACACGGCCTGGCACACGGGCGTGTCCTCGGCCGTGTTATGCAAGTCAGTATGTATGCCCTATTTTCACACGGCCTAAGACACAGGCGTGTCTACTAGCCGTGTGAGGCACACGGCCTGTTCACACGGGCGTGTGACCCTTGTATGATTGAAAAATTTCTAAGTTTTTTTTTTTGAGATTTTTGTATGTTATCGGTTTAGTCTCGAACCACTTTTGAAGCATGATTAGGGTTTCGTAGGCCCTTATAAGGGACAATGTGACTGTTTTGAATGATATATGAGAATGAATGCTTAAGGTTAATAAATGTAAGCTAAATGTTGTATATTATGTGGTAATGTCTCGTAACCCTACTCTGGCCATGGATACGAGTTAGGGGTGTTATAGTTCGTGTAACTTAGATCGACATGTAATTATGTTAATTGAATGTTGTGTTTGTATGTAATGTGATTTATGTTGATGTGCTTTACTTGTATTTTATGATGGAAAATTGATACATGCTTGAAATGGTGATAAAAGGTTGAGTCCTGATTGAATGTGAAATTCGATGATTATAAGCGCTTTCTCGAAACTAACAAGGTCCTGCATTTGTTGAGGACGGGATTTAGCTTGGACGAGTAATCCCATTAACCTTATTATAGAAAGGATTTAGCCTAGATGGGTAATCCCGATATAATATCTCTCGAGCATATGTTATGATTAGGATTTAGCCTAGACTGGTAATCCTAATCGAGCCCTCTGAGCATACGTTATATAAAGGATTTACCCTAGACTGGTAAACTTGTTATACGATATGTAGCTTGAGAGAGTGTTTCTTGGTTAAGTGCCCTAAGGGGTATCCTTGAATAAGGAATTGACGGATTATTGAATCGTACACTTCGTGTGTACTACTTGAGCATCTATTGGAATTCAATGATTCAACAGACATGAAACTCTTGACATGGCATGAAAATCTTGAGATTATATGATAATGACTTGAAAGAATATTGCCTGATGAGCTCATCTATGTTACTTGATTGATATGAAGATTTTGGTGACTAACATGTTTGACTGAATGTATGTGATTAGGCAATTTAGCCCAATGGATGGAAACATAACATTATATGCCTAGATTTAATTATATGAACTTACTAAGCATGTAATGCTTACTGTGTTTATTTTTCACCTATTTTATAGTGCTCGAAAACTCGTGAGGGTTGGAGATTGTTGGAGCATCGTCACACTATCAACCAGTCATTTTGGGTATACTTAGTGAAATCATTTTGGTATAATGGCATGTATAGGACAACTTGACCAATAGTGGTTTGAAATGTTATTTTGTAACCTAGCCATTAGAATGGCTAGTAATGGTTTCATTTTGGTATGACTAAGTAGATTATTATGATATACATATACACGTGTTATGTAACAACCCTTACCCGTACCCGAGATCGGGATAGGATACAAGGCTTTACCGAACACATACACAGTCATTCATGAAAAAAGTTGGGCTATAAAATTTTTCTTTAAAACAACTTCATTCATACATACACAATTTGTCCCTAATATGGGCCTACGAGGCCCAAAGCAGCCATCGGAAGAGGATCAGGACTAAATCGTGAACTTTTAGAAAAGTTTAGGAAATTTCCCTAATATAGAGCCACACGCCCATGTGAGACAGGGGACACGCTTATGTGCACTCTACATGACCATGTTCTCTAGCCGTGTAACTCTCTAACTATGACGTCAGCATCAATTTAGTGTCACACGACTGTATCACAAGGCCGTGTGGCTAGACCGTGTGGTCAATTAAAATTAAATGAAATTTTCATAAAAAAGTGCAGACTTCACATGACCAGAGTACACGCCCATGTGGGTAGGCCGTGTCCCTCACACGGCCAAGACTCATTCCCGTGTCTTAGCCCGTGTGTTTACAATTGAGCATACTGACTTGTAAAATTAGGGTGTAGGAGACACACGACCATTCAACATGCCCGTGCGGCAGACCGTGTGTCACACACGGTTTAGACACATGACCGTGTGTCTACCCATGTGGACCATTTAAAGGCTATTCTCCAAGCCAATTGTCACCCTCAATCATTCATACATTCAAACATATTTCATAGCATGCAACATGACCTATTTAGACACTTAAAAATTCAACACCGTGGCACTCTCACATCTTCATAATTTCATCCTATTACACATTCATTTTGTTACACCATTTAGAAGCATTCCACACCAATTTCATGCATTATTAAACTTGTTACCATAACTTCAAATTATGCACTCATGTCTATAGTCATTTTAAGCCATTATGTTATCCCTTATCTTTTAGCATCTAGTCCATACTTTATCATACATTCACCAAGCAATAACATATCACATCATCAAGGCACAAATACATGCATGCATGGGTAATTAGATTACAACCCAATAATCAAATATAAGCCATATCACATGGCTATTACAGAATGAATCATCATCATCATAGGCCTTCACAATTTGGCCAAAAACCATGACACATATCACAAAATAACCAAGTTCCTATAAATGCCATACTCAAAATAACTATTTCACTATACCCAATAATCTTTTGATAGTGTGAACGTGTAACACCCCTAACCCGTATCCAACACTGGGACAGGGCTCGAGGCATTACAGGAAGTTTACACTTTCAGTATACTAACTCGGGTCACTAAATTTCATTTGAATTTAAAAATTATCAATCGTAAACATCTCGTCCCTTGTATAGGCCTTCGAGACCTATAACGTATCGGAAAGCAAGGAAAAACAAATACGGACACGTTCGATTAACCTTAGGCTCCTCAAAAAAATTTTCCTTGACATAAAGGGACACACGTCCGTGTAGGTGGGCCGTGTGGACTCACACGCCCGTGTATCTTGGGGCACGCCCATGCCCTTCAACTGTGGGCAACACTGACTTATCAACACGGCCATGGAACACGCTCGTGCTGCCTGTCCTTGGATGACACTGTCATTTTAACACGGTCATGGCGCACGCCCGTGTGGCCTACCTGTGTACAAATTTGAGCTAAAATTTTAAGTACAGGGGACGCACGGTCATAACACATGCCCGTGGGAGGGAACCGTGTGTCACACATGGCCTAGACACACGCCTGTGTGTCTAACTATGTGGACTTTATTAGGCTATTTTCCAAGCCTTTAGTCACCCCTTTCTCTACTTGTGCCTAATAATTACCAAGTTTGAGAGAAAACATAAATTTACATTTGTAAATAATCTTAATGAAAATAGTTGTATGAAAGCCTTATATCATTGGTTTCATACATAAATGGTTATTTCCCCTTTTGAGTCATGGGTTCCCATATTCCATTAATCCATCCGAAATTGGCTCATTCATGTGACTCGTTACCAATTGATAGTAACCCATCATTTGTAATTAAAACCATGTATAAAATTGTAGGTCATAGCCTACTTAAATTAAGCCAATTTTCATGGCGATATACAAAAAGATGAATGCATATTTACATGCCTTCATTTGGCAATTCAAATGACACATATGACAAAATACTTAAAGCCCTATACATGCCATTAACAAAATAAAAGTGTCTTTATACCAAAACTTGGCCAGTTGATAGTGTGTTGCTTCTCCAACAGTTTTCCAATCCTTATGAGTCCTCGAGCTCTGAAAAACAGGGAAAAGAGAGGGGGTAAGCATTTTCATGCTTAGTAAGCTAGAAAAACCGGAAAGTAAACTTACCGAGTAATTAACATACATCCATTATGAAATGATTTCCTATCACATGCACTCAATCAATGAGTTAGTCACATAATCATGTATTATGTAATTTAACTAGATGAGTTCATCATTCAACATTTCATTCATATATGTATATCCCATGTAAATCTTGTTGGGTTTCTAGGAAATCTCGATGGAATACCCATTATTCGTCAATTCATTCAAAGGATCTTTCCATATATGCACTCCCGCGAACCTCACATCATATGGCGGGATTACCAGTCCAGGCTAAATACCCTATATTATATGAACTCGTAAGGTGATGTCGGGATTACCAGTCCAGGATAAATCCCTTATTGCGGCAAACATCCTTAATGAGCTCGGATCTGAATTACCAGTCTAGGCTAAATTCAGACCTAATCCAGATTACCCGTCCAGGCTAAATCCAAGGCACATATATTCTTCGGGAGGCTCGATCATTCAGGGAACACCAGTCCAGGCTAGATCCTTTTCATAATTGAGATCGACGGATTATCCGTCTGGGCTAAATCCTTACTGCAACACATTCAGGATCTCAATTCACATGTAAAACATGATTTATCCATCGAATTCCCTTTTTAACCTCAACCGAGACAGTTATTAACAAGTCATTAGCAAAGGTGCATTTCATGTATTTTCATACCATCAATAAATGAAAATATCATGCATTCATAAATCATACAATTATGCATATTAGGGGTTTACTTTAAGTTATCCAAACTTACCTGGTATTCTTTTTAGAGTTATATTTCGGTTATTCCGAAACCTTGCGTTTACCACGATCGACCTCCGAAATTTGTTCCTCGGGGTCTATAACAGCAAAATTAACTCATTAATACCCCACATTGCACATTTCAGGTTTAATATCTACCCCCAATCCAAATGACCGTTTTGCCCCTAACATTTTACATTTTTATGATTTAGTCCCTAGGCTCGTATAATGAAACACATGCAATTTCTATCTTACCCAAGCCTAACCAAACATTTTTCTCTCTTATGGCAACCCAAATTTTGTATTATTTTCCTCATTTCTACCACACATTTACATCTTTTGCAAAATAGTCCCTATAAGGGTTTCTTATGAAAACCAACTTGGAAAAGATGTTTAACACACATTTATCTTACATATTCCTCCATATTCCATCAAAATACCAATAACTCATGTATGGGTAAATTTTTGAACATGAACCCTAGCATGAAATATGGGTAGAAATAGGAAGAATAAGCTGCCGGGATTTCAAAAATACAAAGAACATGAAAAACGGGGCTTAGAAGCACTTACTATTTAGCTTGGAAAGCTAGAAAACCCTAGCTATGGTGACCCTTGAAATGCCTAATAACCAAAATGCCCTCATGCCATTTCTTTAAAATTTCATCCATACAAGCCCATTTTTGACCAAAAATTTAGAATTTGGGCAATTTACTATCCAAGACCTTCTAATTCATAATCTAAAGCAATTTCATACAAATTGCTTCTAGAATCCAAGTTTTGAAATTTATACAATTTATTCCCTAATTTTGAATTGGACACCTTATATTTAGAATTTCTTCGTGAAACTTTAACACATGCATATACTCATATTCTACGCCTCATAATAATAATGAAATAAATATTTTAATGTCAGATTTGTGGTCCTGAAACCACTATTCCGACTAGGCCCTCCTTCAGGATGTTACAGATCGAATACTCCGACAGCTTCCGATCCCCGAGCTAGCTTGGCGAAACTGCAAAGGATGGAAAAGAAAAGGGGGTAAGCATTAAAACTTAGTAAGTCCACATGCAAATAATATGCAATGGTAGTAAGCAATCAACATGCAAAGACATAGGAACATATACATAAAGATTATTTATCATTCAAACCTTTTTGGTTTACTTATCATATGTACATATATACTTGTTCATCCCAAATCGTTCTTTACCAAGGCATTATTTATATGTTTAGCGTACATACCTGTACTCATCATAGTATATCATATAACCATACCTCTTTAACATGCCCTTATCGGGACTTTCATCACATTCATTGCATTACCCGTTGAACACTCAGAATACTATTGGATACGCAGAAACTTGGACATAAGTGCCACATAAACATACGTAGCCGAAGCTACCTCATATCATGCAACGCTCGTAATGGAGCTACTCACGAGCTTGCTCCTATAAGCTATTAGTCAAGGTGTAACTACACGGGCTACTTACAAAAGCTATCAAGTATCCGACCACTCAAGGATTACCTAGTCACCTGTAGGACACACAAGACCATTGCTCGAAACTCAATCACATGTATCATATCCATAATGAATTCGGACCACTCAACAAGCTCGGATACTCGCATCCATAATGAACTCGAACCACTCAACGCGCTCGGATGCCACATATATCACTAACCCGAACCACTCAATAAGTTCAGACTTCTTAATTCCTAGTGGCATGTCATTTGTATCCTAAACTATTCCTAAGGTACCATAGATATGTGTGAATGAATACTCTAACAGCTTCCGATCCCCGAGGAACCACAAAGGATGGAAAAGAAAAGGGGGTAAGCATTAAAGCTTTGTAAGTCCACACGCAAATAATATGAACTGGTAGTAAGCAATCAACATGCAAAGACATAGTAACATATACATAAAGATTATTCATCATTCAAACCTTTTTGGTTTACTTATCATATGTACATATATACTTGTTCATCACGAATCGTTCTTTACCAATGCATTATTTATAGGTTTAGCGTGCATACCTGTACTCATCATAGTATATCATATATCCATACCCCTTTAACATGCCCTCCTCGGGACTTTCATCACATTTATTGCATTACTTGTTGAACACTCGAAATACTATTGGATACATGGAAACTTGCACATAATAGCTATCGATCAAGGTGTAACTACATGGGCTGCTCACAAAAGCTGTCAGGTATTCGACCACTTAAGGATTACCTAGTCACTGGTAGGAGACACAAGACCATTGCCCGAAACTCAATCACATGTATCGTATCCATTATGAACTCGAACCACTCAACAAGCTCAAATGCCACATATATCACGAACTTGGACCACTCAACGAGTTTAGACTTCTTAATTCCTAGTGACATGTCAATTGTATCCTAAACTATTTCTAAGGTTCAAACGGGATTTTCCTCACTTGCACAAGGCATACTTTGTTATACTTGTTCGTGATGTCGTATGTAACGGCCATAATATCGTTTATGCTTTCATAACAACCAATAAGCATATAACTCATAATAACAAGAAATCAGTTATCACATAATTTCAAAACATTAAAAACATGCTACAACACCACATTATTTGCACATGTACTTACCTCGGTACAAAAATGATGATAATCGAGCCTAATCATCGTATACTTTATTCTTTCCTCGATCAAGACTCGATTCAAATTTTTCTTGATCTATAATGCCAAATTTAACTTGTTTATTAATTACATTATTCAAATTAATCCATAGTTCATGCCTTGGTAAAATTATCTTTTTACCCTTAACTTTTCACTTATTTATGATTTAGTTCCTAGGCTCGTAAAATGAAATACATGCATTTTAATTCTTACCCAAGCCTAGTCTAGTTTTCCTTGTACTCATAGCATCCCATATTTTCATCAAAAATCATATTTTTATCACTTATTTTACATCTTTTACAGAATGGTTCCTTTAAGGTGTTTTCATGCAAAATCACCTAGTAAAAGATGTTGAACACATATTAAACTATTAAACTATCATATTCTTCCATTAAACATCAAAACACAAACTTCTCATGCATGGGTCAAAATTTTAACATGAACCCTAGCTTAAAATATGGTTAGAAACGAGCACATCATGTTACGAGGATTTCAAAAATGTAAAGAACATTAAAAACGAGGCTAGAACAGACTTACTTTTAAGCTTGAAAAGTTTGAAAACCTAGCTACGGTTCTTCACAAATTTCAGCAGCTAAGGAGGAAGATGGACAACATTTTCACTTGATTTTTCCCTTTTTATTTCATTTAATTACCAAATGACCAAAATGCCCTTAGGGTTTTTCTTTCAAATTTTTCCTATGCATATCCATTTTTGTCCAAAATTATAGAAATTGGTCAAATTATAATATAGGACTCTCTAATTCATAATCTAAAGCAATTTCATGCTTAAAGCTACTAGAATGATAGTTTTGCATTTGGTCCCTAAAATTCAATTAGACATTTTATGCATAGAATTTCTTCATGTAACTTTCACATAAGCATGCATTCATATTATAGACCTCATAGAAATCATAAAATATTTATTTTTATCTCAAATTTGTGGTCTCAGAATCTCTATTCCGACTAGGCCCTAATTCGGGATGTCACATGTTATGTTATGAATATGTGATCAATGTTGTGGATGCATAAGTTCAACTAAGGTAAGGTTGTGATCATGTATGCTTGTAATGATATGCCTTGATAGATGATGAATTTTCCTATTTTTAAATGCTTGGAATGGTTGGCATTGCTTGTGTGTTTCAAGTAAAGGTCTTGGGTGAAATTTTAGGTGAGAAATGAAGCTAGAAATGGCTTTATTTTGTCCACACAGGCAAACACATGGGCATGTGTCTAGACCGTGTATAACACACGGCCTAGTAACATGGGCATATGTGGTTAGGTCGTGTGTCCCCTGCACCTTAATTTTGAGAAACAAAATGCTTAGAATTTAGTACATGAGCAAAGACACAGATGTGCGTCTCAGCCGTGTATGCCACACAGCCTAGAACACGGGCGTGTGTCCTGGCCGTGTGAAAGCTGTACCTAATTTTGAATTGAATTAATTAATCACACGGCCTAACACACGGGTGTATGGCATAGCCGTGTGTACAAGTTAGAGAGTTACATAGGGTTGAACACGGCCTCCAACATAGGCGTGTCCCTAGGTCACACAGGCGTGCCCCTTGGACCACACGGGTGTGTGAGCCCTGCAACTTGGAAAATTTTGTAATTTTTTGAAAAATTCTTAGAGGTCCTGATTAAGTCCCGATTCAATCCTAATGCTTGTATTCGACCTGGAAGACCCGATCAAGGGACGTTATGGATAATCTCGGTAAATGAACAGTAATTTAAGTAGATTAATGGAAAAATATTCTGAATATTTTGATAATACTCTAAAACCCTGTTCCAACGATGGGTACGGGTTAGAGGTGTTATAGATAGGATGGTCGGAGATGGTGTGTAGAGAATGGGGGTAGGATTTATACATATTTGCTTCTGGATCTAATTCTAAATCTGAAACTGTATCTGCTTTCTGTATATTTGCATGCTTAATTCTACTGGGTTACACACTGAGTTTTCATGAAGTCACATCTGTTGTCTATTTTGTCAGGTAATCCACAAACTTAGGCAAATCGTTGCAACGGAGCCTCTCGATGACCACGATTTTATAAACTGGTTACGTTTATGATTGTTATTTTAAACATTATTTCTGAATTTTTGTAACAACTGGACTCTCTAAACTTTTTGGTTGATTTTCCTTTGGGTTTGGATGTACGTTTTGGTATTTAATTTGTGACTGATATCTAAAAACTATGATTTATACTGAAACAAAGGTTTTACTAAAAATATGGACCGATTTATTGAAATAAAACATTTTTGTAAGCTTACGCTATTTAACACGTTTTAAGGTTGATTAATTAATTGAATAAACATTTTTACAATAGGTAGAGGCAAATAGGAGTTTTAAAATTGAAATGGTTTTAATGCGTAGAGTTCGATACCAAAACCAGTTCTTTGTGACATCTTCGGATTCGACCATAACGTCTAGGCCAGGTTTGGGGTGTGTAACGCCCCAAATATTAAATTATTAATTTTGTATGTTGTGTGCATTAATGCATGCTTGCTTCTGTGGTTGAGTGTTCGGAGAAGTGTTTGAGATGTCCTGGGTTCAAGATTTGGCTTATACAAAAATTTTTGTTTCAATTGGTTAAACCCTTGTCTCTAGTCAGTAGACTTTTTAAATAAAAAGTGGTAAAACATGACGAAAAGGGCCTTCTGGTCTAGGGGTAAGAGGCGTGTGGGGTGTTCCTTGGGGTCAGAGGTTTGAGACTTGGTGTTGCAAAAGAAGTGAATTATTTTTGCTGTAGTGCCCTATAAGAGGTTGTATGTCAAAGGGATTCTATTGCTGATGGGGCGGTTAGAGTGTTTGAGGGGAGAGGGGTGTGTGTAGCTGAAATTTAGGAGGATATGTGGGGTAGTTGGATAGGGATATGTTGGAGTGGATGGAGGAGAGATTTTAGAAGAGATTAAGGGCAGAAAATGTGGGATTTGAAGTGGAGGGAGTGTTGGTGCCGAATTGGGATTGTGAGCACCCAATGAATTCAGTTTTGGGAAGGTTTTCAGCTTAGTGTGAATGTTAGTTTCGGTTTCTGTGTATTTTTTCTTTTTCCTCTTCACTGTTGGCTTCTGACTCTGCTTTCGGGTTCTTTCATCCTTTGTTTTGGGGGCAGTCAAACTTTGATATTAACCATTTGGGTATGTTCGTGTGTTAGTTCTTTGCTTTTTCCGAATAAACATCTCTATCTTTTCCTCAATCAGCTTTCCCTCTTTATTGATAACTTCTTCTTCTCCTCTTCCTTTCCTTCCTTAACCGATTCTTCTCTTGGTCGAATATACCTTCTCCCCCTCCTTCAATTTCCTTCGTGATTAACATATTTCCTTTCTTTTTATTTTGCTATTGTGACAGAATATCTCATCTCCTCCCCTCTCTGTGGGATTTTGGGCAACTGTTCTTTGATTAGTCGGGTTTGAGTGCAAGGTTCTTTTCTCTCTTTTCCCTCACTTTTATTTCTCTTTTTTCATATTTTGTGATAGACGATTACTCTATCTCTGGTTAGAGTGCACAGTTACTATTCTTTCTCTCTTCTGTCGAAATAAATTTTTATCTAATACCTTCCTTTTCTGTCGTTTTTTGCTAGGAGGTGCGATTGTTCCATCTCCTGCCTTAGGTTAAGGGTGTGCTTTGGGTGTTGGCCGAATATTGCTGTCTCTTATTCTTAGTCCTACATTTTTGGTAAGATGTTATATACTTGGTTCAACTATTTGTGGGTATGGTTTTATATAACAAGTCACCGTTGGAATAGAGGTAATCTTTAGGGGTTACAATCAGTCTCTTGTGCAAGCCCCAATCAATCAATCAAGGCGAGTGATACGTAGTATTATGAATAAGTGTTTGATTAGGGTTCGCTTTAACTCAATTTTTAGGCTATTAATCAAAGCTTTTGTTTGAAATAGATTTGAGTACTCGTGGTCCAGTTGGCACTTTCGCAATCAGGTGTGTAATCACACTGCCATAATCATAAATCGACAAAAGTTGAAATAAGAGACCGTCGACGCTACACGAGCGTGCACTCGCTCATATGGTAATCCGAAAGCATAAATGTGGGCGTTTGATCGTAGAGGCCACCGTGAGCGATTTCATGGGCTTAGGCCATTTTGGGGCCACATTAGGCTGAACTGGGTCGTGTGGGCCCCACGGGCTTTTGGGCTCCACACGGGTAAACCATACAGATGTGTGGAGATTATTGGGCCAGGCTGTGTAATTCACACGACCAAGGCTATTTTTGGGCTTTGTGGGCCACACAGGCATGTGGGCTTAAATAGGCCCAAATTGTGGGCCTTGGGCCCATTCTCACTGTTTGACTGTTAAGGTTGCACTGGTCGCCCGAGATGACTGTGGACCTATTGTTGGGTCGATAAGTATACCTAGACCCTAAGTTGTTAAATGACTGTTATGTCCCTATAAGGTAAAATGACTGTTATAGCCTTATGTATGTATGACTGTAATCGAGCATGGCATTTTATATATATTGCATACACGTATGATATTATGATATGTTGCATGGGGATAGGTTTATTATTGATTGGAGAAAGTGTACTGTACTGGCAGTTCTGCTGCAACCACTGTTTAGTGCAGCAACCGGTGTTATTTTTGGAGTGTAGGGATGAGTGGGTTGATTTTATTCCCACATAGAGTGTAGGGCTGAACGGAGTGGAGTGTAGAGGCTGGATGGGTAAGATTTCTATTTGCATTTCTGTCCTGTTACTGTTACTGAAATGGGCTAAGGCTCACACTGATACTGTTATGTAATGGGCTAAGGCCCTAACTGAGTTACTGAAATGGGCTTAGGCTAGACCGTATTTGCCTATCATATGACTGACTGTTTATTTATTAAGGGATTACACACTGAGTTTCATAAACTCACCCTTATGCTTATCTGTGCAGGTAATCCTTAGGTGGATTGGAGCTGTGAGGGATGCAAAAGTGGCCGCACATCGGATTTTTAATTTATTAGTAATTTAAATTTGGGTATTTTTATATAATAAGGCCTCTTTAAAGTTTTAACTTTTAAATCGGGATTTTTACTTGCTTGATGTAAACTGTTAGTTGTAGGAAAATGATAGGTTTTCAAAAGATAACTATTTTTTTGAAAGACACCACATTTACGCCACACATTTCGTAGGCTTCCGCAAAAGACAACATTTTTAAAAATTATGGTCATTTTAACATGATACACGACGAGTTTTAAAATCATCATTAAAAACAAGTAACAAAGGTAAATATGCAAAAAGGGTTTTTTGAATATCCTAAATGTAACACCCCATACCCGAGACCGTTTCCGGAGTCGAACACGAGGTGTTAACGGGCTTAATTCATTACTTAAACAGCTCATACAATTCGTTTTAAAATTTTCTAGACAAGCTGGCTGACTGCATCGCAGTCGCTTTAAAAATTATATCTTGAGTTCCAAAACTCGAAATCCAATTCCATAAATTTTTCCTGAAACTAGACTCATATATCTATCTAGTAAAATTTTTGTAAAATTTTTGGTTGGGTCAATTAGTATAGTTTATTAGTTAAAGTCTCCCATGTTTCAGGGTTCGACTACTCTGACCTCTTTGCATTACGAATCAGATATCTCCCTGTACAGGGCTTCAATGCCTATGCCGTTTGTCTCTAATAAAACTAGACTCAATAATTAATCTGTACATACAAAGTATGACTTCTAATTATCTTTGTAAAATATATGGTGAATTTCCAAAGTTAGAATAGGGGATCCAGAAATCGCTCTGGACCTGTTTCACAAAAATTTAAACATCTCATAAAATATAGCTCATATAGTTGTTTCGTTTCATCCATATGTAAATAGACTCATCAAGCTTCAATTAAATAATTTATTCATTATTTAATTCCATTTCTACTATTTTTAGTGATTTTTCAAATTCACATCACTACTACTGTCTGAATCTATTTTATGGTAAATTTTACCTATGTCATGGTTTCCATGGATTAACTAGTAATTTGACATACATAACACCAAATATGATCATGATTAGCCATTCCAATGGCTAATCATTACCAAGCATTTCCATACTACTCAATAACCATATCATAAGTGTAACACCAAAAATGATTAGCCATGACATACGGCATAATAATCAAATAGACTTAGACTATTACTCAACCAAAACCGAATTCGAACCTAAGATTAAAGTCATTTTCAATGCATGAAATACTTACCACAAACATCATCCATTCGTAGTACTGATCACTTTAACTAAAACGAATTTAAACCACTATCAATCATAACCAAATTATCAAGACCAAACTTACTAAACCTTATAACTAAGCACCCATAAGACCAAATCCAAACTTAACATTTAAGCCATATTCGCATGGCTAAAAGTATACATATCAAAGTTCAAACAAAACATAATAGCCTATACATGCCGAAATGTTCTCTTAGACCAACTAAGAAGAAGGTACCAAAAAGTTGCAAGCTGGTGTGATGACTTCGACGATGGTCCCGAGCACACAAAATGGGTCAAAGAAACCTAAATAAGTAACAACACACCAAATGAGTATATAACTCAGTAAGTCATAAGCATTACACTACCGTCCATTAATAAAAGATCATAAGAGAAAACAAATAATGCAAGATCAATTACTCCATCCATACCGAACTATGCTATAATTTCTTAGATTTTCGGTTCAATCTCATGCCAAGTCCTACAATCAAATCAAATACCAAAACATTGAATTGATTTAGATTCATTTCCTCACAACATGGAACAATGATGCACTGTAAATTTATACATACACATCACATGTCTCAAATTCGATATTTTAGTTAATAGTTCTATCACTTAGTTCTTTCATGCACCTTTTATATTATCAACCGTATTTGCACACATAGTGCTAATTACACTCGCACACATAGTGCCATAGTAAACCGCACACATAGTGCATTGGATTTTCTCTCATGCTTCAACATCCAAATCAGCACACCTAGTGCCACTTAATTCTGCACACATAGTTCCATATGTCAACTCATTATGATAAGGCAATTTACTTAATTCAAATAGCACATATGGTTACATTAATAAATAGGAAAATCACTCCAAAAGAATACCTAACAAAAGGAATTCTTTTATGATTCACTAATATTATTTATATACAAGCTAATCAACCTTACAAAAATGCTTAAGGACTTACCTTATGTCGGATGGAATGATTCCCAATCGACTACTCAATATTCTTTGCTTTGCCTTTGCTTGGTTCCCCTCCTTTGGATTCTTGAGCTAGAATAAATAAATTAATAGTTTAATTTACCTTGCAAGATATTCATAATTATATAAATTTAATGATTCCACTTCTTCTTACAACCCTCCTTGTTCCAAATATCAAAATTTCAACTAATGTTTATATTATATCTCAAAGCCGAATGTATTATCATTATCAAAATAACATTTGGTCATCATTTTGTCATTTAACACATAGTTTCACTTCATAAACATTTTGACCGTATACTTCTAAACTAGCAAAAGCTCCTCATTTATTCGTACTATCTTTTAAATACTATCAAGTTCATATACTTATTTGGTCCTTACAATTTACCTATCATATTTTCTAAGTTTCTCAACTAAGACCTTTCAAGAAAAATTCACATTCATAAGTCTAAATTAAAACATCAAATTTTCACACATGCACTAATACACATAGAGGATATGCAACTAAATTTTAAATAAATTTTATGACTCGGTTTTGTGGTCCCGAAACCACATTCCGACTAGGGTCGAATTAGGGCTGTCACATTAAATTTTCGCTAAGATCACAAATAGGTTTTAATATAGAACGAATTCTTTTTCCATGAGATTATGTTTTCGAAAAACACTTCAGTGTGACATCACCAAATTCGGCCATAAAATCTAGGCCGGGTTTGGGGTGTTACATTTGTGGTATCAGAGCCAGGTTACAAAACTCAGCTGTGGATTTGGGTTTCTTTTAAAGCACTGTTTCAAATGATTTGAAATACTTGGAATTGTTTTACTGAGTGTGTGGTACACTGAGCCTCTGGCACTGATTCTGTAAGTCCTCTAAAACTACTGTTTATTTAAATTGAAATACTGAGATTATTGTAGGCAATAGACTGTACTAAAACACTCTATCTAGGGTAACCTAAAACTGTAATAAGACTACGATCTGCGAAAACAAAACTTTGAATTACTGATAATATTTTTCATAAAATATCCATTAATAAACACTAGAATTGTAAACTAATACATAAAATTGTTAAAATAGATAATACGCGAATAAAAAATGAGCACTTGAGGTACTCGTGGAAGGGGTGCAAGAGGCTGCGGCGGAGGCCGTGGAGGTGCTCAGGCTGGGTCTTCGTCATCGGGCCACATGCCTAACATTGAAGCTAGAGAGGCACTGCCTTCACCTGTGACTGAGACTGGATCTCACGACTGTGTGGCTGGGGACGACGCACTGTCCCAAGCTATGTTGCAAATTCTGGAGAGGGTCGTTGGGCCCAATATTGGAACTGTGGGGCGTGGGTCAGTTACGGAATGACTCAGGTCTAATGATGCTAATATTTTTAGGGGTATTACTGGAGTTGCCCCTAATGTGGCTGAATATTGGATTGAGGCCACAGAGAAGATCATAGACGACCTCGACCGTACTCCTGAGCAGAAACTAAAAGGTTTAGTGTCATTGCTATAAGATGAAGCTTATCAATAGGGGCTTACAGTTAAAGAGCGTACTCAGCCCGACCGGTTGACCTGGGAATTTTTCAAGACTGCATTTCAAGGGAAACATGTGGGCATTAGTTACATGGGTTCCCGGAGGAGAGAGTTTCTAAATTTGTCTCAGGGGATAAATCTGTGGCTGAATACGGGCTGAAGTTTTGCGACTTAGTGGTTATGCGCGTGGGATAGTGGCAACTAAATATGAGTGTTTTGTTTAATTTTAGGACAGCCTCAGAGATGATTTAAGGGTTCTGATAGCTCCACAGAAGGAGCAAGATTTTGTTGCTTTAGTGGATAAGGTAACAATTGCCGAGGATGTGAAGCGCGCTGAGCACCAGAACCATGAGAAGGAAAGAGGTAGGAACAAAAGGGATTCGGATCCCCCAAGTTCATTTGCGAGGCCTAAGAAAAAGGCTAGAGTTGCTGGGCCGGTTAGAGTTGGGGCCTCTGTTACTGATACTGGACCACAATCCTGTGCAGATTGTGGGAGACGCCATTAGGGTGAATGCTGGAAAAGGATTGGGGTATGTCTGGGTGTGAATCATTAGAGCACCGTATCAGAGATTGTCCACGGAGGCCAGATCAAATACAAGCTTCTAGTATAGGTACTATTCAGTTGTCGAGAGGGTTCAGTAGCCATCGAGAGGCCGTGGTCAGGCCAAAGGTGGAATGGTATGGGCCGTGGTCGTGGAGCAACGGGCAAATGTGCTGGTCATACTGTGGCAAGGTAACCAGCACTGGTTTATGCTGCACATCATCGAGAGGACGGAGACGCTCTAGATGTTATTACGGGTACGTTCTTTATCCATAATATCCCTTATACTGCACTGATTGATGTTAGGTCTACGCATTCTTATATAGCATGCACTGTATTTGAAACTTTGGGTATAATGGCTGAGAGCACTACCAATGAGGTCACTGTGTTGAGTCCATTAGCGTAGTTAGTGAGGGTAAATAAATTGTTCAGAGATGTACCTTTGGAGGTTCACGAAACTATCTTTTTGGCAGATTAAATGAACTTCCTTTTGGAGAATTTGATTTAATACTGGGTATGCACTGGCTGGTTAAATATCAAGTGAATTTGGATTGTGCTACTAAACGGGTGATACTAAAAATGTGGAGGGTGATGAGGTAGTTGTAATTAAGGAGCATAGGAATTATTTGTCAAATGTGATTTCTGCACTGAAGGCTGAGAAATTGGTTCATAAGGGTTGTGAGGCACATCTAGCCGACATCGATGTTTCAGATTTTGAAGTTTCTTCTGTTAAAAATATCAAGACAGTTAAAGACTTTCTGGATGCTTTTCATGATGAACTATCTAGGTTACCTCCAAACCGTGAAGTTGAATTTGGAATAGTGCTCTTCCCTGGTATAGCTCCGATGTCAATCGCCCCTTATAAAATGGCACTGAAGAAACTAGTGGAGCTTAAGGCTTAGATTCAAGAGTTACTGGATCGAGGGCTCATCGAACCTAGTGTGTTCTATTGGGAGTACCGGTTTTATTTGTGAAAAATAATTATGGATCCATGTGTATCTGCATCGACTATCGACAACTGAATAAATTGACTATTAAGAATAAATACCCCCTACCAAAGATTGATGATCTATTCGACCAGTTTTGAGGAGCTTCGGTCTTCTCTAAGATTGATATCTAATCAGGATACAATCAACTGAGAGTCAGAGAGGCTGATGTTTACAAGACAATGTTTAAGACTCGTTATGGTCATTACGAGTTCCTAGTGATGCTATTTGGACTGACGAATGCACTATCGGATTTTATGGATTTGATAGACCGAGTATTCCAGCCTTATCTGGATGGGTTCTTAGTGGTGTTTATAGATGATATTTTGGTATATTCGAGAACTGAAGAGGATCATGATGCACAACTCTGAGTTGTTTTATAGATTCTGAAGGAGAAACAACTGTATGCCAAGTTTAGTAAATGTGAGTTCTGGTTACGAGAGGTAGCTTTTTAGGGCCATGTGGTATCTGCTGAAGGGATTAGGGTTGTTCCTTGGAAAATTGAAGCTGTTCTGGATTGGAAGCCAGCTAAGATGATATTCAAGATTCGAAGTTTTCTGGGTCTGGCAGGGTAGTATGGACGGTTTGTTGAGGGGTTTTCATTGATTGATGCACCTCTGACTAAGTTGTTGCATAAGGGTGTTCCGTTTAACTGGAATGATACTCAGCAAGAAAATTTTGAGAAACTTAAAAAGGTTTTGACTAAGGCCCCTGTCTTGATACAACCAAAGTCTGGGAAAGATTTTACTATCTACAGCGATGCATCATACGTTGGTTTAGGTTGTGTGTTGATACAAGAGGGTAAGGTAGTGGCTTATGCGTCTCGCCAACTTAAGACTCATGAGATGAATTATCTGATGCATGACTTGGAGTTGGCCGCATTGGTATTCGCACTGAAAATTTGGAGGCATTACCTGTACGATGAGAAGTGTATTATTTACACGGATCACAAGAGCCTCAAGTATCTCCTCACTCAGAAGGAGTTAAATCTTAGGCAGTGTAGATGGATTGAGCTGCTTAAGGATTATGACTGTTCGATTGAATACCATCCTGGTATGGCCAATGTGGTGGTTGACGTACTGAGTCGAAGGGCTATGATGGATCTGAGGGCAATGTTTGCTCGTCTCAGCTTATTTGATGATGGTAGTTGTTGGCCAAACTGCAGGTTAAACCGACATGGATTGAGTAGATTAAGGGTACACAGTTGGAGGATGAGTCATTGGGCCTTCGATTTCGACAAATTGAGAGTGGCAAAATTTTAGATTTTTGACTGAATAGCGAAGGGGTATTGTGTTTCTGTGGGAGAGTCTGTATACCGAATGATACTAATTTGAGGCAGTCTATTGTGAGAGGTGCATAGTAGCACTTATGCTATGTATCCTGGTAGGAATAAGATGTACCGAGACCTTTGTGAGTTATATTGGTAGCCAAGTCTTAAGTGTGAAGTTACCGACTTTGTGAGTAAATGTCTGACTTGCAGCAGGTCAAGGCTAAACATCAGTTACCTTCGAGGTTGCTTCAGCCAATTAAGATTCCGCTTTGGAAATGGGAAAAAGTGACTATGGACTTCGTAAGTGGGCTACCCTTAATTCCTACTAAGAAGGATTCAGTATGGGTCATCGTGGATCGATTGACCAAATCTGCCCATTTCATACCTGTTCGTACTGATTACTCATTGTAGAAGCTGGCTAAACTATATGTGTATGTGATAGTGAGACTGCATGGGGTACCAGTTTACATAATATCTGATAGAGATCCTCGCTTCATGTCTCGGTTCTGGAAAACGTTACATGAGGCTTTGGGTACAAGGTTGGACTTTAGTACTATGTTCCATCCTCAGACAGATGGTCAGTCAGAGAAGGTGATTCAGATACTAGAGGACATGTTAAAGAGTTGTGTGATAGATTTCCAAGGAAGTTGGGAAGACTACTTGCCATTAGCAGAGTTTGTGTATAACAATAGCTATCAATTTAGCATACAGATGGCACCTTACGAGGCATTATATGGTCGGAGGTGTCGTGCTCCTTCATGTAGGACTGAATTAGGTAAGCGACGTGTTCTGGGCCCTGAATTGGTTTCTGATACAGAGGATAAAGTTAGATTGATTCGGGATCAACTGAAGGCAGCATCAGAAAGACAGAAGCCGTATACAGATCTAAAATGTAAGGAGATTGAGTATTCTGTAAGGGACTTAGTGTTTCTCAAGGTCTCGCCATGGAATAAGGTATTGAGGTTTGGACGAAAGGGAAAGCTAAGCCCTAGGTTCATTGGGCCTTACCGTATACTGAAACGTGTGGGACCAGTTGCCTATCAACTAGAATTACATCCAGAGTTGGACCAAATTCACGATGTGTTCCATGTCTCTATGTTGAGGTGCTACCGCTCTGATCTCGCGCATATTATCTTGACAGAGGAGATTGAGGTTAGACCAGATCTAACTTTCAAGGAGGAACCAGTTTAGATTCTGAACCATGGTGTAACAGTGTTAAGGAAGAAGTCTATCCCACTAGTTAAGGTACTTTGGTGTAATCACAACTCAGAGGAGGCCACGTGGGAACCCGAAGAGGCGATGCGACAACAATACCCACATTTGTTTTGACCAGGTAAATTTTGAGGCCGAAATTTTCTTTTAGGGGGTAGAGTTGTAACGCCTTAAATCTTAAATTATTAATTATATATGTTGTGGGAATAAATGCATGCTTGCTTCAGTGGTTAGGTGTCTGGAGAAGGGTTTGAGAAGTCCTGGGTTCAAGCTTCGGCTTATAAAAAAATTTTTGTTTCAATTGGTTAAACCCTTGTCTCTAGTCAGTAGGCTTTTTAAATAAAAAGCGGTAGAACATGACAAAGCCGGCCCAGGGATAAGAGCCGTGTGGAGTGTTTCTTAGGGTCTAAGGTTCGAGACTTGGTGTTGTAAAAGAAGTGAATTATTTTGCTACTGTGCCATGTAAGAGGTTGTATGGTAGAGGGATTCTATTGCTGATGGGGCGGTTAGAGTGTTTGAGGGGAGTGGGGTATGTGTAGCCAAAATTTAGGAGGATATGTGGGGTAGTTGGATAGGGATCGATTGGAGTGGATAGAGGAGAGATTTTAGGAGAGATTAAGGGTGAAAAAAGTGGGATTTAAAGTGGAGGTAGTGTTGGTGCCGAATTGGGATTGTAAACACCCAATGAATTCGGTTTTGGGAAGGTTTTTGGCTTAGTGTGAATGTTAGTTTCGGTTTCTGTGTATTTTTGCTTTTTCCTCCTCACTATTGGCTTTTGACTTTGCTTTTGAGTTCTTTCATCCTTTGTTTTGGGGGCAGTCAAACTTTGATATTAACCATTCAGGTATGTTCACGTGTTTCTTCTTTACTTTTTCCGAATAGACATCTTTCCCTTTTCCCCAATCGACTTTCCCTCTTTATTGGTAACTTCTTCTCCTCCTCTTCCTTTCCTTCCCTTGCTGATTCTTCTCTCGGCCAAATATACCAATCCTTCGATTTCCTTCGTGATTAACATATTTCCTTTCTTTTCATTTTGCTATTTTGACCGAATATCTCATCTCCTCCCCTCTCTGTGCTATTTTGGGCAACTGTTCTTTGATTAATTGGGTTCGAGTGCAGGGTTCTTTTTTCTCTTTTCCCTCACTTTTATTGCTCTTCTTTCATCTTTTGTGATAGACAATTACTCCATCTTTGGTTAGAGTGCATGGTTACTATTCTCTCTCTCTTCTGCCGAAATAAATTTTTATTTAACACCTCTCTTTTCTGTTGTTTTCTACTAGGAGGTGCGATTGTTCCATCTCGTGCCTTAGGTTAAGGGTGTGCTTTGGGTGTTGGCCGAATATCGCTGTCTCTCATTCTTAGTCCTACGTTTTTGGTAAGATGTTATATACTTGGTTCAACTATTTGTGGGTATGGTTTTAGATAACAAGTCTCCGTTGGAATACAGGTAATCTTTAGGGGTTGCAGCCAGTCTCCTGTGCAAGCCCGAATCGATCGATCAAGGCGAGTGATGGGTAATATTATGAATAAGTGTTTCATTAGGGTTCGCTTTAACTCGATTTTTAGGCTATTAACCGAAGCTTTTTTTGAAATAGATTGGAGTACTCATGGTCCAGTTACGCACTTTTGCAATCAGGCGTGTAATCACACTGCCATAATCGTAAATCTGCAAAAGCCAAAATAAGTGACCGTTGACGCTACACGAGCGTGCGCTCGCTCATGTGGTAATCTAAGCGCATAAATGTGGGCATTTGATCGTAGAGGCCACCGTGAGAGATTTCATGGGCCTAGGTCGTTTTGGGGCCACGTTGGGCTGAAATGAGCCATGTGGGCCCCACAGGTAAACCACACAAACATGTGGAGATTATTGGTTCAGGTTGTGTACTTTACACGGCCAAGGCCAATTTTCGGCTTTGTGGCCCACATGTGGGCCCACATTATGGGCCTTGGGCCCATTCTCACTGTTTGACTGTTAAGGCTGCAAGGGTCACCTGAGATGACTGTGGACCTACTGTTGGGTCGGTAAGTATACCTAGACTTGAAATTGATAAATGGTTGTTATGTCCCTATGAGGTAGAATGACTGTTATGCCTTTATGTATGTATGACTATAATAGAGCATGCCATTTTATATATATTGCATTCATGTATGATATTATGATATGTTGCATGGGGATAGGTTTATTATTGACTGGGGGAAGTGTACTGTACTTGCAGCTCTACTGCAACCACTGTTTAGTGCTGCAACCGGTGTTATTTTTGGAGTGTAAGGATGGGTTGGTTGATTTTATCCCTGTATAGAGTGTAAAGCTGGACGGAGTGGAGTGTAGAGGCTGGATGGGTAGGATTTTTATTTGCATTTCTGTCCTGTTATTGTTACTGAAATGGGCTAAGGCCCGCACCGACATCATATCTTGTAATGGGCTAAGGCCCTAATCGATCTTGGATCATTCTCAAACGAGCTTAGGCCTGCATCAGTATTTACCTATTATATGACTGACTGTCTGTTTATTAAGGGATTACACACTGAGTTTCATAAACTCATCCTTCTGCTTATCAGCGCAGGTAATCCTAAGGTGGATTGGTGCTGCGAGGGACTCGAAGGTGGCCACACATTCGTTTATGACTCGATATTGGATTTTTAATTTATTAGTAATTTAAATTTGGGTATTTTTATGTAATAAGACCTCTTTAAAGTTTTAACTTTTAAATTGGGATTTTTACTTGCTTGATGTAAACTGTTAGTTGTAGGAAAACGATGGGTTTTCAAAAGATAACTATTTTTTTTCAAAGACACCACGTTTACGCAACACATTTCATAAGCTTCCGTAAAAGACAATGTTTTTAAAAATTATGGACATTTTAACATGATACACGACGGGTTTTAAAATCATTATTAAAAATAAGTAGCAAAGGTAAATGTGCAAAAAGGGTTTTCTAAATATCCTAAATTTTCGTTAAGATCACAAAGAGGTTTCAATATAGAACAGATTCTTTTTCAACGAAATTATGTTTTCAAAAAACACTTCAGTGTGACATCGCCAGATTCGACCATAACGTCTAGGCCAAGTTTGGGGTGTTATAGTAAAAGTTTTGGGGAGAAAGTTGGGAGGATGTAAAAGTTTTGGGGGGAATGTAAAAAGTTTCAGAGGTTTGGGGTAAAAATGTGAAATATTATAGTTTAGTATTCTTTTTATTCTAATTATTCGAGTTATTGAAATTCAAAAACTCAATTGGATTCAAATTTGAAATTCAAAAAAAAAAAAGATTTGACTTGAATAACTTGATTCGTTTAACACAGAATTTGAAAAAGAAAATTCAATTTGTTTTGTTTTAGTCGAATCAAGTTTTGGTCACCCCTAGCCTTTGGTTCCTTCTCAATGGACATAACTTCCACTCCTTTAGTGCATAGCCTAAATGCCACTGATGGAATATCTAGGACTTTTTCTTGTACCTTTTAAAGATCAACCTTTAGAAATTTTGTTGATGTACTCTCTCTAATGTTTTTTTTGTTATGTCTCCTCAAAAGAGAAGGTGAAAGAGAACAAGATTGTCTTTGGGAGTTCTTAGCGTGGAATATTGGTAATCTTGACACAAGCCATTATTTTCTTTCAAAGGAAGTTAGGTTTTCTTCAAATGTAAACTTTTTTGAGGATCAAAGCTTTAAAGTTAGCGAATTGGGTATAAAAGTTTAAAGTAAATTGCAACTCAATCAAGTGAATAAATATCTAAATTTTACTCCAACTATTTTCCCTCCAAAATGGGAAAATGAATATTTTGATGCAATTTAACTTTATAAAATAAAATTTGGAACAAAAAAATTATCTATAATTGAAATAAGGCTAAACATCACCCTTAAGCTATGTTTCAATGTGTTGCCTTAACTACTAAGCTACACTTTGCAGACACCAACTGAATTCTTTAAAGTTTCGAGCTAGCAACTTCAAAGGCTTTTGTAAATAGGTTTGTCATTTCATTTTCAATTGAAACATGTTTCAATTCAATGGTTTCATTCACCAGTAACTTCTTAAAAAAAAATTTCTTATATCAATATCTTAGTCCTCGAGTGAAGCATTGGATTCTTGAAAATAGTTCAAATAACTCAACAACTAACATCAATCAAATTTTACATGCTCAATAGTCAAATACAATTTCATAAGCAAAACAAATAAACCAATGTTAGTATAACACAAGCATAATGCAAAACACTAAAAACCATAAAGAACTTCGAAAAAAATTAAAATATGCCAAACATAACAAATAAACAAGCAAAACAAGAACCTCCCCCTCCCCCCTCACACTTAAGTTACACATTGTCCCAAATGAAAATAAAGTTTGAGAAATACTCCTCTGATAATGGTAAGAGCAACAAAATTGTTGAAGAATTGCTCAAACTGCATTAAAGCTCTAAAAGTACTGCAACTCATAATGGAAGGACCTAAAAAAGAAAGATAAACAAAAAAAAAAAGAAAACATAATATGCAATATAAATAAATAAAAACCGAAAACAAATCCAAGTTTAGAGTAACAAAAAATCCATTATTACAACAATATTAGAAAAAAATGATAGCATCAATTGCTCTAAGAGTCAGTTTAGGGCTCCAACTCAATTACTTTATTCACCTTGTCCTTGCATAAGAAAAACAACTTCTTCAGTAGAAAAACTAGGTGGCCCCTATAATTAACACCCTATATCCATAACCCATGCCGGGTTAGAGTACGAGGCATTACCTAACTTTATCTCATGCATACAAACAGTCTCAAGTCACCGAGACTTGGTCCAAATTAAAACTTTTTCAATTTCTACTTTAAACTTATTATTATGGGCCTACGAGCCCCAAATCAACCGTTAAAAACTATTCGGAACCATTCTGGGTCTTTAAACCAACCTTAAGAAATTTTCCTTAAAATAGGGCACACGCTCATGTGGAAGGGTAACACGCCAATGTAACCATTTCGACATGGTCGTGCTGGTGGTCCGTGTGGCTCACACGGCCTAAGCACCCTGGGACACACTCGTGTCCCACCCCTGTGTGGAATTAAATTCTAATTCACACCTACAGGGGTTTTCACACGGTCAGACACACGCCCGTGTCAATGTCCCGTGACCCTCATACGGCCACGACACGCCCGTGTCTTAACCCGTGTGCAAAAACCTGGGTATTCTGTTTCTAATGTCAGCATTCCTAAATTGTCACACGGTCAAGGCACACGCCCATGTTCTAGGCCGTTTCCTCCACACAGCTGAGACACACGACCGTGTCTCTACCTATGTGTTTATTATCATGCATACTGACCTGAAATTTTTACATGTAGGGGTCACACGGTCAGACCATACGCCCATAGGGCTGACCATGTTAGACACACGCCCGTGTGTCTACCCGTGTGGGCAATATAAGGCTATTTACCAAACCTCATTGCCACCCTTTCATACCTTTTTTCACTAAAAAACGAGCTAATACCAAAACAAGCATAATTTCCAAAATCAAATCAGCCAGAATAGACATTCGTTCAACCGTGTAGATGCAACTTTTATAAACTGAAAATAAATATTAGCCATCATTCATGGCTTAATACTAACTGTGGGATCTATCCAAAGCCAACACATTTGGCCAGATCTCCAAGACTCAAAATAATAAGTTCTAATCCTATATATGCCATATTCAAAAATATAAATCCAACTATACTGAATGTTTCAACTGATTGTGTGATCGATATCTCTGACTTTTGGTGATCCTTGAGCTAGTTAGGCGGCACTAAAAGAAATGGAAAGGAAAGCAAGTAAGTATAAAGCTTAGTAAGTTGCATATAAATAAATATACAACAGTAATCTACAATTTACCAACAACTTATGATACCAAAGTGGGCATAAGCATGACTTACTCTTTACTTCATACAAATCACATAGCATATACGATGAGTTCACATCTTATACATATGTATCACTTAGGTACCTGTAATACTCACAATACGGTTATACTTCCCTCATTAACTTAAATTTATAACTCTCGCTGTTGAACCATTCGGAACACTACCGAATATTCCATAGGCCTCAATCATGGGTAAAGTGTCGATGCCATGTCCCAAACATAGTCTTACACTGGCTATCATCTTCGAGGCTGATGCCATGTCCTAGGCATGGTCTTACACTAGCTCTCACATAACCGTACCGATGCCCTGTCCCATACATGGTCTTACACTGACACATCTCGTAGCTAATGCATGTCCCAGACATGTCTTATACTGGCTTACGTCCCGAGGCTGATGCATGTCCCAGACATGTCCTACACTAGCACTCATCCCACTGCCGATGCCATGTCCCAGACATGGTCTTACACTGGCTCTCATAATGTGGCCGATGCATGTCCGAGACATGTCTTACACTAGCTTACACAAATGACCCAAGTGATACGACATGAATATCCGGTTTACTTCCTAAGGTCCCAACAGGAATTCTACTATTTCAATGATCATTACACATTCTCAGTTTTGAAATCAAGCAATTCATGCCATATCTATTCAATGACAATTTAAATACGGATAGTAGAAATGTAGTTATATTATTTACATACAACTTACCTTGAATTTCAAAATGTAGCAACTATACGATTTAGTCAATTTGCTTGTCTTTCCCTTAGTCTTAGTTTGGATTTGACAATTCTAGATCTATATTAGCAAAATACACTCGTTTAGTCACTAATTACAATTAGAAAATTGAAACTTAACATTTTTGGTAAAATGACTATTTTGCCCCTAGACTTTGGCAAATTGACCATTTTACCCCTATGCCCGAAAATTGATCTTTATCGAATTTATTTGCCTCTTAAGCTTAGCTGAACTCTTTTTACTCTTATAGAAACCTAAAATTCCCACTATTTCACACACTTATCACTTATTTTGCAGCTTATGCAAAACAGTCCCTTTAGGTGTTTTCATGCTAGCACCTTTCACAAAAGTTGGTTATAAGACAACCAAGACTCATTTTTCTTCCATAAAAACTCAGCAAACAAAAAAAATTCTTTCATGGCAAAACCCTAAACTCTTGATCATTTTGCAAGATAGCACCCTCATTTGAAAACTCATGCTTCAAGGGTCTCAAAAGTACAATAATATTTTAGAAAAGGCATTAGGATCACTTACTTGTGAGTGCTTCAAGTTGCTGCAAATTTTTGAAGCTTAAAACCCCAACAATGGATGATATTTTCAGCTAAGAAGAAATGGGAAATAGGGTGATAGCATTTCCTTTTTCTATTTTCTATTTTAGTCAAAATTGGTCACCTAATCCCACCAAAAATTGAAAATTTTGACCACACATGTCTCCTATGGCCAGCCACCCTATTTCTAGCGGTCTAATTTCCCTTTAAAGGCCCACAATTTAGGTTCCCTAGATATTTAACACCTTTAGCTATCAATATAGGACTTTTACACTTTATGTGATTTAGTCCTTTTTTTCACAATCGGGCTCACAAACGTCAAAATTAACCCACCAAATTTTTAATGTACTAATATAAACATGCTATGACTCCAAAATAATAATAAAATAATTTCTCTAACTTCATATTTTTGGTCCCAAGACCACTATTCTGACTAGGCCCTAAATCGGGCTATTACATTTCTCCCCCTTAGGGATTTTCGTCCTCAAAAGTCTTACCAGCGAATAAGTTCGGGTACTAATCTCTCATAGTCTCCTTGAGTTCCCATGTGGCTTCTTCGACTCCATGTCTATGCCACAAAACCTTTACAAGTGCTATATTCTTATTTCTCAACTGTTTGACTTCCTGAGCTAAAATCTTGATTGGCTCCTCGCCATAAGTCATGTCCGAAAGAATTTCAACCTCTATCGGCTTAATCACATGAGAAGGATCTGATCTATATCGACGTAGCATGGACATATGAAACACGTCGTGAATCTTTTCCAATTCCGGTGGCAAATCCAATCGGTAGGCAACTGGCCCTACTTTCTCGCTAACTACATAAGGTCCTATGAAACGAGGACTCAACTTGCCTTTTCTACCAAATCTGAGGACTTTCCTCCAGGGAGATACTTTTAAAAATACCTTATCACCAACTTGAAACTCAAATTCCTTTCGTTTCAAATTCGCATAAGATTTCTGTCTATCCGAGGCAGCCCTCAAGCAGTCACGAATCACTCTAACATTCTTTTCAGTCTCCTTAATTAATTCGACCCCTTGAATCTGACCTACTTTAAGCTCGGTCCAATATAAGGGTGTTTGGTACTTTCGCCCATATAATGCCTCATAAGGCGCTATTTTCAGACTTGTCTGATAACTGTTTTTATAGGCGAATTCAACCAATGGTAGATATTTTTCCCAACTACCTTGGAACTCAAGGATGCAACACCATAACATGTCCTCTAATATCTGAATTACTCTCTTTGACTAACCATTAGTTTGCGGATGGAAAGCTGTGCTAAAATTCAACTTTGTTCCCAGAGCCTCTTGTAACTTTTTCCAAAACCTCGAGGAAAATCTCGGGTCTTTGTATGAAACAATCGATATGGGCACTCCATGTAGACTCACAATCTCGGAAACATACAAGTCGGCTAATCTCTCAAGGGAGTAATTGGTACACACTGGTATAAAATGTGCTGACTTTGTTAGCCTATCCACAATAACCCAAACATCATCCTTTTTCTTCGGGGTTACCGGCAAACACATCACAAAGTCCATCGTGATCCAATCCTATTTCCACTCGGGGACCATGATAGGCTGAACTAGACCCAAAGGCACTTGTTGTTCAGCCTTTACTTGTTGACATACCAGGCACTTAGACACAAACTTTGAAATATCTCTTTTCATACCCGACCACCAATAAATTTTCTTAAGGTCATTGTACATTTTCACACTGCCTGGGTGGACGGACAAGCAACCACTATGTGCTTCTCTTAGAATCTTCTGAATAAGTTTATTGTCCTTGGGTACACAAACTCTATCTCTGAACATTAAACATCCATTGGTACCAATACGAAAATTTGATTCAATTCCCGACTCACACTGAGTTCTCTTGGCTTGCAAATTCTCATCACCTTTCTGAGCTTCTCGGATCTCTTGAAGAAATGTCGGTCTAGCTCTCATATCAGTTAGAATTGTACTATCATCGGAAAATGTGTAACACCCCTTACCCGTTACCGTCGCCGGAACAGGATACAAGGTATTACCAGAACATAATACCTACCATTAAACATAATCGAAATATAAATATGTCTTGAACAATATTAGCCAACTTTAATGGCTTGTACAAATTAGCTGGTCGAGTACTGTAACTAATATTTTAAACCTAGACAAATATGACACGTAACAAAATAATTAAGCCTACTATACATGCCATAATTCAAAACGTTTAGTTCAAATACCCTAAAGTAGGATAGTGCGGATAGATCTTCACGATCCTTAACTCCTGAGCAAGCCGGAGAACACTATAAGACAAAAGAGAGAAACAAAGTAAGCTTATAGCTTAGTAAGTAAGTATGTAAATACTAATTAAAAAAAATCTAACATGTTTACACAACAATTCAAGTACATCTACTTTAACTTCACTATTCATTCCACTTTGATTAAGCTGTCTCTGCTGCGTCATATTCACTAAATAAATCATAACTCGAGTTACCAAACTCGAAATTCAAATCCGTAAAATTTCCTGAATCTAGACTCATAAAGCTTTTTGCTAATTTTTTCTATAATTTTGGTTCAGCCGATTAGTACAGTTTATTAGTTAAAGTTTCCCTGTTACACAGCTCGACTGATCTGACCTCTGTTCACTACAAATTGAATTTCTCTCAGTACACAATTCAAACAACCCTTAAGTCTGTTTCATTTAAAATAGTCTCAATAAGGAATTTAGGCATGTAAACTATATTTCTTAATTTGCTTTGTACAATTTTTAATGATTTTTCAAAGTTGGAACAGGGGATCACGTATTCATCCTGAGCAAGTCACATACAATTGTAAATATCTCAAAATATAGAATTCCTTTGCTTGCTCTGTTTCTTTTATATGAAAGTAGACTCATTAAACTTTAATTTCACATCTCATTCAACCTCTAATTATATTCCTCCTATTTTTGTGATTTTTCAAAATCACGTCACTGCTACCATCTAAAAACAGTTTTAATGCTAATTTCACTCTTTCACAAATTCTTTATGCTAACCTCATTTTATCTTATATTTGTATATACCACAAATCATTTTCACCATATTTCATTCACCATAAGTATAGGTCCAAACCACAATGTCACCACAAAACCATCCCGTTGAACAATTCGGATCAATCCTCGATATTTAATGGTTTCAGCACACAACCCCACCATCATACTTCGTTTAGTTCGGCTCTCTTGTACACATGGTGAACACTTAGTACCACTCATGCGACCTAGCCAATTTGTCTCGTAGCTCTCTTGTCTACATGGTGTCCGTCACTTGGAATCACGCATGCGACCCAGCTACATTTATCTTTCACGTAGCTCTCTTGTCTACATGGTGTCCTTCACTTGGAATCACGCATGCGACCTAGCTACATTTATCTTTCACGTAGCTCTCTTGTCTACATGGGATACATCTCGTATCACACATGTGACCTAGCTACTACAGGGTGTCTCGTAGCTTTCTTGTACACATGATGTGCACTCGGCATCATACATGTGACCTAGCTACGCTCCATCTATTTTATTCGATTTTTCCAATGTTCAACCGGATCTCTCTCTATTATTTATTTCCATTCTTCCAATAGTCGATTTATACTTCAACATCAGCTAGTATATACATATAATAGGCTGAAATATAAGAACGTACATGAAATTATTGTAATATTTACATACAAACTTACCTTGGTGCAAAATGTGGAAATTTTGCAATTTAATCCAAAACTTTTTCCTTCCCCTGCTCGAGATCAATTCGCGTCTTTCTTGATCTATAATAACACATTTAGCTCATTTAATACTCATACTATTTATTTCAATCCAAAAATCACATCATGGAAAAATTACATTTTGCCCCTAACTTTACAAAATTACATTTTTGCCCCTAGGCTCGGAATTAATTTCAGCCCTTATTCTTATGTTTTATGATATGCTGAACATTTTCTCTTCTACAACCACATCAAATTCTCACTCTATCATATAGTTATGAACAATAGGTATTTTTATCGATTATGCCGTTTTACTCGTTTTCACTTAAAACCGAGTAGCACAAATTATTTAACATAATTTAAAACCTCATATTCTATCATAAAACATCAAAATACACAAATTTCACCTATGGGTATTTTTCCAAATATAAACCCTAGGTTAAATTATTACTAGCATAAGCTTAATCGAGCTTCCGGGATTCCAAAAACATAAAGAACATTAAAAACGGGGCTTGGAATCACTTACTATGGAGCTTGAAAATTGAAGAAACCCTAGCTATGGAGAGAGGGAGAATTCGGCAGCAACTAAGGAGGATGATGACCAATTTTGTGTTATTTTTCCCATTTTATTTCATTTAATATCCAAATGACCAAAATGCCCCTCCTTACTAAACTTCCAAAAATTCCTTCCATGTCCTAATTTTGTCCATGAACTTAAAATTGGTCAAATTGCTATTTAAGACCTCCTAATTAATATTCCAAAACAATTTCATACTAAAAACTTCTGGGATGCAAATTTTTGCAACTTATTCGATTTAGTCCCTACTTTCAATTTAAGCACTTTAGGCATAGAATTTCATCACGAAATTTTCACACAATCATGCAATCATATCATAAACCCCAAAATAATTATAAAACAATTATTTCTATCTCGGATTTGTGGTCACGAAACCACTATTCCGATTAGGCCCTAATTCGGGTTGTCACAATTCTCCCCCCCTTTTGAGATTTTCGTCCCCGAAAATCTTACCGGTAAAGAGGTTTGGGTACTGTTTCCTCATAGCTTCTTCAGGTTCCCACGTAGCCTCTTCTATCCCATGTCGTGCCACAATACTTTCACTAAAGCTATACTTTTATTTCTTAACTGCTTAACCTCTCGAGCCAAAATCTTTATTGGTTCCTCCTCATAGGTCATATCCGATCGAATCTCAATTTACATTGGAGAAATCATATGTGAAGGATCGAACGATAACGTCGCAACATTGATACATGAAACACGTTATGAATTCTTTCTAACTCTGCGGTAAGGCCAACCGATATGCCATCGGTCCAATTCTCTCAAGAATCTCAGACGGCCCAATAAAACGCGGACTCAACTTGCCTTTTCGACTAAATCTCGAATCTTTTTCCATGGTGACACCTTCAAGAACACTTTATCACCCACGAAATTCAATCTCTTTTCTTTTAAATCGCATATGACTTTTGTCGATCTGAAGCGACTTTCAAGCAATCCCGAATTACTTTTATTTTCTCTTCGTTTCTTTAACTAGATCAACTCCATGAATCTGTTTCTCACTAAGCTCGGTCCAATATAAAGGAGTCCGACACTTACGACCATACAAGGCTTCGTACGGTGCCATTTGTATACTTGATTGATAACTGTTATTGTAGGCAAACTCAATCAAAGATAGATATTTCTCCCAACTACCTCCAAATTCTAAAACACAACATCTAAGCATATCTTCGAGTACCTGGATTACTCTTTCTGTTTGACCATCTGTTTGTGGATGAAATGCGGTACTAAAGTTCAATTTTGTACCCAAAGCTTCTTGTAACTTTTTCCAAAATCTCGAGGTAAATCTTGGATCTCTATCTGATATTATAGACATAGGTACTCCGTGCAACTTCACAATTTTAGCAACATATAATTCGGCTAATTTATCAAGTGAGTAATCGGTACGTACTGGTATAAAGTGGGCTGACTTTGTTAATCTATCAACCACTACCCAAACAGCATCCTTCTTTTTAGGAGTTAAAGGCAAACCGTTACAAAATCCATGGTAATCTTGTCCCATTTCCACTCGGGCACCATTATTGGTTGAAGTAATCCTCAAGGCACTTGATGTTCACTTTTACTTGTTGATGATCAAACACTTGGTTACAAATTCGAAATGTCCTTTTCATACCGCCACCAATACTGACTTCTTTAAATCATTATACATTTTGTGCTACCAGATGAACGATAAACAGCCATTGTGCGCCTCATGTAATATTTTACGAATCAATTTATCGCTTTTCGGCACACATATCCTGTCTCGAAACATCAAACAATCATCTGGTCCAACTCGAAAATCGAGTCGTAACTCGATTCAATTGAGTTCTCTTGATCCGCAACTCACTATCATTCTTTTGAGCATCACAAATTAATCGGAGAAATAACGGTTTAGCTCTCATTTCGCTAAGATTGACCCATCATCGACAATGCTAACCCCGTGTTCATGGCTCTCAAAGTAAAAAGAAATTTTCGCTCAAGGCGTCAAGAACTACATTTGCTTTTCCCGGATGATAATAAATCACTAGATCATAATCCTTTAATAATTCAAGCCATCTTCATTGTCGCAGATTCGAGATCCTTTTGATTCATCAAGTACTTCAAACTTTTGTGATCGGTAAAAATTCGGCATTTTCACCGTACAAATAATGTCGCCAAATCTTCAAGGCAAAAACAATAGCGGCCGCCCAAATCATGTGTAGGATAATTCTTCTCATGCGGTTTTAACTGTCTCAAGCATAAGCTACCACTTTACCCTCTTGCATCAACACACATCCAAGGCACATCAATGATGCATCACTATAAATTACTGAACTCCTTTCCCGATTCGGGCTGTACTAAAATTGGTGCTTCATCAATCGTGCTTTCAATTTTTCAAAACTTTGTTGACATTTATCACCCATTCAAATTTAACATTCTTTTGCAACAACTTAGTCATAGGAGAGGCAATCATCGAAAATCCTTCAACAAAACGTCTATAATACCGGCTAAGCCTAAAAGCTTCTAACCTCGGATACATTCTTGGCGGTTTCAATCGACGATCGCAGAAATCTTACTTGGATCCACCAATACCATCACCGAGACTATATGCCCCAAAAATCCGACTTCACGAAGCGAAACTCACTTTTACTAAACTTGGCAAACAGTTTCTTTTCTCTCAAGATTTGCAATATAGTTCTCAAGTGTTCGGCATGTTCGACTCATCTCGAGAATAAATTAAAATGTCATCTATAAACACTACTACAAACTTATCCAAATATGGCCTAAGATCCGATTCATTAAGTCCATAAATATAGTGGAGCATTTGTTGCGAAAGGCATCACAAGAAACTCATAATGTCCATACCTTGTCCTAAAGGCGCTTTCGACATCGACTCCTTAACTCTCAATTTGGTAGTAACCGGACCTCAAATCAATCTTTGAAAACACTTGTGGCCCCTTTAACCGATCGAATAAATCATCAATCCTCGGCAATGGGTACTTGTTCTTTATAGTCACCTTATTGTCGACGGTAATCAATGCAAAGTCTCATTGAACCATCCTTCTTCTTTACTGAATAATACAGAGCACCTCAGGGAGAGAAACTCGGTCTCACAAATCCTTTGTCTCATTAACTCCTGCAATCGAGCCTTCAATTCTTTTAATTCATCGAGCCATTCTATATGGAGCAATCGAGATCGGTGCGGTGCTCTTAGAACAAATCAATAGCAAAATCTATCTCTCTTCGGAGGCAACCTGTGCAATTCCTCCGAAATACATCCGAAACTCACAGACTATCGACCGATTCAAATTTCAGTTGGGGCAACTCAATATTCATTACATAAGCGGATAAGCTTCACACCCTTTTCTCATGTATTTACATGCGGACATGTGCGAAATCACCATAGGCAATTTATTTGATTCATCTGTTTCAACCCACGAAATTTCTCCATTTTCACATTTCAATTCTAGTGTCTTTTGTTTACAATCTACCTTAGCATCATACAATGTTAACCACCATTCCCAAGATAACGTCAAACTCACCAAATGGTAACAACATCAAGTTGGCGGAAAAGCAGTGACCTTGAATCATTAATGGGCAATTCTTGCAAACCTTGTCAACTAGCACATATTGGCCTAAGGGTTCAACACTTTAATCGTAAACTCAAGAAATTCAACAGCAACTTTTTATTGGATACTAAATTCATGCAAATATAGGAATGAGTGGACCGGGATCAATCAATGCAATAACAATAGTATCATAGAGAAAATGTACCATAATAACATCGGAGATGATGCATCTTCTCGAGCACGATAGCATAAGCTCTAGCAGTGCTCTAGCTTCGATCTTGCCGTTAAATCTTTCATCACAGCTTTTACTACTAGTCCCACCTCCAATATTTCTCGGTGGTCTACCTCTACTAGCGGTGGTATTCATCTAGCACACTGAAATCTTTCTTCTTTAACTTTCTCCGGACAATCTCTAATAAAATGCTCATGAGAACCGCTTTGAAACAAGCTCGCTCGGTCCCCAACACTCACCATAATGTTGCTCGCCACATTGTCGACACTCGGGCTTTCTAGGTCGCACATTACCCACACTTGCCAATCAAGTAGCTTGAGCTTTAGACCCGAATATGCTCTACCACGATCTCTGTGAATCCCCAATTGAAACTGTCATTTGAGGTTTGTCTCTTTGGACCTCTTTGGTTGAGATTGAAATGGCTTGCTTATCTGTCTTTTTCGACATCTCGGGCCTCAATAGCGCCTTTTCTTCTTTCTTTGTTCAATTCTTCGCTTTAAGAGCTCGATCAACCAATACTACAAATTCTTTCAACTCCAAAATTCCTACAAGCACTTTAATGTCCTCATTCAGCCCATCTTCAAATCTTCTACACATAATGGCCTCGGTGGACACACATTCTCGGGCATACTTGCCGAGTCTTACAAATTCACGCTCATACTCACTCTGACACATTTTCCCTGCTTCAATTCAAGGAACTCCTTCCGTTTTTGATCAATGAATCACGACTTATGTATTTCTTTCTAAATTCTTCCCGGAAGAAATCCCAAGTAACTTTTTCTTTTGGCACCATCGCAACCAAAGTCTTCCACCAGTGGTAAGCCGAATCTCTCAAAAGTGATACAGCCACACTTTAAGCATTCCTCGGGTGTACATGAGAGCTCATCAAATACACGGTAGAATTTTCAAGCTAGAATTCCGCTTTCTCAGGATCATCATCGATCTTTGCTCTAAACTCTTCAGCCCCTTGTTTTCGAATCTTGTCAACCGGAGGCTTGTTCATTCTTACCAAATCTATACCTTGAGAAGCTACAGGAATCATCTGAGGTATAGGAGGGGGTGGAGGAGGTTGAGCATTTGGATTTGCTCGAATAAATTCAGTATACCAATTGTTCATCATTTGGAGAAAGGCATCCCGAGCCTCATCTCCTTGTCTCAATGTCTTAGGTCTACTTTCCACAAAGCGGTCCCTTGTGCGGGCCGGCGCATTACTAGCAGCATCATCAGCCGCAGTTCCTTCAGGATCCATTACTATATTAAAACAAAACACAGTTTAGAATAATCAGGAGTCACCACACTATCACAATATTTTTATGGCATGTATAGCTAGACCTTTACACACACTTTATTAGTCCGAGAACCGACTAAACCATAGCTCTGATACCACTAAATGTAACACCCTTACCCGCTACTGTCATAGGAGCAGATACAAGGTATTACGTAACATAATACCTACCATTAAACATAATCGAAATATAAATATGTCTTGAACAATATTAGCCAACTTTAATGGCTTGTACAAATTAGCTGGTCGAGTCTCAGAACTAATATTTTAAACCTAGAAAAATATGACACGTAACAAAATAATTAAGCCTACTATACATGCCATAATTCAAAACGTTTAGTTCAAATACCCTAAAGTAGGATAGTGCGGATAGATCTTCACGATCCTTAACTCCTGAGCAAGCCGGAGAACACTATAAGACAAAAGAGAGAAACAAAGTAAGCTTATAGCTTAGTAAGTAAGTATGTAAATACTAATTAAAAAAATCTAACATGTTTACACAACAATTCAAGTACATCTACTTTAACTTCACTATTCATTCCACTTTGATTAAGCTGTCTCTGCTGGTCATATTCACTAAATAAATCATAACTCGAGTTACCAAACTCGAAATTCAAATCCGTAAAATTTCCCTGAATCTAGACTCATAAAGCTTTTTGCTAATTTTTTTCTATAATTTTGGTTCAGCCGATTAGTACAGTTTATTAGTTAAAGTTTCCCTGTTACACAGCTCGACTGATCTGACCTCTGTTCACTACAAATTGAATTTCTCTCAGTACACAATTCAAACAACCTTGAAGTCTGTTTCATTTAAAAATAGTCTCAATAAGGAATTTAGGCATGTAAACTATATTTCTTAATTTGCTTTGTACAATTTTTAATGATTTTTCAAAGTTGGAACAGGGGATCACGTATTCATCCTGAGCAAGTCACATACAATTGTAAATATCTCAAAATATAGAATTCCTTTGCTTGCTCTGTTTCTTTTATATGAAAGTAGACTCATTAAAATTTAATTTCACATCTCATTCAACCTCTAATTATATTCCTCCTATTTTTGGTGATTTTTCAAAATCACGTCACTGCTACCATCTAAAAACAGTTTTAATGCTAATTTCACTCTTTCACAAATTCTTTATGCTAACCTCATTTTATCTTATATTTGTATATACCACAAATCATTTTCACCATATTTCATTCACCATAAGTATAGGTCCAAACCACAATGTCACCACAAAACCATCCCGTTGAACAATTCGGATCAATCCTCGATATTTAATGGTTTCAACACACGCCCCACCATCATACTTCGTTTAGTTCGGCTCTCTTGTACACATGGTGAACACTTAGTACCACTCATGCGACCTAGCCGATTTGTCTCGTAGCTCTCTTGTCTACATGGTGTCCGTCACTTGGAATCACGCATGCACCCAGCTACATTTATCTTTCACGTAGCTCTCTTGTCTACATGGTGTCCTTCACTTGGAATCACGCATGCGACCTAGCTACATTTATCTTTCACGTAGCTCTCTTGTCTACATGGGATACATCTCGTATCACACATGTGACCTAGCTACTACAGGTGTCTCGTAGCTTTCTTGTACACATGATGTGCACTCGGCATCATACATGTGACCTAGCTACGCTCCATCTATTTTATTCGATTTTTCCAATGTTCAACCGGATCTCTCTCTATTATTTATTTCCATTCTTCCAATAGTCGATTTATACTTCAACATCAGCTAGTATATACATATAATAGGCTGAAATATAAGAACGTACATGAAATTATTGTAATATTTACATACAAACTTACCTTGGTGCAAAATGTGGAAATTTTGCAATTTAATCCAAAACTTTTTCCTTCCCCTGCTCGAGATCAATTCGCGTCTTTCTTGATCTATAATAACACATTTAGCTCATTTAATACTCATACTATTTATTTCAATCCAAAAATCACATCATGGAAAAATTACATTTTGCCCCTAACTTTACAAAATTACATTTTTGCCCCTAGGCTCGGGAATTAATTTCAGCCCTTATTCTTATGTTTTATGATATGCTGAACATTTTCTCTTCTACAACCACATCAAATTCTCACTCTATCATATAGTTATGAACAATAGGTATTTTTACCGATTATGCTGCTTTTACTCGCTTTCACTTAAAACCGAGTAGCACAAATTATTTAACATAATTTAAAACCTCATATTCTATCATAAAACATCAAAATACACAAATTTCACCTATGGGTATTTTTCCAAATATAAACCCTAGGTTAAATTATTACTAGCATAAGCTTAATCGAGCTTCCGGATTCCAAAACGTAAAGAACATTAAAACGGGCTTGGAATCACTTACTATGGAGCTTGAAAATTGAAGAAACCCTAGCTATGGAGAGAGGGAGAATTCGCAGCAACTAAGGAGGATGATGACCAATTTTGTGTTATTTTTCCCATTTTATTTCATTTAATATCCAAATGACCAAAATGCCCTCCTTACTAAACTTTCAAAATTCCTTCCATGTCCTAATTTTGTCCATGAACTTAAAATTGGTCAAATTGCTATTTAAGACCTCCTAATTAATATTCCAAAACAATTTCATACTAAAACTTCGGGATGCAAATTTTTGCAACTTATTCGATTTAGTCCCTACTTTCAATTTAAGCACTTTAGGCATAGAATTTCATCACGAAATTTTCACACAATCATGCAATCATATCATAAACCCCAAAATAATTATAAAACAATTATTTCTATCTCGGATTTGTGGTCACAAAACCACTATTCCGATTAGGCCCTAATTCGGGTTGTCACAAAATGTCATATTGACATTCATTGCTCTCAGCGCAAATAATGATTTTCTACTTAAAGCATCGGCGACTACATTCGCCTTTCTCGGATGGTAGTCGATAATCAATTCATAGTTTTTTATCAGCTGTAACCATTGTCACTGCGATAAATTCAATTCCTTTTGAGTCATCAAGTACTTTAAGCTCTTATGGTCGGTGAATTCCTGACATTTCTCCCCATATAAATGGTGTCTCCAAATTTTCAGTGCGAGCACGATGGCGGCCAACTCTAAATCATACGCCGGGTAGTTTTTCTCATGTGGCTTCAGTTGTCTTGAAGCGTAAGCTATGACCTTACCTTCTTGCTTAAGCACGCACCTCAAACCATTTAAAGAGGTGTCGCTATATACTACAAACTCCTTGCTCAACTCTGGTTGCACTAATGCTAGGGCTTCAGTCGACAAAGCCTTTAATTTCTCAAAACTCTACTGCCACTTTTCTGTCCATTCAAATTTGACATCCATTTTGTAGTAGTCTCGTCATCGGCGTAGCTATCTTAGAGAATCCATTTACAAACTGTCTATAGTACCCAGCCAACCCCAAAAAGCTTTGAACATTTGTCACATTCTTTGGAGTTTCTATTCAACAATAGCTGTAACACCCCAAACCCGAGACCATCGCCGGTGTCGGACACGAGGGGTTAACAAGCCAAGTTCACATGTTTTGCCCACCAATTTGACATTTCCAGTCAGGCTGGAAGACTGCGTCACCGTCGCCTTAAAAATCATATCTCGAGTTTCAAAACTCGGAAACTGGTTTTGTAAATTTTCCCTGAATTTAGACTCATATATCCATCCATGAATTTATTTCTAGAATTTTTGGTTGGGCCAATTGGTACAGTTTATTAGTTAAAGTCACCCATGTTACAGGGATCGACTGCTCTAACCTTCGCGCGGTATAACTTGAATATCTCTCTTTACAGGGATTTAATGCTGGTGCCGTTTCTTTCTAATGAAACTAGACTCAAAATGGAATCTGTACATATAAGGTATGTCTCCTAATTCTTTCTGGATAATTTATAGTAAATTTTTAAAGTTGCGACAGGGGACCCAGAAACCGTTCTGGCCCTGTTTCACAATAGCTTCAATATCTCTTAACATGTAACTCCTATGACCATTTCGCTTCTTCCATATGAAAATAGACTCATCAAGGTTCATTTACATAGCTTATTCACTATTTAATACCATTCCTACAATTTTTGGTGATTTTTCACATTCACGTCACTGCAGCTGGCAGCATCTGTTTTAAGGTAGGTCTTATCTATTTTTGTAGTCCCCATCAACCAACTAGTCTTGCCATACATAGGTTCACATATGATCATTTTAACCATACCAATGGCTGATCATGTGACCAACGCTCCCATCTCCAATCCATAATCACATCATGACACCATATATATACATTCAAACCACAAATAGTCTAAGTTCATGCTTCCTTTTACGAGCCATTTTCGCATGGCCATATACATATACATCGCCACATTTTAAACCAACAAGGGTAGTCCTATACATGCCATTTCAAAGTTCAACCAAAATTTATACCAAAATAGAGGCATTGATAGTGTGGATGACTTGACTTTATTGATCCCGAATCCGATTGCTATCGAAATAAATCTATAAAACAGAGAGCCAAAGCAACGGGTAAGCATTTTTATGCTTAGTAAGTCTCAAGGAATATAATCAGCTTTAATTAAAGCAATACATTCACATAACCAAATGCATCATTTCATTAATGCACATTCACATAATCATACTTACTTCACCATCCCAACTCTTATGTTCATACACAAATAACGGCTTCATTAAGGCCGATAACTCGTTCCATCATACGAGCGGAAATTCATACGCTCTTACTCCTAGCGCAGCAAAGCACACCGCACTTACCTTGTCATTGGGAAATTTCACAAGTGCATTAGCTGAAATTTTCCAGCAAGCTTATAATTTTCAAATCACATACCTTCGAGTTTAACCGGATGTCGCTACTCGTTCAATCGCCTTGGACATAGCCCGGTTATGGTAACCCGCACCAAGGCCTACGGGACTTAACCCGGATATCACGATTTGCACAAATGCCTTCGGGTCTTAGCCCGGATTTAACAACTTGCACGAATGCCTTCGGGTCTTAGCCCGGATATAGCTACTAGCACAATTGCCTTCGGGTCTTAACCCGGTTATAATTTCCAGCATAATTGTCTTCGGGGCTTAGCCCGGATATCATTCAATTTCTCATGCACACATACATCAATAATCATTGGACATACATATTTCATTTTCGTTACTAAGGCTCAAACACAATTTTAATCACTAGCATAATCGCCTTCGGGACTTAGCCCGGGTATTATTCGAATACTCATACACACATAAATCAATAATCAATACATCCATATTTCATTCCACATAATTCAAGTAAGGTCACTTCTTGAGGACTTACCTCGGATGTTGTCGAACGGCTTTTACGGCTATTCGATCACTTTTTCCTCCCCTTGTCCAATTGTGGCCCTCTTAGCTCTTGAGCTAATTCAAACAAATTCAATTTATTAAAACCTCATTGTGCTAGCTTATGGCGAATATGACAAGGAGTTTAAATGGTCATATGGCCACTCTTTAGCTTGAATACACAATGGTCATGCACATTTTATACTACATCAAGCAATTCAATACAATTTATTCGAGCATCAAGGAAAAGCTAAGGCCTTCAATAGGCTACCCAAGGCCGAATATTCATGTACATGTTGAGGCCAATTATGCACTTAATACCTCACAAAAACAGCATGCATTTTACTAGTTAATGCTTTGCATATTGTAGCTCAAAACTTATAATATAGCATCAAGCACTCATATGTGTGCTAGGCGAATGTGCTTGCAATTTCACAATCATTCTTCAACATCTTCTTCTTTAAACAACCATATTCATCACTTAGTTCATAACCAAAACATCATGTGCAAACATATATATACATATATGAGCATGGTCGAATTTCATGGTGTCCATAGCCATCCAAAACACAAATTTTAACTAACATGCAAGAAGCATGAACCATGCTCATGAATGCATCATGGCGAATATGACAATCATGCCCTTTTCAACTTCAATCATGATTAAACAAAAGAAAACTCAAAATCTTACTCAAAAGTAGACAATCCATCATTGCATGCATCATCATCAAGCTTCACACTTAGCATGCAATGGCTTTATCACCATAACAACTTTGGCCAAATACCATTTCCATGGCATAACAAAGATTTGAGCCATGGCTAACATGCACATCAAGTTAGCAACCAAAACATGCATGAAACTCCTAACACAACCTCATACATACCTTAATCTTGATGCAAACTTAGCCAAATCTCCTTCTAGATCTCTTCCAAACCAAGCATGAAGCAAAAATCCTCCTTCTTCCTTAGTTTTGGCTCAAAGAAAGGATGAACAAAATTTTTCTTTCTTTCTCTACAACTCACGGCAATGGAGGGGAATACCACACTCACACACTTTTTTTTTCATTCTTTTCTTACCCATACACCTTTGTTTATTATTTCTCCCTAATGCACCAACAAAACATGTTTCATGACATGTTTTGCCCATCCTCTCTTGCCATGGCCGGCCACTTCATGTTGGGGGAAATTTGACATGCAAATCCTTATTTTTGCATGCATGAGCAACTAGTCATCACACATTTCCCCATCATACTTTCAAAGTTCACTACTAGGTCCTTTCTAGTGAAATTCGATTTATAATACTAAATCGAAACATCAAAATGTCACACACAAATTAACACATATCATAGGCATCAAAATAAATTTTAAATTATTTTTATGCCTCGGTTTTGTGGTCCCGAAACCACATCCCGACTAGGGTCAATTTTGGGCTATCACAACTCTCCCCACTTAAGAAATTTTCGTCCCGAAAATCTTACCGTAAATAGGTTTGGATATCGCTCTTTCATAGAGTTCTCGGTCTCCCAAATAGCTTCTTCTATCCCGCTTGAGCCATAACACTTTCACCAATGAACCCGCTTGTTTCGCAACTCTTTCACTTCTCGTGATAGGATACGAATCGGTTCTTCCTCATAACTCATATTAGCTTGAATTTCAATTTCTGATGGACTAATCACGTGCGATGGATCGGGTCTATAGTGTCGAAGCATCGAAACGTGAAAGACATCGTGAACCTTTTTCGATTCGGGGGCAAAATCAAACGATATGCCATCGGACCGACTCGCTTCGGATATCTCATATGGCCCAATGAACCTCGGGCTCGACTTGCCCTTATGGCGAATCGAGTATCTTTTTCCAAGGCGATACCTTGAGAAACACTTTATCACCCACGATACTCGATATCCTTACGCTTGATCCGCGTCGACTTCGACTATCGGAGGCTATCTTCGACTTTCACGGATTACTTTCACTTTACATTCAGATCTCTAATCAAATCCACCCGAAAATCTTGCTTTCACCGAGCTCGGTCAAAACAATGGTGTACGGCATTTACGACCGTACAAGGCCTCGTAGGGTGCCATCTTAATACTTGATTGAAAGTCGTTGTTGTTGTTAATTCAATCAATGGCAAATACCGCTCCCATGAACCACTAAACTCGAGGACGCAACATCTTAACATATCCTCATGTATCTGAATTATCCGCTCGGATTGACCATCGGTTTGGGGGTGAAAGGCGGTGCTGAAATGCAACTTGGTACCCAAAGCTTCTTGCAACTTTTTCCAAAATCGTGAGGTAAATCTCGGATCTCTATCCGACACGATGGAAATAGGCACCCCGTGTAATCTCACAATCTGAGAAACGTACAATTCGGCTAATTTGTCCATTGAAAAATCCGTACGTACGGGGACAAAGTGGGCCGACTTAGTCAATCTATCTACCACGACCCAAACCGCATCCTTCTTACTTGCTGACAATGGCAGTCCGGATACAAAGTCCATTGTGATTCGATCCCATTTCCACTCGGGTATCGTGATTGGCTGAAGTAATCCTGAAGGCACCTGATGTTCTGCTTTCACTTGTTGACATATTAAACATCTCGAAACAAAGTCGGAGATGTCTCGCTTCATACCATGCCACCAAAACCGACGTTTCAAATCATTGTACATCTTCGTACTCCCCGAGTGGATTGCCATTCGGCTACAATGGGCTTCATTCAGAATTATCGAAATGAGTTCCGAATTCTTTGGAACACACAGACGACTTTTGAACCTCAAACAATCGTCATCGTCGATTTGAAATTCCGAGTCCTTGTTCGGAACACACTCAGCCCGTTTTGCAGCCAACTCGTCATCGACTTTCTGAGCTTCTCGAATTTGATGTATCAATAGTGGTTTGGCTTTCAATTCAGCTACTAACACACTATCGGATCGAATGCACAAGTGCACGCTCATCGCCAGTAAAGCGAATAATGATTTACGACTCAAGGCATCCGCAACCACATTCGCCTTTCCCGGGTGATAGTCAATAACCACCTCATAATCCTTTAACAGCTCGAGCCAACGTCTTTGTCGCAGATTTAAGTCTCTTTGGGTCATCAAATATTTGAGACTTTTGTGATCCGAGTACACATGGCACCTTTCACCAAATAAGTAATGTCGCCAAATCTTTAAGGCGAATACGATGGCGGCCAATTCAAGATCATGGGTCGGATAATTTTTCTCGTGTGGCTTTAATTGCCTCGACGATAGGCCACAACTCGACCTTCTTGCATCAATACACAACCTAATCCAAGTAGGAGGCGTCACTATAGATGACAAACTCTTTGCGGACTCGGGTTGCACTAGAATTGGGGCTTCATCAAATAAGTTTTCATTGATCGAAACTTTTTGGCATTTCTCCGTCCATTCGAACTTAACATCCTTTTGGAGTAACCGTCATCGGCGTGGCTATCGTTGAGAAGCCTTTACAAATCGTCGGTAATAACCTAAGAAGCCCCAAAAAGCTCGAACTTCAAATATTTCTGAGGCTTCCAATTAAGTATGGCTGAAATTTTATTCGGGTCGACTCGAATACCCGATGCAGATACCACATGACCCAAGAAGCTAACCTCTCTTAACAAGAACTCACACTTGCTGAACTTAGCATATAATTGCTTATCCCGTAAGATTTGCAAAGACTAACCGCAGTGTTCAAAGATGTTCGGTCTCATTTCTTGAATAGACCAAGATGTCATCAATGAACACGACTACGAATCGATCCAAATATGGTCCAAGATCCGATTCATTAAATCCATAAATACCGCGGGGCATTAGTGAGCCCAAACGGCATCACTAGGAACTCATAGTGACCATATCTTGTTCGAAGGCGCCTTGGGTACGTCCAATCTCGGATTCGCAATTGATAATAGCCCGATCTCAAATCTATTTTCGAGAACACCGAGGCTCCTTCGCTTGATCGAACAAGTCATCGATCGTGGTAACGGATATTTGTTCTTTATCGTCGCTTTATTAAGTCGACGATAGTCGATCTGCAACCGCATGGTTCCATCCTTCTTTTCACAAACAACACCGGCGCACCCAAAGGCGAACAACTCGGACGAGCAAAACCTCTATCCACCAATTCTTGCAACCGAGCTTTCAACTCCTTTAATTCCGTTGGTGCCGTGCGATACGGAGCTATCGAAATTGGAGTGGTACCAGTACCAATTCAATGCCAAATTCTATTTCCGAACAGTGGTAAACCCGCAATTCTTGGGAAAACATCCGGTATTCACAAACCACGGAGCACAGATTCGGGTTTCTTTTCGATTCCTTGTCATCGAGCACGTCGCAAGGTACGCTTTGCACCCTTTTCTTACATATTTCGGGCCAACATCGGCGATATTACAACCGGCAACCCTTTAAGTCCGTAGACTCAACCCGAATTATTTCATTATTCGCGCACTCAAATCGATAGTCTTGCTCTTGCAATTTACAACCGCATCGTGCATGGTCAACCAATCCAACCCAAGAATAACGTCGAACTCATCGAACGGCAAAAGCATCAAGTCCGCCGGAAAACAAGAACCTCGGAACACTAGGGGACTTTTCTTGCACACTTTGTTGACAAGCACGTAATGACCCAAGGGTTTGACACCGAATTACAAACTCGAGAGACTCAATAGGCAAAGTCTTCTTGGATGCTAAGGTTTCACATATATATGAATGAGTAGAACCGGGGTCAATCAAAGCAATCACATTTGTATTGAAAAGAGTGAAAGTACCGTAATGACATCCGGAGAGGCAAGCATCCTCGGCGTGCGCGTATGGCATAAGTCCTAGCAGAGCACGAGCCTCGGATCCGATGGTAGCATCTCTAGATCCTCTCGACCGCCAATCGACATTGTCCATATTTCTAGGTGGCCTACCTCGAGCGATGGTAGCACCGGGTTTCCACTCGACTTACATTCTGCTCATGCATCCTCGGGCAATCCTTCATAAAGTGGTCGGCCGACCCACACTTATAGCAGGAGAGATCACGAAACCAACAGCTCCCGAATGCCATTTGCCACAATGTGGACACTCCGCCTCTCTCGGCGATCATTTCCACCATCAGCGATCGAAGTGACTCGTGTGGTCACAGGGGTCGATCGCGTCCTCGTCTAAAAAGCCCAAACGCCTCTAGACCGGCTCGCATCATCTCGAAATCTCTTTGATGCTTGTTGAAGAGACTTTCCGAGGACCTCTTTCGAATTCTCCGGTTCCCACATTAGCTTTTTGTTTCTCCTTTCTAAACTCTTGACTTTACAAGCTCGCTCAACAAGTACTACGAACTCTCGTATCTCGAGAATGCCAACGAACATCCTTATATCATCATTCAGCCCATCCTCGAAGCGCCACACATAATGGCTTGGACGAAATGCATTCTCGCGTCTGGCTAAGCCTCACAAATTTTCGTTCGTAGTCGAATCGACATAGAACCTTGCTTAAGGTCAAGGAATTCCCTTCGCTTTTGGTCGATGAATCTCGATGATATACTTTTTCGAACTCGGTTTGAAAGAATTCCCAAGTCACTCGCTCTCTAGGTACCACAGAAGTCAGAGTACTCCACCAATAGTAGGCGGACTCACGTAGCAAGGAGATGGTACACTTTAAGCACTCATCGGGTGTACAGGATAGCTCATCGAGCACCGGATAGTGTTATCCAACCAAAATTCAGCTCGCTTCGGCATCATCATCATCCGTAGCCTTAAATTCAGTGGCCCCATGTTTTCAATCCTATCGATTGGGGCTTACTTGACCTTATTTGGTCAGTCACCGGAGGTATTGTAGGTCTTGGGGTTGCATTTGTCGGGAATGGAGGTTGTGGAACAATGTGTTAGTTCGAATGTATTGATTAAACCATTCTTTCATCACACTATAAAAGGCTTGCCTAGCCTCGTCATTCGGATTGCTGGCCATAGGTTGAGAGTCCGCCGGTGCTGTCCCTTTGCGCGAGCAGGCGCCACACTCTCCACATCATCAGCTATCGCTTCGGTTGGGATCGGATCCATTGCTATAAACAAACACAAAGTCAAATTGTCGAAATCACCACACTATCGAGTCATCATTTAATGGCATGTATAGCTAGACCCCAAACACATCACGGTAGTCCTAGAATTGACTAAACCGTGGCTCTGATACCAATAAAATTGTAACACCCCGAACCCGAGACCATCGCCAGTGTCAGACACGAGGGGTTAACAAGCCAAGTTCACATGTTTTGCCCACCAATTTGACATTTCTAGTCAGGCTGGAAGACTGCGTCACCGTCGCCTTAAAAATCATATCTCGAGTTTCAAAACTCGGAAACTGGTTTCGTAAATTTTCCCTGAATTTAGACTCATATATCCATCCATGGATTTATTTCTAGAATTTTTGGTTGGGCCAATTGGTACAGTTTATTAGTTAAAGTCACCCATGTTACAGGGATCGACTGCTCTGACCTTCGCGCGGTATAACTTGAATATCTCTCTGTACAGGGCTTTAATTCTGGTGTCGTTTGTTTCTAATGAAACTAGACTCAAAATGGAATCTGTACATATAAGTTATGTCTCCTAATTCTTTCTGGATAATTTATAGTAAATTTCTAAAGTTACGACAGGGGACCCAGAAACCGTTCTGGCCCTGTTTCACAATAGCTTCAATATCTCTTAACATGTAACTCCTATGACCATTTCGCTTCTTCCATATGAAAATAGACTCATCAAGGTTCATTTACATAGCTTATTCACTATTTAATACCATTCCTACAATTTTTGGTGATTTTTCACATTCACGTCACTGCAGCTGGCAGCATCTGTTTTAAGGTAGGTCTTATCTATTTTTGTAGTCTCCATCAACCAACTAGTCTTGCCATACATAGGTTCACATATGATCATTTTAACCATACCAATGGCTGATCATGTGACCAACACTCCCATCTCCAATCCATAATCACATCATGACACCATATATATACATTCAAACCACAAATAGTCTAAGTTCATGCTTCCTTTTCCCATCTCCAATCCATAATCACATCATGACACCATATATATACATTCAAACCACAAATAGTCTAAGTTCATGCTTCCTTTTACGAGCCATTTTCGCATGGCCATATACATATACATCGCCACATTTTTAAACCAACAAGGGGTAGTCCTATACATGCCATTTCAAAGTTCAACCAAAATTTATACCAAAATAGAGGCATTGATAGTGTGGATGACTTCGACTTTATTGATCCCGAATCCGATTGCTATCGAGCGAAATCTATAAAACAGAGAGCCAAAGCAACGGGGTAAGCATTTTTATGCTTAGTAAGTCTCAAGGAATATAATCAGCTTTAATTAAAGCAATACATTCACATAACCAAATGCATCATTTCATTAATGCACATTCACATAATCATACTTACTTCACCATCCCAACTCTTATGTTCATACACAAATAACGGCTTCATTAAGGCCGATAACTCGTTCCATCATAGGAGCGGATATTCATACGCTCTTACTCCTAGCGCATAAAGCACACACCGCACTTACCTTGTCATTGGGAAATTTCACAAGTGCATTAGCTGAATTTTTCCAGCAAGCTTATAATTTTCAAATCACATACCTTCGAGTTTAACCGGATGTCGCTACTGCTCAATCGCCTTGGGACATAGCCCGGTTATGGTAACCCGCACCAAGGCCTACGGACTTAACCCGGATATCACGATTTGCACAAATGCCTTGGTCTTAGCCCGGATTTAACAACTTGCACGAATGCCTTGGTCTTAGCCCGGATATAGCTACTAGCACAATTGCCTTCGGTCTTAACCCGGTTATAATTTCCAGCATAATTGTCTTCGGGCTTAGCCGGATATCATTCAATTTCTCATGCACACATACATCAATAATCATTGGACATACATATTTCATTTTCGTTACTAAGGCTCAAACACAATTTTAATCACTAGCATAATCGCCTTGGGACTTAGCCCGGTATTATTCAATACTCATACACACATAAATCAATAATCAATACATCCATATTTCATTCCACATAATTCAAGTAAGGTCACTTCTTGAGGACTTACCTCGGATGTTGTCGAACGGCTTTTACGGCTATTCGATCACTTTTTCCTTCCCTTGTCCAATTGTGGCCCTCTTAGCTCTTGAGCTAATTCAAACAAATTCAATTTATTAAAACCTCATTGTGCTAGCTTATGGCGAATATGACAAGGAGTTTAAATGGTCATATGGCCACTCTTTAGCTTGAATACACAATGGTCATGCACATTTTATACTACATCAAGCAATTCAATACAATTTATTCGAGCATCAAGGAAAAGCTAAGGCCTTCAATAGGCTACCCAAGGCCGAATATTCATGTACATGTTGAGGCCAATTATGCACTTAATACCTCACAAAAACAGCATGCATTTTACTAGTTAATGCTTTGCATATTGTAGCTCAAAACTTATAATATAGCATCAAGCACTCATATGTGTGCTAGGCGAATGTGCTTGCAATTTCACAATCATTCTTCAACATCTTCTTCTTTAAACAACCATATTCATCACTTAGTTCATAACCAAAACATCATGTGCAAACATATATATACATATATGAGCATGGCCGAATTTCAAGGTGTCCATAGCCATCCAAAACACAAATTTTAACTAACATGCAAGAAGCATGAACCATGCTCATGAATGCATCATGGCGAATATGAAAATCATGCCCTTTTCAACTTCAATCATGATTAAACAAAAGAAAACTCAAAATCTTACTCAAAAGTAGACAATCCATCATTGCATGCATCATCATCAAGCTTCACACTTAGCATGCAATGGCTTTATCACCATAACAACTTTGGCCAAATACCATTTCCATGGCATAACAAAGATTTGAGCCATGGCTAACATGCACATCAAGTTAGCAACCAAAACATGCATGAAACTCCTAACACAACCTCATACATACCTTAATCTTGATGCAAACTTAGCCAAATCTCCTTCTAGATCTCTTCCAAACCAAGCATGAAGCAAAAATCCTCCTTCTTCCTTAGTTTTGGCTCAAAGAAAGGATGAACAAAATTTTTCTTTCTTTCTCTACAACTCACGGCAATGGGGGAATACCACACTCACACACATTTTTTTTCATTCTTTTCTTACCCATACACCTTTGTTTATTATTTCTCCCTAATGCACCAACAAAACATGTTTCATGACATGTTTTGCCCATCCTCTCTGCCATGGCCGGCCACTTCATGTTGGGGGGAAATTTGACATGCAAATCCCTTATTTTTGCATGCATGAGCAACTAGTCATCACACATTTCCCCATCATACTTTCAAAGTTCACTACTAGGTCCTTTCTAGTGAAATTCGCATTTATAATACTAAATCGAAACATCAAAAATGTCAAACACAAATTAACACATATCATAGGCATCAAAATAAATTTTAAATTATTTTTATGCCTCGGTTTTGTGGTCCCGAAACCACATCCCGACTAGGGTCAATTTTGGGCTGTCACAATAGCTGATATCTTACTTGGGTCAACTCGGATCCTACCTCCTGACACAAGATGTCCTAGAAAACTGACCTCCTTAAGCCAAAATTCACTCTTACTGAACTTGGTATACAATCTCTTGTCACTCAAGGTTTGCAACACAACTCTCAGATGCTCTGTATGCTCGCTCTCATCACGCGAATAAATCAATATGTCATCGATAAAGACGACGACAAACTTATCCAAATATGGCCTGAAAATGAAGTTCATCAGGTCCATAAATAGCGTGGGGGCATTAGTCAAACCAAAAGGCATAACAAGGAATTCATAATGCCCATATCTCGTCCAAAAAGCAGTCTTTGGTACATCTTGCTCTTTTAATCTCAACTGGTAGTACCCGAATCTTAGATCAGTCCTGGAAAATACAGTGGGCCCCTTCAACTGATCGAACAAATCATTGATTCTTGGCAAGGGATATTTTTTCTTCACCATCACCTTATTGAGCTATCTATAGTCGATACATAATCTCATCGACTTGTATTTCTTTTTCACGAAAAGTACTGGAGCACCCCATGGTGAAAAACTTGGTCTCGCAAAGCCTTTATCCGTTAGCTCTTGCAACTGTGCTTTCAACTCTTTCAACTCGGTTGGAGCCATCCTATACGAAGCAATCGAGATAGATGTCGTCTCGGGAACCAACTCAATTCCAAACTCGATTTCCCTCACTAGAGGTAGTCCAGGTAATTCTTCTGAGAACACATCTGTAAACTCATAGATCACTGGTACCGATTCAATCTTCAACTCAGACACTTGAGTATTCAACACAAAAGCTGGATAGGCTTAATATCCTTTCCTCTCATATCCTTTCCTCAAATATTTGTTAGCAGTGAAAGATGATATTACTACAGGAAGATTATCTGATCCATCTGGTCCAACTTGAAAAACATTCCCGTCTTCACATTTCAACTCAATAACTTTCCTCCCACAGTCACTACAACACTATGTGAAGTCAACCAATCCATCCCAAGGATTACGTCAAATTTGGCAATAACATCAAGTTAGCCGGAAAGCAATGACCTCTAATTGTCTAAGGAAATCCTTACACACTTGGTCCACTAATACATATTTACCTAAAGGGTTAGACATTTTGATCACAAACTTAGTGGACACTACTAGCATGCTCATACGAGGTACCAGTTCCATACAAATATAAGAGTGGGTAGATCCCGGGTAAATTAATGAAACAACAGATATATCATGGATAGAAAAAGTACCCGTGATCATATCAAGAGACTCTGCCTCTTCTCGAGCTTGAATAGTATAAGTCTTTGCAGGCGCTCTGCCCTCGAACCTCACTGCAGTGTCTCTGGGTGCACTTCTGCTAGAAGCTCTACTTCTTGGGTTCTTTTGTGGTCTACCCCACAATGGAGCACTGCTTACCTTTACTTGTTGCTTTCTGTCTTCCATCTCAGGGCAATCATGAATAAAGTGGTCTAGTGACCCACACTTATAACAACCCCTCTCATTTCCTCGGCACTCACCAAAATGACGCTTGCCACACTGCGAGCATTCTGCCCTATTTGGCTGAGCACTACCGACACTCGCGACAGAAGCGGTCTGGGCTCTAAAAGTTACGTTCTGCTGGTTCTTGTTTTTTTTGAAAACCCCACCAAAACATTCGATCGAATAGCAAACTCTTTTGATCTTTTAGACTAGAACTGCTATGATTTCCCCATATGTCTCTTCTTTGAATCCCGCGACTCAATAGTTGCTTTTCTCCTTTCTTTTACTAGCTCTTCAGCTTTGCATGCTCTCTCGACGACTACTACAAATTCTCTTATCTCTAAGATGCCAACAAACACTCGGATGTCTTTATTAAGTCCATCCTCAAACCTCTTACACATGGTAGCTTCAGTGGATACGCATTCCCGCGCATATTTGCTCAGTCTCACAAACTCGCGTTCATACTCTGTCACAGTCTTATTACCTTGCTTCAACTCTAAAAATTCCTTCCTTTTTTTGATCCATGAACCTCTGGCTGATATACTTTTTTCACAAGGAAAAATTCCTAATTTACTCTTTCTCTCGGTACCACAGACACGAGAGTATTCCACTGATAAGTCGAATCCCATAAAACTGACACTGCACACTTCACGCATTCTTCTGGTGTGCATGATAATTCATCAAACTTGATGGCATTTTCTAGCCAAAATTTTTCTCTCTCCGGATCATCTTCTATGCTAGCCCAAAATTCCTCGGCCCCTTATTTCCGGATCTTGTCTACTGGAGGCTTCTCTCTTCTAAACATGTCCTCACTTTGCGGAGCTACTGGGGTATACTGAGGAATCAGGGGAGGTAGGGGAGGTGGAGTGTTCAATTTCGCATGAACAAACTTCGTGTACCAAGCATCCATCATCCGGAGGTAGGCTTCTCTAGCCCCTCCGACTTGGCCCATAGTCACGGGCTCACTCTCAACCGGCGCGGTCCCTTCGGCAGGAGCCAGAGTATTACTTTCCACGGCATCTGCCGTGGCTCTATCAGGATCCATTTACTATATAAAAACATAGTTTATAATCGTCAGAATTCGTCACACTATCAATGTACAATTATGGCATGTATAGCTAGACTCGTACTCTCGCTAGGTTAGTCCTAGACTGACTAAACCATAGCTCTGATATCACTAAATGTAACACCCTATACCCGTAACCCACGCCGGGTCAGAGTACGAGGCATTACCTAACTTTATCTCATGCATACAAATAGTCTCAAGTCACCGAGACTTGGTCCAAATTAAAACTTTTTCAATTTCTACTTTAAACTTATTATTATGGACCTATGAGCCCCAAATTGACCGTTAAAAACTATTCGAAACCATTTTGGGTCCTTAAACCAACCTTAAGAAATTTTCCTTAAAATAAGGCACATGCCCGTGTGGAAGGGTGACACGCCCGTGTGACCATTTCGACATGGTCCTGCTGTTGGTCCGTGTGGCTCACACAGCCTAAGCACCCTGGGACACGCCCGTGTCCCACACCCATGTGGAATTAAATTCTAATTCACATCTACAGGGATTTTCACACGGCCAGACACACACCTGTGTCAATCTCCCGTGTCCCTCACATGGCCACGACACGCCCATGTCTTAACCCATGTGCAAAAACTTGGGTATTCTATTTCTGACACCAGTATTCCTAAATTGTCACACGGCCAAGGCACACGCCCGTACTAGGTCGTGTCCTCCACACGACTGAGACACACGGCCATGTCTCTGTCCGTGTGTTTATTATCTGCCTGTGTGTCTACCTATGTGGGCAATATAAGGCTATTTACCAAACCTCATTGCCAACCTTGCATACCTATTTTCACATAAATACCAGCCAATACCAAAACAAGAATAATTTCCAAAATCAAATTAGCTACAATAGACATTCGTCCTACCATGTAGATACAACTTTTATAAACTCAAAATAAATATTAGCCATCACTAATGGCTTAATACTAAATGTGGGATCTATCCAAAGCCAACACATTTGGCCAGATCTCCAAGACTCAAAATAATAAGTTCTAATCCTATACATGCCATATTCAAAAATATAAATCCAACTATACCGAATGTTTTGGCTGATAGTGGGATCGATATCTCTGACTTCCAATGATCCTTAAGCTAGTTAGGCGGCACTAAAAGAAATGGAAAGGAAAGCGAGTAAACATAAAGCATAGTAAGTTGCATATAAATAAATATACAACAATAAGTCGAAGTGAATCCCAATGACTTAAATAAAGATAGAGAAATGTCACAGTACGGTAAGTCTTTTTATCTTGTAGGAAGGTGAAAGAGAAAGAGGCGAACGTAGTGAAGCGACCGGAGGGAGTTAGTCCCAAAGTGGGCATAAGCATGACTTACTCTTTACTTCATAAAAATCACATAGCATATACAATGAGTTCACATCTTATACATATGTATCACTTAGGTACCTGTAATACTCACAATACGGTTATACTTTTCTCATTAACTTAAATTTATAATTCTCGCCGTTGAACCATTCGGAACAATACCGAATATTCCATAGGCCTCAATCATGGGTAAAGTGCCGATGCCATGTCCTAGACATGGTCTTACACTGGCTATCATCTTCGAGGCCGATGCCATGTCCCAGCAATAGTCTTACACTAGCTCCCACATAACTTTGTAGATGCCATGTCCTAGACATGGTCTTACACTGACACATCTCATAGCCGATGCATGTACCAGACATGTCTTATTCTGGCATACGTCCCGGGGCTGATGCATGTCCCAGACATGTCTTACCCTAGCACTCCTCTCAATGCCAATGCATGTCCCAGACATATCTTACACTAGCTCACACAAATGATCCAAGTGATACGGCATGAATATCCAGTTTACTTCCTAAGGTCCCAATGAGAATTCTACTATCTCAATGATCATTACACATTCTCAATCTCGAAATCAAGCAATTCATGCCATATCTATTCAATGAAAATTTAAATACAGATAGTAGCAATGTAGTTATATTATTTACATACAACATACCTAAAATTTCAAAATGTAGCGACTATACGGTTTAGTCGATTTGCTTAGCTTTCCCCTGGTCTTGGTTCGGATTTGACAATTCTTGATCTATATTAGAAAACGACACTCATTTAGTCACTAATTACAATTAGGCAATTGAAAATTCACATTTTCGATAAAATGACCATTTTTCCCCTAGACTTTAGCAAAATAACCATTTACCCCTATGCCCGAAAATCAATTTTTATCGAATTACTTCACCTCTTAAGCTTAGCTGAACTCTATTTACTCTTATAGAAACCTAAAATTCCCACTATTTCACACACTTATCACTTATTTTGCAACTTATGCAAAATAGTCCCTTTAGGTGTTTTCATGCTAACACCTTTCACAAAAGTTGTTTATATGACAACCAAGACTCATTTTTTCCATAAAATCTCAAAAAAAAAATTTATTTCATGGAAAAACCCTAAACTCTTGATCATTTTGCAAGATAGCACCCTCATTTGAAAACTCATGCTTCATGGGTCTTAAAAGTACAAAAATATTTTAGAAAAGCCATTAGGATCACTTACTTGTGAGTGCTTCAAGTTGCTGAAAATTTTTGAAGTTCAAAACCCCAACAATGGCTGATATTTTCAGCTAAGAAGAAATGGGAAATAGGGTGATATCTTCTATTTTCTATTTTAGGCAAAATTGGTTACCTAATCCCACCAAAAATTGAAAATTTTGACCACACATGTCTCCTATGGCCGGCCACCCTATTTCTAGGGGTCTTGTGACAGCCTTAAAACGACCCTAGTCGGAATGTGGTTTTGGGACCACAAAACCGAGGCATAAAAATAATTTAAAATTTATTTTGATGCCTATAATGTGTGTTAACTCATGTGTGACATTTTTGATGTTTTGATTTAGAGTTATAAATGTGAATTTCACTAGAAAGGACCTAGTAGTAAACTTTGAAAGTATGATGGGGAAATGTGTGATGACTAGTTGATCATGCATGCAAAAATGAGGGTTTGCATGTCAAATTTCCCATTTAAGAACTAGTGGCGGCCATGACAAAGGGGATGGGCAAAAGAAAATGTCATGAAACATGTTTTGTAAGTGGTTTATGTTGGAATAAATAAAATAAGTTGTATGGTAATAAAAAATGAAAAAAAATGTGTGTGAAGGCTTCTCCCCTCCCTTTGTCGTGAGTTGAAGAAAAGCAAAGAAAAAAAAATTGTTCATCCTTTTTCATTCCTTTTGGCTGAAAATACTAAGGAAGAAGGAAGGAGTTTTGCTTCATGCTTGGTTTGGAAGAGGATTAGGAGGAGGTTTGGCCATACTTGTATCTAGATTAAGGTAAGTTTGAGGTTGTGCCATGAGATTCATGCATGTTTTTAGTTGATAGCTTGATGCTCTTATTATCCCATGGTTCAAATCTTTGTTATATCATGGGGATGGTATTTGGCCAAGGTGGATTCTGTGTTAATGCCATTGCATGTTAAATATGAAGCTTGCTAATGATACATGTGATGGTGGATTGATGGCTCTTGGACTTTCTTTTTAGTATTTTTGAGTAAGACATTAAGTTCTTTGTTTAATCATGACCAAAAATTATGGTGTTGTGATGTATTCGGCCATGGTACATCCATAAGTATGATTTATGCTCATTGCATGGAAAGTAAGATTTGTGTTTTGGATTTATGTTCATGTTTAGTTACAATCAACTTGAGATTCTGCTCTAGCATATATATATATGTATATATGTTTGCACATGATGTATTGGTATGTCATATATACTATCTCAAGGTATATATATTTACTTATGATGATGTTTCGGTTATGAAGGAAATGATAGATGTGTATTGAGTTACAATATGGAATGCATTAGTTAGTAAAATGTATGCTGTTTTTGTGTGGTATTAAGTGTATAATTGGCCTCAACATGGACATGCATATTCGGCCACATGAAGGGGGGGTTAGTGTGCATGCATTCGGTTAGAGGCAAGTATATTGATGCCTATTCTTGGCTTGGAAAATTCGGCTAAGGAGAGTACTAACTAATGTGTTGAATTCGATTCGTGATTTCGTACACATGTGACTCTAATGTCTAATGTATATAAGGGCTAAGTACCTTGAGCTTCACTTTGATGTTTGAATGAATTGTATTGAATTTCTTGTTGTGATTAAAAATTGTGCATGACCATTGTGTATTTGAGCTAAAGGATGGCCATATGACCATTTAAACTCCTTGTCATATTCGGCCATAAGCTATCATAATGAGATTTTAATAAGTTAAATTTGTGTGAATTAGCTCAAGAGCTTAGAGGACCACAGTTGGATAAGGGAAAGAAAAAAGTGATCGAATAGCCGTCGAAATCGTTCGACAGCATCCAAGGTAAGTCTTCGAGTAATGACCCTACTTGAATTATATTGAAATGATTTGTCATATTATGGCGGACAGTCGAATGTGCGTAGGGACTAAGTTATAAAGTCAATTGAAATCATGCTCTTTGTGTGTGGCTATTGAGCCGAAATTGGAAAGGTTTGATAAATGTTTTGTGTTTGAGCCTTAGTAACGAGAATGAAATATGGATGTGTCGTGATTATTGATATATGTGTACATGAACATTTGAATGATACCCGGCTAAGTCCCAAGGCATTTATGCTAGTGATTATATCCGGCTAAGACCAAGGCATTCGTATGAAGTTGTTATATCCGGCTAAGACCAAGGCATTTGTGCAAGTTACCAAATCCGGGTTAAGACCCGAAGGCAATTGTGCTTGTGGTTATATCCGGCTAAATTTCGAAGAAACTCATTTTGAAGGTGAGCGTTTTGGTGCTGTAATAAATTCAGTTAATATGCTCGAAAAACCCATACGATAAGGTATGTTCACATGTGCATCGGAAAAGTTGATTCGTTTGAAATAGTGTTCGTTCAATCGACTAACGAACTTTCGGCTCTTAGATAGGTTGATACCTTGTGTGTATATGTTGATGAAGTGTGAAGTAAGTATGATTATGAGAATGTGTATTAATAAAGTGATTCATTTAGCTATGTGAATGTAATACTTTAGTCAAAGCTGATTTCATTACTTGAGACTTACTAAGCATTAAAATGCTTACCCCGTTGCTTTGGCTCTCTGTTTTATAGATTTTGCTCGTTAGCTATCGGATTCGGGATTATCGAAGTCGAAGTCATCCACACTATCAAAGCCACCTTTTGGTACAAATTTTGGTTGAACTTTGAAATGGCATGTATAGGACTACTCTTTCGTTTGTTGGTCATAGACCCCTTTGATTTTGTATAAATTTGGATAGCCATGCGAAAATGGCTTATATACACTTTGGCTTGGTATCATAATCATTTTGTATGTTGTTCATTAAGAGGTATGGAAATGTTTGGAAACGATTAGCCATTGGAATGGTTAATCATGATCATTCCTTGTGCCATGTATGCTAAAAGGGCTAGTTGAATCAAAGAAATTATGAAGTAGGTAAAGGTTACCTTGAAAACAGATGCTGACAGCAGCAGTGATGTGGATGTGAAAAAACACTAAAAATAGTAGGAATGGAATTAAATAGTGAATAAATTATGTAAATGAACCTTGATGAATCTACTTTCATATGGAAGAAACTAAACGGTCATATGAGTTATATGTTAAGAGATATTAAAGTTCTCGTGAAACAGGGACGGAACGGTTTCTGGATCCCCTGTTCCGACTTTGGAAATTCATTTTAAATTAACCAGAGATAATTAGGAGTCATGCAATATATGTATAGATTCCTATTTGAGTCGAGTTTCTATAGAAAGAAATGGCATCAGTATTGAAGCCCTGTACAGGGAGATATCCAAGTCGTAATGCGCGAAGGTCAGTGTAGTCAATCCCTGTAACAGGGGAGAATTTAACTAATAAACTGTACTAATTGGCCTGACCAAAAATTCTAGAAAAAATTTTGTGGATGGAAATATGAGTCTAATTTCAGGGAAAAATTACGAAACTGATTTTCAAGCTTTGAAACTCAAGATATGATTTTTAAGGCGACAGTGATGCAGTAACCAGCTTGTCTAGAAAATTTTAAATGGACTGTGAAAATGATTAAGTCAAGTTTGTGTGCACCTTGTGTTCGACTCCGGTAACGGACTCGGGTACGGGGTGTTACAATTTTATTGGTATCAGAGCTACGGTTTAGTGGATTCTAGGACTACCATAATGTGTTTGGGTCTAGCTATACATGCCATTTTATGTGATTATTTGATAGTGTGGTGATTTCTGACGTTTGAATTTGTGTTTATTTATAGTAATGGATCCCGATCCCAACCGAGCGATAGCTGATGATGTGGAGAGTGTGGCGCCTGCTCCCGCACAAGGGACAGTGCCGGCGGACTCTCAACCTGTTACTAGCAATCCGAATGATGAGGCTAGGCAAGCTTTCTATAGCGTGATGAATGATTGGTTCAACCAATACATTCGAACTAACACGGCTGTTCCACAACCTCCATTCCCGACTAATACAACCCCCGCACCTACAATGCCTCCGGTAACTGACCAAATAAGGTCCAATAAGCCCCAGCTGATGTAATTCAAAACATGGGGCTACTGAATTTAAAGCTACGGATAGCGACGATGCCGAGCAAGCTGAATTTTGGTTGGACAACACTATCCGGGTACTCGATGAGCTATCTTGTACACCCGATGAATGCCTAAAGTGTACTATCTCCTTGCTACGTGATTCTGCTTACTATTGGTGGTGTACTCGACTTCACAGTGCCCGAGAGCAAGTAACTTGGGAGTTTTTCCAAACCGAGTTTCGAAAAAGTATATCGATCGAGATTTATGGATCAAAATGGAAGGAATTTCTTGAACTTAAACAAGGTTCCATGTCGGTTCTGACTATAAACAAAAATTGTGAGGCTTAGCCAAGACGCTGCGAGAATGCATTTCTTCGAAGTCGTGATGATGTAAACGCTTTGAAGATGGACTGAATGATGATATAAAGTCAGTATGTTGGCATTTTGGAAATCGAGAGTTTGTGGCTCTTGTCGAGCGAGCGTGTAAAGCCGAGGAGCTCAAGATGGAGAAAAGAAAAGCTGAAGTGGGAGCAAGGAGTTTCAGAAGAGGTCTTGGGAAGCCCTTCCCACATCATCAAAGAAATTTAGAGATGGCTTAGGCCGGTCTAGAGACACTTCGGGCTTTTCTAGATGAGATCGCGATTGTGACAGCCCAAAATTGACCCTAGTCGGGAAGTGGTTTCGGGACCACTAAACCGAGTCACCGAAATGTTTGAACGTAATATTTATTGTCTAGAATATGTATTTACGAATGTGTAAAAATTTCAAGCTTCGGTTTAGTCGATTGCATGTGAATCCAGTTAGTAGGACTTGTATGTTACTTTTGAAAAATGATAGGCTAATCTATAAGGACCTAATAGTACATGTAGTCAAAAGGGAGGACTTGCATGTCAAAATCCCCCCCCAAGTGCTAGTGGCCGGCCATGACAAGGAACCATGGGCAAGACATGTCATGAAACATGTTGGGTGAGTGTTTTATGTTGAAATAAATAAAATAAGGTGCATGAGTAATAAAAAAAAAGTGTGTGTGTGAAGGCTTTCCCTCCCTCCCCATTGCCGTGCAAGTGAGAAAGAAAACAAAAAAAAAGCTTTGTTCATCTTTTTTTCCATCCTTTTGGCCGAAAATCTCAAGGGAGAAGAAAGGGGTCCTTGCTCATGGTTGGTTTGGAATAGGTTGGCCATCCTTGTAGCTAGATTAAGGTATGTTTAATATGGTGCCATGAGATTCATGCATGTTCTTAGTTGCTAGTTTTAGTTCTAATTAGTCCATGATTCAAAACCTTGCTATGTCATGGGGATGATAGTATGAAATGAAAATTTGAGATAAGTAAGGTTAAATTTGATTTGGTAAAATCGGCCATATGGGTGTATATGTTTGTAAAAATATATTTTCTTTGTTAACTCCTTACAATCGGTTGTAGGAGTAATATTGGCTTATAAGGTTGAGTTGATTCATGATGTTGTATGTTAGGATTAAAATACTTGAGACTAGATTAGCTTAATGGTGACCATGCATTCGGCCTTGAAGCATTAAACAAATGTTGGTTGAGATTTTGATATTTTGAACAAAGATAGTTGTGAAATGGGGTGAAAACCATTAAGTTATACACATAAAAATCCAGCAAGAAGATTAAACTACTAAATGTATTCATTTTAGATCAAGACATCAAAGAGGAGAACCAAGCAAAGGCAAAGCAAAGATAATCGAGTAGTAGATTGGGAATCATTTCATCCGATATAAGGTAAGTCATTAAGCACTTATTTGTACTAATTTAAAGGGTCGTAATGTCCAAGTAATGATGCTGAATGGAATGGTAGAATATATATATAAACATGTATGTATGTGGTGATAAAAATATTGAATTGAAAGAAAAGAGGTGAGATGTATTGAATGATCGGTTTCGGCACTAAGTGTGCGGTGTAAACATTTATAATCACAAATTGGCACTAAGTGTGCGGGTTCAAATTATACAGCACTAAGTGTGCAAGTTTGATTATATAGCACTAAGTGTGCGAGTTCGACTATTAAGCACTAAGTGTGCGGGCTTATTGCACATCCTCTAATAAACGTACATGTTCTATGTGCGCGGCCTTACCGAGTCAATCATGGACAGCGGTACGAGTAAACACCTTGAGCTCATGAGGAATGGACATTTTATTTATATTTGGAATTTTGGTTTGGTAAGTCTTGATCTATGTGGTGATTATGCTCGAAAATAAATGCATGCAATGTCATATGGCGTAATGTATGAAATATCAAGTAGGGCTTGGTATGTGACCAAACCGAAATGCCTAAAGAATTATAGTACCGTTTGGGGTGTGGATGGAGGATTTTAATCCCGCATTAATTATTTTCTTTTATGGTATATTATTACTGAACGGCAATATAATGCTTATGGCTTACTGAGTTATATACTCACCCGGTGTTTGCTTGTCGCCATTTTAGGTTTCTCGGACTCGTCCTTTTTGCGTGCTCGTGATCGCTCATTGGAGTCATCACACCGCTATCAACTTTTGGTATTTTTTGTGTAGTCGGTTTAGGAGAACATTTTGGCATGTATAGGCTAATATGCTTTGTTGAACTTTGGTATGTAAACTTTTAGCCATGCGAAAATGGCATAAATGCTCGGTTGAATTTAGTTCTCCAATGTTAAGTCACAAGTCTTGGTAATTCGATTTCCATGCCTTATGCCATGGTTGATTATTTTGGTGTTAAAATGCATGTTATGGAAATAGTGTAGTAGGGAGATGTTGGATAATGATTAGCCTCTGGTATGGCTAGTCATGATCATGATTTGTGACATGTATGATGAATCACTAGTTAGATCAAAGGAAATCATGAAATAGGCATAGTTGCTTTAGTGACAGGTGCTGGCAGCAGCAGTAACGTGAGATTGAAAAATCACTAAAATAGTAGGAATGGTATTAAATAGTAAATAAATTATGTAAATGTACCTTGATGAATCTACTTTTATATAGAAGAAACGAAATGGTCATATGAGTTATAAGTTAATAGATATTAAAGTTCTTGTGAAACAGGGCCAGAACGGTTTCTGGATCCCCTATCCCGACTTTGGAAAATCATTGTAAATTAACCAGAGATAATTAGGAGTCATGCCATATATGTGTAGATTCCTCTCTGAGTCTAGTTTCTATAGAAACAAACGGCATCAGTATTGAAGCCCTGTACAGGGAGATATCAAATTCGTAATGCACAAAGGTCAGGGTAGTCGATCCCTGCAACAGGGGAGACTTTAACTAATAAACTGTACTAATTGGCTCGACCAAAAATTCTAGAAAAAAATATGTAGATGGAATTATGAGTCTAGTTTCAGGGAAAAATTGCGAAACTGATTTTCGAGTTGTAAAACTCAAGTTATGAATTTTGGAGCGACTAGTACACAGATTGGCAGCTTGTCTGGAAACTCTCAATAAGTGGGTTGAAGTTTGTTAACACCTCGTGTTCGACTCGTGACGGTCTCGGGTTCGGGTGTTACATTTTTTTGGTATCAGAGCTATGGTTTAGTCGGTTCTAGGACTACCATAGCGCGTATGAGTCTAGCTATACATGCCTTAATGTTAATGTTTAAATGTGTGATGACTTGACGGTTAAAATTTTTGTTTTGATTAGTAAATGGATCCGGTGTAGAGAGAACCTTGGCGGATGACGTTGAAAGTGTAGCGGCTGCTCCTGCACAAGGGACGCCACTGTTGAACCTCACCATCTGCGAATAATCAAGGTGAGGAGGCAAAACAAGCCTTCTTTACCATGATGAATGAGTGGGTAGCGATACGCCCGAACCAATCCGGCTGTCCAACAATTCCCGAATTTAAATAATCCACCCCAAGGGCTGTAATGCCATCGCCATCGATCCTATGAGGCCGAGTAAGCCACCAGACTTGATTAGAAAGCGGGGCTGAGGAGTTTAAGGCCATAGTTACTTGATGATGCCGAAAGAGCCGAAGTTTTGGCTTGATAACACCATTCGGTGTTTGATGAATCATGCACACCCGATGAATGTCTAAAGTGTGCTATATCCTTGTTAAGAGACTCACTTACTATTGGTGGAGGACTTTGATCTCCATAGTCCCAAACGAGCGAGTTACTTGGGATTTCTTTCAAACAGAATTTCGAAAGAAGTATATTAGTCAACGGTTCATCGATCAAAAGCGTAAGGAATTCTTGGAACTCAAGCAAGGCCGTATGACAGTACCCTGAATACGAACATGAGTTCGTAAGACTTAGTCGGTATGCTCGGGAGTGTGTGGCCGATGAGGTTGCTATGTGCAAAAGATTTGAAGAAGGATTGAATGAAGATTTAAAACTACTAGTGGGTATTTTGGAGATAAAGGAGTTCGTGACGCTGGTCGAACGAGCCTGCAAGGTGGAAGAACTTGGAAAGGAGAAGAAGAAGGCTGAATTTGAAGCTAAAGACTATCGTAAGAGATCGATGGGTAAAGCTCCATTCTCGATCAAAGAAGTTCGTGGAGGACACTAATAAATCGAGGACGATCAAGGAATTTCCATTAGAGCACGACCATCGACGGACTCCCGAGCTACTTGATGGCTAGTGTGGGCAATAATCGTCAAGAGAGACCGAATGCCCCCAATGTGGAAGACGACACCTAGGTGAATGTTGGGGTAAGTCTGTTAACCTACTGTTACGGATGTGGTTCAAGGACCACTTCATTAGAGATTGCACGAGCTAGATGAGAAGAATAAGATGCAAGGTGCAAGATCGAGTGGGGCGACGACTAGAGGTAGACCCCGAGGATTTCAGGAGGAAGGGGTGGTAATCGAGAGGAGCCACCGATACTACTGTTCGATCCGAGACCGTGCTCTGCTAGAGCATATGCCATCCAGCGCACGAGAGGAGGCATCCTCCCCGACGTTATCACTAGTACTTTTACTCTCTTTAATACTAGTGTGATTGCATTGATTGACCCCGCTCTACTCATTCATATGTATGTGAAACTTTAGCATCCAAGAAGACTCTACCGTTGAGTCTCGAGTTCGTAATTCGAGTGTCAAACCCTTTGGGTCAATACGTACTTTCGTTGATAAAGTGTGCAAGAGATGCCCCTAATAATTCGAGAATCTCGCTTTTCCTACCGATCCGATGCTTCTACCATTTGATGAATTCGATGTTATTCTTGGTATGGATTGGTGACCAGTACATGATGCAAAGGTGGATCGCAAAAGGAAAACCATTGATTTGAGGAGTGCAAATAATGAGGTAGTCCGAGTCGAGTCTCATGATTTAAAAGGAGTGCCGTGATAATATCTTCTATGACCGCCGGAGATATGTGAAAAGGGTGTGAAACATACCTTGCGTATGTGTTTGAAAGTAAAGAGACGGAAAAGAAACTCGAATCGGTACCAGTGGTTTGTGAGTATTCGATGTTTTTCCGGAGGAGTTACCGGATTGCCACCGGTTCGAGAAGTGGAATTCGCATCGGTTGTACCGGTACTACGCCGATCTCAATAGCTCCGTGTCGTATGGCATTAATGGAGTTAAAGGAATTGAAGGTCCAATTGCAAGAATTGACGGATAGAGGTTTCGCCGACCGAGTTTTTCTCCATGGGCGCACCAAAGATTGTTTGTGAAAAGAAGGACGGAAGCATGAGGTTGTGCATCGACTATCGTCAACTCAATAAAGTGACGATAAAGAATAAATATCCGCTTGCCACGAATTGACGATTTGTTTGATCAATTAAAGGGAGCCTCGGTGTTTTCAAAGATAGATTTGAGGTCGGGATACTATCGGTTGAGGGTCCGAGAATTGGACATACCAAAACCGCTTTTAGAACGAGGTACGGTCACTACGAATTCTTGGTGATGCCGCTTTGGGCTCACTAATGCCCTACGTGTTTATGGATTTAATGAATAGAATTTTCAGGCCATACTTGGATCGGTTCGTAGTTGTATTTATCGATGACATTTTGGTCTATTCGAGAGATGAAACCGAACATCTTGAACACCGAGGCTAGTGTTGCAAATCTTACGAGATAAGCGCTTATACGCAAAGTTCAAGAAATGTGAATTTTGGTTGAAAGAGGTTAGCTTTTTGGGGCACGTGGTGTCCGTGATCGGTGTCGGGTGGACCCGAACAAAATTTCGCCATAGTCGATTGGAAACCACCAAGGAATGTTACCGGTTAGGAGCTTTTTGGGGCTTGCGGTTATTACCGACGATTTGTAAAGGTTTCTCGACGATAGCCACGCCAATGACGGCTACTCCAAAAGGATGTTAAGTTCGAATGGACGGAGAAATGTCGAAAAGTTTCGATCAATCGAAAGCTTATTTGATGAAGCCCCAATTCTAATGCAACCCGAATCGGGCAAAGAGTTTGTCATTTATAGTGACGCATCCCTACTTGGGTTGGGTTGCGTATTGATGCAAGAAGGGCGAGTTGTGGCCTATCGTCGAGACAATTAAAGCCACATGAGAAAAATTATCCGACCCATGATCTCGAATTGGTCGCCATCGTATTCGCTTTAAAGATATGGCGACATTACTTATTTGGTGAGAAGTGCCATGTGTATTCGGATCACAAAAGTCTCAAATATTTGATGACTCAAAGAGACTTAAATCTGCGACAAAGACGTTGGCTCGAGCTGTTAAAGGATTATGAGTTGGTCATTGACTATCACCCGGAAAGGCTAATGTGGTTGCGGATGCCTTAAGTCGTAAATCACTATTTGCGTTATGAAGCGATGAATGTACACTTGTCCGTTTCTACCCGACAATGTGTTAGTAGCTGAATTGAAAGCCAAACCATTATTGACACGTCAAATTCGTGAAGCTCAGAAAGTCGACGATGAGTTTGTTGTAAAACGGGATGAGTGTGTTCCGAACAAGGAATCGAAATTTCAGATTGACGACCATGATTGCTTGACGTTCAAGGGTCGATTATGTATTCCAAGGAATTCAGAACTTGTTTCGATGATTTTGAACGAGGCTCACAAGAGTCGAATGTCAATCCACCCGGGGAGTACGAAAATGTACAACGACCTGAGACACCAGTTTTGGTGGCATGGTATGAAACGAGACATTTCCAACTTTGTTTCGAAGTGCTTAGTATGTCAACAAGTAAAGGCGGAACATCAAGTGCCCACGGGTTTGCTTCAGCCAATCATGATACCTGAATGGAAATGGGAACGAGTCACGATGGATTTTGTATCTGGCTTGCCGATGTCGCAAGCAAGAAAGATGCAATTTGGGTCGTCGTTGATAGATTGACTAAGTCGGCTCACTTTATCCCCGTACGTACGGATTTTTCATTGGATAAGCTAGCTGAATTGTATGTTTCTCAGATTGTGAGATTACACGGGGTACCGATTTCTATTGTGTCGGACAGAGATCCGAGATTCACCTCACGATTTTGGAAGAAATTGCAAGAAGCTTTGGGTACCAAGCTACATTTTAGCACCGCTTTTCATCCCCAAACCGATGGTCAATCCGAGCAGATAATTCAGATACTTGAGGATATGTTGAGATGTTGCATCCTCGAGTTTAATGGTTCATGGGAACGGTATTTACCCTTGATTGAATTTGCTTACAACAATAGTTTTCAGTCAAGCATTAAGATGGTGCCTTACGAGGCTTTGTATGGTCGTAAATGCCGTACACCATTGTTTTGGACTGAGCTCGGTGAAAGCAAAATTTTCGGGGTGGATTTGATTAGAGATGCTGAGCAAAAAGTTCGAGTAATTCGTGAAAGTTTGAAGGCTGCTTCGAATCGTCAGAAGTCGTACGCGGATTTAAAACGAAGAGATATTGAGTATCAGGTGGGAGACAAAGTGTTTCTTAAGGTATCACCCTGGAAAAAGATACTCAGATTTGGCCGTAAGGGCAAATTGAGTCCGAGATTCATTGGGCCATATGAGATCTCCGAACGAGTCGGCCCAGTAGCGTATAGGTTGCTTTTACCCCCTGAACTCGAAAGGATCCACAACGTTTTCCATGTTTCGATGCTTCGACGTTACCGATCCGATCCTTCGCATGTAATAAACCCCTCCGAGATTGAAATTCAAGCCGATATGAGTTATGAAGAAGAACCGATTCGTATCCTAGCTCGTGAAGTGAAGGAGTTGCGAAACAAAAGGGTTCCGTTAGTAAAAGTGTTATAGCTCAAACACGGGATGGAACAAGCTACTTGGGAACCCGAGAATTCTATGAAAGAGCGTTACCCAATCCTGTTTACCGGTAAGATTTTCGGGGACGAAAATTCCTTAAGTGGGGGAGAGTTGTGACAGCCCAAAATTGACCCTAGTCGGGAAGTGGTTTCGGGACCACTAAATCGAGTCACCGAAATGTTTGAACGTAATATTTATTGTCTAGAATATGTATTTACGAATGTGTAAAAATTTCAAGCTTCGGTTTAGTCGATTGCATGTGAATTCAGTTAGTAGGACTTGTATGTCACTTTTGAAAATGATAGGCTAATCTATAAGGACCTAATAGTACATGTAGTCAAAAGGAGGACTTGCATGTCAAAATCCCCCAAGTGCTAGTGGCCGGCCATGACAAGGAAGCATGGGCAAGACATGTCATGAAACATGTTGGGTGAGTGTTTTATGTTGAAATAAATAAAATAAGGTGCATGAGTAATAAAAAAAAAGTGTGTGTGTGAAGGCTTTCCTCCCTCCCCATTGCCGTGCAAGTGAGAAAGAAAAAAAAAAAAAAGCTTTGTTCATCTTTTTTTCCATCCTTTTGGCCGAAAATCTCAAGGAGAAGAAAGGGTCCTTGCTCATGGTTGGTTTGGAATAGGTTGGCCATCCTTGTAGCTAGATTAAGGTATGTTTAATATGGTGCCATGAGATTCATGCATGTTCTTAGTTGCTAGTTTTAGTTCTAATTAGTCCATGATTCAAAACCTTGCTATGTCATGGGGATGATAGTATGAAATGAAAATTTGAGATAAGTAAGGTTAAATTTGATTTGGTAAAATCGGCCATATGGGTGTATATGTTTGTAAAAATATATTTTCTTTGTTAACTCCTTACAATCGGTTGTAGGAGTAATATTGGCTTATAAGGTTGAGTTGATTCATGATGTTGTATGTTAGGATTAAAATACTTGAGACTAGATTAGCTTAATGGTGACCATGCATTCGGCCTTGAAGCATTAAACAAATGTTGGTTGAGATTTTGATATTTTGAACAAAGATAGTTGTGAAATGGGGTGAAAACCATTAAGTTATACACATAAAAATCCAGCAAGAAGATTAAACTACTAAATGTATTCATTTTAGATCAAGACATCAAAGAGGAGAACCAAGCAAAGGCAAAGCAAAGATAATCGAGTAGTAGATTGGGAATCATTTCATCCGATATAAGGTAAGTCATTAAGCACTTATTTGTACTAATTTAAAGGGTCGTAATGTCCAAGTAATGATGCTGAATGGAATGGTAGAATATATATATAAACATGTATGTATGTGGTGATAAAAATATTGAATTGAAAGAAAAGAGGTGAGATGTATTGAATGATCGGTTTCGGCACTAAGTGTGCGGTGTAAACATTTATAATCACAAATTGGCACTAAGTGTGCGGGTTCAAATTATACAGACACTAAGTGTGCAAGTTTGATTATATAGCACTAAGTGTGCGAGTTCGACTATTAAGCACTAAGTGTGCGGGCTTATTGCACATCCTCTAATAAACGTACATGTTCTATATGCTGGCCTTACCGAGTCAATCATGGACAATGATGCGAGTAAACACCTTGAGCTCATGAGGAATGGACATTTTATTTATATTTGGAATTTTGGTTTGGTAAGTCTTGATCTATGTGGTGATTATGCTCGAAAATAAATGCATGCAATGTCATATGGCGTAATGTATGAAATATCAAGTAGGGCTTGGTATGTGACCAAACCGAAATGCCTAAAGAATTATAGTACCGTTTGGGGTGTGGATGGAGGATTTTAATCCCGCATTAATTATTTTCTTTTATGGTGTAGATGGAATTATGAGTCTAGTTTCAGGGAAAAATTGCGAAACTGATTTTCGAGTTGTAAAACTCAAGTTATGAATTTTGGAGTGACTAGTACACGATTGGCGACTTGTGTCCGAAACTCTCAATAAGTGGGTTGAAGTCTGTTAACACCTCGTGTTCGACTCCGGCGACGGTCTCGGGTTCGGGGTAGACCATCTAGAAACCGGGCGCTACCACTGCTCGAGGTAGACCATCTAGAAATACGAGCAATGCTAGTGGTGGTCAGAGAGGATCTAGAGATGCTACGACCAGATCCGAGGCTCGCGCTCCTGCTAGGGCTTATGCCATACGCGCACGTGAGGTTGCTTCCTTGCCAGATGTTATTACCGGTACTTTCACTCTCTTTGATACTAATGTGATTGCTTTGATTGACCTTGGTTCTACTCATTCTTATATATGCGAAACCTTAGCATCCAAAGAAGACTTTACCTATTGAGTCTCTCGAGTTCGTAATTGGTGTCAAATCCTTTGGGTCGTTACGTCTTTGGTCGACAAAGTGTGTAAGAAATGCCCCCTAGTAATTCGAGGTTCCTGTTTTCCGGCGGACTTGATGCTTTTGCCGTTCGATGAATTTGATGTTATTCTTGGTTTGGATTGGTTGACCGTGCATGATGCGGTTGTGAATTGCAAAAGCAAGACTATTGATTTGAGGTGCGCAAATAATGAGATGATCCGAGTTGAGTCTACGACTTGAAGGGGTTGCCAGCTGTAATATCATCAATGTTGGCCCAGAAATATGTAAGAAAAGGGTGCGAAGCATACCTTGCGTATGTACTTGATGATAAGGAGTTAGAAATAAAACCCGAATCTATGCCGGTGGTTTGTGAATACCCGGATGTTTTTCCCGAAGAATTACCGGGTTTGCCACCTGTTCGGGAGATAGAGTTTGGTATTGAGCTTGTACTTGGGACCACACCGATTTCGATAGCTCCGTATCGTATGGCACCAACGGAATTAAAGGAGTTGAAAGCTCAGTTGCAAGAGTTGGTGGATAGAGGTTTTGCTCGCTCGAGTTTTTCACCTTGGGGTGCACCAGTGTTGTTTGTGAAAAAGAAGGACGAAACCATGAGGTTGTGCATCGACTATCGTCAGCTTAATAAAGTGACAATAAAGAACAAATATCCGTTACCGCGTATCGATGATTTGTTTGATCAACTGAAGGGAGCCTCAGTGTTCTCAAAAATAGATTTGAGATTGGGCTATTATCAGTTGCGAATCCGAGATTCGGACATACCCAAAACTACCTTCAGAATGAGATATGGTCACTACGAGTTCTTAGTGATGCCGTTTGGGCTCACTAATGCCCCTGCGGTATTTATGGATTTGATGAATCGGATCTTCAGACCATATTTGGATTGGTTCGTAGTTGTGTTCATTGACGACATCTTGGTCTATTCAAGAGATGAGACCGAACATGCAGAGCACCTAAGATTAGTGTTGCAAATATTACGGGATAAGCAGTTATATGCTAAGTTCAGCAAGTGTGAGTTCTGGTTAAGAGAGGTTAGCTTCTTGGGTCATGTGGTATCTGCATCGGGTATTCGAGTCGACCCGAGCAAAATTTCAGCCATACTTAACTGGAAGCCTCCAAGAAATATTACTAAGGTTCGGAGCTTTTTGGGACTTGCCGGTTACTACCAACGGTTTGTAAAAGGATTCTCGATGATAGCCACACCCATGACGAAACTGCTTCAGAAAGAGGTCAAGTTTGAATGGACGGAAAAGTGTCAGAAAAGTTTCGATCAATTGAAAACTCATTTGACGGAAGCTCCAGTATTAGTGCAGCCCGAATCTGGCAAAGAGTTTGTCATCTATAGTGACGCCTCTCTACTTGGGTTAGGTTGCGTATTGATGCAAGAAGGTCGAGTTGTGGCCTATGCGTCGAGACAATTAAAGCCACATGAGAAAAATTATCCGACCCATGATCTCGAATTGGTCGCCATCGTATTCGCTTTAAAGATATGGCGACATTACTTATTTGGTGAGAAGTGCCATGTGTATTCGGATCACAAAAGTCTCAAATATTTGATGACTCAAAGAGACTTAAATCTGCGACAAAGATGTTGGCTCGAGTTGTTAAAAGATTATGAGCTTGTCATTGATTATCACCCGGGAAAGGCTAATGTGGTTGCGGACGCCTTAAGCCTAAAATCACTGTTTGCTTTACTAGCTATGAATGTACACTTGTCTATTCTACCCGACAATGTGTTAATAGCCGAATTAAAGGCCAAACCATTATTGAGTCATCAAATTCGTGAAGCTCAGAAAGTTGACGATGAGTTGGTTGCAAAACGGGCTGAGTGTGTTCCGAACAAGAAATCGGAGTTTCAAATTGATGATGAAGATTGTTTGAGGTTCAGAATTCGTCTGTGTGTTCCAAAGAATTCGGAATTTATTTCGATAATTCTGAATGAAGCCCATTGTAGCCGAATGGCAATCCACCCGGGGAGTACGAAGATGTACAACGATTTGAAACGTCGGTTTTGGTGGCATGGTATGAAACGAGACATCTCCAACTTTGTTTCGAGATGTTTAATATGTCAACAAGTGAAAGCGGAACATCAAGTGCCTTCAGGGTTACTTCAGCCGATCACCATACCCGAGTGGAAATGGGATCGAATCACAATGGACTTTGTGTCCGGACTGCCATTGTCCGCAAGTAAGAAGGATGCGATTTGGGTTGTTGTTGATAGATGACTAAGTCGGCTCACTTTATCCCGTCGTCTGATTTTCCATTGGATAAACTCGCTGAATTGTACGTTTCTCAGATTGTGAGATTACACGGGGTACCAATTTCTGTTGTGTCGGATAGAGATCCGAGATTCACCTCGCGATTTTGGAAGAAATTGCAAGAAGCTTTGGGTACCAAGCTGCATTTTAGCACCGCTTTTCATCCACAAACCGATGGTCAATCCGAGCGGATAATTCAGATACTTGAGGATATGTTGAGATGTTGCATCCTCGAGTTCAGTGGTTCATGGGAACGGTATTTACCTTTGATTGAATTTGCTTACAACAATAGTTTTCAATCAAGTATTAAGATGGCGCCTTACGAGGCCTTGTACGGGCGTAAATGCCGTACACCATTGTTTTGGACCGAGCTCGGTGAAAGTAAAATTTTCGAGTGGATTTGATTAAAGATGCTTTGAATGAAAGTAAAAGTAATCCGTGAAAATCAAGATAGCCTCCGATCGTCAAAAGTCGTGACGCGGATCTCAAACGAAAAGACATTGAGTATCGGTGGGAGAAGATACTCGATTGGCCGTAAGGCAAATTGAGTCCGAGGTTCATCGGGCCATATGAAGTATCCGAACGAGTCGGTCCGATTACATATCGATTGATTTTGCCTCCGAACTTGAAAAGATTCACGACGTCTTTCATGTTTCGATGCTTCGACGTTATAGATCGATCCATCGCACATAATTAGTCCATCAGAGGTCGAAATTCAAGCCGATATGAGTTATGAAGAAGAACCGATTCGTATCCTAGCACGTGAAGTGAAAGAGTTGCGAAACAAGAGGGTTCCGCTAGTGAAAGTGTTATGGCTCAAACACGGATAGAAGAAGCTACTTGGGAACCCGAGAACTCTATGAAAGAGCGATACCCAAACCTATTTATCGGTAAGATTTTCGGGGACGAAAATTTCTTAAGTGGGGGAGAGTTGTGACAGCCTTAAAACGACCCTAGTCGGAATGTGGTTTCGGGACCACAAAACCGAGGCATAAAAATAATTTAAAATTTATTTTGATGCCTATAATGTGTGTTAACTCATGTGTGACATTTTTGATGTTTTGATTTAGAGTTATAAATGTGAATTTCACTAGAAAGGACCTAGTAGTAAACTTTGAAAGTATGATGGGGAAATGTATGATGACTAGTTGATCATGCATGCAAAAAATGAGGGGTTTGCATGTCAAATTTCCCCATTTAAGAACTAGTGGCCGGCCATGACAAAGGGGGATGGGCAAAAAAAAAATGTCATGAAACATGTTTTGTAAGTGGTTTATGTTGGAATAAATAAAATAAGTTGTATGGTAATAAAAAAATGAAAAACAAATGTGTGTGAAGGCTTCTCCCCCTCCCCTTTGCCGTGAGTTGAAGAAAAGCAAAGAAAAAAAATTTGTTCATCCTTTTTCATTCCTTTTGGCCGAAAATACTAAGGAAGAAGGAAGGAGTTTTGCTTCATGCTTGGTTTGGAAGAGGATTAGGAGGAGGTTTGGCCATACTTGTATCTAGATTAAGGTATGTTTGAGGTTGTGCCATGAGATTCATGCATGTTTTTAGTTGATAGCTTGATGCTCTTATTATCCCATGGTTCAAATCTTTGTTATATCATGGGGATGGTATTTGGCCAAGGTGGATTTTGTGTTAATGCCATTGCATGTTAAATATGAAGCTTGCTAATGATACATGTGATGGTGGATTGATGGCTCTTGGACTTTCTTTTTAGTATTTTTGAGTAAGACATTAAGTTCTTTGTTTAATCATGACCAAAAATTATGGTGTTGTGATGTATTCGGCCATGGTACATCCATAAGTATGATTTATGCTCATTGCATGGAAAGTAAGATTTGTGTTTTGGATTTATGTTCATGTTTAGTTACAATCAACTTGAGATTCGGCTCTAGCATATATATATGTATATATGTTTGCACATGATGTATTGGTATGACATATATACTATCTCAAGGTATATATATTTACTTATGATGATGTTTCCGTTATGAAGGAAATGATAGATGTGTATTGAGTTACAATATGGAATGCATTAGTTAGTAAAATGTATGTTGTTTTTGTGTGGTATTAAGTGTATAATTGGCCTCAACATGGACATGCATATTCGGCCACATGAAGGGGGGTTAGTGTGCATGCATTCGGTTAGAGGCAAACATATTGATGCCTATTCTTGGCTTGGAAAATTTGGCTAAGGAGAGCACTAACTAACGTGTTGAATTCGATTCGTGATTTCATACACATGTGACTCTAATGTCTAATGTATATAAGGGCTAATTACCTTGAGCTTCACTTTGATGTTTGAATGAATTGTATTGAATTGCTTGTTGTGATTAAAAATTGTGCATGACCATTGTGTATTTGAGCTAAAGGATGGCCTTTTAATAAGTTAAATTTGTGTGAATTAGCTCAAGAGCTTAGAGGACCACAGTTGGATAAGGGAAAGGAAAAAGTGATCGAATAGCCGTTGAAATCGTTCGACAACATCCGAGGTAAGTCTTCGAGTAATGACCCTACTTGAATTATATTGAAATGATTTGTCATAACAAATTAATGTGCGTAGGGACTAAGTTATAAAGTCAATTGAAATCATGTTTTGTGTGTGGCTATTGAGCCAAATTGGAAAGGTTTGATAAATGTTTTGTGTTTGAGCCTTAGTAACGAGAATGAAATATGGATGTGTCGTGATTATTGATATATGTGTACATGAACATTTGAATATACCCGGCTAAGTCCCGAAGGCATTTATGCTAGTGATTATATCCGGCTAAGACCAAGGCATTCGTGCGAAGTTGTTATATCCGGCTAAGACCCAAAGGCATTTGTGCAAGTTACCAAATCCGGTTAAGACCAAGGCAATTGTGCTTGTAGTTATATCCGCTAAATTCAAGAAACTCGCTTTTGAAGGTGAGCGTTTTGGTGCTGTAATAAATTCAGTTAATACGTTCGAAAAACCCATACGATAAGGTATGTTCACATGTGCATCGGAAAAGTTGATTCGTTTGAAATAATGTTCGCTCAATCGACTAACGAACTTTCGGCTCTTAGATAGGTTGATACCTTGTGTGTATATGTTGATGAAGTGTGAAGTAAGTATGATTATGAGAATGTGTATTAATAAAGTGATTCATTTAGCTATGTGAATGTAATACTTTAGTCAAAGCTGATTTCATTACTTGAGACTTACTAAGCATTAAAATGCTTACCCGCTGCTTTGGCTCTCTGTTTTATAGATTTTGCTCGTTAGCTATCGGATTCGGGATTATCGAAGTCAAGTCATCCACACTATCAAAGCCGCCTTTTGGTACAAATTTTGGTTGAACTTTGAAATGGCATGTATAGGACTACTCTTTCGTTTGTTGGTCATAGACCCTTTGATTTTGTATAAATTTGATAGCCATGCGAAAATGGCTTATATACACTTTAGCATGGTATCATAATCATTTTGTATGTTGTTCATTAAGAGGTATGGAAATGTTTGGAAACGATTAGCCATTGGAATGGTTAATCATGATCATTCCTTGCGCCATGTATGCTAAAAGGGCTAGTTGAATCAAAGAAATTATGAAGTAGGTAAAGGTTACCTTGAAAACAGATGCTGACAGCAGCAGTGATGTGGATGTGAAAAATCACTAAAAATAGTAAGAATGGAATTAAATAGTGAATAAATTATTTAAATGAACCTTGATGAATCTAATTTCATATGGAAGAAACGAAACGGTCATATGAGTTATATGTTAAGAGATATTAAAGTTCTCGTGAAACAGGGCCGGAACAGTTTCTGGATCCCCTGTTCCGACTTCTGAAATTCATTGTAAATTAACCAGATATAATTAGGAGTCATGCCATCTATGTATAGATTCCTATTTGAGTCTAGTTTCTATAGAAACAAACGGCATCAGTATTGAAGCCCTGTACAGGGAGATATCCAAGTCGTAATGCGTGAAGGTCAGTGTAGTCAATCCATGTAACAGGGGAGACTTTAACTAATAAACTGTACTAATTGGCCCGACCAAAAATTCTAGAAAAAAATTTTTTGGATGGACATATGAGTCTAATTTCAGGGAAAAATTACGAAACTGATTTTCGAGCTTTGAAACTCAAGATATTATTTTTAAGACGACAGTGACGCAGTAACCAGCTTGTCTGGAAAATTTTAAATGGACTGTGAAAATGATTAAGTCAAGTTTGTGTGCACCTTGTGTTCGACTCCGGTAACGGACTCGGGTACGGGGTGTTACAGGTCTAATTTCCCTTTAAAGGCCCCCAATTTAGATTCTCTAGCTATTTAACACCTTTAGCTATCAATTTAGGACTTTTACACTTTATGCGATTTAGTCATTTTTCACAATCGGGCTTACAAACGTCAAAATTAACTCACCAAATTTTTCATGTACTAATATAAACATGCTATGACTCCAAAATAATAATAAAATAATTTCTCCAACTTCGGATTTATGGTCTTGAGACCACTATTCTGACTAGGCCCTAAATCGGCTGTTACATATAAGGTGACTCAGACGACTTACATAGAACAATTCCCTTTGTAGCGAGGAGAGTATAAGCGCTCCTTATTTCCTCCAGAATAAATATATCATTGTAGTTTTTTTAATAGGGAAAAGGTGTCTCATCTTCCTCTTCATTTGATAGTTGTGGAGAAGGCTTTGGTGTAAGCTCTTGATCTTGGGATGGAACATCTGAAGAGGAGCGTAAGTCCACTTTGGGGTTACTAAGCCACATTGACCAGCATAGTGAGAAAGCAATTGTTGAGTCGTAGCCATCCATTACATGATATACTCCAAGTATGGAGTAATCTACTAGCCAACTTTCATAGTTTATTGCTTCCTCTTAGATTTCTTAGACGATATAAGTGGTGGCATCTCTATTTTATTCTTGTGTCTTACATTCCAATTTCGAATTTTTTTCTCATGCAACTTCCTATATTTTAGGTAAACTGAATCTCCAATGGTGCTCTTCGATGATTGATCACATCTCGACATACGTGCACTGAGTAATGCAAAATAGATATATAAAAGTGAAGTATGGTGACTACAAGTGTGACAAGTCAAGTTGTAATAAATATGTTACAATAGAAAACAAATTATTTCAAGGATTGAACCTAGAGAAGAATGCGTAACTAAAAGTCTACGAACAAATTACATGCACGAGAAAGTCTATTAGGCTACTAAAGCGACTAATTAGTATAGTAATAGAAACAGGATGAGTGTCTAACAATTTCTAAACAAAAGGCCTAAACATAGAAATATCCAATTTAGGAGTTTAACAATTGATAAGCAACAATGATTGGAAGGGTTTCCTCATCTATTAAACCTCACCTCTTGGTATGAATTTAATCCAAACAAGATAACTAATCAAATTATCCTCTCGACCTTATTCAATTAAATCGAACTAAATGAATATTTGCTTGATAAGGTTTCCTCTTGGTCTTACCTATCTAGATTTTCACTTAGAGGCATCAATTCTAAGGATTTTTATTCAATTTAGTCTGAATTCTACAATTTCATCTCTAGACCTATAATTCATTAACTAACACTTCAATCAACCAATCACTAAAAGATTTCAGTTCATGCCCGTTATGAAATTAAATAAACAACCCCCAATTTCACACAATCAACAATTAAGCAAAAGGATGAAATAGAAAAGTTTAGAAATGGTAAATATTTTGGTCAAAATCTTTGATTCGTATGAAATCTAAATTGCATTCCATCAAATAAAGCAAGCCCAATTGCTAGAATTCTTCAATTCAATAATAAGAACACAAAATTGCAAGTAAATTGGCTAACCCAAAAATGGTCCTTTTACTATTCTATTGAAAAATATTAAAAAGCTGAAAAATAAATTTTGATCTAATAAAATAATTAACCTAAAGTCTCTCTTTAAAAAAGGCTCACAAAATTAGTATTTATAGGTTTAAAGGGTTTAACCTAACATTCACAAAAAGAACCCCACTTAAAAAACTAATTTGTAAAGGCTTTAACGCCACTTTGTCTTCAAATTGCCCTTAGTGAATTGACCTCATTAGACACCAATGTCAAACCATCAATGCTTGATGCCATGACCTCCTCGGTAGTTAAGTCCATAGGTCACTTCAATTTATTCCATTACCGTGGCATCAACTTTGATGGTCGTGACCTTGAGTAGCTCGATTGACTCTCCTTCAGGTTTGGAGCTGATGTTGTGACATTTATATGCCTATGACATGACCTCAACTTCATTGGCCCTCAAATTACAACTTTAAAGATCGATGAAGTTGTTCCTTTGGAAATAAGCAATGTTGCAACATTAAGAATCAATGTCGCAACCTTGACATCAGGCTACTCGAGATTCAATTGTTGAAGGCTGGCTCTTTAGTTGTTGAGAGGTGCCCAATGTCGTGATATCCATCAATGATGTTGAGACCTCAACTCCAGTTAGCATCACTTGTCTTCTCACTCTCTTCAACTAATACCCTACAAAAGTCATGTCCCACAAATAAGTCTATGATGGATTATAATTTTTATTTTATACAATAGCTCTGTAAATATTTAATAAAAATATCTACGGGTTTGGTTTATAGAAACGAGATCCTGGTACCTCATTTTTCATAATCACTTGATGTTAGGGACAAACCCCTTGAACTTAACTATTTTTTTAAGTAGCAAAAATCAACAGATTAGAATTTAATCTAATACTATATTTGACTTGTATGAATTAAATAATAATTACGGACTCACTAGATAGATTTGTGGTCCCGAAACTACTATTTTTCGACACCTCTGAAAACGAGTTGTTATAAGAGCATAGGTAAGTTCTTTTAAGACTTGAGAAAAGTTATACTTAATGATTATGTATTGATTTGACTATCATTGTGTGACTCATATTTTATTTGAATGTTAATTGTATATTTATGAAGTAATTTCATGTTTATTTGAAATAAATAATGTGAATTGAATGCATTCTATTTTGAAATTGGTTGTAGCACTTCATAGCTCGGGTTCGACAATCAGACTAGGTGAGGGGTGTTACATTTAGTGGTATCAAAGCTATGATTTAGTTGATTCTAGGGCTAGATGTTGTGTGTGTTCAGCCTAGAAATACATGCCACATTAACCTATGATAGTGTGATGCTTTTGATCCGATTTGACTCTACTTTCTTATAGATATACACTGTCAGCCGAGTCTAATCATGTCATATCTAATGAGGTAAATGGTAATGATTTTTCTTTTCATTAGCTCATAGTGCAACCGTTCCACAAGAGCCAAAAAAGTGATATGCGAACTATTTTCTATTAAATTATGAACCAATGGTTGCTAAAGTCTTTGCAAGTTAATCTTGGAGCTCCGCAACCTCTACCCCCGATTGTGCCTTCTACGGTACTCCCTTGTCCTCAAAATTTGGTATGTGTTCATAGACTTCCAATTGATAAGATTTAGAAATATGGAATTGAATGATTCAAGGATAAAATTGATGATGATATAAATAAAACTGAATATTGCTGGAAAGTACTCAGTGAATTTTGATGAAATAGTATGTTCTTTTGAAGATAGTTTGAAACGCTATATCACTTTGAAAGATGAAGCTAATTGGAGATGAATAATTTTACAACAATTGTTCTTAAAGACTAAGTAAATTGTAATTTCTTCCAATCGAAGGTCAAAAAGACATACAATAGCAAATTGTACCTAGATAAGAAACACAGAGAATTTATAGAGCTGAAATAAAGAATTATGTCTATAACAAAGAATGAATGAGAATTTATCGGACTCAATAAATATACAAGAGATGTTGCATCGATAGAAGCTAAAATGTGTACTCATTTTAAAATGGGGCTTAAATAAAGACAAATAGATATTAGTGAGAGATCTGAAATTGAAAGGGTTTTTAATTTTCACTAAATGATCAAAGAAAATGGAAGACCTATGTAATAAAAGGGAACATACCAAGTTGAGACTCCTAGATTTTGATAACTAGAGTATGGTTAGATTATTTTCGACTCCTCCATTGAAGAAATCAAAATATGTTTATATTCGTTCCATTTATCCATCAGGGTTTTTGGGAAAAAAATAAGCCAAAATCGAGTAACTTGAGATCTTAACTACATCAGCAACCAGTTGAACAGTGTTCACAAAACAGACAGATCTGTTTGTATTCAAAGTGGAAAACTCATCGAAATGAGTGTTGAGTAAAGAACAAGGCTTGTATTTATGCGATTCTTAAGAACATTAGAAACAAGAAACAGAGTATGAAATCTATAACCACCATCAGAAAAATATACGATCAGGAATATAATGGTAGCATGGGGGACAATAAAACGGAGATTAAAGATATGGCTGTTAGATCTAAAGCTCAGGCTGCTATCAGGACTTATGTTATTCAAGTTCATGGGGAGGTTGTTGTTCCTGATGTTATTATTGGTATATTTCCTTAAAAATTGATATTATTCCTGATATAGATTGGCTAACTTGTTATGAACTGGTAGAAACTATAGACATAAGTGAATTATATTGTCATATCAAAGGAGTAAATCGATTAATGATCGAGATGAAAGATCTGAATATTCCACCAATATCATGGTAGTGTTAACTGCTCAAATACTAATTAGAGAAGGTCTTGCATTTTAGATATAGAATATATAGATTGAAGATAAAAATAAGTCTGATAAGTAATGTATTCTTTAATGTGTTCTCAAAAGATTTGCTAGAGTTTTTGCCCAATAGAAAGTTAAATTTGTTATTGAATTAGTACTAGAAATTACTTTAATATTTGTTGTTTCGCACTGATGACATCCTGATTTACTCAAAGAACAAAAATGAATATGATCAACAACTGAGATTTGTACTACAGACTTAACACGAAGAGCATAGTATGCAAAAATATTTATCATGTGTGAAATCTGACTTCCAGAGGTAATATCCTGGAAACATGAAATGTTGGCTAAAGGTATTCATGTTAATCTAAACAAAAGGTCAACAGATGTGATTTGGAAACATCCGAAGAATGTACCGAAGAGGATAATTTCTGATATTTGGTAAGTGTTATGGATGGTTAATTGATGTCTCACGAAACTAACTAAAAATACAACAAAGGCAAAGTCGCCTATCGATAAATAGTATAGCTATGGTGAGTGAAGATATCGTATCCATGAGGACCAAAAGTACTAGTAATTACTATTTTTCTATTATTTAACCGACTAATTGGAGTGATTGTTTTAAGCTAAAATCTACTAAACTAATTAACTAAAGAACTCAACGGAGAATAAATTAAGAAAATAATTGAATAATAACCAAGAAGCTAAACAATACCTAGGAAAAAAATCCACCTACACTTTATCTATTGTTATGAATCTAAATTAAACGATTTATTCACATGGTATCTTGATCCGTAGAAATCCCTAAATTATTCTAATATCTCTTTCGAGAGTAAGAGCAACTGACTCTAGGTTAATTAATTGAAATTTCTTTCTAATTAAAACTCCTATTATCGCATAAACTCGAGCTATGGATTCCTCTGTTATATTTGACTCTAATCCAGAAGATTAATATCGTCCTATTTCGAGGATTGCATGCAACTCTACTCAATTATGCTAGATCTACTCTTAAACAAAGACTTTTCCTCCTCTGATTTAAATACATTAAACATGCATTAATATTTAGGAAATATTAAAACAAGAGATAATCACACATAACTGAGAACAAGAATCAAGTATTTATCGCATAAAAAAGAAATCAAATAATAGAATTCGTCATAGGGTTCATCTTCCTTAGGTATTTAGAGAATTAGTTCATAATTTTAAATAAAAACATCTCAAAGTTAGTATAACCACAAGAAATAAAGAAACTCATAAAAACTTTAAAGAAATTAAAAAGAGGTCTTCAATCTTGATGGAAATCTGCTTCAGAGTTGGCTTCAATGGTGTTCTTCGAGTTGTTTTCTTCAATCCTCTCTAATGGGTCCCTATTCTATTCTTCTATTTGGTATTTATAGGCTTTAAAATGCCAGAAAAGCCTAAAAGTTACATTTTTCCGCATTTTTGGGATGCGAATTGTGAAATAGACACGGTCTGGCACATGGCTATATGTCCAGCCTGTGTGGCTCACACAGCCATGTGTCCAACCCGTATGGGAAGACCCAGCCCGTGTGGCTCCTAAAGTCTACTCTATTTGTTTAATTTTCGCTTGTTTTTCTCTCCTTTGGCTCTCAAATGCTCTCCTAAGTATAGAAACATGAATTTAAAAGATTATGAGCATAAAATTCACCAATTTGCATAAATAATCATCTACAAACGCATTAAGAATAAGATTAAAATATGTTACTTTTATGACTTATCTAATATCCCCACACTTAAGCATTTGCTTGTCCTTAAGAAAAATCCTTAGCCCACATTAAAGGTAACCTTTCTCAATTTATTATTTCCATCAATAATGTCTCAAAATAATTCACAAATAACCATGCATTGGAAATTCAACTAAAAGGGCACTAAATATTCAAACCCTCTATGTGACAACCCGAATTAGGGCCTAATCGGAATAGTGGTTTTGTGACCACAAATCTGAGATAGAAATAATTGTTTTATAATTATTTTGGGGTGTATGATGTGATTTCATGATTTCGTGAAAATTTCGTGATGAAATTCTATGCATTGAGCACTTAAGTTGAGATTAGGGACTAAACCGAATAAATTGTAAAACTCGTGTTTTAGAAGTTTTTAGTATGAAATTGCTTTGGGATATTAATTAGGAGGTCTTAAATAGCAATTTGACCAATTCCTAAGTTATGGACAAAAGTTGGACATGGAGGGAATTTTTGGAAAGTTTAGTAGTAAGGGCATTTTGGTCATTTGTATATTAAATGAAATAAAATGGGAAAAATAACACAAAATTGGTCATCATCTTCACTAGTTGCTGCTGAAATTTGCTCTCCTCCATAGCTAGGGTTTCTTCAACTTTCAAGCTTCATAATCAAGAAAGGCGTGGAATTGACCTCGAACGAGGGAAGGAGAAAGTTTTGGACTAAATTGAAAAATTCCCATATTTTGCACCGAGGTAAGTTTGTATGTAAATAATACATTAATTTCATTTACATTCTTATATTTCAGCCTAATATATATATACACTAGCTGATGTTGAAGTATAAATCGACTATTGGAAGAATGAAAATAAGTAATAAAGAAAGAGATCCCGGTTGAACATTCGGAAAGATCGAATAAAATAGAGGGAGCATAGCTAGGTCACATGTATGGTGCTGAGTGCACATCATGTGTACAAGAAAGTTACGAGATACTATGTAGTAGCTAGGTCACATGTGTGATACGGGATGTATCCCATGTAGACAAGAGAGCTACGGGAGAGATAAATGTAGCTAGGTCGCATGCGTGATTCCAAGTGAAGAACACCATGTAGACAAGAGAGCTACGAGACAAATTGGCTAGGTCGCATGAGTGGTACTAAGTGTTCACTATGTGTACAAGAGAGCCAAATTAACTGAAATATGATGGTGGGGCTGTGTGCTGAAACCATCAAGTATCGAGGATTAATCCGAATTGTTCAACGGGATGGCTTTATGGTGACATTGTAATCATGGGCCTACACTCGTGATGTGTGAAATGTGGTGAAAATGATTTGTGATATATATATAAGTTAAAATGAGGTTAGTACAAAGAATGTGTGAAAGAGTGAAATTAGCACTAAAATCGTTTTGGACAGTAGCAGTGATGTGATTTTGAAAAATCACCAAAAATAGAAGGAATTTAATTAGATGTTGAATGAGCTGTGAAATTAAAGTCCAATGAGTATATTTTCATATAAAAGAAACAGAGCAAGCAAAGGAATTCTATATTTTGATATATTTACAATTGTGTGTGACTTGCTCAGGATGACTATGTGATCCCCTATTCCAACTTTGAAAAATCATTAACATTTGTACAAAATACAATAAGAAATATAGTTTATATGCCTAAATTCCTTATTAAGTATAGTTTTAAATGAAATAGGTTTCATGGTTATTTGAATTGTGTACTGAGAGAAATTCAATTCGTAGTGAACAAAGGTCAGATCAGTTGAGCTTTGTAACAGGAGAAACTTAAACTAATAAACTGTACTAATTTGCTGAACCAAAAATTCTAGAAAAAAATTAGTAAGAATATTTATGAGTCTAGATTTAGGGAAATTTTACGGATTTGAATTTTAAGTTTCGTAACTCGAGTTATAATTTATTTAGTGATCATGACGCAGGAGGGACAGCTTGATCAAATCGGAGTAAATAGTAAAATTAAAAATATGATATAATTGAGTTATGTTGTAAACATCTTAGATTCCTTATTTGTTATTTATATACTTACTTACTAAGCTATAAGCTTACTTTCTTTTCTCTCCTTTGTCTTATAGTGTCATCCACTAGCATAGGAGTTAGAGATCATTGAAGATCCTTTGCACTATCAATACTCTTGGTATTTGAACTCAACATTTTGAAATATGGCATGTATAGCGAGACTTAGTTATTTTGTTACGTGTCATAATTGTCTAGGTTTAAAATACTAATTATAGTATCAAACTAATCATTTTGTACGAAGCCTTTGAAATTGGTTTGTATTGTTAATGGCATATGTTATAATGATTCATGATCAAATTGCACGCCATATTTTTGTTTGGGTTCTATTTAATAGTATATACTATAATTTGTTAATACCTCGTACCCTGTTCCAGCGACGGATACGGGTAAGGGGTGTTACACTCTAAGCTAAAATTTTTATAGTATGAAAACATAAGTGTCTCCCCTTATTTAAGTATACCTTTAATTCAAAAATAAACAATAATTGACATCCTCACTAAAGATTCACTCAAAGCACTCAAAGTGTTTAAGGTTCAAGAAATATGCACTCAACAGTTGAATAAGAAATGTCATTACCATAGACTTGCTTGCAAATCAAATTTTCACCACTATAAATTGATATGACACACCAATCAAGAGGTTTTTAAGAGGTTGTAATGGGGCTCAGGTTAAGGGCGCGAAAAAAGACCAGAAAAGTTGGTTACAATCGAGATCAAGTTGATAAATTACCATACTAGAAAAATAATAAAATGCTGAATTAAAAGAAAGTGCATCAATAAAGATTATTTAAGAATAGAAACAAGCTTGTCAATCAAAATATACAACTAATTATTCAAGCTTAATCAACAAAAAATTGGTTAAAAAATATAATTTTTTAATTTGATTTTTTTTAGAAAAAGAATATAAAAATTCAACAATTCGAACAAAGGACCATAGTTAGGCAACTAAGCCAAGTCAAATCTCGACAAAAAGAGAATCAATAAAACATGAATGAGCCACAACGAAAAAAAGGGTTATAGATTAACATTAATGGGTTAATCAAGAAAGAAAATGTGTTAGGCTCAACGGGGTTCACTAAGGGTCAATTCAATAGGTGGGGATTTTACATGTTAAATGGGTTAAAACCTAAGCCTCTATCATCTCAGTATATCAAATCAAATGTGTGGTCTTAACATGCATAATTAAAGCAAGTTGTAGAATAACAAATCAAGTTGACACACTCGTAACGAATAATAAAATGAACATGAAAAAAGTATGCTCTATAGGCTCAAAGTCTCACAAAAAGTCATAGTTTTGATGTCAAACTTGCAAATTTAAAACTTCAAGATAATACCTTCATTCAAGGAAACAACCTGAAATATTTATTTCTGAAAAAAAACTTATCATGCTTGACTCTCTCATGTTTTAAAGTTTAAATCAACCAATGCACAAATATCCACAAATTAATCCAAAAAAACATTAATAAAACCCTAAATCAAAAAAAAAATTCACTATAATAAAGGTATGAGTAAATTACTTAAACACAACAAATAATTCGGGGATTTTCTAATAATTATATAAACAACCTTCCCAAACTTAAAATGTACATTATCCTTAATGTACGAACAGATATAAGCACAAAACAAACAGAAAATCAAAAGAGAGGGAGAAAATTGAAACTGCCCTAAATATGGATGAAATCGCCAGAATAGTAAAAAATGAAATTGTAGGCAAAAGCTAAATGTAGTGCATGGTTCCAATCAAACTAATAAGAAAATAAATAGAAATAAAGAAGCATATTAAGAGTTTACATGTAACAGCCTGGTTTTAGCTAAATCGGAATAGTGGTTTTGGAACCACAAATTTGAGATCGTAAAAATTATTTCAATTTATTTTTGGGAAAATTTCATGAGCTAATTTTATCATTTAATAGCTCAATTTGAGAAAATTGACTAAATCGCGTAAAATGCAAAAGTTGCATTCTATTTGATAAAGGTGTCTAATTTCTATGACTTATTAAATGAAAGGTCCTTATGTAATTAGACCATTGATGGTAGAATTTGACATAAATGGGCAAAAAATGGATGTTTTTAATGGTTTTTAACTAAGGTTAATAATGTAAATTAGTTAATAAGTTATATTAATTAAAATAAAATATAAAATTTCCTTTATCATCATCTTCCACCACCAAATGTGGAGAAAAGAAACAACATTGAAGCTTCATTAAGTTCGGCCCTTGCATGATTTATTAGGTATGTGTTTTGTGTTCGGTTTTTAATGATTTTTACGTTTTTGTGATCGTTGCTTTGAGTACTAGCTAGTCCGTACCTCCGTTTCTAAAACTGTTAAAGAATTCAATAGTTGCCATTGATGAAAGTATGTGTAATTTGATGATTGAGGATGGTTTATGAATGTTTGATATTAGATATACAAGTTTTGTAAAGTGAATTTTGACAAAAATGTCAATTAGGGGTTAAATTGTGAAAATGTGAAATGTTGTGGTAAAAAGTGTGAATAAACGTAAATTATAGGTTGCTAGTAACAAGTATTAAATTCGGCTATAATGGGTTTGTATCCACTTGAACGAATTTGCAATTTTATGATATTAGGACTAAATTGAATAAATGTGAAACTTTATGGACTAAAGTGTAAAAATGCCAAATAGGTATTTTTGGATGAAATTGAATGAATAGGTAATTAAATGAGTTAATTTTGAATGTATATAGATCAAGAGAGAAACAAATTGGATTTAGATTGGGGAAAATCAAAGGTTATCGAATTATCGATCTAATCCCTCTATTTCGACTACGAGGTAAGTTCATATGCAAATAAATGTCTTTAAATTGAATTATATATGTTTCATTATCATTGAATTGCTATGAATGTTGAATGAGCAAATACGAGCAAGAATCGACAAAGTTACGATATCTGAAAGTCCCGTACGAACCTTAGGAATAGTGTCGGATACAATTGTCATGACATTAGGTTATCGAGATGTGATTACATGTAAGACCATGTCTGGAACATTGACATCGTATTGAGATTACGTGTAAGACCATGTCTGGGACATTGGCATCGTTAATCGATTTCGTGTAAGACCTTGTCTACGATAGTGGCATCGATATGTGATAACATGTAAGACCATATCTGGGATATGGCATTGTACGAGCTTATGTGATTTCTGAGTATCCTTAATGATTCCAAACAGTTCAACGAGCAAAGTCAAGTCGAGAAAGATTATGTGAAAGAGTGAAGTGACTCAAGTACATATGAGATTCATATGAGTATTGAAAAGAGAAGTAATTGATAAACATACATGTGAATATGAATAAGTGTTCATTGAGAAAGGTTTGTGAACTTGTATGTGGTTAGCGATGTTAAGCATATTTTAATTGATATGTAAATGTTCATGTGATGACTCTATTGGCATATGGCATGTATAGGCTAGTGTCATTTTGGTATGTTTTGAGTTATGATATTAGCCATGAGATTTGGCTTGTAAATGATGATGTGTATGGCCATTTGAGTTGGCTTGATTTATATGTTGGCAAGTGATATATGTGATGTTTATAAGTTACCATGTGTTTTGGCATGTTTTCCATGGTTGTTAGTATGGCTAAGTGGCTGCTCATTTGGTTAGTTATTAGTTGATATATTAATTATTGAGAAATGGTATATTTTGGTATGATTTTTAGATGATGAGTTGGTATGTTTGAGAAACATGAATTGGTTGATAGAAAGGTGAGAAAATTCATTTACGAAATATGTAAATTTTGATGATTTTAGCTTAGTAATTTGGTATGTTTTGAATAAGGATTTGAGTATTTGAAATGGTTGTGGATAGATGGCATGAATTGTGAATGAAACAACATGTTTTGGTTGCTAAATATGTATTGAAATGGTATCATATGGGTTGCTTTGTGTTCATGAGAGTAGGGTGGAAAATTGGCTTTTCAAATGGCCTATTTTTGTCCACACGGGTGTGTGTATTAGCTGTGTGTGACACACGGCCATGTTACATGGTCGTGTGTCCCCTGGGGTACCCTTCAAATTAAAGTCAATATACTCTACAGTTTTGATACGGCCTAGACACACGGGCGTGTCTACTGGCTGTGTGTGGCAAATGGGCTGGCACATGGGCGTGTGGTTGGCCATGTGACCCAAGTCAGTAAACCCCCTTAGATTTCACACGGCTTGACACACGGGTGTGTCCTTGCTGTATGGTACAAGTCAATATGTATGCCCTGTTTTCACGCGGCTTATTTCTCGGGCGTGTCTGGTGGCCGTGTGAGGCACACAGCCTGTTCACATGGGCGTGTGACTCTAAAATTAAAGAAAATTTTCTAAGTTTCCCAAAGTTGCATATGTTATCAGTTTAGTCCTGAACCACATCTAACTATGTTTTAAGGTCTCGTAGAACCTTATAAGGGACAATGTGAATGATTTTATTGAATTTCGATTATGAATGCTTAAATGTATTGTATGTGAATAATATGTATTATCTGGTAATGCCTCTTAACCTTATTCCGGCGATGGATACGGGTAAGGGGTGTTACATTACAACTCAATTAAAAACAACCATCAACATAATAACATAGTTCAAAAGAATATAAACGAAAGAAGTCTAAGAAATAAAAATAAAATAACCAAAATAAAAATAAAAATAAAAATAAACATGAAAAAAAATAAAGAAAATAGATAAGTGACCTTCATCATAGGAGGCATTGGGATCGTGAGGCGCAGGTTCAGCAGAAGACATGTGTATATACTGATAGATCTGCTGCAAAGTAGCATCAATACTATCGAACCGCTCAAAATAGTGTTGCTGGAAACTGGTGAAACACTCGAGAGGTCCACTAGGATAGCAGCAATGGTAGGATGACTCTGACGTGGAGAACGAGGTGGATCCTCATGGTGAAAAGGGACATCATCAGGGAAGTCCTCATGCTCATCTTGAGGGTCAGAATGAGATTCTATATCAAGGAGTATCGACTCCGCACTGTCACTCGATCATCTTCATATGACTTATACTCAATAATCCCTGTAAGGTTATCTGTCCAACCAGTGTAAAGGAGAAGGACTACACTGGAATGTCGAAGAGACCGAAATGTCGTGCTAGACGAGTCACATAAGGGCCTAAGTAGATAGGACCCTTCCTACTATGCTTTATCTGATGGCGGCAAGCAAGGGCAATGAAATAAGTAAGGTTGAAGGTGCGCCCTGTCGCTATGTTCCATAAAAAATAAGCGTCGAGTGTACCAGCGGCATTGGTTTTCTCCCTCCAACCAGTCAATGTGTGGGCCAAGATGGCAAGGATATAGCACAAAGCTGGAGGTAGTGAATTCATCTTCGACTGACTCGGGTTATAGTGTGTCGTACTAGCAGTCAACTCTATCCAACATAAAGATGGCGAGTAATGGATGTGCCAGTATAAAGTAAGGATCCCCTCGGCACTCATGAAATCCTCAGATTAGAGTCCTAAAGCAGCTCTAAATTTCGAGATGCCTAGATAACGCTTCGTACCAGAGAGTCTAAAAGAAATAGTGCGTGACTCATTGTGCTTCAACATCACGTGATGCAAAATGAATGTTGAGCAAACCTCTAGTGTCAGCCTCGAGTAGGTGGGCTTGACGATAGAGAAGAAATGATCCCATGGATCTGTGGCAATCAGTGCTCGTACATTATTAACCAAGTGGATCTACTCTAGGGATATAAAAAAAATACAACGGCCCAATCCCAACAGTCTCTGTCTGAGATGTTGACATGGTCCTCTTGAAGACCATGTGAATCGTAGACACGGATGGTGTGCATCGCTGGTGGGGCCCGAGTAAGAGGTCGCCCCTAGAGTCTTCTGCTTTTACAAAGCGAGGACCGTGACCTTGGATTTATTGCGTGTGTTTTTCATGGTGTATCTGCAATAAAATATAACCCCCAAAATCATATGGAATAAGATGGACATAACATAACAATCATAATAAACACAATAACACAATCTAAAAAAAAAACACAACGACGACTGAACCTAAACAAACAATGAATTTCAATGAAATAATAGAAATATAATGAAAAATAGAATGAGACAAAGCTAATGATAAGTAAAATAAATAACATAACAATAAAAATGAAAACTAAATTTAATATGCAAGACAATACAAAATAGAAAAATATATAATTAGAACAACTAATAGTAATAAACAAAAAGAATAAGAATAGAACTAAAACAAAACTTACAAAAATAAGAACTGAATAAAATTAAGAAGAATAATAAGAAAATAAAATAAATAGTAATAAACAATAAGAAAAAAAGAATAATAACAATTATAATAAAGTTAATAAGAATAAAAATAAGAATAAATAAAGTAAAAAATAATAAAGACAAAAAGGGCAAGAAATGGCGCATGGCACCGGTCGATAGTGGTTGGAAGGGTGTCTACCTCGGTGACCGAAGTTACGACGAAGGAGTGGACGATAGGTAAACAGGGAAATGGGGCTCTAATAAGGATGGTGGAGGAAGAAGGGGAAAAAGGTGTTCGCATGGGAATAAAAAAGGAGGGGGAAAGGGGAGAAAGGGGAAAGACTGTTTGTAGTGGTGTGGCGCGGAGGAAGGGGTTTGCTGGAAGGAAGAAAAAAGAAAGGGAGAAAGAAAGAGGGGAAGGGTATGGTGACGTAGCGGAGAGGAGAGGGGTTTTGTCGATGAGTGAGAAGAGGGGAAGAGAGCGAGTCGAAGGGGACGATGGCGAAAGGCTTGGTTGAGCAATGGCTAGGGTTGTAGGAGAGGGTTGGGAGGAAGAAGACAAAGTAAACAAATTAGGGTTTTCAGCTTAAAAATGAGGACACGGTCATGTAAAGGCCCGTGTTAGGCCATACGGTAGTGTCACACACCCGTGTGGGCTGTAACACCCCTTACCGGTATGCAACGCTGGAACAGCGCTCGAGGCATTACCGGACTTTCATCACAAACAATTATACAAATCGAGTCATAAATTTACATCCAAATTAAACCATTCATATTCAATCATAAAGTCCCTAATACGAGCCTACGAGGCCCAAAACATGCTTTGGAAGTGGTTCGAGACTAAACCGAGAACTTAGGAAATTTTTTGCTCTGAACAGGGGTCACACGCCCATTTGGCTTGGGACACACCTATGTGGGCAGGCCGTGTGGTCACACATGCCCGTGTCCTTAACCCGTGTAACTCTTTGTTTTGCAATGCATGAACAAAATTGATGTCACACTGCCAAGTCACACATCTGTGTGCCAGGCCGTGTGGTAAATTGTATTTTCATAAAATAAGTACAGACTTCTCACGGTTGGGACACGCCTATGCCTGAGGCCGTGTTCTCACACAGCTAAGACACATGCACGTGTCTCTACTCGTGTGCTCAATTCTGATCATTCTATTTCTCAAAATTAAGGTGCAGGGGACACATGGCTAGAACACACGTCTATGGGGTAGACCATGTGTCACACATGGCCTAGACACACGCCCATGTGTCTACCCATGTGAGCAAAATAAAGGCTATCTACAAAGCCATTTGTCACCCTCATTTACACCTACATACACTCAAGATCAATGGCATAATCCATGGCATGTTTAAGCAATCAAACAATTCAAAATCAAGGCTAAATCATATCATTCTTTACCAACACTTAACATATTTACTATAGCATAATTTACCAAATCAATTCATACCAAACTCACATTCACAAGTATCAACATGAATACTTTCATCATGCATAATTCTACTTAGATTTCCTAGCACACCAAAGGACCCTTCTCATCCATTTCACAACAAGTCATTTAACGATAATAAACATATAGAAACCCATTACAAAACACAAAAACAAGAAGGCATTAGCACATATACTTATATAAATAGGCTTACAATTATTTTAGCCAAAATAAGCCAATTACATGGCTAAATACCAAATCACCTTAAACAAATATGAGCCAATACATTTGGCCAAATCAAATGACATATATAACAAAATGGCCAAGTCTCTATACATGCTATACTCTCAAAATGTTTTAAAATCACCGGTACCCAAAAGACAGTTTGATAGTGTGATAGGACTTCCCATTATCTCCAATCCCAAGCTAACTTAGTGACACTATAAAACATTAAAAATAAAACAGAGTAAGCTATATAGCTTAGTAAGCTCGTATGAAGAAATAAGCAACCTTACCATACATTAATCATCCAAGTAATATAACATAAGGTGACATAATTTACCATAATCTCAAGATCATAATTCACTTCCATCACAACATACCTTGAAATCATCATTTCACGAATTAATAATTCATAAGCTTCGAGTACATACCTGTACCATATCGTAACGAATTTATGCTTATTCTTATTCTTTGACATACCCGTGAACCACTCAGAATAATAAAGTCGAATACTTGGGAATCTTACATACTAAGTGCCACATATGTAGCCAACGCTACCTCAATCTCATATGTAACCAATGCTTACACAAGTTGTCAGTCAAGACGTGGCTACTCAGTGCTGCTCACACAAGCTGTCAAGTAACCACAAAATATGCCTGTATACTTAGCCACTGGTAGGACATACTAGACCAGCACCTGAATCACATAATCACATAACACATGGTAACCCTAGTGACATGTCACTTGTATCCTAATCTATTCCTAATGTTCAAATGGGATTTCTTGCTTATCGAATCATTGTCAAACTCGCCCGTAGAGTTAAACTTGTCCACACAATCAATCATACAGTTCATGAAATATTAAAGTATTTAAATACAACTATATTAAAGCTTATTTAACATACAAACTTACCTCGGTTACAAAAATGACCAAAGAGAGCTATTCGTCAATTACTTTTTTTTTTGCCCCTGATTTTGACTCAAACTTCGTTTTTCTTGATAACTTAACTTATTTAATTATGAAATTGTTCAATTCAGCCCAAAAACACACTATGGAAAATTTTACATTTATGCCCTTAACTTTTCAACATTTTACATTTTAGTCCCTTGGCTCGTAAAATGAGTTTCATTCAATTTCTTTACCCAATCCTAGCCGGACCCTTTCATGCTCATGACAACCCACATTTTTCATTTATTCACAGTTTTATACACATTTTATAAACTTTTACAAATAAGTCCCTATTTGATGTTTTTATCGAAAATTACTTTGTAAATGTTGTTTAACTATCAACAAACATGCATATTCTACCATTAAACATCAAAATACACATCTATTCAACATGGGTAAAATTTTAGACTTTGATTTTCTTTTAAATTAGTCCTTGAAATAGCTAAATCAAGTTATAACGATCTCAAAAATATAAAAATCATAAAAAAGGGGACAAGAATGGACTTACAACCAAGCTCAAAAGTTTGCCAAACCCTAGCTATGTCTTCCTTTGTGATTTTCGACCATGGGGGATGAAATTAGAAAATATGAACACTTTCTATTTGTTAATTTTTGTCTTTATTTGCCAAATGACTAAAATGCCCTTAATGAAAAACTTTAAAATTTTGCCTAACCATGTCCGTTTTTGTCCATACTAAGTATAATGGTCTAATTACCATTTAAGGACATCTAATTTGAGAACTCATTGCAATTAGGTACTTTTAACATAGAGAACTCAAGTTTTGCACCTATTGCAATTTAGTCCTTCTAGCCAAATTAGACACTCAATCAATGAAATTTCTTAATGAATTTTTCACACAATCATTCAATCATACTGTAGACCTTAAAGAAATAATAAAATAAATCTTTCTACTTCGAATTTGTGGTCCCAAAACCACTATTTTGACTTGACCTAAAAACGAGCTGTTACATGGCATTCCTTAGCTCATGTGTCGTTTAAAAATTAAACCAGTGGTCACACGTCCTCGGACATGCCCATGTGTCTAAGTCGTGTGTCACACACAACTGTGCACCAGGTTGTCTGTCATCTTCTTTTGCTTCTCCCACATCTATGTGCGAGGCCGTGCAGGGCACACAGTCTCACACATGCCCGTGTGACAGGCCGTGTCTAACACACAGCCGTGTCTGTAGCCTATGTAACTCACTGTTTTGTAATTAAATTGAAAAATTCACTCCAGTACAAACACTGCCTTAGACATGCCCCTGTGTCCCACACAGCCATGTCATTAGGTTGTGTGAATCATTTCACCTTAGGCCATGTAATAAACAAAATTGGAAAAACTAAATCCCAAGAATCACACGGCCATGTCCTCAAACCATGTGACTCTTTGTCATTTGCTCCGCTGTGGACACAGGCGTGAGACACGCCCGTGTGTCTCGACTGTGTGGTTCAAATATTTTTTAAATTTTTTAAAAACTAAAATTAACATGCAATAAAATTAAAAGAATTAATAAAATTTAAACACTTGGGTTGCCTCTTGAGAAGTGTTTAATTAGATTCTAAGCTTGACTTTACCTTGCATCCGCACGGTTAGTTCGGATCTTGGAGTCGAAACTCCTCTCTATCATTTTTAAAATTGTCACCATTATAAAATTTGAGTGGATGTCCGTTTACCTTGAAGTGCCATATATAGGATGTGTTACCTCTATTGTACCATACAAAAAAATGGTTTGTACCATGAATGGACCTGACCATCTTGATTTTAGCATTTTGAGAAACAATTTAAGCTTTGAGTTGGTTAAAAGGACATGATCCCGAACTGTGAATTGTTTGGGTTGCTTCAAACGAGCATTGTGGCGTCACTTTGTTGCTTCTATGTTTAGTCTTGAGTTTTTGTAAGCATTAGCTCGCCACTCATTTAACTCATTTAGCAACAAAAAACTCTTCTCACCTCACATTTAGGGTCATAGTTTAAAATTTTTATTGCCCATAATGCTTTTTGTCCGAGTCAAGTGGTAAATGACAACTCTTCCTATACACAAGTATATAAGGAGATGTTCCTATGGGTGTTTTATACGCAGTACTATAAGCCTATAAAGCATCATCTACTTTTAAAGCCCAGTCCTTTCTATTGACTCTACAGTTTTTTCTATGATGCGTTTGAGTTCTCGATTCAAAACTTCAACTTGACCACTAGTTTGAGGGTGATAAGAGGTAGTTGTTCTATGGTGTAATCTATATTTCTTAAGGATCTTATCATATTGAGCATTACAAAAACGTGTACCTCTATCACTAATAATTGCTTTAGGCATTCTAAATCAAGAAAAGAGCTTCTTAAGAAATCAACCTACCACCCTAGCATCATTATTAGGAAAAGGTTGAGCTTCTACCCATTTTGATATATAATCAACCGCTACTAGTATGTATTTATTACCATAAGAGCTAGGAACTGGTCCCATGAAATCAATCCCTCAACTGACAAAAATTTCACACGAAAGCATATAATTTTGAGGCATTTCATCACGTTTAGAAATATTACTTGTTCTCTGTCATCTATCACAAGAAGTAACATACTTGTTAGTGTCCTTAAACATTGTAGGCCAATAAAAACCTTATTCAAGTGTTTTATGTGTTATCCTAATCCCATTGTAATGTCCTCTTGTTGGTTCCGAGTGGTAATGTTCCAAAATCTTATTCGCTTCTGATTCTGTAACACACCTTCGAATTACTTGATCTGCACTTAAACGAAAAAGAAAAGGATCCTCTCAAAAATAAATTTTCACATCGGCAAAGAATCACTTATTTTGATGATGTGTCCACCCTTTTGGTAGGATGTTAACAACCAAGTAATTTGCGATATCCGCAAACCAAAGGACTTCAGAATCTATTACCACAAATAGTCGTTCTTCAGGAAATGAGTCATTTATCTCGTTCTCATTAAGCTCCTCAAGATGGGGATTCTCGAGTCTTGGAAGGTGATCTGTTGCAAGATTTTCAGCTCATTTCTTATCTTGGATTTCCAAATCAAATTCCTACAATAATAATATCCACCTCATATGTGACAACCCGAATTAGGGCCTAATCGGAATAGTGGTTTCGTGACCACAAATCCGAGATAGAAATAATTGTTTTATAAATATTTTGGGGTTTATGATATGATTGCATGATTGTGTGAAAATTTCGTGATGAAATTCTATGCCTAAAGTGTTTAAATTGAAAGTAGGGACTAAATCGAATAAGTTGCAAAATTTGCATACTAGAAATTTTTAGTATGAAATTGTTTTGAGATATTTATTAGGAGGTCTTAAATAGCAATTCTACCAATTTTAAGTTCATGGACAAATTTAGGACATGGAAGGAATTTTTGGAAAGTTTAGTAGTAAGGGTATTTTAGTCATTTTGATATTAAATGAAATAAAATGGGAAAAATAACACAAAATAGTCATCTTCCCATTTAGTTGCTGCCGAAACTTCACTCTCTCCATAGCTAGGATTCTTCAACTTTCAAGCTCCATAGTAAGTGATTCTAAGCCCGCTTTTAATGTTCTTTACGTTTTTGGAATCCGGAAGCTCGATTAAGCTTATGCTAGTAGTAATTTAACCTAGGGTTCATATTTGGAAAAATACCCATAGGTGAAATTTGTGTATTTTGATGTTTTATGATAGAATATGAGGTTTTAAATTGTGTTAAATAATTTGTGCTACTCGGTTTTAAGTGAAAACGAGTAAAAGCAAGATAATCGGTAAAAATACCTAATGTTCATAACTATATGATAGAGTGGAATTTGATGTTGTTGTAGAAGAGAAAATGTTCAGCATATCATAAAACATAAGAATAAGGGCTGAAATTAAATTCCGAGCCTAGGGGCAAAATTGTAATTTTGTAAAAGTTAGGGGCAAAATGTAATTTTTCTACAATGTGATTTTTGGATTGAAATAAATAGTATGAGTATTAAATGAGCTAAATGTGTTATTATAGATCAAGAAAGGCGGAACCCGACCTCGAATCTGGAAAGAAAAAGTTTTGGACTAAATTGCAAAATTTCCATATTTTGCACCAAGGTAAGTTGTATGTAAATATTACAATAATTTCATGTACATTCTTATATTTCAGCCTATTATATAAATATACTAGCTGATGTTAAAATATAAATTGACTATGGGAAGAATGGAAATAAATACAGAGAGAGAGATCCGGTTGAACATTCTGAGAGATCGAATGAAATAGAGGGCGTAGCTAGGTCACATGTATGATGCTGAGTGCACATCATGTGTACAAGAAAGCTACGAGACACCCTGTAGTAGCTAGGTCACATGCGTGATACGAGATGTATCCCATGTAGACAAGAGAGCTACGTGAAAGATAAATGTAGCTAGGTCGCATGCGTGATTCCAAGTGAAGGACACCATGTAGACAAGAGAGCTACGTGAAAGATAAATGTAGCTAGGTCGCATGCGTGATTCCAAGTGAAGGACACCATGTAGACAAGAGAGCTACGAGACAAATCGGCTAGGTCGCATGAGTGGTACTAAGTGTTCCCCATGTGTACAAGAGAGCCGAACTAAATGAAGTATGATGGTGGGGTCAGTGTCTTTGAAACCGTTAAATATCGAGGATTGATCCGAATTGTTCAACGGGATGGTTTTGTGGTGACATTGTGGTTTGGACCTACACTTATAGTGAATGAAATGTGGTGAAAATGAATTGTGGCATATACATATATACGATAAAATGAGGTTAGCATAAAGAATGTGTGAAAGAGTGAAATTAGTATTAAAGCTGTTTTTAGATGGCAGCAGTGACGTGATTTTGAAAATCACCAAAAATAGGAGGAATATAATTAGAGGTTGAATGAGATGTCAAATTAAAGCTTAATGAGTCTACTTTCATATAAAAGAAGCAGGGCAAGCAAAGGAATTCTATATTTTGAGATATTTACAATTGTAACTGACTTGCTCAGGATGAATACGTGATCCCTGTTTCCACTTTGAAAAATCATTAAAAATTGTACAAAGCAAACTAAGAAATATAGTTTACATGCCTAAATTCCTTATTGAGACTAGTTTTAAATACAACAGACTTCAGGGTTGTTTGAGTTATGTACTGAGAGAAATTCAATTCGTAGTGGACAGAGGTCAGGCCAGTCGAGCTGTGTAACAGGGGAAACTTTAACTAATAAACTGTACTAATCTGCTGAACCAAAAATTATAAAAAAAAATTTAGCAAGAAGCTTTATGAGTCTAGATTCAGGAAATTTTACGGATATGAATTTCGAGTTTTGTAACTCGAGTTATGATTTATTTAGTGAATATGACACAGCAGAGACAGCTTAATCGAAGTGGAATAAGTAGTGAAGTTAAAGTAGACATACTTGAATTGTTGTGTAAACATGTTAGATTCTTAAATTAGTATTTACATACTACTTACTAAGCTATAAGCTTACTTCGTTTTCTCTCTTTTGTCTTATAGTGTTCTCCAGCTTGCTCAGGAGTCAAGGATCGTGAAGATCTACCCGCACTATCATACTTTGGGGTATTTGAACTAAATGTTTTGAATTATGGCATGTATAGTAGGCAAAAATTATTTTGTTATGTGTCATATTTGTCTAGGTTTAAAATATTAGTTACTGATTACTCGACCGATTACTTTGTACAAGCCATAAAAGTTGGCTAATATTGTTCAAGATATATGTTATACGATGCATTATCAAATGGGATGATATATTTCTATCTTGGTATATGTTATGTTCGTAATACCTTGTATCCTATTCCTATGACAGTAAACGGGTAAGGGTGTTACATTTAGTGGTATCGAGCTATGGTTTAGTCGGTTCTCGGACTAATAAAGTGTGTGTAAAAGTCTAGCTATACATGCCATAAAAATATTGTGATAGTGTGGTGACTCTGATTATTCTAAAGCGTGTTTTGTTTTAATATAGTAATGGATCCTCAAGGAACTGCGGTGATGATGTTTGCTAGTAATGCGCCGGCTCCCGCACAAGGGACCGCTACTGTGGAAAGTAGACTGAGACATTGGGACAAGGAGATGAGGCTCGGGACGCCTTTCTCCAAATGATGAACAATTGGTATCTTGAATTTATTCGAGCAAATCCAAATGCTCAACCTCCTCCACCCTCCTATACCTCGACGATTCTCAGAGGCTGCTCAAGGTATAAATTTGGTAAGAATGAACAAGCCTCCGGTTGACAAGATTCAAAACAAGGGGAAGAGTTTAGAGCAAAGGTTGATGATGATCCCGAGAAAGCGAAATTCGCTTGAAAATTCTACCCGTATTTGATGAGCTCTCATGTACACCGAGGAATGCTTAAAGTGTCTTGTATCACTTTTGAGAGATTCGACCTACCACCGGTGGAAGACTTTGGTTGCAGTGGTGCCAAAAGAAAAGTTACTTGGGATTTCTTCCAGAAGAATTTAGAAAGAAATACATAAGTCAGCGATTTATTGATCAAAAGCGGAAGGAGTTCCTTGAATTGAAGCAAGGAAAATGTCTGTCGCAGAGTATGAACGCGAATTTGTAAGACTCAACAAGTATGCCTGTGAATGTGTGTCCACCGAGGCCATTATGTGTAGAAGATTTGAAGATGGGCTGAATGAGGACATTAAAGTGTTTGTAGGGATTTTGGAGTTGAAAGAATTTGTAGTATTGGTTGATCGAGCTCTTAAAGCCAAGAATTGAACAAAGAAAGAAGAAAAGTCGCTATTGAGGCTCGAGATGTCGAAAAAGACAGATAAGTAAGCCATTTCAATCTCAACCAAAAGGTCCAAAGAGACAAACCCTCGAATGACAGTTTCAATTGGGGATTTACACAGAGATCGTGGTAGAGCATATTCGGGTCTAAAGCTCAAGCTACTTGGTGGCAAGTGTGGGTAATGTGCGACCTAGAAAGCCCGAAAGCCGAAGAATGTGGCGAGCAACATTATGGTGAGTGTTGGGGACCGAGCGAGCTTGTTTCAAAGTGCTGCGGTTCTCGAGCATTTTATTAGAGACTGTCCGAGAAGGTTAAAGAAGAAAGATTTGAGTGTTAGATGAATACCACCGCTAGTAGAGGTAGACCACCGAGAAATACTGGAGGTGGGACTAGTAGTAGAACTGTGATGAAAGATTTAACGGCAAGATCAGAAGCTAGAGCACCTGCTAGAGCTTATGCTATACGTGCTCGAGAAGATGCATCATTTCCCGATGTCATTACTGGTACATTTTCTCTTTATGATACTATTGTTATTGCATTGATTGATCCCGGGTCCACCCATTCCTATATTTGCATGAATTTAGTATCCAATAAAAAGTTGCCTGTTGAATTTACTGAGTTTACGATGAAAGTGTCGAACCCCTTAGGCCAATATGTGCTAGTTGACAAGGTTTGCAAGAATTGCCCATTAATGATTCAAGGTCATCTTTTCCGGCCAACTTGATGTTGTTACCATTTGGTGAGTTTGACGTTATCTTGGGAATGGACCGTTAACATTGTATGATGCTAAGGTAGATTGTAAACAAAAGACACTAGAGTTAAAATGTGAAAATGGAGAAATTCGTGGGTTGAAACAGACGAATCAAATAAATTGCCTATGGTGATTTCGCACATGTCCGCACGTAAATACATGAGAAAAGGGTGTGAAGCTTATCCGCTTATGTAATGAATGTTGAGATGTCTCAACTGAAATTTGAATCGAGACCTATAGTCTGTGAGTTTCGGATGTATTTCCGGAGGAATTGCACAGGTTGCCTCCAAAGCAGAGAGATAGATTTTGCCATTGATTTGTTGCCGGCATCGCACCGATCTCGATTGCTCCATATAGAATGGCTCATTGAATTAAAAGAATTGAAGGCTCGATTGCGGGAGTTAACAGACAAGGGATTTGTGAGACCGAGTTTCTCTCCTGGGTGCTCTGTATTATTCAGAAGAAGAAGGATGGTTCAATGAGACTTTGCATTGATTACCGTCGACTTAATAAGGTGACTATAAAGAACAAGTACCCATTGCCGAGGATTGATGATTTATTCGATCGCTTAAAGGGGCCCACAGTGTTTTCAAAGATTGATTTGAGGTCCGGTTACTATCACCGAGAGTTAAGGAGTCGATGTGCGAAAACCGCCTTTAGGACAAGGTATGGACATTATGAGTTTCGGTGATGCCTTTTGGCTTAACAAATGCTCCACCATATTTATGGACTTAATGAATTGGATTTTCCGCCATATTTGGATAAGTTTGTAGTAGTGTTTATAGATGACATTTTAATTTATTCTCGAGATGAGTTTGAACATGCGAACACTTGAGAACTATATTGCGATCTTGAGAGAAAAGAAACTGCTTGCCAAGTTTAGTAAAAGTGAGTTCGCTTCGTGAAGTCGGATTTTTGGGCATATAGTCTCGGTGATGGTATTCGGTAGATCCAAGCAAGATTTCTGCGATCGTTGATTGGAAATCGCCCAAGAATGTATCTGAGGTTAGAAGCTTTTTAGGCTTGGCCGGGTATTATAGGCGTTTTGTTGAAGGATTTTCGATAATTGCCTCTCCTATGACTAAATTGTTGCAGAAGAATGTTAAGTTTGAATGGACTGATAAATGTCAACAGAGTTTTGAAAAGTTGAAAGCACGATTGACTGAAGCACCAATTTTAGTACAGCCCGAGTCAGGAAAGGAGTTTGTAATTTATAGTGATGCATCATTGACAGGCCTTGGATGTGTGTTGATGCAAGAGGGCAAAGTAGTAGCTTATGCTTCGAGGCAGTTAAAACCGCATGAGAAGAACTATCTTACACATGATTTGGAACTGGCCGCTGTTGTTTTTGCCTTGAAGATTTGGCGACATTATTTATACCGTGAAAAATGCCGAATTTTTACTGATCACAAAAGTTTGAAGTACTTGATGAATCAAAAGGACCTAAATTTGCGACAGCGAAGATGGCTTGAATTATTAAAGGATTATGATCTAGTGATTGATTATCATCCGGAAAAGCAAATGAAGTTCTTGACGCCTTGAGCGTAAAATTTCTTTTCACTTTGAGAGCCATGAACACGGGTTAGCATTGTCGATGACGGGTCAATTTTAGCGAGATGAGAGCTAAACCGTTATTTCTCCAGTTGATTTGTGATGCTCAAAAGAATGATAGCGAGTTGCGGATCAAAAGACTCAATGCGAATCGGTTATGACTCGATTTTCGAGTTGGACCAGATGACTGCTTGATGTTTCGAGACGAATATGTGTGCCGAAAAATGATAAATTGATTCGAAAATATTACATGAGGCGCACAATGGTCATTTATCGTTCACCCCGGTAGCACAAAAATGTATAATGATTTAAAGAAGTCAGACAGGCGGTATGAAAAGGACATTTCGAATTTGTAACTAAGTGTTTGATCATCAACAAGTAAAAGTTGAACATCAAGTACCTTCGGATTACTTCAACCGGTAATGGTGCTCGAGTGGAAATGGGACAAGATTACCATGGATTTTGTAACCGGTTTGCCTTTAACTCCTAAAAAGAAGGATCTTTGTTTGGGTAGTGGTTGATAGATTAACAAAGTCAGCCCACTTTATACCAAGAAGTACCGATTACTCACTTGATAAATTAGCGAATTATATATTGCTGAAATTGTGAAGTTGCACGGAGTACCTATGTCTATAATATCGATAGAGATCCAAGATTTACCTCGAGATTTTGGAAAAAGTTACAAGAAGCTTTGGGTACAAAATTGAACTTTAGTACCGCATTTCATCCACAAACAGATGGTCAAACGGAAAGAGTAATCCGGTACTCAAGATATGCTTAGATCTTGTGTTTTAGAATTTGGAGGTAGTTGGGAGAAATATCTATCTTTGATTGAGTTTGCCTACAATAACAGCTTATCAATCAAGTATACAAATGGCACCGCATGAAGCCTTATATGGTCGTAAGTGTCGGACTCCTTTATATTGGACCGAGCTTAGTGAGAAAGCAGATTCACGAGTTGATCTAGTTAAAGAAACCAAGAGAAAATAAAAGTAATTCGGATTGCTTGAAAGTCGCTTCAGATCGACAAAAGTCATATGCGATTTAAAAGAAAAGAGATTGAATTTCAAGTGGGTGATAAAGTGTTCTTGAAGGTGTCACCATGGAAAAGATTCGAGATTTAGTCGAAAAGGCAAGTTGAGTCCGCGTTTTATTGGGCCGCACGAGATTATCGAGAGAATTGGACCAAGTGGCATATCGGTTGGCCTTACCGGCAGAGTTAGAAAAGATTCATAACGTGTTTCATGTATCAATGTTATGACGTTATCGTTCGATCCTTCACATGTGATTTCCCAATGAAATTGAGATTCGATCGGATATGACCTATGAGGAGGAACCAATAAAGATTTTGGCTCGAGAAGTTAAACAGTTAAGAAACAAAAGTATAGCCTTAGTGAAAGTATTGTGGCACGACATGGGATAGAAGAGGCTACGTGGGAACCCGAGGAAGCTATGAGGAAACAAGACCCAAACCTCTTTCTGGGTAAGATTTTCTGGGACGAAAATCTCTAAAGGGGGGAGAATTGTGACAACCCGAATTAGGGCCTAATCGAATAGTGGTTTCGTGACCACAAATCCGAGATAGAAATAATTGTTTTATAAATATTTTGGGGTTTATGATATGATTGCATGATTGTGTGAAAATTTCGTGATGAAATTCTATGCCTAAAGTGTTTAAATTGAAAGTAGGGACTAAATCGAATAAGTTGCAAAATTTGCATACTAGAAATTTTAGTATGAAATTGTTTTGAGATATTTATTAGGAGGTCTTAAATAGCAATTCTACCAATTTTAAGTTCATGGACAAATTTAGGACATGGAAGGAATTTTGGAAAGTTTAGTAGTAAGGGTATTTTAGTCATTTTGATATTAAATGAAATAAAATGGGAAAAATAACACAAAATAGTCATCTTCCCCATTTAGTTGCTGCCAAACTTCACTCTCTCCATAGCTAGGATTCTTCAACTTTCAAGCTCCATAGTAAGTGATTCTAAGCCCGCTTTTAATGTTCTTTACGCTTTTGGAATCCGGAAGCTCGATTAAGCTTATGCTAGTAATAATTTAACCTAGGGTTCATATTTGGAAAAATACCCATAGGTGAAATTTGTGTATTTTGATGTTTTATGATAGAATATGAGGTTTTAAATTGTGTTAAATAATTTGTGCTACTCGGTTTTAAGTGAAAACGAGTAAAAGCAAGATAATCGGTAAAAATACCTAATGTTCATAACTATATGATAGAGTGGGAATTTGATGTTGTTGTAGAAGAGAAAATGTTCAGCATATCATAAAACATAAGAATAAGGGCTGAAATTAGATTCCCGAGCCTAGGGGCAAAATTGTAATTTTGTAAAAGTTAGGGGGCAAAAATGTAATTTTTCTACAATGTGATTTTTGGATTGAAATAAATAGTATGAGTATTAAATGAGCTAAATGTGTTATTATAGATCAAGAAAGGCGCAGAACTGACCTCGAACGGGGGAAAGAAAAAGTTTTGGACTAAATTGCAAAATTTCCATATTTTGCACCAAGGTAAGTTGTATGTAAATATTACAATAATTTCATGTACATTCTTATATTTCAGCCTATTATATAAATATACTAGCTGATGTTAAAATATAAATTGACTATGGGAAGAATGGAAATAAATACAGAGAGAGAGATCCCGGTTGAACATTCGGAGAGATCGAATGAAATAGAGGGCGTAGCTAGGTCACATGTATGATGCTGAGTGCACATCATGTGTACAAGAAAGCTACGAGACACCCTGTAGTAGCTAGGTCACATGCGTGATACGAGATGTATCCCATGTAGACAAGAGAGCTACGTGAAAGATAAATGTAGCTAGGTCGCATGCGTGATTCCAAGTGAAGGACACCATGTAGACAAGAGAGCTACGTGAAAGATAAATGTAGCTAGGTCGCATGCGTGATTCCAAGTGAAGGACACCATGTAGACAAGAGAGCTACGAGACAAATCGGCTAGGTCGCATGAGTGGTACTAAGTGTTCCCCATGTGTACAAGAGAGCCGAACTAAATGAAGTATGATGGTGGGGTGTGTCAAACCGTTAAATATCGAGGATTGATCCGAATTGTTCAACGGGATGGTTTTGTGGTGACATTGTGGTTTGGACCTACACTTATAGTGAATGAAATGTGGTGAAAATGAATTGTGGCATATACATATATACGATAAAATGAGGTTAGCATAAAGAATGTGTGAAAGAGTGAAATTAGTATTAAAGCTGTTTTAGATGGCAGCAGTGACGTGATTTTGAAAAATCACCAAAAATAGGAGGAATATAATTAGAGGTTGAATGAGATGTCAAATTAAAGCTTAATGAGTCTACTTTCATATAAAAGAAGCAGGGCAAGCAAAGGAATTCTATATTTTGAGATATTTACAATTGTAACTGACTTGCTCAGGATGAATACGTGATCCCCTGTTTCCACTTTGAAAAATCATTAAAAATTGTACAAAGAAAACTAAGAAATATAGTTTACATGCCTAAATTCCTTATTGAGACTAGTTTTAAATACAACAGACTTCAGGGTTGTTTGAGTTATGTACTGAGAGAAATTCAATTCGTAGTGGACAGAGGTCAGGCCAGTCGAGCTGTGTAACAGGGGAAACTTTAACTAATAAACTGTACTAATCTGCTGAACCAAAAATTATAAAAAAAAATTTAGCAAGAAGCTTTATGAGTCTAGATTCAGGGAAATTTTACGGATATGAATTTCGAGTTTTGTAACTCGAGTTATGATTTATTTAGTGAATATGACACAGCAGAGACAGCTTAATCGAAGTGGAATAAGTAGTGAAGTTAAAGTAGACATACTTGAATTGTTGAGTAAACATGTTAGATTCTTAAATTAGTATTTACATACTACTTACTAAGCTATAAGCTTACTTGCTTTCTCTCTTTGTCTTATAGTGTTCTCCACTTGCTCAGAGTCAAGGATCGTGAAGATCTACCCGCACTATCATACTTTGGGGTATTTGAACTAAATGTTTTGAATTATGGCATGTATAGTAGGCAAAAATTATTTTGTTATGTGTCATATTTGTCTAGGTTTAAAATATTAGTTACAAGATTTCGACCATTACTTTGTACAAGCCATAAAAGTTGGCTAATATTGTTCAAGATATATGTTATACGATGCATTATCAAATGGGATGATATATTTCTATCTTGGTATATGTTATGTTCTGGTAATACCTTGTATCCTATTCCGGCGACGGTAACGGGTAAGGGGTGTTACATCATAAGTCGAGGTTTTGCATCCAATTTAGTTAAAAGGTAGCGAAGAGTGGAATGGTCAGTGTATACAATAACTTTAGATAATATTAAATAGAGTCTAAATTTATCAAATATAAAAACCATAGCTAGCAATTCATTTTTCGTAGTGGTGTAATTCTCCTGTGCATTTGTCAGAGTCTTGCTAGCATAATAGATGGGTTGAAAATGCTTGCCTCTTCGCTGTCCAAGAACTGCACTTACTGCAAAATCACTCACATTACACATTAGTTCAAAGGATAAGTTCCAATTTTTCTTTGAGAATATTAAACGCCTTTAAACATGCCTGACTGAAATTAAATAACACATCTTTTTCTAGCAAACTAGTTAAAGGCTTATCTATTTTAGAAAAATCTTTGGCAAACCTTAGATAGAACGTAGCATATCTTAAAAAACTTTGAATAGCCTTAACTGAATTAGGAGAGGTAATTTTTTGATGGTTTCAATTTTTGCTCTATCAACCTCGACCCTTTACTAGAAATTTTATGGCCCAACACAATCCCTTCTTAAACCATGAAGTGACATTTTTTCCAATTAGGCACTAGGTTTGTTTCCTCATATCTCATTAAAGCTCGTTTTAAAATTTTAAGCCAAAGATGGAAAGAATTACTGAATACCAAGAATTTGTCCATAAATACCTCTATAATGTCTTCTACAAGTTCATCAAAGATGGCTAACATGCAACGCTGAAAAGTAGCAAAAGCATTACATAATCCAAAAGGCATTCTTCTATAAGCAAATGTACCATATGGACATGTAAATTTCTTTTTTTCTTGATCCTTAGGAGCTATTGGGATGTGGAAGTAGCTAGAAAGTCCATCTAAGAAGTAATAATACATGTGACCAGATAATCTCTCCAACATTTGATCTACAAATGGTTGAGGAAAATGGTATTTCCTTGTAGTGTCATTCAACTTCATATAGTCAATACAAACTCTCTATCCCATGACTGCTCTTGTTGGAATCAACTTGTTCTTCTCATTGGCCACAACAGTCATGCCTCCTTTCTTAGGAACAACATGCACAGGAGTCACCCAAGTACTATCAGAAATAGGATAAATAACTCTAGAATCTAGAAGGTTAATTACCTTAGCCTTGACAACTTCCTTCATGTTGGGATTTAACCTCCATTGATTTTGCACACAAGGCTTGTACTCATCTTCCATTAAAATTTTATGGGTGCAAAAAGAAGGACTGATCCCTCTAATGTCAGAAATCTTCTAGGCTATAGCTCTTTTGTGTACCTTCATCACTTGCAATAACTCATCTTTCTCATTTTGCTTTAAATCTGAAGCAATAATCACTGGTAATGTAGAATTGTTTCCAAGAAATGCATACTCTAAATGATTCGGTAATTACTTCAGTTCCAATTTGGGAGGTTCTTCAATAAAGGGTTTCAATTTCAATTCCTTATTTACCTTAATGTCCTCATAATTTTTTCGTCTCAGTGAAGACTCATTAGTATCTAAATCATTTTTTGTCTCACTTATCACAGCATTATCGCCATCTACTTTGTCTCATTAAACAAGACACAGTTCCAATGTGTCCTTATGAACAATTTCCTAAAATGAATCCTGAATAGTATAATCAATAGAATCAATAAAATAACAGGAATCATCTTATTCTCTAGAGAGTCACATGGCATCATAAATTTGAAAAATTATCTCCTCATCACCTACCTTAAGCACAAGTTTACCATTACTCACATTAATAATAGCTCTAGCGGTGGTTAAAAAGAGGCGCCCAAAAATTAAAGGTACCTTAACGTCCTCATCAATATCAAGTACAACAAAATCAACAAAGAATATGAATTTATCTACCTTCACAATGACATCTTCAATAATACCCCCAGGATATTTAACAGATCTATCAACTAACTGAATACTCATCCTAGTGGGTTTTGATTCACCAAGATGAAGTTTCTTGAACATTTTATAAGGAATCAAATTAATGCTAGCACCTAAATCAACTAATGTTTTCTCAATGTTTAAACTACCAATAAAAGAGTCAATAGTAAAATTTCCTGTATAGCTAATGCTTGGTAGTTTATTTTGGAGAATGGCTGAACACTCCTCGTTGAGCTCCACAGTTGATAGCTCTTCAAACTCCCTTTTATTTGTTAATAACTCATTTAAAAATTTTGCATATGCTGGCATCTACGAAATAGCTTCAACAAAAGGTAAGTTAATATGTATTTTTTAAAACGTTTAAGAAATTTGCCAAATTGTTCATCCATGCGGTCTTTCTTCAAATTTGCTTGGTATGGTATCGGTGGTTTGTATTCTTTAAGCACCGATGTTTGATTTTTTTGGTTTCTAGCACCCCATCATCTTTCTTATTAGTTTCTGGTTTCAACTTTTTTTCAGGTTCACACAACTTCTTCCCATTCCTCAATGTAATTGCCTTAACAGTTAATGCTTAGTTGGTAATTTAATTTGGAGAATTGTTGAACACTCCTTGTTGAGTTCTACAGTGGATAGCTCTTCAAAATTCTTTATATTTGTTAATAGTTCCTTTAAAAATTTTACATATGTTAGCATCTATGAAATAGGTTCAACAAAAGGCAGGTTAATATGTAATTGTTTGAAACGTTCAAGACATTTACCAAATTGTTCATCCATGCAGTCTTTCTTCAACTTTGCTAGGTATGGTATCGGTGTTTTGTATTCTTTAAGTACCAGTGTTTGAATTTTTTTGGTTTCTACCACCTGTTATCTTTCCTATCAGTTTCTGGCTTCAGCTTCTTTTTGGGTTCAGATAACTCCTTCCCATTCCTCAATGTAACTGCCTTAACATGCTCTTGTGGGTTGCGTTCAGTGTTACTAGGTAACCTACCCTGCTGTCTTTTCGAAACTAATTTAGCAAGCTATCCTATTTGATTTTCCAGTCCTTGAATTTATGCTTGCTGATTTTTCAGTGCTGCCTCAGTGTTTTGAAAATGAGTTTTCGACACCGATATAAATTTTTGCCAACATCTCCTCAAGGTTCAATTTCTTGTCTTGCCGGTAAGGTGCTGAAAGCCTGGAGGAGGTTCTGTTATTTGATTTCCTTGACCACCCCAAGAAAAATTAGGATGGTTCCTCCAACCTGCATTATAGTTAGTTATTATTATAAAGGTTATTTTGAGGTTTAGAATTATTACCCATATAGTTGACGTGTTCATTCTCCGTGCTAGAATCGATGGGTCAACATTCTAAATTATTCACTCCACCTCTACTTGCATCACATTGTATCACTGGATTCATCTAAGTAGAAAAATCTAAACCATTAATTTTCTTATTCAGTGCTTCCACCTAGATTGACAACATAGTAACCACATCAATATTTAAAACACCGGTTGCTTTCATCGATTTTATTCTCGTCACTTGCCACTGATAATTATTCAGTGCTATCTCTTAAATAAACTCATAAGCTACCTCAGGTGTTTTATTATTCAATGTTCCACCAGCTGCTGCCTCAATTAACTGTCTAATTGAACGATTCAAACCATTGTAGAAGATTTGAACTTGCAACCATCATGGTAACCCATGATGGGGACACCTTCTCAACAAATCATTGAATCTCTCCCATGTATCATAGAGAGTCACAACATCAAACTAAACAAAAGAACAAATGTCATTCCTCAACTTCGCTATTTTAGCTGTGGAAAATATTTTAACAAAAACATTTTAGTCATTTACACCCAAGTAGTGATAAAACCTCGAGATAAGGAATTTAACTACTGTTATTCCTTGTTCCTTAACGAGAATAGGAATAACCGTAAGTGAATGGAATCATCAGTGGCGCCATTAATCTTAAAAGTGTCGCAAATCTCCAAAAAGTTAGCCAAGTGAGTATTTGGATCTTTATCTTGCAAACAATCGAACTGAACATACTGTTGCACCATCTAAATTGTGTTTGACTTCAGCTCCAAATTGTTCACAGTGAGGATAGGTCTCACAATACTTAATTCAGCCCCAATCAAAGTGGACTTGGCATGGTCATACATAGTACGTGAACCATGATCTACAAGAGGTAGCTGAATATTTCGGCTATCACCCATCTCCTCAGTAATGTTGTTATCCTCTTCTTCGTCTACTATATTATGTTGACTTTGCCTTACTTCTTAGCCTCTTTATGATTTTTGCAAGTAGTACTTTCAATCTCACTATAAAAAAGCAATAGTCTCGATGGGTTTCTTCTAGTCATAAACTAAAAGAACTTGTTAGAAGCAACAAAAGAAAAATTAAAATGTAAAAATTAAACTAAAACAAAATTATAAAAATAAAATAAAAATGGCTAAATTAATAGAAATAAAGTTTTCCTAATATTTCAGTCCTCAGCAACGGTGCCAAAAAACTTGATGTCTCATGGAACTAACTAAAAATACGACAAAGGCAAGTGCACCTATTGATAAATAGTAGAGCTATGGTGAGTAAAGATATCGTATTTGCAAGGACTAAAAGTACTAGTAATTACTGTTTTCGTATTATTTAACCTACGAATTGGAGTGATTATTTTAAGCTAAAATCTACTAAACTAATTAACTAGAGAACTCAACAGAGAATAAATCAGGAAAATAATTGAATAAAAACCAAGAAGCTAAATAATACCTAGGAAAAAATCCACCTAGACTTCATTTATTATTATGAATATGAATTAAACAATTAATTCACATGGTATCTTGATAGAAATCCCTAAATTCTGCTAATATCTCTTTCGAGAGTAAGAGCAACTAACTATAGGTTGATTAATTGAAACTTCTTTCTAATTAAAACCCCTATTATCAAATTAACTTGATCTATGGATTCCCCTATTATATTTGACTCTAATCCGGAAGATTTATGTCATCCTATTTTTAGGATTGCATACAACTCCATTCAATTATGCTAGATCTACTCTAAATAGAGACTTCTCCTCCTCTAATTTAAGCATATTAAACATGTATTAATATTTACAAAATATTAAAACAAGAGATAAGCGCACATAACTGAGAACAAGAATCAAATATTTATCGCATAAAAAATAAATCAAATAATAGAATTCGTCATAGGGCTCATCTTCCTTAGGTATCTAGAGAATTAGCTCATAATTGTAAATAAAAACATCTCAAAGTTAGTATAACCACAAGAAATAAAGAAACTCATAAAAAGTTCAAAGAAATTAAAAGGAGGTCTTAATATTGATGGAAATTTGCTTCAAAGTTCGCTTTAATGGTGTTCTTCAAGTTGTTTTCTTCAATCCTCTCTAATGGTTTCCTATTCTCTTCTTCTATTTGGAATTTATAGGCTTAAAAATGCTCAAAAAGCCTAAAAGTTGCATTTTTCTGCGTGTTTGGGATGTGAATCATGAAATCGAAACAATTTGGCACATGGCCATGTGTCCAACCTGTGTAGCTCACACAGCCTTGTGTCCAGCCTATGTGGCTCCCAAAATCTACTCTATTTATTCAATTTTCGCTTATTTTTCGCTCCTTTGGCTCCCAAATGCTCTCCTAAGTATAGAAACATGAATTAAAAGGATTAGGAGTATAAAATTCACCAATGCATAAATAATCATCCAAAAATGTATAAAAAATGGGATTAAAATATCTTACTTTTATCACTTATCATTAACCGAGGCTTCGCAATAATCGCATTACCATTAATAAAACTATTATAGAAAATTGCTAGTTTTATCAGGTTAGGAAATGGTTGACATAACTTATTGGGAATACCCATTTGACTCAGAATTATGACGAATCTGTTCTTAGCAAACTTGAGAACTAAACCAGTATATCTCTAGAGAATTTAGGATGTTTAGAAAGACAATTTGAATTTTTCTAGCTAAATGAAAACTTGTACTTCCAGATTCGGTATTGATGGTAACCGAAATATATATTTTCGTAACTATTTAAGTATGCCAAAAGATTCAGAACTAAAATGAGATAACATACGTGAAGCTCACAATAGTACCTATTTGTTTCATCAGGCTAGTATTAGAGTGTACAATTTTATAAAACAGTTGTATTGGTAGTATAGTATAAAAAGAAAGGTTTCAGAATATGTGACAATAAGTTTGTTACGTTAGCAAGCAAAAGCCAAGCATCAATTTTTATCAGGTTTGTTACAACCTATGATAATTCTAGAGTAAAAATGGGATCAAATCACTGTAGACTTCATATCAAGTTTATTACTATCACTGTTAAAGAAACAGTCAATCTAGGTTATTGCTTATAGACTTACCAAATCCACACATTTCATTTTGGCTATAACAGATTAATTAGTTGAAAGTTGTAATTGCATAACTTTGTTACATTGGTCAGAATTGAGTGAAAGAAAACTAGTTGCGATTGATTTGATCAGAGAAAAAGAAGATAAAGTTTGCATTACTTGAAACTATTTAAAAGCTGCCTCAGACCGTTAGAAATCATATATCGATCTAAAATGAAAGGAAAGCTCAGACTATGATTTATATGACTGTATGAAACGGAATTGCAGGCCGACTTATCATAGTTATAAGAATCGATAAAGATCTTAGGTAACAATCCTTGTGGTATAGATCAAGTTATGTGGAAAACCTAAGAATCCCTGAGTTCATGGTACCCAAACCTATTTTAGGTAAGAATTTTTTAGAACAAAATTTTCTAAGGGGGAGAGTTGTAAAAACCAGATTTTTGGTAGTATCAAAAACAGTAGTTGAGGAACTCCATTTTTCGATGATCAAATCAGTAAATATCATTTATTAATATTTGTGAGCTTATTACAGTATTATATTGAATTTTAGTTTAATAATTTTAGTTACGTAGAAAGTTAGTCAAGATACCAGTGTATCGGTTCAAAAGTCAGCGGTTATGGAAATTGAGGTATCGAGACCTCATTTCTATAAATCGAGCTTGTAAATAATTTTATTAAATATTTACGAGGTTGTTATAGGTTAATTGAATTTTGGTCCAAAAATTTTAATGGTTAGATGATTAATTAGAGTACAAGGACTAAATCATAAAAATCCTAAAAATTAATCACTATTAATTTTAATAGCTAAATTGTTTAATTTAGTAAATGGTTAAGGTGTAATATGGCCATAAAGCCATATTCTATTATAGTGGGGCAGTGGATGCACATTTTGTTATATTTTATATGTTACTTTTATGCTAAAATAATGATAATAGTTAAAACATAAACATAATCGTCTTGTTTCCCAATTTGTTTTGTCTTCACCGAATACTCAAAAAAAAAAAAGAATAAGCCATTGTTTTCAATTGAAACTTTCATCCCTCTTGCATGTAAGTCCTCCTAAGTTCGTTTTCGATATCGTTGTAGCTTGATCTAGCTAACCTAGGAATTATTTTGTTAAAATGTTAAAGGTTTTAAAAGTTCCCATTCATGATTTTTAAGCTTTTTGAATGTTAAATGGTAGACTTTGAAGCTTAGAAATGAAATAGGATTAATTTGTAAAGTGAATTTTGTTAATTTTGAGTTTAGTGATTAAAATGTAAATATTTCACAATTGAAATGATAATTTTGTAATTATTGAATTTAGATGCCTTTACAAGGGAAAAATTGAAATTTAAATGAAAAAAGAGGCTTAAATGTGAAAACTATTATAGTTTCGATTTTAGGGACTAAATTGGATAAAATCTAAAACTTTAAGGGCATTGTGTAAAATAAAGTTAAGTTGTCATATGCCTTTAATAGAATGTTATTGTAACACCCCTCACCCGTATTCAATGCCGAAATAGGGTTGCAGAGCATTACCGGACTTGTTACACAAATAACCATACATTTTCAAATTCCAAATAAACATCATTCAAAATCATTCACATTGTCCTTAATAAGAGCCTACAATGCCCAAAACATGCTTTACAAGTGGTTCGAGACTAAACTGATAACTTAAAAATTTCTAAAAAACTTAGAAAATTTTACAAAATACAGGGGACACACGCACCTGTGTCCTGGCCCTATGTCTCACACGGCCAAAGACACGCCTGTGTCACAGGCCATGTGGACATTTGAAATGGGATCACATGGCAGTGTCCCAACCCGTGTTCGACCCTGTGTAACTCTCTGACTTGGATCACACGACCAACCACACGCCCGTGTGCCCTTTGAAATGGCCTCACACGCTCGTGTGCCAGGCCGTGTGCTAGTGTAACACCCCAAACCCAGCCCAGATGTTATGGCCGAACTCGGCTTGTCACATTGAAGTGTTTTAGCGAAAACTGTGTTATCATTGAAAACCCTTCTTAAAATAGAAGAAAATCTTAAAAATAAACTCCTTTCAATCACTTGTTTGAAACATAAGATTTGATGAAAACATGTCACTTAAAAATTTAGTTGCGGAAACGTAGAAAAGACATACTATTGTTTAAGAAACCATGTTCCACTGCTTATAATTACTATGAAAATAATAATAATTCAAGTAATAATAACATAGTGAAAACCTTATTACAATCTGATCTGAACACACTTATAAAGAAATAAAAACTTAAATGCTTAAAAAAACCCAAGTCCGAATTATCTTGCTAGCCGGTCACCCAGAGTCCCTCCAAACATCGAACCTTCTACTCAGCATCACCTGAAAATAAAATAAAAGAGGAGGTGAGTTTTCGCAAACTCAGTGTGTACAACCCTTGATGAAAACCAAGCATTCAAAGAGAAATCATCAAACATGCAATGCAATCCCATCAAATTATCCATCCACTACACACCAGATCCGTCCCCCGTCACACCATGTGGGGATATAAATATTGACCCACCCAGCCCACACACCAATGGTAGCCCAGTTGCAAAACTACCTTCATTTACATATTAGGCTTTAAAAGCCGTCGGTGGATCCACGATTGTCAGGCAACCATGCGATACTCATATACTTCTTCCATTCCATAATTCCCAGCCCATATGCAACCTAAGCAGAACATCATATGTACGCATGTCACATCCATAAATCTTACATTCAACATCTAGGGGTATTTTGGTCATTTCTGCCTTTAGGGGTATTTCGGTAATTTTTCCCTTTAATATGGTTTTCACTTACCTCGGCCCGTTAAAAAATCCCGTAAGCTAAGATGAACGAATACTATGCACCAGGTAATATTCTAGAGAAGAGGAGGTAAGTCATTAAGACCACTTAAGTATCAAGCTCTCCCTAAATCCCATCCTAGACATGCGTATACCCGTTGCCACACCTTAACCCTATGACTTGTCCACGGTCGCAATATATTAATTAAGTCTTATTTAGTTATCATATACTAGGCCCAAAACCCCTTACATTGCCCAAACAAATTCACATACCTGTATTTGGCCCATTAAGCCCAGTCATATTCATATGACCCATTAGGCCCAAATCACTTGTATATGGCCCATTAGGCCCAAATCACATTTATATGGCCCGTTAGGCCCAGCCACATTCATATTCATGCTCACATACAAATTCCTATCACATAACATCAATATTCAGTTTTTTCCTATTATGGGCCCAACAGCCCATCGGGCCCATTTAGCCCATTCTGGCCCGTATGGCCAAATCACAACCCAAGTCCACAGAATCGCCCGTGGGTCTTAGGAAACCTATTGGTCTCCCTCTTATGAGTGTTTTCTCACTCGAAAGACTACCGTAGCCAAACTTTCAGCTTTTCGGCATTTCAACTTTTAGACATTTTGGCTTTTCGGCATTTCGGCATTTCGGCTTTTGCCAATTCATAGTGTGTGTACAGTGTATGTACACACCTAGTTAAGCAAGTGTGCCACGATTCCCTTAGTCACCAACCTACAATGATATCACCCTTCCATTAATCGTATGTTTAATCCATATACTACCCAAAGACCGAAACCTCACCTTAACCTTACCTTGAACACCAATCATTAATATCTTTCCTTGATCACGTACTCCCTAGATCTGCATTAATCTTACTCATTAAAACAAAAATAATAGATGACTCGTATCCAACACAAGTCCTCTTACCTTAACTATGAACATTCGACCACTTTAGCTAATGGGAGAGGAATACTTACCAATACCGCAACACCTAAGGAGCAATTCGGCAATGAGCTAAGATCCGAGATCCGATACTAATTCCTTACCATAGTTGATTAGAAAGAGTGAGGGACAATATTCGATACTTAGCAAAGAAAACTGATTGGAAGAGTAACACTTACACTAGATTCGGTCAAAGAGTATTCGGCTCTAAAGATTTGAATGGCAACAATTGCTTATTTGGCACCAAGGGAGAGGGGAAGAAGAATAGGCTAAACCCAAAAGTGAAACAAAGAAATAGGCACAAGGAAAATAAAAAGGAGAACGAGGGTTTTCGGCTTTTATAAAAATCGACAGAAAGAAAAAGAAGAAAACAAAAGGGTTTTTAGCTTTTAGGGAAGAGGGTTTCTGGCAACAAGGTGAGAAAAAGATTTCAACATTAGCCTCATACCCTTCCATTCGACACCTATTTATTACCCTTATACCCGAAATCCTCAAGCCCAAGTTCCCATTTCGGCTCCACTTGCTCCTCACTTCTTATCTCCTCGTTTTTCTCCCTGATAACCCCTTGATCTTTTCCTAAAATTTCTCTTCTGATCACTCCCCTTGGAGTCCATCTTCACGCCACTTCCATCCCTCTAGAAGACCAAAATTAAACTTCTAAAAACACTAAGCTAGGATTCGAACCTTATACCTCCTTGCTAGCTATTAACGCCACCTCCTTTTACTCTAACTGGCGTCACTTAGCCACTCTTCCACAAGGCTTTTTGATGCTATTTTCCCCTATCTTTATTTAAAAGCCCAACTACTTGCCAACCCTGATTCTTTTAATAATTAAACTATAATTTCATTTACTCCTAGGTTCAAACTCAAACCTTAATTAAGACCTACTATAATTATCACTTGGCTAGGAATATAAAACACAATTCTTTTCAAAATCGAAAACAAAGAAAATTCGGGATTCCAGGATTTTTGGGTTTCGGGATTTTTAGGGCGTTACAGCTAAGTCGTGTCAAACCTATAGGGTATATTGACATATACAAGGCACACAAATACCACAATATTCCATTGAACTCCATGCCAAACCTCACTTTCACAAATAATCAATGTGGACACTTCCAATAATGCATCATTTTGCCTAAACTCATAAGCCTACCAATTCCCAAATATCAACCATTCACCACAAGCATTTGCATAGTAATTATCAACACAAGAAAAAGGCCATTTGCATATATATACACAACCAAATCAACCAAAATAAGCCAACTCTCATGGCTATATACAAAACCAAACACTAAACATTAACTAGCCAATCCAAATGGCTAAATTCATTACCAAACTATATACCAAAATGACCAAAGCTCCTATACATGCCATATACCAAAAAATATAGGTTCAAAAGTACCAAAGTGATTGCTTGATAATGTGATAAGGTCTCCGACGATTCCCAAATCTGAGCTAACTTTGATATTCACTATAAAACATAGAAAAGTAAACAAAGTAAGCTATAAAACTTAGTAAGTTCGTATAATAATTAACTCATCCTACCATACATACACAATTTAAGCAATTTAATATATTATGATATAATTCATATTGATACACAAACCTATCACATAATTCATTCATAAGGTTAGATATGAATTTTCACAATTTCTTCAATTCAATGCTAGTACAATTCATGTACATACCTGTACCATTTCGTATCAATCTCGTACTCATTTGTATCTCTAATATACCCGTTGAACCATTCGGATCACTATCGGATACTCAGGAAATCTTGTACCCTAAGTTCCAAATACATAGCCGAAGCTATCTCAACATCATATCACATATAATGCTCACTCTCGAGCTATCAACGGGTCTGCACACAAGCTGACGATCATGACGAAGCTAAACGGTACTGCTCACACAAGCTGACGAGAATCCATAACACATGCCAGATAACTCAGCCACTGGTAGGACGTACGGACTAGCACTGAAGTCATATATGTCATTCGTATCCTAATCTATTCCTAAGGTTTAACTGAGATTTCTCATTGTCGAATCTTCATCAATTATATCTGCAAGGTCGTATTCACAAATAATTCAATAATAAAGTATTTAAACACAATTATACAAATGCTTATCAACATACGAACTTACCTCAATTGCAAAAATGGCAAAATAAGTCGATTAGTCCGATACTTTGTTTTTCCCCGATCTAAATCTGAATTTCACTTTTCTTGATCTAAATGTAATCAAAATTAACTAATTTAATTATCATTCTATTTAATTTAGTCCAAATTCATGCAATTCAACCTATACCCATACTATCTAAATTTTAATTAAGTCCCTAGCAACCCATATTTTTCATTTATTTCACAACTTAACCATAAAATTTTAACATTTCTTAATTAAATCCCTAGATGACAATTTTGTCAAAAATTACTTTACAAATGTTGTTTATTGTAACGCCCCAATTTTTGGGTTTTCTGTGTTTCTGTGATTTTTAAAATTTTTGTGTGTTCTGGTTGGTTAAAATATATATTTTAGTAGGTTAGTGGGCCTTTGGAAGGCCCAAACTTAAGTTAAATCTGTGGTAGTCTTCGGAATTTTAATTTCATGAATAGGTGATGCAATTGGCGTTTGGGCTTTTAAGAGTAAAGGGGTAAAAGATGACACAAAAAGGAGTGTGGTGTAGTGGCAAGGTGGCGCCACTTAGGGGACAAGGAAGTGACACCATAGAGGAAGCAAGGGGTCAAAGGTTCAAGTCTTGGCTCTTGCAATATATTTTGGTTTTTCTTTTCAATAAATCTGAAAGCAAGTAGGTGCGTTTTAAAGTTTAATGTGTTGGATTTATGACACAAATGAGTTGATGGCCTAGTGGTGGCGGCGTGAGTTGGCATGTGAGAGGAATTTGGTTCGAATCCCTTGGCACGCAAAGGTTGATTATTTTGCTATGTTGGGACGGCAAGAGTTGGTGTTGGTTTTAAACTCTGGTGATGGAGGGATCCCACATTAGGAAGCTAACATAAGAGTAGATGGAGAGCTGGCTTTAAATAAAGCAAACCATGAGGAGAGTAGGCATACCCTTCTTGGCTGATCCCTTTCGCTTTGTGACGTGCTCGTTTGGGTTGGGCGTCAGCTAAGAGTGTTTGGAGCACGGATTAACTGCAGTCTCCTAACAGGTGTGTATTTCTCATTACTTTAGCAGTAGGACGGCTATTTCCGGCCGCGATGGGCTGAAATGGGCCATGTGGTCCCAATGGGTCCATAGGTCCAAGTGGATAAGTTGTAGAATTACTAAAATACCCCTGTAGGGTAGGACTACCGATTTACCCCTGGAGGGTAAAATGACTATTTTGCCCCTCGTGCGTAAATGACTAACTTGTGTGATGATTGGGTTAGTTGACGTGGATTTATGTTAGTTATCGTTAATTCGTAAGTCTAATGTGTTAGTGATCAATTGTAGGATTATCGCGTGGGAGATATCATCATCAATCGTCATCAACCATGTGTGTAAACAACACCCTTCCTTAGACTGAATCGGTAAAAGCTGAAATACCAAAACGTTGGTATTTTGTGAACTCGCGAGCGTGCGAGTGCTCGTGAGACAGTTGTTAATGAATATGGTGCATTTGGATGATTAGAGTGCAGAATGTGTATTTTCGTGCACAACGGTATTTTTGGGCTTAATGGGCCGGAAACGGGCCAATGGGCCAACGGGCCCACTTTGGTAAAAAGACGAGGTAAGTACTTCTGATTACTTGGTAAACGTTAGAATGAGCATGAAACCTTAGCAATAGGTAATAATTACTGAAATACCCTTATGCATGCAAAATTATGATTTTACCTCTAAGGTTATTTTTTTCTGAAAAGCATGATGTTCTGTTTTTGTATACGTATGCCATGACATATTATTTCTGTTGCATGGGACATGGGTTTATATTGATGGAGGAAGCGTTCTGGCAGCCTCGCTGCAATCTGATGGCCTCGCCACATATATCTGTTCTGGTGACTTCGTCATAATATCTGGCAGCCTCGCTGTAATCTGGTGGCTTCGCCACACATATATATATATCTGTTCTAGTGGCCTAGCCACAATATCTGTATCTGGCGACTTCGTCACAATATCTGGTAGCCTCGCTGCAATTTCTGTGGTGTGTAGTGGTTGGGTGGGTCGAGTAGTCTCCCCACATGGTGTAAGGCTGGTACGGGGGTGTTATGGATGGCTCTGGTTTGGGATTTCGGCATTCATGATATATTTGTTCTATATCTGCTATGGGCCTATGGGTTTCATTCTGATTTCTGTACTAGGCCAAGGCCTAGATAAGTCTGACTCTGAGGTTTGATCTGTTTTGGGCTATGGTTGGGTTATGTTACACCGAGTTTACCGAACTCACCCTTTATTTTCATCTCAGAGAAATCCCCAACCATAGTGGGCTTGGAGCTATGAGGGATTTGAGTGGCCACATCATCTGCAAAGTTGGTTTTTCTAAGTTAGTTTATTTTTATTATTTTTATATTTTGATTTAATTTTGGGTTTTAAGTTGTAATAAGGTTGCTACTTAAATTTCTTTTTTCCTCTATGGTTTTATTTTCGATTATATTTATACTATGACGAAGTCGCTAGTGTTAGGTCATGGGTTTTCAAAATTAATGAACGCTTTCAAGAGTCAACAAGCACAACAAATGGATAGCCTAAAGATTGATAAACTGGCTTTTCATTCAACCGCTGTTTTTACAAAGACCACCCCAATCACTTAAACCAGTGAATGCATACTAAGTCGTAAGTCCATGTGACACGTCAAATCTGGCCATAACGTCTGGGCCGTGATTGGGGTGTTACATTTATCTAACAACAAGCATACATTTTCTATCATCAATCATAACAATACATCTATATTCATCAATAGAAAAACCCTAAACCTTTAACAGTTTTGCAAAATAGTCCCTGGGCTAGCCAGATTAAGCTGCAACAATCTCAAAAACATAGAAATCAATTAAAACGGGATAAAAACCACTTACAATGCAAAGAAAATAGTTAGGTCGAACCCTAGCTATGGCTTCCCTTGATAATTTTGGTTGAAGATGATAAAAATGAAGAAGATGGACATATTTTGTTTAAGTTATCTTAACTTTAATTACTAAATTACATAATTAACCTTAAGTTAAAACATTAAAATTACTTAATGCATGTCCATAAATGTCCACTAACATTAACAATGGTCTAATTACCATGTAACAGCCCAATTTCAGGGAAATCGAAATAGTGGTTTGAGACCACAAATTCGAGCCAAAAATAAAATTTATTAGTATTGTATTATATGGTCCATAGTATGATAGAAATGTCCTTTGAAAATTTTAATAAGAAAATTTTATTGATTAAGTGCTTAATTATGAGAAGTACTAAATTGCATAAAATGCGAAACTTGAATTCTAGTAGCTATAAGGATTACATAACTATGGAATTCAAATCTAGAGGTCCTTATATGGTAATCAGACCATTAAAGAAAAATATGTAGATTTGGTGACTCGTCCATGAAAATTTAGAAAAAGGGCAAGGACTAAATTGGAAAGTGAAATAATTTAATTAATTAAAAGATGATAAAAAGAAATATCATCTTATTTTATCATCTTCTTCCCCAAAAATACATGGAAACCCTTGGAGAGAGAGAAGAAACTTTCATGGCCAAATTGGATCTGGATAGACCAAATTTGAAACTAGAAGGAGAAAAGAGGAAAATGTCGGATTAGTAGATTTTATGTACACAAACATTATCAAGGTAAGTTCGTGTAATTAAATTGTATTTATTTACATGCTTGGATTTATTTTATTTATGTAAATTGTATAAATGTCATAAATATGTGGAATGATTACATATCCGATCAAGCCCGATAAATAAAAATGTTTAAATTAAATGATAATACCCGATAATGCTTCAGAAAAATGTTTAAATCCCAGTTGAATAAAATGGAAAATTGATGGATATGTGATTTCCTGAAATGCATGAGATCCTGTATTTGTTGCTGACAGGATTTAGCTAGGACAAGTGGTCCTATTGACCTCATTACAGAAAGGATTTAGCTGGACGAGTAATCCTGATATAAGTTCTCTCGAGCATATGTTATAGATTGGATTTAGCACGGATAGGTAATCCAGATCAAGCTCCTTAGAGCATGTGTCATAAAAAGGATTTACCCTGGGCTGGTAATCCTGTTGTATACATGTGTGGCTTGAGAGTTTACTCTCTGATATAGTGCCTTATAGGTACCATTGGACATGATTTGAGAAATCCTAATTCGTACACCTCGAGTGTATTACTTGGGTATCCATTGATATTCTGAATAAGTTCAATGGGTGACAATTCTAGACATGAGAAGATATGAAGGATAAAATGAGTTATTACACGTATCCGTCTGAAATACAAGAAAATGATGATACATAACAAATGATACATGAAAACATAAGAGGGTGATCATTGTACTTGGACTTTATTTGATGAATATATGTTCATTCTTGATTATAGACTTGTACACCTTGAGTGTACTAATCGTGACCTTGATATTTCAAGTAATATGGGTAAAGTTCTGATATGAAATGATTTAAACTCGAGATGAACGATTAAGAATTTATACTTGTAATATAAATAGATGATTTATACATGTTAAATGAATACATATGAAAGCATATGTGCATAGAAACTTGATTGTTGTTGACCCCATATATGTTTGTGATGTTATTATGGATTATATGACTAACAAGAGCAATGAGGATATGTGTAGGGCTTGAGGGAAAATTGATTGAATATTTCTTACATAGTTACCTCAAAATAGAATGAATGGTAAGTTAAGTACCATGTTATATGAACTTACTAAGCATTTTATGCTTACTTAGTTTTATTTCCCTATTTTATAGTAAATCGAAAGCTTGTTGGATTGGAAGTTTGGCGGAGATCACTCACACTATCCATCGGCTTATATCGGTATATATGGTAAATCAATTATGGTTATAATGGCATGTATAGGTTATATTGGCCATATTGGCATATAAATGTAAATGATGCTTGTGATCTAACTATTGGAATGGCTAGTAATGGTTTGTTTTGATATATTTGTAATGTCATACTATGGTAGCTACATATGTGTTATAGTTGATCTATTATGTCTAACATATGGACTAAACTAGGGCAAGGTTATGAACATGTATGCATGTAATGGTATGCCTTGTTGAATGATAGAATTTGTTTAATTTGAATGCTTGGAATGGTTGGTGTTTCAAGTGTAGGTCATGGTGTGATTTTGGGTGAGAAATGAAGCTAGAAATAGATTTATCCTGTCCACACAGGTGTGTATCTAGACTGTGTGTGACACACGACTGAGTACATAGGCGTGTAGTTAGGCCGTGTGTCCCTTGCACCCTAAATTTTAAGAAAGCAAAATGCTCAGAATTGAGCACAAGGGCAGAGACACGAGCGTGTGTCTCAGCCGTGTGTGCTACACGACCTAGAACACGAGTGTGAAACTGACACCTAATTTCGAAATAAATTAATTAACCACACAACCCAGCACATGGGCATGTAGAATGGCCGTGTGCACAAGTCGGAGAGTTACACGGGGTCGAACACAACTTGTAGCACGGGCGTGTCCCAAGATCGCTGTAATAGCCCGGTTTAGACCCTAGTCAGAATAGTGGTTTTGGGACCACAAATCTGAGTCAAAAAAATATTTTAATATTATTTTTCAGGCTTATTATATGTGAAATGATATTTGTGAAAATCTCATATGAAAATTTGATTTTTTTGTGCTTATTTGATAAAAAAGACCTAACTGCATAAAATGTAAAAGTGGCTTGCTAATTGATAAACTGCTTAATTGCTATGTCTCTTTAAATGAGAGGTCCTCATGTGGTTAATAGACCATTGAACTTATGAGTGGACTATTATGGACATGAATTAAATGGATTTCATGTTTTATAATTAAGGTTATATAAGTAAATTAGTATTTAAGTTAATAAAAATAAAATAAACAAAAAATTTAGCCATTATCATCTTTTGTTGCCGAAAATTGAAAAAAAATATGAGAGAATAAACTTGCTAGGGTTTGGCACTAATCTTGGCTAATTAAGGTATGATTTTTGATCAGTTTTTGATAATTTCTACGTTTTTGTGATCGTTGCTTAGTAATCTATCAAGCCCATGTCTCAATTTCTAAATTTTTTAATGATTTTGAGTTCAGCCATTGATGAAATTGTGAGTTTTGTGTTGTTAAATGATGAAAAATGAAAGAAATGTGAGATAAATATGTTTTGTCTTTGAATTTTTGATGAATTTGAGTAATTTGGGCTAAATTGTAAAAATGAGATTTTGAGGGACTAAAATGTGAAATAAATGAAATATATGGGCTTATATGAACTTCATGAAAATTCAGCTAAGCATGTGAAAAAGGAAATTTTGTGTATTTTGTGATTTTATGAATTAGGGACTAAAGTGTTAAAATGTGAAAATGTGAGGGTCAATTTGTAAAATGCTCTAAATGTGTGTATATGGATTGAATTGAATGAATGTAAGATTGAATAAGTTAAATTTGATTGTGTTTAGATCAAGAACCAAAGAAAACAGAATTATATCGAGGAAAATCGAAAGTCGTCGAGTAATCAATTCCATTCGTTCGAATCCGTACGAGGTAAGTCGATATACATATAAATGTGTTAAACTGAATTATTATTGCTTATATGATATTTGAATTGTGGTAAATGGATATGAGAGCTGAATATAGAAATCTGAGAAAGTTCTGATAATGCGACGATGTTTGAAAAGTCCCGTACGAGCCATAGGAATAGTTAGGATACATATGTCATGACATAGGATTTCCGATATGTGATTTCGTGTAAGACCACATCTGGGATGTTGGCATCGATTTTAGATTTACGTGTAAGACCATGTCTGAGACACCGGCATTGTATTTTATGTTGTGTAAGACCCTATCTGAGGCAGTGGCATCGATACTTGATTACATGTAAGACCACGTTTGGGACATTAGCATTGGACGAGCTTTCCGAGTTATCAACGTATCCTATTTGATTCTGTACTATTTAACGGGCATTCCGAGAATGATTAACTATGTGGTTATGTATCAACTCAGGTACGTTTGAAACATATATCATGGTTAAGAATAAGAGGTAAGTCTTTGAACATATGTGGACATATGAAATATATATATGAGTTATATGAGATTTATAGATATGTGGTTATGTTTTGCCATGATCTATATGATTGAATTGAATTTAAATTATGTTATGTGATAAGTTTATTTGTATATGGCTAACTAAGCTTTTGAAAGCTTACTTTGTGTGTGTTTTCAATTGTTTCAGATATCGAAGCTACTGGGAGCTCGGGGATCGTTGAGGATCATCACCACACTATCGAACTCTATTTTGGTACCTCTTGAAAATGTGAATATTGAAGTATGGCATGTATAGGCTAGAAGTACTTGAATATGTTTTGTATTGTGTATATCTAGCCATGTGATATAGCTTGGATTTGGTTGTGTATAAGAATGAATTATGGCTATAAACTATATGATGCATTATGGTCAATATGATATGTTCATGAATGACCAAGTGAATTGGTCAATTTGGTAAGTTTTGGTATGTGCTTACTTGGGGAATTGGTAAGTTGATGGCATGAGATTGAATAAAATGAATTGAGGTTATGAAATTCATATTTGGTATAACTTTGGCATAGGATTCGATATGTTTTGGGTTGTATATTGAGGATAAAATTTGTTGGTAATGATATGGCATGAATGGTTTATATTTTGGTTGAAATTTTGGTATAAAATGTTTTGGTTTTGATGCTTGTAGGGATGGCCCAAAATGGGTGGCAATTTGGCTTTGCAAATAGCCTATTTTTGTCCACACGAGCAGAGACAAGGGCGTGTGTCTCAGCCGTGTGCGACAAACGGTTATGTTACAAGGCATGTGTCCCTTGGGGTACCCTACGATTTAAAGTCGGCATACCCTATAGTTTTGACACAGCCTAGACACATGGATGTGTCTACCAGTCATGTGTGGCATACGGCTAGCACATAGGCGTATGGTCGGCCGTGTGACCCAAGTCAGTAACCTCCCTAATTTTCACACGGCCTGGTACACAGACGTGTCTTGGGTCCATGTGGACAAGTCAGTATGTATGCCCTATTTTGCCACGGAATAGACACACGGGTGTGTCTAATACCGTGTGAGGCACACGGCCTATTCACATGGGTGTGTGACCTTTATAACTTTGAAAAAATGTTTAAGTTTCAAAAAATTTTGTATGCGTTCGATTTAGTCCCCACCCCCTTTCTAAAGCATGTTTAAGGTCTCATTGACTTATGTAAGTGACTCTGTAATGATGTATGACTATAATACTATAATGATTGTGAAATGAATGTGAAATATTCTAATATATCCGGTAATGCCTCTTAACTCTAGCTCAACGACAAATACGGGTTAGGGATGTTATGTTTGGTTGGTATCAAAGCTACGGTTTAGTCGATTCTAGAACTAACGTTGCATATGTGAGTTTAGCTATACATGCCATATATACGAACTGCGATAGTGTGATGTTTCCTGACAATGAAAATGTGTTTTTATATAGTAAATGGATCCTGAACTATTTGTAGCTGACAATGTCGAGAGTAATGTGCCTGCTCTAGCTAAAGGGACAGTGCCATCCAATTCTAGACCTGCTACAAGTAGTCATAAGGGAGAGGCTTAGCAAGCCTTTTACCATATGACGAACAATTAGTTCACGCAATATATAAGAACTAATCTGGCTAGATCACAACCTTCACCCCCGCTCAATCATCTGCAAGTCCCTGTCATGCCATAAGCTAATCTAATTCAGTTGAATAAGGCTTCGGTTGACAAAATCAAAAAATATAGGGCAAAGAGTTCCGTGCTACTACTAATGATGATGTTGAGAGAGCTGAATTTTGGGTTGAGAATATGATAAGAGTGTTCGATGACTTATCATTGAATCCGGATGAATGCCTTAAGTGTGTTGTTTCACTTTTGAGAGATACGGCGTATCATTGGTGGAAAACACTGATATCTGTAATTCAGACAGAATGAGTCACATAGGATTTCTTTTAAGCTAAATTCTAAAAGAAATACATCAGTCAGAGATTTATCGATAAAAAATGCAAAGAGTTTCTTGAATTGAAACAGGACTATATGTTTGTTACAGAATACGAGCGAGAATGTGTGAGACTGAGCCAGTATACGTGAGAATGTGTCTCGACTGAAGCAATTATATGCAAGAGATTCAATGATGGCTTGAATGAAGACATCAAATTGTTAGTCAGGATTTTGGAAATAAAAGAGTTTGTTGTGCTTGTTGAACGAGTGTGTAAAGCTGACTCAGAAGCTAGAGATGTAAGAAAAAGATCCGCAAGGAAATCATTTCAATTAGCATAAAAGAAGTTTCGAGATGATTATAGCCGTTCAAACTCTAATGTAGGACATTCGAGTAAAGATCGTACCAGATTGGTCGATTTGGTAAGTTTTGGTATGTGCTTATTTGAGGAATTGGTAAGTTGATGGCATGAGATTAAATAAAATGAATTGAGGTTACGAAACTCATATTTGGTATGAATTTGGCTTAGGATTTGATATGTTTTGGTTTGTATATTGAGGATAAAATTTGTTGCTAATGATATGGCATGAATGGTTTATATTTTGGTTCAAAATTTGGTATAAATTTTTTTGGTTTTGATGCTTGTAGGGATGGCCCAAAATGGGTGGCAATTTGTCTTTGCAAATAGCCTATTTTTGTCCACACGGGCAGAGACACGGGCTTGTGTCTCAGCCGTGTGCGACACACGGTTATGTTACACGGCTGTGTGTCCCTTGGGGTACCCTACGATTTAAAGTCAGTATACCCTACAGTTTTGACATGGCCTAGACACATAGGCGTGTCTACCGGTCGTGTGTAGCACACGGGCTAGCACATGGGCGTGTGGTCGGCCGTTGGACCCAAGTCAATAACCTCCCTAATTTTCACATAGCCTGGCACACGGGCGTGTCTTGTGGCTGTGTGGACAAGTCAATATGTATGCCCTGTTTTGCCACGGCATAGACACATGGTCATGTCTAATGCCGTGTGAGGCACACGGCCTATTCACACGGGCGTGTGACCTTTATAACTTTGAAAAAATGTTTAAGTTCTGAAATATTTTGTATGCGTTCGGTTTAGTCCCGACCCCTTTCTAAAGCATGTTTAAGGTCTCGTTGACCTATGTAAGGGACTGTGTAGTAATGTACGACTATGATACAATAATGATTGTGTAATGAATGCGAAATGTTCTGATATGTCTGGTAATGCCTCTTATCCCTAGTCCAGCGACGAATAGGAGTTAGGGGTGTTATAGTTACACGGGCGTGTCCCTTGGACCACACGAGCGTGTGAGCCTTGTAACTTGGAAAATTTTTGAAATGTCACAGAAAATTCTTAAAGTTCTTGAATAAGTCCTGCCTCGATTCTAGTGCTTGTATTAGGCCTTGAGGTTTCAATTAATGGACGTTTTGAATGATCTCAGTTATTAAAAAGTAATTTACATAAATTATTTGTAAAATGTTCTGAAAGCTTTGGTAATGCTTCGAAACCCTATTCCAATGATGGATACGAGTTAGGGGTGTTACATACCACTTAAGGACCTCCACGTTAATATTTCATAACTATTAGAAACCTTTAGCTAATAGAGCTCCACTTTTGGACTTTACGTGATTTAGCCCTTTTTATCAAATTAAGCATTTAAACAATAAGATTTGTGACATCCCTAAAGTGACCCTAGTCGGAAAGCGGTTTCGGGACCGCTAAACCGAGTCACTAAATCATTTGAGTATGATAGTTACTGTCCTAAATATGTGAAAATGCATGCGTGAATTTTAATTCTTTGATTTAGTTAATTTGAATGTGAATTGAAAGAAAAGGGACTCATGTGAAAGGATTCAATTATATGTGGCTAATTTTAAGAGGTTAATAAAGGAATGAAGTAAAATAAATGGAGTTGCATGTCAAATAATCCATTTGACAAGGATAGTGGCCCGCCATGACAAAATTATGGGCAAGGAAACATGTTTCCAACATGTTATGTTAGTGGGGTATGTAGAAAACAATAGAATAAAAGCTAGTAATAAAGAAAGGGAAAAAAGGAAAATGATGATAGCAAAAAAAGTGTGTGGATGCCTCCCCCATTTGTCGTGAAGTGAACAAAGAAAAGAAAAAAAAAGTGTTCATCTTTGAACATGCTTATTGAATTGAAGAAGAAAGCAAGAGAAGGTTTGGTCACCCTTGAGCTTGAATTAAGTTAAGTGAGTTCATGTTGGTTCTTGAAAGGTTAGCATACTTTAAGCTAGCTACTAAAATTTCCTACTTAGCCATGTCAAAATCTTGGTTGTGTGGTAATTTTGGGTAATCGGCCATGGAAGAAATTGAGGAAAAGGATTGTTGTCTTTGTGTTGTAATGAGTATTTGTGGATGGGTGAAGTTTGAGTTAGTTAAGTGTTCATGTAGATGGTTTGGGTGATAGGAAAAAATCGGCTTGTGTGTGTATGGATAGTTGCTTAATGTGTGTATAGTCAAAGAAGAAATCCTTAAAGTCTCTAGTTAATTGATGTTAGGTAAATGGTGTGTGTAAATTATTTAAAATAAAATAATTGTATGAGTATTAAGGATGGTACATCAATTCGCCTTAGAAGAAATTTTAGTATAATATGCTTGGATGTTAATAGGTTATTGCTTTAATGACCGGTGTGTCAAGGGATAATGCATGGACTAATTGATTAATATGTGTTAAGGGAAGGTGAATAAATGTCTATTTGATAAGCTATATATATATTCGCTATGAAGGCTGAAGGTTAAGTCATAGAGATTTTGGTGATATTCATATTCGGTCATAAGGGTTATATGTGTAACTTGGCTATGTGGGTTACGAGTTAAGGTAAATTGCTTATTTGATATGGGTATTCGCCATAAGCTAGCATGATGGGACTTTAATAAGATAAATTTGTTTGAATTAGCCCAAGAGCTTAGAGGATCAAGTTGGACAAGGGAAAGAAAAAGTAATTGAATAGCCGTTAAAGACATTCGACAACATCCGAGGTAAGTCATTAAGCATATATTTGGTATTGATTTAAATGATCATAATATATATGCAATTGTGTTTAATGAATTGATGTGTAAATGGAAATGTATGTGTATGGAATGATGCCATCGTTGAATGTATAAAGGTGGTAAATTGCATAAAGTATTGGTCTCGGCACTAAGTGTGCGGGTATAAATGGACACGGTGACAAGATTGGCACTAAGTGTGCGGGTATAAATGGACACGGTGACAAGATTGGCACTACGTGTGCGGGTTTAAATTGTACAGCACTAAGTGTGCGAATTTGATTATATAGCACTATGTGTGCGAGCTGATTTTATAGCACTAAGTGTGCGGATTCACTATATGCTCTTGCATTACAATTGGCACTCGAGTGTGCGACATTATCGAGTTAATCCCGGACAGCGGATCGGGTAAGTACCTTGAGCTCATGACGAATAGGCAATATGTTCATGCTCGTGGTTGAGCTTGGTAAGCTTTAAATCTATGTGACGATTGCAATTGTGTGATTGTGGTGAAAATGAGTTAGTGTGTGAAAATGCCTCAAATATCTTATTGTGTAGAATATGAAATGTGGATGTATGACTTGGTATGAGATTGAACCGAAAGGTCCGAGGAATTATGGTATAGTTTCGGTATGGATGAGTACCTAGCCTCGTTTATTGTTTCATGTTGTGATAACTTTATAAATGGATGGTGGTTGAATGCTTATGACTTATCGAGTTATAAACTCACTCGGTTTTCTTGTCACCCCTTTTAGGTCTCTTGGACTCGTATTGTTTATGTGCTCGGAACCGTCGTTGAAGTCATCACACCGGCTGGAAATCTTTTGGTATTGTCTTCGTAGTTGAACTAGGAGAACATTTGGCATGTATAGGCTATTATGTTTTGTTGAATTATGGGTTGTAAACTTTAAGCCATGTGAAAATGCCCTATGTGGTCGTTGAGTGGGATGCTAGAACCTATAGCCACGAGTCTTAGAAACTTTAATTTTGATAAGGTGGTCATAATTTGTGTCATGTATGATGGATGATTAGTAAGGTCAAGGAAAGATTCATGAAATTGGCATAGTCTATTGCAGTAACTGTTGCGGACAGCAGCAGTGATATGAGATTGAAAAATCACTAAAAATAGTATAAGTAGAATTAAATAGTGAATAAATTATGAAATTGAACCTTGATGAATCTATTTTCATATGGACGAAACGAAACGACCATATGAGCAGTATACTGAGAGATATTAAAGTTCTCGTGAGACAGGGCCAGAACGGTTTCTGGATCCCCTGTCTCGACTTTGAAAATTTACTATAAATTATCCAGAAAGAATTAGAAGTCATGCCTTATATGTGCAGATTCCATTTTGAGTCTAGTTTCATTAGAAACAAACGGCACCAGTATTAAAGCCCTGTACGGAGAGATATTCAAGTTGTAATGCGTGAAGGTCAGTGTAGTCGACCCCTGTAACATGGGTGACTTTAACTAATAAAATGTACCAATTGGCCTGACCAAAAATTCTAGAAATAAATCCATGGATGGATATATGAGTATAGTTTCAGGGAAAATTTACAGAATTGGTTTTCGAGTTCTGGAACTCGAGATATGATTTTTAAGGTAACAGTGACGCAGTTAGCTAGCCTGCCTGAAACAAAAATTTCATAATTTCCAAGAGGGAAATAAGGGAAGTAAGCCCGGTAACACCTCGTGGTCGAATCCGGTGACGGTCACGGGTTTGGGGTGTTACAAGATTTCTTAACAAAATTTTCACACAATCATACTGTCATGCTGTAGACATTAAAATAATAATAAATTAAATATTTTGACCTCAGATTTGTGGTCCTGAAACCACTTTTCCAATTTGACTAAAAACGGGTTGTTACAGTTATAAGGTAATTGACACTAATAATTAAAATGAATTATTATAGATCAGGATTCAAATAAATTAGAATTTAATCGAGATATAAGAGAAACTATAGGTTAGTCCTTAACACTTTGTAGTTGTTGTTTTCCAAATAAGTACATATGGAACTTACCATACTATTTTATTATGCTTGAATTGTGGTTGTATTTATTAGTTATATATATAAAATGTAATTTTAATGAAGTATGATAAAAGGACTACATTGATAAAGGTGAGATTTGTGGCGATACTTATATATATGCATTAATAAATGAATGAATGTAAAATTTATTATACGAGTGTATGGTATATCTATGGTGATGTTAAATTTTTAAAAGATATATATTATTTGACTTCAAGTGGACTAAATTGATAATGTGTGACTATATTTTTAATTGTGGTTGGTATAGTATAAAATAAAAGGAATGGAATGAATTGTAAAAAATGATACTGATATGTAAATTGTGCTCAGATGAACGATAGGATAGGATACAATTGGCATGTCAATAGGGTTATTTGCGCATTGTACAGGTTTTATATGAGATGAGATGTTGATGTATGATATATAATCACTAATTGTACCAAAATCCATCATTTGTTGCAGATTATCGAGTTATGTCCACTGTGATTCAAGTGTGTTTCTGGGGTAAGTTGTGTAGCCTACAAGCTTGGCACTCAGTGCCCAGGAGTGTTCTTAAATGGTAAAGCTCATTTGAGCAATCAAGCGTGTTTTGGGTGGTTACCCGCGTATCTATATCTGTTATTTTAGTTCATTAGGCTAAATAGTTAAGTTTAAAAGGAATTGACTGATCGATTTTGTACATTGTGATTAGTAATGGAAATGTAATAGGAATGTTGTAAATGTTGTTTGTGCTCAATGGTTTCAATGGAATGGTATTGACTTGAATTTAATTATACAAATTGAAAATGATATATGATAAAAATGACAATATGTGTTCTGAAATTGAGATGTTATTTGATGATTCAATGATAAAATGAAGTATATAAATATTTGACGTCACTAATTAAATGAGATTGAATTGATTAGAATGGTACTATTTAAAGTGAATTACTTTGAGATTGTATTTGATGACCTCACCTTATTGTTGTTAAATGTGGAAACATGAAATTTGTTTAGTACCTAAATTGTTATAATAATTGTGATTGAGGTGAGTTCACCATTTTAATTTCTACGAACCTACTAAGCATTCGTAATGCTTACTCTATTTTGTTTTTTGTTTTTGTAGTTGGCAATTTCCGAAACGTGTCTATTGGATCACTCTAAAGCTCACATTATCTAGCTTCAGACTCAATATATGTTTTAAACATTCTTGGACCGGTTATGTGGTTGTGTCTAGGTTTTAATGTGAATATGTGTTCATTTGGGGTTGATGGTGAAATTATCCATATATAATGCTTGTTTTGAATATGCATATGATATATATAGGTTGTTTTTGGTCATGCATTTTTGAGTTTAATGATGATGTTGTATGGTTGATGAATTGGTTATTATGTAATGTTGATATTGAAAGTTTATATGGTATGTCTAGATGATATGAATGACTTGTTATTGTTTGGTTTGGGAATGTTTAAAATGTTGAATCAAAAAAGAGTTTGAGATTAGTTAATACTTGGATATAATGTTGGGGCATATGTATGTTAAAGTAGTTGTAAGGTTTGAAGCCCTTATGGTTAAGTTTGGTTTATGTAATGGTAAGCCTAGGCTAATAAACTTTGATGATATGTGTAGAGGTATCATAGACATTATGCTATTGGGAATTGAATGAATGTTTGATAATGTTATAACTTGTTTGTGATGGTCCCAAGATGGCATATTTCTAAGGCACTTTTAGGATGTTATTTGACATGTTTTGGCATAATTTTAGAGTGTTTTGAACAATATTTCAAGTTGTCAAGATGTATTTTAAAGTACCTTAATGTTTGGTTTGGTTTTAAGTACTAATGATATGTTTTTGTGTTACACGATTAACCACATGGCCATGTGTCACATATGGGATGATGAGAAAATCGTGTGCCATTGGTATTCTTAGGAAGCCCTTAGGTAACACGGTCTCAATTTGTTAAACGACCCAGCCACACGTCCATGTGACTTTTGATGTAATTTTTCCAATTTGATTCACACACTTATAGTGAGTTACATGGTCTTGTGACCTCTTTTTTGCATAATTAGCTTTATCTTTTGAAAATGTTTCAATTTGATCCTCATTTGTGTTCAAGTGAACTTTAGAGCTTTCATAATCTTGAATAAGACTCGAATTTAATTGCATATCATAATATTTGAATGATTATGACATGATTGATTACTTGAAGGATTTATTTATGATTTAATTGATTTGTAATTTTGGAAATGTTACAAATTCGTCCTAGTTAAATTCTAGCTTGATATTAAAGCATGCGTAAGTTTGTTTAAGGCCTGAGAAAACTTATACTTAATGATTATGTATTGATTTGACTACTATTGTGTTACAAATATTTTATTTGAATTCTATTTGCGTATTTATGAAGTAATTTCATATTTATTTGAAATAAACAATGTCAATTGCATGCGTTCTATTTTGACATTGATTATAGCACTCCATAGCTCAGGTCTAGCAACTGGATTGGGTGAGAGGTGTTACATTATGACAACCAAATATTAGCTCATTGATTGTCTAAGTTTAAAGTAATGATAAGTGACACTGCAAGAACGTTTACATTGCAAGAAAGACAACTTACTTCAGTACATAATCCAAACGTGTCAGTAATCCCATAAAAGAACCAAAGTGAGAATTTTATTCAAATACTTAGAAGGATTATTATGTCGTCTACAATTCCAATTGGGGAGATGGCTAGTGTTGGCTACCGAAGCAATTGCCTCCATAGGTAGAGACATGGATGTATTCATTGGAAGAATGATACATTGGACTAGACCTAAGATGAATTAATTTTGAATCCGTTTGTGAATTAATTCACTTGTGACTTTCATATTGTGATTTATCTAAATCCTGAGTTAGTCACTGTAGCCCAATTTCGGTGAGATTGGAACAGTGGTTTTGGGACCACAAATTTGATCCAAAAAAAAAATTTTATTTTATTTTATTTTATTTTATGGTTGGCATAATGATAGGAGGGTCATATGAAAATTTGGTACGAAAATTTTACAGATTGTGTGTTTAATTAGGAAAAGGACTAAATTGCATAAAATAAAAAAGCTGGGTTCTAGTAGCTATAGGTATCAAATAGCTATGGAATTCAAAACTTAAGATCCTTATATGGTAATTAGACCATTGAAGAGTAGTTAGCAAATATTTTAATGACTTATCCATGGAAAAATTAGAAAAGAGTAGGAACTAAATTGGAAATCAGTAAAATTAATGGATGATAATTAATTAAAAAGAAAAATCATCTAATTTGATATCATCTTCCCCAATTTTTCTATGGAAACCCTAGGAGAGAGGAAGAAAACTTTTCAAGTTCAATAAGGTATGAAATCAAGTAACGTTTTTAGTAATTTCTATATTTTTGGAATTTTTCTATTTAAGGGATTTATTTGAAAAATTATCAAGGTATAAAATTTTGGTCATGGATGAATATGCTGAAAATTAGAAATTTATGGTAAAAAATGAAAAGTTATTCATAGATAAATAACTTTTACAAAGCAATTTTTGATAAAAACTTGATAGGGACTAAAATGAAAAAGTGGTAAAAACTCATGATAAATTCTGAAATTTATAGAAAATAAGTGCTGTAAATTTATTTTCCGAACCTATGGACGAAATCAAAATTTTTGAAAAAGATAGGGGTAAAATGGTAATTTTGCTTATGATTTAATAGAATGAAAATGTAAATGAAATGTGAGATTAATAGTTAAATTTATCCATATAGATCCGGAAAGACCAACTACGAAACTAGATCGAGGAAAGCAAAAGGTTTCGAATTAGTCGAAATTCAAATACGAACCATTTTCAAGGTAAGTTCGTGTAACTTAAAAATGTATGTTAATATGCTTGAATTAACTTGTATGATTGTGTTGATATGTGTGAGATGATATATATACATAAAGACATAGTCTTAAGTTGTGTAAAATGGACAAATTATCATGTCCCGGTTGAATGTTGAATTTTCGATGGGTTAAGAATAGTAGTACACATGTTGCGGATAGAATTTAGCCTAGATGGGTAATTCTAATGTAAGCCTCTTGAACTTAGGTTATAAGTTGGATTTAGCCCGGAAGGGTAATCCATATTTAGCTCTCTAGAGCATGTGCTACGGATAGGATTTAGCCTGGACTGGCAATCCTACTGTAAAATGTACAGCTCAAGAGTGTGCTTTTCTCTTATGTACCCTAATGGGTATTGTTGCACATGTGTATATTACCAGAACATCTGTCGAGATTTCAATAGTTCAACGGAAATAACTCTTGAAGTGTGAAAAGGTGAAATTAATAGAAGCTTGTAATGTGATGAGCTCATCTATGTTTACTAGATATTCGAATGAGATTATGTGACTAACTTGTTGGATAAGTGCATGTGTTTAGGTAACTTACCCAAAATCGATGGAATGTAAATTTATGTATGCTTGTATTATTAAATATTATCGATAAGTTTATTTTCCGTTATACGAACTTACTAAGCAAAAAATGCTTACTCCTTTTAATTTTTCCCTATTTTATAGTGCTCAAAGCTTGCAAAGATTGGAAGTCAGTCAGAGCAGTCATCACACTATCCACTATCTCATTTTGGTATAATGACATGTATAAGCTTATTTGGCCAATGATGGCTTGTAATTATGTTTTGTAATCTAGCCATTGGAATGCCTAGTGATGGTCTAAGTTTGGCTATTTTTGAAGTAATATTTTGGTAATCACATAGGTTCTTATTATGTGTTAGTTTGTTGGAGTTATGTTAGCATATAAGTTTATGTTAAGAGTAAGTTTATATCCTTTCATGCATTAGATAATACCACATGATTGATGGCAAATTTTATGTGTATAAGATGTCTGTTTGGTTGATATATGCTTGTGAGTTTTGGTGCAGGAAAATGGTGAGTCTTGGGTGACAAATGAGGCTAGGAAATGGCCTTATTTTGTCCACACGAGCAGATACACAGGCATGTTTCTTGGTCGTGTGTGACACACGGCTTGTCCCATGGGCATGTGGTCCAGCCATGTGTCCCCTGCATCTTAAAAATTAGAAACAGAATACTTAGAATTGGGCACACAGGCAGAGAGACTGGCGTTTTTCTTAGCCGTGTGGCTGACATGGCCCTGGACACGGGTGTGTTACGCAGCCGTGTGGAAACTGCACCTAAATTTTGAAAATAAAATTCGCCATACGGCCTAGCACACAGGCGTGTGACTTCAATTTCTTCATGCTTTAAAAGTCAGAGAATTACACAGGTTAGGGACACGGGCATGTGTAGTAGATGCCCTAACCACAATGGCGTGTCCCTAGACCACACGGGTGTGTGAGCCCTGTAACTTGGAAAAATTTTGAAATGTTGCGAAAAATTTTACGAGTTTCTGGAAAAATTCTAATGCTCGTATTAGACCTCAAGGGTCCAATTAATGGACGTTTTGAATGATCTTGATAAATGAATAGTAATTTAGAAGAATTATCTGCAAAATGTTCTGAATGTTTTGATAATACTCTAAAACCCTGTTCCAACGATGGGTACGAGTTAGAGGTGTTACACACTGACCATGTGTAAGTAACTCATGTGCTTTGATATAAGTGAAAACTTATGCTCTAAAGATTATCGAGCCCATAACTGGTAAGTTAGCTACATGGCTTGTGTATGACATGGATTTTCTAGCAACAATGGAATTCATAGCTAGATTAAAAAGTTAACGATGTCCTCTTATTGGCATTGTGTGAATTGATAAATATGGAACGTGGGAGTTTCTTATTCTCGAACGAGTAATTTATAACAATCATTTGTTGGTAGTGATCATATTAATCATTAAGAAGACATAATGGTGACAATGAGATAAAATAAGATTGTATTGAGTGAATGAATTTAACTCAATGGACTCAAGGATATCATATGAGGGTAACACACATATGACGAGGTCATTTGACAAAGTAGTTGGATGAATTGCTTTCGTAAAGAGTAAACAATAAGGTTTTTTCAATCATGGTACTTATTGTGGACTTACTCCATGATTAAGTAATTGTGAATTATAAGAACGATGCTTCTAGACATAACTGCTATTACTAGAGACTAATTGCATATGACTGATTGGTCTCTCTGCTAGCTCAAAAAAAGATCGATCGGACTACATTTTTAATCAAAAGAAAATTCTATGACTTTGGATATAATTTAATTTAGTTGATTTATTCGATGTGGAATTAAATTAGGCAGTCATAAGAATTGTTCAACTAGAGAATTTGATTAAAAAACTTTCTTTAAAAATTAATTTGGAAAATCTAAGTGATTTTTGGGAAAATTAAGTTTGATCAATTAAAATTAAATTAATCAAGCTAATTAAAATTAATATGATTTTTTTGGAAATTAATCTTCAATTCAAACAATTGGCCAAATGGGTAATTGAACTTGAAAATTAGACCTGAGATTGAAAAGTGTGCCCATAAACCAAAAATTGAGACTGAAAGCCGAAAGTAGTTGAACCAAGCCAGTCAAGCCGTCACTAGCTTGGACCAAACCACCAATAGTCAAACCGGCTTGGGGTGTTATGTGGGTGCTGCACTTGCAATGGCACCACTAGACTCGACGGTGTCGACGGTGACATTCCGATGGCCGATGGATGGTCGACTACAGTGGTTCTTCGTTGGTTGAGCAGTGGAAGAATTACACTCTTATTAGGGCTCTACCAGAGAATTTGATTTCAGATTAAGTATTCCAAAAATAATATTATTTTCACAAATTTATTATTAAATTTACTTTAATACTTATCTTAATACTATTTTATTAATTTAATATTAAAATGATTATCTTAATATTAAATTTAATTTAATAATATTCTTGTAGATAAATATGTAAGACCCCAATCCCCATCAACGGACTGAGGCATTACACCCAAAGCAAACGTACACTTAGTTCGATCCTTATTTTAGTTTCAATTATAACAAATTGAATTGAGGCATTAACTCAAAAAATTTTAAGAGAACAAGTAATCAAATAGGTATACGCCATAATATAAACATTTTTGAGTTTACATTTTTTAGTGGAAGTCTTTATTTTAATATACCACACTAGCAATAAAATAACGTATAAAACAATTTGGTGTATGCAAGTAGAAATTACTTCAAAGACCAAAATTTGTAAAATTTTAACTAATCCCTCAAGGGTAATATTCTTTTAAAAAGTAGTTTAATAAAGAAGTATTATTCTATAGACCTAATTACAAAATAAAACTACATGCCACCCCTAAAGGAACATATACATGTACAAAACAAACACAGACGAAGCTCACAATAGAGGTCGCTCTTTCTGGCTGAGTCCCTTCAATAAGCTCTATGATGAAGTGCCATCTAAAAAGGGGGAAAAAAGAAAGGAGTAAGGTCAAAAAAACTTATTGAGTTTAGGATTAGAAAAGTTTGGCCCTTTCAAGACAATACAAAAGCGGGTGAAATACTCAACTGCACCCATACAATACACATAAACTAATACATAAATATTCTATACACAGAACATTTGGGCGAATACTTTCATACTATACACATATATCTAACCATGGCGATAGCATTTCCTGACGGACTCTAGTATCGACATATACTTGCTTCCTTACATCCATAACAAACATTTATCTAAATAAAACTAACATTTTTCCCATAGAACACAATCTCTACCAATACTACTATTTACATCACAGACATACCATCAAACTGATTCTTACTTGCTTTCTGAACGCACCTCCACTAGGGCAGATTTAATATGCCAACACAAACGCTTAACAAATATGCTACGTGCTCAACATAACAAAAGAGGGTAAACTTAACATTCAATACAATCAAAAGTTCTCATTCAACGTTTCTTTCCTGTATGCAATTATACATAACTTGCAACACCTCCAGAATCATATTTTCTTACTCTCTTGCTCATCCTTCCTTGAGCTAAACCTCAGATCCCATCATCACACATGAGAATAGATATCATAATTCTTATTATTCCGAGCACATGCATGTTCCTAAGAGTTCAGGGCTTTTGCCTTCGTTAACAACTAACATGTCCTACCAATTGCAACACCCATATCACTAGGCTAGTTAGTAACTATAATGCCCTACCAGAAAATTAGCACTGATGTCAATCTGGTTAGTAACTATCATACCCTACCAGTGACCCATCATTCACACCAATCTGGTTAGCAACTAACATGCCCTACAGTGGCCCATCTTATTCTCCCAACTAGTTAGCAACTTGCATGCCTTAACAATGGTCTAGCACATCTGCCATTTTGGTTAGAAACTAACATGCCCTACCAATGGTCCATCATATCTGGATATCGAGCTTAAACCCTAAGGAAGTCACATCTATATCTTGACATATACGTGCACGCACAGATGATTACATGCAACAGATTTCTAAAGTTCCATGAAAAATGGTCAGACTTGAACTCTAAACTATAATAACCAGAATTTAACGATATATTCAAAATAGAAGGGAACTCAGAAAAGATTAATATAGACTAGATACTCACTAAAGAACTTCAACAAAGTTGTCTACATAAGACCTACACTCTACAACCCTCTTCTTAAACTTCAAACCCTGGTTGGTTCCTCTCCAACGAAGAACTCTTCCTTCAATAGGTTACCAGAGTAAAAAAAAAAAAAAACAAAAGAAAATGAGGGAAGAACCCCTATTACAAATGCCTCACCCATATTCATAGCTCACACTTCTCAGAATAACTTATATGTGGCTAACAAGTAAAGCTAACTCACCACCTTCATGTGGCCAACATAATCTTTTCTAGGAAAATTCTACCATAAATTTTCATTTCACTTTAGTTAAGTTCTAACTATATCTAAACAAGAATTCAACTAAAACTAAACAATATACCTATGTGATCAAACAGAAAACTATCAGGTCCACAACTCAACAATTTATCACTGAGGGATACTAACAAAAGGGTTAGTCAGACAAAACTTAACAAGAAAAACCATTGATTGGTGAGTTCTCACAATTGCCACACCAATACATAAAAATCAGTAACCTAAACTTCGCCAAAAGGTGAATCCTTCAACCAAAACATTACAGTCTTACCAAACTAAACAAATAGTCAGCTAGTCATGGCGTGACAATCATCATTAATATAATACTAGCGGATAGGGCGTAAATCAACCTTACCTTGGCTTAAACTTAGTCAACTATGCACCCACAAAAGTCAACAACTAAGATAACGTCGGGCGAGGTGTTACAATTATTCTATTAATTTAATAAGATTTAATATTGAATTTAATCTAATATATATCTTCATAAGTATTCTACTAGTTTAATATTAAAGTGATTAAGTTTAATCGTAATTGAACTTTCTAAACTCTCCTTATATAAAGAAAGTCATAGGTCATTATTCTTCATACTTGAATTCAAAAGAAAGTTGTAAAGAGAAAATTCTCCAAAGAAATTATTTCAAAAGATTTCTAGAGATATTTTTGTTTTTTACAACTTGACCTCAAAGTTTAGAGAAACTATGAAATTACCCCACTAGTAATTTTGTGGTAAAATTTTCTAATTCAAAGCGAGCCTACATTTTGTAAACGTGAGATTGAAAATAGTGGAGAAGTGTTCATCTAAAAAATGCACAATTTTATTAAGTGTTTATTAGTTTAGATATCATAACCAAATTCTTGTTTTTGAAAAAAAATTAAAACTCTAGTTTTTTCCTATACTTATTTCCCATTGCATTTTTTAAACTTGATTTTTCAACGATCAGCAGGTCTAAATTCACATCTGAGTGGATCTTGGATTTAGTATATTCCTACCAAATGTGTCTCAACAAGGACTAGTTCTCTACATATAGTTCGATTAAAGGTGGATTTGTGCTTATGGGAAATAATTCACTCTGTAAAATAACTGGCATTGGTACCATTCAAATTAAGATGCATGACGGGATAGTTAGAACATTATCAGATGTCAAGCACGTGCCTAATTTAAATAAGAACCTTGTCTCTTTGGGTATTCTAGACTCAAATGGGTGCAAGATCTTCATTGAGTCAAATGGCTTAAAAGTATCTCACAGAGCCCTTGTTTAGATTAGAAGATAGAAAGTCAGTAGCCTATACATTCTGCAAGGTTCAACGGTGTCTAGTTCAGCAGCAGTGATGGAAGTAGAGGCAAAATAGTCACCGCGTCATAATGAGGACTCTCCTAACATCGTGACGACATGAAAAAATTATGTTTTTACATATTCTAAATCAAATCTATTGTGGCACATGCGACTTGGTCATATAAACGAAAAAGGTATCATCATTTTAGGGAAAAGAGGTTTTATAACGGGCCCTAGAGTTGGAAACTTAAATTTCTATGAGCATTGCATTTATGGGAAGTAGACTCGAGTTAGCTTTGATTCGGTAGTACACATGACAAAAAGGACCCTCAACTACATTTATTTTGATTTATGAGGTCCATCTCCAGTCGTGTCCAAAGGAGGTAGCAAATATCTTCTAACTTTTATTGATGAACACTCTAAAAAAGTTTGGGTTTATTTCCTGAAGCACAAGAACGAAGTCTTTGGATCTTTAAATAGTGGAAAACCTTAATAGAGAACCAAACTGGAAAGTATATAAAGTAGTTCTGTAGCGTCCCGAAATAGGGCATAACTGGAACAGTGGTTTCGAAATCATAAATTTGAGGTCAAGAAATTATTTTAATATTATTTTCTGTGTTATAGTATGATTATATGAGTGCATGAAAATTTTGGTGAATTAATTTTAGCGTTTGTGAGCATAATTGTGAAAATTTGGGACAACTGCAGTAGTCCAAATTGGAAAATACACCAAAAATAGTGGAAAGAGGGTTAAAGATTGAATAAAATATGAAATTAAAGCTAATCAAGTCTAGTTTCTTATAAAGGAAACAATGTAAGGAAAGGAATTTCATATTATGAGATATTTGAATTTGTGTGAAACAGAGTCAGAACGATTTTGAAATCCCCTATTCTGATTTGATAAAATCATTGAAAATTGTACAAAAATATTTATGGGTTATAATTTATATTCATAGAATTCTTAATGAGTATATTTTCAAGAAAAATAGATGAGAACATCATCCGAGTCCCGTATTATGAGATAATTAATTTTTAGTGAAGAGGGTTGGAACTATTGGACAAAAAAAAAGGGTAACTTTAAGGAATAAACTATACTAATTGGTTGAACCAAATATTCTAAAACTTTTATGGTAAAAATATATGTGAGTCTAGTTAATGGGAAAATTAACAGATCTTAATTTGGAGTTTTGTAGCTCTAGATATAAATAATTAAGTGACTGTGACTCGAGGAAACAACTTGGTCTAAACATAAGTAAAAGTGCAAATATGGTTGTATTATCTTGAGGAACAAGTTGATAATTGCCTATTATTTTTCATATAGTCTTACTAAGCTATAAAGCTTACTCCCTTCCTTTCCTTTTCTTTTGTGTTGTCAGGTTAGCTCGGAATTGGAGATCGTCGGAGGCAGCATCACACTATTAAGTCATCACATTTGGAATATGGTTATATGTTAAGCGTGTTCAAGTGAGCGGCATGTATAGGGACTACGTTTTTATGATATGTGTTATTATGATTAGCCTAATGTATTGGTCTATATTGAGTTATTAGTATATGGCCAAGAGGTGTGTCTCATATTGATTATGGTTTGTGAACCTATCTATCTATGCTATGTTCTAATGCTTGTGATGAGATGATGTGATTATGCTTGTTGACCATATATGGTTGGTGTTATGAAACATGTGCATGGTGAATGTTTTATGACCAATCTAAGTGGTCATGCCCATGAATTAAATTTGTAATATAGAAATAAAGATGTGAAGGATTAAAGGTAACTTAAAGGCTTGGAAAATAGCCTAAGTGTTGGCCACACGGGCTTAACACACGAGCATATGGCTCGGCCATGTGGTTCAATTTATTCGCTGATGTCATAGTTAGAGAGTTACACGGCCTGAGGGAACGGGTGTGTCGAAGGCATACGGGCGTGTCCCTGTGTCCACACGGGCATTTGACTTTGTGTCGTGGAAAAAAATTTCTATGTTTTCCCATAACTTTCTAAGGTTCTTGTTTTAGTCCCTAACTACTTTCAATACATGTTTAGGGCTTCGTAGGCCCGTGTATGGGACATTATGCATATGTATGAAAATTTTTGATATGATTGAAATTTTGTAGCCGGTTTTTGCATGTTTATGAATGATTAAGTCTAGTAATGCCTCGTACCCTGTTTCCGCGTTGGACATGGGTAAGGGGTGTTACATTTAGTGGTATCAGAGTTATGGTTTAGTCGTGTGACAACCCGAATTAGGGCCTAATCGGAATAGTGGTTTCATGACCACAAATCCGAGATAGAAATAATTGTTTTATAATTATTTTGGGGTTTATGATATGATTGCATGATTTTGTGAAAATTTCGTGATGAAATTCTATGCCTAAAGTGCTTAAATTGAAAATAGGGACTAAATCGAATAAGTTGCAAAATTTACATCCGGAAGTTTTAGTATGAAATTGTTTTGGAATATTAATTAGGAGGTCTTAAATAGCAATTTGACCAATTTTAAATTCATGGACAAAATTAGGACATGGAAGGAATTTTTGAAAGTTTAGTAAGGAGGGCATTTTGGTCATTTGGATATTAAATGAAATAAAATGGGAAAAATAACACAAAATTGATCATCATCCTCCTTAGTTGCTGCCAATTCTCCTCTCTCCATAGCTAGGGTTTCTTCAATTTTCAAGCTCCATAGTAAGTGATTCCAAGCCCGCTTTTAATGTTCTTTACGTTTTTGGAATCCGGAAGCTCGATTAAGCTTATGCTAGTAATAATTTAACCTAGGGTTCACATTTGGAAAAATACCCATAGGTGAAATTTGTGTATTTTGATGTTTTATGATAGAATATGAGGTTTTAAATTATGTTAAATAACTTGTGCTACTCGGTTTTAAGTGAAAACGAGTAAAAGCAAGATAATCGGTAAAAATACCTATTGTTCATAACTATATGATGGAGTGAGAATTTGATGTTGTTGTAGAAGAGAAAATGTTCAGCATATCATAAAACATAAGAATAAGGGCTGAAATTAAATTCCCGAGCCTAGGGGCAAAAATGTAATTTTGTAAAAGTTAGGGGGCAAAAATGTAATTTTTCCATAATGTGATTTTTGGATTTAAATAAATAGTATGAGTATTAAATGAGCTAAATGTGTTATTATAGATCAAGAAAGACGCGGAATTGATCTCGAACGGGGGAAGGAAAAAGTTTTGGACTAAATTGCAAAAGGAAAAAGTTTTGGACTAAATTGCAAAATTTCCACATTTTGCACCAAGGTAAGTTTGTATGTAAATATTACAATAATTTCCTGTACATTCTTATATTTCAGCCTATTATATAAACATACTAGCTGGTATTAAAATGTAAATCGACTATTGGAAAAATGGAAATAAATATAGAGAGAGATCCGGTTGAACATTCTGGAGAGATCGAATGAAATAGAGGGAGCGTAGCTAGGTCACATGTATGATGCTGAGTGCACATCATGTGTACAAGAAAGCTACGAGGCACCCTGTAGTAGCTAGGTCACATGCGTGATACGAGATGTATCCCATGTAGACAAGAGAGCTACGTGAAAGATAAATGTAGCTAGGTCGCATGCGTGATTCCAAGTGAAGGACACCATGTAGACAAGAGAGCTACGTGAAAGGTAAATGTAGCTAGGTCGCATGCGTGATTCCAAGTGAAGGACACCATGTGGACAAGAGAGCTACGAGACAAATCGGTTAGGTCGCATGAGTGGTACTAAGTGTTCACCATGTGTACAAGAGAGCCGAACTAAACGAAGTATGATGGTGGGGTGTGTCTTTGAAACCATTAAATATCGAGGATTGATCCGAATTGTTCAACGGGATGGTTTTGTGGTGATATTGTGGTTTGGACCTACACTTATGGTGAATGAAATGTGGTGAAAATGATTTGTGGTATATACATATATAAGATAAAATGAGGGTAGCATAAAGAATGTGTGAAAGAGTGAAATTAGCATTAAAACTGTTTTTAGATGGTAGCAGTGACGTGATTTTGAAAAATCACCAAAAATAGGAGGAATATAATTAGAGGTTGAATGAGATGTAAAATTAAAGCTTAATGAGTCTACTTTCATATAAAAGAAACAGAGCAAGCAAAGGAATTCTATATTTTGAGATATTTACAATTGTATGTGACTTGCTCAGGATGAATACGTGATCCCTGTTCCAACTTTGAAAAATCATTAAAAATTGTACAAAGAAAATTAAAAATATAGTTTACATGTCTAAATTCCTTATTGAGACTAGTTTTAAATGAAACAGACCTCAGGGTTGTTTAAATTGTGTACTGAGAGATATTCAATTCGTAGTGAACAGAGGTCAGATCAGTCGAGCTGTGTAACAGGGGAAACTTTAACTAATAAACTGTACTAATCGGCTGAACCAAAAATTATAGAAAAAATTATCAAAAATCTTTATGAGTCTAGATTCAGGAAATTTTACAGATTTGAATTTCGAGTTTTGTAACCCGAGTTATGATTTATTTAGTGAATATGACGCAGAGAGACAGCTAAATCAAAGTGGAATGAATAGTGAAGTTAAAGTAGATAAACTTGAATTGTTGTGTAAACATGTTAGATTCTTTAATTAGTATTTACATACTTACTTACTAAGCTATAAGCTTACTTTGTTTCTCTCTTTTGTCTTATAGTGTTCTTCGCTTGCTCGGAGTTAAGGATCGTGAAGATCTACCCGCACTATCATACTTTAGGGTATTTGAACTAAACGCTTTGAATTATGGCATGTATAGTAGGCTTAATTATTTTGTTACGTGTCATATTTGTCTAGGTTAAAATATTAGTTACAAGATTCGACCGGATACTTTGTACAAGCCATTAAAGTGGGCTAATATTGTTCAAGACATATGTTATACAATGCACTATCAAATTGGATGACATATTTATATCTCGATTATGTTTAATGGTATGTGTTATGTTCGGTAATACCTTATATCCTGCTCCTATGATTTTAATGGGTAAGGGTGTTACATTTAGTGGTATCGAGCTATGGTTTAGTCGGTTCTCGGACTAATAAAGTGTGTGTAAAGGTCTAGCTATACATGCCATAAAAATATTGTGATAGTGTGGTGACTCGATTATTCTAAACGTGTTTTGTTTTAATATAGTAATGGATCCTCGGGAACTGCTGGTGATGATGTTTGCTAGTAATGCGCCGGCTCCCGCACAAGGGACCGCTACCGTGGAAAGTAGACTGAGACATTGAGACAAGGAGATGAGGCTCGGGATGCCTTTCTCCAAATGATGAACAATTGGTATATTGAATTTATTCGAGCAAATCCAAATGCTCAACCTCCTCCACCCCTCCTATACCTCGGACGATTCTCTCAGTTGCCAAGGTATAAATTTGGTAAGAATGAACAAGCCTCCGGTTGACAAGATTCAAAACAAGGGGCAAGAGTTTAGAGCAAAGGTTGATGATGATCCCGAGAAAGCGGAATTCGGCTTGAAAATTCTACCCGTATTTGATGAGCTCTCATGTACACCCGAGGAATGCTTAAAGTGTGTCAGATCACTTTTGAGAGATTCGCTTACCACCGGTGGAAGACTTTGGTTGCAGTGGTGCCAAAAGAAAAGTTACTTGGGATTTCTTCCAGAAGAATTTAGAAAGAAATACATAAGTCGGCGATTTATTGATAAAAACGGAAGGAGTTCCTTGAATTGAAGCAGGGGAAAATGTCTGTAGCAGAGTATGAACGCGAATTTGTAAGACTCAGCAAGTATGCTCAGGAATGTGTGTCTACCGAGGCCATTATGTGTAGAAGATTTGAAGATGGGCTGAATGAGGACATTAAAATGCTTGTAGGAATTTTGGAGTTGAAAGAATTTGTAGTATTGGTTGATCGAGCTCTTAAAGCCGAAGAATTGAACAAGGAAAGAAGAAAAGCTGCTATTGAGGCCCGAGACGTCAGAAAAAGACAGATAAGCAAGCCATTTCAATCTCAACCAAAGAGGTCCAAAGAGACAAACCCTCGAATGACAGCTTCAATTGGGGATTCACACGAGATCGTGGTAGAGCATATTCGGGTCTAAAGCTCAAGCTACTTGATGGCAAGTGTGGGTAATGTGCGACCTAGAAAGCCCGAGTGTCGACAATGTGGCGAGCAACATTATGGTGAGTGTTGGGGACCGAGCGAGCTTGTTTCAAAGTGGTTCTCGTGAGCATTTTATTAGAGATTGTCCGGAGAAAATTAAAGAAGAAAGATTTGAGTGCTAGATGAATACCACCGCTAGTAGAGGTAGACCAACGAGAAATACTTGGAGGTGGGACTAGTAGTAAAACTGTGATGAAAGATTTAACGGCAAGATCGAAGCTAGAGCACCGCTAGAGCTTATGCTATACGTGCGAGAAGATGCATCATCTCCGATGTCATTATCGGTACATTTTCTCTCTATGATACTATTGTCATTGCATTGATTGATCCCGGTCCACTCATTCCTATATTTGCATGAATTTAGTATCCAATAAAAGTTGCTGTTGAATTTATCGAGTTTACGATTAAAGTGTCGAACCCTTAGGCCAATATGTGCTAGTTGACAAGGTTTGCAAGAATTGCCCATTAATGATTCAAGGTCACTGCTTTTTTGCCAACTTGATGTTGTTACCATTTGGTGAGTTTGACGTTATCTTGGGAATGGACCGTTAACATTGTATGATGCTAAGGTAGATTGTAAACAAAAGATACTAGAGTTGAAATGTGAAAATGGAGAAATTCTGTGGGTTGAAACAGATGAATCAAATAAATTGCCTATGGTGATTTCGCACATGTCTGCATAGAAATACATGAGAAAAGGGTGTGAAGCTTATCTGGCTTATGTAATGAATATTGAGTTGCCCCAACTGAAATTTGAATCAAGGCCGATAGTCTGTGAGTTTCGGATGTATTTCGGAGGAATTGCCCGGGTTGCCTCCGAATAGAGATAGATTTTGCTATTGATTTGTTGCCGGCACCGCACCGATCTCGATTGCTCCATATAGAATGGCTCATCGAATTAAAAGAATTGAAGGCTCGATTGCGGGAGTTAATGAGACAAGGATTTGTGAGACCGAAGTTTCTCCCTGGGGTGCTCTGTATTATTCAGAAGAAGAAGGATGGTTCAATGAGACTTTGCATTGATTACCGTCGACCTTAATAAGGTGACTATAAAGAACAAGTACCCATTGCCGAGGATTGATGATTTATTCGATCGGTTAAAGGGGCCACAAGTGTTTTCAAAGATTGATTTGAGGTCCGTTACTACCAAATGAGAGTTAAGGAGTCGATGTGCCGAAAGCGCCTTTAGGACAAGGTATGGACATTATGAGTTTCTTGTGATGCCTTTCGCTTAACAAATGCTCCACTATATTTATGGACTTAATGAATCGGATCTTCCGCCATATTTGGATAAGTTTGTAGTAGTGTTTATAGATGACATTTTAATTTATTCTCGAGATGAGTCTGAACATGCCGAACACTTGAGAACTATATTGCAAATCTTGAGAGAAAAGAAACTGTTTGCCAAGTTTAGTAAAAGTGAGTTCTGGCTTCGTGAAGTCAGATTTTTGGGGCATATAGTCTCAGGTGATGGTATTCGGGTGGATCCAAGTAAGATTTTTGCGATCGTTGATTGGAAACCGCCCAAAAATGTATCCGAGGTTAGAAGCTTTTTAGGCTTAGCCGGGTATTATAGACGTTTTGTTGAAGGATTTTCGATGATTGCCTCTCTATGACTAAGTTGTTGCAAAAGAATGTTAAGTTTGAATGGACCGATAAATGTCAACAAAGTTTTGAAAAGTTGAAAGCACGATTGATGAAGCACCAATTTTAGTACAGCCCGAGTCGTGAAAGGAGTTCGTAATTTATAGTGATGCATCATTGATGTGCCTTGGATGTGTGTTGATGCAAGAGGGTAAAGTGGTAGCTTATGCTTGAGATGCTTAAAACCGCATGAGAAGAACTATCCTACACATGATTTGGAACCGGCATTGTTGTTTTTGCCTTGAAGATTTGGCGACATTATTTGTACGGTGAAAAATGCCGAATTTTACCGATCACAAAAGTTTGAAGTACTTGATGAATCAAAAGGATCTGAATCATGACGTAAGATGGCTTGAATTATTAAAGGATTATGATCTAGTGATTGATTATCATCCGGAAAAGCAAATGTAGTTCTTGACGCCTTGAGCGTAAAATTTCTTTTTACTTTGAGAGCCATGAACACGGGTTAGCATTGTCGATGATGGGTCAATCTTAGCGAAATGAGAGCTAAACCTTTATTTCTCCAGTTGATTTGTGATGCTCAAAAGAATGATAATGAGTTGCGGATCAAGAGAACTCAATGCGAATCAAAGTTACGACTCGATTTTCGAGTTGGACCAGATGATTGTTTGATGTTTCGAGACGGATATGTGTGCGAAAAACGATAAATTGATTCGAAAATATTACATGAGGCGCATAATGGTCGTTTATCGTTCATCCTGGTAGCACAAAATGTATAATGATTTAAAGAAGTCAGATTGGTGGCGGTATGAAAAGGACATTTCGAATTTGTAACTAAGTGTTTGATCATCAACAAGTAAAAGTTGAACATCAAGTGCCTTCAGGATTACTTCAACCGTAATGGTGCCCGAGTGGAAATGGGACAAGATTACCATGGATTTTGTAACCGGTTTGCCTTTAACTCCTAAAAAGAAGGATGCTTTGTTTGGGTAGTGGTTGATAGATTAACAAAGTCAGCCCACTTTATACCAAGACGCACTGATTACTCACTTGATAAATTAGCCAATTATATGTTGCTGAAATTGTGAAGTTGCACGGAGTACCTATGTCTATAATATCGATAGAGATCCAAGATTTACCTCGAGATTTTGGAAAAAGTTACAAGAAGCTTTGGGTACAAAATTGAACTTTAGTACCGCATTTCATCCACAAACAGATGGTCAAACGTAAAGAGTAATCCGTACTCAAGATATGCTTAGATGTTGTGTTTTAGAATTTGGAGGTAGTTGGGAGAAATATCTATCTTTGATTGAGTTTGCCTACAATAACAGCTTATCAATCAAGTATACAAATGGCACCGCATCTGAAGCCTTGTATGGTCGTAAGTGTCGGACTCCTTTATATTGGACCGAGCTTAGTGAGAAACAGATTCATGGAGTTGATCTAGTTAAAGAAACCAAGAGAAAATAAAAGTAATTCGGGATTGCTTAAAAGTCGCTTCAGATCGACAAAAGTCATATGCGATTTAAAAAGAAAAGAGATTGAATTTCGTGGGTGATAAAGTGTTCTTGAAGGTGTCACCATGGAAAAGATTCGAGATTTAGTCGGAAAGGCAAGTTGAGTCTGCGTTTTATTGGGCCGCACGAGATTATCGAGAGAATTGGACCAAGGGCATATCGGTTGGCCTTACCGGTAGAGTTAGAAAGAATTCATAACGTGTTTCATGTATCAATGTTGCGACGTTATCGTTCGATCCTTCACATGTGATTTCTCCAATGTAAATTGAGATTCGATCGGATATGACCTATGAGGAGGAACCAATAAAGATTTTGGCTCGAGAGGTTAAACAGTTAAGAAATAAAAGTATAGCTTTAGTGAAAGTATTGTGCACGACATGGGATAGAAGAGGCTACGTGGGAACTCAAGAAGCTATGAGGAAACAAGACCCAAACCTCTTTCTAGGTAAGATTTTCGAGGATGAAAATCTCAAAAGGGGGAGAATTGTGACAACCCGAATTAGGGCCTAATCGAATAGTGGTTTCATGACCACAAATCCGAGATAGAAATAATTGTTTTATAATTATTTTGGGGTTTATGATATGATTGCATGATTTTGTGAAAATTTCGTGATGAAATTCTATGCCTAAAGTGCTTAAATTGAAAATAGGGACTAAATCGAATAAGTTGCAAAATTTACATCCCGGAAGTTTTAGTATGAAATTGTTTTGGAATATTAATTAGGAGGTCTTAAATAGCAATTTGACCAATTTTAAATTCATGGACAAAATTAGGACATGGAAGGAATTTTGAAAGTTTAGTAAGGAGGGCATTTTGGTCATTTGGATATTAAATGAAATAAAATGGGAAAAATAACACAAAATTGATCATCATCCTCCTTAGTTGCTACCGAATTCTCCCTCTCTCCATAGCTAGGGTTTCTTCAATTTTCAAGCTCCATAGTAAGTGATTCAAGCCCGCTTTTAATGTTCTTTACGTTTTGGAATCCAAAGCTCGATTAAGCTTATGCTAGTAATAATTTAACCTAGGGTTCACATTTGGAAAAATACCCATAGGTGAAATTTGTGTATTTTGATGTTTTATGATAGAATATGAGGTTTTAAATTATGTTAAATAACTTGTGCTACTCGGTTTTAAGTGAAAACGAGTAAAAGCAAGATAATCCAGAAAAATACCTATTGTTCATAACTATATGATGGAGTGAGAATTTGATGTTGTTGTAGAAGAGAAAATGTTCAGCATATCATAAAACATAAGAATAAGGGCTGAAATTAAATTCCGAGCCTAGGGGCAAAAATGTAATTTTGTAAAAGTTAGGGGCAAACCGTAATTTTTCCATAATGTGATTTTTGGATTGAAATAAATAGTATGAGTATTAAATGAGCTAAATATGTTATTATAGATCAAGAAAGACGCGGAATTGATCTCGAACGGGGGAAGGAAAAAGTTTTGGACTAAATTGCAAAATTTCCACATTTTGCACCAAGGTAAGTTTGTATGTAAATATTACAATAATTTCCTGTACATTCTTATATTTCAGCCTATTATATAAACATACTAGCTGGTGTTAAAATGTAAATCGACTATTGGAAAAATGGAAATAAATATAGAGAGAGAGATCCCGGTTGAACATTCGGAGAGATCGAATGAAATAGAGGGAGCGTAGCTAGGTCACATGTATGATGCTGAGTGCACATCATGTGTACAAGAAAGCTACGAGGCACCCTGTAGTAGCTAGGTCACATGCGTGATACGAGATGTATCCCATGTAGACAAGAGAGCTACGTGAAAGATAAATGTAGCTAGGTCGCATGTGTGATTCCAAGTGAAGGACACCATGTAGACAAGAGAGCTACGTGAAAGGTAAATGTAGCTAGGTCGCATGCGTGATTCCAAGTGAAGGACACCATGTGGACAAGAGAGCTACGAGACAAATCGGTTAGGTCGCATGAGTGGTACTAAGTGTTCACCATGTGTACAAGAGAGCCGAACTAAACGAAGTATGATGGTGGGGCTGTGTGCTGAAACCATTAAATATCGAGGATTGATCCGAATTGTTCAACGGGATGGTTTTGTGGTGATATTGTGGTTTGGACCTACACTTATGGTGAATGAAATGTGGTGAAAATGATTTGTGGTATATACATATATAAGATAAAATGAGGGTAGCATAAAGAATGTGTGAAAGAGTGAAATTAGCATTAAAACTGTTTTTAGATGGTAGCAGTGACGTGATTTTGAAAAATCACCAAAAATAGGAGGAATATAATTAGAGGTTGAATGAGATGTAAAATTAAAGCTTAATGAGTCTACTTTCATATAAAAGAAACAGAGCAAGCAAAGGAATTCTATATTTTGAGATATTTACAATTGTATGTGACTTGCTCAGGATGAATACGTGATCCCTGTTCCAACTTTGAAAAATCATTAAAATTGTACAAAGAAAATTAAGAAATATAGTTTACATGCCTAAATTCCTTATTGAGACTAGTTTTAAATGAAACAGACCTCAGGGTTGTTTGAATTGTGTACTGAGAGATATTCAATTCGTAGTGAACAGAGGTCAGATCAGTCGAGCTGTGTAACAGGGAAACTTTAACTAATAAACTGTACTAATCGGCTGAACCAAAATTATAGAAAAAATTAGCAAAAAGCTTTATGAGTCTAGATTCAGGAAATTTTACAGATTTGAATTTCGAGTTTTGTAACCCGAGTTATGATTTATTTAGTGAATATGACGCAGTAGAGACAGCTAAATCAAAGTGGAATGAATAGTGAAGTTAAAGTAGATAAACTTGAATTGTTGTGTAAACATGTTAGATTCTTTAATTAGTATTTACGCATTTACTTACTAATCTATAAGCTTACTTTGTTTCTCTCTTTTGTCTTATAGTGTTCTTCGGCTTGCTCGTGAGTTAAGGATCGTGAAGATCTACCCGCACTATCATACTTTAGGGTATTTGAACTAAACGCTTTGAATTATGGCATGTATAGTAGGCTTAATTATTTTGTTACGTGTCATATTTGTCTAGGTTAAAATATTAGTTACAATTATTCGACCAGATACTTTGTACAAGCCATTAAAGTGGGCTAATATTGTTCAAGACATATGTTATACAATGCACTATCTAATTGGATGACATATTTATATCTCGATTATGTTTAATGGTATGTGTTATGTTCTGGTAATACCTTATATCCTGTTCCGGCGACGGTAACGGGTAAGGGGTGTTACAAGTCGGTTCTCCGGCTAACCTAGCACATGTAAAAGTCTAGCTATGCATGCCACAAATTCATGATTGTGTGATGTCTTCTGCCGTGAATGAGAATTACCTTGTGTAGACAAGGTACTCTCCATCCGAGCTACACCCGATCACGTAGATAGAGATATGAAGGTTTTCAAATAAAGTGCAGTTATGATGAGTTGAAACTCGAAAAGGTACGAATAAGAATTCATGAAACGTATATATATATATATTTGTGATATGAGAAACATGGAATAGAATGTGTACATGGCATAATGAGCTTATCTATGGTTGATTGACAATCCCATGGTGTATATGATTGATTTGTTTGAGTGAATGCATGTGTTTAGATAACTTACTAAAAATACAGGTAGAACGAATGTTCATGTATAATTATTTGAATGATTATGATTGGCAAGCTCGTACAGCTTAAATAAATACGTTAAATTGTTCGGATAGATTTATATGATTGTAATAACATGTATATGATGATGTGTGAAATCAAAGTTTCGATTGTAATGTATATTCATCCATGTTTGTTGATCCTTATATGATATGATGTGCTTAATATGTTTAATTAAGTGAATGTGATGAGAAAAGTTATCCAGAATTCATAGAATGTGTGCATAAGTGAATTTGACTGAATAAGATAATCGAAAAATTGTGAAATACAAATATGAACGATAATTTTTCCAAAAATGAATGACATGATTGTGATGGTGTGACTATGATGATGAAAGTTATGTCATATTCATACGTATATGAGAGTCGAGTCAGAGGCCCTACAACCTCACCCTCTTATTAGAGTGGTATTTTGTGATGGAATTTCGTGAGATTTGCGTTGAATAAACTCACAAGTGTGAAACCAAATAGTTCAGTGGAGGAATAACTATAAATATGATTAGAGATTTAAAATGAGTTGATAAGTAAGCCAGAGCTAGAAAAGTATTAGGTTGACAAAAAGATTATTTGAGTATTGCACTGTCACAGTTAGAGAAGAAATTTACTTTGGTAAATCAAATTACTCAGGTACGAGGTCGAGAAAATGTAATGATTGAGATCTCCTTAGAAATGATTTGTGATGACAGAAATAGTTGCTGAGGAAATGTGTGTGAAGCTATGCTTCTGTTTCTTCTGAATGGTACTCTGTTTTGGTACATATGTATAAACAGGATGTGGTCCTTGTTGCATTTGATTCCAGTGAGTCTGGGTAGTATCCTCTTCTAGATTTCTTTTCTCTGGGAGATCATTAAGATCTTTATTATTTATTTCATCTGGACTATGATTTCGGAAATTCTGTATGTCTTCATATCTTGAAAGTAAATGTCTTGAATCTCTGGTCATTCTTATTGTTAATATGTATCGAACATGGTTCATTTTATGGGATATTCTTGGGTCAGAGTTAAAAGTGTTTATTATGATTATATCTTTAGCCTGATTACGAAAATAAGGTGATATTGATGTAATGTTTTCTAGTTTTGTAAAAAGGGTTGAAATTTACTAGCGTATAGATTGTGATAGCTCAAGTCCAGATTGTGTAATGAGTTTTATTTACTGGTAATCTTGATTTCTATTGGGATTAGCAAGAAACCATAAGGTCTGGTTAAACAAAACTAGTTCATAGAGAATTTTGATTTGTGTTATGAAAGAATCATAAAAGGGCTATATGTTCGACTTATTCTATTATTAGTATGAAGGGATTTCTTAAATTATTAAACATTGATGATTAAGGGCAATTCGGTTGTTCAATCTATGCGGATTACTTGCTCGAAAGGTTAAATGAGATATTTATGTCTGAGTCTATTTTCAGGTCTGGGAACGAAATTTCATTTCTTCATGGTAAAAAGACGGGTAGTCTGAAAAAATGCATATTTTAGAAGACCATGACATGAGTTAAAATTGTTCTAATTGATAAAATTATCGCTTTCATGGGAAATTAAAATTGTCTATTATATACTAGCAAAGTTTTAAATGGTTGGAAGTGTTGTTAATCGAGGTATTAAATTTAGTTCACTTGAACTCGGGCAGAGAGTTCTCGATTTTTTTTCAATGATGTGTCATTAATTGGATTATAATGTGTTTTGAGACTATAAGACAATATAATAGTTTAAAATATCTGATGTCATGGATAGAGATCTGAGTTTGAGGTAGCATAAGTGACTTGAGCTATTGAAAGATTTCGAGTTAGTCATTGTTGATCTTTGAGAAAGGTTAAAAGCAGTTACAAGTGTCTAGTTAAGAAAACCCCGTTTACTTTGAGAATGATGGTTACACAGTTGAATTTGTTTGTTGACAAGATCGGTCTTAGCCGAATTCAAGATTGACAACTGAAATTTCATTGCAAGTCTGTACAGTTGAGAAAAGTGTTAGTGAATTGTCATCTAAACAGGTACAGTGAGGGTCGACATCTGGTTGTAAATTTCAGGTCAGACCTAATGAATGATATTATATTAGAGTAAAGATTTGTGTAACAGAAAACCCAGAACCTATACGAAATGTTGCAAGAAAACTCATAGAAATGATGTATTCGTGATCGAGTTTGGGACTCGACATTTCTGATTTTGTGTTTGACGTTGTCGAATTTCATAAAAAGCTTTGAATGCGTGGTTGTGTCTTGGCACCGCATTTAATTTTCAGTTTGATTGGTTTAGATTCTCGACAATATGTTTCATTTTCGTGTTTCAAAATTTAAATGTAATTGAGAATTGAATTCGTAAACTATTGGGTTGTACGAGGTAATAGAGTATAAGGCCATTGATGTATTGACTAGCTTCACCATGCGAATTTGAGAAGATTCAAGTGTGTTATGTGTATATGTGATATGACGGTATGGATCGTACCCTTTATGTATATAAGTTCTCCGATATTGATTAAGATTCAGTTGATATGTTGTATGATGAAGAACTGCGCATGACTTCGGTACAAAAGATTGAAGTGTTAAGAACTAAAAGTTCAATACTAGGGGGGGTTCTCTAATAATGTCGTGAATAATGAAGCCTATGCGAATACCACCTCATTTTCGGTAAGCTTTTTGGGGACGAAAGTCCCTAAGGGGGGAATTGTAGCATCTTGAAATAGGGTTTAGTCAAAATAGTAGCTTTGAAACCATAAATCTGAGGTTAATAAATTATTTTAATATTATTTTTTGTGTTATAGCATGATTATATGAGTGCATGAAAATTTTGGTGAATTAATTTTAGCGTTTGTGAGCATAATTGCGAAAAAGGACTAAATCGCATAAAGGGCAAAAGTCTTGTTTTACTACCCAAATATGTTAAATAGCTAGAGAACCAAAATTGGAGGTCTTTAAAGTGCAAATAGGCCATTTGGGGAGTGATGGCTGGCAATAGGGACAAGAAAATTTGAAAAGTCAACATTTGGTGGCATTAGGTGACTTGTTCTGGTAATAAAATAAAATAAAGAAAAAGTTGACATCTTTTTCATTTCTTCTTCTTCTGGGGGTTTTGAGAGCTTAAATTTTCAGCCACTTAGTCCCCTTGCAAGTAAGTGATTTTGATGGTCATTTTTGATGATTTTTGTATTTTTGGAACCCTTGTAGCTTAATCTAGCTAATGAGGGGATTATTTTGCAAAATGGTTGAAATTCTAGTGTTTTTCCATATGAATATTTATGTTGTTTGCTAAATTTTTATGGAAGAAAATAAGTCATGGTTGTGTAATAAACAACTTTTGTGAAAGGATTTTCATGAAAAACACCTAGATGGACCTTTTTGTAAAGGTTGATAAAAAGGTGATAAGTGTGTGAAATGAATGAAATTGTGGGCTGTTATAAGCCTAAAATAAATTTGGCTAGGCTTGATTAATGAAGAAATTCGATAAAAATCTATTTACGAGCCTAGGGGTAAAATCGTAATTTTTGTGAAAGTCTAAGGGCAAAATGGTCATTTTGCCAAAGTATAAATTATGGAATGTATTGGTTAATGTGATGATTAAAGTAGTGAATTTTAGCATTTTAGATCAAGGAACCAAGATTCGGGCTTAAATCAGAAAGTACAAGGTTATGGACTAAAATGGCGTAATTAGCCGAAATTTCATTCGAGGTAAGTCTGTGTGATTAAATAAGCATGATATCCATGTTATTGTTAATATACTTGAAATCTATCTTGCTATGATTGTATTGAATTTTATGTTGATGATATTGTATATGAGAAAGTGATGCCAAATGTTAATAGCATTTATGCGATGATTGAATGCATGGAAATTTGATGGAATATGATATTCCATTAAAATGAGTAAGTTGTGCGTAAATACTACAGTTTTATCGTTATTATGTACTGAATGGTTAATTTTGCATGAAATGTTTGAATGTGGCTATGAGAAATGTATAATGAGACTTAATGTGATAAACTCCCGGCTGAACTTTGAGAATAGATTGGATATTCATGCCATGACATTTAGGTGACATGTGTGCTAGTGTAAGACATGTCTGGGACATGGCATCGGCATTGAGACGAGAGCTAGTGTAAGACCATGTCTGGGACATGGCATCGGCCTCGAGATATGAAAGCTAGTGTAAGACCATGTCTAGGACATGGCATCAGCTTGGTATGTGTCAATGTAAGACCATGTCTGGGACATGGCATCGGCATCGACAAATGAGAGCCAGTGTAAGACCATGTCTAGGACATGGCATCGGCCTCGATATATGAGAGTCAGTGTAAGATCATGTCTGGGATATGGCATCGACTTTGATGTGTGAGCAAGTGTAAAACCATGTCCAGGACATGGCATCGGCATCTTAGCCTATGTTTGAGGCCTATTGAATATCCTATAGTATTCCAGGAGGCTCAGCGGGTAGTTCAAAGCTTGTGATGAAAGCGAGAAGGTAAGTATATGAGCATGTTGAAAAGGTACAAGTATGTACTCGAAGCTCAAATACTATTACGATCATGAAATGATGCATCTTTGGTAAGGATACAAATAAGTAACCTATGCCTGTGAGAATGAAATATTAATGGCCTTCTGATTATGGTTCTATGCTTATGATGTACTGATATGTATTTTTACCATGATGTTTTAAATGGTTTGTAAAGGTGTTATAAGCTTAGTTGCCATTATTTTACACTAAATAGTTTTGGGACAACTATAGTAGTCCAACTTGGAAAATAAACCAAATATAGTGGAAAGAGGGCTAAAGATTGAATGAAATATGGAATTAAAGCTAATCGAATCTAGTTTCTTATAAAGGAAACGGTGTAAGGAAAGGAATTTCATATTATGAGATATTTGAATTTGTGTGAAACAGAGTCAGAACGATTTTGAAATCCCCTATTCTGATTTGACAAAATCATTGAAAATTGTACAAAAATATTTATGGGTTATAATTTATATTCAAAGAATTCTTAACGAGAATATTTTCAAGATAAATATCGGGAACATCATCCGAGTCCCTATTATGAGATAATTAATTTTTAGTGAAGAGGGGTCGAAATTATCAAACAGCGAAAAAGGGGTAACTTTAAGGAATAAACTGTACGAATTAGCTGAACCAAAAATTCTAAAAATTTTATGGTAAGAATATATGTGAGTCTAGTTTCTAGAAAAATTAGCAGATCTTAATTTGGAGTTCCGTAGCTCCAGATATAAATAATTTAGTGACTATGACTCGAGGGAACAGCTTGGTCTGAACATAAGTAAAAGTGCAAATATGGTTGTATTACCTTGAGGAACAAGTTGATAATTGCTTCTTACTTTTCATACAGTCTTATTAAGCTATAAAGCTTACTCCCTTCCTTTTCTTTTCTTTAGTGTTGTCAGATTAGCTCGGAATTGGAGATCGTTGGAGGCAGCATCACACTATTACGTCATCACCTTTGGAATATGGATATATGTTAAGCGTGTTCAAGTGAGCGGCATGTATAGGGACTACTTTTTTATGATATGTGTTATTATGATTAGCCTAGTTATTAGTAAATGGCCAAGAGGTGTGTCTCATATTGATTATGGTTTGTATGCTATGTTTTAATGCTTGTGATGAGATGATGTGATTATGCTTGTTGGCCATATATGGTTGGTGTTATGAAATATGTGCATGATGAATTTTTTTGACCAATCTAAGTGTTCATGGCCATGAATTAAATGTGTAATATGGAAATAAAGATGTGAAGGATTAAGGGTAACTTAAAGGCTTGGAAAATAGCCTAAGTGTTGGCCACACGGGCTGAGACACAGCTGTGTGTCTCTACCATGTAGGGGACACGGCCTTAGCACACGGGCGTATGGCTTGCCGTCTTGTTCAATTCATTCGTTGATTTCATAGTCAGAGAGTTACACGACCTGAGGACACGGGCGTGTCGAAGGCACACGGGCATGTCCCTATGTCCACACGGGTGTGTGACTTTGTGTCATGGAAAAAAATTTCTAAGTTTTCCCAAAACTTTCTAAGGTTCTCGGTTTAGTCCCTAACTACTTTCAATACATGTTTAGGGCTTCGTAGGCTCATGTATGGGACATTATGCATGTGTATGAAAAGTTTTGATACGATTGAAATTTTGTAGCTAGTTTTTGCATGTTTGTGAACGATTAAGTCTGGTAATGCCTCGTACCCTGTTCCGGTGTCGGACATGGGTAAGGGGTGTTACAAGTTCAGAATGGATAATGGTCTTGATTTCTATTGAACTGAGTTTAATGATTTCTGCAAATGAGAAGGAATTGAAAGAAATCACACAGTTGTTAGTACCCTGCAGCAGAATGATGTTGCCAAATAGACAAACAGAACGATACTTAAGAAAGTTCGATGTATGCTTTCAAATATAGGTTTAGAGAAGGAGTTTTGGGTCGAAGCTATTTGCTGAACCAGTCTCCATATTGAGCATTGGATGGAAAGGTTCCTAAAGGGATTTTTTCGGGTAGTCCTCCTAATTACTCTAACCTTAGATTATTTGGTTGTCCTGCTTATACTCAATCCAATATAAGAAAGCTTGAACCAAGGTTTGTAAAGTGATTTTTTTTAGGTTTTGCAATCGGTATAAAAGGTTATAAGTTATGGCGCCAAGAAACAAGTAAGATCATCATCAGTAGAGATGTTACGTTTGATGAAACATCAATAATTCTATCAAAAAGGGGGTCATCGAGTCAAAACAACACAAAAAGGTTGACTATTTTGAGTAAGGTGGAAACGAAAATAAAATAGGTGGCGATGTCATAGCGAACAAGGGCAACATCCTGATAAGTAGAATTGCCATGTTGTGATGTCACGTAGAAATCTTGAAACTGATTTTTTTTCAATGCAATAAAAGGTTTTGAAGCCACTCTATCCCAATGAAATACATCTTAACTTAAAGATTATAAGCTAGCTCGGGACAGAAAAAGGTGAGAGATCAAACCATTGCAAAATTACTGTGTAGGAAATCTAGTGGCATATGCTCTAAGTGTTGCAGAGAGCATCAATTCAGCTGATTCTTTGAGTTTTTCAAAGGCAGTTCGAGCCTCTAATTCTAGCAAATGGCTTTTTACTGTAGAAGAAGAGATGGAGTCCCTCAATAAGAATGAGATTAGGCAACTTGTTAAACCACCCACCAAAAATAAAATAGTTGGTTGCAAGTGGGTGTTCAAAATGAATAAAGGAACGGGTCGAGCTAACACAAGATTTAAGGCGAGGTTGGTCACAAAAGGCTACAGTTGTAACACCCCGTACCCGAGCCCGTTACCGGAGTCGAACACAAGGTGCACACAAACTCAGCTAAATTGTTTTCACAGTCCATAAAAATTTTCCAGACTAGCTGGTTACTGTGTCACTGTCGTTTCAAAAATCATATCTTTATTTTTAAAGCTCGAAAATCAGTTTCGTAATTTTTCCCTGAAACTAGACTCATAAGTCCATCAACATATTTTTTTCTAGAATTTTTGGTCAGGCCAATTAGTACAGTTTATTAGTTAAAGTCTCCCCTGTTGCAGGGATCGACTACACTGACCTTCGTGCGTTACGAATTGGATATCTCCCTGTACAGAGATTCAATGCTGATGCCGTTTATTTCTATAGAAACTATACTTAGATAGGAATCTATACATATATGGCATGACTCCTAATTATCTCTGGTTAATTTACAATGAATTTCTAAAGTCGGAACAGGGGATCCAGAAACCGTTCTGGCCCTGTTTCACGAGAACTTTAATATTTCTTAACATATAATTAATATGACCGTTTCGTTTCTTCCATATGAAAGTAGATTCATCAAGGTTCATTTAAATAATTTATTCACTATTTAATTCCATTCCTACAATTTTTAGTGATTTTTCAAATCCACACCACTGCTGCTGTCAGCATCTGTTTTTCAGGTAAACCTTACCTATTTCGTGGTTTCTATGGACCAACTAAAGTTTTGTCATACATAGGTCCACATATAATCATTTTAGCCATTCCAATGGCTGATCATTTGCTCACACTTCCATTCAGTCCGTAGTAACATCATAAAACCATACATATATACATAAGCACAAATGGTCTAATGCCATACTCCACTTTTACGAGCCATTTTCGCATGGTCATACACACATACATCACAAAAGTACTTAAAACGCAACAAAAGGGTAGTCCTATACATGCCATTTCAAAATCCAACCAAAATATATACCGAAAGGACTTTGATAGTGTGGGAGACTTGACTTCCAGAAATCCCGAGTCCGATAGCTGACGAGCCAAAATCTATAGACAGAGAAACAGAGAAACGGAGTAAGCAATTTATGCTTAGTGAGTTAGAGCAGGGATTCCAGCACAAAAAAGCATAACATTCATATAGCTAACGGATAATTTCATATGCACAAATTCTCAATATCATACTTATTTCACATTCCAACCCCTATATTCATACATAAGGGTTCATCTTAGCCAAATGCCGAAAGCTCATTTCTCGATTGAGCGAATATTATTCAAGGAATCAACTATTCCAAAGCACATACGAACATACCTCGTTGCTGGAATTTTCAAGCGTATTAGCGAAATTTTACAGCAGGTTCATTCATTCTTGAATCACGATCTTCTGAGTTTAACCGGATATGGCTACACATTCAAATGCCTTCGGGACATTGCCCGATAAAGAATCAAGACGAATGCCTTCGGACTCAACCCGAATTTAGTAGCTTGCTCGAAAGCCTTCGGATCTTAGTCCGGATTTAGTCACTTAGCACAAAGCCTTCGGACTTAGCCCGGATATCATTCGAATAACCATGTACATTTATCAATAAACCATAACACATTCACATTTCATTTTCATTAGCAAAATTCGACACAAGTCACTTATCACATTTGTAATTTCAGCTCAATAGCCACACACAAAGAGCATGATTTTAATTTGCTTTAAACATGATCTAATCAATTCGAATTTAAGCTCTATTGCTCAAGAACTTACCTCGGACGTGGTCGAATGATTTCAACGGCTATTCCACGACTTTTTCCTTCCCTTATCGGATTTAGCTCCCTTTGCTCTTGAGCTTAATTTAACAAATAAATTGGTTTTATCATGTGAGCATCGAAGAGGAATTCAAGATACTTAGCCAATATATATACTCATTAGGCATCAAAGTCGCATATGTACGAAATCATGAATCGAACTCAACACATTAGTTAATATTCCTCTTAGTCAATTTTCTAAGCCAAGAATAGGCATCAATATGCTTGCCTCTAACCGAATGCATGCACACCAATTTCCCTCATGTGGCCGAATATACATGTCCAATTTGAGGCCAATTATACACTTAATACCACACAAAAACAGCATACATTTACTACTAACGATTACATATCGTAACTCATTGCACATCTCTCATTTACTTCATAATCGAGACATCATCACAAGCAAATATACACCTTGAAATAGCATATATGTCATACCAATACATCGTAAAGTAACATATATACATATATATATGCTAGAGCCAATTCTCAAGTGGCTTATATCCAAATATATACACATATCCAAAGCTTAAATCTTACTTACCATGCAACATGCATGAATCATACTTATGGATATAACATGGCGAATACCACAACACCATACCATTTCAATTTGGTCATGGTAAAACAAAGAACTTAGTATCTCATTCAAAAAATGCTAAAAGAAAATCTAAGAATCCTCAATCCTCCATCACATGTATCATTATCAAGCTTGATATTTAGCATGCAATGGCATTAACACCATATTCACTTTGGCGAATTTCATTCCCATGACATAACAAAGATTTGAACCATGGGCTAACAAGAACATCAAGCTAGCAACTAAAAACATGCATGAATCTCATGGCACAACCTCAAACATACCTTAATCTTGATGCAAGTATAGCCAACCTCTTCCTAATCCTCTTCCAAACCAAGTATGAAGCAAAACTCCTCCTTATCCTTAGTATTTTCGACCAAAAGAGAGTGAAAATGGATGAACAAAATTTTTTGTTTTCTTTCCTACCTACACGGCAATGGGGAGGGAGAAGCCTTCACACACACACATATTTTTTTTTTATTCCATACTCCTTATTTTATTTATTCCAACATAACCCACTTACCAAACATGTTTCATGACATGATTTTTGCCCATAATTCCTTGTCATGGCCGGCCACTAGCTATTGGGGGGGGGATTTGACATGCAAGTCCATTGTTTTGCATGCATGCTTTAATTAGTCATCACACATTTCCCCATCATACTTTCAAAGTTTACTACTAGGTCCTTTCTAGTGAAATTCACATTTATAACTCTAAATCAAAGCATAAAAAATGTCACACATGGGTTAACACACATTATAGGCAATAAAATAAATATTAAATTATTTTTATGCCTCGGTTTTGTGGTCCCGAAACCACATTTCGACTAGGGTCGTTTTAAGGCTGTCACAACAGTCAAGTGGAGGGAGTTGATTTTCATGATTGTTTTTGTAACAGCCCATTTTAAGTCAAATCAGAACAGTGGTTTTGGGACAACAAATCTGAGGTCAAAATATTTATTTCATTATTATCTTAATGTTTACAGCATGAGTATATGATGGTGTGAAATTTTTGTTAAGAAATTTTAGCATTTAGTTGCTCAATTTGATAAAAAGGACTAAATCGTGTAAAGTGAAAAAGTGTTGTTCTATTAGTTAAAGGTGTCAAATAGCTTTGGTTTTTAAATTTGGGGGCCTTAAATGGTAATTAAACCATTTGAAACTTGAGTGGACATTCTTGGACAAGGTTTTGTAATGTTTAAAGGTTATTATTAAGGTTAAAATAGTAAAATGGTTAATAAATGATAAAATAACTAAACACAAACGTCTATCATCTTTTATGTTCTTCTTTAACCGAAATTGAAGAAGAAAGACTATTCTTAGGTCTTAAAGCATTAGGCCAACTCCTAGCTCAATTGTATGTCCATTTTTGCTCAGTTTTTAATGATTTCTATTTTTTTTTTATCGTTGCAACTAGTATAAGCTAGCCCAGGGACTATTTTGCAAAAATATTAAAGGTTTTTAATGATGCCATTGATGAATACATGTGTATTTTGAAGTTTCTTGATAGATTATGAACGCTTGTTGATAGATATACAAGTTTTGTTCAGTGATTTTTAGTAAAAATGCAAAATAGGGATTAATTTGTGAAATGTATAAACTTAGTGGTTAAAATGTGAAATAAATGAAAAAATGGGCTGCTAGGGGCATAATAGTAATTCAGATAGCATGGGTTTAATTGAAATTTTATTAATTTGTGATTATATGAAATAAGGACTAAATTGTGAAAAATGTAAAATATTAGGGGCAAAAGTGTTAATGTGTTTTTAAAGTGTGTTTTTGACTAAATTGAATCAATAGATGATTAAATAAGTCAATTTGGAATATATTTAGGTCAAGAAAGGATAAATATGAACTTAGATCAGGGAAAGAATAAAGTTATGGAATAGTAGACTCGATTCGCCATTTTTGCATCTGAGGTAAGTTCGTATGTTATAATTTAATTTCAAATGTATTCTATATGCTTTGATATAGCATAAATTGTGATTATGTGACTTCGGACAAGTTTGGGAATGATTCGATGATAATTCGACAGTTGGAATCCCGATTGAACCTTAGGAATAGTTTAGGATGCTAATGACAAGTCATTAGGGATACTTTGAGTTAGCTTCAGGCCATGATTTAGCACTTCAAGTGCGAGATAAATTGATTTGGCTTTGGGCCATGCATATCGGCCGATTTGGCTTCAGGCCATGATATCAGTATTTCAGAGATAAGTTACCTTGATTTGGCTACGGGCCATGGTATAGGTACCTATCATGTGAGACCCTTGAGTATCTGACTTCTACTCCGAATGGTTCGATGAGTTAATGAAATATGAGAATGTGTATGAGATTAGTACGAGATGGTACAAGTATGTGCTTAAACCATATTAGCTTTGAATCGAAGAAATGGTGAAGAAAGTATATAGTTTAGTGAAAGAGTTATTGAAAGGTTTGTTAGTTGATGTGAATTCTTATACTTACGATCAATGGTTGAATTATAGGTTATGATTATATCAAATTTATGTCATACGAGCTTACTAAGCTTAATATCTTACTCCGTTTATTTCTCTATGTTTTATAGTGAATTCAAAGTTAGCTCGGAGTCAGGGATTATCGAAGACATCGTCACACTATCCACCTATCTCTCGGTACATATGAACTTGGTATTTTAAGTATATGGCATGTAAACGGACTTTGGTCATTTTGGTTATGTTTTAGTAATGGATTTGGTTATTTGAAATGTCTTGTAAATGTTAAATATTCGATTTTGTGCATAGCCATGAGAGTTGGCTTATTTTGGGTTGTTTTGGATGTGTATATATATGCAAATGGCCTTTGATGTGTAGTTTGTGATTTGGTTGTATATATAGCCATGGAAGTTGGCTTAATTTGGTTGGTTTGGTAGTGTGTTTATATGCTTGATTATGAATATGTCATACTTGTGAGATTAGACCAATTTTGCATATTTGTGATAGGTTATATTGATGTTTATGATAGTGGATTTTGACATGAAATTGAATGGCACATAGTGAGATTTTATATCTTGGATCAAATGGTATGAAATATGTTTGTTTGAAGTTGATCTAAATGCTCATAAATGCTATGTTTTGGTGTTATTAAGTTTTGTGTAGGTGAGCATATGATAGGGTAGCACAATGGCTTGGTAAATAGTCTATTTTTGTCCATACGGGCAGAAACACGGGTGTGTGTCTTAGCCGTGTGTGACTTACGGTCAAGTACACGGTCATGTGTCCCCTAGTGTTGACTTTAAAATTAAGTCAATATGCCCCACATGGCCTCACACACGGGCCTGTGACTTGGCTTTGTGGCATAAGTTAGTATACCCTGCAGGTTTGGCACGGCCTAGCACGTGGCCTGGAACACGGGCGTATGTGGCCATTCTTAGGGCATACGAGCTAGCCATACGAACATGTGTGTTGGCTGTGTGACCCAAGTTAGAGAGTTACACGGGGTTGGACATGGGCTGGGACACGGCCATGTGCTCTCATTTTGAATGTCCACATAGCCTTTGACACGAGCATGTCTGGTGGCCGTGTGAAACACAAGGCCTGGCCACACGGGAGTGTATCCCTTATTTTGAGGAAAGTTTTTGAAGTTTTGTAAAACTTTCATAAGTTATCGGTTAAGCTTGGAACCACTCCTAAGGCATGTTTAGGGCTTCGTAGGCTCATATTAGGGACAAATTAATTGAGATTGAATTATGAATGGTTGAATTGAGAAAATATTTGCTAAATGATTGTTTAATTGTTTTGTAAGTTAGGTAATGCTCCGTAACCCTATTCCGGCGTAGAGTACGGGTGAAGGGTGCTACAGTTTTTCTCTCATATTGTAAAGCATACGTCAATTTGGGCACTGTTAGCTCTTGTTGCATTACACAGTCTTGAATTATAGCACATAGATGTAAAAATTGCATTCCTTCATGGAAACTTAGAGGAGAACATTTACATGAAACATGTAAATTATTGTTTAGAGTGTTTTGGTGGATTAAGTGTAGAGATGAGTAAGTAAATTATTTGTTTTAGTTAAGTATAGAATTTTTTGCATGCGCCATTTGATGAACTCTTAACTTGGAGAAGATTTGTGGTTTGGTGGACTCTTTTTCTAAGTGTACGTCACCCAGATGCATTGGCAAACTTGCTTGCTTTACCGTTGAATGGATTTGTTTATTATTAAATAAGGAAAATAGTTAGTTAAATTGAGACTTAGTTAGAATAGAACTAAGCTATTGTAGGTGAAAAGACTTAACTTTTGATAAGTGCACTTAATCCTGGGAATCAAGAGTGTTAGTGGAATTATCTGATTTTTCCACTAAACCTTGTTTTCATGCTTAAGTATATAAGGATAGTAGTACCTTCACCGAAAAACTTTATGTCTTCTTTTTGCCCATATTCCTCCTTGATCTTCCTTGCATTTTCTAAAAATTCAACGTCCAAAAAACCTATCTGAAGGTGGGTTCGTTGTAGTTAGCTAACTTATACGTTTTCCATAGTTCTCTAATAATTACTGATGAACCCTAGGTTATTTTTAAGGTTATTTGCGTGTTTCTGATTCTACTTGCATAGTGTAAGACTAGTATGTAAGAAAGGAAACTTCTTAGTTCAGGGTTAAGTGCTAATGTTTCATGCATGCATGTTTAGATTTGATGAAATAGTAATATAATATGTTTAAATAACCTTGTTTTTAGCTCCAGACACTACTGAAGGTCCGAGTGACAAAAGTAAAGGATTGCTATTTAGACTTTTTTATTTTTCTGGTGAGTTCCTTCTTACTTCCATGTGTTGTGATTATCTTTACTTTATAATATTGTAAGGTAAGTATTCTTACTCTATAAAGGATAATCAATTTATGTGAGTGTGAATAATGGTTTGTATGTCTAGGATAAAAAGTATGGGCCATTTTCATGTTCAACCACTATCATCTTATTCGAAAATGAATGATATGATATGAACTAATCTACAGAAATGGTGTTAAAGAGTAGCCTTCGGTAAGGAAAATATATATTGCAAACCGGATTGGCATAACACAATTAAACATCCTATTGAATGATTTTGAAATGGAAGATATGAGGAGAGATGTATATGAATGAAACAAAAACATCTGACATGAATCTGACTCTGAAATCTAGGTATGTGGTTGGTATAAAAATAGAATGTTTGAGTTATGTTGTGTTGGCGTAAAGTATTAGCCTATGTGGCACGCCATTGGCATACTAAGTCTGTCTAAGTTCTGTATATGCCATTG